>NC_086318.1:384970963-386305438 GCF_036172605.1 Pelobates fuscus | reverse complement strand
CTCCTCCTCCTCCCCCCCCAGCATCTCCTCCTCCTCCTCCCCCCCCAGCATCTCCTCCTCCTCCTCCCCCCCAGCATCTCCTCCTCCTCCTCCCCCCCAGCATCTCCTCCTCCTCCTCCCCCCCCAGCATCTCCTCCTCCTCCTCCCCCCCCCAGCATCTCCTCTTCTCCCTCTCATATCTCTTCAGTTAGCAAGGGATTACCAATTACCTGTGTGCAAGATGACTTTTAGTGTTTTCAGCACTAAACCCGTTAAATATATACTAAAATGGCCCCTCTTTTGTAATAGGAGAGCCCCATCTTTCAAATAAAGAGTGACATACACAGAAAAAAGTGAAAAAAATGGCAGCTGTGATCACCTAACAATCCCTTTTACATATGTAACAGATTTAAGGGAGGTGGAGTCTTCTTTCAAATAAGTGTTCTTGTGTTTCTTTAGGATTACTTTTGGTGCAATTTGTTTATTTATTTTGCTGTGCTAAGAAACAACATTTGTGGAATGCATCTGACGTGCACACTTAATTATCAGCACTAAGCCTTTATTCTGCATTAACTCCAGAACTAATTTTCAAAAACAGTTCATCACAGCGATGTGGCGCTGAATAAGCACAGAGGCGAGTTAAACAGAAGTTTTTGAAGAACACTCTAAAAATCTTGTTCTTCTGTGGAGAAGTTGGAGTCCTGAAATAATTATTTCCCTCTGATTTGTGGCACAAATCAGCAATACAGATGTGTGAAAGGCAGAACTTCATCTGCTACTGCGCGAGTGAGCACTGACTTACCTGCTATTCCAGCACTGCTCCCTCCGCTGATGCCGCCTGGAGTCCGGAAAAGACGTCAATCAGCCGGCGGCACCTGATTGACGGCATTTTCTGTCTCCCGGTGGCATCAGCGGAGGGAGCAGTGCTGGAACAGTACATAAGTCAGTGCTCCCTCGCAGCTCTCCATCCCACTCATCCACTAACGATACGAAAGCAGAGTAGGCGCCTACTTTGCATTGCCGCCTCGTGGAGCCTAAGGCTGACGAGCAGTGGCGCCCTCATGAGTAGCAATCCGTCGACCTATGGCTGCGTGCCCACAGAGAGGGCTCGGCGTGCCAGCTGTGGCATACGTATCATAGGTTCGCCATTGCTGCCCTAGACAGTGACAGTTCAGCTTTAATAAATCGGGCCTAATTAAAAGAGCTGTTTGGGAATATATTGGTATTTACAATAACTGGCAAACTTTGTAATAGAGCTTGATTACCCTCCATGGAGCAGTCAGATAGCAAGTACTGCACAACTGCTTGGTTTAAAATAATAAATGGTTAGGGACAGTGGTTACTTTAGGAACAAGACATGGGGGGGGCACCTAAGATACCACAGTGAATATTGGGGGGGGGGAGTGGCACTAATTTCGCCCCAAAATTGAGTTAGTAGTGGGTCTGGTGATAATGTACTGCAACATTCTGATACAGTAGATGAAAAGAGACCAAGCTCTCCCCCTTGGAATTCGGGCAGCCATCATTGATTTCCCCAATGGTCAATACAGTTCATAATTTTGCTTTAAAGGTTACTCCAATCCAATGTCCATGACAACTTCTGTTTTTAAAAGTTTGTTATGGTGGAAGGAATCTTTATGTGCAGCTTGAAAGGTTGCACATGCAGTGATATCTGCACTTTTGTGCCAGGTGCAAGTGACACCCACGGCACGTGATTTGGGCAGCCTGGAACTTTGTTTCGGGCTTTCTAATGTAAAATCTAGAGTCTAGAAGGTAAACATTTGTAGAAATCAATTAACAAAAGTCAAGCCGAAAATTGTGCTGCTAGGATTAATTTAAATTTTTAAAGGGACATTTTGTTACCAAAGCAACTTTAGCTTAATGAAGCCGTTTTTGTGTATAGATCATGCCCCTGCAGTCTCACTGCTCAATTCTTTGCCATTAAGGAGTTAAATTGCTTATGTTTATCTCCATGCAATATAAGCCACACCTCCCCTGCATATGACTGACAAAGCCTGCATGAAAAAAATGGTTATATTTTCAATCAGATCTTAACTTACTTTATTAAGATAAAGTTGTTTTAATGACTATAGAATCCCTTGAAATAATTGGCATAATCGGTAAATATGGCTAAAATTGTCACGTGTGACACCTATGCAACATTATAGTGATTATGCCTAGTAAGACTACATAATCGTGAACAAGTTGCAGCCCTAGGAAACCAAAAATTATACTTGATAAGCTAACTTGGCATGTCAGTAGTTGTGAATTTTTTTTTTTTATCCCCATAAGTCTTATCCTACCAAATGTCCGGATAGACATGGGTGTGAAATATGAATCCCATCAGATATGATAAACATTGTTCTTTTTTTAAGATGTAAAGAATTATGGCTCTTCTTGGAGCAGCTCTTGACTTAAAGAGATTCTATAATTTTTCCTGGCACTATAGGTTTCTACAGTGCACCCCGCAGCGCTGAAGGGGTTAAAGACCTAATGCGCATGCACGCCAATGGCCATGCTCGCATTAGGATTTCCTTTGGGGATTCCGGTGACGCTGGAAGTGCTCATGCATAGCGTGAGGATGTCCAATGTCATTTAGGTGACCAAAAGTCGTCTAAGCACCCGGAAGTCCCTCTAGTGGCTGTCTATCAGTGGTCTTGGTGCCTATGGTGTCCCTTTAAGTCCAAGCTGTCTGACCTTTTAGAAAAGAAAAATAAAATAAATATAATTTGCTGTAATTAATCAAATCCGTAAGTTCACCATGGAATATATGGTGAACTTACGGATTTGATTAATTACAGCTACACTTGATGACTATGCTTGAAAGGACCTCCCCACCCCCACCCCATTGCCTTAATATTCTTATTTTTGTTTGTTTTTGGTCAGCTGGTGAAACTTCACATTTTGTTAATGAAGGAAGATGTGGGGGGAATAAAAGACAAGATTAGTAATGTGTTCACTGGCATGCTTAGTAAAGGCAGTCATGATTAAATATTTACTGTTTGTTTCCTAGGAGCCCAACATATCTGATATTGGCAGGAAGCCTAGAGATCTGCTTCTGTGGTTACCTTGACCCCAACATACCTGTGGATACACCCAGGAAATTCCTAACAGGTATTGAATGCTTCTCCCTTATTTGAAACACTGGGATACCTGGCTTCAGCAGCCAGGGTTCCAATCAATTCTATGTAAAGAAATTGCAGAAATAAATGTAAGGGTTTTTTTGTTTTGTTTTTTGCTTTTGTTTTTTAGATGTCTTAAAAAAATCAAAACTTCAGCTGCTGCTATGTCTAAACCTACCTATCATAACGTCCAAACATGTTAAAACTATACATAAATTGGGCAGATATTTTAATGTAGTTTCTCAATTCAATACAATTGCCAGTTTATTTAAAGACTACATTGCAAAATAAATGCTATATTGAAAAAAAATCCCCAATAGTCACAGCTCACTGTTTTTAGCCTAAATGTTTGCAATTCAGTTTTTCATTTATTGCAACTTACTGCTTAGTGAATAAACTCTAGGCATCAGATTTGTTTTTGGACTGGTGTAAATATATAATATACAGATAATCCTTTTCAAAAGATGAATAAACTGCAAAAAGAATCTACTCTTAGACTAGTAGTAGTACATAGTTTTTGCAGGATAATCCATGTCAAAAAGTGGATCGCTTGCAAAGCTGTCAACCATGTCAGCCTGTGAGTAGTATATAATTCGTGAACTACTGTGAAAGCAGAATGAACATTATAAGTGGTCAGTAATGATTTCTTTAACCCCTTAAGGACACGTGACATGTCATGATCCCCTTTTATTCCAGAAGCTTGGTCCTTAAGGGGTTAAATCGATTTCTATATTGCCTAGCAGAGAAAGCTTACATGCATGTAAACATTATGGGATATTTCCTTAATGTAATTATTGCTGTGTTTTAGAGAGAGCAGGTGAAGATTTGGAATGAGAAAACACGACTTTCTTGATTGTTATAAATGGTGTACTTTGGCTGCTAAGAAGAATACAAATAATATTCCTTTATATGGTCAAGGACCAGTAGATTAATGAGAATAGACTAATAAAGGCACATTGTCTGCTTGGATAACATTGAAAAAATTCTGGCACTAAATTAGGTAGCAGGCCTGTCCCTGAAATAGATGATTGATATTAGTGTTGGAATATGAGTAAAGCAGATATTTGCCAGTTATATCCCTACTGGATTTACATAAAAAAAAAAAATAAAAAAAAAACATTTTTATAAAAAAATTATTTTATTTTTTTGATGTGCATGGAAATACAAAAAGGCTTAAAGTGCCACACCAGCAAAAGTAGGCATTCAAAGTAACATACAAGGTATAACATGGGCATGGCATTTGCTGAATCTGCACAATTTTTAAAATAATAATAATGAACATTTAAATAAGGAACAAGAGTATTTGAAATGCCAGGCACGTCTAGCAGATAAAGGGTAGGGTGGTTGCAAACAAGCAAGGCAATAATCTCTAGAGTTTATGTGTACCAACAGCCATGGTTAGCTCGACTTATTGGCAGTAGGTAAATATGAAGATTATTAACTGTGCTAGACAATGCTTGATGAGGTGCCACTGGGTAGTCAACATAATATAAAATGAGTAAAGGAAGACATAAAATTTGCTGTAATGTTAACTGAAGTATTGCGGTTGAACAGATTCTCCACTCTTCAGGTTCGTCTCCACATCCGTGGTCGCTTTGCTATCTTGTATGAGTAGCTTGGTTTCTTGCCGATAGACTGCAAGCAGTCTGTTATGCCAGACCTCTTCACTCCCCTTGACCCAGATTTTTAGGGGAGCCGGTGTTGTGTGTACAAGTACCCTCCTTCTGTTTTCCGCTGAATCTCTGGCCAGATGGCGCTTTGAGGGTTGGGGAACCCGTTGGGTAGGAGGGCAGCTGTCACGAGATACCTCTGTGTGGGATCGGTGGTCCGGCACTGCCGTGGAGGCTATGGACTCTGCAGGCGTAGCAGCGTTGGGGGTTCTGGTATAAATCCGCTCCAAAAACATCTGACATTTGACATCAAAACGAGCTTCGAATCAGCTTGCTCTCCCACATTGTGAACGTTGTGATGCAGTGGCCTTTCGGGGTGGGGGGGTGGGGGGTGGCAAGGGGAACTGCAGTGCTGGCGAGCCCTATGTCGGAAGATCGACCGCCTCTCCCTGGCAACAGGCCGCTCAATAAGCTAGGCCGCATGGACAAATGGCTTTAGTTTTCAGTGTATCGGCACAAATTAGGAGTCGTCGTGTTCCCGTTAGGTGCCTGTCGGTTCCCCGTTCTCAGGAAGTTGTTTTTTGGGGGGGGGGGGGGGGGAAAGGGAGTTTCCTTGCACGTGTAGGAGCTATGAGGGAACACGTCCCACCATCTTGGCTGCCAGTTTTTAAACGTAAAGGGTGACAACGTTCCTAATACCATGTCTAGCAGTAAATCATGATGTTGCATGTTTAGCATCTCATTGAAGTGGTTTGGATGCAGTGTTCCTGTCCCCTTAACCCTGCAATGTAAGACATTGCAGTTTCAGAGAAACTGTTGCATTGCAGATGCTCTAATGGTTGTTTCCCAGACAGCCACTAGAATTGCTTCCTAGTCTTTAATGGAGTTTTACTCCATGAAATGTTGGATGTTCTCATGCAAAGCGCAAGGATGTCTAACGTCTTCAATTTCCCCAATGAAAAAAGCATTGAATCATATTGCATCTGGCAATAAGCACAGAGGAAGTATACAGAAAATAGAACTGAATCTTTTTTTTTTCTTTTCTATTTTTCCTCCTAGTATGCATGGTGTGCCCTGAATATGCATGGACTGACCTGGTTTGTGGTGTCATTTGCTAAATATTTAAAGGAATCCTGCCACCACTTACCAGACCCTCCACTCTCCGCTACAATTCCCTTACAGAGCATGGTTTACACTTCTGTAACCCTCACCTCTGGTCTGCCATATTCATTGATTTGCTTTGGTTCGGGGACACTTTCCCAAACAGGATACATCTCCTCCATGATGCCGAGACGCTAGTTTTGTTGCCGGCATCTAAACAGATTGACATCAGTCACTCCATTTCTACACTCACTAGCCAGGTCTAACAGCACTAGCTGGGCAGTTGCCATGGAAACCATAGCACATGTATTTGCTATGGATAGAGAGCAGAAGAGCCGCATGTTAGAGGTCTATTCTGCTCTCCCTGTCAATCAAGTCTTTAATATAGACTCTATGACGAAGAATTGATTAAAAGGTTTAAGAAAAAGCTTTTATATACACTGCTCAAAAAGCTTTTATATACACTGCTCAAAAAATAAAGGGAACACTTAAACAACACAATGTAACTCCAAGTCAATCACACTTCTGTGAAATCAAACTGTCCACTTAGGAAGCAACACTGAGTGACAATCAATTTCACATGCTGTTGTGCAAATGGGATAGACAACAGGTGGAAATTGTAGGCAATTAGCAAACCCCCCCCAGTAAAGGAGTGGTTCTGCAGGTGGTGACCACCGACCACTTCTCAGTTCCTATGCTTCCTGGCTGATGTTTTGGTCACTTTTGGATGCTAGCGGTGCTTTCACTCTAGTGGTAGCATTAGACGGCGTCTACAAGTGGCTCAGGTAGTGCAGCTCATCCAGGATGGCACATCAATGCGAGCTGTGGCAAGAAGGTTTGCTGTGTCTGTCAGCGTAGTGTCCAGAGCATGGAGGCGCTACCCGGAGACAGGCCAGTACATCAGGAGACGTGGAGGCAGGCCGTAGGAGGGCAACAACCCAGCAGCAGGACTGCTACCTCCGCCTTTGTGCAAGGAGGAACAGGAGGAACACTGCCAGAGCCCTTCAAAATGACCTCCAGCAGGCCACAAATGTGATGTGTCTGCTCAAATGGTAAGAAACAGACTCCATGAGGGTGGTATGAAGGCCCGACGTCCACAGGTGGGGGTTGTGCTTACAGCCCAACACCGTGCAGGACGTTTGGCATTTGCCAGAGAACACTAAGATTGGCAAATTCGCCACTGGTGTCCTCTGCTCTTCACAGATGAAAGCAGGTTCACACTAAGCACATGTGACAGGCGTGACAGAGTCTGGAGATGCCATGGAGAACTTTCTGCTGCCTGCAACATCCTCCAGCATGACTGGTTTGGCAGTGTGCCCAGAATGGTGTGGGGAGCCCACCATGTGCTCGCCAGAGGTAGCCTGACTGCCATTAGGTACCGAGATGAGATCCTCAGACCCCTTATGAGACCATATGCTGGTGCAGTTGCCCCTTAAGACAATGCTAGACCTCATGTGGCTGGAGTGTGTCAGCAGTTCCTGTAAGACGACGGCATTGATGCTATGGACTGGCCCGCCCGTTCCCCAGACCTGAATCCAATTGAGCACATCTGGGACAACATGTCTCACTCCATGGGTTGAAAAATTTGATTTCCATTTTTAATTTTTGTGTGATTTTGTTGTCGTATTTTAGAAGAATATTTAATTCATTCAGATATAGGGTGTTATTTTTGTGTTCCCTTTATTTTTTTGAGTAATGTGTGTATGTATGTATCATATATATATATATATATATATATATATATATATATATATATATATATATATATATATATATATATATATATATATATATATATATATATATATATATATATATATATAATTTTTCTCCTAGTCTACATATTTTGTAGCACAATGTATAGGTTAAATGTCATGCTCTTCACAATGAGCATGAGTGGTTTAGGGGGTTGACAGGTCCCCTTTATTTTTGTTATTTTTTTTATTAAGAATTTTAAAAGAAGTGAAGCTTCATATGAAAGCAAACTTAAAGGGAAACTCCAGTGCCAGGAAAACGATCCGTTTTCCTGGCACTGGAGGGTCCCTCTCCCTCCCACCCCCACATCCCCAGTTACTGAAGGGGTGAAAACCCCTTCAGTCACTTACCTGAGGCAGCGGCGATGTCCCTCGCCGCTGTCTCCTCCTCCGCGCCGCTCCTCCTCTGTATTGCATCGGCCAGTGGGCGAAATTGATCCTGCCCACAGGGCGAGAAGACCTAATGCGCATGCGCGTCAATGCCGCGCATTACGTCTCCCCATAGGAAAGCATTGAAAAATAATTTCAATGCTTTCCTATGGGGAAATGAGCAATGCTGGAGGTCCTCACACAGCGTGAGGACGTCCAGCGACGCTCTAGCACAGGTTTCCTGTGCTATGAAGGAGGAAGTGACCTCTAGTGGCTGTCTAGTAGACGGCCACTAGAGGTGGAGTTAACCCTGCAAGGTAATTATTGCAGTTTATAGAAAACTGCAATAATTACACTTGCAGGGTTAGGAGTAGTGGGAGTTTGCACACAGACCGCTCCAATGGGCAGAAGTGGTCTGGGTGCCTGGAGTGTCTGGAGGTTATAGGTGACTTTAAAAAAAAAAAAAAAAAAAAAAAAAAAAAAATTTCCCTTAAGAAACCTTGGGTGTGTGCATATGCAATAACTAATGGTTGCTAAAAGTGACTGCTCATCTTTAATGAGCCTGAAATTAAAAAGGAACAAATGTTTGAGGAACTTGTCAAAGACTTTTCTGACTAATGCATGGTAGCGTGTAAATCTGTCAATCACTAGAGAAGTTCGAGGAATGAGCTACATTAAAAGTATACAGACTTGAGCACCACCGGGGAAAAAAAAAAATGAAAGCAAGAATAGATGGATCTAATGTATTTGTGCACAGCTAATCACGTTTAGCTTCCAGCGTGCAGCCAGTGAAATGGTTAGATTACCATGTAAGTATAAAGTTGCTTTCATACTTGCATATTTATCACTTGGTAAAATTATTAGCAGTCAGACCTGGCAAGGCGATCACGTTTTATTAATTTCTAGAATGCTGAATGCATCTGGAAACTGGAAAACAAATGACTATGACGACAATGCTAAAAATCTCACCAGCTAAGTTCAGGGAATTCTGAGCATTTCCGAGTAAGAGCAGATAGTCTGCCAGTGTCTCTTCACAGTGGTATGCCTGCGAAGTGAAGTGAAGAGGAAGGATGTGAAGCCTGTTAAATAGCTAAAATCCTTTCCTTGTTATCAGGCTTCTGGCCATGTTTGACACACACACACACACACACCACTAGAAAATGTTTTGCACTTCTTCTCTCTTTGCTGTCCCTTGGATTGTCTGCTTTTTGTCTTTCCTGCGTCCGTTGCAGGATGGGCAGTGTTTTCCTGATCCCATGGGAAGCAAGCTCAGACGATTATGATGGTAAATGCAGGAAGTAACTAAAGTCATTTTGGACAGGCTAATCGTTCTCTCTGCACAAGGCAGACATTCTTTTTTATGCTGTTCTACAGTAACTCACATTTTGCCAGAAGAGTGTGCAAAATGAGTCTCCCGGTTCACGGGATGTAAAAAAAAGGACCTGGTACTATAAACCTTTCAAAGGTGTCACACGCTATTTTAATCACAGAACTTGCTATCATATCCATATCCACATATTTGTTTATTTAAATTTGAAATGTCTTAATGTACTACCATTGAGGCTTATAGAACACAATGTAGTCTGCTTGCCAATGCTTGGAGTTTGAGCCTAATAGTTTGTGGGATTAATGAAAATTAATTATTTATATCTCATCAAAATGGAGTACATAATGGAAATTTTAACAGTGACAAAATTCCTGATTTTATATTGTCAATATGTATCTGCTCTTTAAACAATGCGCTAATGTTTCTTTTAGTTATAATTTTTATTTTTATATTTATTCATTTATTTTTATTGAAAGATTGGCACCTAGGGTAGTCAAAGCATTTTGAGAATGGTTTGACAACTTACATGGGGTCCGGCTGTTTGCTGCTTCCCCTGCAGCCATCAGCTCTTGCATGGAATTTAAGTTGAGTCCACTAGACTAAGCACTGCTGTTTAGGGCTAGCTTATTGACGGAGCGTGTCTCTCTTCTACCAGATTCGAGGCTGTCGGTGCACTGCTTGCCGCAGGTAAGTTGTCAAAACAATCTCAAATGGTTTGATTATTTATTGTGGGAGTACGCAGGAGCACTACTTGCAATCATTACCGTGCGCTTTAGTGGTTATGGTGCTTTGAGTGTCCCTTTAAGCAGACTGCAGCACATTTAATACAACATTGCCCTTCTTACTAGAAATTTCTTTGCATCAATAATGCTTTTAAAATTGGATTGTGTTAATGTTTGTTAGTGTATTAAAAATAAAATAAAATGTGGTCAATATATTTAGATTCCCATGTCTCTCCACAGTGAATGTTTGCATATTAAATGTGTGATGCCTTTACTGCTAAAAGTGTTGGTAGGAATATAATTCTTAACAGACTGTATTTTATGGAATGAACTTTAACCTTTTGGTTTGCACAGTCACTGCATTATCTTTGTATAAATTCCATAGCACTGAGAGGAGCTTCAGTCTCCCTCTGATAACAGAATCTCGTGTTACACTAATGCTCTAATACTAGGGTAATTCGGTGTTTTTACAAAACACGACTGTAACCATTGTAGACAAATTACTATGTGTAAAGAAGAAGGCGAATCCAGTGAATCACCTGAGCTATCACGGAAGAATGGCATATGCCAACACCTTTGGCCAAGATTGAAGAAATGCATCCACCACTGCGCAATCCGGATTCAGCTGAGGAACATAATCATCTGTTCAGCATGGAGGCAAAGAGATCCAAATGGATCTCCAGAAGGGAGAATTCTCTCCTGTTCAGCATCCAATCACTGGCATCTCTCCAGTGCCGGCAGAACAATTACTGTGACATTGTCCCCCCCACCTCCCAGTAGATATCCCGCCTGCAGTTGAATGTTCCTCTGAAAGCAATACTGGTCCTGTTTAGTGAGATCGGAAAGGCACCTGGAGCGAGCACCACCAAGCTTGTTGATGTACTTGATTGCGGACCAATTGTCCATGTGGAGCAAGATGCAACAATCTGAGGCCTCCCGAGCCAGACTGCTAATTGGCTCCAGGAAATTGATGTGTAACAAGGACTCCTCCGAATACCCCGCCTGTGGATTGTCCTCCACTTGTGGCACCCCAGCCCCAGCCCTTACATGTGGGACACCCCCCACCCCCCTTCATGTCCAAATGGGAGACCACCATAGGGGAAACATTTACCGAGACCCAGTGGCACAAGATCTGCGACCTAGTACACCATTGCGCAATCGCTAGCAAAACCCAAGAAACTGCCTACAAGGTTCTCACACAGTGGTACCTGACCCCAGAACGCTTACAGAGAATGCATTTGGATGCGGACGGCCTCTGCTGGAGGTGTAAGAGAGGGACAGGATCCTTTCTCCACATATGGTGGGAATGCCCACTCATAGTACCGTTCTGGGAGAAAATAGCTGCCATGGTGGCCATGTTCACGGACAATGTCCCACCCTTCCAGCTCGCCCCGTACCTCCTACACCACACGACAACCCCCACATCACGCTACAAACGCTCCCTGACCATCCGAATCCTTAACGTTGCAAAACACCTAATACCTTTGCACTGAAAAAAAGACACAACCCCAACACTCTCCCTGTGGTTTACTAGAATGGAGGAGTTACGAGTCACGGAGGAGATCTGGTATTCAGCCCAAGACCGAACACAGACATACTTAGACACATGGACACCCTGGTTGGCACGGGTGGGTACAGAGGCATTTCGGACTACGCACTTGACCATGGGGGGAGGGACCGACAATTCCCAGGAGGAGACGCTAGGAGACTAGCGGGACGACCTACACCTGGCCTAAAACGCGATATCCCACTCCCACACCACGTCGGAGCGGGGTGGGGCGCGTGTTCGGGGGTCCCTGGGGGTGAGGGCCGACCCCGCGGGGGCGTGCGGCGGGGGCTGTGACGCCGGCTGGGGTGAGACCGCCTGTGGAGCCCGGGGCGGCCTGCAGCGCTAGCGAAGGGGGTGGAAGTGCGCCAGTTCTGTGAGCGAGAAAGCTCATTAGTTTGGAGGGAGTCGCAGGATGCCCCTTAGGTTATTCCCATCAACACCACCTATACCGCTGGGCAGAACCGAAGCACACTAAGGGAGGGGGCCATCATCTCACAATATAGCCACTCAGGGCCCTGGACACAGGGTCACTGGGGGGCTGCGCGTCCTGAAGGGACCATGCACACCAGATGGCCACATGTCTCACTACTGCCTAGAGACCACAGAGTAGGCATGGGGAATAGACAAACAAAACACAACAACGGTGGGGCAGGCAAAACCACTCAACGTAGAAATGGTATATATCGAATATAACAGAGTACTAAACACCACCATGTAACACCGGACCTGCGAGTCCACAACGCACATGCTATTTACTCATGAAGGCGACCTGCGAGTCGCCCAGACATGTATGTCATAACATGCCTTCCGATGTATAAACTTCTGCGAATGACCAGAGGGACCTGCGAGTCCGCACTTCTCCTTTCAATGTTGCAAAACCAACAAAAAAGAAAAAGTTTAATAAAAA
Organism: Pelobates fuscus; assembly: GCF_036172605.1. Taxonomy (NCBI): domain Eukaryota; kingdom Metazoa; phylum Chordata; class Amphibia; order Anura; family Pelobatidae; genus Pelobates; species Pelobates fuscus. The sequence continues at coordinate 386,292,998 of NC_086318.1, read as the reverse complement.
GATATTTACAAAAAAAAAAAAAATCCTTACATGTGACCATTCTACTAAATCCGAGCGATATCTGAAGTTCGCTTGACTGTTCCATGTCTGCACAGGCAATATTCACCAGTGAAGTTCGGTGTGAACATCTGATGTCAAGAGAATTAGTTGATTGTACGACGTGGACAAGGGAACCTGCAAAGATCACCTGTACATAGGATGACCGAAGACTCACCATCCTGGCCATGGAGTGAAAGGGAATTGAAAATAGTTGTAGAAGAACATTTCTGATTTCCTTTTAGATAAGCACAATCATGGACTCTGTTAGCTTCAGGATGGAGTTCATGGCATCTATCGCGAACCCCAGACAACTGGCCGACTGGGTGACAATCAGCTCTTACTTTTCCATGTTTTCCACAAAGCCCAAAGACTCTAGAACAGTGTCCCCCAACCCAGTCCGACCCAGTGCTTCTGCTCTTACCTTATGGATATCTGGGGCTCAACCAGCAAGGTTTCCCTGACAAACTGAGTCCTGAACAGTACTGTCCAAATCCGAGACGCCCATCTGCCACTCATCCATAATTGCCAATTGAGGGGGCTGGTCATGCTCCTCCTCTGCAGAGGAGTGTTTGGGATCCCCACTTTATTCTGTGGCAGAGCCTTCCCTTTGTCTTGGTGCGCCTGAGACACGTGCCCCTTCCAATGGCATTTATGAAAGGTATGCCTATCATGATCAGAGGCCTCAGAGCCCTGGGACTCAAAGGTCGGCAGTTGCACTTTTTCAGGGGACTGAAGGGCACTGCCAGGTAAATGCTGGAAGGCCTTAGCCAGTGCCTTTGTTGTGTGCAGGTAAGGCAATAGGGTTTATACAGAGGTCTAAGGGCTTCGCAGCCAGTACAGAGGTAAGTGAAGGCCCAGAAACTCTTGAAATAGGTAGTAAGATCCACTAAAGGCAGTAAAAATATAACAGAATTTGTAAGGAAAATAAAATCATACAATAAGATGAACAAAAAACACTGGGCTCGCCAGTATGGTAGATATAACCACTAGCAACATCAGCAGCACATTGTCACTTAACACGGACAGGGATCAGCTGGGGTGTAAGAAGCGAGACACAAATGCCAATAAAATGCACAGCAACAGGTTCTGCAGTAGTCAGATCCACTCAAACACAAAGTGGTCCCAAGCCACTGGCGCTTAATCTCGAAAACCATGATGTCCGCCAGAAACACAAACCGTTTTCAGCAGTGTTAATACGGTCCAAAAATAGCCTCCATAATGCGGTACGGCTGGAAATAAGCCCCTCGCAACCTGAGCACCAGTAGAAGGGATCCAAACAAGTCCCACATAATCGACCTGTACGGAGCCAAGTGTAAGCCGCAATTCAAAGGCAGCAGGTTAAAACACAGAGAAGAAAAGGGGAATCGAATAGAAACAGCAAGATAAACCCAACAAAGGGAAACTAAAAACAGCTATACAGGGGATATGATATGTAAGAAGGACCAAGAAAAAACAAAGACTGTTTTGGGGATGAGATCAGCTAAGAAAGAGGAAGTCTGTGGGAGAGCCTGGCATTTGTGTACTTTGTATTTCTGGTTTTCTATTGGTTGGTTGGTTGTTTGCTGACCTGTTCAGCTTCAAGTTCGTGTGCCATTTCCACAGCTTCCTGTAGTAATAATGGTGCCAACACTCCCTCGTTGTAAGCAAACTATTTTTGAGCATTTTGGAACTCTTTGATTACATACATACCACCTTATCTGTGAAACATGGTGGAGGTAGTGCTCCGTCTCTGGTAATGGAATATGAAAGTGTAGAATATCTGCTCTAGTCGCAAGAATCATTGAAGGTCCTTCACATTGCATTGCTAATGATGAAATTAATCCGTACAAGGACCCCCTAAAACACTCCCAGCTTGCTGCAGTACTTTGAGATAAACGTAATAGCAACACAATTGCCCAGAGTACCTGCTTTGCAAAGACTTTTCATTGAACTGCATTGGGAGGCCTTTGATTGGACATCCACAGAAAACCGTGCCGGGGTCAGAAGTGGAAGGCTCGCAAAGGCTTCAGACAAGAGATCTGCATATTTTACAAGCTTCTCTTTTTTTTTTAAATATACATCTGATTAGGGCAGGGGGGATGAATGAATAATGAAATGCATGCTGAAGGGCCAAGAGTGGAATGTTCTCGATTGGATACTTCTAGCATTTAGTCTGAATCGGATAAACTAATGTAAACCAGAGACTGAAGGTGGGTGCAGAAACTGATAAAAAGTAGACTTTAAAAATAAATATTTTAGGACTGATTTGTCCAATTACTTTTAATCCCCTTAAAAATGAGGAAGAGAACTAGAAAGGCTCTGTAACTACTACATTATTCGTTATTTATGGATGGAGCTTACCTCAAAGCGGACTGTACTTATTCCTTTTAATTATGGTCTTCAATTACGGGTCAAATACGCTTGGACTGCACTAAATGTGAAGGACCCATTGAAGTATTGATATTCGGGCCGCAGGCTCAGTCTTACAACTTAACTAGAATTTTGTGAAACATATGCTGTTGTAAGAAACAGCTAATTTTTCAAGTGGTTTGAGCTGTAGATATGTTATACAGCAGCTGTGCATGTTGCACCTGCCAGAATGATACTTTTGGCACAGACAGCGGAGGTCCAGCGTATTTCTCCATAATATAAACGTAAAGTTCTAGTTCTGGAACAGTGAATTCTGAAGTATAACAGCCCACGCTATTGTGTTGATTGGTGTAATAGCTTAGAAACATTTACACTTTCCACCTCCCCTCCCCTATGTAAACATATATTTTATAACCAGGTCTGACCATCTGTGCACCTTCCAGCTGCTATTGAATTAGAACTGGCATCTGCAAAGCCTGCAGGTTAGGTGTTTTTACTAAAATGTTCACAATTCGAAATTTTGTGTTTGGCGGTAATAAACAAGATAATAAACACTGTAAGTGTGGCGATTATGTACATTCTTTTAACTATATTAAATATGTAGGTATTAATGTTTCTCTCTCTCTCTTTTACATGAAAATGTTACAAATATAAAGTGTGCACATCCATAACCATGCTTATTGTTAAAGAACAGCTAGCAGTGTATTCAAAGTGACCAAAGGAAGATGATCTTATATTATTCATATCATTAATACAAATAAAAATGTTCAAAACATAAACCATTCTCTATCTCATATTTATCCTTTGAACCCATGTGTCCCCCATGTGCGCACATGGGAGATGCCTGTCTAAAAGTTGGTTCATATCCTTTATTTTATTTTCAAATATTTGATTAAAATATTTTTACCTCAATATATGCAATACTTTTATATTGAATACATATAAGAAAAATTGTATATGGAGATACATACATCAAATGTACATAAAGAGTACAAACAAAAAAAGTTGTTTATTGTAACAACAATACAATTACTTAAAGGACCACTATAGTGCCAGGAAAACAAATAGTGGACCCTCAGGGTCCCACTGTCACCGGGCTGAAGGGGGAGGAAGGGGTTCAACTCTTACCTTCAGCGCTGCAAGAGTCGGGCGTGCATTCAATCCGTCCATAGGAAAGCATTTCTCAAAGCTTTCCTATGGACGCCATCTTCCCACTGTGATTTTATAGAACCCTATCTGAGGAGATAACGTTATCTAAGCTGAATTTACAATTTGGATCAGTGTAAGAGCATCACTCCAAAAACTTTTCACCTTGCGACAATCCTACCATATATGGGTCATGGAGCCTATACCACTGCAGCTTCTCCAACAATTTTCTGACATATGAGAGCATTATTTTTTTTTCTTCTTCAATCTAGTAGGTACTAGGTACCACCTATACAAAACTTTATAATAATTCTCGTGATGGATAGAGCATTAAGCTATCTTTTACAGAGTTCACTTAATTGCATTTGCAAAAAACTGGCACAAAATAGGCATTTAATGCTGTCTCTGACACTTTTTTGTATTTTCAATGCCCATTAAGATGTCACTTAACCTCCATTATCTAAGCATATTTGCCGAGTATGATTCTTTTAAACATCACGTTATTGGCACATGATCTCTGCTATACCACAAATACTCACATTATAGCATTGATTTTGGTCTTAAAGATCATTCATTTTCACCCTCAGCAAATTGATCTCTTCACCCATGGCTCGAACAACATTCGACAGATCGTTATGAGCAGCAATCTGTTCCTCCTGAACTTGTTCGACCACCGTTGTTCGCTCAGCCAGATTTGTGATTTCTTGCCGACTCCACACACAGTTCCCCAGTGTTCGCCTGTCCTCAGGACAGACTGGTCAGGTAGCAAAGATTTTTGCCTGTCCACGGCAGAATAGGTTAAATGGATACTATATGCCTAACACTAGAGCTTCCTCTGGCTACCCCCTTGTTCCCTCACCCCTTGGTGCTGGGTCGGTGCTACGCCTCCTCTGTCATCTGACGGGGGACCTAATGCGCGAACACATTAGGTCATCCCCATAGAAAAGTATTGAAGTAATGCTTTCCTATGGGGATTTCTCTGACCTTGGATGTCCTTATGCAGGGCTTGAGAACATCCAGCGTTTGTTATAAAACCAAAAGTCGCCTAGCAAGCAGAAAGCGCCTTGAGACAGCCAGTAGAGGCAGTCTTAGTCCTGTAATGTAATCCTTGCAGTTTCTCTAAAACTGCAATGGTTCCCATTAAAGGACTAAGGGCAATAGGAACACTGCACCCAGACCACTTTGATGAGCTGAAGTGCTTTGTGTGCCTATGTCAGTTGAAGATAAAATTCTTACATAGGTGGAACAAATACGAATGTGGAGTTGCATTCCACTTAAAGATCATAGGCTGTTATGCCCATTCACAAAGCAATTTATTTTTCTTTTCAATAGCCTAATATCAGTAAATTGAAATCCTGCAGTAACAATCTGGCCTCCTACTGGAAAATGGTCAGTTCCACTTGATCCTATATATTGGCTATAATTGTTTTTTTTTTTTTTTTGCAAAGACCCCTGCCATGTGAATATCTGCTGCAAAGTGGTTCCTGAAGGGCACAAAGGATACGTGGAGGTGTATGGCAGATTCTGCATTATCCACTATATATGATCCTTTTGTTGCACTTTGCTTTGTATAAGCAGATACCCTTCGACATCAATCTTTACAAGTCTTTTTTGGACATGTTAATGGCATTGCATGCTCAATGAAATTCCAAAGCATCCTATAAATCTGTAGAGATCCCACCTTTACCAACTTTATATAACATTATTATCTATTGATTTCCCTGCGATGATTTAGGGCAGGTGAAAGTTTGAGTGTTTTTTTTTTTTTTATACATTTAGATATGTATATATTAAAGGCAATTCTGTTGTTGCTGTTTTTATAAAGTTGAATGAGTTTCAAAAGTATCACTGCAGTATTTTTTGACTTGCCCTATCTTGCAATGACATGGCTTGCCAAACACTGGCTTAATTTTGTTTGTGGAATCCTTCTTGGTGGCCAGGAACATGCTTGTGTTTTGTCTCTTATGTTTTAGAAGGGACACCCTTATCCAGGGCAGTTGTGCTGCTTTTTCAAAATACAGATTATCCATGATGGTGCATTGTGCTGCTGTTACTGGTTTTAAGGAATGACTATAAATCTCTTCTTGGTGATTTTTGTTTTCATTTCTGTACACTGGGACTTAATTGTATTTTTAAAAAAAATTTTGTTATAGAAATTGAGATCATCATGAAGCATAACTAAAGTAATTTCACATGTTTGTCTTTGGGGGAAAAAAGAGGATACCCTGAGAATTCCTAGATAATCTTTTATTTTCTATACTGTTTAATTTGACTATTCACCCCCCCCCCCCCTTATTATTTAAGAAGATGCGTGTGAGTGTTGACCATCCTTCTTCTTTTTCTAACAGGATGAGAGGGAAAAGAGCAGGTCCGGTATTAATGCTTAGATCACAGTTATTCTTTGTACTTCGCCATCATCTTGAAGGATTGATTGTCACAAGAGAACATCATGGTAAAAAATGAAGGCTTTGTCTTTTGATAAAAAGCTTCTCTATTGAAAGACGGGGAAATGATGAGGAATGTGCTGTCACTTGAAGAGGTTCACCACCGTAATCTGGAGTTTTTTTTTAATAGGCATGTGTGCTTGGCAATGTAGAACAAATAAGTTTGGAGAAAAACTGTTAAAGTCCATCCACTCTGACATCTGTATGGAAGGCAAGAGGACCAATTTAGAAGGATAGTGCGAAGATTATTTATTTTTAAAAAGGAGGTTCAGAATGTGTAGGTGTAAAAAAAAACAAAAAACTTGTTCTTTGGTCCTGTTGTGACCAGTTCTAATGTACAACTGGCCGTTCTGTGACACATATCCTATTGTCACTAATTGCTTTTCACTGCTTCATTAGTGCGCCCTCCCTGGGTCCAATGCCATACATGCAGATCTGTGTAAGTGAAACTTTTGTGCCAGTTGTTTGCAAATGCAATTAAGTGCCAGGTAATTCATGTGATTAAGTGTCCCTTATGGGCATTCCTTAGGAATGACATTCACAGCAGTGTCACATCATTGGGGGAAGAGAATAATCCTTAAAGATCTTTAGGGAAATAAAACAAGTTTAGCCGTTATGAACTATAATAAAAGTTTCTATCTGAGGGCCTACAACCATCCTGCTATGCTCCAGCTGCTCAGCCCTCCCGCTACTGCAGATGCAATATAAATTATTGTAATAACTGGACAAATGGCATATAAAATTGTAATAAATTTCTTTTTCCCATTACACAGATGCTGATTTTATATAAACCATAAATACAGCTGTTTGGAGGGACCCATTTATTGAGGGAAACTGTGAATAAACGGCATCAGATAATCTAATTCCTTCTATGAACTGCTAAACTAACTAGCACAATGTGTAGACTGAAAAATATATATTCTGCTTGCAAATAACTCAAATGTTTTTGGTAGATCGTGATTGGTTTTCCCACTAGCACTACTAAATGTTCCAATTTGCTTGGCTCAGATAGATAAATTAGGATTTAGATTGTTGAACATCATGGCAGGCTCATGGTGTCTTATTATGACTATGGTAAGTCATATATTCATTGCATTAGAAATTATGTCTCTTTGTGTAAGATGTTATTAGGTAAATATTTACCAGCTCTCTCGATACCTTGAATCGCCAATCTTGCATCCTTGGATGTTACATTAGTGGTAACACATACCTGTCTGATTCTCCTTGCTTGGTGAATGCATCAGTGCTTTCTGCAGCATGGCATTTCTCCCAGATCATACCCACACCTTGCCTTTATTGCCAGGACAATGGCATGAGAAACAACCATTTATAGCCACACATGCTCTTGAATAGCTGTGAAGTAAAGCATGTTTTGCTGGACATCTGCCAGTCACTTTTTGCTGTTGGCGTAGAATCTTTTTTGACACTGGACTCTGTCAGGGAGACAAACACTAGAGGCTTGATTAACCTTGCAGTGTAAACATAGCAGTTTCTCTGAAACTGCTATGTTTTAAGCTGCAGGGTTAAAACTAGGGAGACCTGGCACCCAGACCACTTCATTGACCTGAAGTGGTCTTTAAAAGCTCTGTTGCTAAGCTTGTTTTTGCCAAGATTGTTTTTAAAAGCCTTACATTAGCAAATTTGGCTCCTGCTGGTTTAGTATTTTGGGAAAATGCACTGAGCTTGTTTGCTCATTTCAATATACCCTCTCAATGAGAAGAACTGCTACAGTGATCATTTGCCCTGACTTTCATAAAAAATTGGCAAGAATGTGAAATTTAGAAAACCGTTTTAAAAATCTTTTTCCTCTTTCTCTCCCTGTCCCTCCCTCCCCAATTATTCTGTATAAATGTGTTTTGTTTTGTTTTTTTGCTTTGAGTAGAACACCGGTCTATGTTTCTTACTTCTGTGGCTAAAATACTGTTTTAATATAATATCTGCACCCCCATACACCTAAAATAAATAAAGGTGAATACATAAAACAATCCCCTACACATACCTGCCCCACAAACGTCCCTGTATTATAGACATGAGCACCCTCAATATAGCAACGTTTCCCTCTAGACCTTACATCGGTTTCTGCTTGATGTGAAGCCAAAGCTGTATGAAGCAGAATCTAAAGAATTAGTTGTACTGGAAGTTTTGTGGTTTTAAATGTGCCTAAAATGTTCTCCACTTCTATTGTGTGAATACTAAGCAGAATATTATGGGACTATACTCCCTGTTGCACCTGCCACGCATTCATTTTCTCAAACCTGATGCCAACTTCTTCATGCCTGCGGTTTGTCAAGCCCTGCGTTAAAACTGATAGGGAGTACTATTTATTTATTTTTTGGTCCAAACAGAATGCTTTTGTAATATTTCAGTTGGACCACCTACTGATTTACTGTAAGGTGTCCGTATTTCAAACCTTAGTAACAAATATTAGAGTCGAGAAACCAAGTGGGTTTGTGGGGGAGCGCCGTACACTGCAGACTGTGGCATGTGCTCCATCACCAAGTCTGCTTTTACTCTCTGCTGTCTCTGCCTACAATTGCAAAATGTTGACACATACTGTCAAACAAGTATGGTGCTGTTTGCACTTTAGGTATGTTTTGAGAATGTAATCCTTATCAGATACAGGTTTTTATACAGTAAAATAGATCTTTTATAAAGGAGGATTTAAAATGAAGGTTCTTAGCCTCAAGCTACAATGAATATAATTGAAGGAATTTTTTATGATTCTTATTACGGTATTTAGTATTGAAGCCTAAAGGATAACTGTAACATCAAAACTATCTTGTAAAATATCTTTATTTTTTAAAATGTACTTTCTTTCTTTCAAAACTTGTATAAAAAAAAAATTATAGTTATGTGGCCATTGTTCATGAATCTAAAGTTGTTAATGTGCTTAAAGTGTCTCTTTAAAGGGACACTATAGTCACCAGAACTACTACAACTTATTGAATTTGTTCTGGTGAGTAGAATCATTACCTTTAGGCTTTTTGCTGTAAACACTGTCTTTTCAGAGAAAATGCAGTGTTTACATTACAGCCTAGTTATAACTTCACCGGCCACTCCTCCGATAGCTGTTAGAGATCCTTCCTGGGTCATGGCTGCCTAAAATGCATCCAAACATTCAGTATATCCTCCCTCTGCATGCATACACTGAACTTTCCTCATATAGATTCATTGATTCAATTCATCTCTATGACGAGATGCTGATTGCCCAGGGCTGTGTTTGAATCATGCTGGCTCTGCCCCTGATCTGCCTCTTTGTCAGTCTCAGCCAATCTTATGGGGAAGCATTGTGATTGGATCAGACTACCACTTCTGATGTCAGCAGACTGCTTGTTTTTTTTTAATTTTTTAATTTTTTTTAGGCAAACAGCATGCAGAGTTACAGCTTCTGGCTTGAATACAGTAAGATTTTGCTATATTTATGGAGGCAATAGGGGCCATGGGGGACTAGATGGTGGTTTTAACACTATAGGGTCAGGAATACATGTTTGTGTTCCTGACCCTATAGTGATCCTTTAAATAATTGGTTTTGGTGTATAGATCATGCCCCTTCAGTGCTCAATTCTTTGCCATATAAAATTAAAGTTCTTGGTTTATACAGCACATAGAAATCTGTGCACTATGTCTGCCATGAATAGATTGGCATATCTGGGATCTGTCTTAGTACCCATAGCAGTCCCCATGATTTATAGATAGACATTTGTTGTTCAAACTGAAAATTATTCGTAAGGATTAATACTGCCAGGATTGTAGTGATTCATGGGCTTTTATTATTGCTTTATTAAAGAAATTGTGAATCACATCTTTATGTGGAATGTTGCTGTATAGAGATTCTACATCCTTGGTCCTTGCTGTGTGAATTTCTGAGAAGGTCTCTAGAAAACACTCCAAACCTTTCACATAGTATTGCTACTTTGAGGTTTTTTTCCTTCGGCGGCCAAATTCTTTGATACCAGTGAATATTCTAAAACACTCACTGTAACTTGCATGGAAATGTACTCGCTGAATCTGAGACAAAAGTCTACAAATCAAGGATAACCAGGACATGTAGTTCCAGGCAGAAATACTTACCAGGGCATGTAGTTCCAGGCAGAAAAACTTTTATTTTATTTTTTTTGCCTTTTGGAAGGGTTGTGTCGGCAAGTGTAGAGCTGGACTGCCTACCCAGAAACCCCCTACCCTGATGATGTAGTTGGGGCCGGCTGCAGTTCACTGGTGGCTTACAGGGAGGTGTGAGGAGGGGCAGCAGCCAACCACTCTACCCTAAGTTCAGGACTAATGGCTGCCGGGATTCAGCGTGATGTCATATCGCTGAACCAACTAGCCAACGCTGCCATCTTCTTGTGGCCAGTCCTTAACACCAGGAGCCAACATTACTGCTGTACTGTCATGCATTATGGTTTTCCGTTGTTAAAAACATTTTTTATCAGAACTTATACAATTACCTCTCTCCTTAAGGGGTTAACTGCCAATCTGCTAAATATTGTAGTAAAATGTAGTTTTTTTTTTCCAGTTAGAATTTTTATAGATGGATATGATGGGGCTATGTCTCATTTTTAGGTATTATAGCCGTTTGACTGTTTAAAATTACCCCACAAAGGCCTACTATGTATGAAATTAGACATTCCATTTTTTTTTTTGTTTCAAAGTTTGTGGTATTCATTTTTACTTTTTAATATTTAAAAAATAGTGTAAGGAATGGATGTATTTCTGAGACTATAGTGTTTAACTATGTAGGTCTCCAGCGCCCCTTATATTGCAGTAAAAAGGTGTTTAAACGTACCTTTTTTCTCACACCGTGCCAGTCTCGCAGTGGCTGCCCCCGCCTGACTCTGTCTCTGTGGCTGAGGTCATCAATCTTTTTTTGTTTTTTTTTCTTCAATTTAAGTAAGCTTTATTTTAATATTAACTTATTTTAAACGTTTATTCAAAAAAAAAATTTTTTTTTATTCTTTATTTTTGATGTGCAAGTAATTACAGTGTAGTAACGGACGCCACAACAGCGTAGTTCAAAATACAAAACAGTTTGTCAGTGTCAGGAGAGTTTGCACAATTTTATGTTTTCTAGGCATGCTTAACTAGTCAACGTTTTAATTTTTTTTTTTTTTGCTGTTGCAGTCATAATGCATAATCACGGTTTGCAGTATAGCAGTAGCTAAGTGAGATAACACATATAAAAGTTAAACTATCATAGAAATAGAGGGTCTAACAAGCTTGATTAAAGCGCAATCACCTAGCTAAAAAAAAAAACTGGCAATGCATACATTAGACTGCTGAAGTGGGTCAGCGATTAGACTAAACAGGGTATCAGGCAACCACAAGTCAGGGAATGTATAACGTATGTATTAGGTAAGGACCGTGCTCAGCTGCCGTGTAGAGAGTCCTGTAAAAATAGTTGACTGCTTTGGTTGTTAGGCAGGTATTGTGTCCAGGCAGCAGTCCCAGAGGCCGAGTAAAGATGGTGGCATGTGAGGGGCATATAAGAAAGCAGTGTCACAGCGGGGATTCGCCTGGGGAAACCTGTACCGTGAGACAGTCCTGGGATTTCTGCCCATTTAGCCAATGCCCAGTCTGTGGGGAAGTCGTTGGTAGCTATGCTGTGGGTCTGCTCGTGAGTGGTGTTCCCTTTTCCCATTGGTTTCATATGTTGCTCGGGAGGAAGGTGATTCGCGTAGGTGAGACAAGTGCAGGGCCCTCTGCCGCCGTCCGCCATCATTATGCTCTGTCGGAGTGTCAGGCTGTTGCTGAGAGGCGCATGAAGGCAGTCGGGGTGAGTAAGTGCCCGCTGTCAGCAGTGTCCCCTGTTGCCGCTTGTGCTGAGGGGGTGTAAGGAGCGGGGGTAGCCCCGGGGCCAGCCCTCGTTGAGGTTTTGGGTGCCTCACCCGTGACCGGGAGTTGTAGTGCTGGGGCTCATGTCGGGTTCCCCGCCTCCGTCTTCCCGCCTTCCGCGTTCCCCTCCGGGTCTGTGTCAGCATTGTGGGCTTCAGAGTGGAGACCCTTGGAATTGGTGTTGATGGGGTCCCTTCCTGGGCGCCCCTTTGGCTCGATCTATCCTCTCCGATAACGGCAGGAGGTGGGGTTCAGGCGCCTGGGCCCTCGTGGCTTCCGCCATTTTGGGTGTCGATGGCCCGGTGGATTCTGTGCCCTGGTGCAGGTTTCTCTGCTTTAAGCTGCTTTGTTGCGATTGCCGGGATGACCCCCACCGGCAGGGGGGGTGGGGGGGAAGAAGATGCTTTGAATAAGCATGCTTTGATCGGCCGCCTCCCCCATGCCTCCCCCATGCCGCTCGTATAGGCCGCATGCAGGCCTCGGTTCCGTTTTCTGGATGCAGTCGCCATCGCTGCTCAGTGTAACGAGATAGCGGTTTCGCCATCGCCTACCACCGTTGCTGAAGCTGGGAAAACTGTCTGTGTGTGGGTGATTTCTCATTTGTCTTTTTATTGAATCATAATAAAGTTCAGACATTGCAGCGCAGTGCAACGTTTTTTTTTTCTTTTTCAACTCTTTATTTAAATGTCGACTGGCACATTGCATCATATTTCTTTTGGCCTACGCAGAGGCCCAATCAATAGAATCATCTTAAAAGTTGCAATACAGAAAGGAAGGGTATGTTAGTACATAGAAAATACTTCTCAATTGGCTTGCGCAGAAGCCTTTCAGACATATCTTTATGTTGTGCCGAGTCCACATGTATTTAAATTTAAATTTCGTCTCAATTCGTAGGTATATACATTCATTGAAGACTATTGTGCAGTGAGACATATACAAGTAAAAAATATCTATCAAAATAACATATAATAAAATAAGGTAATATATGTACACTATATGACAAGAACTGTAAAACCAGTAACATTGGGTATGTCATGCTGTAAGTTGTATCTTCACGACTGTCGGTTATGGGGTTATGCTGGTTTGTTATATGTCATATTGTTCCCAGAGCGCCCAAGTTGTTTGGAAGGAGGCATTGGAATCGCGAACCTGTGCAGTTAGCTTGTCCATCAGGTAATTATCCCTGATTTTGGAGAGGACTAGGGAGATCGGGGGTACTTCTTGTTTTATCCAATATTGTGCTAATGCTCTACGAGCTGCCAGGTTAAGCATATTTAACAGCTTTTGGTCGTGTTTATTTAGCCCCTCCGTTGGCCGTGATAGTAGGCAAGCCCACGGGTCAAGTGTTATCCTGCATTGCATAATGCTCGAGGTTAGGTCTGTAACTTTTCCCCAGTACTCTTTAACCTTGACACAGTGCCACCACATGTGGATGTATGTGCCCTTCTCTCCACAGAGCCTCCAGCAGGTGTCTGTGGGACTTAGTTGCATATGGCATTGTTTAACAGGGGTCGTATACCACCGGAGTAGTATTTTGTAAGATTGCTCCTGGAGGGCCGTGCATACGGAAACTTTTGCATTGGCCTCCCAGATATCCTGCCAGTCCGTCCCGTCTAATGTCTCCCCTAAGTCCGTCTCCCATTTGTCTGTGTATGTCTGATTGCCCCAGGTCCCTGATTCTAGGCATATATGATTGTATAATAGCGAGATTAGTTTGGTTGGCATACGCTCTTGCAAGCAAAATTTCTCATAGAAGGTGAGCGGCTTGGCTATTGCCGTTCTGACTTCTCTGGTCTGTGCGAAGTCCCGTACCTGGAGATATCTGAAGAAGTCACTTGTTTTTAGTGGGGCCAGGGATTGTAGATGTTGGTAAGTAACTAATTGGTTGTTTGAATACAGGTGTGTGTAGCGTTGTAGACTTGTGGCCTCTATGCCCTGAAACTCTCGTGCCCTCAGTCCGGGTGGGAACGCTCTGTTGCGCAAGACCGGAGTCATTGGTGACGGTAAGTCTGTGAGTTTAAGTTTCTTTGCGACTCTGTCCCATAAGCTTAGGGAGTTGAGGATCGCCGGGCATTCTGTCCGTAGGAGTACTCTATGTTCTCTGGGCACCCACATTAGGAATTGCGGTAGGTCTGCTCCTGTCATGAGGGATTCTATGTCCACCCACCTACGTTGATTAGTCGGGCAGTGCCAGTGAGCTATTTGAGCCAATTGTGCGGCCTTGTAGTAATGGTGCAGGTGTGGCATACCTAAACCTCCCCTCCATTTAGGGTTATACAGAGTTGCCTTGGCTATCCTGGATCTTTTTCTTTGCCATATGAAGGCGTCTATTGCCTTTTGTGTGTCTGCTAGGTCGTTTTTGGTGACCCGGATTGGGAGTGCTTGGAAGAGGAATAGTAGTCTTGGCAGTATATTCATTTTTACTGAGTGTAACCGGCCAAGCCATGTAATCGGTTTGTCTGTCCAGTTGTCTAGGTCTGTCTTAAGTCTGTTGAGCAGCGGTGTATAGTTGTGTTGGTAAAGTGCTTTGTGGTCTGCGGTTAGCCTGACGCCTAGGTATGTGAGTGTGGTCGTAGACGTTTTGATGTGGTGCGTACGTCTAATGTATTGTAACTCTTGTTCGGGAATGTGAAATGGTAGTGCTATTGATTTGGTGAGATTGACTTTGTACCCGGATAACTCCCCGTAAATTTGAAGTAGTTTTTCCAGATTCGCCATTGAGGGAATCGGATCTGTCAGTGTGAGGAGGATATCGTCCGCATATGCTGCTGTTTTAAATTGCTCCCCCCCAATTTGCACCCCTTTAATATTTGGATCTGTTCTGATGAGATGCAGGAGTGGCTCAAGTACTATTGCGAATAACAGCGGCGACAAGGGACAACCCTGTCTTGTACCATTGCTCACTCAAAATGGTGTCCTCGGGGCGCCCGTTATTATGGTTTGTGCCTGTAGGTCTGTGTATAGGGCTTTTATGGCAGTGATGTATGTGTCCGGGAAGCCTTGTAATTGTAATAATTGGAACAGGAAAGACCATTGGACCCTGTCAAAGGCCTTCTCTGCGTCAAGGGACAATGCCAGGGCTGGTGACTTAGAGTTAGACATGAGCCACATCAGATCAGCTCCTCTGCGTGTATTCTCGTATAATTGGCGCCCTGGTATGAAGCCTACTTGGTCTGGGTGTATTAATTTTGGGAGCAATGGGGTTAGTCTCCTCGCCAGTATCTTTGCGAATATTTTTAAGTCCGCGTTTATAAGTGATATAGGTCTGTAATTAGTGGCTAGTGTTCCGTCTTTGTCCGGTTTGGGGATTAAAATTATGTTGGCCGTGGCCATGTCGCGGTCTGGGGTGCCGCCTTGGAGGAAGTGGTTGTATAATTTGGTGAGGTAGGGGGCTAGTTCCGGTTTATACCTTTTGTAATAGCCCATGTCGTACCCGTCCGGGCCCGGTGCCTTGCGACCTTGAAGGGTTGCTATCACCGATTCTACCTCCTCCTGTGTGATGGGGCTCTCTAGGATGTTGGCCTCCACTGTGGACACCTGGGGGAGGTTTAATTGGGTCAGGAATTCTGTTATGCGTGTGGTATATTGTGTCTGCGCTTCCCCTTCTCTTGGTGTGTGGTTGTATAGGTTCTGGAAATATTCGGTGAACGTGCTATTGATATCTTTCGGGGTGTGTACCAGGTCATTGGCAGCTGTTCGCAGCGTGGTTATGGGTTTACGCCCTGGTCTGGGTCGGAGGGTCCTTGCAAGTAGTGTGTCCATTTTGTTGGCTTTTTCATAGAAAAAGCGCTTGGACCAGACTAAGGAGCGTGCTATGTCTGCTATGGTGAGTTCTTTTATAGCGTGACGTATGGTTTGTAGTTTTGTGTATATGGTGGTTGTGGGCGCCTGCTTATGTCGTTGCTCTAGTTTCCTCATTGTGGTTTGTAATTCTAGGAGGCGTTTCGTTTTGGTTCGTTTTTTATGTGTGGCTGCCTGTATGAGGTGTCCCCGTAACACCGCTTTGTGGGCTGCCCACAATGCGGTCGGGTTGATGTCTTCCGTGTCGTTAGTGGTGAAGTAGTCTAAGATTTTCAGTCGGGTAGTGGCGGATATGTCGTTGTCAGAGAGTAGGTCCGTGTTGAGTCTCCATGTCCATGTGTTGCGATGTTGACCTATGCCTAAGGTTATAGTCACATCTGCATGGTCCGACCATGTGATATTGTTAATTTCTGAGTGTATTAGTTTTGCCATGCCCGCTCCGTTGAGGAGAAGGTTGTCTATTCTGGAGTATGTAGTGTGGGGTGCGGAGTAGTATGTATAGTCTAAGGTGTCTGGGTGTTGAAGTCTCCACGCATCCATTAGTCCAGTGCGTTGTAGAAAGGTATGGAGGAGTTTGTCTTGACCCCCTCTCCCCTGTGAACGCTGAGTCCCTATTTTAGAGCTACGGTCGGTCGCCGGGCTGGGTACGGCATTTAGGTCTCCTCCCACCACCATTATGCCTCCCTGTAGGGAGGTGAGTAGGGATGTTACTGCATTCCAGTATTCACTGTCTGGCTTGTTGGGTGCGTACAGATTTACTATGTGCAGTTTGGTATTGTAGTAGTTGCCGGTGATAGCCAGGTATCTGCCTTCAGAGTCATTCTGTGTGTGTGTGACCGTATAAGGGCATCTCTTGTGTATGAGTACGGCCACGCCTGCGTGTTTACGTAGCGCCCTGGCTTCGTGGACAGTGTTGTATATGTTATCCCCTAATTTGGTTGGCGAGGCCTTCGGTATGTGGGTCTCCTGTACCAACGCTATGTCTGCCTTTTTTGCCTTGAGATCCCGTAGGAGTAATCTGCGTTTGGTAGGTATGTTTAGGCCTTTGGCGTTAATGGATAAAATTTTTAGCGTCATGTGCCCGTTACTCTCGTGTGGCGTGTGATTGCTGAGTGTGCGTCTTCCCTACCTGTCCGTTGTCCGTTGGTCTCCCTCTCTTTGACATACTGTATGTCTTGGCTCTCTAACCATATCTGTTTCCTACCTCCAGTCGTGTTAGTCATACCCAAAATCATAAATAAAAACATGAACAAAAACATAAAATAACAGTTAACCTTTGGTACATAGTAATGTAACAATTTGCGCACACTGGTCTTACAACTCGCCAGTGTCGGGTGGGGATGCCCCTCTCCTTCGCAGGTCCGAATTTTCTCCTGCGAGGGGGGGGGGGGGGGGGAGTCTCCATTCCACTGTGCCTCTGTATGAGGCCTCTCAAACTGTAACAGGGTCGTGGAGCCTAGCTCCATATCTTGAAGCCCTCTGAGCTTAATGGGGTAAAGGTGGGAGGCGGGGGGGGGGGGGGGGGAGAGCATACAGGGGCATTTGGCTTATCAGGTCTACCCGTTAAATATGAACCTGTTACCCCTTGCTACTAACGGCGCTCTGGGTCTCTAATTGATCCAGGGACCTGTTTGATCTGCCGTATTTATGTCGGGGAGGTTATAAGGGTGGTGCAACACACGTTATTGTAATAACCCCATTTGTAACATTTATACGCGTAACAAGATCTTTTTTTTTTTCCTCAAAATAACATAGTTTTTTAACATTTTGGTGTTGCCCTTTACCTATCACATGTCGCTATGTTTAGCAGGTTGCTTATATGGATAGGGTGTCGCTATCTTGGGGGGGGGGGGAGGGGAGGGAGGGGGGGGGGTGCCCCAATGAGCTGGCAGTGTGCCGCATGTTGGGGTACTCCGTGTGGGGGTCATCATATCACAACATACAGCACACAAGCACACCCCACCTCCACGGATCGCTCCTTCAGAGCTGGGTGCAAAAAATTAAGTCCCATATAGAAGACATTAACTAGGCAAAGGCAGCATACGATACCAATCAGCTGAGAGCGGTGAGGTGTACGGCAGTTCAGGTGAGTCTTTCTCTCCTTAGGGACCGGGTCCCGTCAGGTTGGGAGAGTGAACCTTAGGTGGTTGTAAGGTGACCGCTGAGAGTCTCATGTGTGGCGGTCCGTCGAGGCTTTAGCTGCTTTGACGATTGTCCAGTTTGCGGGTGGGTCTTGGGGGGAGGGGTGCCCCAATGAACTGGTAGTGCACCGCATGTTGGGGTACTCCGTGTGGGGGTCATCATATCCCAACATACAGTACACAGGCACTCCCCATGTAGAAAACCTCAATTAGGCAAAGGCAGCGCACGATACCTATCAGCCGTCAGCGATGAGGTGTACGGCAGTTCAGGTGAGTCTTTCTCTCCCTAGGGACCGGGTCCCGGCAGGTTGGGAGAGTGAGTCATAGGTGATTGTGAGGTGACCACTGAGGGTCTCAGGTGTGGCGGTCCGTCGAGGCTTTAGCTGCTTTGACCACTGTCCAGTCTGCGGGTAGATCTTCAAGCTCGGGCGGTGTTTCCCCGGATAGGGCAAAGCTTCTTGCTGGTTCTATCTGGAGGCTCCGAAGGAATCTTAGTGGGTCTCCTCCTGGCTGCAGGGTGTAGGTAGTCCCGGCCTTGAAAGCCACCAACTTGAAGGGGTGTCCCCATGTGTATTTGATTTCCCGCTCTTGAAGCAGAGTTGTCAGGGGTCTCCAGTTTCTCCTGCGTTGCAGAGTGGTAGGGGAAAAGTCCTGGTATAAGGTGATGATAGAGTTTTGATAATTTAGCTCGTTGGTCCTAGCATACTTCATCACCGCTTCTTTTGTGGAGTAGTAATGAAAGCGGATGATGTCTCTCGGTGCCTGTCCCTCCGTTCTACGGGCTCTGAGCGCTCTGTGTGCTCGATCGATTGCCCAGTAAGTATCAGGGATATCTGGGAGTAAGTGCTTGAAATAGTGCTCCATTTTGCTCACCAGGTTCCCTTCCGCGGCTGTTTCGGGGAGGCCTCTGAGTCTCACATTATTGCGTCTGGAGCGGTTGGCGAGGTCTTCCACCGTAAGTTCCAACTCACAGATCCGCTGTTCCATTGCTCTTGAGTATGATGCGGCGTTGTTATGGGCCTGTGTGACCAGATCCATCTTTTCCTCTAGGGCCGCAGTCCGGGCTCCCAGCGCCTGGATTTCTGCCTTGACCTCTCTCGTGCTGTTGGAGATTTCCTTGGCAAGGAAGCTTTTCACCTCCTGAAGTTTAGCCAGTATTTGTGCAGGGTCCCCTGATTGCGTTTCTGGCATGTCGCTGCCTGTGGTAGAGGCCGGGGAGAGGGATCCACGCGGGCTGTGCTGGCGGCCATCTTGTGAGGCCTGTCTGCCTCGCGGCGTAGTTAGCATGTCGGCCACCGATCTGCCGGTTTCTCTCCTGTCACCCTTCTTTTTCGGGTCGGGTTTCAAGCCGGAGTGTCTGCCAGGCATAGTGGAGGGTGTTGGGCTAGTTTTTGGGTCTCGATGCTTATGGCTAGTGCCGGATTAAGAGTGAATTTGGCGGAGCTCCGGAATTATGCGGCCATCCCGGTCGGTGTCTAGGCCACGCCCCCCGCAGTGCAACGTTTTAATACAATACCATCACAGTCGCAGCTGTGGGCTCAACTCCTGCATGAGGCTTGGCTAGCATCTTTACATATAATTTATAGTCCCTTCGACATCTTTCCACCATATGTGTGTGGGTGATTTCAATGGTTTTTAGTCGTTTTGGGGTTTTTGAGCCAGGAGCTCCTCTGCTGTGCGACCGCTCTGTTTGGCTGTCAGGCTCCGCCCCCGAGGTCATCAGTCTTGATGATCCCAACTAATCCAATGTTTTCCTTTAGAAAAGCATTGAGAGGCTTTTGCGCCTGTGTGGCAAAACACCTCACTGTACCAATCGGCATCTCTTCATAGAGATGTGTTGAATCAGTGCATCTCTATGTGAAACATTCAGTGCCTACATGCAAATTATGGAGACGCTGGACATAGATGCTTCACACTGTGCAGCACTGGACTAGGAAGCACCTCTAGTGGCCATGACTGTCACAAGAGGTGTTACTAGCCAGCAGTGTAAACAGTGCTAAGACTGCAGGGACAGGTAGTAGACATGAGAATCACTACATTGAGAAGTAGTGGTTCTGGTGACTATAGTGTCTTTTAACTATACTCTGCAACATCTCACGTGTACAACAATACCTTATATGTACACCTTTGCAAAGTAACAATCTTAGTCTAAATCCTTAATCCAAAACCGATCCCTAATTCTAGATCAAATCCAAAATCTAACCCTAAAGCAAATAATAAACCTAACCATAATCCTAACCCATACTCTAATCCTATGCCTAACCTTAATTTTAATTCTAATCTCAATCCTGACCCTATAAAAATGTTAGGATTCCGTCTGCTGTTGTCACTAATCCAAACCCAAATATGAACCCTAATCTGAAACCTAATCCAAAAATGCATTCTAAACCTAGTTTAAATATTAACAAACAATAAACCTAATTTATTTTAAAACTAATCTTAATCCCCAATTTAATCCTTATCCTAAATGTATTCATCTGCTGCTATCAGCACTGATATGTTGCTGCCATCTACAGACTATTTTCACTATGACAGCTTTATATCTTTTACATTGAATATAGTATGCCCAATGTATTGGGATTTGGGATGGGTTCTGGGCACCTGACAAAACCAAGCACTGATTAAAATAACATTGGTGCATGGAGATATACAAAGACAAAGTAGGGACTACTTTGTCTTTGTATTTCTCCTTCGACAGACTTTCTTATACTGTCGACGGAGTCTGATTCAATCCTGACAGCCGTCTCCACTGACAGCTGCAAAGAATTGACTGTGTCTATGGAAGATGTTGCTGTAGTCTCACATGTGCAAGATTACAGCAGTAACGTTGGCTCCAAAGGTACCCTCTGAATCAAGATGGCCGTGCTCGTGAGGGACCTGTTCAGGTAAGTAAATCTCAACTTAGCCTGACCCCCAGTGGTGATGTCACAGTTGTAACTTTGCGAATTTTGCAAAGTACCCCAACTGTGACAGTGCCGCCTTAAACTCTGCAAACAGAGCAGAGGTCAGTCTGGATAGAAAACACAAAAAATAAGATTCAGCGCTAAGAGTACTGGTAGATAGTAGATGGTATCTTGAACAACCCAAGCTGGAGTTCCTTAAGCGGAATTGTACCACTCATGAGAATCCTATTGGAGTTCTTTAAAAGCTCCATTTGCTGTAAGTCTAAAACTTGTGTTGACCTGTTTTCATGTAATGCCCTGTTTTTCTTTTAAATTTTATATTGAGTTTACCTAATTGCATTGTAATCCAGTTCAGACAAGGCAAATTTGGGGCGATCGTGAAGAAATAGCAACATTGTTTTGTTTGTCCTTTTCTCCATACGCTATTCTCCATAATGATTGCCAGTTACAAAGATCAAGGTTTATTACAATGACTAAAGAGGAGCTAAAATGGAGGTACCAAATTGTGGATTAAAGTTGTGGATTTCTACACTTACCCTTTGAAGGGACACTGTGGACCCCATGAAGCACTTTTGTGTGACGAGTGTATCAGTTTTGAAAAATAAAGGAAAAAAGTGCAGATTTCAATAGTGCCATTTTTATAAATTAACCATGTTACACACACTGACTGTAAAGCAGATAACAAGTCCAGTTACTTTGTGCTTTGTTTTAGCTGATGTACGCTGATGACACCCAGCTATATCTCTCCTCCCCGGACCTCTCCCCTGCCGTCCTGCAACGTGTCACTGCTTGCCTTTCTTCCATCTCTGACTGGATGTCCTCCCGCTTTCTGAAACTCAATCTCTCAAAAACTGAGCTCCTTGTCTTTCCTCCTCCTAATACTGACCCTCCTCTTTCGCTCTCCCTCCAAGTTTGTGGTACCAACATCAGTCCATCCTTGCAAGCGCGCTGTCTTGGTGTCATACTTGACTCTGGTCTCACCTTTGAGCCTCACATCCAGCATGTTGCCAAATCCTGTAGATTCCATCTTAAAAACATAGCCCGCATCCGCCCCTTTCTTGCACCAGATACTACCAAGGAGCTTGTCCATGCTCTAGTAATTTCCCGCATGGATTATTGTAACCCTCTCCTGATTGGTCTCCCCAATAGCCGTACTGCACCCTTACAGTCCGTAATGAATGCTGCTGCTAGATTGATTTTCCTCTCTAGTCGCTTCTCTCACACCTCACCGCTCTGCCAGTCCTTACATTGGCTTCCTGTATGCTATAGGAGTCAATTCAAGGTACTAACTCACACCTATAAAGCACTGAACAACTCTAGCCCCTCTTATATCTCCTCACAGATCCATAGGTATGTCCCTTCTCGGTCTCTCCGTTCTGCCCGTGACCACCTCCTGTCCGTTGTCCGCACTCGTACGGCCAACTCGCGCTTGCAGGACTTCTCGCGGGCGGCTCCCTTCCTATGGAATAGCCTGCCTACCGCCATCAGACTCTCCCCTAGTCTTGCATCTTTTAAGAAGTGCCTTAAAACCCATCTCTTTAGGAAAGCTTATGGCCTCCAAGACTAACCCTTACCTCACATACCTGTCTCTTGCCCTCTCCTAAAGGGCAGCCCACCTTATTTGATTGTAAATTCCTGTCCTAATGTGTTTTACACCCCACCTCCTATAGAATGTAAGCTCGTTTGAGCAGGGTCCTCTTCAACCTATTGTTCCTGTAAGTTTATTTGTAATTGTCCTATTTATAGTTAAATCCCCCTCTCATAATATTGTAAAGCGCTACGGAATCTGTTGGCGCTATATAAATGGCAATAATAAATAAATAAAATAAGCTGAGTGGAGCGCAGTTAAAGAGGCAGATACTTGCCCAGAGCCCCTGCATTGAGCTGCATTGGCAAGTCTGTGATTGGACCGCCAAAGTCGGGCTGAGTTAGAAGGGGAGGGCTTACAAAGGCAACAGACATGCAAACTGAAGATTTTGCAAGCAGTTTAGTAGATATCCCCAAAATTAAAAAACAATGTCAAACCATGTCATAGTTTCTATTGTGATATCAGACACATTTATCTATCTGTGGATTGCTGCACCTAATCAGCTTAGGATTTACAAGGAAAATAAATTGCTGTGTAAAATGGAATTCTGTGTTTACAGCAGGCTCTAATTGATTACTGTTGTACTGCTTATTGCAGATTGTGTGCTTGTTGTGGGTTTACAGATCCTGCATTTAACTCATTTGGCTTGCAGTATGGTGACATACACACAGTACTGTAGGAGTTTAACCCTCTCCCTTTTCTTATGGGGATGTTCTGAGAAACATTGCAAGCTGTAAATAATTTTGAATAAAAGCAAAAATGCACAATAAAGGTTACCAGCTGCATATCATTTTGTGGTATGCTTGCTGACATATGGTCTAGAAACAAAAGCAGGTGGTTTCTATTTTCATGGAAAATGTTGCCCTCATACTTTCTCATGTTGTATGATGTTTGTATTAGTGAAATTCAGGTTCACTAGTGTAACATTAAAGGACCACTATAGTGCCAGGAAAACATACTCCCCCACCCTTAGGGTCCCTCTCCCGCCGGGCTATAGGGTGAGGAAGGGGTTAAATACATACTTTTTCTCCACCGTCGGGCTCCCTCAGCGGTGGGGACTCTCCGCCTCATCGGCTGAATGCGCATGAGCTGCGCACGCATTTAGCCAGCCCATAGGAAAGCATTCTCGATGCTTTCTTATGGACGCTGACGTCTTCTCACTGTGAAAATCACAGTGAGAAGTGCAGAAGCGCCTCTAGCGGCTGTCAATGAGACAGCCACTAGAGGCTGGATTAACCCATAGGTAAACATAGCAGTTTTACAGCAAAAAGGGTTAATGTTTACAGCAGAAAGGGTTAATCCTAGATGGACCTGGCACCCAGACCACTTCATTGAGCTGAAGTGGTCTGGGTGCCTATAGTGGTCCTTTAATGCTCTATGTAAATGTACTATATGTGTGCATGGATGTTTCATTGTGGGTGCTATCAATGTATACTGCTGTACAGGACATCAAATACAGGATACTTTCTTAAAATTATTTTTCATAGTGACAAACATTTATATATAATTTTTTTGTTTTTAATTTAATATAGTTTTTAGCATCTATCTCCTTCTGAACTGGTGAAATATTGATGAAGAATCTTATGTATAATAACCGGTTTCTAATAAATGAGAAGCTTGCTTTGCACAACCCATTCCTCTCTCACAATGAGTACCTGCAGGGGTGTAGCATCAAGTAACATGATGCTCCAACTACCCTATTAAGAGACGTGTTGACAGTATTCAGCCTGTGGCAGATGTAATGCTGGAATTTAGGAAAAAATACACATCTAATTGATTATAAAGTCCTTTTTTGATTTGCGTGTTTTTTGTTTTTGTTTTTTTTCTTCTTCTCTCACGTGGAAATCTTTTGTAGACTAACATTTTATATGAAGCAGTTCATTGACGTATGGACTCAGATCCAGATCTGTAGCAAGGAACTTGGGAAACCTGTAGAAACTTAACAGGGTTATTAACAAGTGTCCTGGTGTCTGGTGAAAATGACTGAATTCTGACAGCATTGGCAATTCACATTTTTAATAAAGACAAATGAGGTCAGGATTTTGGTCCGTAGGCAGAAAGTCCAGAGAATTCGTCTCGCAAGCCCTATATTTAACCCTGTAACTTTCCAGGACACCATAAAACCTGTACATGGGGGTACTGTTTTACTCAGGAGACTTCGTTGAACACAAATCTAGTGTTTAAAAACAGTAAAACATATCACAATGTTGATATCGTCAGTAACAATGCATTTTTTTTTGCATTTTTCACACACAAATGGTACTTTTACTGATGATCTAATTGTTGTGATACGTTTTACTATTTTGAAACACTAGTATTTGTGTTTGGCGAAGTCTCCTGAGTATAACAGTACCCCCCATGTACAGGTTTTATGGTGTTTTCAAAAGTTACTGAGTCAAATATAAGGTTTGAATTTCCTTTTTTTTTCACATTGAAATTCGCCCAATTGTTTATGTTGCCTTTGAGACCGTATGGTAGCCCAGAAATGAGAATTACCCCATGGTGGCATACCATTTACAAAAGTAGACATCCCAAGGTATTGCAAATTGCATTTTTCACACACAAACAAATATGAACTCTAACTTTCGCCAGTGCTTGTGACTAAGTAGCTACTAGAAAAGACTGGACATATCCCTTTTGTAATACCTTGGGATGTCTACTACTGCAAAATAACATCTTAAGTTCTCATTTTATTTTTTTATATTTTATTCATATTACATTGTGTTTAATATACAAATATTTGATGTGACATGAAAGCCCTGTTTCTCCTGAACAAAATGATATATGATAAGTGTGGGTGCACATAATATCAAAGAGGTGAATTACGCCTGAACAGACATATAGCGCAAATTCAAGGTTTTATTTACATTTTGTTTTTATTACAACTTGTACAATTGGCTCAGTCCTTAAGGGGTTAAAAATGTCTGTATTTTTAGTCCATATGTCTCCGAATGCAGCCGGATGGTTTTGCCCCATTTGGTACGGCGTTATTCAGACTTTACGGTTTAGTGACACTGATTTTCTGACCTCTTGGGTGCATTGTAGTTTTTATGGTTTAAACCTTTATTTGTACTGCTGGAATATTTAAGCGTACATATAGATCAGTGACTCTACATGACCTAAATAAAAACTTCTTGTATACCAGCAGTAAGCGTTCTCCTCGCCGCAGCTCTGTCCAGCCCACTGGTTGATTCTTACTAGTGATGACCTCCTGTCCAATCCATTGCTTCTGACCACTCACATTAATCAGTATTTGATCAAATTGTCAGGGATTGTGTTCCCTTACAGAAAGCACCCGTGAATTTAATGTATCACTTATTGTATAAATGTAAGCAATGTACAATCTAATAAAGCTTTCTTGACTGAAAGGAGAAAAACATCATTGAATAAGTTACAAAAACATATGTTAACAGTTTGCTGAAAATTGTGGAAAAGGGGGAGAAGAGATTTGAACCAGTGACAAAGATTTGTGTAAGCATTGAGAAAAGGGTAGAAAAAAAAAAAAAATGAAATACTTACTTCATTCTGACTGCAGCAAACCTCACTCCTTAATGAGCACCTGGGTGATAGGTGCAAAGTATAACACAGCCTACTCTGTTCTAAAAGGTCACAGGGCAGCGTTTGATGAAAAATCTTAGGGCTTTATGTCTGGCAGCACCTTGTTATGTCCATGGGGTTCCTCTGCTCCTGAATGATTCTTCATTACTTACAATCTAAATTTAACAACATGTCCAAATACTCTAGGGTTATGCTGCCATGGTCTCTGTAGTGTATATGAATAAATATGGATGTTCCATGTTATTGCATCATTATTTATTTTATACCGAACATTTTTTTTATAATTGGTGTGAATTATTTGTCCAGTAATGACTTCTTTCCTGTGAGTAAAAAAGGGAACTATGCTCAACTGAAAATATTGATCTATTTGTATTGCACTAGTCATGTCCAACTCATTCACCTTCACACAAACCTTAGAAGAAGGGAAACATTATCTATATATACAATTTCTACTCTCCAAGGGAAAATTGAGCCCTGGCTTGTGGAAATCTACTTTTGGATGGTTGCTACGGGTTGTGAAGGCCTAGTTAGTAGCATAGAACTTTGAATTTTAAGCCTTGAGATTTACATATATATTTTCATGAGATATATTTATATCTTATGTTATGGTGCTGCTTAGGGACAGTTCTCTGGTGTCCCCGAGTGTGAGACATCAGGAAACTAAATTGGAGTGGTGGGACAGCACCCCAAAATCTGGTCAAACCCGCCAAAAGTAGGACAGTTAGGAGCCCTGTTTAACAAATCAACCTTGCCTCTTCCTGTCTGTTGCAAACTCATCAAGCAGGGAACTCCCACTCAAACGTATTTATTTAAATCTGCATAATTGCTTGCTTATTAGACC
This sequence comes from Pelobates fuscus, assembly GCF_036172605.1. Classification (NCBI taxonomy): domain Eukaryota; kingdom Metazoa; phylum Chordata; class Amphibia; order Anura; family Pelobatidae; genus Pelobates; species Pelobates fuscus. The sequence continues at coordinate 386,266,359 of NC_086318.1, read as the reverse complement.
CCTTTGTCTGATTTACTGTCTCTGCATAACCCTGTAAAATGTTCTTCCACTTCAGAAATAAAACCTATTGTGTGCCTACGCATGTTCTGCAAAACTTGGCATGAATATTGGGTTGGCTTCCCACAATGCAGCTTGGCATTCAAAGAATTATTTTCCTTCAGAATATCTGTCTTTCACTGATTGTGGGATTAATTGAAAACAAAAACTGTTTATGTACTATTTAGTTTTTTTAATAAAATACAGCTTGAAGTTGAATAGCATTTATTTGAAAAGAAATCATATGTAGTTACACTGCATGCAAAGTGTTTGTGCATTGTATTGCAAAGAACCAAAGTTTAAACAAGTTGTGACAGTTTAATACCTTTTGTACGCAAACTGTTCGATCAGAGGAATTGCAGCAGAGCATTTTGATAGGTTATATAGTCTATTCCCATTTTGGCACTCCAATAGTTAATCTATGCCTGTGTTTCCTTTAGTGTGTGAGAATACATCTGGACTGAGGAATGACTCTCCAAATCTGCACTACAAAGGGAATCCTTGTCAGTTTGGTGATCTGGGAAGGGCAAATATTTAGCAATCACGCAATGAAGCTTGGTTATATCGTGTTTGGATGCAAACTAAAAAGCGCACATTGTAAATACTTACCGTGCTTATATATTGTAGGGTCTTGGGGTTTTTTTTTTTTGAAGGGAGGGTTTCATTTTTATTTTTTAAACTTTTTTTTATTTTTTATTTCTCAAATTGAGTTGCAAACTAATCGAATCTGTGATGCTGTTTTCTAATCTTGTTCTGAGCCAAGCAATGCGGTTAAAATTCATGTATCCAATGGAAAGTGTGTTTTTCTTTCTTTTTTTTTTTTTGCCTTAATATTGTCTCTTACAGTTTAGTTGTGTGTAATATTTGGCTGAGTGGAGGAAAAATAAGTAAACTTTATTCATTGGGCCAAGAAATTGTGTCTTATTTTAACAGTTTAATAAAAATTGTGGAAAAGCGGGAGAAGAGATTTTAACCAGTGACAAATATTTTTGTAAGCATTGAGAAAAGTTAAGAACAAAAATATAAATACTTCATTTTGACTGCAGCAAACCTCCATACTTAATGAGCACCTTGGTGCTGGGTGCCTTGTAGAGAATTGTTGGGTGGGGGGAAAAAAATACTTTTTTTTTTTTTTTTTTTTTATCTTCCATTAATACCAGAATTGTGTGTAGATCTAATATGCAGTTTCTGTTCATTCTAATCAAAAAAAGTGTTAGACGCAAACATTTCATGATTACGGTTCTATTTTACAGTAACAAATATGCATGAATGGAATCTGAAAGAAACTGTAAAACACCTCACTTACAACACCAAAAATGTGTTAATACCGTAAACTCACCATAAAGTATGAAATCGCAAAAAAAGTAAACAGAAATGTGTGCAACATGACAGCCAAAGGTTAGAAGAAAAGAAGAAATGTATGTTTTTTTTTTTTCCCTACCCTTTGGTTAGAAGTATTTTACTTAAAGGGACACTCCAGATACCAGTACAACTTTAATGCCTCATTAATATGCTGTCATTTTTTGCATGCTCAAATACTTAGTTTTTGCTATCAAATGTGTGCCCACAGTCTCTGAAACAACAGTTTTGAGCGAGCGCCATTTATTTAGCGCCAACAGATTTCGTAGCGCTTTACAATATTATGGCGGGGCAAAGCATTTATCTATTTTTTTTGTACAAAAACTATAAAGATTTGAGCATGCAACAAAAGACAGCATAGTCATGAGAACGAAACTTCAAAATGTATTAAAGCCTTAATCCCTTTAATTGCTGCACTCACCGCTTAGTGTGTTAGTAAAACCTGCAGATAGCCCCATTCTTCACTTAGAGAGACACTACACACACTAAGATCACTTCATTTAATTGCAATGATTGCAGTGAAACTGCAATGTTTATATTGCCAGGGTTAAGACTGCCTGTTTCGCAGACTGTCACTAGAGGCGGCTCCTGCTGTTTCACAGAGTTTAACAACGCAAAATTATGCTGGACATCCTCACTGTGTGCATGAGGATGTCCAGTGTCTTCTAAATCCCCTTATGAAAGCATTGGGCCAGTGCTTTGCTATGGGGAAGGCCTAATGCGCTTGTGGCTCTCACTGCACATTACCTTCCCTCTTTCGACTGACTTGGTCGCCTGAGCCCGCCCGACCCAGTGCCAAGGGACCTTGGAGCTGGAATTGGGTAAGTGTTTAATGTGCTATTTAACTCTTTCATAGCTGGCGGGGGTGACTGCAGGGCAAGAGCACGGTGGCAGAGGGACACTTTCGTGTTTGAATTCCTAAAAATGTGTTTCTTCAACTTCCACTAAGGTGATGACAAATACACATAATGTTGCTGGCATTGGCAATCTTAAATTCATTTTCTATGTAATGTGTTCCAAGAAGTTACTTTGTTAGTCTTTACTATTCATTTACCTTAAAATAAATTAACTTGCTTTCAGATATTTTCCTACCCTCAGTGGTACCCTAGTATTAACAGGTTTTACCTGTTTATTAACCTATTTTATGTCCTTATGTGTAAACCTAACTGAAGAGAACATGTCTCCTCTGTATAATGTGGCATTAGTAGAATCTACTTGGTGAAATGGACTTTAATCTACCCCGCCCCTCCCCCCCATTTTCTATTTCATTGTGTTTTGAATTTACCTCATGGAAGCATCTCACCCTCGTTATTATGGGAGAACAGGATTGGCTGAGATGTCTAAAAAGATAATATTGCAAATCGCGGAACAAGTTGGTGCTATATAAATGCTAATCATAATTAAAGGGACACTCCAGGCACCCAGACCACTTCTGCTCATTGGAGTGGTCTGGGTGCCAACTCCCACTACCCTTAACCCTGCAAGTGTAATTATTGCAGTTTTTCATAAACTGCAATATTTACATTGCAGGGTTAACTCCACCTCTAGTGGCTGTCTATTAGACAGCCACTAGAGGTCACTTCCTGGGTTCTAGCACAGGTTTCCTGTGCTAGAGCGTCGCTGGACGTCCTCACGCTGTGTGAGGACCTCCAGCGTCGCTCAAAACCCCATAGGAAAGCATTGAAATGATTTTTCAATGCTTTCCTATGGGGAGACGTAATGCGCATGCGCGGAATTTCCGCGCATGCGCATTAGGTCTCCTCGGCCGGTGAGCGAGATTAGTCTCGCCCACCGGCCGACGTAATCACTGGGAGGAGCGTCGCGGAGGCGGAGACAGCGGCGAGGGACATCGCCGCTGTCCCAGGTAAGTGACTGAAGGGGTTTTCACCCCTTCAGTAACCGGGGATTGGTGGGTGGGAGGGAGAGGGACCCTCCAGTGCCAGAAAAACGGATCGTTTTTCTGGCACTGGAGTTTCCCTTTAACAGAACAGTAGATCACTTCTAAAGTAAACACACTGTTTTCACATCTGATAAAGAAAATTAAACCATTTTTTTTTTGGCTGTGTAAGTCATAGTCAAGGGAGGTGTGACTAGGGCTGTGTTAACAGAAACAAAAGTGAATTAACTCCTAAATGGCCGGGAATTGAACACGGAGATGGTTTATATACTAAAATGGCTTAATTAACACATTTCTGGATGCATGACTAAATTATTTTGTCATGAATGTCCTTCCTCTAAGGAGCCATGATGGAATAATTCCATCCTGTGGCATTTTACCAGCAGAGTTTTTCATTTCTGGTTATAGGAAAACCCCAGGGGTATACAGGAATAACACATATTTGCCAAATATATATTAGAAACAAATACATGTATGTTAAAAGTACAAAAACAAATACAATTTCACTACAAATACAATTTCACTACATTATTTCACAGAGATTGGCAGTTAAATGTCAAAATGCATTTTAGGTAAAGAGCTTTATACAATTATATGCTTTTGTGTGTCAATTTTGTTTTCTGTGTGGCTATTCAACTTGCCAAACATACCAAATTTTAATATACTTTCACATTAATTTTAAATGTAATGTTTGTTAATTGTATTTTGTGTTTTGTGACCTGTAAATACCAAAATAAGCTAAAAAATGATGTGCTCTGCAAATCAGGACAAATAAGTAAATATAGATTGAATTACTTTGCTTAAGCTGTAATAATTATGCGCTTGTATATTATGTTTTTTGTTTTTGTATTGCTCAGAATTTATATGTGACATCAAATCAAAGCCAGGTCCTTTAAAAAAATAAATATATATATATATATATATATATATATATATATATATATATATATATATATATATATATATATATATATAAATATATATATTATGCGTTGTTGCAGTGAATAAAAAAAAAAAGCAAAATTGCATTAAAGGACCGTTCCACACACACAAATCATTTCGGCTAGCTTAAGTGTTTTAGGTCTAGAGTATCCCATTTTAATGGCAGGTTATAACCGTGCCAATTTCTTTGCAAAGTGAACACTTTTGTAAATCGATTAAGAAACACCACCCTGGCTGTCAGTCTGGGAGATTTTCTTCCTCTATCTGTTGACTTTACTGTGATAAGGGAAGTGGCAGGTGCACTCTGTTAGAGTGCACCTGCCTTCTTCTACATGTGCCAAAGCACCTGTCCACAAGGCTCCAAATTACCTGTCCTTTGTGGCTCCTGCGTCATTGTCCCTAGCTCCAGCTTTCTTCCTGTCCCACTCCCATGCACTTCTGGCTTAGAATCCGTGATTTCTTAATGAATAGCCTCTGATTACATTGCAGTGTCAGATCGAAAGGTGGCTTGTAAAGGTTGCAAGCAGCTTTTAGATATACCCCAATGAAAATCATGCATAATTATAAAAACCAAAAACAAAAAAAAAAACACTATAGGGTCAGGAACACAAACTGTATTCCTGACCCTATAGCCCATCTAGCCCCCCAGCCGCCCATACCTCTCGAAATAAAGTAAAATCTTACCTTTCTTTCAGTCTGCTGCTGCTGGCTCTACCTCTGATCTGCCTCCTTGGCTGACATCAGAAGTGGTAATCTCAGCTAATCACAATGCTATCCCAAAGGAATGGCTGAGAGTGTCAAGAAGGCATTTCAGGGGCAGAGCCAGCATAAGCCAAACAAGCCCTGGTCAATCAGTATTTCCTCATCGAGATGCATTGAATCATTGCATCTCTATGCGGAAAGTTCAGTGTCTCCATGCAGAGGGTAGGAGCACCTCTGGCAGCCATCTGAGAAGTGGCCAGTGGAGGTATCCCTAGGCTGTAATGTAAACACTTCCTTTTTTTCTGAAAAGACAAGGTTTACTGCAAAAAGCATGCAGGGAATGATTATACTTACCAGAATAAATACAATAAGCTGTAGTTGTTCTGGTGACTATAGTGTCCCTTTAAATTCATGCATGTTTTCATTTAAGGTATTAACCCCTTAACGACGTTACGGCGTTCTATGCCGTCGCGGCTTTAAAGGGCTTTAAAGCCGTTGCGGCGGCATAGAACGCCGTAACGGCTTGCAGCCCAGGAGGTCCGGCGGTACTCACCTCCGCCGCGATCCTCTTCTGGGGGGCTGCCTCAGAGCCCAGGCAGCCACCCCACGGCAAATCAGGCCCCCGGGGGCCATGTGATCGCTCTCAAAGAGCGATCACATGGCCCCCTATAGCTGGCTGTGGATCTGCCTGCAGGGGGGCTGTCTGAAATATCAGACAGTCCCCCTGCTGGTGGGAAGAATTAAAAAAAATAATTAGACATGTGTAAAATTAAAATAAATGCATTTTTATATATATAATATATGTATATATATTATATATATATAATATATATACATATTATATATATGTAACGTCATGCGTAATGTATTTTAATAGTAATATTAGTATATATATTAGTATTAAAATACACTTAGAGTGACGTTACATATATATATGTATATATATTATATATATAATAGATATATACACATATATTATATATATATATACGTATAATTACAATAATAAATAAATAAAATTATTCAATAAATAAATAAAATATTGAAACAAAATTTAAAATAAATTATATATTCATATGTAATTTTATTCTAACTGTATTTTGTTATTAAAAAATATATATTGGTAACAAAATACACTTAGAATGACATTCTATATATATCTATCTATATATAAAATACAAATAACCGCAAATATATAGAGCGAGATAAATACATATAATTACATAATAGATTACATTAGTATACACGTAGAATTTAAATACCTATAAATGCATATATATTAAAATTCTACGTGTATATTTAAGTAATCTTTTAACATAATTATGTCATTTGATTAATTAAAATTTGATTGACATGCCTGACAACACAGGGAGAAAGTGCAGAGAATTTAATTCGCAAGCACTATATTTGACCCTGTAACTCTCCAAGACATCATAAAACCTGTACATAGGGGGTACTGTTTTACTCAGGAGACTTCGCTGAACTCAAATATTACTGTTTAAAACTGGTAAATTATATTACAATGATGATATTTTAAGTAAAAGTGAAGTTTTTTGCATTTTTTTTTACAAACAAACGGCACTTTTATGGACTATATTATTGTTGTAATATGTCTAACTGTTTTAAAACACTAATATTTGTGTTTAGTGAAGTCTCCCGAGAATAACAGTACCCCCCATGTACAGGTTTTATGGTGTTTTGGAAAGTTAGAGAGTCACATATAAGGCTTGCATTTCATTTTTTTCACATTGAAATTTGCCAGATTAGTTATGTTGCCTTTGAGACCGTATGGTAGCCCAGGAATAAGAATTACCCCCATGATGGCCATACCATTTGCAAAAGTAGACAACCCAAGGTATTGCAAATGGGGTATGTCCAGTCATTTTTAGTAGCCACTTAGTCACAAACACTGGCCAAATATTAGTTTTTTGCTTTTTTCACACAAAAACAAATATGAACGCTAACTTTGGCCAGTGTTTGTGACTTAGTGGCTACTAACAAAGACTAAACATACCCCACGTTCAATACCTTGGGTTGTCTACTTTTTCACATGGTATGCCATTATGGGGGTAATTCTCATTCCTGGGCTACCACACTGTCTCAAAGGTAACATTACTAATCTGGCAAATTTCAATTTAAAAATGGAACTTTCTATATTTGACCCTGTAACTTTCCAAAACACCATAAAACCTGTTAATGGGGGGTACTGTTGTACTCATGAGACATCGCTGATTACAAATATGTGCATTTTTTTGCAGTAAAACCTAACAGTATTATGACATTTACAGCTAAAATGTGAGGCGGAACTACACATTTTTAAAAAAATTTAACATTTCTCACAGTTTTTTTAATTTTATTCATAATAAATTAGGTTTCATATATAAATATTTGATATGGAATGAAAGCCCTGTTTCTCCTGAACAAAATGATATATAATAAGTGTGGGTGCATTTAATATGAAAGAGGTGAATTACGGTTGAACAGACATATATCGCAAATACCAGTTTTTGTTTACGTTTTGTTTTGATCAGAACGTGCACTATTGACTCCGTCCTGAAGGGGTTAATACTAAATAGCTTTGTTTTGTTTTTTTCATGTGGAGTTTTCCTTTAAGTACAAAACAAGCAAACTGATGCTGTGTCTTGAAGTGTTAAGCCAAAATAGTTTTGGTGCTTAAAGCATCCCTTTAAGTAGATATGCTTCCAACCATGATTTGTTGGATGGGGGCATATAATAAACTTTTGATCTGCTTTATAGTTAGATGGGGCATATATTTATTTTAAATGTGCCATTGACCGTCTGACACATTGATAACACTTGCTCCACCAAGGGTTTATAACGAATTGTTAGTGTTGTCATTGAGTAACTAGTACTTAAAGTTTGAGTTAGCTTGCAAAGAGCTAGTGAACAATTTGCGATGATGGTTTTTCGCAAACACTGAAAATGGTATATTTAGTATCTAGTGCTCTGACATATTCTGTCTAAAATTTATCTTCATGCAGGAGGTATTCGTAGACTCCAATGTGTGTATCAAGAGCCAACAAGAGAAGATTGGCTCCTTGTTGTGGGAGATTTTTATTGGCCCGGTCCTCTGAAGAAGCCACATGAGTGAGTAAAAGCTAAATGTATGCCTTTTTAATACAATTCCTTTCCTTCTTTCTCTCTCGTTAACTTGAGCATTCATTAGTGTTTTTATAAAACTTCGATCAAATAATAATGTGCTCTGTGATGGTGCCTGTTTACTCAAGTCACTGATGTCGTTTTGTGAAGAAAAGTTGGTCTTTTGCTTAAGTCATTTCCTTGATTGAGCAGGGATGATTTGAATTTGATACTGACAGCGAAGAAATTATCCTGTGTGTGCTGGGTAACTTTAATGCCTATATCTCTGAAATAACGGAAGCTTATATTTAAAGCAGTACTCTCATGGCTGCATCTGTTTGTTTTTTGTTTTTTACCCCCACCCCTGTTTATTTCTTGTTCGGATTTAGGTCCTTGGCGCCGCCATGTTAGTGTGGGCAGATGAAAGCTCTGCGTATCACGTCTACTACTTACACTAGTTAGTGCTGTGAAATTCCCACACATGCCCAGTTGAACACTTGGGCATTCGCTATTGCCCGAAATTCGGATGGGAATTTTGGCTATTCAAAAGACGAGTGAACGTAGACCGAATTTCAATTTAGTCTACGTTTGTTCACTTATTACAAGGAGGGAGCTACCGGCTCACGACGTCTTCCTTGTAACATGTAAAAATTGAAAAGGCAGATATCTGTGCCTCCCTGGCCTCACCCAGCATAGTGAGTGGAGGAGCAATAAACTAAATACCAGAAAATGTTAAAAAATAATAATAAAAAAATACTTGCCATTAGATGTCTTCTCTTTACTAAAATCTTTTTTACCCCCCAAAAGGGCACATAAAAACCCAGACAATAAAAAATAATCCATCTTCTCGGCATGGGCTTTGCGCAGACTGAACTCTGCAGGCTGGGGAAAGGCTTAAAAAGCCTTCCCATGGTGTGCAATTTGACTAAAAGCACTCTCATTGGTTTGCTTAAGCCAATCAATCAGTCTTCTCACAGGTAAATCTTGAGATTTGCAGGTAGGACTCAAGATTTACCTGTTAGAGCACTCTTTTGTCACTTGGGTCCCCCCACCTCCACTAATGATGGGGAGTGGAGCATTGTATCAATTCCTTCCTATGGGGATTTAGCAGACGCTGGATGTCCTCATACACAGAGTGAGGACGTCCAGCATCAGTTAGGCTCCTTTTGGTCGCCTAACCACCCGGAAGGAGTTAACCCCTCAAGGTAATTATTGCAGAGGGTTAAAGGGTAGTGGGACACTGCACCCAGACCACTTCGATTAGCTGAAGAGGTCTGGGTGTCTATAGTGTCCCTTTAAGAACACACATTCACTAACAGACACACACTTAATGACAAACACACAAACATCACTGACAGACACAGACTCGCTGATTTGACACACACACATTCCCCAACAGACACTGGCAGATACGCACTGACAGTCACACACACACTCAATGACAAACACACAAACGTCATTGACAGACATCGACTCACTGATCTGACACACACTCATTCATTGACAGACACACTGATTGTCAAAAACAGTCTCAAAGACAAACACTCTCGCTGATTTGACACACTCAAACACACACACACTGACACACACTCAGACACTCATGTGCACACTCATACACTCACAGAAACACACACTCACTTATTATTATTATAATAAATTTTTTCCCCCAGCCTTCCTACCTGTCGTTGGGGGTCCAGTGGGGCTGCTGTGAGGCGGGCGGCTGTGTTGACATCCGAGGCGGCGAGGGAGCTGTCATGTCCCTGCTCTGCTCCCTCGCGGTCCGTCTACTGAAGCCAGGAGCCAGAATATGACGTCATATTCCGGCTCCTGCGGCATCAGCAAACAGCGCGTGAGGGAGCAGAGCAGGGACATGACAGCTCCCTCGCTGCCTCGGATGTCAATACAGCCGGACGCCGGTAGGGAGGGAGTACATAAGTGGCCAGCATGCCTGCCCTTGGACCCCCATGACAGGGAGACCACCGGGGACGCCCAAGTGGGTGTTTGGGGATGGCAAATTTTGCCGCCTTCTTGTTAGTGCCGCCTAAGGCAAATGCGTAGTTTGCCTTGGGCTAGATACGCCACTGTATGCACCACATATGCTAAACGATGGTAGACATTTGTAATACCTCTCATTGAGAAGGAGGGAAGGCAATTATGCACAGTGAATCTCTCTATAGACTTTGTATATATGTGTAAAATGGTACATATAAATATCTTAATGTTATATAAACAGTGAGTGTTCTGGATATTGTATGAATTGGCTCCATCAGCACCATATAATGTATGCATGTTCAGGTTAGTGCAGCTGGTTTCATATATAAATACATTTGGGAGTCCAGGCCAACTCCCTGGTTTTGCACCCCTACCTGTCACAGGTGCTTCATTCTATGGTCCTATTTAATCTTGCACTGCAGAGAATCCCAAGAGGAAGGATTTCCCAAGTAAGAGCAGGCATTAGGTTGCTAGGATAGGACCTGCCAAAGTAGTCCCTGCTTATTTATTGCAATTTTTTTGGATTTGTAACCATCTGGAGAGGCTAAAATAGTGGAATTTCATGGCCGTTCAGAGCTGTCTTGTTAAAGTCATACAGTGATACATTTAGGGAGTATATTCAATATTTTAGCTTCCCAATGATGCCAACTTTTCCTTAACATTTTTCATTATAGACTGACTTTAACCAATAACTTTGTCGCAACAGTCGTTAATATTGAATAGGAAAACTAAAATTGATTTGACGCCAGCTATTAGTTGCCGATCTGAGAAGCAGTTGGCTGCCATTTCCTAATATTTCTTCATATATTTCTAATTTATGTTTTTGTTTTTATTTTTTTGATAATGTTATAGGAATATTTTAATCCTGTTAAATCTCTTAAATTCTATTATAGTAAGAACCCTTGTTATGACATCTGTGTAATTTTTTGTATGTGGCTCCATTCTAAACGCCCATATTAGTTTTCTCCATAGTAATGGAAGCCTGCAACACTCAGACTTTCCCCATGAAGTTTAATACAGCAGGAGCCAAACCTATCAAAGGTCACTGCCTCACCAAACCACAAACGTGGAAACTATAAATAAACAAAACGTTGTTTTACAGTGTAATTTCCCCCTACAGCGTTAGTCCAGATTTTCAACTGAGTTTTCTTGACTTTGGTTAAGAAAACTTTTTTGCTGAACTGTTCTTTGTTGGGCAGCGTTTTATTTATTTTTAATGTGCATAAATAAGCGTATCAAATACACGTTTTAATAAAAGTTAATGTGCATTCGTATGCCCACATAGGAGATAATTCCACTTCATAAAAAATGACATATATTATTATTATTATTATTTATATAGCGCCAGCAAATTCCGTAGCGCTGTACAATGGGTAGATTTGAAGCTATAAAATAAACACCCTACCAGTTGAATTGGAGGGAAAAAAAAAAGATTTAGTTTTATTATGGCTGAAGTGTCACAAATGGTTCCATTAATGTTTTTGTTAATTTGTCTGTTATGACATATTCTGATTCCATTGCCAGGTCTGTATTCATGAGATGTGCACGCACTATGTTGTATTGGTTTTATCCCAAGCAATCCGTTTCACATTCTTTCTAATGCACTTTGTTCCCTAAATGTATTTTTATTATGTAGTTGAACGTGTTTCATTGTTCCCTTTCTAAATAAAAAGGCTAAGGGGTTGAAAGATTGAGAAGCTAATGGTTTTTAGCATCCAACTACAATGTGCTGCAGATATTGGCAAGAACATTTCATAGACTTACCTCCTCCAGCTCTCCTTTGCTGACCTTGGCATATTTTGCTATGCCTGGCAGATCCCTGTACTTATCTGCCTACTGAGCAATGACATCATCTTGCTTCCTTGACTTGAGAAATTAGCAACAGTGGGGTAATCACTCTTGTTTGTGCCAAGAGTAGATGGGGGGGGAAAGAGTGAGTATTTGTGTGTGTCTCCTTGTCAAGCTCCATTACATCTAAAGTTTTATTTCACGTCTCAGGCACCCACGATGACTCTTTAGATAATACATTTCACCTATGCAGTCTGCAGCCAAATTGCTAGGAAATGTACAATTACTTTGTTAGTGTTATTTTAATCTATCGTGTGTCTGTGAGATACACATTTGTTGCATAATACATCTTGGTTCCAAATTGGCTAGCATGAGAATAATGGATTACATATTCAGGGCTCACAATGTAAGGTTCTAACCTAAGGCGTGTTGTTGGTATGTGTGAATGCACAGGTGTATATTTACCTTGTAGCTGATGCTACAAGTCCAATGGTGAGTGTGTTCAGGGGATGTGCTTTTGTTTCACACAATTTTATTTCCTCTCCGGTTAAAGAAAGTTCTTGGGCTATGGATTTGGAAAGATTTTGTCCCAACTTGAATATAGACCTTCAAATTCATGGCCTATGTGCTATTTGGTATTGTGTGTGTCTGTGTGACACATGTTATCATTTATCTTTGCTTGAACAGGTAGCAGTTCATTAGTGATGGGCCCTATTTTCATGTCTTTGGATTGGGTTGTTTGCCGAACTTAAAAGGTTACTACAAACACCATGACCACTTCGGTGATTTGAAGTGGTAGTGGTGGTAGGAGTGAGTATGTGTAGTGTTTTTTGCTTGAAACACTGCACGCACAGAGATATTTGTAATTGTGTGCTTAACCTAATTGCAGCTCAGAACTGTTTTCCGGCTGCCTTGTGTCAATTCTGTACATAAATTACATCTCTTGTCCATTCACACTACACACTGACAACAGACGTAAAAATCTGCCCCTGGGAGGCAGAGCGCCTTCAAGGGTAAGCTAGCTCTCTCCTCCTGCCCCCCCTTCCTGTTGGGGCTACCGCCCGCCTCCCTCAATCACTTTTTTTTTTTTTTTTTTATATAAAGACCTTCTTCCTCCTTATTTTTTCCCTAGCCTCCCTCTGTTTGCTGACCCAGAGCACGCACATGTGCTCTGCGCTGGAAAATTGGTGCAATCATAGATTTCACAATGCCTGTGATTGGCTGATATGACCCTTTTTTGTTTGTTTTGTTTTTTAAACCGTTTTACTGCAAATGGAGAGGGACATAATAACCTATAAAGACTTATAATAACCCTATAAAGATTAAATCTGCCTACTGGCCTACAATGTCATTGAACAGCTTGGTAAGGTGCAGGACAAGAATCAACCACATCTGTTTATAATCAGCAACTGTAAAGCCAGGCCTGGTGCTTTAGATGTTTTAAATTCTTTCATCACAACCTCAGTCTCTTCCATATCTCAACTCAGACTACTGCCTCTGCTACGAACTGGAAGATACAACTCCCCCAAGAGCAAGGCATTCCGGATTTGGAGAAAAGAGCAAAACAGTATCATCCAGCAATCATCCAGTTTTCTATAGTAATTCTGAAAAAATACAGCTTTTTGCGATGCCAGAGGTTAATCCTTTTGTAGGTGTGTGGTGAGAATGAACTGTCCACCCTATCATCTGGGAGATCTTGTGTGCTATCATTGTGTTTGGCTTTTTCACCTTGTCAAAAAAAAGTAGTTGGCACTCCAGTGGTTTGTTGCTTTGACCTCTCGGATCTGCAACCTGTTGCATAAGCTCAGGGTCATTAATCTGCTCCTGTAGACTGTGATTTTAAGCCCTGTTACTAACACTCAACATAGAAAATCAACCTGTGAGAACAGTTGTGATTTCACATGATATGCAAGATAGTGTGACTAACTTTCCATTTCAATAAGACCACAGATGACTGAAAACAAAATTAATTCCTGAGTATTAAGCAAGACCGGCAGCTACCAGTTTCCAAGAGGTTAAGAATTGCTTTTCTTGTTAATAGTTCTTGGTGCAATAACTACTGAAACTGCTATGTTTACAGCTGTAGGGTTAACCCTAGATGGACCTGGCACCCAGACCACTTCATTGAGCTGAAGTGGTCTGGGTGCCTATAGTGGTTCTTTAATTATGGAAGATCATCCACGTGACTGGCACAAAACAGATGGACTAGAGGAACAAGGAGTTGGAAGGCACACATGAGGTGAGCTGGAACACAAGCAATCCACGACCACCAATAAGAACAAAGCCACAGCCCACAGAGAGAACTAACCAGGATAAGGGTATCACCCTATTTTAAAGGGGATTCGGCCGTGCATTGTATAACAAAATAACAAAGGCAGTTCACACTGACATTCTACAAGAGTGTCTACAAGTAGTTATAACAGAGAGAGCATTAGAGATGTGCCTCATTCCAGGGCCCTATTTAGCCTTGTATTGCAGAGAGCCCCAGATGGATTTTCCCCCCAAAGTAAGTGGCTTAATCTTTTAAGAGCAGACATTAGGCTGTTAGAGTAGGACCTGCCAAAGATGGGGTGTATTGATGTTGTGGCAGACTTATGCAATGTATGATCATATAATGTAACTAAACCCCCATTATTTTTGACTAGATTAGGTGTTTTTTAAGTTGAAGTTGAAGTTGTTGTTTAGTGGGTAAGTGAGTGCGCGGGATCTTGTGTATTGTATAAATTGGCTCCCAGCAGCACCCCGTTTATGCATGTTCAGGTGAAGAACTGCCTGTTTAAAAATAATTTTCAACAAATCTATACAATTACTAGGAAAACACATTGTGTAGATGAAATTTCTGAATTCTTTGAGGCATGACAGGTGCATATTTGCAATACCCAATGATTTTACATCCACACAGTCCATAACAAAGGGCAGATAATTAGTTTAATGGCCTAAACATTAGGTACCAAGGATTATGTTGGAAAAAGATATAAGAAGATATTGTGATAAAACTATAAGGGACACATGCAAAAAGACAAAAAGAAAAGGAGGGTTTAGCCTGTCTTTTGGAGAGATCCTCTAGGGATTGGTTCTCACCTTTTTTCTTTGAGTTCTGAGTCCTGATCAATGATGGTAACATATCATTTTCAATCCTTGTTGTTGCCTCAATATGCTAATGCATCATATACATAATCTATTTTTTTATTCGTTTTTGTGTATACTTTGTCATTCAGTTGCAGTGCATTTCCATTACATTTGTGGATTGAGGGAAAAAATCTTCAGAAAGATACAAAAATTGTATATTTTTTTTCTTTTCTCATAAAGACGTCTCTGCATTTTCTGCAAATCCTCTGCAGAATGCAAACAACATACCAAGATATGGCTCGGGCAATATTATTCTCCATGAGACCTGGAGTTCAGGGCGCAATAAAGTAAAGGCGCCATGGCGACTAGGAATTTTGTATTGGCGCCTGGGTGTTCTTCAGGCTGTTCAGCGGTTGCGGAATGGAGCCGTCCAGCTCAGGTAGATTGTAGGCGGCTGCCTGTGAGCAACGGAGGTGTGCAGCAAGGGAGCTGTAACCTGCTTGCTATCCTTGCTCTCTTCCCTCGCGTACCTTGCTGCGATGCCGGGATGTTATGTCACTTTGGCCCCCAGCATCACTTAATAGCCTGTGAGGGAGCAGAGCAAGAAGAGCAGGAAAGATAACAGGATTAGGATTACATTTTTACTGGACCCCAGGGAAAGGGTGCACTCCATCTTTTCCAAAGGTAGGCTGTCCCCCCTCTGATCGCATGGAAAAGGCATTTTTATGCCAGTCCCCATTTTGCCTACATATAGATAATTGGAAGCTACTCAGGTACTCTTTACCCTGGACATATCCCCTACATCTGAGCATTTAACTCTATTCCACTCACCCATCATTTAGGGATGTTTTTTCTTTATTGGTAATTTACTTACCAATTTTTATTATACTTCCTTACGTTTTGCTAATAAAGATACAAACCCCCTGCTCTCCCCCCCCCCCCCCCCCCCCCCCCCGCTTCCCCTTTCCATTTATGTGACATTTATACTAAGAGGTATATTCTTTTGAGAGATAATCTGGACTACACCCACTATATTGGTGAGTGTCTCTCCATTTTTTTCTCTCTCCTCTCTGTTTTAGTTTACCTATTTACATTGGACTGGATTGAGACCTCCCAATTTATGGAGCATAGGATTTCCCTGTTTTGCTCCCTATGTTCTGTCTCCAGACTCCAAACAAATGCCCCTTATTTATGGAACTTTCCAATTTACCACCTGGCACTCTTTGCGGATCCTTCGTGGAAGACCTCCACTTCCACTTATTTGACTTGTTTTGACCATGGAACCGACCATGCATACATTTACATGTTTTTGTTTTTCTGGGCTCTAATACCGTACCGTACATAGTGTACATAAGCCGAGCACAAATGGCAGCACAATTCAACTGAGCCTTTCTGTGTTGGTCATCACTGCTCTGAGACTGTGCCTATTGTGCCAATATTCCACGGCTCTAGCCTACCTCTTACGATGGCCACTTTTATTCAATAGGAGGCTGAGAGCGTCCATGATATTCTTTTGAAATGGATACAATATGTACACATGAACGTGTAAGTGCTGTTTCTCCGTCTATTTAATTTGTGGACACTCTACCGCTTGATATTGTGTAAAGCCTGCGAAAGTCGTAGAGGAATAGAAAATTTAAAAGAAGAAATACATTTGTCAGTTTTGGGTTTATTTTTATATATATATTTTTTCAACATGATAATATTACAGTCTTGGCTAAGCTTTGCTTTATGATTTGAGCCCTTATGAAATGTATATTTTTCCTGAATTATGTTACACTGAATTTATACTGATACTGTAATCCTTGCTGAAGCTTCTAGAACGTCTCGCTAATAGAAAGCAAATGCTTTCTTTTGCTTCACTTTCCCTTGCTATCCCACTAAGGAGCCTGTGATTTATTTAAAGCATGCTGGTATATTTTAATCTCATTATGGAAAGAAATATCTGCCACTGCATGTGTCAGTGTTGAACTTTAAAAGATTTTTTTTTTTTTCCAGACATGTCAACGTGAGATCTGATTTTGGTCTGATCTACAGGATCTCATAGTCTCCACATACAGAGAATTATTTATTAACTGCTCTAGAGCTGCAGATCAAAGGCAGAAATAACAAAAAACAGCGCTATAGATTTTTTTTTCCTCCTTAGAAGCAGGAAGAGGCTAGAAATTACATGTCACCTTCATATCCTGACTTGCTGACCTTGTGCTCACAGAAGCCCCCCCCCTCCCCACTCCAGCTGTTACCACTAAAGCCGTGGCCCCTGGGGTTAAATAAGAAAGGATAATTCTCTCTGCTCTGCTATTGGCCAGCAAATGCAAGTAGTCTCAGCCCCTTCTATGACCAGTTCAGGCAATCAACATGTGCTTGTCATTCATACCATACTCTGCAGCGTTGAAAGAACTTCTCAAACAACCTGTGTCTCTGTTTATTTTGTATATATTTTTTTTATGTTTTATATATTGGTGTTTTTTTTTTTTTTTTTTTTTGTTTTTAACTCCTGGTCTGCTTTCTGTCAGCACTTCTGGAAGCCAAAACCAAACTTTAAAGCACTTTTGGAGGAACACATTGATGCCGTTCAAGCGTTTTTCTTCTCTTTAAAGGTAGTATTCCTCTAGGCTTTAAGCTTTTGTGTGCTTTTCAGCTTTTGGGATAGTAGCTCAGATTCCTGTTTGCAGGGCAATGGCTTTAGGAATGTAACAGCAGCCTATCCTCCTGGCAGGTCACGCTGACTGCCCAGTGATGCTGTGGGCTATAATGAGTTAGATTATTGTAATGACTGTAGCTCTTCAACAGCTGGAGGGCAATGGTTCCACAGCCCTGACTCAGATGTTAATCTGTGTGGAAATGGATGCTGCAGGCTAAGGGCTCTTAGTGAGCCCTTATGCTTTTTGTTCCCAAGTAGAATGCTGGTTGTCATCAGTTATGTCATGCATATTTTAACACTGTTCCTGATCCAAAGAAGAGGCTGAGTTGAATTTAAGAGCCTGAAACATTTTGTTGTGGGTGCCAGATAATTAGCGCTTATGTGCCGAACATGTGATGTATTTCCTTTCTTGGTATTATTTATTTTTTTTCTCTCCTTTTTATCCTTGGCGAAGAAATGTACATTGCTTCGAAATGAACGCTGCTTCTTCATGCCAGTGTGTTATGCTCTTCTAACAAAGGTATATTGATACTTTGTTGCTCTTGTTTTGGTTACGAATTGTTTATAAATACTGTATTGTTAAATAGAAGGTATTTTCTAATGGCTGGCGCAAGATTGTAAAGTGGTCCTTCTAGCATAGCTGCAATAAATTAGTAGTCCTGCAGCATGGATACAATAACGATTAACCGCTCTCATTGGCAACACTGTGTGTGCCAAGGCATAGCTTAACACTTTGTTGCTGCTCTGACATATCGGTCATGAATGGGGTTAAATTGTCGCAGTCCAATGTTCACTGAGAGAGGATGTCGGTTTGTTGGTTCTATAAGTGCAGGTGCGAGAAGTGCTCTTATTTTAGGATATATAATTAAGCCCTTGATGTGCTAATGAAAGGGGGGACTGATGATAATTGGGCAACAGAGTAGCAGTGATCAGATAAGAATTTTAATAATTTCATCACCAAACTGCAGTGGTATTGCAGATACTTCTCCCTTGTTTGGATCATTTGGGTAAGGATATGGTAATCCACTAATAAAAAGCACACCTTGGTAATAATGCTAAAACCGCTATAATTTTTAAATGCAAATGATATCTGTATTAAAGGGAGGGGGCTGGTAAATGTTTGTAGAGTGTTAAGAGTCATGCAGAGCTATTCAGGATCCAGTGTTCATTCATAGGAGTCCGCCAGGAGATGCAGCGAGCCTCTTACTAAACACTTTGTAGACAGAAGTTAGAATTTTTGTTTTAGAAGCGATGTCAGCCTGACTCCTGGGTCTTGTCAAGCCCTTTCTATTTACAAGGTCTTAACTTTTTTACAAAACGAAACTTGAGCCTTAAGCTTTATCTCTGATCCCTCTGCTTGACCCGATATGAGTAAATCGAACAACGTATTTTTTGTCATAACTGTAGAAATGTAACTTTGTAGATATTTTCTAATCCTGGAAACTGTACAGTGTTAAGATTCCTGTACATTCCCTTGCACAGTACAAAACGTTTTATTTGTGAAAGATGAAATATGGGCTTGTTTAATATGAATTCAGCTCAAGGAGAATTGCCCATTTATCATGGTGTCAACCTTTTTGGACTGTACTTGTGAACAAAGTCTGTCTTTAAAGAGTGTGTGTGCGTGCGTATATATTTTAAGAAAATAATAGTCACAATTGCATGTACCACACATTCCACTGAGAATTCCATCTTTGACCAGGCAGTTTAGTGATCTAATACACGTGTATTATTTAAATAGCAGATGAGGGAAGAGAAGTCTGCTCTAAGGTGTATTGAATTCATATAGCCCTTAAACAGTTGTTGTTTATTTCTCTTTATTGCTTGAAGTAAAAAGCCACCATCCTAAAACTACATTAAAATAGATGTTTAAACATGCTATAACTTCAAATGGAGGTTATCATTGTGAGGTTCCTATTAGTGATTGTTTTAAATGTTACTATAGAGGAAATCGTGAAATACAATCTACAGATTATTTTTCTAAACTAGTATCTTGTGTTGCAACAACAAGAGAAAAAGCCTTTACTGATTAGCAGAACGCACACGCTTAAAGTAAAACTCCAGTTTTGTGTTGGCCCTTTTTAATACTTTGTATATTTAAAGTAGTAAACCTATATGCAAAAACAGTCAACTTAAAATGATACTCACATTTAAAGTTCTAGTATTTGCTTTCCCGTACTTTCAGTGAACTCTCTCCAAAGGTGGACGTTGCATGGCCAGTTGGGATTACACTGCTGATCTTTATGCCATAATCTGTTTTACGGGCATATCAAGCGTTGTAGTGTGTGGTGAGGGGTTGTAATTAGTTGTCCGCTCTTTACTGTAAAATTAGATATAAATAAGTCCTCTAAAGCATTTTAGGTTCGAAGAAGAAGCTCTTCAGTTTGTGTTGCATGGGTTTATGAAGGAATAGTGGGCAGAACGTGTGGACTTATGCTACAGTTTACTACGCTAGGTATTTATTTTTAATAAAATGTATTTCATATAATTTGTTTATCTACATAACATATGCATTGAACCCAACACCCTACTACAGCTCAGTCTAGTGGATATGATACAGTCAGTCATTAGGTGCCTTGCCATCCTTTTGTCAGACAGTTTTCCAGTGATCTAATTACAAATTCAAAATAAAGCGTTCTGGTACCTACCCCCCTCTGCAGCCACTCAGAGAATAAAGAATTTAACTTCTGTGCTATCTCTATAATAGTTGTTTTTTAAATGTATTTTTTGAAACCTCCATTCTCTCCACTCCCTTCCCTCGCTGGACTGGAGTGCACTGTGTGCATGTGCTCTGAGCCAGAAAAATGGTCAGATCACAGGCCTTTCCAAAGTGGCCAATAAGGCATTTTACACAGGAATGGTGTCGTCCCTTCTCCCCCACCCCCCTTTCTCCAAAAAGGGTTATAGTAACTCTTTAAAATTTCCCGTTCTCTTAATGTGTTCCTTAAAGATCTCTTTCCAAGATGGAATGTCATGTTTATTTAGCTTTGACACCTCCATTCAGCCCTGCACTTGTTCTCTCCATCTTGTAATGTTCTGTTCATAGGACGGTATTTAGACTGTCATATGAAGTCCTACATGATACCTTTGAAACAATTACACAAAAAGCACAAATAACTTTATTGCATTTAAAGTAACACTGTCAAACCCAGACAATCGGCAATTCCTTGTTGTCCGACCCTATTAAAACACAATTGCAACATTTACTGAGATAAGTGTGAAAAATATAAATAAAATGCAATTACCTCCTCAGCACTTCCATATTGTGGAAGATATTTTAGATGCCGCGTGTTTGAGTGGATAGCAGAGAAAATACTGTGCAAGGGATTAATGTAATGTACATGCCGTGCTGTACAAATAGCACACAAGAAATGCACAACCAATAGCTAGCTGGTACCAGTAACACCGATAGTTACATTTTACAACTGGAATTAAGAATGATGGTGATTTTATTAAACAGTCCTCTGCTATATATTTTACGTTATAATCATGTATAAAATGCAGGCTAAGAGTACAACAATCTCCCAAGCTTTGAGATATCTATAAGTGACATCTTCTTCAACCGAGATAACTACATAGATATTTTCCAGTCCTTGTCCTGAATGGATTCTTAGAGAATCTCGAACCTCTACAAAAAAACATTAGCAACACTTTAAGGAGCACTGTAGTATTTAAAATAATGTTATTAAAAAGGTTCTGTTATACACAAAGTATGTTTTCGGTTGGTTTTTTTTTTTCGTTTTAAAGCAGGACATTTGTGCACAAAGCAGCATTAGCCCTTCATTGAATGGCAGCAATTAATTGTTGATGGCTGAATTTATTGAAATCATCTTGCCCACTGCTGCCTAAAAACTAGATGAATTGACATCTTGCAGGCAGGAGGTTTGATAGAGCACAGTTCTAATGCATGTATTCTCATGCATACTTCAGAATTCAAAAGTGATACAACTAGCAGAGACTTGCAGAGCGAAGCTGGGAGTGCCAAAAAAAAAAAAAATCTAAATTCACAGGGCTTACGCATTCTTTTGTATTTAACTTGAATCATAATATGAATTATCTGTGGGGGTGCTATGTGGTAGTAATGTATGGCATAGTGTTTACTCCAGCTCATGAGTGGAAACTCTCGGTCACAGTTTTCATTGAGTATTCTTGTACTCTCCCTCCCTTGGCTGCCAGCGAAGGAAATTAAAACATTTTGAAGTCCTAGACAAGCTGGCATACTGCCACATGACAATGAAAGGTGTTTTCTTCTGTATAATTTTATATATGTGATATAGTTATAATACCGCTACTTTTGTCATTAACTTTTTCCAACTTGTAAGAGGCCAGAATTATTTTTATTTTTTTTCCCCTGTGAGTGCACTCTGAGACATTTTCTTACAGAAAGGCTATTCATTTCCTAGAATGGAAAAAACCATGCAGAATGTGCCTAGCTTTTCTACAGAAATTAAACACACAGCTACCAAAAGCTACCAAACAATCACGGGTTGCATACTGTACACTTCAGCTTGTAGCATTCTTCCTAAAAGACCTGTTGTATTATTAGAGTATACTGATCATTGTGTGCACAACTTCTATTGAAGTAATAAAGGGTTAAAAAAAAAAAAAAGCTATTTACCATTGTGCTAGTGGATGCTAGCTAACATGCGTAGAAATGCTTTCAAGTATATAGGTAAAATTCTAAGCTTTAAATACATGATCCTTTCCATCACTTGTCAATCAGTACTTGGTATAGACAGTAGACATGAGATAGGGGAGAACCCCACTACAAGCAGTTCTGTCACAGCAACTACAGTGCATGTACTATGTTTACAATTTATTGATCTAGTGGGTGCATCTTTTGTATTCCTAGAGATACACAGGAACAATGTAAGTACATTTTCACAGTCCTGTGGTAGGAAAGAGGCAAGACCTAGGCAAGAAATGGGTACAACATTAGTGTTGGCACCCACAGACATGATGGGTGGTCTGGAGAGGGGGCAAGTATTAGATTAACCTCTCTTGAAGCAATTAAGGTTATGTAGATGATAAATCGTGTATTTACTTATGTAGATTTTGGAAATTCAAGATGCATTCTAAACATCATAAATAATGCAGCATCGTGTAGTGGTTATGGTGCTATTCTCCAGGTTTTGTAAACATTTTGAAATTGTACAGATGATTTTGATAATGATGTTTATGCATTATCCATGCAGATGCAAAGGAATGGGCAGGCTATGGGTGCCCATACGCCCTGTTGTGGGTTTATTTTTTTGGTACTTGTCAACTTGAACGTACGTTTCTCCTATTGTTTCCTCTTCTCTTCTCTTCCTCTTTCAATCTGTTCTTCTTTTCTTCATTTGTGATTTATTTCTCTTTAAATTGTCTTGTGCATTTTTTCTAAACTTGGCAATATTGGCAAAGGATGGAGCTAAAGGCAAAGAAGTGGAACTTTCCTTAAGCTCTACCATTTTGTCAGTTTGGACAAGCGTTGAAAAAATACAGAACACAAAGTAGTCCCTACTTTGTCTTATGTTTTAAATCGAAATACATCAGAAATGAACAGATTCTGAAAGAGAAGAGGAAACAATAGGAGAAATGTAAGTTTGTGGTGACAGACATTGTAAATCATTGTAGGCATCGTATGTTGGTAAAGTTAGTGGAAATGTTGAAGATTTATATTATACTTCTCAACGTAATTATATTCGTCATTTTCTTGACTTTTGACAACAAAGTGTTAAAATGCTCTTCCTAGAGTCTTTGGATCCCTCGGGAACTACTGTTTTGTCCAGCTTAATTTCTCTTTCTTTTGCTATTAAAGCTCACAGGATAACAGGTGGCGCCTGATGTTTGGTGCTGGCTTTGTGGGAGACAGTCAATCTATCACGTTGGCATTTTTTAAGGAATGTGAGATATGTTTGAATGCTTTGAGTGTTTCTCTACTTTGCCTTTAAGTTCACATGTTTTCAAAAATCCTAAAGCCCATGTTATGTAGTTGTACTTGTTCATATCCATTATTTATATTATGCTGTCTAATTTATGTTAAGCATACAACAATGACTTTCAGTTTATGCATTTTAAACTTTAAAAAATAAATACATCAAATTTGAAAAAATCATGGTTTAGCAAAGTTTCAAACGGTTGACCAATTTTCTAGAAACTTGACATTGATCCATGGAGTTTGATACTTTATGAACATAACATATAAAGTGCTTGTCTTTTTGGTATATTTGTTGTACATGTCACGCAAATGGGGCAGTGACACACACTAATACTCTCCCCAAACACACGCCAGTACCCACAACCACTCCGACACTGCACAAATAGAAACTATCCTGCAAAAACACAATGCGTACACCGTGCCAGACCTTCAACATCAGTTTTGTGTGCATGTCAGATATACTAGTACTCCACATCAGTACATCCTGGCCTTTACACACCATGATCTTGTACATTGCATGCATACACGCACACACCATTACACTTTGGCATTTATGCACACATTTATTCTCCACATCAGTACATATTTGTGTTCACACATACAAACTAATCCTACACCTATGCACACATTCTCACCGACCCTCCCTGCCAGCGCACACATTCTCACTGACCCTCCACACCACCTATAAAATCCTTCTAAGCTGGTATTCTCTTGGACTCCCTCACATTGACTCTTCACTGCAGTACATGCATGCATTCACACATAATTATTCTAGATTGAGACACAAGTCATAAACTGAGAATGCTATCGCTTTCTAAAGTCTTATTCGTAAAGTAGTTTTCCTATTGCTTGTATTAGTTTTTTTTATTTAATATTATTGTTTTAAATATGTTGCTAAATAGTTTTTCTGTAAATTTTTTTCCTAGACAAAACCTCTTCCTCATGTTCGTGGTTTTCTAGAACCCCACCTTTCAACCCTATTCATATAATTTTACCAAATAATGGTGTATAGAAGCGCTCTTGTAAAAGTGAAGATTAACAGAAAATGCAATTCCAATTGAATTTTTTTTTTTTTCCATACCCACTTACTAGGATTTTATTTCACCCTTTTACACGAGAATGAGCCTGGCACAACAAATATGTAGTCCTTACAATTGCTTATCACTACCTGTAAAGATAAACAGCTGTGCCCACTGACAAGCCATCTGAAGTTCTGATTCAAGTAGATTTTGTGTTTGGTGATGTTTTGTGTTTAACAGAGTTTGAGCTGCAAACCATAGACAATACTGCATTAAGTGGATACCAGCCTTGTGCAAAAAAAATATTTGAGCTGACTAGTCTCACATTCCATTTAATCCACACCTGAACAAATCGATCTGCCTGGGGTTTGCCTCTTATTCAATGATTAATACTCTATAGGCAAATCCCAGGTGGATTGATTCGTTCGGGTGTGGATTACAAGAAATTTGATTTGGGAAAATCGGCTCCAAATATTGTTTTTGCACAAGTCTAGTGTATGCCCTAGGAGGATCTTGGCAAAATTCCAATCAGGCAGTACTTAGGTGGTGGTGGTGTATATGATTAATAATGTATGTGTGTGTGTGTGTGTGTATGTGTATATATATATATATATATATATATATATATATATTATAAATGCTGAGCATGAGAAACAGTCAACGTTGAGTATAAACCAGTTCTGTGCCCATGGACACAAAGAAAATACTTGAGGACTGGGTTGTGAACCAGTTAGATCAAAAAAGTCTCCTTTACCAATACATTTGTTTACTGCTTTCTTTATTTTATTTAATTTAATAAATTTTTTTACTATTGTAGATTTTAGTACCAGTTTTCACATGTTTGGAAAATGTGATGTTTATGGAACACATCAATTTCTAAGATCACTGAAAATGTTGACATATTTTAGTGTGCAGTGCCTATAAACTGTCAATAATTGCATTACTGCAACTAGTTTCCATTTTTAACTTCTTCTTTCCTTCCATGCAGTAGACCTTTCTATAAGTAGAGGAGGCTGGGAGGATGGCCTTGAACAACAAAACCAGTGAATGTGTGGCTCTTGGCAATGGCGTCATACCATCCAAAGCTCTGTCTCCTAGTCACTCTGCGATCACTGACGGAGACCAGCAACATCAGCCCACAGAGGAGCCGAGGGTTAAAGTCAGCCCCAATGGATGCCTTTCACACAATGGTGTACCCAAAGCATGCTCAAGGTTTTCAGACAACCAAAGAACTCCAATTATTTCCTCTTGCTGCCAACCATGCTCGTATCACCATCCACTGAACAGCCAGCAGGAATGTGTGGCACGGCCTGGTGGCACCATTGTGCCTGTGCCAAGTTCTGGAAGCTTGCAGCCACATACGGATTTCTCTACGAACTCGTCTTGTCCAAACCATCTACATATCTACCATCCTGCCTGCTGTGTGCAACCCTCCCAGTCGTTTTGCCTTCATCAGTGGCGTGATCATTTTCAGCATCAGCAAGTGCCACACCACCTAGTAAACTTAAGGTCAGTAGATGGGTTACTCTTTCATAGCATATGTACTGTATAAATGTGTACTGTGCAAAGGTTTACTGTTTGGCTTTCTTTTTTAATTTAAAAAATGAGTTGAGATTAACACTTGGGTCCAAATATTAGGTTTCCTGTTTAATTTTACATTTGTTGATCTGGCTGTGCTCTTCTTGATTTTTCTCCAAGACTTCACTGTGTGTGCCAACAAATGAACAGAAAGCAAAGTGGGTAATATTAAGGAAACCCTCCAAGCACACATACATTGAGTGCAATATGTAAGTAGGCCACAGCTAGTTATTCTATGTTTTTATTTTATTTATTTTTATTTATATCTTAGAAATCTTAGCCATATATAATTTTTGTTCACAAGTTCATAACTTCTGCCATCCCCTGCATATAAGTAAATTAAAATAAATTGTTTCCCCTTTTTGCTCCAACATTAACCTTGTGAAGCCATCACGTAGAACTATTATCCTTGAATGCTCCATGGTAGTAGTTCAGGGTGGTAGGTCCGTTGTCTATTTTCTAGAGTTTAGTGCTGGAAAAAATAAAATAAAATCATGGCAGCTTTTAGTCCACCGCTACCTTTAAATATGCAACATCAGGAAGCTATGCTTACTTGCCAATGCTATCAAGAAAAGTTTCTGGGAATTGTAGATCCCTGTTTACTTTCTACAGCAAAATGTTATGGGAGCATCAGGATTGGTTGAAACCGAGAACAACATACACAGCTTTTTATAATTATTTCCTCTTTTTTTTATTCACATTTAAAACATTAGTTATATAACATTCACATTCAAACTACTACTAAAAGATAACCTTATCTTGTGTTCTAAACCTTGCATTTGCAATTCTTCAACTTTTCTTTTCTTTTTTTTTTTTTTCTTTTTTTTTTGTTTCCCAGAAAAAATTACCTTAAACCTGGTAGGGACAAACTCCCTTTGTTAATGCCTTTTTCTTTCATGCAGCTTTAGGCAAACATCAGTTCTATAATACCATCACTGCTCTGGGCAAGTAACAATTTGCATTTATTCAAACTTTGCAATGCTTGTGAAGTTCAATATTTGTGTGTCAGCTTTATCACAATAGCAAGTGAGTTGACTGTTTGCTCGATAATGAAAAGATTATGAAAAGAAAACTTGAATAATTTCTCGATAATACGTATCCTTTTTTTTTTTTATGTTAGCTTTGAAATAAAGCAATTCATCTGAGGACGAAAGGTTGCTTGTTTTTAGAAGGAACCCAGGCTAATAATATTTGAGTAGTCTTTAAAACCTTATTTCAAAATATTAGCTGACCTTTTGTCGGCTAATTTTGTCGTTTCAAAACCTGAAAACCTTTATTTTGAAACCTTTATAGACAATACCTTTGTCTTTGACTGTTCTTTTTGCTCCCTTTGTCTTCCTAAGAGTGTGCAAGTAATTTGGCTATTGATTCAAAGTAAAGTGACCTATGCGCTTTAATTCGTCAAGTATGAAGCACAAAACCAGGGGAAAAACCTTGCAAAAATGTCATATACAGCGAACAAAACTGTTACATATGCCTCTTAAACCATTATGAGACATGCTTGTATCACAATGCATCTGCCTTATTAGTTTTATAGAGGAAGAATTTTAAGTCATGAAAGACAAATTGCTAGCAAATGTATACAGTGAATTAATGCTATGCATAGTTTTAGCCTACATCTTTAGGCATTTTTGGTTTTAATGTTCTTTTCTGTTGACCTAGCCATACTTGTGCATCTGCACTTTAGAGTGTGTGTGTCTGTCACGTTTGTGTCACGTTTACTACCTCAGATTGGCTTTTTTTTTTGTTTTTTTTTTTTTTTACTATACTTACTACCCATGGTGCTTCCTGAGCCTTTAGAGCAGGGCTGACCAAGCTCCCCCCAGATGTTGCTGAACTACAACTCCCATGATTCCGTGGCTATGTGTTTCATTGAAAGAATCATGGGAGTTGTAGTTCAGCAACATCTGGGGGGGGGGGGGCGCAGGTTGGAGTGTTGTATGTAAATAATCCCACAGTGCATCATTTGCAACAATTGCATTTTGGTTTCTCACACATGTAGTCCAGTCACTGAGTGGAAAAACAAATTTAAGGTATAATTTAATCTATTCTTGTGCTAGCAAGTTGAAGTCGTTTCCCAGGCAGATCAGGTCAACCAGTAATTTGATGATGGATTAAATGGATATTTTCTTGGTATGTCTGTTTATCCCATGGTTTTGATGGTAACCACCACTCTTTTTAAAATGCCAATTTTAAAAGCTTTAATGCACTGCATAATGGTGTAAACTCTGGAACATCTGTGTCATGCATTGTTAAAGCTACATGTAAACGTGCAATGTTTTTCATTATGAAGCAAACGCATTTCCAGTTATTTATCCACATTACGAAGTATTGTTTCAAATGTATTACCCAAATTGCTTTAACCCGTAATAGACTGTGTGTGTCCATTTAGCACTTGTACTCATTGCATCTTCTGAAGATATCTAACACAACCTGCTACTAGTTACTACTTGTTACTTAAAGTAACTTCCCTGCTAATAGCTAGGGCTGCATAAACAAAGTGATTGGACTCCTAAACAGCAGAGAATTGAACAGTTAGACTGCAGGGACATTAAACTAAAGTTGTTTTGGTGACTATAGTGTCCCTTTAACTGTTTAGAATGTGTTGTTAACTTTAAGGGACATTTCAAAAGCGATGTTGCTACCTGTTCATTTGTTAAGACTAACGGTGCAAGAAAACACACATGGCAGAAAATTATCTGTTTATGAGTTGTTTAATCAGATTGCTCAGGGACCAGGAAATCTGAGGTTTGCCTGTTTTTTTTATTTTTTTTTCTGTATTATAAGGAGCACTCCAAAGTGGCATCAAACGGTTAAAGGGAAACGTAACTAACTTGTTTAAGTGCTTTAGGGGTTAAGAGTATTCACTCTTTAACACCTTTTAACTATGCCAAAAATCACCACTTTTGTAAAGGTGTTAAGTTTAACCCTCCTTTTTGTCATACAGCCACGGTGCTCTTCTTGATTGCTTTGTATCACAGCATAAAGTGGAAAGCAATGCCATGCATGTGCTGGTCTCCCAATGTTTTTGCATGCGGACCATTCTATTGGGCAATAGATCATCATCAGCTGGTGATCTCCCAATGGTTGGAGTTGTGCAATGACAATAGGCCGTCTTGCAGTTAGATTGTAGATTAACTCTTAATTTAACGGTTTTTGCTGGGGAAAAAGGTGCTCAGGAGACTAAACAAAAATACATTTAGAATGCTGGCGTGTCCCTTTAATTTATGAGTCAAACCATTTTTCATCCACTTACCTGGTTTACCTGGTTACCTATGGTCCAGCTCCTCTTCACAGATATAGAAAGTAGAATTTCTCCTGCTCCATCAGTGATATGAATACTGCCAAAGATAGGCAAACTGATACTGCTAATGTGGAATGGAATCTCCCATCTTAGTGATAACTGTGAACAAGGGTCCACTCTGCGTCTGTCTAGCAGACCCAGGTAGCTGTCTAACTGTAAAATCTGGCCAAGTGGGAAACCACTAGAGCACTCCTGACACCAGAACCACTACAATGGGCCACAGTTAATTATCAACAAGTAAGCAAAAACTTGAGAACTTAATATCTTCAGTGCTGGTGGGAAACCACTATAAATGCCAGCGCATAAAGCCCTCAGATGTAAAACAAGAGCACAAAAGGGAAAAACTGGCCTATGTTAATGGTGCTTAGAGCAGGGCTCAACAAATCACAGGTGCCAGATTGCCATGGCGACCAGGAAATTTGTCCTTGCGCCTGAGATTTGAGAGCCTGTTCAGCCCCCGAGGAAACAGACTGCCTGAGAGCAGAGGTAAAATGCCACTGCGTCAATCAATTTCTCCTCAGAGATGCATTGAATCGATGCATCCCTATATGGAACATTAACATAGTTGCTGCACAGTGTGAAGCACTGACCCAGGAAGCACAACTAAGGCTGTCTGTGTGACTGTCACTAGAGGTGTCACCAGGCAGCAATGTAAACACAGCCTTTTGACTGAAAAGTTAGTATTTTTTATTGAAAAGCATGCAGGGACAGGATATAGACTTCATAACAACTACATTACGCTGTAGTGGTTCTGGTGACTATAGTGTCCCTTTAAGAATTGTATTTTTGGCATTGAAAAACCTGGCTCCTGGATTCCAAGCACATTTGTCAAGTCCTGACTTAGAGTACCACTTTAAGAGAATGATTGAGGGATGTATTATGGCTGGTTGATTTTAAACATGTCTTTGTGTTTGGCAGAACTGTTACAAGCCGAAGATGAAAAGAAACAGATCAATAGCTTTTAGTGTACGTGTTTAAAAAAAAATTTGTACAGCAGGAACAATGTTTTGTCCTCATATGAACTTATCAAGGTTGCTTTTTGAAGATACATTTTAATGGTGTTATATTACCTTAAAGATAAAAATCTATGCACTCAGACATATTTAATGTCTTCTTAAATTGATCGGTCATCAACACAAGATAACATAAGAATCAAAATATTATCTATACATTGTGGTAGGACATCAATAAATATATTAAATGTGATACTTGCCTTTGGTTTGACTCTTGCTGGTTTTTCACATCCTGGATATTTATAAACTCGTTATATTCTTGTAATGCTGAGCTAATCGCCCTTTCAACAAGGACCATGTCTGCAATTTGTGACTGTACATTGCAAGATTACATGAACCTTTCAATATATTGAAATTCCAATGCAGTGATAATGAGTGAAACACTAAAACTTAAAGGGACTATAGTCAGCCAGACCACTATCTTAGTGAAGTGGTCTGGTTGCAGTGTTCCATTAGTTTTAACTTGTAATGTAATCGATGGAGCTTTTTTAGGTTTAACTCTACCTCTAAAGGCTGTCTTCCCGAGTAAAACTCTGTCTGATAATTAGATGTTGCAGATTGTAGGCTTGAGTGCAGCCAACATTTTTATTTGGAAGAATACATTTTTATATATATATATATATATATTTTTTTTTTGTCTGAACTGAATTCTGTCCATTTGTTTATTCATTTTTGGACGAAATACAACCATTATTTTGTTTTGGAATCTCATTCGGTGGATGAAATTTTGATCTGTGCCGCAGAGTCTTAGTATATATAATACTCTTAATTGGTATCCTTGTGGAAATTACATATTT
Source organism: Pelobates fuscus (assembly GCF_036172605.1). Classification (NCBI taxonomy): domain Eukaryota; kingdom Metazoa; phylum Chordata; class Amphibia; order Anura; family Pelobatidae; genus Pelobates; species Pelobates fuscus. The sequence continues at coordinate 386,235,200 of NC_086318.1, read as the reverse complement.
CGGGGTACCAAATAAGGGAGCGGTTTAGTAGATAGGTGTTCTTTGGTATCCTTATAGCAATCCCACAACGATTACAGAACTAACTACGAATAAGCTGAAAGACTAAAACTACGAAAAAGCCCTTCCTTTTCATAATTCTAGTCTTTCAGAAACTATTCTTTTGTCAATCTTTATTTTTGCAGTGCATGAGTAACATAAACAAGCTCGTATCGCCACAACAGCATGTACAAGCTAAAACAGTAATACAGTGAATACAGTATTATGGCACGCAAGAATGGCACAATTTTTTTGTTTGTAAATGCAGGTTAGGTACTTATGTCTTAAGTTATAGCCTGTACTAGTTAGGTAAAAGCGAGGTGAAAATAAGACATATTGGTTGATAATAAAGGACTACTACCATGAAAAGTGTGTCTTAGAGCTAGCATACTCTTAGATTAAATTATTTCAGGCTAAACATACATAAAGGCTAAAGGCCGCATATTCTGCAGGTTTTGGCAAGACATATATGTAGGAGGCTTAAAAGTTGTAAACCACTAGGCTTTTGCGGCGCTTCTGCATCAAGCTAGGCATGTTAAGAAATAGACCATTGGACTGAAAAAAGAGAAAAATCATACTTTTCTAGTAAAACAAAAGCATAATATACATTTATGGCATTGCTGGTAACGTTCAGGAGGCAACATGTTTCTGACTGTTTAGAACTACCTGTGAGTAAGTCCCGGTGTGCACGCTGTGGTACTGTCCAGGAGTGTGTTTATGCGTTCATCCTATGCCCACGATCGGGAAGCTGCCAGCAGGTTGGTCTTAGGGGCTGCATCCAATTTTGGCCACTCCGCCGGCCCCAGGCCTTCTCAAGGGCCCTCGTGCACTTTCCACCGCTCCGGTCACTTTCAGCACCGCAAGCGAGGTCCCGGGCGGTTGTGTGATGGAAAAGTCCCGTTCGGGCATGTGGGGTAAGCAGCAGGGTGTTTCCCTTTCGGGCCCTCAGCCCAGGAAGGCAAATGCGAGCCTTGGATTTTATGGGCCGCCTTCTCCGCTTAACTGGTCTCCGTTTCCCGGGCGTCGTGTGTGGTTTTTTCTTCCCGCCAGCCACTCCAGGCGGTTTTTCCGGCAGTGAGTAATGCGGTCGTGTAGGGTGTAGCGGCTTCCTCTGGGTCTGTGCCCCTTTGTTTTGCATTCTCTGCCAGAAGTTTTCGAGGCGGTCGTCCAGGCGCTGCTCGAGTGTCTGCAGTCGGTTCAGTGTGTCTGCAGCTGGTGCAGTAGTCGCCATTTTGAGGCAGATTGCACCCCTCTATGTCTTTGCTTTAAGACGATGTGCTTGTCAGGGATGAAGCTTGGCTGTGGTGATGGTGTCGGGATAACCCCCACCGGCGTGGGGGGGGGAGCAGGGACCCGTATAACGTCAGCTTGTTCCGGTCGGAGAGGCAGTAGGGAGATCGGCCGCTTCTCCCAGGCTCTCACCTAGAGGTAGGCCTCAGTGGCGGTGTGGGCTCAATCTGCCTGTCGGACGCCTGGAAACCCTTGTGCTGTAGCAGAATAGCTTGCAGGTAGGTATCAGAACAAATTTAGCTGTTTGTTTGCTTTCAAAATACTGTTTTTAGGCGTTAATTGTCACTTTTTGTACAGAGCCCACACTGCATGCAGCCTTTCAGTTTGGCAGCCAGGCCCCGTCCCCCCTCAAACTATTCTAAGTAAAACATACTTAATATTAGTAAATAAGGTTGAGGTTAAATACTCCCTTTGCCTCTACCCACAGTGTAGCAAGTAGGGGGGGCATGTCTAGTAAACTACGAGTAACACTGTTTATATATAAAAAGAAGCCAAACCACTACCCATTGGCCCATAAATATGTCCCTCCCAGTTAATTATTTTATTAGGTGCCTCACCCTTTATAGGATTAGTGGGTAGCTGCCCAGTTGCTTGTCTTTTCTTAGGACAGCAAGCAGTGGTGTGGATGGAGGAAGTATATATGGTGAGGCGAGCATGAGGCGATTTAGAAAGTGGCAGGGGGAGTACACTTTCACTTTGATTTTAAAATATTACAATGAGCTGGTAGCTCCCTCCTTGTAATAGATTAAAATGAATGAAAGAACAAGGTGTGTGGGAGAAATTTCATCCAACAATCATATTTGTCTTTGTTTTATTTGTTGTAATTTGTATTCATTAATTTGTCTTTCGGATTAATAGCCAAAATTTGGACGAAAACATGGTTGTCCAAAAACAAATGACCAAGTCTAGCAGCAATTAATTATAGGAGCACAGCATTTCGCTGTGCATGACTAGTTCCAGTCAATCTCTTCTCTAGAAAAGCAATACATTGTTGGATCACCAGAGTTGGAGATAGAGGGTACAGAAGAGGCATTCTGGGCACTGATGATACTAAGATATGTAACAGGGTTGATGTTCCAGGAGGGATAAGCCAAATGGCAAATGATTTAGGTAAACTAGAAAAATGGTCAGAGTTGTGGCAACTGACATTTAATGTGGATAAGTGCAAGATAATGCATCTTGGACGTAAAAACCCAAGGGCAGAGTACAGAATATTTGATAGAGTCCTAACCTCAACATCTGAGGAAAGGGATTTAGGGGTGATCATTTCTGATGACGTAAAGGTAGGCAGACAATGTAATAGAGCAGCAGGAAATGCTAGCAAAATGCTTGGTTGTGTAGGGAGAGGTATTAGCAGTAGAAAGAGGGAAGTGCTCATGCCATTGTACAGAACACTGGTGAGACCTCACTTGGAGTATTGTACCCAGTACTGGAGACCGTATCTTCAGTAGGATATTGATACTTTAGAGAGAGTTCAGAGAAGGGCTACTAAACTGGTTCATGGATTGCAGGATAAAACTTACCAGGAAAGGTTAAAGGATCTTAACATGTATAGCTTGGAGGAAAGACGAGACAGGGGGGATATGATAGAAACATTTAAATACATAAAGGGAATCAACACAGTAAAGGAGGAGACTATATTTAAAAGAAGAAAAACTACCACAACAAGAGGGCATAGTCTTAAATTAGAGGGACCAAGGTTTAAAAATAACATCAGGAAGTATTACTTTACTGAGAGGGTAGTGGATGCATGGAATAGCCTTCCAGCTGAAGTGGTAGAGGTTAACACAGTAAAGGAGTGTAAGCATGCGTGGGATAGGCATAAGGCTATCCTAACTATAAGATAAGGCCAGAGACTAATGAAAGTATTTAGAAAATTGGGCCGAATGGTTCTTATCTGCCGTCACATTCTATGTTTCTATGTTAAAACAAGAAGAGTAATATTTAACTTATGTTAAAAAAAAAAAAAAAAAGAAGAAGAAGAAAATATATGTATTCTGACATATAGGTTCCCTTTACAATCCTAACCATTATCTTGCAGTATAAAATATATTGATGAATAGTCTCTGCTTCTTGTTCAAATATAAATTAATTAATGCAATAAGGGGAACAACTCCTTTATGGTAATCTAACAGCCATCGTTTGTTTTGGTTCTGGTTTTAAATGTTGTGCTTATTTGTGGGGGACCTTATGCTTTCACCTGGATATATTCTTCATTAAACTATACCGCGCATGAGAGTATTTAGTTCATGCCTCCCCTCCACCCTTTTTATTTTTGCGATGAGGTGCCCAATTGCTTAACTGCTATTTTGTGATTCTAAATCTTGCTGAAAGATTGCTTCCTCACAGCTTTGATCTCACTGCAAGGGAAAAGCTGTACACATGGTATGTTTCCCCTGCAGGCAATTGTTGTGACATTAAAATGCTTATCTAGTGTAGATCTAATCATTGTGTGTAAAGCTCATTACATGTTTGCTAAGGCTAAGTAAATACTAGTTACAGGATGGAGACTTGGTTGTCCTTACAAGTGTGGGAATGGTGTTTATGGCCTGATGATATGCTTTACATAAAAGTACAAACTGCTTTTTTTTTTTTCCTTTTTTTTTTTTTTTTTTTAAATGTTCTTCTTAAAATGTATGTATTGTGCTTGATGATTTTAACCGATTTCTCTGTGACAAGGATAAGTAACATTAAGCGCTCTTGATTTTGGCTTCACAATTCCCATGATGATGCTAATGACGTTTATTGCTTCATAAAGCACAATTTATATGGGATTTGCATTTTTTAATCAATTAACTCCATAAGGAAGTCATCAGAATATGAGTGTTTCTTTCATGTGAGAAAATGTGCTAAAACCGGTGTTTAAGGATCATTATAGGGTCAGGAACACAAACCTGTATTCCTGACCCTACAGTGCTAAACCCACTATTTAGGTTGCTTGCCCCCCTATATAAGTATAAAGCTTACCTAATTTCCAGCACCACTCAGGTCCGCCAGCGCTGCCATCAAAATGGCCATCAAAATGGCTAAAATCGGGACGGGCCAAATGCTATTTTGGCCAATCAGGACCTCCTCATAGAGATGCATTGAATCAATGAGGAAAATTCAGCGTCTCCATGCAGAGCGTGGGGACGCTGAACGTTAGGGCTGCTTACTGTGCAGCCCTGAGCCAGGAAGCCCCTCCAGTGGCCACTTGGAGGTGTCCCTAGGGGCAATGTAAACTAAGGCAGTGTTTGCATGAAAATGCCTGAAGGGAGCCATTATACTCACCAGAACAACTACATTAAGCTGTAGTTCTGGTGACTATAGTGTCCCTTTAAGGGAAATAAACTAAGGAAGAGGTCACAGTATGATGATACGTTTGTAGTAATGAGAGAAAATTCCACTCCCATGATATGGGACAAAAGGTAAATACATCCTGGACTGGAATGTTTGTGTAGATGCCACTGTGCTGGCAAGGCCTAACACAAAAGGCATTTTGGTTCTTCTCTAGTTATCGCTGCATTTATATACAGAGCAAAGTCTGGTTGGCTACCACAGATGCCATTTTTAATCTTAAACTACGTTATATATCTTTTTTACTTACTCCAGATTTAACCTCTCGGTAGTCAAAGCGGTATGGAAACTTATACATAGACGCCATTGCACTGAATGTGTTAAATGAGTTCCGAGCCCCTATGGTAACAACGGAACAAATGTGAACAGTATGTAGTTTATCTCAATAGCATAATGTTATTGTTAACAGCATCCGTGATCAATGTGTTTCCAGTAAAAACAGAGTGGCGTCAGCCATGGTTCTGTGTTGGTATTCAGCTCTGTACCAGGAGACTTTCTTCTGTTGATTATTTCTAGTAAACGAAGCCCAGAAAATCCTATTACGCAATTATTATATTTCAAAAGTCAGATTCAGACAGATCCAGGAGGCTAATACATGGAACAGTAATTCTATGGAGGCATTTTTAGTTTTTTGGCTCTAAAAAGTACCACTAGAGTTATCCAGGTCACTTCATCTCAATAAAGTGGCCTGTTTGCTGTGGTCCTGTGTGTTTAATCCTGAAATGGAAAAATAAATCTCTTTTTTTAAATTTATTTAGAAACTGAGCAATTTACTTTGCTGGAGGTTAAACACTCCTCCAGCAAAACTTGGTCACATGACTGCAGCCCCCTGTTAGGAAAGCACTGATTCAATTCATTCAATCGTATGGGGAATTCTGACAAACGTGGCATTCACTGTGAATGGGCAACGTGTCCCCCAGTGATCCTCTATGAGAAAGGAGAGGTGCGTTTAAAAATTAGTTTTACTCACCTTTTTCCTTCTGAACAACTGGGGTACCTAGACATATCTGTGCACCTTTAAAACTGTTTAAAACATTGTTCATGCAAAAAGATGGATGTTAATCTTTAATGATTTTTCTAATGGCATACAGCCTGACCTAAAACACAATTTTATTAAATTATTGATTTGGATCTGAATCAATACTTTTTTTTTTTTTTTTTTTTTTATTCCCTTCTTATGTTGGCAGTAAATACGTTATTCAATAAACCAGTAATTGTGGTGAACTGAAAGAATGCAGAATTTTTCCAATTTGGCTGTTGTAAAATTTGCAGTCCCCCTAGTAATTTATCTGCAATTCTTTGTTTAGTGACTAGACCCAAAACATGTAAAATACTTCCTTGTCTACTACAAAATGCCCATAAGTCCCCAGGACTTAAACATTTCCTCTTCTCCCCTCAGATTTTCGGCTAAATTAGCAGCTGTCCGTCCCTAACTGGCAATAGACTTTAGGTTTTTTTTTCTTTCAAATATGGTCAGATGTCAGCCCATTTTCCCAAGGTCTTAAAAGAACACTTTAGCTGTTGGAATTCAAATGTGTATTCCTAACGCTGTCGTTACTAGTTGCTGTCTAAGTGACATTTAAACCCTGCTATGTAAGCATTTCCGTTTTACAAACTTACAGGAACATGGCACCCAGGCCACTTCATTTAGATAAACCGGGCCAAGTGCCTATAGTGTCATTTTAATGGGATTTCATTGTAGCAGTCTTGCTTGACTGCTTTCCCCAAGTTATACTTTATATTTATTACATATACTGCTAATCAGCATTTTGTGTGCTTAGATTTATTTTCACTTAACGTGTTCTGGGGATCAAATTTGTGGTACATTTGTTTTTCTATTCCCCCCCCCCTCTCCCCTTCCCTTTTTATTACATTCATGGTTTAGGTATGGTTTCGAATATGTAAGCAATACCTACAAAGAAGTTAGGATAATAGCTTGTAGTTAGCCTACAGCAACAGTCATTGGCTCTGCCATAGAATATTATGGAATGCCTGTAACATCTTCAAAAAAGGGGTTTTATGCTTGATGACCTACTATGCTGCTAATATTGTGTTCCTGTATCTGTTCAGACAAGAATCAGGTATATAAATTTCACATTGTGTGGTATGTTGGTTTTTTTTTTTTTTGTTTCTCCCCCTATACAGAGCCATTTTACATATCACCCCAAAATAAGGAATCTGTGAATATGGGGAATGTAAATGCATGCAGGGTTGAAGTGGTTATGATAAAGGATGGGTTATAGGATAAGTGTTTACATCCAATTTCGATTGAGTTTTGTTCTGAGAGGGATTAAACTTTAAGTATACATGCTGTTTAGGGTTAGAGTTGGGTTAAAGTTAGTATTGGGGTACATGAGATGTTTACATTTTAAGAGGATTTAAATTTAGGAATAAAGTAAAGGGTTTATTTTCAGGTTTAGGTGTTGAGTGCTAGAGTTGAATGGTTATTATTATTTATAAAGTGCCAACAAATTCCTTAGTACTCACCCTCCTATGTGTCCTGTTGTCAGATCGATAACCTTAAAGCTGCAGGAGTGGTTATACAGTGTGTATCAGATAAAGCTCCTCCTGCAATGGATTTCCTGTGTGAGAGGTTGTTATTGGTCAGATGGGAAGTGATCCCTTCCACTTCCTGTCCAGCCTCCTACACAGACACTGGAGGAGCAGGGACATCAGAGAGTCTTACACCTTGTATAACTGTTCCTGCAGCTTTGTTATTAAAGCTGAATGGATTACAGAGGGCGCTAGCCAAGTTTCCTGCAAATCTCTCATACCAGCCTATTTTCACTCAAGAAAAGCACATTTATAAGTGCTGAAAATAGGCATCCATAGTGGTCAGGTGAATACTCTACCTAATGGGAAATCTTGCTCTGTGTCCATATGTCAGCCAGACTACTAAAAATTAACCTTAACTTCTCTGGAAATAAAACAACGAAATAAAATGTTAAATCCAGGATTTAAAATGTGTAATCCTATCTATCAACCAGGATTTAAAAGTTAATCACCACTGCAAGACATAACATTTTCCAGGGGTGTATATCTACTATAGCAAAGTTATATATAGCAAAGTTTTCATTCGCCAATAGTGAGTGGAAGTTATGAGCCCTGTTAAAGGGACACTATAGTCACCAGAACAACTACAGCTTAATGTAGATGTTTTGGTGTCTATACTCTGGACATATGCAGTCCCCGAGTGCCCACTGTGCCACTAAGCTTACGGGAAGCGGCTTAGGGGGTACTGGGGACCGGTCAGGGGCCTGGCACACAGAGAAACTTTACGACATGAACAGCCCCGATGTTCTTATTTACAACCTAGAATCTCCATGGGTTTCCCATTTACTAACCAGCTTCAAGTTTACATTACCTTTAAATTTATGATCACCTTTCTGTTATTAATTAATATACAGTAACCACACTCAGCACTGTCTTTATACAGTCAGTCATGTTATATAGCCCCCACTTAAGCAGCTTGACCAGGTTTTTGTTTCAATAGGTTTACTCTGGTATACACTATGTCACGCTGCCATTTGGTTAACAGCCAGACCCCGGCCAATAGGCCGTTAACAGCAGCTCTTATATAACCTGCTGCATTGCCATATTATAATTTCACATGTGCTTAATGCAACCTGTTTATTTCTTTTACCAGTTTCAGTTAGTGTTACCAATAACAGGCGGAATTATCCCACCACAATATGCATACAATCACGCAGATTATGTACACACTCGCTTCATACCAATTTATTATATGAGCTTCGCATGTAACCATCCGGTTAATTGGACCTTATGCTTTATATTATCTCAGGCACTCTAACCTCATTAAAGGCAGCTAGGTTATGTCATGCACTGCTATAAAATTCAATCTATGTACTGAACATAGAGACAACTGTTAATACGCTGCTGCAAACTGCTTTCATTCTGTTTGCTTATATATACACTTATTCTAAAGTTATAACTACAAAAAAAAAGTAAAAATATGCACTGTTTATACTTCGAATGCACTGTTTATACTTCATCCCCTGCATGGGAATACTGTGTATTGTGATGACCTTAATAAAACAGATTTAATACAAATTGCGTTGGAGGAGAAACAGAAACCTGCTTCTGCAGGTGCAAAGGACTGGCAAGGAGACCAGATGGGGAGGCACTTAAATCCAGGATAGAGCAATGTGGATTTTTATGTTAAATTGTGGTTTTCAAGCCTCACTTTAACATCTGTTAAATTAAAATAACAAGTACTCATAATGTAAAAATCATGGGAAATGACCATTCAGTGGTGAGTCAAATCATCCCATGTATTAAACGGAGAGCATTTTGTTTTTTGTGTGTGTAACGGCATTGCAGAGCACTTGGTAAGCAGATGCCCAGTTATGTAATTGGTGGCTGCTTTCATGCACCCTAACCTTGGGAGCACAGTAGCTACAGTAAAGAATTTGCCTTCACCCCCCCCCCCCCCCCCCCCTTCCCCCAGCTGTATCTGTTTCTAGAAACAAATTTCCCATGCCCTCTTCCTTTCACCTTTCCTTAAACACAGATTGGCTGGTGTTCTTTAGCTAGTTATCTTCCAGGCCTTTGAACAGAAGCCTCTTTAACACCTAATTAACAGATGGCACAAAAATAATTAGAAGTGGAACAGAGTTGTTACACAGCAGCTTGTATTGACTGACATACTATACATATGAAGTCTGTAAAAGTAGCAAAGCCAGATTAAAATAACAAGGACTGGCTTATGTAGACCCTCAACTCGCTGTGTTCTGCTTAATGTTTAGTACAGGATTCAGTAAAATCATGCTACTCTTACAGCCCTCCCTGTATAATTTATAAAGCTCATATGGAGGTTAGCTACGCCATGTGCTTCTGGTTTATGAGTGTACTAAAAGTGTTTACTGTTTAAATTACTACCTGTCCTTTTCATAATCAGCTTTTTTTTGTTTGTTTTTTTACATGTTTGTGTTTTTATTCTTCTGTAGTATGTGTGACCAACAAAACTGGAAGAGGTTTGTGTATGCAATCAGGTTAGAAAGAAACACTATAGGGTTAGGAACACAAACATGCATTCCTGACCGTATAGTGCAGGTCCGCTGGCATTGGCCCCACCCCCTTGGTGACCTAATCAGAATTGACACTTTTAAGCCAATCCAATGCTTTCCCATGGGGAAAGCATTGGATTGGCTAAAATCGTCAAGGGGACAGGGCTCAAACACAGTTTTGACCAGTCAGCACATCCTCATAGAGATGCATTGAATCAATGCATCTCTATTAGGAAAATTCATCATGGAGACGCTGAACGGCAATGCTGCTTACTGTGCAGCACTGAGCCAGGAAGCACCTCCAGTGGCTATCTGAGGAGTGGCCCCTTGGAGGTGTCCCTAGGGGCAATGTAAACACTGCCTTTTCCGTAAAAAGGCAGTGTTTGCATGAAAATGCCTGAAGGCAATGATTGTTCTCACCAGAACAACTACATTAAGCTGTAGTTGTTCTGGTGACTATAGTGTCCCTTTAATACTTCCATTTTTCCTTAATGGTGTAATATTTGATTCTGTTCCTAAATCAATTAGAGAACTTAGTTCATCGTGCGTCTATTTTTTTTCTGTTCTATTTTGAATCACAAATTTGTTGATTCCAGGGTAAATAAAAAGAAAAGTGTGCCTTTTCATTCCAACAAATGTTTACTGCCACTGTCCGATGGCACATTTCCTGAGACAGATACATGAAAAGGAAGAATGCGAATGTTGCTTAATATACTAAAAAAAATTCCTTTATTGCATATGTACCCGTTTCCCCAAGTTGTAATTCATTGTTTGTATCATTGCTTTGTGAATGTAATCAATGTGTAAATGATTAACTGGAAATAAAACAGAGCCAACTATCAGGCAGATGAATAAAATGTGACTGAAGGACAAATAATTTTGTCGGACTACAAAACAAAAAGCAGGGGGAAAAAAGGGTGGAGTAACATTTTTGTAATGTGCTCATGCTATGCGTGATGCCAGACATGAACACTTTATAAAAATGTTACAAATATGGAAAGTCTTAAGGAGGAAGCTGGGTTGTTGGTTTCTGCCTGCCAGAGGAGTTATTTTTTTTTTTTTTTCTGAGAAACGGTCATAGAAAAAAAGGACAACAGCATCTACATACCAAAACCACTACATCGAGACTGTAATGACAAATTTAAAATGTATTGTAGGTGGGGCAAAGCTTGACCTGCAAGCTTAACAAATTGATGTTAACAGGGCTCCCGAACATAGATTTGCAGGATTCCGTGCCCTAGTGAACTGGTCTATGTTCGGGAGAATTCCCCCGAACGTAGACCTGCTTTCTAGAACACTTTTTACACCGAAATAAGACCTCCCCCGAAAATAAGCCCTAGGGCATTTTTCGGTGGGCGGGGAGGGCGTGAAATTAATATAGGACAAAGTCTTTTCGGGGAAAGACGGTACTAATATCCTTTACACTTTACTTTTGATATTTAACACTTTGAGGATTTGCTGCCTAGGATCCGTAACCTTTCATTTTTTCCTAAGCTCTGAAACCAAATATGAACAAAATATTTTGTCCTCCATAGTTGTGATCCATACGAAAATCTGAATTCCACCTGGCCTTTGGAAAATGTATTGTGCAGTGCAAGCACCTTTTAAAAGTAGGATTACATTTCTTTTAGATGGATCCGATAAAAACATTTTTAAATCTTGAATTATGAAAGAATCTTCAGTGTTATTTCTTTGGCTTGTTTTCAAAAAGTGACTCATGAAGGCATTCTCAGAAGCTTTTTATTGTCCTCCTTGAATACTTCAAAAGCTTTTATTTGACATCCAAAGCTGTGGGTTCCTTTTTCCTATGAAATCAAAGTTGCTTAGAATAGAAACATTATTGTGTGCAAGTTACAGCAGTTGACCTAGTGGGTTTTCAAAAGTGTCAAGATGAGAACATCATGCCCCCTAATCTTTTTACCTTTTTTTGCTATCAATTTCTTTGTATTGTGATTATCTCTTAAGAGATTTGGTAAATAGCTAATAAGGAAGCCATAGGGTTTTCTTGGTATATCAGTATTTGTGTACATTGGTATTTGTTCTTTGTAAAGTGAAACTGTCTTTTTGACTGCTAAATGTTACATAGTTACATAGCTGAAAAGAGACTTGCGTCCATCAAGCTCAGCCTTCCTCACATTTGTTTTTTGCTGTTGATCCAAAAGAAGGCAAAAAACCCAGTTTGAAGCACAATTTTGCAACAAGCTAGGAAAAAAAATCCTTCTTGACCCCAAAATGGCAGATTTATCCTTGGTCAAGCAGTTATTACCCTACATTGAAAGATTATATTCTTGAATATTCTGTTTTCGCAAGTATGCATCTAGTAGCATCTGTATGGACTCTGATAAAACCACTTCTTCAGGCAGAGAATTCCACATCCTTATTGTTCTTACAGTAAAAAAAAAAACAACTTTCCTTTGCCTTAAACAAAATCTTCTTTCTTCCAGTCTAAACGCATGACCTCGTGTCCAATGTAAAGTCCGGTTTGTTAATGTTTCCACACAATGGTTTGTATTGGCCCCGAATATATTTGTATAATGTTATCATATCCCCTCTCAGGCGATGTTTTTCCAAACTAAATAGGTTTAAAATTGTTAACCTTTCTTCATAGCTGATATGTTCCATTCCTTTTATTAATTTTGTAGCCCGCCTCTGCACTTTTTCTAGTGCCATAATATCCTTCTTTAGAACAGGTGCCCAAAATTGCACAGCATATTCAATATGTGGTCTTACCAGTAATTTATAAAGAGGCAAAATTATATTTTCGTCCCGAGAATGAATGCCCTTTTTCGTGCATGACAATACCTTACTGACCTTGGCCACTGCTGATTGACATTGCACATTGTTGCATAGTTTGTTGTCTATAACAATTCCCAAGTCCTTTTCGTGCGTTGTTATGCCTAATTCGCTTCCAGTAAGGGTATACGTTGCTTGTGTATTCTTTACGCCGAAGTGCATAACTTTGCATTTTTCAACATTAAATTTCATCTGCCATTTGAGTGCCCAGTCCTCCAGTCTATCTAAATCCCTCTGCAGCAAAGTAATATCTTTGTATTATTTTACAGAGTTTTGTCATCTGCAAACACTGAAACATGACTTTCAATGCTGTCTTCAAGATCATTTATAAACATGTTCAAGAGAAGGGGTCCCAGAACAGACCTCTGAGGGACACCACTTGCCACCTCTGTCCAGCTTGGAAATTTACCATTAATGACAACTCTATGTACTCTGTTTTTAAGCCAATGTTCTACCCAATTTCCTTGAGTTTGAACACTAATCTATTGTGTGGAGCTGTATCAAATGCCTTGGCAAAATCCAAATAGATCACATCCACTGCAACACCCTGATCTATACTTCTACCTACTTCTTCGTAGAACGCAATCAAGTTAGTTTGACATGACCTGTGCTTCATAAAACCATGCTGATTTTTGCTGATAACCATGTTCTTCTCAAGGAATTCTTGAATATTATCCCTTAATAACCTTTCAAATATTTTCCCAGCCACAGAAGTTAAGCTCACAGGTCTATATTTTCTAGGCAAGGATTTTTAACCCTTTTTGAATATTTGAACCACATCTGCCATCCTCCAATCCTCCGGAACACTTCCTGAAAGAAAAGAATCTTAAAAGATTAAAAACGGAGGTTCACTTATTTCTACACTTAGTTCCTTAAGTGCTTGTGGATGAATACCATCAGGCCCTGGAGCTTTGTTTATATTAACTTTCTTTAGTTGCTGCAGCACTTTGTCTTGAGTTAACCAATTACAATTATTCTGCAAGTTTTTAGTAGCAATCATTTGCACATCTATTGCCATGGGTTCTTCCTTAATATATACGGAGGAGAAATAGTTATTTAAAATTCCTGCCTTTTCCTGTTCCTCATTAACTAACACACCCGTTTCTGTTTTTAGTGTACCTACACTTTAATTTTGTTTGTTTTTTTAGAATTTATGTACTTAAAAATGCTTTGGGTTTGGTTTTGCTCTCTTTAGCTATCATTTTTTCATTTTGAAGTTTAGCAAATCTAATTGCCTTTTTGCACGCATTATTTGCTTCCTTATATCTTTTATAAGATGCATCTGATTTGTCCGATTTTTAAATGCTTTAAATGCCTTTTTCTTATTTTTAATCTCTTGTTTTACTTCTCTACTAAGCCACATTGGTTTTAATTTGTTTCTTTTATATTTATTTCCCAATGGTACATACTGAGAAATTTACCTTTCTAATATTTGTTGGAAGATGATCCATTTATCCTCAGTGTTCTTTTCACTAAAGAGTTTATGCCAGTCAATATATTGTAAAGCTGCCCTTAACTTATTGAAATTGGCCTTTTTAAAATTATATGTTTTAGTATACCCCATGTGCTTTTGTTTTTTTGAGTTTATTTCAAAGGACACTATGTTGTGATCACTATTTCCCAAGTGCTCACCTACTTGAATGTTGGTCAAAAGATTAACGTTGTTTGTTAAAACCAGGTCCAGACAAGCGTCCATTCTAGTTGGTGCTTGTACAAGTTGTGACATGAAGGTGTCATTTAACAAGTTTAAAAACCTAATTCCTTTTCTGTAGCTTTTCTGAGCTACTAGTCCCTCTGTCCCAATTTATTTCCGGGTAATTAAAATCACCAATAATTAAAGTGTTACCCAGATTTGCAGCTCTCTCAATTTGCTCAAACAGCCCAAATGTGGTTTCAAATGAAGCAAAAGGCTGTCAGATTGACTTTTGCTAAATTCCTTATAAGGGCTGTGAGCTCACTTCCTTACCAATAATTTGTTTTGTCTAGATAGAACATGGGTGTCAAACTTTTTGGCTTCCCCAGGCCACATTGACCAAATGAGAATTGTCTTGGGCCACACATAAAATATATAATATAATTTTATATAATAAAACTTTGTCCTTTTCTTAATTTTGATATTTAATTTGTATATATTTCACACACATTTAGTAATTAAGAGGTCCATCCAGTCTCCCTACCTTGCTCTGTGAGGGGTGGAGTGGATCTTATCCCTGGTGGCCAGTAGTTGGCAACTTGTTGGCACTTTCTTAATAATAACAACAGTAATTCAGTTGTGCGCTTCACAATTAAACAAGCTACAATATCACAATATTTTAATCATTGAAAGCTCTTGCATAATTTGAGTTATTATTTTTATGGCTCACATTTTAAAAGTTTGTTAAATTACAATAGGATAATTTAAGAATAAATAAATAATATTACCTGCATCTTGTGTTGGGCACTCACCTTGTCCATAATTTTAAATATTGCTGCGCCAAATAGTTAAAGTAAATTAGGCACAAATGTAAAGGAATCCATGCTTCAGCATTGTAAATCTTCTTTGGGGAGCTTTGCAGAGCAATGGACACTTATGTTTTTGATATATTTTAAAAACCATACTTAGAAAAAAAAACATTCCTCTCTCCATTTATTGTTTGGTTGGGGCCTGAGGCTTATTATCACAAATTGAATACGCATAATATGATTTTAGTAAGCATTTTTCTGACCTTTTAAAATCCTTGTCAATCTTTTGAACTGCTTGAACAACTCATAAGATCAATCTATTTTAATAAGATAAGTTTTAACAACAGTAAAAAGGAAGCGTTCATCCATTGCATCTGACTTCCATTACTTTAACACTCAACTGTAATCTATAATTCAGCTTTGCTTTAAAACATTACCTACATTCAAATACTTCCAGCGATAATGTGTTACAACTTACCAAGTTAGTAAATTCCTTTCCAAATATATAATTTATATATATATATATATTTTTTTTTTTCTCTCTCTGCTTCCTTGGAGACACACATACTCACTTTTAACCCAGATTAAGCTGGTGCTTTGTCTGCCAAACTGTCATATACATTATTATTATTATTATACAGTATTGTATGGACAGTAGACAAGTCTCTGTTCGAACAAGCTTACAGTTTTGGTACCTTAAAAGGACTCTCCAGGCAGAGGATTTTACTCACCTGGTTCCAGCGCCAGGAGCCTCGTGAAGCCGCGCCCCCTATTTAGTCAAAATGACAAAAAAGGCGGACGCGAGCAGGGAGCAATCAGACGCTTCGATTTGGAAGAGTCATTGCTCCCTTGTGCGCATGCGTGGCTTTGCCGCACATGCGCACATACTTCAGAGGGTGGCATTCATGCCGCCCTCTGAAGTCCTGAGCGCACTACTGTGCATGCGCGCTGTGTGCGTTACCGCGAGCTGAGCTGACTGACAGCTCAGCTCGCGGTCTTTGCCCGCCCCCTCTCCTCTGCTGACAGGCAGGAGAGAGAAGGCGCGCACACAGTGCCTTCTCTCTCCTGCACACGTCAGACATATTTTAATACGTCTGACGTGTACAAGACCTTTTTAGGGCCCTACATGATAGGAAGTCCCTCTGGTGGCCGTCTGAGTGAAGGCCACTGGAGGTATTCCTATCAATCAATGTAAACATTGTATTTTCTCTGAAAATACAGTGTTTACATTAGATTGCCTGCAGGGAGCTATAGATCTCACCTGAACAACTACATTAAGCTGTAGTTGTTCAGGTGACTATAGTGTCCCTTTAAATTATTCTTGATATTGGTTTTTTTTTTGTTAAAGGAACGCGTTAGCGTGTCTCCTCTGAGAAACTCCGCCTCTTTGGCTGAGATCATCCCAACAGGAAAGCTATTGGGAGATTGCCAACATACAATCCTTCCTGAAGTAGAATTAAAGGGACTCTATATATGCACCAAAGTGGTTCCAAACCTACTTGTCATGGCCCACACAAAAAAGATTTTGTGCCCACTGAAATAAATTTGGAAAATTGCGAAATGCTGGTCTCTTGGATTGTCTTCAGGACTTGGATGGAAATTACTATGGTAGCAAAAAGCTGGCGGAGCATAGCAGCTTTGGCCACAATGTGGCTAATGGACCGTAAACATAATATAGTGATAGCATTATGAATTGTGCTAATTATAAATGGTCCTTGCTTGGTCATCTCTCACAGGGCAGGTAGCAATGAAATGGTTAAAAAACAAAATGCCCCCTGACTCCTCATATCCTAGTCTAATAAAAGGCAACAATACCCGGAGTATCTCAGGATAGACCGGTCAGGTAGACTTACTTTACTGGTTGTTTGGTTTTTTTTTTCTTTCTTTCTTTCTTTTTTTTTTAATTTGCAGATTTTCAGATTGCAGTGAAAAAGATATTTAAACATAACTTTTCTCCTTCACCTTGCCGGTCTTGCTGTGGCTGGCCCCACCTCCATGGTTGAGATAATCAATCTTGATGATCTCAGCCATTTCAGTGCTTTCCAATAAGAAGCTATTGCCCACGTGTGGAAATCGGCATCTATATAGCAGCCTGGCTGCCCATGTGCCTGCGGTGTTTGAACCCCAGTCCATGTGGTTTATTTTTTTTTCTTTCCTTAAACATAAGGCGATAACAATAAAAAGGTAATTAGAGGAACGTTAGAGTTAAGAATAGATACCTGTATTCCATTCTATTTATTTAGATTCAGCTGCATCTAAAAATTAGAATAAAATTTATTTTTATTTTTTTACTTTCCATTTTATTTTTATACAGATACTGTATTTCTTTTGTCCAATCCAATGCGCCTCATAAAGCTGCATTGGGGACAAACGGCGCAAGCGTGGCCAGCACTGCACTCCAATGAAATAGATTCGCTATGAGAAAGGAGTTTAACTTGACTCTCGCAGCAGACCTTTTCCAGTGCCACCACCTGTTTTGTGAAAGAGGAAAGACAACTATTCAACCATTATGACTGTTAATATAAATGTTCCATGATTTATTTATTTTTTGATTATTTATTTTTCCCCTCTGTTAAACTTGACGTTTGCTAATATATAACAATATAGTGATATTACTACTATTAGTTCAACAATACTGCCACCACCGTTTTGATGTATCTGTTTTTCTAGTTCAGCAACATTTTGTGTTTCTCTAGGGGGAGGCAGTGAACACTGTCTCCCATCATTTGCAGCGGAAACCATAACTGAGGGGAAAAAACTGCCACAAATTCTCATGGATCATTATCAGTGTTTACGGTTTCCTAGCAACCATCAATACAATGTCATCCTACAGTATGTCAGATCTGTCAAAATCTGCATTTCTTATTTCAGTCTTAATGTGAAAACAAATTAATACAAAATGATCCAACTGCTAAAACATTGACATTGTACACGACAATTACATCTGGGTTTTACCTGACTTTTAAGATGCCTATATTATTTATATAGGCATCTTATAATAACGTATGGACATTATCCTTTACAGTTCTTTTACTTATACAAATGCAAATAGACTAAAATCTAAATCCTGAATTAAATCCACCTAAATACATGTAAAAAATACAATTGACTGTTTTACTTGATTAAGAGCAGACCGTCTTTTCACATCTAATGGGACCGGTCCGTTCAGATCTGCATTGCAATAATACAAGTCCTCTCCTGCTTTATATCGCATACTGACTAGGCATTAAATCACAATAGTTGCCAGATAATCGAAATACATATTAAAATGCAATTAGCTATTTTACTTAGTTGAGAACGGACCGTCCCTTCATAACTAGTGGGACTCATACGTTTAAATCTGCTCTGCAGGAGGACAAGTCCTCTCCAGCTTTACATAGCATACTGGCTAGACATTGGATCAAACTGTTTTACATTCCATATTGAACATATATTCAAAATATACATAAACATATATTCATAATATACATAAAATTAAAAAATGAATAGGAAAATGTGAATCAGAACAATATTTTTTACAATAGAATGGCAGCAAGGAACTGTAAAAAATATGTGTTGGCCTCAGATCTAACGAATAATTCACATATAGGGTTATCTGTTCATACAACACATTCCATAATGCCTTAATTAAAGGTACAGTCCTTCTTTCTGAGTGACCGAAAATGTATTTAAAAAACATGCAGTCTATTTGCCAGTGATATTGTATGTGCATGATTAATTTATAAATATGAAAGAAAATTGTCATTAAAACGTTTTTTCCTCAATAATCCGATTTCTAATATAAGGGAACATTGACCCGGCCGGGGAGGAGAGGATGCTGGTGGCTGGCAGCCGGCTCAGTGCTCCAGCTCCTCACTGGTCCCTCGCGCACGCAGACTGAAGTGAAGCCGGGCGCCGGAATATGACGTCATATTTCGGCACCCGACCTCACTAAACCGCACGAGGGAGCAGTGAGGAGCAGGAAGGACCCCCGGGAGATGCCCCCCCCCCATCGGCTCCATAAGGTAAGGAGCAATAATAAACAGTATGTGTGTGCAAGTGTGTGTTTGTCTGTGTCAGTGTGTATGTGTGTGCAAGTGTGTGTTTGTGTCAGTGTGTGTGTGTGCAAGTGTGTGTTTGTCTGTGTCAGTGTGTATGTGTGTGCAAGTGTGTGTTTGTCTGTGTCAGTGTGTATGTGTGTGCAAGTGTGTGTTTGTCTGTGTCAGTATGTGTGTCTGTGTCAGTGTGTGTGTGTGCGCGCAAGTGTGTGTTTGTCTGTCAGTGTGTGTGTCTGTCAGTGAGTGTGTGTGCGCATGCGGCCCACATAAACGTAAACATTGTTTATGTGGCCCGTGCCACACTTTGAGTTTGACATGCTTGGTGTAGACTGTCTAATGTGGACTCAAAAACCCTGTTTTGGAGAAGAAGAAAAAAAATCTGATGGCAAATACAAACCGCAAAAAGTGTCCTGCTCATTGATTGGCTAAACAAAAAAATCTATAGTATTCACTCTTTAAAAAATAAACTTTTATAACAATTGATTTGACACTGCCCCGGATGACGCAAAAAGCGTGGTCTTCACTAGGCTGCAGAATAGGTAGGATTTGTGAAATTAATTTAGAAAAACTAAATTATTATTACTTGGAAAAATGTCACATTTTATGTACTACTTTATAAAGCTGTAAATGAACAGCAAGGGATCACCCTATAAAGAGAATAGATGGGGTGGCCTCCCTCTACCCCAAAACTTGCTCTAGCTTGGCAGATTATAGGAAGTAGCCAGTCAGTAATGCAGATGACCAGACCAAGGGCGTGTTCTACTCAAACAGATATTGTAGTTTACAATGTATTCAGTTTATCTTAAGACACTGAAGGCACCGATCTCATTCACAAAGTGGGGCAATGCCCCTTTTTAACTGTGTGAGTAGATGCCACAGGACCAAGAATTGACCGCCCTGTTCTAAAAATGATCCGCATGTGTGACATTGGAAGCTGTGGTAAAATGTTTTAGAGCTGATGAGAAATTTGGCTACTTTTTAACTTGAAAGGACACTCCTACTGATCCGTGATTGGCTATTTAGTGATGCGTGAAACAAAAACTATCGAATGGTTTTTTTTTTAAATCTTTTTTAGTAACACAAAAACATTTTTAACAAATCTAGATGTTCTTTAAATGGGACTAGTTTGAATATGTAATGCAAATCGACAAAACCGTATGTAAACCTGTTTTTAACTGGATTGTTCACGCAGAATTTTATAAAATTTAGAAGTTCTAGTTTTCTACTGATGAGGTTGTAGGGCGACTTTACATAGGTTACTTTCCGTATAGACAGATTGCTCTTTCAGCTGCTTTAGTGGTATGTTCATAAATTGCCATTTGATGGTTACAGTACAGTTCTTTGACCTAGTTTGCTCCATGTTGATACAGCTTGAATAAACAGTTCATCATACTTCATCGACTTAGGGAATTAGCCTCTGAATATATCACCTAAAACTGCTGGATTGCAAGAGCCTGGAATTGCCTATTTTACAGGTCTTTACAGCAAGTAAAGGATTTAAAAAGGGAGACTCGATGGCGTTCCCATCATTTTAATCAGCCTGAGAACAGGTGCAAGGGCTGGAAGCTTTGAGAACAGGCCAGCGTTTGGGACAATGTAACGTTATGTGAGATGCTAAAATGCATCTTTATGTGGAGCGTTCACAGCTCATAAAAATGTGTGAGATGTGTCGCAATGCAATCTTTTCAGATGAAGAACCGGAGACTTGGCATTGCGGCATATGATGTAATGCTTGCATAGCTGCTGTACATTCTCTTACACTAATTAAAGTGCACATTTTTTTTGCAGTGGTTTCTAAAATGTATGCTAATCATTACAGGAATATTAATGTGTCAAAAGTTTTTGATGAATTGGCTGTACAGCTATTGAAGACTACTTTTCTCATTATGTTCAGCCAGCCATTTGTAACATGTCTGCAATACGTACTGTCAAATGTTGACCATCTAGAAGAATGAAGTCTCACGGAGACACCCATGTAAATTCAGTGTAGACCCCCAGGGGTTGCCATGGGGGTTTGAATGTTGCATTTTAGTGAGATTCTTTATGTTGAGTGTAGAATTAATTGTGGCTGTGCAAGCAGTGCATTTTGCTGGAAGCTTTTACTCGCTGTGAGTGACCAAGGTATTTTTTACTTTCTTTTATAATTCAGCCCCACCTATAGACCAGAACTTAGTGGTGGTACTTGCAGTAATTTATCTGAGGGTCTTTATTAATTGCAATAGATTCTATACCGAGGGAATCTTTACAATAGATTCTGCCTGATTAGAGTTTTATGCATATATTAGTCTAGTCTTTTCTTTTAATCTGAGATGACCTATATTTTAATGTACTTGAACAGGGTGCTTAAAAATAATAATAATTTAGTTTTTTCTAAATTAATTTCCCAAATCCTACCTATTCTGCAGCCTAGTGAAGACCACGCTTTTTGCGTCATCCGGGGCAGTGTCCAATCAATTGTTATAAAAGTTATAAAAACACAAACCAGAATAGATGTTGGTAAAACAAATTACATAATATTCTTAAACTGTGAAGTTTTGATTTCCTCTCTTTATGTAACATCTAATCTCATACAAGGGTGTTTTGCAATTTTTCAGGCAATTGGCAAAAAGATAAGAACTTCTAAAATAAAAGCACTGTGCTAAGAGGTTCCAAAATGAACACTTTTTGTAAGTGTGAAGGGAGGCCTCGAAAGTCATGACTGTGCGTATAGAAATAAAGTAGTGTAACTTCTGAATGGCTGAGAGTTGAGACTTAACCTGACTCTTTAAATTGTGCCATTTGCTACTGCTTTAAAATGTAAATTGCATAAAATGAAACCACTTTTAACCGATCGTCTTCCCATATTTGTTTTAACTCTAACTTTATTTTTCACAGGGTTGTAGAACAGTGGTTATCTCTCTGATTCACAGATGGTTAAAGGACCACTATAGTGCCAGGAAAACATACTCGTTTTCCTGGCACTATAAGGTCTCTAGGTCCCTCCACCCCTCCCCTCCCCCCCCCCCCCCCCCACCCTTAGGGTCCCCATCCCACCGGGCTCTAGGGTGAGGAAGGGGATAAACACATACCTTTTCTCCACCGCCGGGCTCCCTCGGCGGTGGGGACTCTCCGCCTCCTTTCCCCGTCATCGGCTGAATGCGCATGCGCGGCACGAGCCACGCGTTCATTCAGCCAGTCCATTGGAAAGCATTCTCAATGCTTTCCTATGGACGCTGGCGTCTTCTCACTGTGAAAATCACAGTGAGAAGCGCCTCTAGCGGCTGTCAGTGAGACAGCCACTAGAGGCTGGATTAACCCATAGGTAAACATAGCAGTTTCTCTGTAACTGCTATGTTTACAGCAGAAAGGGTTAATCCTAGATGGACCTGGCACCCAGACCACTTCATTGAGCTGAAGTTGTCTGGGTGCCTATAGTGGTCCTTTAAGTAGTACAATAATCAAGGCATATGGCTCAGTTTGCTAAATTTTCCCCAAACAATCGGTTCATCTGCTTTCTTAAAATAATTATTGTGGTAAAAAGGCAGTTCTCCAAATGGTGCATTGTGGTATGTAAATCCACTTGCACAATTTAAACATCTCTCCTACAGTGTTTGGCCAAGAGGTATATGCATGTGACTCAAGCAACCCAGCTCCAATGGAAGAAGGGGTAGAATCAGTGTGGTGTGATATTATCAGTCATTCGTTCTGAAGGTATTGCCCACATGTCGCTGAACACAATCATTTAAAAGCTGTGTAAGAAATGATCAGTCCCCTTCCTAAATACTGTACTTATAGGAGATCTCTATTCTGAATTTAGTGAACTACATATTCCACCTATTTTTTTCCCCTCCAGTTATTTTTCTAGTGGCAACTTTTTTTTTTTTTTTTTTTTAAATGGCTCCATGCCTCATTGGCTTATTCTGTAATAATGCATACTTCGTGTGTATTTTTGTTTTGGTTTTTTAAACTTCTGACATTACAGTAATTGAGATTTAAAGTAATCGGTTAATTTAGGCTAACCTTTTATGTGTAGATGTTAATTATGGCTATCTGTCATTAAACCACTGTACAATCAGATTTACTTTCTAAACCGTTCTGTTTCATAAACATGCCAGTTTGTGTAATAGTGTAGGATTTTGACTGCTGGAATCAAGTTTCTATGTGATTGCACATAGCTTTATACAAGCAAGCTGCAGAGACATGAAAGTAAAGAAATTCTTCCAAACAGAATATTTATTTTAATAAATATATTCTATTTGCTGCATTGTACTTCTATACAAATAGAAAATACAAGGATATGTCTCCCACATGACAATATTATATTATCAGTTACTCTCCTTGTCACATTAGCAGGACTTGGCACACTCATATGGGGGGGGGGGGGGGCAGGAAGGAAGACAATTCGTTGACGTCCGCCATTTTCATTTAGTGCCCCCATCTGCCGCTCACAGGTGGGGGCTGGCAGCTCCCTCCTTTTAATAAGAGGTATTTGTGCATTTGTTTGAAATTTCTATTAATTCATTAGTCTTTCTGACTAATGAATGAATAGATGACATTCCCGTTGCGGGAATTTCACAGTGCTGTCTAGTGTGGGCAGATGACGTGTCCCACAGGGACTTCATCTACCCACACAAAGATGGCAGCGCCCAGGACCTAGGTCTGGGCACGAAATAAGGATGCAAATATAGGTAATATGGGGGGGGGGGACTTAGGGGCATTTGGGTGAATAGGGTGCAATTAGATGTAGTGGAGTTGGGAGGGGAGTTATGACAGTGTGCCGCTTTAATGGATGTTTAATCTCACACAGGAAGTTTCTGCTGAACAATTTTTTTTTGACAATCTTTATTTAGTTACATTTCCATGTCAAAGGTGGGTAATAACAGTAGGGGTATAACGTTTGCTTTCATCCACACGCAGGTGGTATAATCAGTGAACAAAGTGGGAGCATCAGAACAACAACTGTAACTATCTGTTATATTCCAGAGTGGTGTCATACATCGTTGCTTAGCAGAAAGACAGTCATCGCCCCCCTAAACAATCTACATTTATTTGTATTATAAACTATTATTATTGTCATAAACTTTATATATATATATATTTTTTTTTTTTTTTTTCCCCAAAATTATTTTCTGTCGTACAAAAGGTATTGTGAGTTTCGTCAGTCAGGGAAAGTACATTTTGCATGAGCAGGTAGCGCAACCCGTACAAGGCTGAACCCCTGACATAGCCCCGACCCGGCGGCAGGAGCCTTCCCGTTGGGTCCCCAAGCTTGTGAGGTGTGTGCCCGCAGTTTCTCAGCCCTCTAACGAAGTCCGGGTAGTGTCCCAGGTCTGTGCGGTGGTTATCTGTCAGGGGCTATCCCTCCGGTGGTCTGGGCTGTTTGGGGTGTCCAGTTAACGTTTGGGCCAGGTTTAGTTTCCCGGCGTCCCTATAAGGATCTGTCGTCTTAAAGTGTACCTTCCCCTCAGCAGACTTCTGAGAAACGTGTCAAGGTAGGCTTATGGGAGGTCATCTGGGTAACCCAATGTCTGGGGAGAACTTCAGTTTTACGCAGTGTCATTCTGCCTGCTGTGCATGCGCTATGTAGAGCAAGTCACGGGAGCATCGGGATCCGGCTATGTGCCGGGGACCTATTGGTTCTGTTTCTCAAAGTCTGTGCTGTGCTACCGGTTTATTCAGGTTGTCAGTCCTGGACAGTTCCAGGTCTCTGCAATATGGGTGAGTAGGTCAGGTGGGAATTAAGTCGTCTCGTTATCAGTCTAGGTCGTGGGGAAGACTGTCGGTTGTCAGAGAGGGATTGGTGGTGAGTGTCTATGTCCTTGAAAGGCAGGGTGGGTGTTGTGGTGTACTGCAGGTTTCAACTAAGTTGGTGTGAGGGCCACCGTTCTGTCAGCCACCTATGTGGTCCATGGATACCAGGTCAATGCACACTGCTCCGGTCTCCCGTGTAGGTCAGCTGTCAGGGACTCCATTGTGTGTATGTCTTCTACCGTCGCTACCCACTGCCTCAGGGTGGGCGCGGTTGGCTGTTTCCACATCCTAGGGATGAGGGATTTGGCGGCGTTGAGGAGGGGCAATTCTAGTTGCTGAACAATTTTTAATTTTCATGGTATTCAATTGGGCTGTGGGTGAAGCCTGTGTACGTGCACTCTAATTGGCACATTATCTTTATACTTTCTTTATGTAGGCACTAACAAGCAATTAACAGAGCAGCAGATGAATTCTAAATTACATACTCTGCCATGAGGAAAATCAAAACAATTCATGCTAAAAACCAGCTCCTATAGTATCCGTAGAGAACGTGAGTTTTATGTGTCTTAGCTGCCCTGTCAAGTAACATTAGTCACATTTCCCTATTTCTTTTCATACTGCTTAAGCTACGGTATCTAGAATTTTGTGTTCATTAGGAAACTTCACGGTTTGTGCCCAGCCTTATGTATGTCTGCATTTGATCTATTCCAAGAATGTATACACAAAAGCATTAATGCCAAAATTATAGTTTTTAAAGTAAATTGCTAGCTGCCCCTGTTCATTTTTTTTAAATACATATGTTTAAAGACTTGCTTTTAAACGTCTTAGGATGCACCATTTTCCCATTGTATATGAAAGGAGATAAAGATTGCTATGCATTTTTTAAACTGAACAGCATAGCAAAATAATTTAGTACATGGTTTCAGGGGATAATATTCCTTATTGACTAGCATGATAAAGTCATCGTGGTAACAGCTGCAGGGTATAGATTTCACCACTGGAATTCCTTTGGTGTACGCAAATTGTTATGCATGCTTTTTGAAGCAAAAATATTTAGTGATAGCAGGTGTGACCTCTTAACCTTCTCTTAAGTGTTAGGGCTTGTTTTACTTAATAAAAAGTACAGGTCGGGATGCAAGATGTACAGAAATAATTCATGGCCTGCGAGAAACATGGCAAAAACCTTTGTTATCCAGGAAGCTGCACTGAGAAATAGCTGAACATCTTTTGGAGTTTTTTTTTTTTTTTATTTATTTTCTTGTGTATATTTCTAAAAACATTGTTTCTGTTAACAAGGGTGGATTTGATTTCAATTACGATTGAAATCGCTAGTCCGTAACACTCGATTTAAATCACGATTTTTAAAGCAATGTAAAGATTCATACCTGCTAGTGGTTTTCTTTAATATTTGCAACCAGATGAATATTTCATATTTAGAATAATTGATTAAAATGAAGCAAATGTGATTTAAATAAAATAAAAAATTCTGATTTTAAATACAATGTCACTTTTTTTTTATCGTTGATTTTAATCCACCCTATTTCTGTATATAGTTTCATGGAATAGAAAATGTGTATGTAAAATCAGATTACTTATGAAGACTAAACCAGGTAGTATCGTTCTCGTATACCTGTTTATTCTGTCGTCCAAAGAGATTGGTAGAAACAATTATAGAGAAAGCAAGGACTTGTCTCTTGAGTCCTGAAGTTTACAAATCACTTCTAATCATCTGATTTGAATTGGCTTCCCAGCATTTTCACAAACCAGTTGAGGTGTCTGATTAATCTTAATAGTACGGAGGACACTACAGAGTGAATTGCATTATATCCGTAATGTTTTAGAGGTCCCTCTCTAAGCCTTTAAGATATCTAAGCCTACTCCAATGACTGACTGCTTAAAGCAGTGGAAATCAGGAACTGGCTGAGATCCCTGCATCTGTAATGGCTTTCTTGTATAATAAGAGACACTACATGCTGTTGCATATAGTACCTCTCATAGAACGCTGTTGCACAGAAATGGAATCGAGGAGCAGTTTGCATTTACTAGTGTGATGGGTATGTATGTATTAAATAAAGAAATGCATTTCACGACAATATGTTGCATGCATGGTCTTGTCACTCTTTTGCGGTAATAATCAAATACATAGTTTCTTTGTTTTTATTCAAAACTGCTCTGATCACATATGTAATAGATTTACTTTTCAGGCAGAATCATGTGTGTGTGTGTATATATGTTCGGCGATCATTTCTTTTCCGCCGGTGGATTAACATTCTGTTGAGCACTCATAAATCATCCTGTTGCGAGCTTCTGTTTGCATCGAACAAGCACATAATGAAAGTTGTGTTTAATAGACAGGGGGTAGTGAGCTATAAAACTATTTCCTCTGTCAGATCTACTTAATAGAAATGGGATGTGATGAAAGATAACAAACTATAAAAAGTCTCGAACTTAGTCTCTCTCTCTCCTGTTGTCTATCGTCCTTCCTTAGGTCTTTGCTTTTATTTTTATGTTATAACAAATATTTTCCAGATTAATAGCAGCTTCCTGCATATAATACTCCTACTGTCCAATCTAACTGTAGTTAAATAGATTTTCCAAAAGTCTTGTAATTAAATCCACAGAAGCCGAACTATAGTTTATTTCAACGTTCCATGTGTCACACATCAGTTTCAGCTTGTCCATTCACAATCATTCGAGCCGTCCATTCCCAATTACTATCCAAATGACAGCATAATTAAGGGCCTTTTTTAAATTTAAACAATGGGTAAAGCAAAAGGGACTCTGAGTGTCTTCGTTTTGAACCTAGAGTAAAAGAAGAAACTGGATACTAAACTTTTACCTAAAGCTGTTGAGCATCTGTTGGCATAAGTCTCTTAAATCTTCAAAGAAGCCTCCAGCCGCTGTAGAAATGTTGTCTGGGACAGTTATGCTTCTCATATGTTCTATCTGTTTTATTACCTGCGTAATTAGAAGCAGGTATTCATTTGTGGTTTGACATCTCGGACCCAAATGGATTAGTAACACAGTATTTGACGGAGGATTCTTTCCAGAGCTTTCTTTGAAAAATATTTAAATTATAAAGTGTTGTAACTACCACATGTCGATCACACAGATATCCCACTACATGGTTGTAACATTACATTATACCATGACCTCTCTCGTACCATGTGGATAGCAGGTCTGGCATTTCACGTTTTTGTGGGCCTGTAAGTCGACCTGTTAGTTTTATCCTCCCTGTCTGAAATAAAAAGGCTGTAAAATAATATTAATATTAAAATATTATTATTTATCGATTTTATGTTGGACTATGCTTTTTATTTTTTCTGGATCTCATTTATATCTTTATATATATATATAAAGTGCCCTGTTTTAACATATAGTCCCTCTCAATGTATCTTTCCTGGTAAAATATGTTATAAATAAATAAATACAACGCAGATCCTCTGTTCTATCCTAGTGTTCCATCTTTTGTATCTGTTCAAAATGTATATTTTTCTATGTCAGTGACTCGGTATATCTGCAGCAGTTTTTTACAATGAAAACGTCTGTGATTTCTATTAATGACAAAATAGCCAGTACCTCCAATACCACTGTGTGGGTTTGATGCCTGGATTCATAATTTAAAGAAACACAAACTTCTGTTGAGGCTAGTGAAAACAGAAAAGTAACTATTTCTCTTAATTCAAAATCTATCCACAGAACACTTATGAAATCTATCCAAAAAACATATTATGCAGTCTGTAACATGCTTTGCATCAGTGACTCTAAAACTGTAATTTAATTACTTTATTCTGAGCTATCACTGATAAAAAAAAAATTACCTGTAAAGATCCCCACTTAGATTTTCCACCAATTTATTTTTTTATTTCTTTATTTCTTTATTTTTTTTATTACAAAATGTCAACTGGTTTAAACAGGTTGGAGAATCAACTAACCTTTCAGCAAACAGACGCTTTTTTCTTGAATCTGGTTTTTGTTTTTTCTTTAAATTTTATTGAATCATCTGCAATGTCTTTACAATTTGACGTTGGCAGGCAATACAGCTTGCTGAAAACTTACTATAGGATTGTCGTAAGATTAATTTATTTAGCATTTCTTTTGTTAGCACAGGCCATTTATGACCGATTGGGCAATATAGAATTATACCTTCTAGTGTAGAGAACAAAGGGTCCTTAAAATCTCAATTTAAATGTATTTCTTTATGTACAAACCTAGGCAACATTACATTCTTTGCATTTTGATCAGTTTATTGCAATTCCCTTTAGTGAGCAAGAACTTGGGTGTTTTCTTTGGTTATTTATGTATTGTATTAATATGTATTTTTCTTATTTTGCAGAACTGCCAAACCATTCCAGTTACCTAAAAGGTAAGATATATGTAAATTAATTTTCAAATTGTCATTGGAAGAGCTGTGACATATGTCAATCATGATATTAAAGGGGGACACCAGAACAGCTTATGCTCCTCGCATAGGTTATAGTGCAAGGAGATTCCATGATTTCATCTCCATTCATATGGCTTCTAACTACGGGGGCAGGTTAACTATCTGCTTATTACTGCTATTCTGGTTGGATGAAATGACACTGGACTGCACGGATTCTACACTTACAATCTGTCAGTGCTGCTAAAGAGGGTGAGGGGTGGCAGACGGAGTTCTGTATGTTGTCAAATCACCCCAGAACACTTTACCAGAAATCTTGGGTACAGTGCCCACAGAATGACAGCTCAGTTACTACTGCTATGAGCTGTATGTTATTCTGCATTGTCTGCCCATGTAACACATACAATATTTTTTGTATTTTGTGTACAGTTTCCCCAACAAACAGTGTTCTATCTTCTCTCTGTCATGAGCAGGCATTGTGCCCACAGCGGTGTGAATTTTTGCAATATCCCTGTTGTCAGCAGTGAGGCCCTCTAAGCCTACAATGCTGGAGGTGGTTCAAGACTGGTAATATAATCTCTACCAAGTTTGACATTCCTAGCTAGTTCAGTTTGAATAATAATTCCTGCCTCACTGCATGCAGTAAGAACATGTTGCGTTACTTCTTGCTGCATATGAGGGCAGATTTTGTTTTGTATTAAAGCTATAAGGGTGTCTTTGTGTCACTTACTGTAAACCAAAGTCAAAACTTTGAGATCACCACGAGATATTTATAGGAGAGTTGTCCTCTATTTCTAAGATAGTTTAGCACACATTTATTTCAAATTTAAAATGTGGTGTCTCTTGTAGTGTGCATGCAGATCTATTCTGACTTCTATAAAATGTAATTTTTTTTTCAATATCGTTTAAGATATTAAGATATATGAATATATATATATATATTGGAGTATATGTGTAGAATTTTCCAATGCATGCATATACATAAATACAATTTCTAAATGTATCGCCTGGTCTGGCCTTAGTCTATGGAGGCAGCTTTAAACTTCCTTTGCTCAGAAGCACAGTCAATATATATGTTTTTTTTTTGTTTTTTTTAATTCTTTATTTTTGTTGTGCACAAAAAGAACAGTAAGCCCTGGTGCGCCACAACAGCGACATCAGAGTATAGTTATAAACATTTGCGTTACAGGTTGTGGTTATCAATAGTCAGGCACATGCTTTGGTTAAAATAAACAACATAAGAAGATTGCAACAGTAAAAAAGTTTGATTAGCTTAAACATTGAGTTGTGTAGCACTATGTATTATTATAAGCACTTGTAGCGCAGTGAAGCAGTGTCAGAGGTGTCGCAATAAAATGTATGTTTGTTGTATGGCTTGTCTGGGTGATGCCATATTGCGAACTGGCTAATAGGCCGTATGTTCTGGGGGTTATGCTGTGCCTGTTGTGGGTGAGACACGACCGCCCTAAGCATTGGCCATCAGTCACAGCTCTAACTTGCTTGCGTACATGTTTAATGTTAATTACTATTAGCTTTGTTACGATGTAATCCACAAGTAAAGGCCCCCCTGTGATCTCCTGTGTGAGTCAACGTGAAAACATAACTTAAAGAAAGAATATTAAGAGCCTACAGATAGCGTAGTATAGGGGGTTAAACAGGGGTAAGTCGTTAGCAGCCATATCATCACTATTAGCTGTGAATACTGGTTAGCGTGGTGAGTAGCATGTCAGTGCAGGGATCTTAGAGGTCAGGGACTATTGGGTCGTCGTGTGAAATAGTCATGCTTGATTAGTAAAGCTTAGGCAGCCACCTGTGGCAGGAAGACTTTCGTTAGCAATTTGGGTGGTTTTAAAATATATAATAGAGTAAATAACAGTAGTGCCCGCGTTACAGGGGAGTGAGCTGTGTGTGAGGGTAACACATGCTGTTAACCTGTGGAGCCGGCCTGTGAGGAAAGACGGGTCTCACTCTCAGAATTAGCACATAAAACAGGCTGCCCACGTTGATATGGGCCATATGCATTAAGTACCACAGAAGTATGCACTGGGGCTAGTTATGGGCATGGTCACTTCTGTCTCGTGATAAGTAGTTGGCCCTGATTGGCCTGGTTACGCAAACTGCTAGTACCGTTAGTATGAGGCAACGGTGTGTATTAAACAAGGTATGGGATAAAACAGTGGATTAACATAAACATCATAAATGAAAACTATACTTTGTGCATAACACGGTAAATTCAATGCATACATTTTGTATAGCTCTAGTAAATAATAGGATGTGTCATGCTGGGTAGCTTGTACCCTCTCAAAGTGTAAAATGATAAGCTAGTCAACTTGCATACTGTAAAGTAGAATACAACCCGCCAGGTTACTATCACATTCGTTGAGCAGAGTAAGACATGCCACTGTCCGGTTTACTAGGTGTTATTTGCAAGTAGCGGGTTCAGCCGGGTTCAGGCTGTGTTAGTCCCAGTGTCTCTATGTCGTGATCGCTGCAAATGCCTCTGGTGTGGAGCTCTGGGGAATGAACAGGACGCTCCTATCCAGATCCCATATATGGGTGCGGTTGGGGGGGGTTGTGGTTGCCCGTGGTGACTGGCCCCGCCGGGGTCAGCAATTCGTGGGGTAAGTGCAGAAGCTGGAGGAAGGCCGGGGCGTCTCGGATGTCCTGGATGTCCGTTCCTCGCGTGACTGTTAGTGTCCTGGAGGGTCGCCACCTTTAATCCACTTTGTGGGCACGGAGGATCGAGGTGAGTGGCTTTAGCGATCTGCGCCACACTAGGGAGCTGTTAGACAGATCCGAGTAGAGCGAAATGTTCGGAAGGCTGATAAAAACGTCGCTCTGTGTCCGCTGTTGTTGAGGTTCAGGATGACGTCCCTCGTGGCATTGTTAGGCGCGTTCGTTGGTTTGGGGATTCTGAATAACATGCGCTCAATTAGTTTAGGTAGTTCGGCCTCGGCAATGTCCTCGCGAACTCCCCATAGTTTTATGTTGGATGCCCACCTGGCGTCTTCAAGCGCCGCGAGGCGATGTTCGAGTTGCCGGTTTTGTTGTTCCAGGCCTTGTACCGTGTGTTGTAAGACTGTGACGTCCTGGGCTTGGGACAGTGAACAGCCCTCCAGTTGGGAGATGCGGCCTGTCTGGCCCTGCAGGTCTGCGCGGAGCACTGTGACTTCCTCGTGGAAGCTATGTTTCAGGTCCGCCATGAGCGCCTTCATGACCGCTACGGTGATCAGTTCTGCGTCTGCCCCTTTACCAAAGTGTTGCGCCTTCCGTGGTGGGTCTGGAGGCTGTGGATATACACCTTCTTCCGCATCGGATATGTCCTCGGAAAAGTCCGAGCACCCGCCGTGTTGGGCCGCCAGGTTGGCTTCAGAGGCGCCGCATGCCTGCATCCACAGCTCCCCTTTTGTTAGACCCGGGGTGGGTTTGTGTGGTACTGTTTTCTTCCCCTTTCTTCCCATTGAGCCTTGGGGTGTCTGCTTGCAGGTAAGAGTAAGTATTGGGGGGGTATTTTGCTAGTTTTTCACCGTTTGGGGCTCGGAGCGCCCTTAGCAAGCGTCCAGTTGCTTCAGCGTTCAAGCTCCGCCCCCCTATATATATGTTTTGTACCCTGTATTTTATGGTCTGTAGAGCAGGGGTGCCCAAAAGGTAAGCCCCCAAATGTTTTAAAACTACTACTTCCATGATGCTTTGTCATTCTAAAGGCATGCAAAACATCATGGGAGTTGTAGTTCTACAGCATCTGGCTGTAGGGGGGTGCTACCTTTCACCACTGCTTTGTAGCCTGGTAGAACTATGCAAATAAACATTTCTGCATATGTAGCATATTAGATTCATATTGTTGATAGCGTAGAGAGCAATTTCTCATGCTCTCATAGACTCCATCTCTGGGAGCAATTTTTTTGTTGCTGAAAAAACCCCTGTAACTGATCAATCCCTCTGTTTTAAGTTCCTTAGCTATTGCAATAAAATATCTTGCTTTGTTTCCACTCCAGAAAATAAGTGATTAAAGAAACTGGAAATGATGCATGTTTGTGCAATGTATTATTGATGAACACAGTATGTAACTATTAAAGCAAAAATTCTTTCTTTTTTTTTTCTTTTAGCTACGCAGCTCTAATAGCTGATTGGCCTGTGGTAGTTCTAGGCATGTGCACAGTACTCATAGTAGTTTGTGCCCTGGTTGGCATTTTAGTGCCCGATCTTCCTGACTTTTCTGATCCTCTTCTGGTAAGTTTATTTATTTATTCTTGTGTAAATTGGCAAG
Source organism: Pelobates fuscus (assembly GCF_036172605.1). Classification (NCBI taxonomy): domain Eukaryota; kingdom Metazoa; phylum Chordata; class Amphibia; order Anura; family Pelobatidae; genus Pelobates; species Pelobates fuscus. The sequence continues at coordinate 386,201,861 of NC_086318.1, read as the reverse complement.
ATACATTTTCTGCCCAGTGTTGTTACATTTTGGTACCTGTGTTCAGTTTAAAAATTTTGTGCAGCAAACAAGTGTCACATGTCAACAACCAGTCAGTAGGTTGCGTTAAACAAATGTCCCAACCATTGCATCCTCTCATTCTGGTAGTCACAGTGTGCCTCTCAAACTAGAAGGATGCTGGGCAGTAGAATGTGACCTTCATGCATTGCTACCAGGGAGCTGTGCTGATCAGTACAAGAAGCACAGTGTTTCAAACTGCTATCAGGGGCTCTTGTTGTGGAATCTCCAAGCCATGCCAGATTGTGTCCCATCGGGTGACCATAGTAAGCAAGTCTTGCTGGGTTTGTTAAACTGTGGAGCTGTTGAGCTTTGTTAAACTTTAATTGGAGCTGTCGAGCTCTGTTCAAACCTAATCTTGCTTTGCTAAAATTCTGCACTTTTCCACAAATCACTTCTCTATTGTCTAAGCTAGGTTGTAGCTTCTCCAGTTTGGTATCCTACTTTAGACTGAACTAACCTTCTTTCTAGAAGCAAAGCCTGGCCAGTCTCTCAGAGCGCCCCCCAAATCAAAGAAAAGTTTAAAATAAAAAATAAAAATAGTGGTTACAATCTTTCAATGACAGAATGATTTGATACATTATAGTTGGCCATCTTTATAAGCTTTAAAGCAAGCCTGTCAAACTCGCAGCCCGGCGAACCGCGAGTACATGCTTAGTATTAAAGCAGAGTAGGCACCTGCTTTCTCCACATTGCCAGAATGAGAGGTCACTGGAGGAGCTCAGTCTTCCTGCTCCTCACTGGTTCCTCACGCGCTGTCTGTAGTGGTGCTGGAATACGACGTCCTATTCCGGCACCTGGCATCACTAAACTGCGTGCGTGAGGGAGCAGTGAGCAGCAGGAAGGAGATCTCCAGATAGAAGATCCCATGGATAAATACAATGATGTGATTGTGTGCTAGTATGTTTGTGTCTGTCAGTGAGTGAGTGTGTTCTGTCCATGAGTGTGTGTGTGTGTGTGTGTGTGTGTCGGTTAGTGTTAGCTGCGGCTCGACAGTGGAAGACCTGGATGTGAACAGAGGCACGCAACACCACGTCACATTCCAATGTGACGTCGACATGCTCCACCTTCAAAGGGTTTCAAGTAGCAGGATGATCCGCTTTGGCATAGGGTGCCAGGGTTTTTTTTTTTTTTGTTGGTTTTTTTTGCGGCCCACATAAACTTAAACCTTGTTTATTTGGCCCGTGCTAGACTTTGAGTTTGAAATGCTTGCTTTAAAGGAACACTATAGTGTCAGGAATACAAATGTGTATTCCTAACACTATAGTCTTAAACTAGCTATTTAGGTCACTGGATGCATTGAATCAGTTATGCAGATCGTGGAGACGCTGAACGCGACTAGGAAGCACATCTAGTGGCCGTCTGAGTGATTGCACCTATAGGTGTTCCTAGGCAGCAATGTAAATTACCTTTTCTCTGAAAAGGCGGCTTTTATAGTGCTTAGCCTACAGGAACAGGCTATAGACAACAGAACAACTAACCAGAACAATTAAAGGACCACTCTAGTGCCAGGAAAGCATACTCGTTTTCCTGGCACTAGAGTGCCCTGAGGGTGCCCCCACCCTCAGGGACCCCCTCCCGCCCGGCTCTGGAAAGGGGAAAGGGGTAAAAACTTACCTTTTTCCAGCGCTGGGCGGAGAGATCTCCTCCTGCTCTCCTCCTCCGATCCTCCTCTTCTCCTCCCCGTCGGCTGAATGCGCACGCGCGGCAAGAGCTGCGCGCGCATTCAGCCGGTCACATAGGAAAGCATTCATAATGCTTTCCTATGGACGCTGGCGTGCTCTCACTGTGAAAATCACAGTGAGAAGCACGCAAGCGCCTCTAGCGGCTGTCAATGAGACAGCCACTAGAGGACATAGGGGGAAGGCTTAACCCATTCATAAACATAGCAGTTTCTCTGAAACTGCTATGTTTCTGAAAAAATGGGTTAACCCTAGAAGGACCTGGCACCCAGACCACTTCATTAAGCTGAAGTGGTCTGGGTGCCTAGAGTGGTCCTTTAAGCTGACTATGGTGTCCCTTTATTCTGCAGCTTTAATATAATATTCCCAGAAACAGGGGAGATGTGTTAACAGAAAATCCCTAGTGATGTGATTATTCTGTCATCATCCACCTTTGTTAAAATCACTGATCAAATCCGCATAACTTCAAAAAGCAATACAGTTGGCCCTGTCCTCAAAGCTGAACAGTAATATGACTGATCTGCTGCCATAAAGAAGGCTGGGATAAGGATTTACGTACGGTTTAATGTCATGCTTAGAATCACAGTATGTTATTCACACAATAAAAATACTGCGATTTGAAATAATTTTATGTCTTATTCATTTTCTATACGGCATGTTTTATGGTTCGTAACATGTCATACATTATATTCCCAAAGATATTCATGCAAATATGGGCAATGAAATATTTGTTTGCTTACTTTTTATTTTTTTTATCACTGCTAGTATAATGTTCACAAATTGTAAGTAATATATACTAGTCTTTGTCCTATGTTACTGTCCTTATCCTCCTCTTATTGCACTTGCTTGCCATTCTAAGTTGACGCAAAGTGAAGGAATTCATCTTTCTTTTTTGGTGTTCGGTATAGTTTTATAACTTTTTTTTTTTTTTTCTTCAGGCTTTTAGAATATTAGCAGGTGGTATGTTTAATAGGGAAACCTGTTTTAAATATTTCAAACGTAAACAGCCTGAAAAAATAGATAAAGTATGCATTCCAATCACAGGAATCATTTGACACTGAAATGGATAAACAGCACATGAGCTACAACTGACTGGCTGGCATGTCTAAACCGGGGCCATGTAATATACAGAGGAATCTATACCCAGCCTGGAGCCATCACTTGTCACCCACCTGTTAGGAGGCAGTCATCCTTGACCTGTGTGCCTTGACCTCTCTTTGTAGAAAGGGACGGTGCATTAGCTTGTTGTTTGTGTTTTTTTGAATAAGCCATGCCATAGCATTGATAACATTCTTTCTTTCAATTTCGTTTGAAGGGTTTTGAGCCCAGGGGGACGGCGATCGGCCAGAGACTGGTGACATGGAATAACATGGTGAAAAACACTGGATACAAGGCGACTCTGGCCAATTATCCTTTTAAATACGCAGACGAGCAGGCAAAAAAGTAATTTGTCAGCTATTTCTTCTGTATGTAAATGTTCTTTTTTTATTTGCCGTTAAGGCAAATTATGTCTTTGTAATTGTTACTTTTTTATGTTTAGAATTTTGGTTACAATTCAGTGTGAAAAGAGCATGTTGTGTGTGAGAAATACACAAGCCATTTAGTAAACTTACTAGCACTCAAATCTTAATGTCTACTCTTGTTGTGTGTGATCACTAGATTATTCATCACACACGCTGTAATCTGGGTAATTTTACTAATTAATTATTCAAATAACTGGAGTGATTGTGGAATGCGGCTTCCTCAAAATTTAGAGGAGGTGATATACCTGCATATTATGCTGTGCAGACTCTCCACACACTGCAAAATATTGCCTAGTGTCGGCTAAATTTGGCACATGAGATGCTGGTGAACTTACATCCACAATGCTTCATGGGAAAAGAACTTCACATATATCTGCCTTGTTCAACCATCACTACTAAGATAAGTGCATTAACAAGAAATTCTTCTAAACTTTTGCAAAGCATTTAAATAAATCTCATGTATTTGTTACTGTGCAGAATAAATCAATTAATATAAAACTCCTAACTGTATTTAAAGAGGCACAGGCGAGGGACAGTGCCTTTAATATTTTATGACCAAGAGCACAGTTGTAGTTATCACAGCGGCCACTTTTATCTTACTGCCCCTGCTGGATTTTTGGCTGAACGATCTCAATAAGATTTGAACGTATTACAACATGCATTTTCTGTTTTGGTTGAGCGCCCCTCTTTAAATATATAGCCAAGATCCTCCATGTGGGATAATGTTTATTTAAGTATAATTCTTCTATTTTCATGAAATTGTTACCGGTTTCAGAAATACAGCCATAGCCCCACTACTGGACTTCTTTATCGAGTATCCTAGTTTTAGATCAAGATTTGTAGCTCTTGGAAATTGTTCTGAATTTGGAGATGTGGGTTTTGGGGAGGGTTTGTTTTGTTTTTTACAATTTTATTGCTTTGGCCACCAATCCCTGTTACAGTTTGGCCACTTAAATTAATCTGTAAGGAAATACCCATGCTTTATTTGGGCTAGCTAAAGGTTAATGTGGGTCACTTTTTCACTTGGTGAACAGTTGGATGGCCTTGTTGCTTATATAATATATTAAGAAATGTGCGTAGCCAGCACCTGCCATTTGTGACAGTTGCGTTCTTTTAGTTTTTTTTTTTGTTTTTACGACTGTGCACAATTAAAGGTATGATCCCCATGTGCAAATGCTGGCTGCAGGCCTAATGTCGCTTGCTTGCTGCTATTTCCTATGCACATATGCTGGGTGCAGGCATAATATTGCTTGTCTGCTACCATAGATCTATTTATATTACCCCCACTATACCTTGCAAATCCTAATGGCACATTTCCAATGCTGAGCAGCTTATATTAAATGGACTATGTGAAAATGACAAACGTAATACAATACTAGCTTCCAAAACTGAGTGAGTGAGGGTGAGCAATCCTTGCATTACTTAACACTACAATACTTTATAAGCTGAGTATCTTCTGATTCTCGTAGCCTCTTGCCTAACTTATTTGCTTGATTTTAGGCCATAATTTCATCATACATAAGATAAGATTGCAGTTTTATTCTAATAGATAAAAAAAACTATAACACAAGGGGGAATAATCTCTTGGTTATATAGGGGAAGGAAAAGACAAAATGGTCAAGTATCAATGTATCTCCTAAACAACTGGTAATGGAACAGCACACACTCAACGCTGAAGAATAATAAAAATTGTTGAGTAAAAAGTTTTTATTTAATGCCACAATGTTTTATTCTCCCATATAATTTGCCAGTTGTGTATAAGACGTAGCTAATGTTATAAAATAGTTATTACATAGTTACATAGCTGAAAAGAGACTTGCGTCCATCAAGTTCAGCCTTCCTCATATATGTTTTTGCTGTTGATCCAAAAGAAGGCAAAAAACCCAGTCTGAAGCGCTTCCAATTTTGCAACAAACTAGGAAAAAATTCCTTCTTGACCCCAAAATAGCAGTCAGATGTCTCCTTGGATCAAGCAGCTATTACCCCACTAATTAGAAATTATATCCCTGTATGTTATGTTTTTGCAAGTATTTATCCAATTGCAGTTTAAACAACTGTATAGACTCTGACAAAACCACGTCTTCAGGCAAAGAATTCCATATCCTTATTGCTCTTACTGTAAAATAACCTTTTCTTTGCCTTAGATGAAATCTCCTTTCTTCAAGCCTAAATGTGTGACCTTGTGTCCTATGTATAGCCCTGTTTATGAATAGATTTCCAGATAATGGTTTGTACTTGCCCCGAATATATTTGTATAATGTTATCATATCCCCTCTCAGGCGACGTTTTTTCAAACTAAAGAGATTTACATTTTTTTAACCTTCCTTCATAACTAAAATGCTCCATTCCTTTTTATCAATTTTGTAGCTCGTCTCTGCACTTTTTCTAGTGCCATGATATCCTTCTTTAGAACAGGTGCCCAAAATTGCACAGCATATTCAAGGTGTGGTCTTAACAGCGATTTATAAAGAGGCAAAATTATATTTTCATCTCGAGACTTTATGCCCCTGTTTATACATGACAAAACCTTACTGGCCTTAGAAATGGCAGATTGACATTGCATATTGCTGCCTAATTTGTTGTCTATAACAATTCCCAAATCCTTCTCATTTGTGGTTATCCCTAGTTCAATACCATTTAGGGTGTAAAGAGCATTCTTAACCCCGAAGTGCATAACTTTGCATTTCTCTACGTTAAATTTCATCTGCCATTTTAGTGCCCAGTCCCCCAATCTATCCAAATCCCTCTGCAGCAAGGCAATATCCTGCTCACATTTTATTACTTTACAAAGTTTTGTGTCATCTGCAAACACTGATACCAGTCCTGTCACACAGAAGGTACATGTACTATTAACCTATCTTGGCATCCTATATAATCTATCTGGAAAATGCGTGTCAGTGTCCCTTTAATGCAATATATACTGAGGAGGTTTTTAAAACCATAAAGACTACTAATGTTAACACCGTACTTCTGATTTTTAACCCAGCCATCAAGATGACCGATGGTCAGAAGATCATTTTGAAAGGGAGAAAAGAGAAGCGGACTGGAATTTTCACAGGGACAGCTTTTTCTGTGCCATCCCAAGTAAGTTATTTTTCTGAGCTTATTTTATTTATTTGGGTTCCCTTTGTCTTGTGAGCAACTACCCCCCAAATAGTGGGATAGTGTAACTAGCATTTCACACAATATCACCACCATTGTCTCCCTGGCTAGTTGCTACATATTGGGATAAGCATACAATTTAGTTAAAGGGACACTCCACTGCCCAAATACAAAATAAATAAAAATGACTGTTTAGTAGATATACCCCAAATGAAAACGTGCATGTATTTAATTTATATATTTTTTTAATGGAGATATATCTAAAATCTGCTTACAAAACTTAGTTCTTTTGTGTGCTGACTTTGCAAACCCTTCCCTTCTAACCCCGCCCAGACATTCTGTGGCTGTCCAATCAGACTTCCCAGTGCAGCTCAACGAGAAGCCTTTCTAAGTCAGGTTCTCTGAGAAATTGCTGCCTCTTGAGGTCAGCTGTGTTGAGCTAACGAAACCAGGAAGTAACAGGACATGTTGTCTAATTGAACGCCATGGGTGTGTAACCAGGTTAATTTATAAACGTGTTAATTTCTATTGAAATCTGCACTTTTTGGAAAATGAAAAAAAAGGGGACACACTCTTCACACATAACTTTTTATCAAGCTAAAGTTGTTTAGGGGTCTGGAGTGACCCTTTAAGCCTGCATTGCTGTCGAAAAACAGTGTTATCTGTTGAATTATGACTGCATGTAACACTAAATAATAAACCTCATGATTTTTTTTTCTTCTTCTAAATGCTCCAAATGTGTTCTGATTATTATATATTCTCTTCGAATCATCATCTTCTCACTCCATTGAGGAGGATATACACAAAACTCCTATAGTGTAGTGTGTATCCAGATATGTTTATTTAGAACACTTGCAAAGAAATTCACGCATGTTAAAAAGCATGCTCAGTCTTAAGTCTAGGTACGATTCCCCCAATTCACGCTAAAAAGTCACTTTGTGGATCTCTTTGATTTCTGCTCTCCTGCTGCATTCTTCCATAATGCCTTTCTTCAAACACATTCGACTTCCCCAAAATGCTTTAGAGGGATATATCACAAAGCATTTGGGGATGGTTAACCAACTCCCATTGCAGCATTACAGCAGCAGATTTCTGCTATGTATAATTTGTAATATATATAGATAGATATATATATATCCCGTTAGAGTTGCTTGTGCAATGTATAAATTACATTTTATAATCTACCCAAAGCTGGGCTGGGTGTAGATGGAACTGCAATCAATGTTATTACACAACTTCAGTTACCTTAATGGAATCTCCTATCTTTGTAGAGTACTTCTCCATAAAACCACTTGGTTCCTCTATCCCGCTGTACCAGTCATAATACTATTGATCTAACTTTTTCCTAATCGGGTAATGGGCTGCTAAATGATAAATATTATCGACTTGAAAATATTCCAAGCTTGAAACGAAGTATTATTTAAAGGGACACTTTTGAAGTGATTCCAGATTTTATAAATATCATATGGATTTAGGTATGAATTATATATATGCCAGCTTTCATTGAAATCGTAATGAAAAATGTGCAAGACCAATGATAAACTACCCTTGTCCCTACCTGCTTAGACATATTGAGTAAAATGTCGAAACATTGCAACGCTGTAATATGGGGTAGTTGAATAAGAATATAGGAGAGTGGTAAAATGGGGTGCAAATCGTGAAACTTGGATCGAAAAGATTGTAGCGGTTCAGTTGGGGTAAACAAAGGAAGGAGGAACAATCAGCCATAATACTTTGTTATTGTTTTTTTCTGAAAAGGGTTAATTTATTATACATACGCTTGTGTGTAGCTCAGTGTGAACCTGTTACTAAAGAATTTTGTTATGTTTCATCCCCAGGTAATCATTACTCCAGAGTAGTTTTTACATCTGCGGTTGGGGAGAATCTGTGGAATTTGCAAGCAATCAAGTCCATGTGCAATATAGATAATACAAGGGTAAGTACAATAAATAGCAAATATTTGCTACATTCTTTGCATGTCTTTTTTTTTTTTCCCTTGGCGATTTCAAAATTGAAATAAACTTTCTACTCACATATGACCTTTGGTTGGCTGTTTATGTTTTTCAGTTTCTTTTAAATCATACAGATAACCTGATGCATAAATTACATCTTAAGTGTCTGATAGGGCTAATAGAAGGCCAGGTTTAATCTTTTTAAAAGCTTTCTTGATCAGAATGTACTAGATTTGTAATCCTTTTACTTGCTATAATGCACATTTTGGCCCGTTTTCTCTCCCCACACGCACGTGCTGCCTACTATCATTCCTCACTCAAGGGAGTTCGAGTTCAAGGTGGTGACATAGTCTTCACTTGGCTTTTCAATGTCACAAAACCTCTATGGAACTCATCATATTGCTACCTAATGTACGAAAGTGCATCTTTTACTTTGTTTAACAATAATCCATATAAACATATGCAGCACTTTTTAATGATTTTAACGTACTACTTGTCTGTCATAGTTTGTCATTTTGATTGGCTGCACACTTGTGCTTTTCAATCTAGGTAACTAGTCTAATGCATACATCAGCAGAGCAAATTATTCTTTTTATGTTTATCTGTAATTAGGGCATTCTGTTTAAAGGACTGCTATAGTACCAGGAAAACAAACTCGTTTTCCTGGCACTATAGGGTCTTTAGGTCCCCCCACCCTCAGGGTCCAACTCCCGCTGGGCTTAAGGAGTTAAACTCTTACCTTTCTCCAGCGCCGGGGAACTCTCCTCCCTCTTCCGACGTCAGCGCCGAATGTGCATGCGCGGCAAGAGCCGCGCGCGCATTCAAACAGTCCATAGGAAAGCATTTCTCAATGCTTTCCTATGGACATCAGCGTCTTCTCACTGATTTTTCACAGTGACACGCGCGGAAGCGCCTCTAGTGGCTGTCAATGAGAGAGCCACTAGAGGCTGGATTAACCCCAGTGTAAACATAGCAGTTTCTCTGAAAGTACAGATTTCCTTTCACATGAATGGATGCTTGTAGAGGATGTATTGCACAGGTGCAATTTATTTCCATTCAGATATACTTATACACTTATTGAAAGAGTCTGTAACATAGTGTTTGTAGTGTCCCATCACTTTTATTTTCGCCGTGACACATACAGTAAACACACTCTGCATTTTTTTTCTTCTTTGTTATTTTAGAGGTCGATGCTTGCTCATACTTCCTTTTTCTCTACGCTGTGTAGTCTCTCATTCCTGTGACCTGGGACCCTGATTTGTCACATGAAGGTGTAACATTCCACATAAATACATTCTATCAGTTTTCAAACACTTTCTGATGAGTTGTGTTTCCCATATATTTACATTCACATAACGTGTACATATAGGACAGTCTCACACATGTATGCCGCACTTAGATGTTATGATTAAAGGAAGCCATATGTTGTCTGCGAATCATGTTCAGAGAACATTTTGTCTTAAGGAATATTTTTAAAATTAAATGTCTACGCTAAACAACATTTGTGCAAAGGTTAACTGTAGGCTTTTAAGAGGCACGATAGTATAGATTAAGAATTCTTGCAAGTGAAGGGAGAATCGGCAATTTATTCAGAAATTCAGTAATGAAAAGTTTATTTTAAAAAAATAAATAAAAAAAAGTGTAGTTGAAAATTCTATAGACTAAGGCTCACAATTTCCTCTAGCCATTGGTGAGTGTAAGTTAATCTCTAAGTGAATGCGCACGTATCCGGAAGGAGAAATGATATGGGTTTTAAAGGGACTAGTAAATAACACTAACTGCCCTAGCATATCCTCATCTTGTCCCTTCATAAATAGGCATCCTTGCAAGCAAATAAATAAAACGATAAAAAGCAACTTAGAAATACCTGATCAGGCCAGCATCTCTAACCTTACAGCTATAAGGCTGGGTACTTAAAGGGACACAATAGTCACCAGAACCACCTGTCTGACACCTTAATAGGTAGTCCAGCAGTATAGTGTTAGGAATACATGTTAAAGGACCACTATAGGCACCCAGACCACTTCAGCTCAATGAAGTAGTCTGGGTGCCAGGTCCCTCTAGGTCTAGGATTAACCCTGCCTGCTGTAAACATAGCAGTTTCACAGTGAGAAGACGCCAGCATCCATAGGAATGCATTGAGAATGCTTTCCTATGTACTGGCTGAATGCGCGCGCGGCTTTTGCCGCGCATGCGCATTCAGCCGATAACGACTGAAGGAGGAGGAGGAGAGTCCCCAGCGCCGAGGGAGTACTATAGTGGTCCTTTAAGCATTTAATAAAACCATTCCACTTCCACCTTGTTCACGTATGTCTCTTCTCTGTGAGGGATGTACACTGCTCTGACATATATGGAAAGCTATGTTGCATATGTTGGAGACGTTTGGTTGCTCTCTTGCATTTTGATGTATGTATTTATTGAGTGGTAGAATTAAATGGTTTTCTTATTAAACCAAAAGATCTCTTTAGTAGTGTGGATTGTAGTTTTTTCCGTTTCAGCCCGAGGGCATACCTTCTTCGTAATTGTATATTAAAGGCAATTGTGGCATGCTCTCTAATGAAAATCAGATGGCTAAAGATTACTGAAGGACACACAGGCAATTAAACATGAAATACAAACTGTTCAGGCCTTTCTGCCGCGGTTCACATAGAGCAGTAAAAATTGTCTCATTAAAGAGGGCTGTTGAGTTATAATCTGTTTATAGAAGATATTATGGCTTCAGCAAGCAAAGCATTCAACCAATGCACAGAATCTATTCTCAATCACCATCTTTGAATTATGACTGTGCCTGTTTTGTTTTTTCTCTACTTGTCTGCTTGAACAATCCCTTCTGTCAACATTATTAACACTTCTTAAAATGGATCACATTTTTTTACACTTTATTATTCATGCTTAATGCTTTTTTTTTTTTTTTGGTTCTGGAAAGAAGTCAAATGTTTTTTCTGTTTTTGTTGTTGTTTTAGAGAATGGGGAACAAAAATACTTAATGTAGCATTGATAAACCTACAGCTATAAAGTAAAAGCTTCATATAATCATATTCGCTTGTAAAATAAGCATATTTAAAAGTCTGCTTTGCTCACTTTTTTGTTTTAGCACAATATAGTTTTTGGATAAAAAACTAATTCTCTCCAAAAACTACACTACAGTGTATACAGCTCTACCCTACTACTCACGCACTCTCACAACATATACAATGTAACACACAGAGCAACATCAAACCTTCTGCTGCATCCGGAGAAACGCAAGGTTTGAATTATCTCATGCATTTAATAGTTTCAAAATGCCCGAAATGAGCCATGATTTAATGCATCTTGAAAAGTAACCAAAATTGCACATTCCATAACTTTTAAGTCAGCAGTTTCTATAAGGTCAGCGGGAACAAGGAGATGTACCAATGCACTGAAGCTGCTGATACAGAAATGGATCCCATGCCTACAGCGTGATCCAGCTTATTCTTTTGCTGTGAATTACCAGCACAAATTAGGGTTTATTTGTATTCATATTTCTAAAATACACATTGTGCTTTGACATTTAACATCCACTCTACTCCTAAGAACTGAATTAAGATGATATATTTCTGGATTTCAATAAAAAAAAAAAAGAAATTGAAAATTAGAAAAGTTATCTTTTTTTTTTTTGTTTGTATGGTGTAAAATGTTCAAATATAAGAACATTACATGTTTTTAAGGCAAATTAAATTCTGATATTTTTTTTTCTTTTATTCACGTGTCCAAACTTGCTTGGCATAGTAATCAAATTAACGTAAAATAATTGCACAAGACCACCCACTTAAAAGCGAACGATTTCTAACTTCAGATATGTGGTCTCATTGTCATCTATGTATTTTTAGGAAAAAAAAAAAAATAAGAAGGGCAGGGAGTTGAGATACTAGCAGCAGAATAAGGACTTGCCCTCCCTGCACCACCACATTAAGGAAGTGACACACGGCACTGGGAGAGGGAGGGTGTCTTAATTAGTATACTGAAGAAGAATGCTTGTATTGTAGAGAAACGGAAATGCAGCTGAAAACATTTTAGAAGCACATTAGATAAAGACAGTCATCACTGAACAGCTAAATATAGCATGGGTTAGAAATGTGGCATATATAATATGCAACGTTTTTCTTGATATAGATGTAGGCTTTGCCTCTGGACTTTTCTATAAAAATTTCAATAGCAAACCCTTCCGTCACTTACCTGGGTCCAGCGCCGATGTCCCTCGATGATGGCTCCTCCTTCGCCGGCGGACAGCAATGGCCAAGCTCGCATTTGGATTTCTCCATCAGAAAGCATTATTCACTACTTTCCTGTGGGGATTCTGCTGATGGAGAACGCCCTTATGCAGAGCGTGAGGACGTCTAGCGTCAGATGACCAAAAGTTGCCTAGCGATCTGTAACTCTCTCTAGTGGCTGTTTGATAGACCGCCACTAGAGGTGGAGTTAACCCATAAAGGTAATTGTTGCTGTTTATTAAAAAACCTGCGATAATTACCTCTGTGGGATTAAGAGTGCTATGACTTGCACCCAAACCACTTGAATGAGCTGAAGTGGTCGAAGTATCAAATCCAATATTGCCCAAGATGTAACATCGGAATTCTTTTTTTATTCTTTTTTTTTCTCTTGTGCACACAAAGTAATGCACATGATTTAGTAGATTATGCCCACTATGTAGTTATCTCGTGAGCACAATATAGTAGAATGTGCACGCGTGTTAACTATATAGTGGGTAGCAGGGCCGTGCTCCTCTCTCCCTGCTGTATTCCCTGCCTGGGCTTGTGGGCAGCCCTTCCAATTAAGACATTGTGTCTTTGCCTCTCTGCAAACTGCATTAAAAGTACAAGCAGGGAAAAAAATAATAAAAATAAATTTATGCATGTGCTAGCAAGATGTATACATGGAATTATATTCTGTTTACTGTATTGTCAGTTTTTATTTGTTCAGTCCACTGTTGAGGTCCACTTCCAATCAGTTTACACATTAGGAGCGGCCAATAGCCACAAACATTTATATATGATACCTTTAAAAGTAGAGGAAAGAAACCATATAAAACAAATATAGCGAGAATGTGATAATACACATAAAATAAAACCCCATGATAGAAGTACTTAAATAAAACCAAACTTGGTAATATTTTGTTTGTACTTGTGTACTGATATTAGTTTTTTCCCGTTTTATTCATTTTAAGTGGAAACTAGGGAAGATAAGGCATTTTATTTTTATGTCATGCTGTGCCAGTCGGCCATTTCCTGATTTCACACTGGGCACATATCTTATTAAGCTCTTATTGAAATTCCACAGAGAATCTCAGTTAGTTGGCGTCTGTAATATTTGTACATAATATTATATGTGCAAAGCAAGCTTGGCACCAGTCAGTGTTTCTCTGTCATGGCAAGAGTTTAGACAATCTTTTTGTATTCATGGCAGCTTTGTTAACATATACAAACCGTGTAGTATGTACACACCAAATGCCATTAACTTGTCATATTCTTTCTATTAAAAGGCCAAGTAAAATACTTATAAGGAATGCTTAATATTTTATTATTTTTTTCAGATTACTTTTTTAAATAATATTTTTGTTTCTTAATTTAAAGGGACACCCTATACTAAAGCACTTCACTGAAAATATTTTTTTGTGGGGAAAAGAAATGCTGTTTTTAATAGAAATGTACACTTTTATAAATTTTAATCCATATCAAATTGATTGGTCAGTCAAGCTGATCGATTAATTTATAAACAAAACAAATGTTTGCTCAAGTCTACAAATGCGTGAGGGTGCATATCTGGAACAGTATATTCGGAACACATAAAAGATAAAGTAAAGTTTAGTTTGATGTCTAGTTATGTTCTTGTTGTATGATTTCATATGCATTTCTCTTATCTGTGTAGCCAACGCACGCATACCAGTGCAGATAAAATTAATTGTTCACACCTGAGCAGTGCGTCACATTGGAAAATTGTGTTACTTTTTCTTGAAGTCAAGTCAGGAACAAACTGTGCAGTTGTTTGATGCACAATGGGTGCACTGTTTGTGTCTGCATCATTGATGACGCACAAATAGAATTTGCCATTACCTATGTACTCCAAAAATAGCTCAAACTGTTTTCCTATAGCTAATTATGCTAACAAAGTGTGACATTGCTACATAGTGTTTATACAAGGGGAAATAACCAAGGTTGGATCTGCGGGTATAGTGTTTCTGTTAAAAGGTTCCAGTTTAAAGTTTCTGTTTGGTGTTATCTGCTTGTAGTGTTATACATTTGGATATAGATATAAAATTATAACTGAAAGCTACCTTGGTCTGTCTTTAAATTTTAACTTTTTATTATTTTTTGTATTTATTGCAAATAAGTAAATGATGTACATATATACACATATTAAATGTCATTTACGTATCTGTGATAGTCCTGATGACATTTGTAACTGCAATGTTAATAAAAGTTAAAATTGAAATACAAAGAGACCAGGATTGCTTTCCATAATGTTGGATACTATTTGTCTATCATCTGCTTGATTTAAAGGGTCACTCCAACCCTTTTGTGATGGGGGGGGGGGGGGGGGGCTGGCTTTCCTGTGTAATATGCCCTATTGGGTACTGTGGAGATGCAACTTGATTTCGGCACTGATGTTCCAAGCTGCCTGCGACATCACAGAGAGAAGCCTGTGATTGGACTGTTTTGCAAGCTTAGAGCACATATGCACGTGCTCTAGGCCGGTGAGTGAGGCTTTAAAAAAAAAAAAAAAAAAAAACTTTTTTTTTTTTTTTTTTTTTAAGTTTCTTTAGTGGGAGGGATGTGGAAAGGAATGCATTGTTCATCAACTGTTATCTACCCAGAACCCTATGATGGAATTTTCCCACACTACGTGCATCACTTTTGTGTAACTTGGATATTACTTGACTTTTTGGGGGGGCTAGGATTGATATGCTGCTTCCGATGCTGCCCTAAGATTAACCCCTTAAGGACACATGACATGTTTGACATGTCATGATTCTCTTTTATTCCAGAAGTTTGGTCCTTAACCCCTTAAGGACCAAACTTCTGGAATAAAAGGGAATCATGACGTGTCACACATGTCATGTGTGGTTAAGGGGTTAAAGGAACCCTAGCATTTACTTGGCTTAATTTGCCAGAGATTAGTGGACGTTACTCTCCAAGGTAACACATGTTATATGTAGCTGCCACTATTAACTCTGCTCCAAAGAGGACTGAATTAAAATGGCATCCTCATGTAGCAAGTTTATCTTTCACTAATTTTGGCGGACCAGAACATGTCCATCCTGGTCATTCCCTGAGATCAGGAACTTCTGTAACACTGGTTACAAGCACTAGTGCATATTATATTCTCGTTCTGTTCATTTTGTAACTCTTGTATTTGGTTTTATTTTGCAGATCAGATCGCACCCACAGTTTGCCGACCTATGTCAGAGAGCCACAGCAGATTCCTGTTGCCCCAGCTGGACTCTCGGGAATTACATTGCAATTCTCAATAACCGTTCGTCGTGCCAGAAGATTGTAGATCGGGATGTTTCTCACACACTAAAATTAATCCGTACGTGTGCCAAATATTATCACAATGGAACGTTGGGGCCAGACTGCTGGGACATGGCCTCCAAAAGAAAGGACCAGCTGAAGTGTACAAATGTGCCTCGTAAATGTACCAAGTATAATGCCGTTTACCAGATCCTTCACTATTTAGTTGATAAAGATTTTTTAAGCCCAAAGTCTGCTGATGGGACTCCAGCTTTAATGCATAGCATGCTTTTCTCCCCAACTGAAAAAGGAGAGTCAATGATGAACATTTATCTTGACAACTTTGAGAACTGGAACTGTTCCGATGGTGTAACCACCATCACGGGAATTGAGTTTGGAATCAAACACAGTTTATTTCAAGACTATCTCTTAATGGATACTGTGTATCCAGCAATTGCCATTGTAATTGTTCTGTTGGTCATGTGCATATATACTAGGTCAATGTTCATAACACTAATGACCATGTTTGCCATAATTAGTTCATTGATTGTATCTTATTTTCTTTATCGTGTAGTATTTAACTTTGAATTTTTCCCCTTCATGAACCTCACTGCACTAATAATTCTGGTTGGAATTGGAGCAGATGATGCTTTTGTTTTGTGTGACGTGTGGAACTACACAAAGTTTGATAAACCTCATGCAGAAACATCTGAAACTGTCAGCATCACTCTGCAACATGCTGCTCTATCTATGTTTGTCACCAGCTTCACTACCGCAGCTGCCTTTTATGCGAATTATGTGAGTAATATTACTGCAATCAGGTGTTTTGGTGTATATGCCGGCACAGCCATATTGGTAAATTATGTGTTGATGGTAACCTGGTTACCAGCAGTAGTTGTTCTTCATGAGCGTTATCTTCAAAACCTATTTACATGTTTCAAGAAAACACCACGACCACCAATGACTAAGACTAGCTGCTGGAATGTATTGTGCCAGAAGGTACAGAAACTTCTATTTGCTATCTCTGAAGCATCAAGGATATTTTTTGAAAAGGTATTGCCGTGTATTGTCATAAAATTTAGATATGTGTGGGTGTTCTGGTTCCTTGCCATAACAGTTGGTGGCGCATATATTGTCTGTATTAATCCAAAGATGAAACTCCCATCACTAGAACTTTCTGAGTTCCAGGTTTTTAGGTCTTCTCACCCATTTGAACGCTATGATGCAGAATTTAAAAAGATTTTCATGTTTGAAAGGGTTCATCATGGGGAGGAGCTCCACATGCCTATAACAATAATATGGGGTGTATCTCCAGAGGACAATGGGGATCCACTTAACCCTAAAAGCAAAGGCAAGCTCAAGTTGGACAGTAGCTTTAATATTGCAAGTCCGGCATCACAACGGTGGATTTTGCGTTTTTGCCAAAAGTTAAAAAACCAAACCTTTTTTTACCAAACCGATGAACAGGATTTCACCAGTTGTTTCATTGAGACTTTTAAACAGTGGATGGAGAATCAGGACTGTGATGAGCCTGCTCTTTACCCCTGTTGTAGTCAGTCAGGGTTTCCCTACAAACAAGAGGTTTTTGAGCTGTGTATAAAGAGAGCCATCATGGAGCTTGAGAGAAGCACAGGCTATCATTTAGACAGCAAAACACCAGGTCCTAGATTTGACATAAATGACACAATCAGAGCTGTGGTACTAGAATTTCAGAGCACTTACCTATTTACCCTGGCTTATGAAAAGATGCACCAGTTCTATAAAGAGGTTGATGCATGGATTGCTGATGAGCTGAAGTTGGCTCCTGAAGGCCTCAGCAATGGATGGTTTGTGAGCAACCTCGAATTCTACGACTTGCAAGATAGCCTTTCTGATGGAACCCTGATTGCCATGGGACTCTCTGTAGCTGTTGCATTTAGCGTAATGCTTCTAACAACGTGGAACATCATCATAAGTCTTTATGCCATAGCTTCCATTGCTGGTACCATATTCGTTACTGTTGGTTCTCTCGTCCTCCTTGGATGGGAACTAAATGTTTTAGAATCTGTCACTATATCTGTTGCTGTTGGCTTGTCCGTGGATTTTGCTGTACACTATGGTGTTGCATATCGCCTTGCTCCAGACACAGACCGAGAAGGAAAAGTGGTCTTTTCTCTCAGTCGAATGGGATCTGCCATAGCCATGGCTGCATTAACCACTTTCGTGGCTGGGGCAATGATGATGCCATCTACAGTTCTAGCTTACACTCAGCTGGGTACATTCATGATGTTGATTATGTGCATCAGTTGGGCTTTTGCAACATTCTTTTTTCAGTGTATGTGCCGGTGTCTTGGCCCACAAGGAACTTGTGGTCAGATACCTCTGCCAAAGAAACTACAGTTTAAAGCCTTTTCTCAAGCATTATCTTCAAATACTGCAGAAAGAGGACAGAATAAAATGAATCATTCTAAGAAAAAACAACTGGACGCAAGGGGTACAAAAACAGATGTTGAACATGAGCATTACGAATTGGAACCTTTAGCATCAAATAACTGTAGCACAACATAAGAATTTATAACAAAGTATATCAGAGTTCTATAAAGACTTTATGTGGAATGCACATGCACCTATGCATTCTTTTCGACGCATTGTGGGAACCAGCGCTAATCTTTCATCAACTAAACATATTCTGCACATATCCAATAATAAAACTGTATGACGATCGGTATGAAACATTTGATTTGCCAAGCTGCAGTTTTAACAAGGTTTAACTTTTTCCAAGAAATGCTGTCCAGTTGGCAAAGTTTGTGTCCTTACTTGAAAAAGTCTGTATATCCTGTATTTCCTTGCAGTGATCTATGCTGTGAAGCAGTCTACTGACTTTCGTATACCCCAATATAGATCAGATTAAAACCCACAGCATAGCTTTTGCTTATCTATCATTCCGTTTTGTTAAACAGGAAAACACAAAATGCGCCACTGCACAGCTTTTCCAGCACAGCAGAAAATGGCAAACAGATCTGCTTCTATTTAACAGATGCTGAGTTGCAAATCTAAACATTTTTTTGTTTTGTTTTAATTTTATTTCTTCTTGGCCGGTTATGAATGAGAAAATGTTGTTTCGTCTACCAAACCGCACTGCACAATACCCGAGTGAGGGATATTTGTGACAAACGTGAGTAAATAGCACTTCTGTACTGTTATACGTATATATCACACTAACTGTTTTATTTGAATGTCTGTTATGGAAACCAAATTCAGAACTTGACACTAAACAGTACATACAAAACCCGCTAATGGCCTGTGCCACAAAGTGACATAGCTGTAATGGTTTAAGTGCAATTTGTTTTATTGTCCTATGCCAAACATTGACGCCAACGTGCCTGCTGTAACAAGAGGTTTAGATCTATCAAATGAAGAGTTTATGTCAATAAAACCATATTGAGAAAACTATAGCTTACCTGTCTGTGTTCTCCGTTTATTTGCGGATATCAGAGAATGGATTACCTATGGCCAGTGTGAGCTTTGCATTCTAGCAAGCTGAAGTGCTTTAATGGGACTCAATGGACATGAAGTGGTCTGGGTGCCATATCCCCCATTCTGTGGGAACGTTAGTGATTTCATGGCAGGGTTTACCCGCCTCTAGTGGCTGTTATACTGACAGACACTAGAGGTGCTTTCATGGAATAGTGTAATAAAACTCCACTATTTCAATCAGATGGTCTGAGTCATCATCTGATTGGCTCAGCACTATAGGAAAACATTGTATTGGCTGTGATCAATATCAGTCAAGGAGGCAAAGCTGCACACCTGAGACCTGCGCCATGAGGGAGAAAGGGTAAATAAACTCTGCTTTTTAACCCTGGCAGTGGATATACAGGTGATACTCGGTGATACTAGAAATATTAGAATATCATGCAAAAGTTTATTTATTTCAGTAAAAAGGGAAAACTAATATATGAGATAGACGCATTACATGCAAAGCAAGATAGTTCAAGCCGTGATTTGTCATAAGTGCGATGATTATGGTTTACAGCTGATGAAAACCCCAAATCCACAATCTCAGTAAATTAGAATACTGTGAAAAGGTGCAATATTCTAGGCTCATAGTGTCCCACTCTAATCAGCTAAGTAAGCCATAACACCTGCAAAGGGTTTCTGAGCCTTTAAATTGTCTCTCAGTCTGGTTCAGTAGGAATCACAATCATGGGGAAGACTCAGGGGTCAAGTCCTGGGGAAAAAAGTGTGGGAACTCACCCAAGATTCCGCCTCCCCCCCCCCCCCCCCTTAAAAAAAAAAATAAATTACACTCCTATGCATATAGTGCAGTGCAGGATGTGTATAATGAATGTAGTGTGTTTGTAGTGAATGCAGAGTATGGATAATGAATGTAGTGTGTTTGTAGTGAGTGCAGTGTGTATAATGAATGTAGTGTGTTTGTAGTGAGTGCAGTTTGTATAATAAATTTAGTGTGTTTGTAGTGAGTGCAGAGTGTGTATAATGAATGTAGTGTGTTTGTAGTGAGTGCAGAGTGTGTATAATGAATGTAGTGTGTTTGTAGTGAGTGCAGTGTGTGTATAATGAATGTAGTGTGTTTGTAGTAAGTGTAGTGTGTGTATAATGAATGCAGTGTGTTTGTAGTGAGTGCGGATTGTGTATAATAAATGTAGTGTGTTTGTGGTGAGAGCAGAGTGTGTATAATGAAGTGTTTGTAGTGAGTGCAGTGTGTATAATAAATGTAGTGTGTTTGTAGTGAGTGCAGAGTGTGTATAATGAATGTAGTGTGTGTGTAGTGAGTGCAGTGTGTATAATGAATATAGTGTGTAGTGAGTGCAAAGTGTGTATAGTGAATGTAGTGTGTTTGTAGTGAGTGCAAAGTGTATATAGTGAATGTAGTGTGTTTGTAGTGAGTGCAGAGTGTGTATAATGAATGTAGTGTGTTTGTAGTGAGTGCAAAGTGTGTATAATGAATGTAGTGTGTTTGTAGTGAAAGCAGAGTGTGTATAATGAATGTAGTGTGTTTGTAGTGAGTGCAGAGTGTGTATAATGAATGTAGTGTGTTTGTAGTGAGTGCAGAGTGTGTATAATGAATGTAGTGTGTTTGTAGTGAGTGCAGAGTGTGTATAATGAATGCAGTGTGTTTGTAGTGAGTGCAGAGTGTGTATAATGAATGTAGTGTGTTTGTAGTGAGTGCAGAGTGTGTATAATGAATGTAGTGTGTGTAGTGAATGCAGTGTGTATAATGAATGTAGTGTGTAGTGAGTGCAAAGTGTGTATAGTGAATGTAGTGTGTTTGTAGTGAGTGCAAAGTGTGTATAGTGAATGTAGTGTGTTTGTAGTGAGTGCAGAGTGTGTATAATGAATGTAGTGTGTTTGTAGTGAGTGCAGAGTGTGTATAATGAATGTAGTGTGTTTGTAGTGAGTGCAGAGTGTGTATAATGAATGTAGTGTGTTTGTAGTGAGTGCAGAGTGTGTATAATGAATGTAGTGTGTTTGTAGTGAGTGCAGAGTGTGTATAATGAATGTAGTGTGTTTGTAGTGAGTGCAGAGTGTGTATAATGAATGTAGTGTTTGTAGTGAGTGCATAGTGTGTTTAATGAATGCAGTGTGTTTCTAGTGAGTACAGAGTGTGTATAATGAATGCAGTGTGTTTGTAGTGAGTGTAGAGTGTTTTTTTAGTGAGTGCAGTGTGAATAATAAATGTAGTGTGTTTGTAGTGAGTGCATAGTGTGTTTAATGAATGCAGTGTGTTTCTAGTGAGTACAGAGTGTGTATAATGAATGCAGTGTGTTTGTAGTGAGTGCAGAGTGTGCATAATGAATGTAGTGTGTGTAGTGAATGTAGTGTGTGTAGTGAATGTAGTGTGTAGTGAGTGCAGAGTGTGTATAGTGAATGTAGTGTGTTTGTAGTGAGTGCAGAGTGTGTATAATGAATGTAGTGTGTTTGTAGTGAGTGCAGAGTGTGTATAATGAATGTAGTGTGTTTGTAGTGAGTGCAGAGTGTGTATAATGAATGTAGAGTGTTTGTAGTGAGTGCAGAGTGTGTATAATGAATGTAGTGTGTTTGTAGTGAGTGCAGAGTGTGTATAATGAATGTAGTGTGTGTAGTGAATGCAGTGTGTATAATGAATGTAGTGTGTAGTGAGTGCAAAGTGTGTATAGTGAATGTAGTGTGTTTGTAGTGAGTGCAGAGTGTGTATAGTGAATGTAGTGTGTTTGTAGTGAGTGCAGAGTGTGTATAATGAATGTAGTGTTTGTAGTGAGTGCAGAGTGTGTATAATGAATGTAGTGTGTTTGTAGTGAGTGCAGAGTGTGTATAATGAATGTAGTGTGTTTGTAGTGAGTGCAGAGTGTGTATAATGAATGTAGTGTGTTTGTAGTGAGTGCAGAGTGTGTATAATGAATGTAGTGTGTTTGTAGTGAGTGCAGAGTGTGTATAATGAATGTAGTGTTTGTAGTGAGTGCATAGTGTGTATAATGAATGTAGTGTTTGTAGTGAGTGCATAGTGTGTTTAATGAATGCAGTGTGTTTCTAGTGAGTACAGAGTGTGTATAATGAATGCAGTGTGTTTGTAGTGAGTGTAGAGTGTTTTTTTAGTGAGTGCAGTGTGAATAATAAATGTAGTGTGTTTGTAGTGAGTGCATAGTGTGTTTAATGAATGCAGTGTGTTTCTAGTGAGTACAGAGTGTGTATAATGAATGCAGTGTGTTTGTAGTGAGTGCAGAGTGTGCATAATGAATGTAGTGTGTTTGTAGTGAGTGCAGAGTGTGCATAATGAATGTAGTGTGTGTAGTGAATGTAGTGTGTAGTGAGTGCAAAGTGTGTATAGTGAATGTAGTGTGTTTGTAGTGAGTGCAGAGTGTGTATAATGAATGTAGTGTGTTTGTAGTGAGTGCAGAGTGTGTATAATGAATGTAGTGTGTTTGTAGTGAGTGCAGAGTGTGTATAATGAATGTAGAGTGTTTGTAGTGAGTGCAGAGTGTGTATAATGAATGTAGTGTGTTTGTAGTGAGTGCAGAGTGTGTATAATGAATGTAGTGTGTGTAGTGAATGCAGTGTGTATAATGAATGTAGTGTGTAGTGAGTGCAAAGTGTGTATAGTGAATGTAGTGTGTTTGTAGTGAGTGCAGAGTGTGTATAGTGAATGTAGTGTGTTTGTAGTGAGTGCAGAGTGTGTATAATGAATGTAGTGTGTTTGTAGTGAGTGCAGAGTGTGTATAATGAATGCAGTGTATTTGTAGTGAGTGCAGAGTGTGTATAATGAATGCAGTCTGTAGTGAGTGCAGAGTGTGTATAATGAATGCAGTGTATGTAGTGTGTTTGTAGTGAATGCAGAGTGTGTATAGTGAATGTAGTGTGTAGTGAATGCAGAGTGTGTATAGTGAATGCAGTGTATGTAGTTTGTTTGTAGTGAATGCAGAGTGTGTATAGTGAATGTAGTGTGCAGTGAGTGCAGAGTGTGTATAATGAATGCAGAGTGTGTATAGTGAATGTAGTGTGTTTGTAGTGAGTGCAGAGTGTGTATAATGAATGCAGTGTATGCAGTGTGTGTAGTGAATGCAGAGTGTGTGTAGTGTGTAGTGAGTGCAGTGTGTACAGTGAATTTAGTGTGTTTGTAATGAGTGCAGTGTGTATAATGAAGGTAGTGTGTTTGTAGTAAGTGCAGATTGTGTATAATGAATGCAGTGTGTGTGTGCTGGATTGTGTGTGTGTGTGTGCGTGTGCTGGATGAAGTGTGTGTGGGTGTGCTTAATGAAGTGTGTGTGTGGGTGTGCTTAATGAAGTGTGTGTGTGGGTGTGCTTAATGAAGTGTGTGTGTGCGTGTGCTGGATGATGTGTGTGTGTGTGCGTGCACTGGATGAAGTGTGTGTGTGCGCTGGATGAAGTGTGTGTGTGTGTGTGCGCGCTGGATGAAGTGTGTGTGTGTGTGTGTGTGTGTGTGCGCTGGATGAAGTGTGTGTGTGCGCTGGATGAAGTGTGTGTGTGCGCTGGATGAAGTGTGTGTGTGCGCTGGATGAAGTGTGTGTGTGCGCTGGATGAAGTGTGTGTGTGTGTGTGCGCTGGATGAAGTGTGTGTGTGTGTGTGTGCTGGATGAAGTGTGTGTGTGTGTGCTGGATGAAGTGTGTGTGTGTGTGCTGGATGAAGTGTGTGTGTGTGTGCTGGATGAAGTGTGTGTGTGTGTGCTGGATGAAGTGTGTGTGTGTGTGTGTGTGCTGGATGAAGTGTGTGTGTGTGTGTGTGTGCTGGATGGTGTGTGTGTGTGTGTGTGCTGGATGAAGTGTGTGTGTGTGTGCTGGATGAAGTGTGTGTGTGCTGGATGAAGTGTGTGTGTGCTGGATGAAGTGTGTGTGTGCTGGATGAAGTGTGTGTGTGTGTGTGTGCTGGATGAAGTGTGTGTGTGTGTGTGTGCTGGATGACGTGTGTGTGTGTGTGTGTGCTGGATGAAGTGTGTGTGTGTGTGCTGGATGAAGTGTGTGTGTGTGTGCTGGATGAAGTGTGTGTGTGTGTGTGTGTGTGCTGGATGATGTGTGTGTGTGTGCTGGATGATGTGTGTGTGTGTGCTGGATTATGTGTGTGTGTGTGCTGGATTGTGTGTGTGTGTGCTGGATTGTGTGTGTGTGTGCTGGATTGTGTGTGTGTGTGCTGGATTGTGTGTGCTGGATTGTGTGTGCTGGATTGTGTGTGTGTGTGTGTGTGTGTGTACTGGATTGTGTGTGTGTGTGTACTGGATTGTGTGTGTGTGTGTGTGTGTGTACTGGATTGTATGTGTGTGTGTGTGTGTGTACTGGATTATGTGTGTGTGTGTACTGGATTATGTGTGTGTGTGTACTGGATTATGTGTGTGTGTGTGTGTGTGTACTGGATTGTGTGTGTGTGTACTGGATTGTGTGTGTGTGTGTGTACTGGATTGTGTGTGTGTACTGGATTGTGTGTGTACTGGATTGTGTGTGTGTACTGGATTGTGTGTGTGTGTACTGGATTGTGTGTGTGTGTACTGGATTGTGTGTGTGTGTGCTGGATTATGTGTGTGTGTGTACTGGATTATGTGTGTGTGTGCTGGATTATGTGTGTGTGTGTGTGTGTGTGTACTGGATTATGTGTGTGTGTGTGTGTGTACTGGATGATGGGGGGGATGCATTTGCTTTTTAACCTTTGTTTTTATGTTTTTTTTTACTTTACTCCCCCCTCCCTGCTTCTTGCCTTGTCAGGGAGGGGGGAGATCGCCTGGTGGTCCGGTGGAGGGTAGCAGACGCTGCATACAGGGGCCATCACACGCGGTGTTCTTCTCCAGCTCTCTCAGCTTCAACTCTCGCGAGATTCGCCTGTGCGGAGCGTTGCCATGGTAACCCGTGGCAACGCTCTTACAGCTGCGGGTCTCGCGAGAGTTAGAGCTGGAGAAGAACACCGCGTGTGATGGCCCCTGTGTGCAGTTAGCAGGGCAGGTCCTGCAGGACTGGGAACGGCGTTCCTGCTTTGGAAAAAGTGCAGGAACGCCGTTCCCATGCGTTCCTGCAGGACTCGAGCCCTGGGAAGACTGCTGACCTGACAATTGTGCAGAAAACATCATTGACACCCTCCATAAGGAGGGAAAGCCTCAAAAGGTAATTGCGAAGGAAGTTGGATGTTCCCAAAGTGCTGTATCAAAGCACATTAATAGAAAGTTATGTGGAAGGGAAAAGTGTGGAAGAAATAGGTGCACAAGCACCAGGGATGACCGCAGCCTGGAGAGTATTGTCAGGAAAAGGCCATTCAAAAGTGTTGGGGTCTTTCACAAGGAGTGGGCTGAGGCTGGAGTCAGTGCATCAAGAGCCACTACACACAGAGGGAACCTGGACATTGGGCTTCAGATGTCGTATTCCTCTTTTCAAGCCGCTCCTGAACAACAAACAACGTCCGAAGCGTCTTACCTGGGCTAAAGAAAAACAGACCTGGTCTGTTGCTCAGTGGTCCAAAGTCCTCTTTTCTGATGAGAGCAACTTTTGCATCTCATTTGGAAACCAAGGACCCAGAGCCTGGAGGAAGAATGGTGAGGCACACACTGCAAGATGCTTGAAGTCTAGTATGAACTTTCCACAGTCTGTGTTGATTTGGGGAGCCATGTCATCTGATGGTGTTGGTCCACTGTGCTTCATTAAGTCCAGGGTCCACGCAGCTGTCTACCAGGAGATTTCGGAGCACTTCATGCTTCCTTACGCAGACGAGCTTTATGGGGATGCTGACTTAAATTTCAAGCAGGACCTGCCCACACTGCCAAAAGCACCAAAGCCTGGTTTAATGACCGAGGGATTACTGTGCTTGATTGGCCAGCAAACTCGCCTGACCTGAACCCCCTAGAGAATCTGTGGGGCATTGCCAAGAGAAAGATGAGACCTGAGACCGAACAATGCAGAGGAACTGAAGGCCGCTATTGAAGGATCCTGGTCTTCCATATCACCTCAGCAGTGCCATGGGCTGATAGCTTTCATGCCACGCCTATTGAGGCAGTAATTGCTGCAAAAGGGGCCCAAACCACGTACTGAGTCCATATGCATGCTTATAATTTTCAAAGGTCCAATATTCTATGTACACTCCTTGTTTTATTGATTGCATGTAATATTCTAATTTACTGAGATTGTGGATTTTGGGTTTTCATGAGCTGTAAGCCATAATCATCACACTTATGACAAATCACGGCTTGAATTATCTTGCTTGGCATGTAATGCGTCTATCTCATATATTAGTTTCCCCTTTTACATTGCATTATTGAAATAAATTAACTTTTGCACGATATTCTAATTTTTCGAGTATCACATGTAATGTAATTTTAGAGCTGTACAAAGCAAGTAGGGCTCAAATTTAGTGAATTATCACATAATTTGGGTAAGGTGAACTTCAAGTACAATTAAGCTGACAAAATGGTTCATTATGGACACACAAGGTCAGACAGTGTTTTTAGTTGTTACATTTTGAGATGATACATGCTGAAATGATTGGACTTCGTCCAGGGCTCCTCAGAAGAGGCATAGCTTCTCCAACAGGTAATCGAAACGGTCCAGGCACACGGGGAAAATCCGATAGCAGGTCACAAAAAAAAAGTTTTGGCTCGACTATTCAGCCATTTTTAAGCCTAACAAATGTCACATAAAAAAAATACAAATATTTATACACAATTGTGAGGTAACAAAGAAATGTGCAACACCCATATTATCTGCTGCCTTAGAGCAGCCAGGAGTAATGAAAAAAAAATATGTTCTGAATGTTTCACTTGACAATATTGATGGAATGTAACTATGGTGACTTATCAAACAATCTTTTTAATCATAATACATTGGTACAAAGTTTATAAAACTGCACATAATCGCTACAAGGCACTCATAGTTTTCAATGTCAAAAACATGACACTTTAGATCACTTGACATCTAATGGGGCAATTTATTTGATTTTTTTTACATGCGAAGGCAGCTGCAGTTCACCTAGAGCTTACTATAAGCCATCTATCATTGTCCTATATTGTATGCTAAGCATTCCCATCAAAAATACATGAAGTTTGGTTATTGCTTATCTGAGGCAGAATGAGCTTGAGGATATGAAAAAAATACAGAGCATCACTGTCCCAGTATATCTTACATATTTTATTCAGATTTAAGTTTTGTAAAAGTATTGCTTTCCTTCAGATACCACTGTGTGATCAATTCAGGAACCTCGCTGGTTTACTTACAATGTTTTTGCCATGTTTGAGGTCTAAAACTCTGGATCTTTCATCTATTCTGCCTATGTTCCACAGTGGAACATGGGCAGAACTTTGTAATTTAACTAGGTTGTCACAGCAAAAGCTCTGCCAACTCAGATTGCCATGTTCCTCCCATGTGCAGCTGGACTCACCAATTTGCTTTAGACTCAAAACCCCATCGTACTGCCAAATCCAGGGCAGACGAGGACAACTTGACTTTAATAACACCTAAGGTCATAACTGTTGGATATCCATCTGAGAATTGTGACTTTTATTGAAGGGTGTTAATGTCTGGAATGTTTGCCCCGTGGGATAGAAAAAACTTAGATTTCAGATTTGAATGTGATTCAATCCTTGGTGTAGGATAAGGAAAACTCAAATGGGGTAGGGCCTGTTGCTAAGTTGAAGAAATGTGCCACATCGTGAAGATAAATTCTTGTAAAGGAAATGTATCAACCAAGTAGAAGAACTGTAAAAGGAAAAAACGGATTCTTGGTCCACTCTGAAGGAAAAATCAGACACCAATCAAAACTTCCATGTAAAAGTTTTCTCTAAGTAAGTATCCAAACTTTAAACCACCTGCTTCAGCTGAGGATGGCAAGATGCCATAAAATAAGGAAAACGGTCATCCATTCAAGTGGACGTAATCAAAAGGCAAGTAAACAAAAACAAAAAAAAGCTTGAGATTTAAGGGCATATGGTGCAAAAGTAGCCCATCCTATAGTAGTGACAAAATTACATTGATATAACCAGGAGTGAACTTACTAAAATATATATATATATATATTTAAAATCTCCAAATTTGTGAATACATTGTAGAAAAGAGATAAAAGGTGTAAAATATCACACATGAAAATGTAGATGGAGGGGGAATGACAGCAAACTGAAAGGAAATACCTACTGACTGGGTTTATTTATCACAGGCATGCAGGGGCGGACTATCGGTCATGGACCGAGGGCCCGAGACAGCCAGGGGCCCGGCAGCACAGCCATGCTCCAGCTGGAGAGATCAGAGATCTCTCCAACTGGAACGAAAAAAAAATATTTTCCTTTATTAGGTTGCTGGGGCCCCTGATGGAGTGCAGGGCCCCAGCAACCTACCGCTTTGTAAGTCACCCCCCTCTCACCCGAGACCTGGCAGCTTCACCAGCTCTCTGACAGGTCTCCTTCTCCCTGTCCCACGCGGCTCTGTGTGATGGGAGAGGCGGGGCCGGGAAGTGACATCACTTCCTGTACTCTCCTCTCACACAGCGATCAGCAGGACAAGGAGCAGCAGCCTGGGAGAGAAAAGGGAGCAGAGAGAAAGGTAGGAACTACTCACCCCCCTCCCTCCCTATGTCACTGGTCACCCTCCCTCTGTCACTAGTCACCCTCCCTTTGTCACTGGTCACCCTCCCTCTGTCACTAGTCACCCCCCCCCGTCACTAGTCACCCTCCCTCTGTCACTAGTCACCCCCTCCCTTTGTCACTGGTCACCCTCCCTCTGTCACTAGTAACCCTCCAAAGGGTTACATCCAAAGGAATGCTGTATTATATGAGAGTTATATTTAAAGGGACACTATAGTCACCCAGACCACTTCAGCTCAATGAAGTGGACTGGGTGCCAGGTCCCTCAGGTTTCAACCCTTCAGATGTAAACATAGCAGTTTCAGAGAAACTGCTATGTTTACTTAGCAGGGTTAATCAAACCTCTAGTGGGTATCATCCTGACGTGCAGAACGTCTATAGGAAAGCATTGAGAAATGCTTTCCTATGCGCTTGTTTGAATGCATGTGCATTTCGCTCCACTCGGGAGCTAACGTTGGCGGGGGAGGAGAGGTCACCAGCACCGAGGGAGCCCGGTGCTGGATAAAGGTAAGCTGCTGAAGGGGTTTTAACCCCTTCAGCGCAACGGGAGGGGGACCCTGAGGGTGGGGGCACCCTTAGGGCACTATAGTGTCAGGAAAACCGCTTTGTTTTCCTAACACTATAGTGATCCTTTAACATATATTTAATGCACATATATTTGTGCATTCAAAGGGCCTGGGATGTAATTTTGCCCGGGGGCCCCAAAGGCTCTCAGTCCGCCCCTGCAGGCATGTAAAACACGCCAACATATTCTGCAGCCCTGTGAATTGAATCAGAATAACAAAATTGAGGCTATTTAATTCCCTACAGTTTTGACACTCTGGTCACCAACCCAAATTATTGGCATTTTATAGGTTTTGGGTTTATATTCATGCTGTATTTTTCCTTCTGTTAAAAATCTCTTTAGGTTTGTTTGAAAAAACAAAAAAATAGCAAATTTCTGCATTATAATCCTGCCCTTTAGCCAGACCTCCTGTTATCACGAATCAGCTTCCTTATTTTAATACATACCCAGCACAGCCAATGAGAGTTGAGCTATGGACTTGATCATGCTTATCAGACACCTACTGTATCCTTTGTAGCTGCCTCCGCCTCGGCAAAGTGTTTACTACTGTACAGGTACTATACAGATAGTAAAAGGACAGTGATTGGCTGTGGACAGAGCCAAGTCAGCACCTCCGCTCACACTGATCTCGCATTGACTGAGCAACAATACGTACCTGAATAAATGAAAAATGTTTTGTGTAGAGGGGAGGTGTGGCTAAGGGGGTGGTAAAAATTTTTTTCTTGTGACAGACCTCCCGTAAAGCACAGAACACTTAATACCCAGTCGCTGAAACGTAACCTGAGTCTTTCCGGAGCTCTTTCACCCAACCAGGCTGAAACTCTCTCCTTCCAGCCTGGTATGATCCACTCTGCATCTCTCCTTCCAGGCAGGTATCCCCAAATTTGCCTTTAATATGATTAGCTCCTGCCTTTGTAAAGGCACTTGTGGCTCTCAGGCCTAGGTCTTTTGACTTTGTCCCATGCTACAGGGACAATGCAGCCAGCCAACAGGTCCGAAGTCTCCGTTACTGGGATCCCTCAACAAATTAGAGGGTGGGCTTATCCTCTTATGGCCATTGTAGGTAACTAAAAAAAACTCAATTTGTTTAAAAATACATAGGGATTAAGGAGAGAGCGCACGTAACTTGTTTTTCTTTGGTTTTTACTATAAATTAGACACAGGGCACAGTTCAAAAAGAAGTTGGCATACAATATTTTTTAACTAGCCTTTGCTGACTAGTACTTAAGCATGTGGTGAGATCCATAAAAATATAAACATATATAATGTAAAGAACAAGCAACATAATAACTCCTCAAATATATAATATAATTACAACTATCCAAACTATGGGGAAACAGAGCTATATAGATACAACTTGTCAGTTTTACAATATTCTAATTTGTGTACAGGTACTCACTTACCGACCGGGTTCCGTTCCTACAACCTGGTCATTATGCCAACAATGCATTTTCCTTTTTTTTTTTTTTTTTTAATTCTTTATTTTATTTGTGCATAGCTTGAACAATCATGTTTCTACCGCCACAATAGCAGGTGCAACCAGGTTTGGAAACATACATTAACATAGGTATGGCATTGAAATACATAGCACCGTTTTTTATATTCAAGATAGGAGACATGTTAAAGGTTAAACAATGGATCATAGTTGCACAGAAAATCTGCCTGTCTCAGAGTTTAGTAATGCAGTATACTGATTAATCTTACAGCCTAGGGATTAACATGCTAGCTGAAAATATCTGAGGCTTGCTTGGTACATATGGTAACTTCGCTGCTCTATTTAAACTTAGAATTGGCATGCTGTATCACGAGCTAACAGAATGTATACATGCAGTATAATCATATTTGCATTGTAATCTGTGAATAACACACAAGCTTTTGCAGGCTAGTCTCGCTTAGCTGTTAGGATACTTATACTGAATCTGCGCTTCGCTGCCTGATAGCAGGCGTGAGAGATGGAAACAAAGGCAAAAACTGAAAGCATTGTTACAGTAGATTAGGTGAGAGAGACAAATATGCTAGGCAATATGGCACGGTTGGCGTTTGCTTAAAAAATAAAAAGAAAAAATTATGCCACCGTGATTAACAAATAACCCTGGGTTCCGAACAGAGACTCCTCTCCCAGAGGAGAGGGGAACTTGATCCTGATTGTAGTTGTTCAGGAGGCAGAGAGTAGGCAGCCCCAGTCCTCATGCAGAGATTAGCTAACTCCCATCACTGGCAGGTCACAGTTCTGTGTTTTTCATCTCTATCCGAATAAAGATGCTGTGGTGTGGCTTGTCAGGTAGTGTCAGACAGTTGCGGGTGGGAGCTGGGTTTGTGTGTGAGGTCTTCATAATGATCCTCGGCTGTCGTGCGCATAGCTCGCTTGTACAGGAACGTGCCGGCTTACAGTCTGAGTACCCTTGGAGCCGCTTGCCAGTCAGATGGTCTCCGCTCAAGGTCCTCTGTGTCGATTGGAGCACCCCAGGCCGGGACACAGGATAGGTAGGTTGCTCCAATGATTCCTCCCTGAGTTGCCCCTAGTGAGCGCCAAGAGCCCCGAGGAGGGGCCGCCCTCTCCATAGCGTGCCGTTCAGGCTCAGCCGCCATCTTAGGTGATAAACAAAGTCCCCGCTCGGGGTAGAGTCCCAGGGTAGGCCGGGATGACCCCCACCGGCCCAGGGGGGGAAGCAGGGCCATCACCCCATTGCGTTAGGGGACCTCCGTGTTGCAGCCAGGCAGGATAGCAGGGCGGCGGCCGTCCGCCCTAGTCACCACCTGGATAGGTTTGACTAGGCCTCGGTCTTGAAGCTCCGTTTTCTCTCCAAACACGGGCCCAGAAGCGGGTTGCTGACTGATCTCAGGTCCTAGCACCTCAGTGCCAGAAATGGCATTTTGGGGCCATATTGCCTGAAAATAGCGGGAGCTATAGTGCCATGCATCCACTCTGCTTGGCGGTCCGGCCCCGCCCCCCTGTTTTATTTTTTTTTTTTTTTCCAATGTCTCGTTTTTATTGGCATTTAATATAAACTATACATAAAAGTAACGGGATACAGAAGGGAAAAGGGGGAAGGGGGAACATTTCATCGACATTGACATCAACACGTGTAGTAGACATAAGTTTATCACATAGTTAATGGTACATTGCACATATTCCTGGCCTCACATGCACAAGAAACTTTGTACCCGACTCCGACCTCTGCTTTCTCACTGCAATATTACTTCTACCATTTTAGTTGGGTGGAGATACGTGATAATCTGACGTGTGGTTAGTTAGCTAAATGGTTGGCTGATGAGTGACCTGGGTTAGAAACTTTGATTACCTCAGTGGTTACTGCTGGTCTGGTTAGCCAACTTTGCCAGAGTAGTGTGTGTTTTCCCATCTGTCCCTTGAGTTTGTAAGCTAGCCTTTCATATTCACATGTCATGTGTACCCTATCTTTCACCTCTTGGATATTTGGTGAGGATTTTTTTTTCCATCTCCCGGCTATTCCGGATTTAGCGGCCATGAGTAGATGACATACAACCACCTTGTGACGTGAGGACAGTAGCCCAGCGTATATGTGTAGAAGGCAACTTTCTGGGCGGTTTGGTATGTTCACTGCAGTTACTTCTAGGATCAACTTCCTTACTTGTTGCCAGTAAAGCTCTAGTTCTGTACATTCCCAAAATATATGCAACAATGTGCCCTCCCCACCTCCGCATCTCCAGCAGGAACGCGTTATTGATGGATACATCTGGGCCAGTCTTGTAGGAACTAGGTACCACCTCATCAGAAGCTTGCAATATGTCTCCCAATGAGCTAAATTATGAGAAGACGAGCGCGTGGTTTGCAGTGTGTGCAGCCACATAGGGAGAGGGAATGTGGTGTGTACGTCAGTTTCCCATTGCAACATGTAGGGGTGTTTCTTGGCGCTGTCAGCATTATTAATTGCGTTATAACAAAGGGATAATGATTTCTGTGTGAGGCTTGGGAAGACACACTGCTTGCTGAATGCTGTCAGTTGGTCGACCTCACAGTATTGTAACTTCATTGAAGCTAAGATGTGTTTGATACGTAGATAAGAGAAGATTTCCTTTGTAGGGAGTGCGTATTCGGTAACTAGCTCAGGGAATGGTTTTATGCCCCGTGGCGTGATCAGGTCACCTATGGTGGATATCTCACTCGCTAACCACGCTTTTAACTGTAGATCGCTTGTGAGATCGAGTAGACGGGTGAGAGGGGCAAAGAAAAGTGGGTGTGCTTGCCCAAACAGGGCCCCTGCCCACCTTCTCCAACTAGTGAGCAGGAAGTTGGTGTTGGGCAGACCTGGTGAGGATGTCTTCCCAGGTACATTTGATGACCACAGGTTTTTGCGTATCGTGTCAGGGTTTATGCACGCATCTTCCAGATGCAGCCACACTGGTGATATGGGGCGTGTTAGAACCTCTAAGCCTTGTGCTAAGACTGATGCTTTATAGTAGGTTTTAACGTCTGGGGTTCCCAGTCCCCCCTTTGACGGTGGGAGCCATGTGAGCCTACGTGGGATTCTTGGAGGTTTTTTCTTCCAGATGTACGAGTTAAACAAGGATTGGAATTTTTTAAGTAGGGTATCTGGTAATGCAATAGGTAGTGTTCTAAACAGGTATAGGACGTGTGGGAGGGCCATCATCTTTATTGTCTGAACCCGTCCTAACCATGAGATTTCTAGGGGCTGCCATTTCTCTAGTTGCGTCTGCAGTTTGTGCAGCATGGGAATGTGATTTTCCCTAGTTATTTTAGAATAAGAGGCTGTCAGGTTGACCCCCAAATACTTTAGTGACGATTTCCTCCAGTCAAAAGGGTAGCTATCCTTCAGTTGTTGTAAAATCCTGTCAGGTAGATTAACTGGGAGCACCTGAGTTTTGTTGACGTTGTTTTTATAATAGGATACCTGGCCATATTGTGTTAGCAAAGCCATCAGCGCCGGGATAGATTTGTCTGGGTGCGTGAGGAATAGGATAATATCGTCCGCGAATAGGGCTAATTTTTGCGTGCCAGCTGGAGTATCTAGACCCAAAATTCCTGTGTGATTTTTGATGCTGTGAATTAATGGCTCGAGGCAGAGGATAAAGAGTATAGGCGACAGTGGGCAACCCTGCCTTGTACCATTACTTATTTCAAAGGGTTCTGATAGAAATCCTGTGTTGAATATTTTGGCAGTAGGAGCTCGGTAAAGAGCCATAATCGCCCCCAAAAATGAATGGGAGAACCCCATCCTCAGCAGGGTAGCCTCTAGGTAGTCCCAATTTAGCCGATCAAACGCTTTTTCAGCATCGAGCCCCAGAAGCACGCCCTGCTGGAGTGTGGAGCTCGCCCAGCTGACCCAATTCATGCAGTGTCTGGTATTATCACCTGCTTGTCTCCCTGGGACAAAACCGGCTTGTTCCGCCGAGATTAAGTGTGAGAGGAATGGTTTTATACGGGAAGCAAGGAGTTTGGCGTACAGCTTAACATCCGCATTTAGCAGCGAAATTGGCCTTAAGTTTTCACATTTTGAGGGAGGTTTACCTGGCTTGGGAAGCGTTATCACATGGGCTTCTAGCATTTCTTTTGGCATAGTCCCAGTGGCTTTGATGTTGTTAAACAACTTAGTGAGGAAGGGGGTCAAGATACTCAGTAGTTTCAGGTAGTAATAATTGGAGAATCCGTCTGGCCCAGGGGCTTTGTGTTTTGGGAGGGAAAGTATAGCCTTAGATACCTCTTCTTCTGTAAATGGACTGTCCAGAGAGTCTATTTGCGCGCGTGAAAGATGCGGAAGTACTACCTTGTCAAGAAATTGTGTTATAGAGTCATGTGACGGTTGGTGCGTTGTGGGATCGTCTTTTAGGTTGTATAATTTTGTGTAGTAGGTAGATAGTGTATTTACTATCTCTGTTGGATTAAAGATTTTTGTGTTTTGTGGTGAATCAATATAAGGGATTTTCGACTGCAGCCTTTGGGCCTTCAGTCTGCCGGCCAATTAGACAGCAGTTAAAGTCACCCCCAATGAGAACATGGCCTTGTTTAAGTGCGTCTATTTTCTTTAGCGCTTTCCGGAGAAAGTGTGTTTGCCCTTCGTTCGGGGCGTAAAGCGACGCTACTGTCATGATGATGCCATTTAGCTTGCCCACCAGAATTAAAAGTCGCCCTGCGGTGTCGGCAAATTGCGTTTCAAGCTGGAATACCCAGTCCGCGTGAAAGAGTATTGAGACCCCTTTAGTTTTGGTTTGGGAGTAAGCGTGATATGCTTGGGGATATTTTTTAGATGTGAACCTTGGGGGGTTGCGGGTGCAAAGGTGGGTCTCTTGGAGGCAGACTACTGCTGCTCGTGATTTGTGCATGTCTCTGATGGCTAAGCTTCGTTTATGTGGGCTATTCAGACCCTTGACGTTCAGAGATAGGACTTTAAATGTAGATTGTGCCATGACTAGATTTATGTTTGTGACTGCATGAAAGCAAACTGTGGTTATTTATTTTGACGGTGTCCCGTGACAAGCCTGTTGCGGTACCTGGATTTGGTCTGCGTGTCCGATGTCTGAGTTTAATGTACGTCCCTCGATTGAGGAACCATGACGTGAGATGTCGTGAGGGGTAGAGGGGTAAAGGGAATGGGAGTGGGAATAACTGGGGATCCCACAAAACTAGGGATAAAAACGAACTGTCTCTGCTTCCAGCAGAGTGTAATGCCGAGACCAAGGTGAGGCACATCCTCACACTAGCTCGGAAAGTGAGGTGTGGAGTAATTCCCACCAGTATAAGGCCCGATACGTCCTTCAATTCCCTATCTGACTGATGGGTGAGTACTTGTTCTTATTCTTATTCCCCCCATGGCTCATATCAGCTGTTCTTGACTGATTTACCACGTCCATGACGTGGACATATATTATACCCTGATGTATTACCTCCTACGGCTATTTGTTGTGCCGCCCGGGGCTCCTTGACCCAATGTAAATGCTGTGGAGTTAGGTTAGTTACTTGCTCCTCGGTAATGCTCCTCTTTTTTTTTCTTTTTTTTTTTTTTTTTTTGTGTGTGTTTTAATTTAACCTTTTCTCTATACTTCCCTCCCTCCCATTAAATTACTTTTTTTTTTTCTTTATTTTTTTTTTTTTTTTTTTTGTGGTTTTTTTTATTTTGTGGTTTTTTGTTGGTTTTTTTTTTTTTTATTTTTTGTTTTTTTTTTTTTTTTCCTCCTTACTATTGCCATAACTTCTTTTGTGTTCTGCTTAACCAAATTATAACCGTCACATTGTACTTGGGATCTATGTGGATAGTGGGCCGCCTGAGGCCATAGTAACATGTCGGGGGATGGGAAATTAACTTGTGTTTTGCGCCCTAGGCTCGCGACCGTTCTAGGACTAGGGATTAGTGTAATGACGGAAGGGTGAACTCTCAGGATCTCCCTTCTGAGGCGGGTCGACCCACCTCCTGTCCTTGTCATACAGTCACCCCCTTAAGAGCATTCCCACTCTGAGGACACCTTATTCCAGATTTGAAATGGGCAATAAGTAGTAGGCAGTAAAATGCAATCTCAATACAACTAATATTATATACATTATGCCTGGGCGGACTGCGTGAGAGCTCATGCCTGCGGTCTTCGGGCCAGCAGAGCCCCTGCTAACTTTCGAATTGACTGAATGCATTTAGAGCAAACCCTGCCCGGGAACTGAGCTCTACGTGGTGTGGGGGTAACCCTTTCAATGTGGCAACGGGCTTATAGCGTAATGGGTCTGATGGTCTACAAACGACCGCCCGTCCGGGCTGCCCATAGATTCCTCAAAAACCCCACGCAGTCCCCCCGGCACTACTCTTATGATAACACTTCTACACACATATATTTAACAGTCCCAGCTGGAGCGATCCTAACCCTTCTCCTTGTTACAGCATAACATTAAAACATTTGTAATACTCAAGTGTTCGGTCGTTGTGCAGGCCCGGGCATGCCACAGACTAGTCCTGTGAGGTGGGTTCTTTGGCGGTCCCAGCCATCCTCCATTCTGGTAACATTTTCAACGGCGAGGAGCGCGCAGGAAAGGCCTGGCCTCGAGCATGATGTAGGCCCCATTCCTTCAGTTTCGCCAGACCCACCTCCGGTTCCAGAATTAGCACAGACTTTCCTCGGTACCAAATCAGCAGTTTAGTGGGGTAGCCCCACCGATAGGCGATGTTGTTATTTCTCAGTGTTTTGGTGACATCTATGAATTCCCTCCTTCTTGCCATCGTTGCTGCTGAGAGATCCGCGTAAATCTGTATATGCTTGTAAATATCCGGGAGGCTGGCGAGTTTTCTCGCTGTTGTGAGCAGTTTTTCTTTGGAACTGTAGTAGTGGAAGCGGGCTATGGTGTCCTTAGGCGTGTCAGCAGTGAATCGTGCCGGCCGCGGCAGCCTATGAATCCGATCCAGTTCCCATGCGGAGTCTTCTAGGTCTGGAACCAGCAACTTGCAGAGATTCTTAATGTACATAGGGAGTTCGTCCGTGCTGACAGAGTCACTGATACCTCTGAATCTCAAATTGTTGCGACGCGATCGGTCCTCTATGTCAGCCAGCTTATGTTTTAGTGCAGTATGATCCTCTTCCAGTCTCTGCAGCTTATCGACCACATCATTGTGAGCCATACATAGCTCCTCCGTCTTTGTTTCCAGGTGGCTAGTGCGGCCGCCTAGATCCACTATTTCTTTTTTTAGATCGTTAGTGAGTTGCCTGAAATCGGAGCGTAGAGATGCCTTCAGGTCTTGGAGCATAATATGTAGACTTTTATTTGTGACCGGTACATCATCTGGTACCTGTGGATCACTGTCCGGGTCGCACTCCAGTGAGGGTGACAAATCCACGTGGCCGTCGCCATCTTGGAACGGTTTCACGCGGTCTTTTTTGCTTTGGCGGACCGGGTCGGTGAGTTTGGTTTGTTTTGAAGGTGCCATGGGGAGGTTGTAGAGACTCCTTTCTGTTTTCTGCCGTGTTTTTCGGGAAAATTCCAGCTCAATTGTCGCTAAAGGGCCCGGCGGGATACGGAGCTAACACAGCATGCGACTGTTCCCGTCGGCAGTTGGCCACGCCCCCCCTGTTTTATTTTTTAAACAAAGATATCCCAACTTTTCAAACGGCAATCCAAACCAAGTGGGAAAGCAGTCAAAATAATCCCCATGTACCTGCCTCCCCAAAACAGAACCAAATTTCAGGCCAGAGCACATAGTCAATGGGAAGGAGGCTAACATGCAGTCCTTTCCAAGTACCACGTTAACGGAGGATTCCATTACATTTCTTTTTTAGCAAACCCATATAGATTTTAACGTGGATAAAAAATACATTATGAATGTGAGACCAAAAGCTATTAGATACACTTAAATTTTGTTGGTACCCACAGTATTCCTTTTGATGGTTCTCATTTGTGTGTTCGTTGCTAGATTTACATCCCAATTGTGACTGCTTGTTGCTTAGATTTCTTTTGTTTCCCAAGCACAGATGCACTCTGTATCCTGTTTTGCAACTCAGTCTTGAAGTGGAAAGATCTCTTTTGATACCAAAATTCCTTTAAGTATACATTCTGGAAAATGTCTGCATCCATTACACTCCCTCTCTGATTTTTTTGATTTTTTTTTTCCTTCCTCTTAACTTCTGAGATGGTAAATTGCTGACATGTTCTCGATCTGCGATTTCCTTCTTTGTTGCAATTTTTCCAGCTTCACCTCATATAAGAACAAATGGAGACAATAAACTCACGATTTTCTTTAAAGTGGGCAACAGGTGAACACTTTGAACGCTTTGAAATTGGAATGATAAAATTGAAAACTAGCCAACAATCTACAATGCAGTTATATGCATAATATTTCCATATGGATAGAAATGATAAAACAAATTAGCAGCTGCTAGTGTTTTTAATGACATGCTGTTTGTGTGCTTTTTGGTAACTTTTAACTGGGTAATAAGAGAATCCTTCTAATTCTGGATTATTCGTTTTACCTACCTGAACCTGGAGTCGATGTCACTACTGTACTCCACGCATGTTACATTGTTACATAGTTACATAGCTGAAACGAGACTTGCGTCCACCAAGTTCAGCCTTCCTCACCTATGTTTTTGATGTTGTGCCTATGCAGCTGACAGGCTTAGAAAACAATACTGAGACAAAGTAGTCAGTACTTTGTCTCAGTATATGTTTTGACTGCGCTGGAAATTCAGTGACAATTTAACACAATCAACATGAATATTTCTTCTATCTTTACAAAATACTCATTTTCCAAGGAGGGGGTGACAGTGTGCTTCATTAAAATAAATCTCCAACATATCTGGTCCCCTCACTTGAGCTAATATTAACTGGTCTAGTCTAGTAACTTGTGTATCACAGTTTGCTGTTCTGTATAAAATCCAGAAGATCCCACTGACTACGCTACCCTGAATAACCCATTCGTACCAAATCAGTATCTCAAAAACATACTTAAACTGATATGATTTCCGGTTGCCTCTTCTTTTTTAATGTGCTCAGCATTCTGTGTATTGTCAGCATGACAGCACAAAGAGCTTCACTGTATTTGACCATGAAAGAATTTTGAAGCTTTTAACAAAGAGAATTTAAAGTGCTCTATATATACAGGAATACCATGTTATGCAAAGTTCAGTAACCTAGAGAAATCATTTTGAAGCCATCACATTCTCTAGCCAAGGCCAGCAGCATTGTACCCTGTTTTGGTTACCAGTAATGCTAGTTACATACTTACATAGCTGAAAAGAGACTTGCATCCATCAATATCTGCCTTCCTCACATATGATTTTGCTGTTGATCCAAAAAAAACAAAAACAGCGTGAAGCACTTCCAATTTTGCAACAAACTAGGAAAACAAAAAATTCCTTCTTGACCCCAAAATAGCAGTCAGATGTCTCCTTGGATCAAGCGGCTATTAC
The DNA here is from genome assembly GCF_036172605.1 of Pelobates fuscus. Classification (NCBI taxonomy): domain Eukaryota; kingdom Metazoa; phylum Chordata; class Amphibia; order Anura; family Pelobatidae; genus Pelobates; species Pelobates fuscus. Next base: position 386,161,596 of record NC_086318.1, on the reverse strand, counting down.
CCCAATAATTAGAAATGATATCCCTGTATGTCATGTTTTTGGAAGTATTTCTCCAATTGCTCTTTAAACATCTGTATGGACTCTGATAAAACCGCTGTTATTCAACTGTTATCTTCTCTATTGTGTTGTGAGTGCAGTATGAATAGATCTTTTTGTCCAAGACCACTGGTTGGATGGATTTTTCCTGCGTTGCTTCCTCACATGGCTCCTTGGGCACTGCCATAAGACATCCTACCTAGAAGTTTTATGACAAAACAAATGAGTGAGGAGATCTGTGCCAGTTAAGTGTATAGCTTGCATGGAGCCTAGTTGTATCCTTGTCAAATGCTGTTACTGCACCATTATTATGTATGGCATTACAGATTACCATACATAATAATGGTGCACTTTTTTAGAGGTTCTTCATATTGTGCCATGCCGGATCTGTAACAATCAACAAACAAGGATTTCTGGGAGTTGTAGTTCAGTCGCCAGCCTTTACCTTTAGAAAAGGAGGGAGAGGCAGTAAGCTTGGAGGTTGACTGATTTATAGTTAATTTCTTTCTAAATCACCAAAGATGTGGACAATTCACATTAAATAGGATGTCACCTCAGTTCCTTAAAAGATCCACAAATATTGAGACCGGAAAGTGGCAACACATATATCCATTTTAACAGCAATTCACTTTCTGTGTCATAAATTAAAACCTACATTTGCCTTCATCCATTAATCTTTTCACAACAACCACATGGTTACCTAGGCTGTGAGATCATACTTCAACACCAGGTATACACATGGGTTTATACATCATACCCAAAAGAATCCAGTGTGATGTCAGCAATGAGTTAAAGGGTTAATTCTCTAAAGTGGGAATTCAAATTCTAGGTCAAACTAGCTAGACTGAAAATATAGCTTATCTTTCCTAATCTGCTATTTTGTAAAAAAAAAAAAAAAAAAAAAATTATTGAAATTCCCTTAAAATTCCTGGCAATATTTGGCCGCTTTAAATGTTCGTTTTAGTCTGTGCTGAATATTATTTCAGATTGTGCCCCAAACACAAAATACTTGTAAGGTTTTGTCATTATTACATTTATTTGGTATGATTTGTATGTTAATCCCTTAATGACCAATGCCACTTTTGGGTTTTTTTTGCCAACATTGCGTTGTTTTTTTTCCTCTCTCCAAAGACCTTATGTCAAAATCGAATGTTACCAATTTAGCATTGCCATCTATGCTATAGTATTGTTCAATATGAGGAATAGGATCTGAAAACAATCAGATTGTTATGACAATGTTGCTCCAAAAGGGGTTAAATCATTTTAAACCATATACAAAAAAGAAATATTGTGTATTCAGGCGCTTAAGATAGATAATAGTGGAAAAAATTGTGCTGCTACCACCAGTGTGCAATCCTCTCACAACTTAGCACAAATACATCAAATGTGGTGGTAGACTGGTTAATGAACCGACACCAGTCAATAGGTGGAGCGCTCAAAGTGAGGTAACTCACCCCCCTCTTGGGCTGTTTGAATAACCTAGAGGTGGGGATGAAATAAACAGCAATATCGTGAAATATGTTTGGGTGATAATGGAGTGGTAATAAAAGATATGAACCCACTCACATGGTTCTGAGCCTTAGCAGGATAGGCTCAGATCACTTAGGCAGGCGTGTTTGGGATAACACGGAACCTTACAGTGGAAGAGGGTCACATTGTTTCTTTAAGAAATAAGAGATCAGATATGGTGCAATATGTAGATTTATGCCCTTAAACAATATGGTGGCTATGGACTCACCCATATATGGGCGAAAGAAACGCGACCGCACCACATGATGGCGTAAGTGGAAGTGACGTAAGCGGAACACAGCCGAGGTCAATTTGAAATTGAGGAGATCTTCAATCAAATTTATACTGAAGATATAAAAGAAGAGCGGGAACACAGAAGATCATACCGATTGAAGAAGCCGATTGGTGAAACACGTCTCGGACCGTCAACAGGATTGAGGACTTATTTTGCACCATTGTTTTTATACAGTGATTTTATTTACATGAGTGTTTTTATACTTAACAATAAAAAAATTTATTCAACTTCCTCCTGCTGACGAAAGCATCCTGTATTCATGCCATCCACTTACAGGGTTTTGTGCCCCCTTACTGACACATACACTATTATACTCAGAGCCTTTATTGTCACCTTTATTGAAGTATATTTACATATTGCACCATATCTGGTTTCTTATTTCTTAAAGGAACAGCGTGACCTTCTTCCACTGTAAGGTTCCGTGTTATCCCAAACACGCCTGCCTAAGTGATCTGAGCCTATCCCGCTAAGGCTCAGAACCATGTGATTAACAGCACAAACAAATTATAAAATGTTGCCTAATGGAGGTGGCTATCCACCTGTTCTATGTTCATCAGCAAGAGCTGACAGATGAATCATAATGAGACAAAGAATGAGAAGAGGGTTTTTTTTCCATTTAGTGCCAGAGAGGGGGTGCAGTTAATGTAGATGCTCACCTGGCACTTAGTGGTTAGATTCTTGACAGGTATAAAAAGGCTGAACATTCCAAAGAGTTGGTGTAATCAATATAAAGGGATTTACATATGACAAGTCCCATAGCTGATTATAAAGTGAATGAAAACCATCCCTCAGACAGACTGAGTAAACTGGGGAGTAAAAGGTCAAAGGTGTAATGGGGCGCGGAGTGAAATGTCAGAAAGAAAGGGTTGGAAATTGTTAAATAAGCTATAAGTCAGCATTAACTCGACACTGCATTCTAAGAAAATGAACGCACACGCATTAAAAACACACGAAACATACATTTATACAAACATATATCAACATAAAATAAATCTGATATATATATATATGTAAATATCAGTACAATAGAACACTGTAGAGGAGATAATCATTTCTTTGTTTTGACTTTGGGAAAAAATGGCCGGACTATGCATCCAATTCGGCCAGTTTAGTCTAAAATTTTCCATCTGTTGTCAATTCTCGAAAATTTCCATTTTATTAAACAACACTGCAGCTATCCCCAATGCATGACAGTGCACCCATAGTGTTTGTGGTAATCTGTGGCTGGCCATGGCATAGCATTTAGTCACAAGAAATATTGCTTTACAGTTTATCCTGGGAGCTCTATAAGGAATAAGTTGTTGAGCCTTCTATAAAGCAAGCTCTCCTCAATGTCAAGTGAAATGGCTGGGTCAACCTGGGTTAAGCAATGAATGTCTACAAACCAGATTTGGCTTTCCCAATATAGATGATCATAAAGTCCTTTGCCCTTGGTAATAGTCTATGTTGGTAGAAGAGGGATAGTTCTCATAGTCAAATGGGGTTGCTGTGCAGAAATTGATCCCATGTTCTATAAAGGGACACTACAGGCTTCCAGACCACTTCATCTCTTTGAAGTTGTTTTGGTGCACTGTCCCTGTCCCCCTTAGTCCTGCGATGTAAAACATTACAGTCATTGAGAAACTACATTTCAGTACTAAGACAGCCTCTCTTGGCTCTCTTCCAACAGCCACTAGAGGTGCTTCCAGGAGTTTACTGGACCCTGGGTCGCCTAAATGAAGCTGGACGTCATCACACTCTTCATGAGGACATCCAGCATCAGTGAAATCCCCGTAGGAAAGCATTGATTTGTTGCATGCGCATTACGTCCCACCGTCAGAGGTGGCAGACCGCCGACCCAGGAATATCGACTCTGAAATTGCAAGAAGTAAATAAAGTTTTTTTTGTTGTGTTTAACCTTTTCAGTGCTAGAGGTGGGGGGCACAAGGGAGGGAGGTACCAGAGGTTACTTTAGTGTTAGCCATGCTATATTTGCAGTTTGGGCTATTTAATCCTAAGGCTTTAAATTCATATCCAATTAACGTTCAACTCCCAAAATAAATATCTCAATATTGCAGGGTCCTTGCTCCCTAACCACTCCAAAACAGAAGTGGTCATGGTGCTTGGAGTAACTCTTTAATTTTCCAAATAATAAATACCCAAACTACTTTAAAATAGCATGTCAAACGCCCTATATTATACTTCATTGCACTACATACAACCAAAAATAAAATGAACCATTCCATTTAAGCAGTGCTGGCTGAGCATTGAGCAAGTCACAGTTCAACAGTAAAGGGTAAATTAGTGTCTAGATCTGCTTTAGGGATTATGATATTAATATCTTCTAACATTCTACTTCAGACTCTAATGTAACATTTTAGGGAATCATTCGTCTTATTTTTTTCCAAAATCCTCAGAATTATGTCTTAGGATATAAATTTTCATGACACAACAGGGGCCCGGGTCATGCTCAGTTCAATATCACTTTAATGCAGAATATTCTCATACATTTTGTGAAAAGTAAGTAGTATGTATTATCTCATGCTGGGTAACATCAGTCTAAAAGGAATGCAGGCAGACAAACAGCTTATGGGGGCATTTTTACTCCCACAAGTCTTAGAGCGCCTTCTGCTTTTTTCTGTGGGAAAGCGATAGTAAAAGGAACATATATATATATATAATATGTCTGTATGTGTAGTTTATTCACTAAACACTGAACTGTAGTGAATTGCAACCTGGATTATATTTAACATACCATATATACTCGAGTATAAGTCGAGTTTTTCAGCAAATTGTTTGTGCTGAAAAACCCCAACTCGACTTATACTATTTACATTGCCATAATACAGACAGTGGGGCTGTGTAGGAGGGGGGCTGGCAGAGAGCTGTAACTTACCTCTCATGCAGCTCCTTTCAGCTCCCTTCTCCTCCACGCCGGTCCGGTCAGCTCCCTCTGCAAGTCCCAGTGTAAGTCTCGTGAGAGCCGCGGGGTTATAGCGCGGCCGCGAGACTTACACTGGGAGCTGGCAGAGGGAGCTGACCGGACCGGCGCGGAGGAGGAGGGAGCTGACAGGAGATGCAGGAGAGGTAAGTTACAGCTCTCTGCCAGCCCCCCTCCACTGAACTGCCAATGCCACTGGACCACCAGGGAGTGAGGAAAAAAATATATAATAATAAAATAATAATATTAAAAAAAATAAAAATATTAATAATATAACAAAAAAACTATAATATTAAAATAATAATTTAAAAAATAATAATAAAAATGCCCACCCCCCCCACTAAGGCTCTGCATCACACACACACACTGCACTCATACACACACTGCATTCATACACACACTGCATTCATACACACTGCACTCATACACACACACTGCATTCATATACACACACTGCATTCATTATATACACATACTGTAAATAAATATTCAATTAATATAATTTTTTAGGATCTTATTTTATTTAGAAATTTACCAGTAGCTTAGTGACAAACTGGTCAAACCCACATAACTCCTCCCCCCCTCTCTCTCTCCTGATCTTTTCCCCCCTCCTTATCCTATCTCTATTACTTTTCTAATTAACCTTACATTTGTATTCCTACTCACTTTGTGCTGCTTCGAAGCATAGATTCAACACTAGGGTTCAAATTAGGAATGAGATGGTTCAGATATTATAAGGCTATACACCGCTCCTGAACGGGAGGAGTCCACTGGAAAACTGTCATTCCTATCTTGTTGGAAAACGTATATATAGTTGTACGCTATTTCATTTTTATTTTAGCTCAAACCTCAGGGCGAGATGTCAGATGTGGCGTGTTTTTGAACTGGGTCACAGACACATTGCACGGATTCAATGTACGGACAACTCATGTTATACTATACCCGGCATTACCTTTATTGCTTATCCCTGTGCAATTACTGTTCAAAGTACGTTAACATGTGTCTGTTTAAAGCTAATGGAAGTTTTGTTTATGCTGTATCTTTCATCCTGTCTTGAAATAAATAAAGAATTAAAAATAAATAAAAAATAAAATAAAAAAAATAAATTTACCAGTAGCTGCTGCATTTCCCACCCTAGTCTTATACTCGAGTCAATAAGTTTTCCCAGTTTTTTGGGGTAAAATTAGGGTCGGGTCGGTTTATACTCGAGTATATACGGTATATTATCTATTATGCTAAAATAGGTTACTAGAGCCAACTTGCTGAATTTTTCAAGACCAGTTATTTTGCCAACTTGTTCCTATTCAGATTTCATTTTGTTACAATCACATCGATAAATCCCTCTGTGTGTCCCAATAAAGAGGGTTTATTTGCTTATCCACTCTGAATCGAAGACCGAATTGCAAAATTCACATTAAATAAAAATTCAAAAGTTAATGGGTTGGAGAAATCATCAGGCATCCTCTATTTGTCTACATTTCACCTAGCAGTTCAAGCTACAATAGACTCTGGGTGTGCCTGAATGGTTCTGTGGAACTTTTGATGCACTCCTGAGACATGACTATTTTCTGGTACACTTTAAGCACCATAACCACTACAACTGATTGTAGAGGTTATGGGGGAAAGTGTCTGTGTTTTCTGAAATTTTAGGTAAAACCGGATTTTCCCATTGCTTATCGTCTTGCCAGTTGTAGATCTCCATGTAGCTGTGCTACGTTAACCAGCAATATCACACTAAGAGCATTAGGAACGAGTTAACTCTGCCCAGACCAGGAAGTAGGCGATAATCTTTGAGCCAGTTCTGGCTCTCTCATTATTTTCAATGAGAGAGCTGTGCATTTCCCATAATGCCTCTTCTCAGCCGGGACACATTGTATAAGTAATCTAGCAACGACAGCAGTTTCATTCATGAAAATATGTAATTGTGAAGTTTTTCTAACTATTTTAGTTAAATATTATATGATCTACTTTAGAATAAAGATATGCAACATAAAATACACAATGTGAATGTAGTCCTAATTTTTTTTTATAATTAACACCCACATATATTTTTATAAATTAAAAACAGAAACAGCATATTTCCCTCCCTGTGTAATCTTGATATTAAATATTCTTTAATGACATTTTTTATTTAAGACTAATGTCCTCATAAGCTCCGTGCACCATTACTCATACATTTTCCATTTTCTTATTTAAAGAAAAAAAAAAAACTATTCAGAAATTGGTTTTAGAAGAAATAAAGTTTACAGCAGGAACCAAATTAGCACAGAAGACAGATTTGATCTCCCCATGCGAGAGATTGGTCTTTCATAGCCCTAGACCAGAAAGGAAAAGTGCTACACTCACGTATGAAAGCAAGCTGTCACCTTGACCTTCCTCTGAGTTTTGCTGGAAACCACAGATGATGGCTAAGCAAACTAAATAGACCTTTAAGTCACCACTTGCAGACTGGAACCTCTTGTGCTTTAAAGTAAATAAAGGGGGAATCTAAATTTTAAAGCACAAGAGACCTCAGTGTGGTGCAAAAGTTCACTGAACACCGCTAATTCATACGTGCGAAGACTTGAGGCCACCGGCTAATGGTGTAAAAATATTCCATTTCTGTAAAAATCCTGTAAACAGGACGTGAGGGGAACATAAACATAATCCATATAACTTATGGTCTGTAGAAAAATAACCAAGTGACCACAAAGTCTTTTTCTTAACCACTTTTCCAATCAGTTTGTTTTACTCCTCTTGAGAAAATGAGATCTGGATAAATAGATGGTGGTTGGAGTCGTTTTTCCTAGGTTTGGGTTTTCTGTATGTCTTAGTGTAGCCCGTGGTCCGCCTATAACTGCATATATGCTCTCGTGTAGACAGGGTTACCAGATTAGTCAAAGGGACTCCCATACTCGCTATTTTTTTAGTTTTGGGTATGCTGCCAGAGATGGAGACAGGAAGATATATATATATATATATATATATATATATATATATATATATTATTTTTTTTTTAAAGAAAGTAGGCTTTATTTATTTAGATAACAAGAAAACAAACAAAATAACTTATTTTATTAATATAAAAGTCCTTCATTAGAAAAGTGCGGGCACGGTTATTCTGGGAACCTCGTGGGGTTAATTTATAAAAAATATAATTAGGGAGAATTAGCCAGCAAACTGCAATTTTTAGCTGAAAAGAAGAAAAAAAATCAACTCCTTAGTGAATTACACTTGGGATATTTATCAAAGTATTGTGATTGGGAGGAATGGCCGATGCATTGTGCCTGCTTTCTTTCTTTTTGTTTTTTTAAATTCTTTATTTTTGTAATGCATTGCAGATAACGAGGAAATACAAAGACATTGCAAGTAGCATCCGCAAATAGTATTAACAAGAGATCGCAAGACATGTCTGAGATACTGCACCATTTTGTGAATTACAGTAATGTGTGGAGATTACTTAACATAACAGAGGAGTAAAATCCCCAAAAGGCCCCATATAAAGACATGTGTCAAACATGCATAGACATTAGTATTCTTCGTAAGACAAAAAGTAAATGTAAACTGAAAAACGAACAAGTGCCCAACTGCAGATAATATTGCAGGCAGAGAAGTGAGAGGAAGGCAGCTCAGCCTATACCTTCTAGGGGCCAAAGAAAGTCCCTCACCAGAGTCTGCCACAAGAGATCGGATAGCACACAGGTGAGTGTAAAAGGCGGTACTGCAGGGAAACATGGCTTGCAAAACAGCAGCAGCAGAGCAGGTCCACAGTCAAAGAAGCCTGCTTGTTCAACAGCATGGTTCGCCACACCTGGAGGGGATGTGTTTGCTGGCGCCAAGATGAACCTCCGTTCATCTGGAGGTGCTGGACTGTGAGGTACGTGGTCAGGCTTGATATCAGAATCAGCAGTCTGCATGCCAGCTTTGCCTAGAATGCCTCAAAGAGTTCCGTCAGCCTGCTCGCCACATCCCACTTTCCCCCACATGGGTCAGATGAGCATGGGGCGCCCACCATTTTAAAGGTAGCATCTTGGCTGCCCGTTGGTGTCGCTTGGTCACAGCGTGGCAGTGAGGCCTCTGGGAGGGCCCCACTTCGATAAATATCAGCACTAGCACCCAGGACATACTTAAAAACAAGAAAAAAATCTCAATGTATCCATCCTGGTAAAATATTTTATAAATAAAATATAGTTACCAGCACTTCCGAGGAAACAAATATCCAGTACATCTCATAAGTTTAACACTGTCCATCAGTCATATTTGTATAGACATTGAAAAAAAAGCCATATTAACATACATTGTCAACGTTTGTCAACCAGGAAAACTAATGGTAACAGTAATAGTACACATGTCTGTTCTTTATTACATATATGTGTGCAAAAATTGTTATGAAAGGGAATGGGAAAAAAGGAGACATTTTACCCTTTTTTCCCACTTGGTTGTCATGTCTATGAACACACCAGTAGAATAGAGTTAATATATCAGAAGACAGAACACTGTATTAATGTGTAATCCCGACCATAGCTCAATTACGTCAACCTTTCTGCCATCACCTATAACAAAGAATTCTGTTATCTATCATCACTCTAATGGGGCAGGTTTCTGATTTGGGTCCCATCTTCATTCTTCACATAGGAATGGGGCAAGGAAATCCATGATTCTGGGGCATGTGTCTATCTTCTAGGCCTTAAGGCCATTTTATGGCTATTTTTTCACTGACTGAGAAGGTATAGGAACATCATGCAGTCTTTACATTTTGGAGGCTATTAGTTCCTGATTTATTCCTGCACATTTATACTAATAATTACTGAACATCATGAAATAGTGTTTTTACTTGCCCACCTTGTTTTATTTCCATTTTAAGATGAGAATAAATAGGTTATTGCTTAGAGAAGTCTTTCGTCAAATTGGCATGCACCCACAAAATATATCATGCTACCATCTTGTAGAAAATGCACAAATGGATACAATACAAGCTGCCAAAACAACTTCTGCCAAAATGTCCAAGATGGCCTGTCATCAACTGTTATCTAAAAGTAACTATCTGTTATAAGAAAAAACACAAGGAATATCCCATAATATATCCCAGGAATATATACATGAATATCCTTAGAGATACATGACACAAGTTAAACTAAAGGGTGGAAGGTAAATAAAACCTTAAATGTAAACATGGCAGGAATGGTTGGGGGAAAACAAAACCAACTAAAATAAAGATCTTTATTACATAGGATCTCCGATTTGCTCTATATTATGTTGACAGAGAAACTACTGTTGTACATCACCTGCATATATTTTGAATAGTTATCATTGCACCTAAGTATATGCTTTGAGAACGACTTCAACTTTCAGAACAGAATCAGTGCCATGCTGATGAGAGATTAAAGGTCAAAACTGTACAGCCCATGGCTGGTGTCTGGTCTCTGATCCTTTTGGATTATAACTTTGCTATGGTTTTAGAAAAAAAAAAGTTGTTGAAACATGATTTTACAAGTATCTGTGCCCAAGGAGGACTTTCCAAAGTCCAACTTGAGATATGCAAGAGATGCACTATAGTAATTTCCATTTTTGTGCACTTTGTATTATTTTTAAGTAGCTTTTTTTTTTGTTTGTATTACTCTAATATTATGGACTATTCTATGTAGTAAGAAACCAAAAAATAAAATAAGCACACCAACATACTTTTTATACAGAGGGAAAGGAGTAAAAAAAACAAAAACAGTGTAGTCCTATACATGGGACTCAATACAGTATGTACGTTAGTATCTTTTTGCTCGGAACTTAAACCGAGGGCCACTCCTATAGATGATATATTCATGAATTTAGAGAATGATATAATAATTGGCAGCTTTCGTATTATAAACCTGTTGCCAGTTTAGCATATGTGGAAGACTCAATTTCCTCCATTTGGCAATTTATTCAAAAGCTCCTCTGTCCTGTAATATACCCATAAAACATAGATACTTAATAAGGTTTCACCTATAATTAACCTGAAACTATAATCTTGTTTTTCTGGCCCAATCCACCAATGAAGAAAAATAAAACAACACCTATCAAGTATCTTGCTAGTGATGACCACAGCTCCTCAAATTATATTTTAATTTTCCATAAACAAAGCTTAGAATAGGAGCTGTGCTGGCAACAACTTTTCTATGTGAACTTTAAAAACCTCTCATCTGGCACCAACTCCACTTCATGAAGATTTGAAGAAGCTCAAGCAAACCATACAAATATCTTCATAAATACCCTGTTTCAGAGAAACAAGCATACAAATATCTTCATAAATACCCTGTTTCAGAGAAAAAAGCATTCTTCATCGAAAGGAAATAGAACACTAGTTCCAATTAATTGGCACATATTTTTCTTTTCTTTTTTTTACTTAGCAGGGGGATTATGGAAAATTTGGTACAACTCTCTACAGTAGACCTAGGCATGAGTAACTTAATTCATTAAAACCATGGCTGAAGGTCCTTCCACCAGTGCTGCCTTTAGCCGATCATAAAGCCGCTGTAATTTTAGCTATGGTCAGTGACCAAAAAGTCCAAAGACAATGATAAATCTGCTGTAAGATCTAACTGGGACAACAGAAGCTATGGATGTTTTGAACTTCTGTAAATGATCTCTTTTGTATAAATTGAACTTAAACTGAACCATCACCTTTCTTTTAAGTAATAATACAGCTCTATCAGTTCCCAACTTCTAGCAATAAGGTAATAAGGGAAGCTCCAACTGCCCTGTCATACAGACTGATTGCTTCCTCTTCGGTTTGCATACGTTCTGTCTACAGCAACCGACAAGCAAAACAATGGTTTCGGAAGGAAATACCTATAAGTTAAAATAGGCTGCTTAGATGTAAGATATTTTCTTTTTTTTATGTTCATTCAATGGCTGCATACAGATTAGGCTGAAAATATTTGCGGTTATCAGGAAACTGAAATTTATTTTAAAAATAGAATATAAATATAAGGCAATGAACTGCCCTTTTCTTAGTTTCCTCTGTCTTCCTGACAACCTAATAACAAACAGTTTATTTACTAAACTGTGAACTGCGTTGGATCAATAGGGCAATTTAGTAATTTGAAGCCAAAATAGATCAAGTGAAAACTTTCCTAAGACTAATAAAATGTTATCTTGGCTATTTTGGCTTATTTTGCAGTTTTGTTTTTCAAATAGTTTTTTCAAATATGCAGATTAACGAAAATTTCTCCTGTTTTCAACAGGTATAATATGTGGCACACGGATGGCTGAAATGCTATATCTACACAAAATGGTAGAAGAGTTTGAAAGTTTTCCAGATTAGAATAGAAACGTAAAAATCTGTGAAACACTTTTTCCTATAGGAAATAATATATAGAACATTTTTTAAAAACAAAATTACTTTAACATTTCACATAAAATAACAACAAACAAAATGATGGAAGACAAATTTTATTGTTTCTGTATATATGGGACAGGTATCGACAATTGGTAGCTCTCAAGCTTATCACATGGAAATTTCACTATCCCATAAGTGGCTATGGATTGTGAGGTTATTGTACAAATTGGTTTCTTTTAATTAAATGTTCCTTCTTTTCTTTTTTGTTGTATTGTGCCTAAATTCTGCCATTTCTCAGTGATATTTGTATTTCTTCCATAATGTAAACAAAATTGCTATAAAGAAATGTATTATATATATATATATATATATATATATATATATATATATACATATATATTTATTTATTTATTTTTAATTAAAAGTGATGAGACCTAAATAAGCTTTTAAGTCTATAGCTGCAGATGTGCTAACGAACAGACACCAGCAAGACGTTCATTGTTCCTTGGGGGTGTAAGAAGTCCATGGGTCTCCTTGAGAAGAAGTTGTGGACTTACTTTTCCTGGCTCCGAAACATCCTTAAAGGACCACTATAGTGCCAGGAAAACAAACTCGTTTTCCTGGCACTATATTGCCCTGAGGGTGCCCCCACCCTCAGGGTCCCACTCCCGCCGGGCTAAAGGGGGAGGAAGGGGGTTTAACACTCACTCCTTTGGCCGTCATCGGCTGAATTCGCATGCGCAGCAAGAGCCACGCGCGTTCAGCCAGTCCATAGGAAAGCATTCTCAATGCTTTCCTATGGATGCTGGCGTCTTCTCACTGTGAAAATCACAGTGAGAAGCGCGGAAGCGCCTCTAGCGGCTGTCAATGAGACAGCCACTAGAGGCTGGATTAACCCATATGTAAACATAGCAGTTTCTCTGAAACTACTGTTTACAGCAGGCAGGGTTAACCCTAGATGGACCTGGCATCCAGACTACTTCATTGAGCTGAAGTGGTCTGGGTGCCTATAGTGGTCCTTTAACCATCTAGATCAGTAGGAAACTTTCAGCACTCCAAATGTTGTGGACTATATCTCCCATAATGCTCTTACAACCATGATGCTGACAAAGCATCAGGGGAGATATAGTCCACAACATCTGGAGTGCCAAAGGTTGCCTACCGCTGATGGTTTGTCTAAAGTTTTCTTTTGATTGTCGTTCTTATAACAATCAATAATATTTATTTGATATAAACTTTCTCCCAGTTAATCAGTCTCATTGCTCATGAACCATTTCAGAATTATAAACAGGACTAACATTTTTTCAGGAACCAAAGACTTTAACTGACCAAACACAAGTAACGCAGGTCTTTGATTGTGAATATTAGTACATTTCTGTCAGACAAATGTCTATGGTTAACTTCCAACAGGAAGAGGGGACTTGTAATCCAGACTTGTCCTTTTATGTGGTCCTTCCCTTTTCCTCCTACACCAGGAACATTGACTATCTTCCACACAGGGATTGATGCCTATCCCCACTTTGTCAGTTCAAGTAGGAATTGATCACTCTGCCTGATTTATAAAAACACTTTTTGGCTCTCATGCCTAGATCTTTTGCCAACTGGACTTCCGACTGCAGCTGATCCCAAACACCAAGGAACAGTTAAGCCAGAATACAGGCCCTTAGATTCTGTCACTGTGATCCTAGAAATGACCATGTTTAGACAATGTTCCCAAAATAACTGGCTTAATACTTTAGTTTTAAACTGGGAAAACATTTTAAAAATTTTACATTAAATACATTGTTTTGAACCCCTCACAATAAGTCTAATAATAAAACATAAACTCAACAGTAAATTGCAGTATATACTATATTATTGACATACTGGGGATCAACAGATAAAACATATATGTAGAGTGCCAAGCAAAAATATTGAACCCTTTGAAATTAGTTGGTTTTCTGCATCATTGGTCAACAAATTTAATCTCATCTTCATCAAACTCACAAGTATATAGACACACACAATATGATTAAGCTAACAACACAACAATATAATATTTCATGTTTTTATTTGACACACCCCATGAAACATTCACTGTGCTGTGGAAAAGTAAGCGGCCATTTGGATTTAATGGCTAGTTGATTCTCCTTTGGCAGCAATAAACTCAGCCAAGTGTTTGCGATAGCTCTGGATTAACCTGCACAACCTTCAGGAGGAAGTTAGGGCCACTCTTCCTTCAGCTCAGCCATATTTTAGGATGTATGGTGTGAACAGCTCTCGTGAGGTAATTCTACAGCATCTCCATGAAGTTGAGGTCTGGGTTCTGACTGGGCCACTCTAAAAGGCAGATTTTCTTTTTTTTTAAGCTATTCGGAGGTGGATTTTCTTTGATCTTTAGGAATGCCAATAATATTCAAGTAATACAGTCGATGTGAGTGTTTCATAAAGATTCCTAAGCTTTTGTAACACACTCACATTGTTTCTCCATATAGATGATTGGTTGCTGCTTACACATGAGCAGTTAATTTAGTTGCATATATAATAAATAAAAAGTCTGGGGAATCTAGTTTGGAGTGTCCCTTTAATTTGTCTTTATATTTAAATAATAGAGATGAAAAATACACCACATAGAAACAGGATCTGTAATACTTATAGTGTGACTCCCTCTAGTGGCCGGAATCTTGTAAATTCCAGTTTTAGAACTTGCAGTCCTTGTGTTGCAGCTCTAAAACAGGTGTAACTGTTCACTATTTCTTAATAAAACCTATAAGCACAAAAAGGCTATCACAAACAGAGAAAGGTAAACAAAATAGAAGTCTGGAAACTGGAATCAAGGTCAGGCAAGAAAGATAACAGTGATTGGGACCCTGATTTAGCCAGGACATGGAGCAGCAATGCACATCCCTTCAAACAAGGGAGAGAGGTCAAATAAGATCTAGCAACATGTAGAGCAGGACTCCGGAACATGAATGAATGGGGAATGGGGTGCATTGTTTTATTTCTGAAGGGTTGGTGCAGGAACTTTATGGAAAGGGGGTGCAGGAGTTTAAATATTCTTGAAAACATTTTTAATATAATGTGGGTGTTTTTTACATTTTAAAGAGGGGGTGGTGGAGGATGCCAAATGCTCTAGGTACGCCCCTGGTGGGCAGCCCACCGTGGTATTTGATAGCTTGAGAAGGGCGAGGAGATATTGGAGCATGGTGGAAAATCTAGGAAGGAGGGGGTCATTATAGACCTTTGATTCAAATGAGTATTCAGTGAGCGAATATCATTTATTATTTTTTATAAATGATTACAACTAATTAATAAATATTTTAAATGTATTATAACATTTATTATTTTTCCTAGCAAATCTGGTTTAAAGAGAATGCTTGAACAAGAAAGGTTATTGCAGGGTCCTACCTAAAAATAGTCTTTATTGACCTAGTAGCACACTTCATATTTTTTGTGGCCAAAATATTAAAGGGTGGGTTCAGGGGATACATACAATATTTAATTGTGGGGTCTGAAATTATTAACATTTATATATAAGATTTAAATATGGCTCAGCTCCCACAGAGAACAATTTTAAACAATTTAATAAACAAAGTCTATTTAAAATCACCTTCTTCGTACAAATATGGGGATTTAGTCAAAAAAGACTAAAGTCCATTAAGTTAAACATTGAAACCCATTCTTTTTATGCTGCTCTCCAAAAGAAGGTATATAAAAAAAAAAAAAACAATTGTAGCCATTCCCAATTATGCCACAAAAAGGGAACAAATGCCTTCTTGGCTCTATAATGGCAATCAGATTTCTCCTTGGACCAAAACCTTTTCACATACATATCAATCATGTCCTTGAATATTCTGTTTATACAAAAAATAATCCAAGCCTTTAAAAAAATATATCTATAGATTCTTATAAGACAACCACTTTATTGATCTTACTGTAAAGAAGCCTTTCATCTACTGTAAGTGAAAACGCATTTCTTCCAGTCTCAATATATAATCTCTTGTGTGTTGTATGCTAATGAACAGATTAGCACATAACAGTTTATACTGACCCTGTATATATTTGTTTAGTGCTATTAAATATATAAATGGAGGTGCCTTCTTTCTAAAGAAAACAAATTCAGTTTTTCTAGCCTTTCCTTATAACTAATGTTTTCCATCCCCCTTACTAATTTTATAGCTCACCTACACACTTTGTCTAGTAACCTTTTGTGCAGAACTATGTCAAATGCCTTGGCAAAATCCAGGTAGATCACATCTACTGGATCATCCTGAACTATATTTCTACTAACTTATTCATAGAACACAATTAAGTTACCTTGGCATGACCTTTCTTTCATGATACCATGTTGATTACTGCTAATGATATTATTATTCAAAATCAATTCTTGAATATTATCCCTTAATAGCTCTTTAAACAATTTCCCAACCATAGGTGTTAAGCTCACAGGTCTGCAGTTTTCAGTTTGTGGCTTTGCACCCTTTTTAAATATAGGCACCAATTCCCCAATCCTCTGGTACAATTCCTGAAAGAAAAGATTCCGGAAAAATGAAAAACAGTGGTATGGATATTTCTACGCTCCCAGAACATGCATGAGTGAATACCATCTGGCCCAGGGATTTTGTTTACATTAATGTTATTTTATTTCTGTAGCACTTTCTCTTTGTTAACCAATCGCGTGTTTGCTATAAGGTAAGGCTTTTGTAGCAGGGATTTGCAAATATAAAGGCATAAATTCTACTTCCTATATACTGAAGAAATAATTATATAGAATTTCTGCTTGTCCTGATCCTTTGAGCTTTTCATTTTCAAGTTTAGCCCATTTATTTGCCCTTTTGCAAGTCCTATTGGCATGCAGGAACGTTTTAGCCGGAGGCAAACAAGGCATTTGCCTTGGGCGGCATTTTCCAGGGTGCGGCAAAAAAAGCCGTCCCCAAATGCCCAGGGCAAATGCCTTGTTAGCCTTGCGGCTAACAGTCCAGGCGGGCGGGCGGTTAGGTAAAAATCCATGTGGGGGGCGCTGGCGAGGTAGCACTTTCCCCTGAGCTCTCTGCTCAGCTCCCTCGCGCGCCGCCCGCAGAGTGATGCCGGGAGCCGGAATATGATGTCATATTCCGGCTCCTGGCATCACTCTGTGGGCGGCGCGTGAGGGAGCTGAGCAGAGAACTCAGGGGAAAGTGCTTTCTCGCCAGCACCGCCCAACCGACCGGCAGCCCCAGGGAGAGGGAGAACCCCCCAGCATTCCCAAAGGTAAGGAGGTTGGAGGGGGGTTAAATAAAAAAAAAGTGAGTGTGTTAATGTGAGTGAGTGAGAGTGTGTGTCTGTGTGTGTGTCTGTTAGTGTGTGTCTGTGTGTGTTTGTGTAAGTCTGTTAGTGTGTGTCTGTGTGTGTGTTTGTGTAAGTCTGTTAGTGTGTGTCTGTGTGTGTGTGTGTGTGTGTGTCTGTTAGTGTGTGTCTGTTAGGGAGTGTGTGTGTGTTAGTGTGTGTTTTAGCGAGCGTGTGTCTGTTAGTGTGTGTCTTTTAGTGTGTGTGTCTGTTAGTGTGTGTGTTTCTGTTAGTGAGTTTGTGTGTTTGTCTGTTAGTGAGTGTGTGTCACACACTAACAGACAAACACACACACACTCACTAACAGACAAACACACACACTCACTTGTGTGTTTGTCTGCTAGTGAGTGTGTGTGTGTTTGTCTGTTAGGGAGTGTGTCTGCTAGTGAGTGTGAGTGTCTGTTAGTGAGTGTGTGTGCTTGTTAGTGAGTGTGAGTGTGTTTGCCTGTTAGTGTGTGTCAGTGTGTGTGTCTGTTAGTGTGAGTAAGTGTGTCTGTTAGTGAGAGTGTGTGTGTGTGTGTGTGTGTGTATATTTACAAGGCGGGGCGGGGGGAAGGGTTGGGTGGAGGTGGCGCGGGGGGGCGTCTGAGTTTTGTCCTGCCTAGGGCAGCACAAAACCAGGATACACCACTGTTGGCATGGTGATATTTGTTATAGGTTGCAATCAACCTCTGATTTAAATTTTAAATGCCCTTTACTTATCTTTTATAATTTGACTGACCCTTTTGCTAATCCACATTGGTATTAATTTGCTTCTTTTATTTTTGTTTCCCAATAATATTTATTAAGAAAAATACTTTTGTAGAATTTGTTTAAAGACCTTCCTTGTATACTCTTGCCAGTGATTAATTCCAGCAGGTAATTTGGTGTAAAGATGCTCTTATCCTATGGAAATTAATAAAATATACACAACCTAAAATAAATAAAAACAAAGAGGGACCGCAAATGGTGTAGATAAAATTAAACACCACAAAAAATAAAAACTAAGATACACTCACAAACGAATGAATGAAATAGGCGGAATATATAATTCAAATGTGAACTTCTTTTCTTCTCTTCTCCCACTCTTTTTGCTTTTAGGGTAAGAGAGAAATACAAGACATAGTGTACGACTGTATATACACAAAGGAAATACTTTATTAGATTGCACTCACGGGAAATCAGTAGTTAAAAAGCCCATGAAAAATCGCAGTAACTCTTCAGTATCCAGGAAGAAGCTGGTAAACACCCAGGATAAGAAGCATACGAGTATGAAACAAAATATATAATAAAATCCTGACGCCTTTTCTTATCCTATGGAAGTAAGCCTTTTTAAAATGAAGTGTTTTTGTACAGCAGCTGATGATCTGCTTTCATTCTTTTTTCCAATTTGAGAATTTTTATTGAGATTTATGCATAAAGAAACACACAAACTTGCAATACATGAAGTGCAATGACATTACATAGTAGTATACACAGAGTTCAATGTTGTAAGTAAATTAAATCGTACAGTGGGTAACTAAACAGTAAAGGAGAATACGATCCAGGTATGGTTCCCTTTATTCTACTATCCCATAATATTTATCATATAGACAAGACATGCAACAATTTTGGAAACGTGAAATCGTTAACAGATATGAACTCTTTAAAAAATATATTTTATTAAAAAAGGCATATATTTGTTGTGCCACAGCTTAAGACAACGTTCACAAATAATGCTGATGAAGAATAAAAATTGCTGGTAAGTGATATTAACAAACAGTGCTAATGGCAAATACTCAATTATTCAAACAGAATTCAGATCTTACATTGGTTGTCGGAGGAAGTCACAGGCAGGGCCAGTGCTACCATAAGGCGGCGCAAGTGGGCGCTTTAGGGCGCACCGACCCAAGGGGCGCAAAAATGTCCGAGTGACCCGCTGGAGCACGGAGAACTCCGCTCCCGTCGGTCACTTTCTGCAGCAATTTACCCAGCTGGCTATGAGATGGGGGAAAAAACGTGAAGCCACTGAGGGAGGTTGGTGGAGCAGCGAGGAGCGACTGAGGCAAATCTCTTCCTGAGCTAAAGGCTGCTGGGATATGTGACATCATATCCCGGCGGCAAACTGCTGTGGAGAGAGGAGGGCAGCTACTACAGTGCAGCGGGACGTCTGTTTAGCAATTATTAGAAACAGTAAGTCTGTGTGTGTGTGTGTGTGTGTAAGTGTTAGTGTATGTGTCTATAAGCAGTATGTGTGTGTAAGAGACTGTGTGTGTGTGTGTGTGTGTGAGTTAGAGCCAGTGAGTGTGTAAAGCAGTGTGTGTGTGTGTGTGTGTGTGTGTGTGTGTGTGTGTGTGTGTGTATTACAGCCAGTGAGTGTGTAAAGCAGTGTGTGTGTGTTACAGCCAGTGATACCTGCGGATCAGTGAAGAGATATAGGAGGGGCTTGAATTGTTCAGTGCTTTATAGGTGTGAATTAGTACCTTGAATTGACTACTATAGGAAACCAATATAAGGACTGACAGAGGGGAGGGGTGTGAGAGGAGCGACAGGAGAGGAAATTCAGTCTAGCTGCATCATTCATTACAGACAGTAGCAGGGCAATACAACTTGTGGGAAGACCTATTAGGAGAGAGTTACAATAATCCATGCAAGAGATTACTAGATCATGGACAAGCTCCTTAGCATATTACGTAAGAATGTGAGGCCAAAATCAAGTATAACACCAAGACAGCACGCTTGCAAGGATGGACTGATGTGGGTACCACTCACTTGAAGGGACAGCGAAAGAGGGGGATCAGTTTTAGGAGGAGGAAAGACAAGGAGTTCAGTTTTAGAGAGATTGATTTTCAAAAAGCTGGAGGACATCCAATCAAAGATGAAAGAAAGGCAAGCAGTGACAGGTTGCAGGACGGGAGGGGAGAAGTGGGGACCTCAAAAACTGAGGAACGCAAAATAAATACTGAATCCCCCTCAATGTATGCCCAACGTGGATATCTATCCTAAGACTATAATGTGACTACCGTCCCCAACAATGCCCCTTTAGAGTCTCTAATTTGTGGTAATCCCAGGCCTCCTTCGGTGACCTTTCTGTATAAAATACTGGTGGTTACTCTATTTTTTTTGTTTTGCCAGACAGACACAAATGTTATTCCTTAAGTAAAAAAATTTCGGTATCTGTATTTGCAAATTGTGAATTAAATACTGGAGTTTAGACAAAAGGACCATTTTGAAGGTTGGACTATGCTCCATCCACAATTTAACCTTTCCCTTCCAAGTTTTAGGGGTCTAGGATATTTTGTTCTGTAGTTTGACGTAGTTTTGTGTATATTAATCAGATTTTTTTGTTTTTTGTTAGACATGTACCCAGGAGTGTGAGTAAGTCGTTCCTCCATTCAAAGTTAAAGGCTTGTTTAAGCTGTTCTCTTGTCATTTACGGGACTCCCACACCCAGTGCCTGTGTTTTATGAATGTTTAGTTTGTAATATGAGTGTGTACTGTGTGCCTTTCAGGCACTTACACATGTTTAGTAGAGAGATCATAGGTTGTGTTAGTGTAAGAAGTATGTTTGTAGCGGAGAGCTGGTATTTCACAGGTTAACTCCACTGAAGATCCCAGTGAGGCTCAGGAACAAGTTATAAAATACCATAAAATAATAATCACTGCAAGCAAGATAATCCACGAATATCCCAATACGGATCCCAATGACTGGACGACACACAGCATCAGGAGCAGAACTGAACTTTTAATCACTCAACCTTCTTTTAAAGCATTCTCCCGTGCAAGGGAGGGATTTACAATAATTATTACAGTAGCCAATCATACATGAGTTGCCGCCCACACATCCCCTCCCCTTAGCCTGACTCATAATCCTATTATGCAGGACACAAATTCCCTGGGTTTCTGGATGTACCCTTAAACATACGGGTTCCCCTTTAAATATTACATCCCCTGGTAGTCCTGATCTGGGTGAGTGACATATCCAAAAATCACCCAGAACGGACCAGGGGTTCGGGAGATTTGTGGAAGTAGTAAAAAGACCGACCGCGGTGGAGGTAACAGCCGAAATTAGTTCCACGCGTTTTGGCCCTGCGGTCGGTCACAGAAAAAGGGAATAAACTGCACGAATGACTTGGGCTATGGAGACTGAGTAGGTTTCGAATAAATCCCCTTGTTCGTGTGTTTCTTTCTACCGAACGGGTAGCCGTTCGGTAGTTTCTACTCGAATTTAAGGGCAGTGTGGAGGTCTCAGCGGTGTTTGCCTAGACAAGTGTACGATTTGGTTCCAGAAACTCAAAGGCAAAACACCGCTGTTCGGGAGTTTAAAATGGCCGCCGCCACGTGTTCGTTTCCCGAATGGCGGCCACCCAGAGGCCAAAACACACATTACACGAATCACCAATTACCCGTTTGCAACATTGTTGCGAACGGTAATTGGAGGCACACTTATTCCTGGGTGGTCTGGTTGTTCGGTAGTTTCACTCAATATAATGAACAGAGTGATTTTACCGTGCAATCAGACGAATGCTTCATACACATATATACATAAGGCAAAATTTAACAGAAAGCATATGAACATACAGAATTTTGAGGACAGCCCAATGCCATCCGCTTCAATGTTGTCAGCAAATAAGTTACATTTAAAGTACTATCACATATTTTAATCCCTTGGGTGTTAGGGTTTGCTCTAATGGTGGGTTTGAGTGCTAATACATATAACAGTGATAGTGGACATTCCTGCTGGGTACCATTTGTAATTGCAAAGGGAGTCGACACAAACCTTCCATTTAACCCCTTAAGGACACATGTTGGAAATATTCCATCATGATTCCCTTTTATTCCAGAAGTTGTGTCATTAAGAGGTTAAGACACTTGCTGAGGGGCTACTATAAAGCACATGGATTGTGGACGGAAACCTATCTGGGAATCCAAATTCAAGCAAGACTATATCCAGGAAGCCACAATATAAGTGGTTGAATGCCTTTTTAGCATCAAGAGACACCAACACTCCTTCATCTCATGATTTTTGCAGAGATCTGCTTTTATTTTAAACAAACAAAACAAAACACCAATTAAATGTAAAATTATATTGTCTCTCTATCTCTCTAGTTATACTTGGCTTTGGTGGATCATGGAGGTATGTGGAAGCTGTAGGCACTCACCTTGCCTGTGGCTAGCAAGAAATCAAAGACATCCAGTTTGCTCCATAATCTCTATTTCACATCTAACTTTATCAGAGCATTAGGCTTGCAAAGATAAGAGACACAATTTCTGAAGAAGCCCACTAAATGTGTGAAGTACAATTTTTATAAGAAAGTGCAGAGATTACATTTTAGAGTAAAATTTGAAGTGTCCAGCACTGCAGATATCACCTGGTTACTGCAGTGATTGTACCATCTCGCCTATATTTTTAAAGTAGGGAACAGAAATAGGAGGATTGCCAGAGGCGGTCATACAGGATCATTCTATTTTTAGAATCACAGACACTAATACAAACATAAACAAACTTATGCTTTAACAGCTTTGCTTGGTGTCAACCTCATAAAACTTTGTCAGAGAAAATGCGAATATGCTTGTTTCCTTCCTCAAATATCTCTCATAGTTCCAGTTTTGCCAGGACAATCCCACGTTTTGGGATTGTGTCCCGGAACATGTCCCTTAGTCTGTATTTGGGCCACTGCCATATTGCCGTTTTGCAGCCTCTGCGTCAGGAGTAAATTATTACACCTCACTTCTTCCTGACACACAGAGAGACATGCAGGGGATAGAGAGACAAAGAGGAGGGAGGGGGGGACAGACATGGGCGTAGGAACCGGGGGGGATGAGGGGGGACGCATCCCCCCCAGCAAATAATGCGGGGGGGACAGGTTATGGGGAAATCCCCCCCAGCTCCGCCGGCCCTCTCATGCTGCAGCCGCCCGAGCGCTCTGCAGAGAGCCTCAGGCGGCTGCAGCTTTGCCTGGGCTGGTGCGTCCATGAGGGCGCTGTCAGGGTACCTGAAGTCTCTACCTCTGAGAGAGGTAGAGACTTAGAAGTTTATCCGTCCAGAAGGGCTGTTTCCTCCGTCCCTCGCGGTCCTTCCGGTCATTTACACGCCGGCCGCGAGGGATCCACTTCCTTTTGTAACACGACGCCCAGCAGTCGACGTCATGACGCCAACCCGGACCGACCTGTCACTCAATTGTCTGGAAACTAATCAGGACTCGTCGGAGGCGTGTCTACTCTCCTGAGCCAGGGTATTTAACAGTGCTTCTTCCATTTGCTCATTGCCCTGTCGTGGTTCTAGCCTGTCTAGTCACTCAGCGCTCTTGTATTCCAGTTATCCTTTTGGTTCCGACCCGGCTTGTTTGTATTACTCTGCTTATCTCTGTTACCCTTTGACTCGGCTTGTTCCTCGCTTACCTGTCTTCCCGGTCCCTCGACTTCGGCTTGCCTTTGACCATCCTCTCTATCGCCGTACGTTAGTCCGGCCATTCTAAGGTCCGGTATACGTACCTTTCTACTGTCTGTACTCTGCGTGTTGGATCCCTGTCCCGATCCTGACATTACGACAGGGCCAATGGATCCTGCAAGTACAAACAGTCAGCTTGGTCCTTCCGATCCTAGGTTTGAAGCCATGGAACACAGAATGGATCAGATGGCCCTAGCACTACAGGCGTTATTATCTCGTGCTAATAACCCACCAGAGGAGACGCGTACTACTTCTATTTCCCCTGTGAGTTCAGGCCTAGAGGTAGCCACTGTAGGTGCCTCTTCCCGTATTACCCCACCAGTACGTTATGGTGGTTCACCTGAGAAGTGTCGTGGTTTTCTAAACCAGATCAGTATCCACTTTGAATTACAACCTCGCTCCTATCCTACAGATAGGGCGAAGGTTGGATTTATTATCACCTTACTCATTGAGAGAGCTCTGAGATGGGCCAACCCATTATGGGAGAATGATAACCCGTTACTATATAATTATAATGCCTTTGTAGCTGCCTTTAGAAGAACTTTTGACCCTCCTGGTAGAAAGGTCAATGCAGCTAGATTACTTTTGCGCCTGAGACAAGAGAACCGAACACTTGTGGATTATGCACTAGAGTTCAGGTCTTTGGCGGCAGAAGTTAAGTGGAATGAGCAGGCTTATATAGATGTATTTTTGAACGGGCTATCAGATGTAATCCTTGACGAGGTTGCTACTAGAGAGCTCCCTGAAAATTTGGAGGATTTAATTTCGTTCATCTCTCGTATTGATGAGCGTTTAAGAGAGAGACAGAACACTCGAGAGAGGAACTTTAGACCTTCCTTTAAATTAGCTCCCGCATTTCAAAGTCCTGATTCCACTACCTCACTGTTGCCTGAACCTATGCAGATAGGCAATACTCGCCTCTCAGAAGAGGAGAGACAGTACAGGAGAAGGGAGGGATTGTGTATGTATTGTGGAGTCAGAGGTCACTTACGCCTGAATTGTCCTAATCGCTCGGGAAACGCCCGCACCTAAGTTTCTCTAGAGGACAGGCCTTGGGTGTTTCTATTTTGTCCTCTACTCATAATTATAAAGATCACAGGCTTCTGCTACCAGTTTCTTTAACTTGGGAGAAGGGAGTACTAAAGACCATGGCTTTGATAGATTCCGGAGCTGCTGAGAATTTTATCGACCAGGCCTTTGCTACTAAACACACTATCCCATCCCAGTTAAGGGATACACCCTTGGCCGTTGAGGCCATAGATGGTAGACCTTTACTTGAGCCTGTTATCTTTCGTGAAACCATACCCGTTAACTTAACTGTTGGTATCTTACACGAGGAAAACTTATCGCTTATGCTTATTTCGTCCCCTTCTGTTCCCATAGTCCTGGGTTACCCATGGTTAAAGAGACATAACCCTATTATTGATTGGGAGTTAGGGGAGATACTCTCATGGGGCCAGGGTTGCCAGGAGAGTTGTTTACGGAGGGTTTCTCCATTGGGTGTAATTAACACACCAGGTAGTTCTACCCAGTCTACAGATATACAGATACCGCCTCTGTACCTGGATTTAAAAGCAGTATTCGACAAAAGGAATGCTGATACTCTACCTCCACACAGGACTTTTGATTGTAAAATTAATCTACTACCTGGTACCATGCCTCCGAGGGGCAATGTATATCCTCTATCCACCAAAGAGAATTCAGTTCTAGAGGAATATATTCGGGAGAATCTAGACAAAGGATTCATTAGGAGATCTTCTTCTCCTGCCGGGGCTGGTTTTTTTTTTGTTAAAAAGAAGGATGGTTCCCTAAGACCTTGCATTGATTACCGAGGTTTGAATAAAATAACCATCAGAAATGCCAATCCAATCCCCTTGATTACCGAGCTGTTTGATCGCCTAAAGGGCTCTAAAATTTTCACCAAGTTGGATCTCAGAGGGGCATATAACTTGGTGAGAATCCAGCAAGGACACGAGTGGATGACAGCGTTCAATACCCGTTATGGGCATTATGAATACACGGTCATGCCTTTTGGTCTTTGTAACGCACCGGCAGTATTTCAGGATTTGATTAATGAAGTTCTTAGGGAATTTCAACATGATTGTGTTATTGTGTACCTGGACGACATACTTATACACTCTAGAGAGATTGAGACCCACCACAGATAAGTCAGAAAGGTATTACACAAACTTCTTCAACATGGGTTATACTGCAAATTGGAGAAATGTAGTTTTGACCAGTCTCAGATAGACTTTCTTGGTTACGTGATTTCTGGGGAAGGCTTTAAGATGGATCCTGACAAACTCCAGTCTATTTTAGATTGGCCATTGCCTAAGGGACTCAAGGCTATTCAGAGGTTTATTGGTTTCTCCAATTATTATAGGCGCTTCATTAAGGGATACTCTTCTATTATTGCGCCTATTACCAATATGACCAGACAGGGGGCTGACACTAAGACTTGGTCTACTGAAGCTCTCGTTGCTTTCAAGACTCTCAAGGAACTTTTTGCTTCTGCTCCAATTTTAGTCCATCCTGATACGACTCTGCCGTTCCTACTCGAGGTCGATGCCTCTGAGACAGGCGTAGGTGCTATTCTGTCACAAAGGTTAGGGGTGGACAAACCACTACACCCTTGTGGTTTTTTTTCCAAGAAACTGTCTGGCCCTGAGAGCAGATATGACATCGGTGACAGGGAATTATTAGCGGTCATTATGGCTTTAAAGGAGTGGAGACATTTATTGGAGGGGACCTTACATCCTGTTACCATTTTAACGGATCACAAGAACTTGTCCTATATTGGGGAGGCTAAGCGACTGTCCGCCAGACAAGCTCGTTGGTCCTTATTCCTGACCCACTTCAATTATGTGCTTACTTATAGACCTGGTTCTAAGAACTCTAAAGCCGATGCTTTGTCTCGCCAATATGAACCTTCTACTATATCTGAACCTGTTCTTTCCTCTATAGTTCCGAAATGCAATATTATCGCTAACACGAATCTCAGGATTCACTCTCCGTTACTTGCCGAGATCTTAAAGCTGCAACATCTAGCCCCTAAACCAGTGGTAGTCAACCTTTTTCTAACTACCGCCCACTAATGCATCTTTTTGGTTGAAAAAATTTCCTTACCGCCCACCAGTTTTCGCGCAAGTGCGGAATATTTTTTTCGAAAGGAGGGTGTTTTAAAAAAAATAAATGTACGTACATTTATCTTTTTATTTGCAATTAATGCATGTTTATAATGTTTTTAACTTTATAAAAAGTTTAATGAGAAAACAATAAAGTAAATTGAAATTACCTTTACTAGTGATTAATGAGATCCTTGAGGTTGTAAGGAACAAACGAAGGTCTCCTCTTTCGGTGATATTCAGACGACTTCTCTGTTTGCGCATAATATGATTTCTCATCTGTGCGTCAGCTCCCCCTCTTCTCCCTCCTCAATTCCCCTCCCCACCTTTTTTTCCCCCCTTTTTTTAACCTTCCTTATAGCAATGCCCAGTAGGAAGGCTGAGCTAGGTATCCCACTATAACAGACTGGCACACATACATACAGACATACATACAGACAGGCACACACACACACACAAAGACATACATACAAAGACACATACACATACAGACAGACACAAGAAACAGACACACATACATACACACATATATACAGACAGACACACACACGACACATACAGACAGACACACACACACGACACATACAAAGACATACATACAAAGACACACACACACAAGACATACATACAAAGACACACACACACACAAAACATACATACAAACACACACACACAAAACATGCATACAAAGACACACACACGACATACATACAAAGACAAGACACATATATACAGACATACACACAGACACAAACAAGACATACATACAAAGACAAGACACATGTATACAGACACACACACACAAGACACATACATAAGACACACATACAGACACACACACAAGACATACATACAAACACAAGACACATGTATACAGACATACACACAAGACACATACATAAGACACACATACAGACACACACACACAAGACATACATACAAACACAAGACACATGTATACAGACATACACACAAGACACATACATAAGACACACACAAGACATACATACAAAGACAAGACACACATATATACAGACATACACACACACACATAAGACACACACAAGACATACATACAAAGACAAGACACATGTATACAGACATACACACACACACATAAGACACACACAAGACATACATACAAAGACAAGACACATGTATACAGACATACACACACAAGACACTTACATAAGACACACACAAGACATACATACAGACACACACAAGACATACATACAAAGACACATACACAAACAAACACACATATTTAAGTCACCCTCCTGTTTCCTACCTTTAAGGTGCAGGAGGGTGACTTTCCCTGGGGTCCAGTGGTGGCTCAGGTGCATGGGAGTCAGAGTTCCCACTCTGACTCCCTCCTCCTCCTTCCTCCCGCGCGGCTCTCTGTATGCTGGGAGGAGTGACCGGGGAATCACTTCCTCCCAGCAGATTTGATGTCATCACAGGGGGCCCGGTCGCGCTGTTAAAGCGCCCAGCGCTGACCGGGCCCCCTCACAATCCACATCCATCGGGTGGCCCTGACAGCATGGGCCACCCGATGGACCCCTCCATATGCGGCCCCGGCGGTTTGCCGCCGGGGCCGCAAGTGGTGATGGCGGTACCCAGTCACAGTGGTACCGCCGGCTCGCGCCCGCCCGCCCGCCTGCCCAATTTATAAAAAAAAAATTGAAAATCCCTACCGCCCACCTGGAATCCTGAAACGCCCACTAGTGGGCGGTAGGGACCAGGTTGACGACCCATGCCCTAAACAGACTCCCGGGGGTCGACATTTCGTTCCTCCTGCTCTTCAACTGGAACTGTTACAATGTTTCCACAACAGCAAGGTGGCTGGACATCCTGGCATTCGCAAGACGTGCGCTTTGATCTCTAAAGACTTCTGGTGGCCTGCTTTACGTAGGGATATCAAAGATTTCATCGGTGCGTGTGAGGTTTGTACTAAGACCAAGCAACCTCATACGCTTCCATGTGGATTTCTGCATCCCTTAGAGGTTCCAGAAAAGCCGTGGTCCTGTTTGGCTATGGACTTTATTGTCGATTTACCTATATCTAAAAAACAGACTGTTATCCTCACCGTGGTTGACAGATTCACCAAGATGGCTCACTTCGTTCCTCTGCCTAAACGTCTTCTCCCGAGTTGGCAGAGATATTCGCAAGGGAGATTTTTCGTTTACATGGGATACCCTCCCAAATTGTATCTGACAGAGGTTCCCAATTTGTTTCTCGTTTTTGGAGATCCTTCTGCTCTCAACTGGGTATCAAATTGAATTTCTCTTCCGCCTATCATCCTCAGTCTAACGGAGCTGCTGAACGCACCAACCAAAAGATTGAACAATATTTACGTTGTTTTGTTTCCGAACACCAGGACGATTGGGTCGGTTTGATTCCTTGGGCGGAGTTCGCGCACAACAATCTCGTTTGTGATTCTACTCATTCAAGCCCCTTCTTCATGAATTATGGCTTTCATCCATCCATTCTTCCCTCGGTTTCTCCTTCCCAAGGGGTACCGTCGGTTGATGTTCATGTTGCCAATTTGAGGAAGTTGTGGGATCAGACTCGACAAATTCTTCTGCACAATTCTATGCTGGTTAAGAAACACGCTGATAAACGTAGAAGGTCGGCTCCGGTTTTTGTTCCAGGCGATAGAGTATGGTTGAGTACTAGAAACATTCGTTTAAAAGTGCCTTCCATGAAGTTCGCTCCTCGTTATATTGGACCTTACAGGGTTCTGACTCGAATTAACCCAGTTGCGTATCGTCTAGCTCTTCCATCTGCCTTACGCATCCCTAACTCCTTTCATGTTTCATTGCTGAAACCGCTAGTCTGCAACAGATTTTCCTCCACGGTATCCTCTCCTCGCTCTGTTCAGGTGGAGGGTCAGGAGGAGTATGAGGTCAACTCTATCATCGATTCTCGAATCTCCCGGGGGAGAGTACAATATCTGGTCGACTGGAAAGGATATGGTCCTGAAGAGAGGAGTTGGGTACCTCAAGAGGATGTTCATGCTCCTCGCCTCCGCAGGGCGTTTCACTCCCGCTTCCCATCTCGTCCCGGTTCCTTCCGCCCGGTGGGCGTATCTGAGAGGGGGGGTACTGTCAGGGTACCTGAAGTCTCTACCTCTGAGAGAGGTAGAGACTTAGAAGTTTATCCGTCCAGAAGGGCTGTTTCCTCCGTCCCTCGCGGTCCTTCCGGTCATTTACACGCCGGCCGCGAGGGATCCACTTCCTTTTGTAACACGACGCCCAGCAGTCGACGTCATGACGCCAACCCGGACCGACCTGTCACTCAATTGTCTGGAAACTAATCAGGACTCGTCGGAGGCGTGTCTACTCTCCTGAGCCAGGGTATTTAACAGTGCTTCTTCCATTTGCTCATTGCCCTGTGGTGGTTCTAGCCTGTCTAGTCACTCAGTGCTCTTGTATTCCAGTTATCCTTTTGGTTCCGACCCGGCTTGTTTGTATTACTCTGCTTATCTCTGTTACCCTTTGACTCGGCTTGTTCCTCGCTTACCTGTCTTCCCGTTCCCTCGACTTCGGCTTGCCTTTGACCATCCTCTCTATCTCCGTACGTTAGTCCGGCCATTCTAAGGTCCGGTATACGTACCTTTCTACTGTAGCGTGACCTTTCCCTCACTGTAGCGTGGCCGAGCCCTGTACGGTCCGCCGGTACAGGGAGCATCTGTCTCCTGTACCCGGCCGGACTAACAGGTTTAGTCCGGCCGGGTACAGGAAACAAAAGCTCCCTGTACCCGCGGACCATACAGGGCTCGGCCACGCTACAACAGAGGTAGGGTGTCACGTCTAAACATTTGTTATGAAGGAACACAACTGCAGATTTCTTATAGTTTGAATATTTATTATAAAAAGTAAAAGGTATTGACTTTAATTCCAATTTACAGGTACTGTAGCTTTAAGTAATAAACGATAACTGAAGTCCACAATTATAGGCACTGTAGCTTTAAGTAGTAAACGATAACTGAAGTCCACAATTATAGGCACTGTAGCTTTAAGTAGTAAACGATAACTGAAGTCCACAATTATAGGCACTGTAGCTTTAAGTAGTAAACGATAACTGAAGTCCACAATTATAGGCACTGTAGCTTTAAGTAGTAAACGATAACTGAAGTCCACAATTATAGGCACTGTAGCTTTAAGTAGTAAACGATAACTGAAGTCCACAATTATAGGCACTGTAGCTTAAGTAGTAAACGATAACTGAAGTCCACAATTATAGGCACTGTAGCTTTAAGTAGTAAACGGTAGTAATTAGCAGACACTGAATCAGAAAGAGTCTCTTAGTAGTATTAATGAATTAGGTGATAAGAAGTTACAATAGCTGTTCCATAGACTTTAACTGAAGCAAGACAGATGCAGCTAACTGAGACAAAGTATGAGTTGAAGTTAGCTGTAACGGGTTTGTTTTATCGAAGGACTTTGGAGACAGGAAATAACAGCTTTGAGATGCAACGCTTATCACAGAGGTTTTACTTAGCTTCCGGCACATAGAACACTGGTTCCCGAGATCTCCTCAGAGGCGGTTTATCCTGAATGGAGAGAGTTCAGCTTTAGTCGTGGATGAGGAAAGGTGAAGGGGACTTGAAGTCTTCCAGTCCGGTCCGGTAACAGAGGGCTTTCACAACGATGTTGCAGCCGGTTCGTGAGTACGGAACGTAGTTCAATAATCCAGCGTCGATCAGCTGGTGCGGTCGGATTAAATAGGGAGACCGTGTCATAAAGAGGTGTGGCTAAGCTCCGTGGAACCAGGAAGTAAGAGGATACCATAATTAAGGCATGACATAGGGGAGGGGTGGAGAGAAAAATTAGAGTGACAAGGTTGGGAGGGAGGGAGGGAGGGGGAGAAAGAGTGACAAGGAAGGGAGGGAGGGGGAGAAAGAGTGACAAGGGAGGGAGGGGGAGAAAGAGAGTGACAAGGGAGGGAGGGGGAGAAAGAGAGTGACAAGGGAGGGAGGGGGAGAAAGAGAGTGACAAGGGAGGGAGGGAGGGGGAGAAAAAGTGACAAGGGAGGGAGGGGGAGAAAAAAGAGAGTGACAAGGGAGGGAGGGGGAGAAAAAAGAGAGTGACAAGGGGGGACGGAGGGGGAGCAAGAGAGTGACGAGGGAGGGGGAGAAAGAAAGTGACAAGGGAGGGAGGGGGGAGAAAAAAAGAGTGACAAGGGAGGGAGGGGGAGAAAAACGAGAGTGACAAGGGAGGGAGGGAGGGAGGGGGAGAAAGAGAGTGACAAGGGAGGGAGGGGGAGAAAAAAGAGAGTGACAAGGAAGGGAGGGGGAGAAAAAAAGAGAGTGACAAGGGAGGGAGGGGGAGAAAAAAGAGAGTGACAAAGGAGGGAGGGGGAGAAAAAAGAGAGTGACAAAGGAGGGAGGGGGAGAAAAAAGAGAGTGACAAGGGAGGGAGGGGGAGAAAGAGTGGCAAGGGAGGGAGGGAGGGGGAGAAAAAAGAGTGACAAGGGATGGAGGGAGGGGGAGAAAGAGTGACAAGGGAGGGAGGGGGAGAAAGAGAGTGACAAGGGAGGGGGAGAAAGAGAGTGACAAGGGAGGGGGGAAGAGAGTGACAAGGGAGGGGGGGAAGAGAGTGACGAGGGAGGGTGAGAAAGAAAGTGACCAGGGAGGGAGGGGGGAGAAAAAAAGAGTGACAAGGGAGGGAGGGGGGGAAAAAAGAGAGTGACAAAGGAGGGAGGGGGAGAAAAAAGAGAGTGACAAAGGAGGGAGGGGGAGAAAAAAGAGAGTGACAAGGGAGGGAGGGGGAGAAAGAGTGACAAGGGAGGGAGGGGGAGAAAGAGTGACAAGGGAGGGAGGGAGGGGGAGAAAGAGAGTGACAAGGGAGGGGGGAAGAGAGTGCAAGGGAGAGGGGGGAAGAGAGTGACGAGGGAGGGGGAGAAAGAAAGTGACAAGGGAGGGAGGGGGAGAAAAAAAGAGTGACAAGGGAGGGAGGGGGAGAAAAAAGAGAGTGACAAGGGAGGGAGGGAGGGGGAGAAAGATTGACAAGTGAGGGAGGGGGATAAAGAGTGACAAGGGAGGGAGGGAGGGAGGGAGGGGGAGAAAGAGAGTGACAAGGGAGGGAGTGGGAGAAAAAAGAGAGTGACAAGGAAGGGAGGGGGAGAAAAAAGAGTGACAAGGGAGGGAGGGGGAGCAAAAAGAGAGTGACAAAGGAGGGAGGGGGAGAAAAAAGAGAGTGACAAAGGAGGGAGGGGGAGAAAAAAGAGAGTGACAAGGGAGGGAGGGGGAGAAAGAGAGTGACAAGGGAGGGGGAGAAAGAGAGTGACAAGGGAGGGAGGGTGAGAAAGAGAGTGGGGAGGGAGGGGGAAAAAGAGAGTGGGGAGGGAGGGGGAGAAAGAGAGTGACAAGGGAGGGAGAAACAGAGTGACAAGGGAGGGAGAAAGAGAGTGACAAGGGAGGGAGGGGGAGAAAGAGAGTGACAAGGGAGGGAGGGGGAGAAAGAGAGTGACAAGGGAGGGAGGGGGAGAAAAAAGAGAGTGACAAGGGAGGGAAGGGGAGAAAGAGAGTGACAAGGGAGGGAGAGAGATTGACATCCATCACACACACACACACAATCATGCAACCCTTACACACACAGAAACACACAATGCATTCCTTACACACACTCAATGCACCCCTTACAGACGCACACACTGCATCCCGTACATACACAGAAACACACCTTGCAGCCCTTACACATACAAACACAGATTCACACAATGCATTCCTTACACACATATCAGGACATCCCATACACACTCCACCCCCTGTGAACAAACTCATTGGTGGAACATGAAGGTGGACCCTGGGACCCAGACCTTGAGCTGTGTAAAGGGCCCCCAAAAAATGGAGCTGCTTCCCGTTCTCCCAGAACATTGATTTTTGTGACCACAGTTTCAAACAGCCTCCAGAGATCCTGTTCTACACCAGACCAGTGGAGCCAGACTGCAGCTAGAGCCCATCATCATCCTCATCTGGTTGTAAGTAGGCAATCTAGCATATTATTCTTGGCACTAATCTCTAATTTACCTCACATTAAAGAAACACTATAGTCCCCAGAACCACTGCACCTTAATGTAGTGGTTCTGGTGTCTATAGCCTGTCCCTGCAGGCCTTTTAATGTAAACACGTCGGCACTCCAGCACTGGCGTTAGTTAACATGGCAGAAAAATAATTGGAAAGGGTTAGGGGGGCTACTAATAAGGATAGGGGGAGAGGGGTAGGTAGAAAAATAATTGGAAGGGTTTAGGGGGGCTACTAATATGGATGGGAGGAGGGGGAGGTAGAAAAATTATTGGATGGGGTTAGGGGAGTACTAATATGAATGGAAGGGGTACGGTGGGTTCTAATATGCATGGAAGGGGTTAGGGGGTACTAATATGCATGGAAGGGGTAGGGGGTACTAATGTGCATGGAAGGGGTAGGGGGGGTTCTTTTGTGCATGGAAGGGGTAAGGGTGGTTCTAATGTTCATGGGAAGGGTAGGGGTGGTTCTAATCAGGAGGATCCCGGCGCTGTATCCGGGTAAGTAAAACCCCTTCCCTGTAGTGACCCTTTAATGTTATTATTTAATCATTTATATAGCGACTGCAAATTCCGTAGCGCTGTACAATGGGATAAACAACTCCTAGTTTACAGAATAAGAATATACCCGGCGAGTAAAAATGCTATCCCCCCCCCGATTTTTTGGGGTTCCTACGCCCATGCAGACAGAGCATGGACAAGCGGCAGCCCACTCCCATCATCCACAGCCAGCCCCAAACCTACTGTCTTCTGATACAACTTACTCCAACTGGACCCCACCCTCCTGTATCCAAAATGTATGGAAACTACAGGTTGGCTAAAAATATGTATTTTTTTTAATATATATATTTTTTATATGTATTTTTGTGTATCTGTGTTTGTATGTCTGTATGAGTATCTGTCTGTGTGTATCTGTGAGAGTGTGTGTACCTGTGTTCCATTGTGTGTGTGTGTGTCTTTGAGTATATCTGTGCGAATGTGTGTATATGTTTGTAAGGGCGTCTGTATATTCATATTTGAATACACCCCTACATTCCTCTGCCAACAGCACAAACACATATAAAAACATGCCTACATTCAAACACACAGGGACTACAAACAAATACACCCCTACATTCAAACACCAACATCACAGACGAATACGCCCCATGCACTCAAACACCATAGCTGCAAATATATACACCCCTGTATTCACATACTCCTTATAAAACACTCTTATATTCAAACACTTAGACACCACAGACATATCCACCCCAGCAATGGATGGGCATATGGTAGATTCCCATCTCCCAAGAAATCGTGGGAATTTTACAGCAATTGAGGATCTACCTTTTGGTTACTCCTGTTTTATTGAGATAAAAAAAAAATGATTGCCCTGTCTTCATTTAGTTCTGTCACTAACTAAAGTCTATTGAAATGTCACAGGTAAGACCTGTAAACCACACATCCAGAAGAATATTGCTGTGAATAGGGATGTACTGGAGGAAAAATAGTCTGCAAGATAATATTCACCGGAAATTAGACATAAAAGTATTAGTGACACTTTCAAATATTGGTAACTATGATCTCTGCATCTGATCGATGAAAATGGCACCCAAAAGTCATTTAAAAAAAAAAAAAAATTTTTACAATAATTTAAACTTAATTGCTAAAATAAGCAACTTTCCTTACAAAGAAAGTGCAACAAATATACTTAAAAAAAATGACAATAAGTTAAGTCTCAGCTTTTTGGCTGGCTTCCTCTAGGTTGTCTGTCTATGAATGAATGTAGGAGGACATTTTGTCTACCTGGGGCATCCATACATTGGTTACAGGCCAGTCCAATGCACAGGGTAACATGAGGTTTTAGACAACTTTCTTTTCCCAATTTTGAACACCTGGATATAATTATTTTACTCGAATCCAATGTTTTGTTTTTCACTTTCAGCATACTTCTCTCTCAAGAGAGAATATGATGGTGGAAGGCCAGGCCAAATGAGGATTGTATGATATATTGGCTTCTCAAGTTCTCTCGCTCGCTGCAGGATGCACGATGGGCTCTACCTTAGTTGGTTCCCCTTGCTGATGAACACCAAATGCTAAAATATGTATCATGTGTAGAGTACACAGCCTGACCCCTCATTTAAGTGAGGCCCTGTCTGTTTTGTCAGAGAAGACTAACACTCTTTGACTAGGACTCTGTTGTAAAAAAAATAAATAATAAGGAATTGTTTGCTGATTATAGAAATCAACCACATGTAAAATAGATTTGAGGGCTCTGGAAAGTATCTTTAATATTTATTATATTTATTTATATTTAATATGCTTAACTTTATAATTGAAGTACTCCCTCCCCTAACGTGTTTCATAGCAGAAATATTATACTACGGGGAAGATTTAGCAAAGTGTTCTGAAACAAAATGGTGCTCTGCAAGGCTTGGCTTTGGAGATCTAATTGTAGCTGCATGAAGAAGGTTACAGCTCTCAATGTTGGAGTGCCCCGGTGTTCACCCCAATGTAAATAGTTAAACCAGGAGCTGGTCATAATCTCCTGCATGGAGCTTTAGCTAGCTCCCCTGAGGTAAGCCCTGTTGCAGGCTCATTGGCTGTGTCAACCAATTAATTAAGCCATTTGGCACCAGGCTAGTTAACACCAGAGAGCTTTTGCTTTTCAATGGAGGAGTTGGCCAGCTCTCAGTGCACCCCAGATAAGTTGTCAAAACTTTGCAAATGGTCTGACTACTTAAACTGGTGGTCAACAAGACAATCCTCACACCATAACCACTACAGCATGGAGTCTGCCTTAACTCTTATGTTTTTATTATGTGCACAGTCACTTGACCAAGTAGATATTTAATCAACAATATATCTCATTTAGTCCAGTAATGCAGAATAATATAATACTATTTTTTTTTAGGACTTGTTCCTTTTTTCTAATCCAAAACATTTCTGACCAAACTGAAACGAGCACGTTGATAGTCCCAAATCAGTTTACCTTACTTAAAGCAATAACAATGTAGAACAATAAAACACTAGTTTATATATCGGAAAATATTAGGAATCTCGTACTAATAGTTCACAGTAAAATATTATAATTATTGGTAGGAAAGGATCATTAGTATCGCTAATACTCGTCAATTATGGATTGTGGATTATTGTGACCGGCTCTGTGGGTGTATGTTTAATTTTTCTTCGATTGGAATTCCTGCAACAGTTTTATAGCTGTTCTTGGTGGATTCATTTTTGTGTTTGTTTTTGCTCCTCTGTTTCAGATATATTTGAATTGTGTTACCTTTATTTTACATTATTTTTGTTGGAAGTCATCTTTTATGTTAATTTTGTTTAGTTGTTTACTGTGTGTGGTTAGAACATATAAAGTTATAAGTTAATTATTTTGAATCCTTTATAACTGGTTTACTGTGTGTGTTTAGAACATATTCATTTATAAATCAATTCTTTTGAACCCTTCGGTACTTTTTGACACTACCAACTACGGCCACATGGTGACAGTATTAGATTATATAGAGGCAAAATTATGCCAAAACAGTATGACTGGGCTTAAAACTAAAATTCCAAAAATATCTCATCCAACTCTGTGTGTGTGTTTGTGTATATATATTCTTCCCACATCTCATTTATTCTCTTGGGCTTTTTTTCTAACCTTTTGCTGCACTTCATACCTCTCAACAAAGTTGATATCTTTTTTTCCCCTCCAACTCCCGCTTTTTACCTTTAATACAACATGGCGTCATTAGTTTTGCTCCCTTTCTTCTCTGATATTCTTTGTCCCACCTTCCACTGCTTTCCCATATCTACTCCCTCCTCTTCTCTCCTTGTTCCCCCTTCTTTCCTACAATTTGGTTCCCTCACTTATTGCATCGGTATCCATACTTTCCTCCCCAGTCACAGAATCAGTTTCCTTTCCCTCCCCAGCCTTATCTCCATTCCTGCTCCTTACTCTCATTTCCATCTAAGTTAGACAGTAAACTCTGTGTAGCCTCAGGTAGCTGTACATTATAGAGTTCTAAGCACAGTTCCCTGGGGCTCGCATGACAGTTGCCTGGAGCTGCCCTATTCAGAACACTGTCACGATTACTGTGTGACCCAACATGCAGAACTATATTAACACAAACAACGTATTCCGGACATTAGAATGGCCGGACTTAACGTAAAAGAGAATGGTCAACGAACAAGCCAAGGTCGGGGATACAGAATGAGACAATACGAATAACTAGCCAAGGGTCAGGAATACCAGAAGAAGGGAAAGTCAAAAACAATTGCCAAAGTCAATAACCAGAAAAATATACCAAGAACACGCTCTCTGACAACCAACAAGTGGAAACCACGACAGGGCACGGAGAAAAGGCATTACAGGATTTAAATATGCCTCTCAGTGCTGTGATTGGTTAGTACATGGCCTTTGACCCCAAAATGTGCGTGTGCGTCGATAAGCCATCTTTAATGTGGGCAGTGCGCACATTAAGTTGGACGTACAGAAACAGAAGGTGATGAGGGCCCTGCTCAAACAAGCTGACATTTTAAGTGGAGTGGGGTGAAATAACACTAGAGGTGAGGGTAGGATGTATTTTATGTATGGAAAAGACGGGTACTAGAAGAGTTTACAATGAAGGATTGTTTTTTAGATCACATAGTTGCACTAGAGAAGGTGGATTACTGAGGTGAAGGAAAGCTGTTAACAGTATCATTGATATGCCTCCTTGAAGACATTTGTTTTTCAGTGTTCAGCAGGATCCAGGGAAGCCACCCTCCAGCACTTAAAAGCAAGGTGGCTAAAAATATAAAGCGTGTTGGCTAGAAATATGTTAACACTAGGGTGGCTAAAAATTTAAACATGATCTAATTTTTGTGTTTATGTATGTATTTGTATGTGCATCTATGTGTGTGGCATTGTATGTATATGTGTGTACCTGTGTCAGTGTGTATATTTATTTGTTTCTCAGCATGTATGTGTCAGTGCATTTGTGTGTCAGTGTGTGCGTGTCTGTATTTATTTATGTGTCAGTGAGTGTATGTGTCTGTATCTGTGTGTCAGCATGTATCTGAGTGTGTGTGTCAGTTTGTATCTGCATGTGTGTCAATGTGTATGTGTATCTGTGTAAGCATGTATGTATGTGTCAGTGTATGTGTATATGTACATACTGTCAGGGTTGGCTAAAGGATCCTCAGCAAGGTAAGAGGCAATGAACTAACCAGGCAAAGACAGAGCGATAGGAAGAGGCATATTATCGGACCTTAGAGTGGCCGGGCTAACGTAAAGGTAGATCTAGTAAACAACAGGGCTAGAATAAGAGAACGTTACAGGCAAGAAGAGGAACAAAATAAAAAAAAAACCACAATACCAGACACAGTCAAGGGTCGGGAGCATGAAGAAAAGCAATGTTAGGAACAAGCCAAGGACTGGTATATGTAACAGGAAGTCAGATAAGCCAGGATCTGGTACACAGGTTTAGTAGCTAGACAGGCCAGAGACTGGAACACAAAATCAGGCAGAAGGCCATATACACAAGGGCAGGATTGCAAAACGTAGTCAGGTAAGCTGGGTCAAAATAACAGAGAATGGGGGGCGTGGCCTGGACGCCGGAGAACATGGCCGCTTAACTCCGCAGCTCCGATCCACAACAGCACAAATCACGGTGTACCACCTCGCACACCTCCGCAAATGGGCCGCACAAAACGGGCTGAACAGCCACAAACCCCCGAGGAACACCTTACCGGGGTCACAGTCCGGACCGATGGATGACTACCTCCACGCAACCACCGGGCCCGTTCCGGGGACCCCGTCCTCCAAAATGGCGCCTTCCTCCCCAGCCTCATCGAGCGCCAGCTCCGACCACACCACGCTGGCAGACATCGGCGCAGATCTCAAGCGCATAACGATGTCTATGGCGACCAAAGATGATTTGCAGCACCTCACCACCTCATTACACGAGGCATTTAAGGCAGAACTAGCAGGCCTGAAAACTGACGTCGCGGCCCACGAGGCCCGCTTACACACAATTGAGCAACAGCAGCTGACGGCAGAAACCCATGCTGCTGCCACTGATACAGCCCTGAAAAGACAGGGGGCTCTGATCCTAGCGATGAGAAGACAACTAGAGGATCAAGATAACAGAGGACGCCGAAATAATATCAGGGTAAGAGGGGTACCGGAGACACCAGATGGGGAGAACGTAGAGGAAATACTCACCTCCCTATTCCGTATAATACTTAAAGAGGACACACCAGTACTTATAAAATATGACAGGGCACACAGGGCACTCCGGCCCCGACCCTCAGAAGGAATCCCCATAGACATAATCTGCTGTCTCCACTCATTCCCACTAAAAGAACTGATTATTACAAAAGCGAGGCCCAGACCCCACTGGAACTTTAGAGGAGCAGAGGTCTTGCTATTCAATGACATCTCGCCAATGACCCTAGAAGATAGACGAGCCCTGAGACCAGTTACCACCCTGCTCAGAGAAAAGAACATACCCTATAAGTGGGGCTACCCCTTCAGCATCCAAGTAAGGCACAACAACGAATGGGTCATAGCCAAATGGCCTGAGGAGGTACCCCCATTCCTGCAACGCCTAGGCCTACCACCGACGCCCATACCAAAGTGGGTGCTTCTACCACTATAGCCGAGACCAATGCCGCAGAGGCAAACCAGAAGGAGAAGATGGAACTCGCCGGGCGGTCCGCCCCAGGGCCCCCGGGCCGGCCTGGAACATCCGGAAGAGTAGCCGTTACACCGACGGCTGACCCTGGCTCACACCCGTGTGCCCCACACCTCCGAATCACCACCATCCGCAGACACCCTGACTAGACCGCTGACAAGATCACACAACACTCCGCTGCAAGAATGGAACGCTGACAAGAACACACAACGCTCCGCTGTAAGGGATGACTTACAGACCATCATCAGGTACTCTGACTAGGGGACTGAAAGCATTAGAATAGATTTGGGTGGGGGGTCCCTACGGGGGGGTCTGAGGCGGCCCGACCAGGAGAACTTACCCGCTCAAGGAACCTTAACCCGTCTCTCCCCCCTCCCTAACTCCCCCCCTCCCCCCTTTAAAAAAAAAACAAAAAAAAACACAAGACCTCTAACTATATCCAATTCTCCCCTCTCAACCGCTGTCACTAACTTCCCCCCCCCCCCACTTCCCCCCCCTGCGGTCCCGGAACCCACAACCGAACCGGAATGGCGAAGGTGAATACTGATGACAGCTATTTGGGGTGGGGGGCCGGGAGGGGATGAATGGGAATGGGACACAAATTGTTACTGTGGCATAAACGCTGATGACTCTCAGGTTAACCAAGGTCACCAGAGAGAGCTGACCACCCACACAGACGCTATGATCATACAAGTCATGTCTGGAACCGCAGACCACACAGCCACCAAACGAAGCGACAGGCACTGGGTGCCACCCCGGAGTCCCCTCTCCCACTCCGCATATCACCCACCCACACGCCCATGACGGGAGAAACCTATACTCACGCCAAGATCTAAATGGAAGTAAAATAATAGATAGAGTACTCACAAACCCAACTACGGAATAACTAGTTATGACAAGACAATACATGGGTGAAGCGGGAGGGAGAGACCGAGGGAGCCGAGGCCGCACTGCATCAAGACACAAAACACAACAGAGGGACAGACAGAAAGGACCTATACATATCAAGCTACTACCTGGGGGGGGGGCGGGGGGGCACCAACCACTGTCCCAC
Organism: Pelobates fuscus; assembly: GCF_036172605.1. Lineage (NCBI taxonomy): Eukaryota > Metazoa > Chordata > Amphibia > Anura > Pelobatidae > Pelobates > Pelobates fuscus. The sequence continues at coordinate 386,119,962 of NC_086318.1, read as the reverse complement.
GACGTTACAGGAGACGCCCCCATACACAGTGGGAGGGGGGATGCACCTAAGGGAGAGACGACTCCAGGTAGCTACGGACGGCTACGACCAATTCGACATCATAACCCGCAACTTACGGCACAAACCATTGACGACAAACAGCTAAAACTATAGGTACATCCTAGCCACACTAACGTGGATGGACAGGACAACCCAGCTGGGACACACCCGACCTACTTCACCCACATCCCTAGTAGGCGCCTGACCCTAGCCGACCGTCACCCGGCCGCGCTTCCCACTTCTTTCGTGGTGCACACCCGATACTACGGGGTTTAGACGGGGCCCCCTGGGACCTATCCACAGGGACACCGCCGAATACTACCGTAGGCACACAAACTCCCTCTCCTTGGAGAGAACCACCTTGACCACTACCTAGAGTAGCATCGCACACCCTACACACCTACACACCTCACACTCACACGCACGCATACCACTCACTACCTCAGACCGCAAAGGGATCGCTCCACACAACACACCACACGCACCGCATAGGACTGACGGCACGCACCTGACTCCTGGGACACGGACACCCACACCCTACCCACACACACGCACACAGACACACACTCACCACCCCACAGGAACAACACTCACCTTCGTTTCTCCCCCCGCACTTCGCGCCCCGCGGCTACGCCCCTTTGGAATACCCACTGGATCAAATAGAAGGCCTGCGACATCATTCGACGAGCAACATCCCCAAGGACGACCATCGGGCACAGAACCACAGATCGGTAACCCGACATAAATTAAGACACCTTACCGACAATCGGGCTCTAACAAGATGGCATACCGACCGGACCCAATAAGAATCACCACGCAAAATTGCCGAGGACTGAACCTGCCGGAGCGCCGGACACTCCTTTTACGGGAACTACGGAGAGAAAGAACGGCAATAGCCCTTTTACAGGAAACACATTTCCGGGAAGGCTCGGCCCCCGCTCTACGAAACAAACACTACCCCACTTGCTACTGTAGCAACCATCCCGACGCTAAAAAAGCGGGTGTCGCGATCCTGCTGGCAGCCACGCTACAATTTAAGGAACATGACACACTCATAGATGAGAACGGCAGATACATGTTTATCAAAGGAGAGATATCGCACCGTAGATACACACTAGCAACGATCTACGTCCCTAACAACAACCAGTCGCGCTTCCTAAAAACCACACTACAGAAACTGGCGGATTTTACGGAAGGCACACTGATAACGGGAGGAGACTTCAATGTACCCCTGGACCCGACCATGGACTCCTCCACAGGACACAGCAGCATCCCGCAAAGGGACATAAAGAACATCCGCCACTCTCTAAAGACGCTAAGACTGATCGACTGCTGGAGAACGATACACCCATCAGACAAGGACTACACCCATTATTCGATCATACACAGGAGGTACTCCAGGATAGACTTCTTGTTTATACAACAGGAAGCTCTAACGAGACTCCAGAACGCTACCATACATGCAGCGACATGGTCGGACCATAGCAAAGTCTCCATAGAGATTGACTCCCCGTTCACAAGACCCTCAAAAAGGACCTGGAGACTCAACGACACACTACTGACTGACATACCACTGAAGATGCAAATCACCCAGACTCTAACAAATTATTTCACTGAAAATGAGACGGGTGATGTCTCGGACATGACTATCTGGGAAGCACACAAGAGCGTAATACGTGCCAAACTTATACAACTTGCTTCTCAGCGTAAAAAAGAAGCAGGCAGACTAATGTCCGAGCTCATAGACCGAATCAAGACACTAGAAACACAACACAAGCGCAGCCAAGTGGAAGACACGTACAAAGAACTTCTGGACAACAGAAGGCAACTACACACCCTGTTACTCCAGAGACACACCCGCCAACTACGACGATCGAAGGGATTCTTCTACCTACATGCGAACAAGGGAGGGAGACTACTTGCACACATGCTCAGAGGGCAACAACAACCCGCACAAGTAAACAGACTGAAAACGCAAGGAGACACGACCACTCAACACCTGGGGGAAGATCGCAAAGGAATTTCTCACATACTACACCTCTCTATACAACACACACGAACTGGGCACTGAAGCACAAGAACGCTCTAAAAGAGACCGCATGACACACTTCATACAGGAACACCTCCCCACGACAATATCCACAGCAGACGCTGAAACACTCAACCTACCGATAACCGAGGGCGAATTAAGAGCAGCCATTAAAAAGACCAAAACTGGCCGCGCACCAGGCCCGGACGGACTGACCCTAGACTACTACAAACGCCTCCAGGACATCCTACTCCCCAAGCTCACAAAAGCCCTAAACGCCATCACAGACGGGAACGGGTTCCACACCGAATCACTGACAGCTACGATAACCGTAACCCCCCAAACCAGGAAAAGACCCGGAGATCTGCAGCAGCTACAGGCCAATCTCCCTATTAAACATCGACACAAAATTATTCACCAAAATTCTAGCTACCAGGATAGGCATGCTAATGCCAACACTGATACACCCTGACCAAACAGGATTTATACCGGGACGGGAGGCCCAAGACAGCACCCTTAGAGTCTTCGCCATCCAACATCTCACCAGGAGAAACAACACACCACTCCTCCTGCTGTCCACGGACGCCGAAAAGGCGTTCGACCGCGTGAACTGGACGTTTATGAAAACGGTACTACGCCTGCTAGGATTCACTGATACCATACTAAAGTGGATAGAGGCAATATACAGCGAACCAACTGCGATAGTGCGAGTGAACGGAGCCCTTACAGAACCCTTCCTGATCCGTAATGGTACGAGGCAGGGATGTCCCCTATCCCCACTTCTATTCGCGCTCACGCTCGAACCCCTACTGGAAGCAATAAGACGGAATAACAACATCAGGGATATACATGGAAAAACACCACACACAAGGTTGCCGCATACGCGGACGATATGTTGTTCTTCATCACACAACCTAGGATAACCCTGCCCTGCCTAATGAAAGAGCTTGAAGACTATGGATGCCTCTCGGGCCTCAAGCTCAACCTAAGCAAATGCGAACTCCTGAATATAACCGATCCAACGGGAAACCATAGAACCATAGCCTCGAGCTTTCCATTTCGATGGTGTCAATCCAAAATGAAATACCTGGGGATATGGGTGACGACGGAACCGAATTCCCTATACCAAACCAACTTCACCCCCCTCCTCGCCCGCATTCAACAAGACCTACGGACCTGGAACTTCCCACACATTTCATGGCTAGGCCGTCTAGCGGTTCTTAAAACCTCTTCCACACAATTCCCATATCGATACCGATGACATTCTTCGCTACCCTGAAGACTGCATTCCTAACATACATATGGAAAGGACAAAGCCCACGCCTACGATATGAACTCCTCTGCCAACCCAGACGAAACGGAGGATTAGCACTCCCAGACGTACGGAAATATCAGCAAGCGACAGCCCTACAGAGAATCCTGGAATGGCACACCAATCTCCAACACAAACAATGGGTAGCTCTAGATAGAAACACGCCCGACAATCCTTCCATCTTCGCCTCAGTTTGGAATACGAAAAGAATAACGCAGGGGGAACCGAACAAACTCTCCCCAACGAACCAAACTCTGCAGACATGGTCAGTAATACGGAGAACAACAACGACCTCTCCCACACCAAGCCCAATGACCACCCTGACGTATAACCAACAATTAGGGGGTGGACTACCCACCAGCGCCTGGACCTTCCTAGGGGAAGGAGACTTCATTCCCCTCCACAGGACCCTAACCAACACCGGACTGAAACCTCTGGAACAACTGATGGAAGGCACGCCAACCCATGCACATATACAGATACACACAGTTGGCACACTACTACCATACATTACCGGATTAAAAAGACCGGGGCACATAGAACCCTCACATGGTTCGAAGAACTTTGCGACCGAAAGTCGACCGTACTGAAATCTACCTCCACCATATACCAACACCTAATCACGGGATCACAGACCACAGTCCTACCCTGCAAAAGACGATGGGAACATCTCCTGGACAGGACATTCACAGACGCACAATGGGACAAAATCCTCATACTCCACCACAAATCCTCCACCAGCACGTCCTACCAAGAAATGAACTACAAACTACTGACGTTCTGGTACAGAACCCCAGACCTCCTACACAAAATATTCCCCGCCACCCCGGCGACTTGCTGGAGATGTGGCCTGGAAGAGGGAACAGTAAAACACATATGGTGGGAGTGCGCCAAAATCAAACCGTACTGGACCCAAATCACGACCCGCATCAAAGACATCCTGGGACCCACGACACAGCTATCCATTGAAAACATACTCCTACACCACACACACGAACCAATTTCAAGATATAAAAGATCGATCCTCCGTCATCTACTAGACGCCGCCAAAGCACTAATACCCACCCTTTGGAAACGGACTCAAATCCCCACGGCGGAACAATGGCTCGCCAAAGTGGAAGAAATTAGAGCTGCAGAAGAGATACATGCAACTCTGACAGATACTCTCACCAAACACGTAGACAAATGGCAACCATGGATTATATACACAGCGAGACGGGGCCGACGGGGGGGAGCTGAGAGAACGAAACAACACCCAAAACACCAAACAAGTCCTGCACCCATACAGTCCCCTCGCACATCGCACCACACACGAACACATACACAACAACATGCCCCCACCACACACGACCACCCTCACCACACACGCCCCCCAAATGCATCACCGCACTGAAACCAAACAAACTCACAAATCAACATCCACACGAGAGGTACCACTACCACAGGCTTAGACTCACAAAACTAATGGAACACAACACGATGCAGTGGAGAACAACCAACGGAACACCCAAACACACACTCATAACGACCACCCTGCACAATGATCCTACACAGACCCCACACCCAAGACCAACATGATCAAACGGGAACCTCACCCATGCAATCACCTAGATCAACAAAACAACTGACATATAAAGATAACTCTCAAACAGAACCACCCACCTGACCCAATACACCACACGACACACCTAACAAAATTGATCTAACCGTCACTCGACGATGACATACCACACACACACAATTCCCTTGTAGGACTTCGCACCACTAAACCAGACCAACACATAAACCCGGAAACCCGACATGCAACACAAACATAATACGAAGACATTACGCCCAGAACGTTAAAGAAACACACACATACCAACTACACAAACCACAAAATCTTGCCTAAATAGCAACCTTTAAAAGACGGATTAACCTCACTACTCTGCAAGAGTACAATGGTTCTCACTCAATACTGCTCAGAATCATAACAATGCGAACTAACAATATAAGCAACCCCCCAAACGGAAATGAACAAACGCCAAATACTAAAAAGATACGAATCAATGCTCTACACACCTGCCCCCAAGAATATTCCTAAAACACCAACCACAATCCAGGAACACAACCACACCAGCCTTCCTATAACACGTAAATTCCCGACCATCCTATCATGCAAGCAATCGGCAATGTAATAGCGACATAGCAGCCAACAACGAGCCATCCTATCCAGCACCAGCATGTAACTAACCACACCTGGTAGGCGAACACACACTTTAGACCACCAGCCCCAATTACCCACTCCTCAGACCAAGCAACTAACCAAACCTAGACTCACTAGGATACTCCTACAACAGCCACTACCCAAATACCAGAAGCACTTCCCAAACTGACGACGGCTCACACACCACCCTACTGATAGGTAAACACCCGTGCCTACAGCAACAGACACACACCCCCAGCGCATTTAATATGAGCACCACCTACGTAGACACAAGTGAATGACAAAAGACTACAACTGACCCCACATACGACTCAACAGACACCAGACATGACTCTTACCTAACCGTAGTAGGGAACATGGGGAGTATAGAAAGGAAGACATACACGAGAGCCAGGGAATAATGACACTCCACACACAATAGCTCTGCATTATGCAAAGCGCACCCTACCGATAACCAACACTGTGGCCACATTACCTCTGGATACAACACAGATGGAAATCAATTGGAAAGGACAAACGATAAATCCTATTACATGTGTAGCAATACTCGGATCTGCGTATCCACACACTCTTAGACGATATTGGAGACCTGCGAGTCTCATTGCCGAATGTGATCACCGATACTATATGGATAAAAATCCAATAAAAACACACACACATGAAAAACATACCTCCAAGGGTACTCACACCACACACATAAACAACTCAGCCGCACGACTCGCATGAGGCTATGACACGAGACACAGGAGGGGCGGAGGGAAGACTTACACAACTAAGACGGACCTGACAATCCAACATACACTAGGATCTAACACCACACGTTCCAACCATTCCTGAAAGCTAGACCAACACGTTACTAGAATTGTTTATTCATGTTATTTCTCGTTGAACCAAAAACATAAAGTGAAGAATCCAGACAACAGGAAAATACGTGTATAAGATATGGGACCTACGAGTCCACAGATGCTCCCGGCCTGCGTGCCAAAATAGATACTTCACACAATTGCCTAATAACATTGTATGCATGTTTAATACGGGACCTGCGAGTCCCACACTTTTCCTAATATGAAAATATATAACAAACAGTTGCTGTTAAAACAACAATAAAAACAAATTTACAAAATAACAGAGAATGAAGATCAGAACAGAATATCATCAAGGATTCTGAAACCACGAAAGGTCCTTGAGCGGGCAAATAGTCCTCCTTAAATAGGAAGGGAGATATCAGGTGCCCTACAAAACCCAGCAACCAGAATACATCAGGTAGGTCAGTATCAAACAGACAACACTCACGAATTGCTGCAGGATAAGAGATTCCACAGTTGCACAACATGTAGTCTGCAGTGGTAGAGAGAGAGAAGCAGAGGTTCAAATCCCACCAAAGCCAGTCAGAGAATGTTTCCTGAAACATAAATGCCAACAATACATGCAAACATACCCTTGCAACCAAAAGTACACCTGCATTTAAAAGTCAGCACTATGTGCAAACACATCCCTGCATTCAAACAATACATAAAAGTACACCACTGTATTCCAATGGCAACAGTATATACAAACAACCCTGCATGCACACATATTCCATACAAAAATATAATTAAATACATCCCTGAAAGGATAGGCAAAGGGTAGATATTCGGCTGGCATTGTGTTGTGCAGCAAATGGAGATTTAACTTTTGGCCACCCTTGCGCTAGAGTGGGGGCCAAAAATCTTTTTTACACCAGGGCCCTCTCTACATTAGTTCCGCCACAGGGTCTTCAATAGAGACCTGAATGGGACATACTTTGCATATGGGTGAGGATAAGTAGACCGGAACAGTGGTATGAAGAGATTGGTAAGCAAGGACCAGAATTTTAAGTTGTGACTTATATTTTTTGGGAAGTCAATGTAAGGACTGTCAGAAGGGGGAGGTGTGGGAAGACAGGAATATAAGCCTTGTTGCAGCATTCATTATAGATTGTAGCGGAGTGAGCTGGGAGCATGCACAACCAGTGAGAATCTGATTGCAGTAGTCAAGGAGGGAGATGATAGTAGCATGTGCGAGCACCTTTGCTGCATCTGGTGTTCGGTACGATGGGTGCGAGCTATGTTTTTGAGATGGAAGCAACAGGATTTGTAGATTGACTCAATGTGAGGGGTGAAGGAGGGGTTGGAATTGATGCAAAGGCCAATGCAGTGAGCCTGTGAGATAGAGCTGATGGTAGTGCCATTGATATGGAGGGAGACAGACACGTGATTAACAGCTCTGTAAATGCAAGTATTCTATCACAGTAGGAGGTGATCACCTAAACAGTGTTATACTATTTTTGGTTCCCTTACTATAGGTGTGCTGTGTGTCCATATATCTGTTCCTCTATTGGGAAATCCTGGGAGAAGGAAACCTGTAACTGCTGACATATTGGGTGTGTCTGTGACTTAAGTAACGGTGTTGGAGGGAAACTTCTGTTTTGGAGAAGTGAGATGCCATTCAGTTAGAAATATCTGGATGGCATCTCATGTTTTTTGGGTGTATGCAATAGGGAGCGATGGGCCGGTCTTCTAGGGGGTGTTAATGGTGATGACCACAATGGGTAGGCCTGGCATGCAATGTGGGCAAGAATGTGGGCATGTCTGCTAACTGAAGGGAGTGTGTCAGTTTGGGTTCAAGCACGCCAGACTGACAGACAGCCTCCTGGCCAGCCCCCTACTTGCAGGATCATGCAGAGAGTGCCGCTGAAAAACGTTTACTAATGAAAAAAGATCTACGCATGAAAAAAACGGCGATCTTTAGACGGTGATAGGTGATCTTCAATGGTGTAAATGCTATAGAGATGATAGTTTACCTTTAACGTTTATTAATAGACCATAAGAGTTTAACATTATGTTGTTGAGCTAAACACTGGAAGAAACAATGATGACAAACTAGCCTGTTATATAAAAATACAATTTATTAAAGTATTGTGACATAAGTAATACACAACAAGATTTTTTTTTATGATATGCAGTGCAATAATCTACCCTTCCAGGCAGCCCCTTGTGCAGTGATGGATAACTCTGGCACTTGAGGACTACATATCCCATGACATCCAGTCAAACAAAGTGATAGAGCGCCTTGGACTATGCAGATTACAAGCATATTCTGTACCATGTGTAGCCATCACTGTGCAAGAATCTTCATTTGAAAACAGGATAAACAGACAGACACATTTACTATTCACATATCTTAAACACAGAAACCAATAAGAGCTTAAGGTCTTTAATGACACATTACATTGTATAATACGTTTCTCTGTACTAACAATAAACCATGTTTTCATTTTTCTAAGTAGCTTATTTAAAAATATGTACTTTATGTTGCTGATATTTTTTAACAGACACCCTAACAAAACACACAAACAGATTTTTACAAAAAGTTGATACCAGAAACAGGTTTCTAAAATTGGAAATAATCTAATCTCTGCTCTTCGTCAGTTCACCCTACCTAAAGAAATATATTCAAGGTCATTTTATGTTTGCCAAAAAAAATATATAAGATAATAAGGAGGCTCAATTTACACTCACAATTTTCATGCACAATACACCATACCTGAATTCAATAAATGTCATAACTGTCAACTGCCATATGGGTTGAAATGTCAAGGCAATGACACACAGCCTTGTCGGTATAGCACACAAGAACGTAGCCCCTAGTATACTAATACCTAGTGTAGAATTATAGCTATTCCCTTGGGATTCTAAGAACCGGGGACAGTTGTTATGTATTACCAAAGGAACTGTGCATCTGTCTGGCATTCTAATGAGACGGACTAAAGGGCCCAAATGATTCAGCATGTCCTGGAACATACTGCAATATGGAGGACCATAGCAAAGGTGCAGGGTTAAGCAGCTCTTTTAGTAAACACCACAGCCAACAGGATGGGTAATGAATTGGAGGTGTGTGCTCAGCCTCCCCCCCAAATTCCTCATAGCTCATCGGATGTGGGTGGAATGGAGACCTGTGTTTTACAGGTTAGCAATGGGATAGTCACATGACCAAGATAAAGCAAGGGATCACCTAAAAGTTCACTCTAAGCATCATAATGTAATAACTTGAATGAAGAAGTGCTCCATCTCTCTGCTTACTGTGGTTTATAGCTGCAAAACTTTGAATTTGGCCATGAATAAAAAATTAAAAGTGTCAGTGGGGTTTTTTATCAGTTTATTTGGCCATTTCACTGATCTTATTTGCTGAGGGGAACATCAACTGGGGGCTAAACTACGTATTCCACAACTCCTGATGGACATGGGATAAGGAACAAAAGAAACCCTGATTGATAGAGCCTCCTCTCGGTTTTGGAGTAGTCTGCTTGCTGTACACATATGTCTGAGCAGTTTTAGTTAGGTATTTTTAAAATTTATTCTCTCCATATTTGAATGGTTTACCTTTATAAAGCATTTAAAATGTGACCACTAAAGCATATTGTGTCCATTTAAATAATAGAAATGAAGACATATGATATGTTTTGTCTTCTAATGTAGAAATATTTGTATGGAATTAGAAAAATGTGTGGATGATTGTCAATGTTATTCACTAAAGCGAGAAGATTCTCTTTGAATTCACTTGGAATTCTCGCTTTAGTAAATAACCCTTTGTGTCTCTTTCAGGTTATAGAATTTCGCCTGTACATTACGACACCAAACACCAATAATGCTTACCTCCCAACTACAGCGCCCGTCAAGCTGGACTCTGGTGGGAGTGTAAAAAGGTTGTGTCACTGGCTCTGCCCAAAGAAGTTGGACCCACACAGAAACAGGACAGGTCCGTCTATAAATTGACAAGTCAACCTACAGCCAATGCTGCCTGCCCATCACATAGGGCGACCAACCAGGCGTGTATCACGCAGGGAGCGCTGTTTCAGTGCTGTCTGCAGGGTTCTAATGCCGTGGCATAGCGCAGGCATGTCTAATGATTGTCAGGAACAGTTCCCCTAAAAGTGGGACACCAGGGAACAACACCGGGACAGAGGGACAAGACCCGAAAACCATGGCTATTCCACTGAAATCGGGATGGTTGGGAGGCTTAGTAATATATAGAATCAACTCTATGGTTTGCTTTCTGGTCTCATTATCGAAATCCCATCAAACATTAAAAAAAACCTTGTTTTAAATATTGGGGGAAGCACCAAACAAATCCCACAACATTGCTTGTTTGCACTCAGCACTAGTACACATGTTACTGGCATACTTTGTGAGTAAGATGCTAGCATATTTAATATCTACACAAATTTATAAATAAAAACTATTTAATAAATCAGATCTTGTTATAAAACTACTGTCCATCCGAGTCATATGAGATTATGACTCCAGGCTTGTGAGTGATATTTCATTGTGTGTATATCCCTTATTTTATTTTGCATTACTGTATTGCACTATGGTATACATTCTATTTTACAGAATATCTGTTATACTGCCATTTTAAGAAGCTCCATCTTGTTTATGTACGTATATTGTTGATTTTAAAGTGGTATAGGGGACACCACTATGAGGTGCATAGAGCTTCTTATTGACTCTTTTTCCACATTGTGCACATACTTGCTATATTACTGTCCTTATACTATTTGGCAGTATTTTACATGCAAATTCGTATCCTAAGTATTGCAGTCGTCCAATTAAATTTGCACTATTGATTTTTTGGGTAGTTAAAGCTTAACTATGAGAAATTAGACAAAGCTATCATGTTGTGAATTTTAACACACTTCATTTTTACAATTATTTTTCCAAACATGGAGGCACTATGTATACCCATCTAGGTATGAATTCTAATTCAAGTATGCAAGTGGCAGCATAATATAAAATGTAATATTTACATTAGGTAGAATATTGGTTCGCTTAACATATGACACGTAGTATTTTCATGAAAGATATACTTGAATAAGCGAAGCCTACAATGGATAGTAAAATTAGTGGTGTTTTAAAAATACCTTAATACTGCTGAGCTCTGTCAAACAATTCTAACATAAGGACAGTGAATATTTTACTAATTAATACAGTTTTTCCCAGGTAAAATACAAAACAAATTGACATTTCAAACCAAATCTTGAACTTTTTTTCATGTTGCACAAACATATAAATCTGAAATGGTAAGATTAGAATGTGCATTGTTTGAAGAATCACTAAATGTTAATTCCTTTAGGATAACCCGTCACAATTTGATCTTTCAACACTAAAATTACGGAATGTGCTTCTTGTTTAGCAAAAACATTTTCACATAAACCAGCTAACGCTAAATCAGAAGGATTAGAGCATGGTCTTGAAGGATCAGACTATTAGAATGACCATTATTGGCCCTTTAATGTTTTTTTTTTAGATTGGGATATTTATCTTTCTTTATAGGGACACTCAAGGCACTGTAACGGTTCATCTCACTGAAGTGCTTATAGTGTCTGGAGTGTCCTGGCAGAGCCCTTCCATTCAGTGTTAAACTTTTGTTTTTTGGGTGGCAGTGATTGGCTTAGAGGGTCAGCTTTCTTCTTTCAGCCTATTATAGCTAACCCCATGTTGTTATGTTAAGGAAGAATGAAATCTCTGCCTTAGCCATCCCTCCAGTGTGGGGTAAGCGGTGGGCATCCATGGACCATTATTCAGTGTCAAACTATGTAAGAATGGTTAAATAACGAGAATGGAGAATGTTTGTCCCATGAAAGAAGCTACCCGCCCTGCTTGACTATATGTCATACCCTTTTGTATACTAATCTCTAAATCTAAAAAAAAAAAAAAAGCCCCACCTATTTCTATTATAAGCTTTGCAATATAGATTTGGTATCAGTGCTTCTCTATGACAGTCATTTGATTGGATAATGCCCAACCCTAAGATTTCAGTAGGTGTATGGCAAAAATGTGGTTGACATTCTTTATCTAAAGAGACCAGTTCTGCAGCTATTGAAAGGTACGTGTATAGGTCTTAGATAATATTTGCAGAATTTTTAATAAATGCATATTTTGGAACAATTAAAGGGACACTATAGTCACCAAAACAAATTTAGCTTAATGAAGCAGTTTTTGTGTATAGATCAAGCCTCTGAAGTTTCACTGCTCAATTGTCTGCCATTTAGGAGTTAAATCACTTATGTTTCTGTTAATGCAGCCCTAGCCACGCCTCCCCTGGCTGTGGCTCACACAGCCTGCATGGAAAAAAAATGCTTTTGTTTTCAAATCAGTTGTTACCTTACTTTAAACATTTTAATCTCCTACTCTGTAAATTGAACTTTATTCACATGCAGGAGACTCCTGTAAGGTCTAGCGACCTATCAACAGAGCAGAAGATAAATTAAACAGAATTTGCAATAAAGGAGTAAACATTTGATGACTCTTTACAGGAAGTGTTTAAGAAGATTGTGTAAGTCATAGGCAGGGAGGTGTGGCTACATAAACAAAGTTATTTAACTCCTGAATGGCAGGTAATTCAGCAGTGAGACCACAGGGGCATCATCTATACATCAAAACCGCTTCATTAACCCTGTGACTATAGTATCCCTTTAATTATGCATAAAAAACTATGTGCATTTTTAGACACAGAGTTATCCTTTAACTTTCAGGATTTATAAGTACTTTGAAATTAATAATGATAAAATAAAAAAAATGGCAACAACTGAGGTATTGATTTAAAAATAGCAATAAGCTTCATAACAAATGTCATCAACATATACACAGCTTGTTAAAAATACATAAAGAACATAACAGAACACTGACAGTAACTAGATGCTTGAATGAAAATCATATAGTGTGCTCTTACTAAAGCAAGAGGATAGCTGAGATTTAAAAAAATAATAATAATAATAATCAAAGGTTTGTACAGATTAGCCATTTTTCCTCCAGTTATCAAATGACTTTTCTACGATTCCAAATTTAGCAGAAAATTCTCCTGTTTTAGTTACCAATATATTGAAGCAGCGCTACCTTTAAGCTCACTAATACACGAGAGAAACAATCATACTTCTTTGGTACTTCTTTTTGAATTTAAAAAGAAAAGCAACATTAAAGCTGCATTTAAACATTTCTTCTATATCCTACTAAATTTGTATGTTCACATTTTGGCAAACCAGAAACTTAGTAAAAACTGCATGGATTATAGAACCATACTACGGGGCTTATGAAACTGTTGCAACAGCTCGCAATTCCAGAGCAGACGATATTTTTGTTACTTTTGAGTGTTTCTTTACATTTTGCTCTTTTAGGATTTTATAGGAAAGTCTACTAAGAAACCAGTCTACATCTTGGGAGTCTTCTGGCCATTTCATATACTGACTCCTCTGCACAAAAGCTCGAATAGGTTCATGTCTCTTTAGTTGGAATGAAGATAACGTCCCCACAACGACCATGATAAGCACATCTTTTAGTTCTGTAAAGTATCTGCTTTGAGCACAGTTAAAAGCTTCGATGCACCAGCCATCCTTAAGGAAGTGCTTTGACACAATACAGATGGTTTTTCTACTGTTCCAGATGGCTTGACGGATATTCATAATATGATCTTCACCCGGAACAAAATCTCTTTCTTCAAAGCACAAATGGAAGCGGTTCCTTTCACAATAATGGGAGTCAAGGTTTTCAAGGAAAGAGTTTTGCACCCACTGGAAATCCTTTTTACTGTAACACAAGTAAGCATCATACTGGTGCATTCCTAATGAGCCTTCAGACTTTGGTCCACCCAACACCGATGTTGTGATTCTCTTGAACAGGCCAAAACAAGTTCCTCTGAAATGATTATAGACTATTGTTGATGTCACAGAAATAGCAATAATCAAAGTTGTAAAGACAAAGAGAGAAAATCTCAGTGGCAGCAACACAAGATCTTCATCACAGCCGTCAACATTCAATTTATGAAGTGGTTGATATAGGAAGTTTGTAGGAAACATACAATAAATGTCATTCGGAGAGCCTAAAAGGGTTGTGTTTGTCTCATTTAGCCACATTATGAAGCTCACTAGTGTGCAATCACATATAAAATTATTTTTTGTTATGTCAAGTGACTGGATGGAGGTAAATAATTCTGGACTCGGTGAAAGCAACTGGTTATTGGACAAATCCAGTTTTTCCAGATTTAAAGGCAATATTCCATTCGAAATATAAGTGAGAGAGTTATGAGACAAATTAAGGTTTTTTAAAGATGATAATCCATTAAATATGCCATCTGGAATAAAAGCAAAGTGGTTCCCATAAAGAATTAGTACTTTCAACCTAGAAAGGTGATGGAAAACATCTAAACATTGACCCTTTTCCCATATTAACTGTATCATGTTTTCAGATAGGTCCAGATAGATCAAGGAATTTGTTTTGGAAATATTAAAAAAAGGGTAGCAATAAGACAACCTATTCTGCTTTAAGATTATACCTTTAATTTGTGGAATATTTGAAAGCCAATACAGTTCTCCCAAATTCTCCAGATTATTTTGTGTAGCATCAAAGAAGGTTGTATTCACATATGTCTGGCCAACTGCTTTCAACCTATTTCTGCCAATGTACATTACTTGTACATAATTTATTTGTTCAAAGAACCTAATCTGTTTAATTGCATTATCTTGGAGATCCAAAAGTTCCAATTTTGTAAGTTGCTTGAAAGTGTCATCACGAATTGCTCCAATGTGATTTTGTTGCAAATAAATGTGTATTACATTTGGAAGTCCATCAAATGTGTACTCATAGAGTTCTCCAAGTAAATTGTTGGAGAGGTTAAGATGAAGGAGGCTGTTAAGTCCATGAAATGCATACTTATTTATGCGGTTTATTTTATTTTCAGCAAGATTCAGCAGTAAAAGTTGAGAAAGATTTGCAAATGTATACGGGTTTAGAGAAAAAATGCTTCCATCAGATATATCAAGAATTTGCAGATCGCTGTTCACTAAGGCTGTAAATGTGGTATTATCTGGATCTTTAAGGTTATGAAAACCAAAACTGGCTCCCATAATGTGAGGTGCCAACTTTAAATGCATTATTTTGGTTCCATTCAAAGCATTGGTAATACTTTGTAACGAGTCCACATTCAATCCATTGCTACCGAGCAATAGGGTATCAAACTGAATATTCCTGAAAGGTTTTCCGCAACTCTTCCAGACATCGGGACCTGATTCGTATAACCTATTATTTGATAAATCCATGACAGTAAACATTTTTCTTTCAAAGCTATGAAGGTCACCTCCACAAATACGTGAGATGTGATTGTATTTTAACGTCAGTAGATGAAAGTTGTAAAGATAATAAAATAATGGATTGGGTTTCAGATACGATATTTTGTTACTAGAAAGATCTAGGTACTCCAAAGATTTCAAATCTTTAAAATAATCATTTTCCAAAATTGATCCTGTCAAATTGTTGTAGTACAGTATGAGATTTTGCAAGTATGACAAACCTGCAAAGGCTTCTGAATCCAGTATGAGCATTCGGTTATATGAGAGATCCAATTCAATTAGTCCCGGCAAGTTTCGAAAGCTGTGGTTTCGGATTGTTAGTTTCTCAGTTTTTTGACTGTCAATTTGAAGTTTAAATAATTTTTCCAGAAAAGGAAAAGATGACGCATTTATTTCCAAAATGTAGTTGAAACCTAAATCAAGGATTCCAATTTCGGTTTGTACAAGAGGAATTCCAGTGAGGTTACATCCACGAAAGATGCCATATCCGTTATTTACCTGACATTCTGGTATGTCCATGTAAAGTGATAATGATTCCCCAAAAATATATACAAGATGATATATCCTGATCCACCTGATCAAAAAAATAAAAATAAAAAATGGTTAGATTTATTTTACAACAAGAAATATGGTTACATTAATATTTAGTAATCGTTTCTTTGATCATTTTCATGTTTCCCCCCACCCATTGCCCATGGGAATGAAAAATATAATAATATCAGGAGGGAATACTACTGCCCCCCCACCCCCTATCCACCAGTTATTGGCTTTGGGTATGGGGTTATGAAAATAATGACAAGGCTGCACATATCACTGTCCAACCTCCCAGTCCCTACCCATGGGCAGTGGGTGGAGGCTTTATTATGATGATAAAAGGGAATAGACATTCCATTTTCCCACATGCACCCACCTATGGGCAACACGTAAGGGCAGATTGTTGCCAGAGGGGGAACCTGCCATTGTTCGCCCCACCCAATAGCAGTGGGTGGGAGCAATACTAAAACAAAGGAGGGACATGATAGTTGTTCCCTGTAGCCTCAAATCTTACCAATATATATGCCTCTCTTTTATATTCCCCCCCCCATTTATTATAATAATATCCCCCATCCACCGCTAATGGGTAGGTCCCCCTCTCTAGCAATAAACTGCCCCAACCACTGTCCATCGGCATGTACCACCTTTAGTATAACATAGTCCCTCACCTGCTACCCATGCATAGGGGCATGGAAGACCAGAGACAGGTCCCTCTGCAGAGGAGTAACTAGATACCACAGAGTTCGAATGCAAGAGTAAAAAAACCCAAAACATATCACCCTACCTTTCTCCTTTTTTGTAATTTACCTGAGCGGGGTGTGTGGGTGGCTAAGTTTGTGCAGTGGTTGACTGCACACCGTGGTTCTGTGTGGTGCTTGGTTGAGTGTGATTGTGTTTTTGTGGTTCAGTGCTATATATATTGGTGAGATGTGTGGGTTACCGAGTTTGTGCAGTGGTTGGCTGAGTTTGATTCTGTGTGAAGTTGGCTCAGTGTGATTGTATATGGGATGTGAATGTGTGTGAGTGTAGACTGATTGTTTGTGCAGTGGTTGGTTGAGTTGGTTGAGTTTGATTCTGTATGGTGCTTGGATGAGTGTAATTGTGTTTTTTTTTTGCTCAGTGCTATATATATTGGTGAGATGTGTGGGTGGCTGAGTTTGTGCAGTGGGTGACTGAGTTTGATTCTGTATGGTGCTTGGATGAGTGTAATTGTGTTTTTTTGGCTCAGTGCTATATATATTGGTGAGATGTGTGGGTGACTGAGATTGTGCAGTGGTTGGTTGAGCTTGATTCTGTGTGAAGTTGGCTCAGTGTGATTGTATATGGGATGTGAATGTGTGTGAGTGTAGACTGATTGCCCCTTTGGGCAATACCCATGCTGATGCTAAAATGTAAGCTTCACTGCCAGCATATTGGCATCGGTGCATCCCATACTCTCCCAACAAGCGTGAGAAACACCTGCAGTTGGATTTACACAGTAACAAGGCATTAGACCAGTTGGCACATTTCTAGTGTTGAGATTTCCATTAACAGATGGCAGAGGATGTATATATTTAAAGTGATTTTAATTAAAATCTATACACATGTATTAATAAAACATGCACACATATTACAACAAATCAGAATAATTAGCTGAAATTATTTTTATATTAAACATTTTTATTCTCTTAAGCACACAAACTTTCTTGAACTTACAGGGATTCTATAGTGCCAGGAAAACATACCCAATTTTGATTGGCACTTGCCTGTCCTGACTGGCTACATCAAGATGGGCAAAAAGGTAAAAAAATAGAGGACAGAGCCGCCTAGATCTGGAAAAAGTATCGTCGATCTCTGGAGACAGGCACGCGGTGGCCTTGATCGCAAGATGGATGCTTACCTTGATGAAGAATCAGACATCTCTGATGATCCCACGTTGGGAGAAGAGGTACAATACCTACCTGCTCCGCCGGGGACTGTACCAACACTGCCTCAGTCAGATCGGGGATGAATCTGACTGAGGCAGTGTTGGTACAGTCACAAAGGCCGTCATGCAGGAATTGCGGACCTCAGACGCAATATACAGGCCGACATGGCTGATATCAGGAAAGATACAAGGGGTCTGATCGAACGCATGGGAGCCCTACAGCAAGAATTAAGAAGCAGCCCACAACAGGTGGCACACCTGCAACGAGAGATGTGTGGCACTGGAGGATGCTTGGCGCAGCAAGAACCTCAAGATCCGCGGTATACCGGACACGCCTGATGGGTGCAACTTTGACCCCCAAACAGGCAAAATCAGTAAACCTCGATGACATGTTCAGGATCAGTCTCGCCCACCGGCCGACGCAATGCAGAGGAGGAGCGGCGCTGAGGAGAAGACAGCGACGAGGGACATCGTCGCTGCCTCAGGTACGTCGCTGAAGAGGTTTTCAGTAACCGGGGATTGGGGGGTGGAAGGGAGAGGGACCCTCCAGTGCCAGGAAAACGGATTGTTTTCCTGGCACTGGAGATTCCCTTTAACGATGGTTTATCTCTCCCTACCCAAGTAACACCAAACTAAGTTGTACATGTGTTACTATTTTCTTGTAAATTAGCATGTGGCTTATTGTTTAACTCCTCCAAACCCCCCCCCCCAAAAAGTGCAGCGACTCATGACATTTACTGTTCCTAATCAGTCTGTATTATGTCTTGTTTCACACACAATGTTACCGTCTCTTCTTGTACGCATACCTGCACGACCAAAATAAATAATAATAAAATAAAAAATCCCGTTCAGTCACTTACCTGAATCCAGCGCCGATGTCCCTCAGCGCGGAGTCAGGCTCCGCCAACACTTCTCCCCCGCCGACGTCAATCGGTTTTGGAGACCTAATCCTCGGAAAATCTGATGCTGGAGGTTTTCATGCAGAGCGTGAGGATCTCCAGCATCAGATAATGGACCAATGGTCCATTTTGATTCCGGAAGTCCCTCTAGTGGCTGTTTGATAGACAGCCACTAGAGTAGGAGTTAACCCTCAGAGGTAGTTATTGCAGTTTCTGTAGGGATAAGGGACATTGCACCCAGACCACTTCAATGAACTGAAGTGGTCTGGGTGCCTACAGTGTCCCTTTAATGGACCCAAGTCTTTTTTTCAGCCAATGTAACTATGTACATTGTATAGCATTACTGCTTGCATATTGTATAGATGTAATTAAACATTCTTTAATGCACACTTATTTTATATACACTTTAATATAATAGACATTTAAAAATAATGCATGCACATGTATATATACTGTGTGCATCTACACATTATATATATATACACACACACACACACACACACACACACACACATACGCCTATTACAACAAATCACATGAATTGAGTGAAAACTATTTTTTTAATGAAACTTTTTCATCCTCTTAAGCACACACATTATCAAAGATCCATGCAGTCACTCATTGGATCAGCCAATGTTTGACCAACACACTTGGCCTGACAGACACGTACTGTCACTGATACTGATACACACTGACATAGGCTCACTGACAGACACTCACTGACACATTTTCACACATACTGTGCATACAAATTCTTGCACACATAAACATACTCTCGTTGAGGCCCCCCCAGCCTCCTTACTTTTGGGAGAGCTGGAGTGGGCCTTCTGCCTGGTGTCTACTGGGGCTGCTCTGATTTTAGGGCTCTCAATAGTGATGTCATATCCCGACTCCTGATATTACCACGGTGCACGTAAGGGAGCTTTGCTGCCAGGGCAAATATAGATCAGAGCTCCCTCGCTGCCCAACTTTTGCTATCCTCCTCAGGGGGCACCCTAAGACAGCAGGCTCTGTGGCCCCCCATGAAAGGTGGAACACCGTGGGTTGGTAGCACTTCACCTATACTTTTAAAGGCTACATCCCATCACTAATGCATGTTGGATAGTGGTCAAGGGAGGATTTTATTCTACCAAGAATTATAAAGAGGTCATATAGACCTCCATAGGTTTTTTTTTTTTTTTTTTTATTATTGCATTTGAATTACATGTTTTTAAATTTAATTTAACTTTTTTAGCTGCTTGTCGTGACAGTAGCCGAGCATTGTAGAGTTTTAAAAGTCAGGTTGCATACAGATAGGTTGAAATCTGGTGGAAATTCAAGTCTTGCAAATCAGGACAGGAGGCATTCAGACATTGCTGAATAACCCTGTTAATGTTGTTTTTTTTTAATTGAAGTTGAATCTCAGTTATTATCAGCTGATAAACAGATCCATAGATAGGGAACAGTGTGCGAGATAGCTTTTAGAAATCTTCTATATTCAGCTAGGAAAATTTGGCAGATGTGGGTTTTATCTTGAATTGAGTGATATTGAAGTTTAGCACTTAGCATTTTAAAATTAAAATATGGGGATTAACAACACACCTCTCCATGAGGTGGTACAGACCATTAGCTGTTAAAATAACAAAATATGATCTACAAGGTTGACCTTTTTGTTTCCTGTCCTTAAGCAAACGTCACCTCGATGACTGGATGTATTTCCAGCCCTAGACACCTGTGACGTAGGACATAGATTGGGACACATATGATAAGCATTCTGACCTATTCCAGGAAACTAAACAATAAACTAACCCGCTCTGAATCAGTCACCTTGTTGTTTAAAAAATGTTTGGCTTTGTCTCACTTCAAGATGTTGGTGTAGATGTGTCCTTACTTTGATTTCAGATCGGTCATACCTCACCAGTTCTTTTTGGGAAGCCCTTTTTATGTTGTGGTTTACTGTCTCGTTTACCTGTTGCCTACACATCCTGCCAATTTACTCTGTCAAACATCCAGAATGGCATGGAATCACTGTTCTCATTGTCTGCCCGACCTCTCAAAATGTGTGTGACTACGAACAGAAAACAAAAAGATGTAATGCTTTCTTTTCTCTGCTACTCCAGTGATTTATGCCTTTCTACCCCAATTCATTGATCTTGTCTACATTGTTACATCACGTGATAGCTAATCCTCTCGTAACATTATCTAGTCAGTGAAACGTTATTCCAATATCTCTAGAATTGTCTTGGGTTAAAGAAACCTAAAATTCGTTGCTCCTGAACTGTATCCCAGTACTTTTTAATTGCTATTAGAGTACTTAACGAGGCCTTTCAAGAATGTTAAGATGACAAAGAGGTCTTTTATTTTAAAGTCTAAAGAATGACAATAATTCAACACTCCCTCCTCCCCATAACAACTTTCAATCATTAAAACAAGTAGGACGAAACCCAGATCTATTACCAACTGGCCTATGGTTCACGTATACAGACGGGAGAAGGGTGAAATTTATAAAACTTTCAAATAATTAAAATACCAAACTAGAAATAAAAGTAATCCCAGAACTCCTTGAAATGAACACACAACACACAGTGTTTCTAAAAGATGGCAAACGCTATAATAAAGATGTACAGTAGGCAACAAGTGCCTGTATATACACCAACAGGCTAAAATCATCAAACAGGGGGGCGGGGCCTGGCCGCCGACGGGATCAGACGCGCTCCAGGGTCTAAGAATCGGCGAAAACTGGAGGCCAAACCTAACTAGCGGTTCACACTGGCGACCAAATCGATCCCCAGCTGAAGGGGAAAGCAGGGATACCTCACAAGACCCAGCCTGGCAATAACAGCGACCCGACAAGGGCCCGGAGCACAAGGGAGCTTGAGCCGAGACGGGACGGCCGCCCTCCCGGGTCTCCAGACGGCGGCTGGCTCCCCTCCCCCCCCTCTGGACCGGGGGGGTCATCCCGGTCTACCAGGGCAACCACTGGGGCACCAATCTGGGCCCAGAACAACCACCCTGCTGTGGAATACCTGCTGAGCGGCACCACACAAGATGGCCGCCGCCCGCATGCCATGTGCGTGACCGGCCAGCACTACAGAGCCGAAAGCAGAGAGGATCACCCAGCTAGAACAAGGCAAGTCTGGGGACGACAACATCACCTACCATAGCCGGGGAGAAAGTGGGGCTGAGAGTGTTACTAAGCCCTCTGACCACAAATGACGACCCATGGGGAAGCTGTGCTTTCACGCCGCAAGACGTCTCTACCAGTCACCCTCCCCGAACAACAACAAGTTCGTTAGCTCACGGCTACAGATCAAGCCTGGAGGGTGAAGCCCAGCTGCCACCCAGCTCCTCTTGCAGAGACACCCAGGACCAGAGACACACCGGGAGCAAGGCGCTGGTAACCCGGCTTGTACTGGAGCAGTCCTGCAACCCAGCAAAACACCAAGAGACAATCACCCCGAGACACAACGCAATGCCCCGATGAGTATGTGCTTGGACAATAATGGACTCACTAGCTATTGTCTTACGACCTTAGCAACACGCAGCTAGGACTGGGGCCTCAAGATGAGTGCGCTGCAGTATGTTTATTGCTCATTGTTTTTACACAAAAAAGTTTGTTCTTAACTGACACCCTGCTGCACTCTCCTCTCACTAATCTAACTCCTATGCTCTGGCAAAAGCTACATCTCTATCCTTAAATCTTTTCATGTCATTAACCTGCTATTATAGAGCCTTGTTCTGAAGTCTTTATGGTCGTTGCCTCTGCATTGGGGATGGAACTAATAAGCCTGTTTTTACCTGGAATTACTAGTAAGGTTGATGCTTTCACGACTAACAAAGCTTGCTCGTATCATAAAAATATGTCTGTTTAATGTAACCTAGAATGTCAGCAAGACGCTAGAACTAATGAGATTGTCTCCTCAAGACAAGAATGTTGATATATTCCAACTTAAACATGAATGCCTAGCTTAAACCTAGCGTGTTTTACACTCTCAAAAAAAAAAAAAAAGTGCTGTTTCTGAAAATGTCATACCAATGTTTCTTACCATGTTTCACACTGATGGTTTCCTAATGATGTTGTGACATTGTGAGCATACCTGCATTCACTCAAAAGCACGTCAAAATAAAGAATTACAAAAATCATCAAACAAGAAAAATAATTTGCTAATAATGTAAAAGCATAATAGTGGTTTCCCACGCTTGTAAAAGTTGTATATAGTATCTTTGTATGGGGAAAAGCTAAGTAGGCCAAATGAGGGGTATGCTAGCAAACAATATAGTAGAGAGAGACTAAAAAGACATTGACTAGCACCTACTATCTATATGCAATGTCTCCTCCCTACAAAGCACTAAAGTCACCCAGGCCACGTCATCTCAATGAATTGGCCTTGGTGCAGATGTCCTAACAATGCAGAAACAGCAATGCTTATTTTGAAGAGTTAAACACATACTGACAGCCACTAGAGGCACTTCTGCTGCAACTACAGAGTAAAACTTGGTCACGTGACGTTGCAGCCCCCCTACAAAAGCATTGAATTCAATGCTCATGTGCATCAGGTCCTTAATGCTCCTCTATAAGGAGCATTGGGTGGAGACTCGCCAGAAGAAGCCATGTCTCCTCCATCACTTGACGAGTGGCAGAGAGATAAGCAGCGCCGAGGGAGACTCAGCACTGGAAAAAGGTAAGTAGGAAACTTTTTTTTATTATTTTTATGGCACACAAGGGTGGGGGAGGAACCTGTTTAACTAAAGACAGGGACACTAAAGGGATACAAGTTCATACGCTTCCTAGGTTTATTCACAAAAGTGGAAATTTAAAAGAGAATTTCAAATTCAAAATAAAAATAGCTGAACTGGAAACGTGAAGTCAGCTAAGTCAGTTTTGCGACTTTGGACTCAAATTTTATATTCACTTTGGATTCTCATTTTAATCAATAACCCTGTCAGTGTTCCTTTAAATTTGCTGCTGGAAAGGCTCACTCTTATCACAGGCATAACTGTGAGCTGCCTAAACAGTACATGGAGTTGCAAAAAAGAGAGAGGGTCCCAGCTTAATAAGTAAGAATGACAGAGTTAGTGGACCATAGGCCTTACGTGCCCACCCCTATATATTGCTTCTAGAGTCATCACTGTTGTTGACTACATCTCCTCTGATGCTTTGCCAGCATTATGCCTGTGAGAGCATTATGGGAGAGGCAATCCATAACATCTGGAGCACCAAGCCTAGAGGTGCTGTAGTCTATTTGTCCTGAAGCTAGAAATACCATCTAACCCCACAAACCTCAGCACATGGGAGCTCACTCTTCATGGGTATACTTTACCTAATCCCTGTCCTTATCATGAAACAAATAACTATTTACAGCGAATATCAAGTGCTACCCATAGTGACTGGGAAAATGAATATAAGAAATTGCCCAACGTATGTTTTGGTGCTGGTAACTAACCCTCATCATGGACAACATACTGAACGGTCCTACATGACATTATTTAACCCCTTAAGGACTGAGCCAAATGTACAAGTTGTGAACAGAACAAAACGTAAACAAAACCTGCCATTTGCGCTATATGTCTGCCCAACCGTAATTCACCTCTTTCACATTAAATGCACCCCCCCCCTTATTATATATCATTTTATTCAGGGGAAACAGGGCTTTCATTTAATATCAAATATTTAGCTATGAAACATAATTTAATATGAAAAAAATGGGAGAAAATAATAAATGTTGTTATTTTTTTTAGTTCTGCATGACATTTTAACTGTCAATGTCATAATACTGTTTGCTTTTACTGCAATAAAATACACATATTTGTATTCAGCAAAGTCTCACGTGTAAAACAGTACCCCCTATGTAAAGGTTTTATGGTGTTTTGGGAAGTTACAGGGTCAAATATAGCGTGTTACATTTGAAATTGAAATTCGCCAGATTGGTTACGTTCAGGGCCGGTGCAAGGATTTTTGCCGCCCTAGGCAAAGGTAAAGTTTACCGCCCCCCCCCCCCCCGTGACATCACAATGACCCACCCATATGACCAGCCATGTTAACTAACGCTAGTGCTGCAGTGCCGCCGTGTTTACATTAAAAAGCCTGCAGGGACAGGCTATAGACACCAGAACCACTACATTAAGTTTCTTTAATGTGAGGTAAATTAGATAAGTGCAACAAATAATATACTAGATTGCCTACTTACAACCAGATGAGGATTATGATGGGCTCTAGCTGCAGTCTGGCTCCACTGGTCTGGTGTAGAACAGGATCTATGCAGGCTGTTTGTAACTGTGCTCACAAAAATCAATGTTCTGGGAGAACGGGAAGCAGCTCCATTTTTTGGGGGCCTTTACACAGCTCAAGGTCTGGGTCCCAGGGTCCACCAATGTGTTTGTTCACAGGGGGTGGAGTGTGTAGGGGATGTCCTGATTTGTGTGTAAGGAATGCATTGTGTGAATTTGTGTTTGTATGTGTAAGGGCTGCAAGGTGTGTTTCTGTGTATGTAAGGGATGAAGTGTGTGAGTCTGTAAGTGTCTTTGAGTGTGTGTGTAAGGGGTGCATTGAGTGTGTGTAAGGACTGCATTGTGTGTTTCTGTGTGTGTGTAAGGGATGCATTGTGTGTAAGGGTTGCATTGTGTGTGTGTGTGTAATGCATTGTGTGTGTAATGCATTGTGTTTTTCTGTGTGCAAGGGGTGCATTGTCTTTGTGTGTAAGGGGTGCATTGTGTGTGATTGTGTGTGTGTGTGATGAATGTCAATCCCTCCCCCCTCCCTTGTCACTCTCTTCTCCCCCCTCCCTTGTTACTCTCCCCTCCCTGTTAATTTCTCTCTCCCCCTCAATTCCCCTCCCTGTCAATGTCTTCCCCCCTCCTTGTTAGTTTATTTCTCCCCCCCTCCCTGTTTCTTTCTACCCCCCCTCCCTAACTCCCTGTTTCTTTCTCACCCCCCTCCCTCCCTGTTTCTTTATCCCCCCTCCCTCCTTCCCTGTTTCTTTATCCCCCCTCCCTCCTTCCCTGTTTCTTTCTCCCCCCTCCCTGTTTCTTTCTCCCCCCCTCCCTCCCTGTTTCTTTCTCCCCCCTCCCTCCCTGTTTCTTTCTCCCCCTCCCTCCCTGTTTCTTTCTCCCCCCCTCCCTCCCTGTTTCTTTCTCCCCCCCTCCCTCCCTGTTTCTTTCTCCCCCCTCCCTCCCTGTTTCTTTCTCCCCCCCCTCCCTCCCTGTTTCTTTCTCCCCCCTCCCTCCCTGTTTCTTTCTCCCCCCCTCCCTCCCTGTTTCTTTCTCCCCCCCTCCCTCCCTGTTTCTTTCTCCCCCCTCCCTCCCTGTTTCATTCTCCCCCCTCCCTCCCTGTTTCTTTCTCCCCCCCTCCCTCCCTGTTTCTTTCTCCCCCCCTCCCTCCCTGTTTCTTTCTCCCCCCTCCCTCCCTGTTTCTTTCCCCCCCCTCCCTCCCTGTTTCTTTCTCCCCCCTCCCTCCTTCCCTGTTTCTTCCCCCCTCCCTGTTTCTTTCTCCCCCCCTCCTCCCTCCCTGTTTCTTCCCCCCCCTCCTCCTTTCTCCCCCCTCCTTCTTTCTCCCCCCTCCCTGTTTCTTTCTCCCCCCTCCTTCTTTCTCCCCCCTCCTCCCTCCTTCTTTCTCCCCCCCTCCCTGTTTCTTTCTCCCCCCCCTCCTCCCTCCCTGTTTCTTTCTCCCCCCCATCCTCCCTCCCTGTTTCTTTCTCCCCCCTCCTCCCTCCCTGTTTCTTTCTCCCCCCTCCCTCCCTGTTTCTTTCTCCCCCCTCCCTCCCTGTTTCTTTCTCCCCCCTCCCTCCCTGTTTCTTTCTCCCCCCCTCCCTCTCTGTTTCTTTCTCCCCCCCGTTTCTTCCCCCCTGTTTCTTTCTCCCCTCCCTCCCTCCCTCCCTGTTTCTTTCTTCCCCCCCTCCCCTACCTATGATGTAGCGTGGCCGAGCTCTCTATGGTCCGGCCGGGTACAGGGAGATTTTGTTTCCTGTACCCGGCCGGACTAAAAGGAAGTGAACACTCAGTGTTCACTTCCTGTTAGTCCGGCCGTGTACAGGAGACAGATGCTCCCTGTACCCGGCCGGACCATACAGAGCTCGGCCACGCTACAGTGAGGGAGTGACAGGAGGGAGCGCTGAGCGCTTACCTCCTGTCAGCCCCTCTCCTCTGGCTGCGCCCGGGTGGTGCGCCCTCATGGACGCACCAGCCCGAGCAAAGCTGCAGCCGCCTGAGGCTCTCTACAGAGCGCTCGGGCGGCTGCAGCATTAGGGGGGCCGGCGCTTTCCTGGCAGCGCCCCTTCCCAAGGGGCGCCCTAGGCGGCTGCCTAGTCCGCCTAACAGGTAGCGTCGGCCTTGGTTACGTTGCCTTTGAGACTGTATAGTAACCCAGGAATTAAATTTACACCCATAATGGCATACCATTTGCAATAGTAGACAACCCAAGGTATTGCAAATGGGGTATGTCCAGTCTTTTTTAGTAGCCATTTGGTCACAAACACTGGCCAAAGTTAGCGTTAGTATTTGTTTGTGTGTGAAAAATGCAAAAAACGCCAATTTTGGCCAGTGTTTGTGACTAAGTGGCTACTAAAAAAGACTGGACATAACCCATTTGCAATACCTTGGGTTGTCTACTATTGCCAATGGTATGCCATCGTAGGGATAATTTTTTTCTTGGGCTACCATAGGGTCACAAAGGCAACGTAAGCAATCTGGCAAATTTTAATGTGAAAAAAATGAAACACAAGCCTTATATTTGACACTGTAACTTTTAAAAACACCATAAAACCTGTACATGAGGGGTACTGTGTTACTCTGGAGACTTTGCTGAACACAAATGTGTGTTTCAAAACAGTAAAAAGTATTGCAGCAATAATATCGTCCGTGTAAGTGCTGTTTGTGCGTGAAAAATTCAAAAAAAGTCACTTTTACTGGCGATATCATCGTTGTAATACATTTTACTGTTTTGAAACACTAATATTTGTGTTCAGTGAAGTCTCCCGAGTAAAACAGTATCCCCCATGTACAGGTTTTATGGTGTCTTGGAAAGTTATAGGGTTAAATATAGTGCTAGCAAATTAAATTCCCTATACTTTCGGCATGGGTTATCAGGCAGGTCCAGCTAATTGTAATTAATTAGGATACCTAATAATGTAAAAATATTACATAAATATATGTGTAGAATTAATATATGTATATATATACATATGTGTATATATACGTATATATATATTTTTTTTTTTTTAAAATATTTGTATTTATATATAGGTATATATAGTGATATATACGTATATATTTATGTATATAGATATATATATTATTTCGTTCTACGTGTATTTTGATATAAATATATATATATTAATATCACAATACAGTTAGAACGAAATAAAACACATCTATATATTTTTTAATATTTTATTTTTAATTATTTTTTTATTTTTTTACGTATTTACATATTTTTTTAATATTATATATAAATATATATATAACAATAATTATATATATATTTAATCAGTATCAGTCTACGTGTAATTTGATATTAATATATATATATAATTTTATATATATATTAATATTAAAATACACCTAGACAGTGTATGTGTGTGTGTATATGTATATATATATATATATACTTAGATCATATATATATGTTATATTTTTTTACACTTATTTAATTTATTTTTATTTGATTTCCAGCCAGCAGGGGGACTAACTGTCAGTACAGTTAGTCCCCCTGCTGGCATTGCTGCAGCCAGCTATCCCGGCCATGTGATTGTGATGTCCTCACAATACTGTGGAATACCGTGGAAAAACAGCACACATATAGTGCAATATAGTGAATGGGTCTGGTTTTATAGTTGGGGCATACTTCAGTCCCTTATTCAGAACTTTGATTTGATGTCAGTTAAATTAAAAATATGTATTGCATTCTTGTTCTTTTGCTTCCTCTCCAACTCCTAGTAACACCCTCTTTTGTGGACCTCATTGGCTGAATCTGGGGGGCAGCAGTCTAGTTATAAATGTTTCTTGTTCAACATGAGGTTCATTTTTCTTTACCTAGAAAACATCTGATATTTTAAATTAAAGGGGCATATTTGCTATTTTTGTGTTTGTTTGAGAACTTTTTTTTAATATTGTTAGGGCTATTTTCTGAAGCTGTGGTACCCTTTTTAATTTTGAAATCATAGCTGACTTGGAGAATATCTCCAGTTTTATATCAGACCTGGCTTAAGCCTTAGGTTTGAAATTTTAAACTGTGGGCCTATAAGGAATATTCTCTTAAATTGTACTTCAATTGTAGCAGTTTTATTTAAGCAATATTTACTCTGTAGAACTAAGTGCTCATACTCGTAGAAAAACAACTCCAGCATTGTGTTTGCTTACCTTATCCTTGTTTTTACCTCATCCACCTTATTATACAAAAAGCCTGCTTGACCAGAATAAAGCTACCATTGATATAACAAACTGATTTTAAGCCACATGATTGTGCAATTGTAATCTTGCTTATCAGGTTAAACATTTGAATAAGGATAAAAGATTTCCTAATCTGCTTATTTCGGATTTGAAAACATCTTCTATTTAATTTCCTGTTATAGACAGTGTTTACGACACTTGTAATAATTGATACATTGTATTCAATTATGCTTCCCCAAACAGGTTTTTTTTCAGGATTATTCACTAAAGTGAGAATTCAGAGTGAGTTTAAAGTGAATTTTAAATTCAAGGTATTTCATAAAGATTATTTCTTTATGAAATACTAATTTTGAATGGGAAGGGGGGTCGGGGGACAAGAAGTGGTAACAGAGGCACTTCCCGACTGCAGACTGCTTCAAAGGATACCACACACAGGTCGATTTTTGAATTTTTTTTATTTTTATTTTTTTAACATTTACCGTTCAGTTGTTTATTTTTTTTTACCTGGAGTGTTTTCGTGCAATAACCAACAACAGGCTCCCCTAAATCATTCACAAATGTGTGTGTGAAAATAAAAATGTAAAAATTACCACCACACATTTTCTCAAATTTTCTGACTAAAACTATTGCATCAAAGGCATCAAAACACTCCATATACAATACCGTGGGATGTCAACTTTTCAAATATATGCACGCCCATGGCAAGAAAATAAATTGGGATATGGAAAAAGGCCCCAAAAAAGAAGATAGGCAAAGAAGATATGTCACATTTTAAAAACACGTCAGAAGTTTGGCATTGCACCCCCCCCCCCCCATACAGCCCAACACACCTATGCCTAGGTGGTATCACTGTACATATTGGAATGTTCTTTAGCAGTAACACCTAACATGAGCTGAGAATCCATGCCTAAAGTAGAATGTGTGTGGAAAAATAACACAAAAAAATGACTACCTAAAAGTTTGACAAAGACTGGTGGTAGAATTATTGCATGGAACGTGTTAAAATACCACCATTTGAAATAGCCTAGGGCGTCTACTATTAAAAAATATATGGGTTGATGGGGGTAAATTACATTGACCGGCTTAAAAAATGTCCCAAATATGACGTGGGTGTGTGATGACCAGCTGTGAAAATTCCAAGTTGGAAAACTGGAATGCACACCCTCCAAATAAGGTCTTTTTGCCCCCAGAGAACCCAACACACCTATACATGGGTGCTATCACTATACTCAGGAGATGTTTCTGAACACATATTGGGGTGTTCTTTGGCAGTAACCCTTAAAGTTCTCTGTACATATATTCTTAAATTGCTATGTGTGTCAAAAAAAAATCACCAATTATTTGTAAACATTTTTTTAAATTTGGCATAGATTGGTGGTAAAATGGTTGCATGAGAAGAGTCAAAATACCCCAAGTTAATACCTTAGGTTGTCTTCTTTTATGAAATATATACATGTGAAGGGGTATTCAGGGATTCCTGACAGATATCAGTGTTACAATGTAACTTGTTGATTTTGAAAAATAAAAATGGTTTGGAAATAGCAAAGTGCTTTTTGTACTTATTGCCCTATAACTTGCAAAAAAAAAGCTAAGAATATGTTAACATTGGGTATTTCTAAACTCAGGACAAAATTTATGAACTATTTATCATGGGTGTTTTTTTTGGCGGTTGTAGATGCATAAAAGATTTTGGGGGTCAAAATAAGAAAAAGTGTTTTTTTTTATTTTTTCATCGTATTTTATAAAATTTGTTATAGTAAATTATATGATGAAAATAATGGTATCTTTAGAAAGACCATTTAATGGCGAGAAAAATGGTATACAATATGTGTGGGTACAGTAAATGAGTAAGAGGAAAATTACAGTTAACCACAAACACTGCAGAAATTTAAAAAGAGCCCTTGTCCTTAACGGTAGGAAAATTGAAAAACGGTCTCGTCACTGAGGGGTTAAAGCACTGTCCCTAATGAGTCACATTTCCCTTGACAAATTAGCTATGTTGACACAAGTATCTACTGCAGGTCAAGTCATTCCAGACATGTGAGCATTTTGCTTTGGCTCTTCCACTGATGGCTGGTGTTGTAAGCTCTGTGTGCTTGTGAGCATGGGTCTCACATTCAATATACAAGAGCTACCTTAGGCACTTCAGCAATAGTTTGCCTT
Source organism: Pelobates fuscus (assembly GCF_036172605.1). Taxonomy (NCBI): domain Eukaryota; kingdom Metazoa; phylum Chordata; class Amphibia; order Anura; family Pelobatidae; genus Pelobates; species Pelobates fuscus. The sequence goes on along the minus strand of NC_086318.1, from coordinate 386,088,374 downwards.
AATTTTTTGATGATGCTAGGCCCAGTAGCCTATTGTTGTGCTGTCTCTATGAGCATTATGACTCTTGGCTATGCCATGAGAAGCTTAATTTATTACTAGTGGGTTCTCCTAAATGGGTGGCAGAGATGCAATGGGGTAAATGGATGGAAACTCAATAAATAATATGACTGCGAGAGGGCGTCATATGAACTAGCGTCTGCCAGGACTTACAGCAGCAACTGCATGCTAAATTGTGGGGAAACAGCACATATTTATATAAACATACATCAAATATTTAGCAGGTAACAGGTAAGAAACAGAATGTGATAAGTTTGGAATATCACAATACCTACCGAATGTTCATTTTCTACTCACTAACAGCATCACAGCCACCAATCACTGAGATGTTTCAGAAGTATCTGCATTTAAATGGAGGGAGAACAAAAATATTGTGTGAATAACAAATAATGTTTCCTTACATTTTCAAAGCAAATCAATGAATGAAAAAGTTAAATTAATTAAAACTCCTACAAGGAATGAAAAGAGAAAGTTCTGGAACAAAATGGGTCATTTGAGAATTTTTTTTGTAAATCTTTTATTGTCAAAGGTTTTGTTCAGTGTTATCAATGCTTATTAGTTACAGTATCGTGGACACGCAGGTCCGTTATTCGGATAGACATATTAATCAGTTACAGGCATTATTCCATGCATCTTTAGGCAAAGTATGATATATTACGTTACAGTTGGGTTGTTGACAGGTCTGGGCCATGCCGAATCGTTTTCGCCTTTGCTTAAGTGTAGCCTGTATGTTGTCGGATGGCATGTTACTGTTGCCCCGATCTGCATCGGTTATTGGTCTTGGACTCTAGTCATGTGCTAGGTCTACGTCGTCGGGGTAACCTCCATTAATTGTCAAGAAGTGGTTACCGTGATATATTAGGGTATGCATAGTTGATCGATGTCTGTTTAGCTGCTTTATAAGCTGTCGTATGTTATCCTGTCCAGTAGCAGTACGTCTGATTTGTGTGGTATGTGTTTTTTATGCTCAAAGTCATTTTAAAAGCTATATTACTTTCTATCCATGTATGTGCCGGTACCTTCCGGCTTTCGGTCATGTCGGTAAGAGCAGTAAGAGGGGGAATGGGATACAGGTACGTGGGAGGGTGGGGGAGGAGGGTGGTGGAGAGAGGGGTGAGGAAGAGGGAAGGTGGGGATGGATGGGGGGAGAGAAGGTTCACTCCAGATCTCCTATCTTTGTGCACCCGCCGCCCCCAGCTGCCGGGACCCGGGTCCAGGGACCGAGCCATCGACCGTGACCGCACTCATCCTCTCTCATTACAAGCCTCGTTGTTATCCTTCTAATGGCTCTTGGAGGTGTACATGAACCAGGGTGTCCAAGCCTCTGCGTGTTTGGTGGCCCTGCCAAGGAGTGCTGCGTGTATCGCTTCTGCTCCCTGGATGTCTTCTACTTTGCGTATCCATTCTTCCCTTTGTGGTGTTTCTGTTTTCTTCCAGTATATGGGTATGAGCGACTTGGCTGCATTCAATAGATGTCGTAAGATCGATTTCTTATATCTGGATATTGGCATTGGCGATATGTGGAGTAGTGCTAGTTCAGGCGTCCATTCAATCCCGTCTCCCAGGATCTCACGTAGTTCCTCTCTAATCATCTCCCAGTAGGGGGTGATTAAGCTGCATTCCCACCATATGTGGATCGTCGTGCCCTGTTCGGACAGGCATCTCCAGCACAGTGGTGAGGTTGATGGGTATATTTTATGGAGGATCGAGGGTGTTCTATACCAAGAGGTCAGCAGTTTATAATTTGTTTCCTGAAATTGTGAACTGATGGTGCTTTTATGGTGCCAAAGCAATGCTTTGTCCCATTGTTGTCGTGTGAGTGACTTAGCTAGGAACGTCTCCCATTTGCAGCGGAACGTGTTATGTTCAGTTAGGTGCCCAATCAGGAGATGTTGATATAATGTGGAGATCGTTTTGTCGAGCTCAACTGCATTCATGCAGCTTTCCTCGAACCACGTGAGTTCTCGAGTTAGACGATCTCTGTTGCGGAGCGTGCTATGGAAATGTTTTACTTGTAGGTATCGGAGCATTAGTTGTAAAGAGCATGGTCTGCCGTTTAGTAACGAGTCCAGGGGGCGGATCTCTCCGTGTTGTAAAACCGTGTGTATGGGTACATGTCCTCGTCCTTCCGAGAATGGTCCAGTCTGTGTTGGGATTCCTCCCCCTATTTTGCTGTTATAGGTAATAGGCAGTAATGGGCTCGGCGTTGGTGATATGTGCTTTTGTTCCCTTAGGGGTCTCCAGCCACGCAGTGTCTGGGCTACTGGGCCGTCCTCCATGTCTCGTGCCAGCGTGCCTGGGCCTTGTGTGTCCCATATGGCGGAGTGTAGGGCCGTGCTATTCCCTTCGGCGTTCAAAGACACCCATTGTTTCTGCTCTGTTTTCGAGTGCCAGTTGAGGATACGTTGTAGGATCGTTGCTTGGTAATATTTCTTGAAGTCAGGTAGGGCGAGTCCCCCGCAATGCCTTGGCAGGCAGAGTGTTTCGTGTTTGAGCCTGGAGCGTTCGCCCCTCCATACGTATCTAAGGACCGCAGATTTTAGTGCCTTGAAAAATGAGGGTGGAATGGAGATTGGGATGGTCTGGAACGGGTAAAGAAGGCGTGGTAGGATAATCATTTTGAGGACCGCTACTCGACCGTGCCAGGAGATGTGTGGGTATGACCACCTGGCTAGGTCCCCGAGCAGCGTCTTCAACAGGGGGGCGTAGTTGTGGTGATATAGGTCTTTCGGGTCAGGTGTTATCCATATGCCCAGGTACTTCATTTTGTTGGTACACCACGTAAACGGAAACGACGTCTCCAGTGCAGTAAATTCCTCCCCTTGTGTCGTAACATTCAACACTTCGCATTTGGAGTGGTTGAGTTTGAATCCCGAGATCAGGCTGAATTTATCAAATTCTGCCAATAGGCATGGTAGTGTGATTCTCGGGTTGCTAACGAAGAAGAGGAGATCGTCCGCGTATGCGGCCACTTTGTGGATCCCTCCCTGCCAGGGGAATCCCTGCACATCTCGACTTTGGCGAATTGTTTGCAGGAGGGGCTCTAGAGTGATGGTGAAGAGTAGCGGGGATAGGGGACACCCCTGTCGCGTGCCATTTGATATCGGGAAGTCGGCCGTGAGTGCCCCATTAACCCTGACTGCGGCTCTGGGATTGTTGTAGAGAGCTTTGATCCATGTGAGGAAGTTTTGCCCTATGCCCATTTCCGAACAGTCGTAACGTACTATCCCTCGCTTCCCGTCCTGGGATAAACCCTGTTTGGTCCACGTGAATCAGGCCCGGTAGTGGAGCTTGGAGCCTGTTGGATAGTACCTTTGTGAATAGCTTAGTATCCACGTTGAGAAGGGAGATTGGGCGGTAGTTACTACAATACATCGGGTCCTTGCCAGGTTTAGGTAGGACTGCTATCGTTGCCGCTAGGGATTCAGCTCCGAATGTTTTTCCTTCTGTTATCGCATTGACAGCTTTAGTTAGCCAGGGTAATAGTAACGTTGTGTAGGTTTTATAGTATGACGTGGAAAATCCGTCCGGTCCCGGAGCCTTCCCCGTTTTTGTCCGTTTCAGGGCTGCTGCTATTTCCTCTTCCGTAATCGGTTCGTCTAGGGCGGCTGCTGTTTCTTCTTGCAAGTTACGTAGCCCTGCATTGCGCAAGTATGTCTGGGTCCTGGCGTCAGTGATGTCCCCGTCTTCCATGTGATTCTGGGTTCGTAGATTATATAGCTTATGGTAGTACGTCCTAAATTCTTCAGCTATTTCCGTTGGGTGGATTGAAGTGGTGCCCGAGGGTAGTCTTAGTTTGGGACCTGTGTTCGGGGGGTGTTGTCCTTGAGCAGTCTAGCGAGGTAACTCCCTCCTTTGTTGGCGTGGGTGTAGAAAAACCCTTTGGATCGTTGAATAGAGCGTAGGTATCGCTTCATTAGGAGTTCTTTGAGTTGTCTTCTAGCTTGTATTAGCTCCCTGTGAGTGGTTACCAGTTGGGATCTTTTGTGTTGGGCTTCTAGGGTGGCGATTTGTCGGTAAAGATCAGCCATCTCTCTTTGTGCCTCTTTTTTCTTTTGGGATGCAATCCGAATAAGTGAGCCTCGGATTACACACTTATGCGCTTCCCATATCGAGATTTGGGATATGGTCGCCGCTCCGTTGTCCTGGAAGTAGTTGACCAGGTCCTGCGAGATCTTTTCCTTCGTGCCTGGGTCTTGGAGCAGTGCGTCATTAAGCCTCCAGGTCCATCGAGTGGGCCTAAAGAGTGGAGATTCAAGCGTGACCTTGACCGCCCCATGGTCCGACCATGTGGCCGGCTCAATTTCGGTGGTTAGAAGGTGTGGGAGCCCGATTTGTCTAGTGAATATATAGTCGATTCTAGAGTATCGACCGTGTATCACCGAGTAATGGGTGTAATCTTTTGTGTCAGGGTGCAGGGCCCTCCAGCAGTCCACCAGGTCCATGTTGCTCAGCGACTGTTTAATTTGGCGAATGTTGCGTTGTGGAATACAGCTATGACCCGTTGAGGAGTCCAAAATTGGGTCCATGGGTACGTTGAAGTCTCCCCCAAGTAGTAGTGTGCCCTCCGCGAAATCCTGTAATTTAGTTAATGTGCTTTTGAGAAATTGGGCTTGTTTTTTATTTGGTACGTATATGGAAGCGAATGTGTACATTTTGCTCAGTATGTGTCCTTTCAGGAACAAATATCTACCCTGGGGGTCGTGTATGATGGCCAACTCTTGGAATTCCAATTTTGCTGCCAGGAGGATGGCTACTCCGGCTTTGCGTTGTATCGGGTGGTTACACAGATAGGACTTCGGGTACGTTTTATTCTGGAGTTTCGGGGCCGCGTCTGCCCGAAAGTGTGTTTCTTGGAGTAGTGCTACTGAAATGCGTTTCTTCCTCAGATCACGCAGTAGGTGGGCTCTGCGCTCCGGGAAATTGAGTCCCCTGCAATTGAGTGTGAGGATGGTGATGGGATCTGGTTGATATGCCATGTTCTCCTCTGTCCCAGGTGTCGTCCCTCAGACGGTTTATCGAGAGCTCTTCTCTCCCACTCCCCGGTATGGCTCCGGCGACGGCCCAATCCCCCGCCCCAGCCCGACAGATGGCGGCGGGGGCCCAGGGCGGGCGGGTACCAGAAGCTCTGGGGTGCGCCTACGAGCGTATAGGGGTTGGGGAGGGTGGGTGTAGGTTTAGGTGTTGAGGGGGGGGGGGGGGTTGAGGTAGGTATAGATGGGAGGAGTAGATAGGGATTAGTGCCCTTGGATGAGGGCTTCACCACTGGGGTGGAGAGTGGTCTCCCAGTCGTGTTCTACCCTCTGATAGAGGGGTTCCCGTGCTACGGTGGAGTACCCTAGGGGCCCGTCTCAGTTACCAGACTGGGATGCAGTCCCCTCGTGAGTTCCACCGTCCAATACAGTGCGCGGGTATGGGTTGAGGTACGTAGCCTAGGTACCTATCGAGGATATGTCGTCTAGGTCTGTGTGTGGGTCGTGTCCAGTCTCCACCTTGCCCATGAGCGCTTAAGGATTGCAAATTTATTAGCATTCCATAGTTAATTAATATAGATTAACAATGAACAGTACGGCATAACAAGCCGCGTATAAAACAAGAACAATAAACATTCGCCCAATAACCCCATTCCCCTCTTCCCCGGTCCCCTCCTACCCCCCATCTCCAACACATTTGTATGAGTAACTGTGCCCGTATATGAGGCCCAATGTATTAGTTTGCAGCTTAGGTCTCACTGAACCCTGTATAGTGTTAGGTAGGAATTTCGCTGGTTGGGGATTTCGAGAGAAGGGCGCATCGGCCACTGATTCCGCCACGTGTGTAGGGCCGTGTGCGTGCGTGGGCACAGCGTATGTATGAGTTCTAGCGCCCCCTCCCACCCCCCCAGCGCATAGCGGGTGGGGGGAGGGGAGGGGGGGCCGCGGTATGTGTGCGTGAGAACAGATGTGTATGGTTGTGTGAGCGTATAGACGTGCGTCTGCCTGTGTCCTAGTCCCATGTGTTATGCGTAGCTGAGTTGGGTGTCCCCCAAGGCGCTCTCTTTCCCCTCCCCCCCCCTCGACAATCACCGTTACAGCCCATGTCCCCCAACCCTCAGGGTCTGGGTGCTTATGGCTATGTGTATGTTCAGGCTCGGGCTTTCCCATCACCCCTCCAGTGTCCTAGGCCGTCAGGCACCAGCTGACCGGTCGTGGCCAGTGTGCTAGCAAGAATATGTACTCCGTGTTTGTGTGTGTGCGGCTTGGTGTGTGTGTCCATGTCCTGGATGTTTGCGTGCGGACGGTGTGTGAGCTTACCCCCTATTTCAACCCTCCCTCTCCCCTCCCATAGCCCGCCACTCATCTCAAATCCCCCAGTCCTTGCAACCCGGTTACTAGCGTTCATAGGTGCAGTTTATTGACCGCTGCCCCTTTAATCCTGGGCTGCGTCGGTGAGCAGCCTGTTCAGTATTCCGTCCGGATTAACGTGGGCCCGGGTGTTTCAGAACCATGGCCGAAGCTGCATATGCGTCTTATTAATCCCCTCTGCCCCCCATAGCCCCCCCCAACCCATGGGATTCATTTAGCGGGCTGCTTCTTTTCTCTTAGCAGGTTGAGGCATTAGTGTGCCGCCTAAAGTTCATGAGGGGGGAGACCTCTGTCAGGTGCTAGTTCCTTTTAGGATGCGGAGAAGTCTCCATCCATCTATACCCCACCCTCCCAAGGTATTTCATGGTAGCCCACCCGTCCCGTAGCCCCGGGGTGTGGTGAGGCCTTCCGGATTAGTGGGGGTCATAATTGTTACCGGTGCTCCGGGTCAGCTGGGGCATCCCCAAGGTGGTCAGGCTCCGTATGACGGTGGTTGTGCTATGTCTACCGGGTTTCCCCGGGGTCGGCATGATAGTGGAGTGAGTGCCACGTCCCTTCACGTGGTGGGGGTGGAGGCCTAACTTTTCGCCCTTATGCTAGTGGGTAGGGAATTGGGGGACTGTGTGTGAGCAAGTTATTGCCCGCATTTCTCCCTTTGCCCCCCTCCCCAAAGTGTCTCAGCGATTCCCACCCACAAAATAGTCTCGGTGTTGGTGGGGACAGTCCTGGCCCATGGGATTTGTGGCTATAACGGAGTGGGGTAGGCAAGGATTCTAGGTCGGGTAGGGCATTGTCTGTGCGGGTAGGAGATGCAGGCTTACCTACTCCGCTTGGTTGCTCCAATCAGGGCGGCGTCTCGTGGGGGTCCAGGAGGGGAGCCCCCTCTGCGTCTCCGAGGTATCCGTTGCGGTCTGGGTCTCTGGCCTGGCAGATCCAGAATCCAGTTTGTGACGGGTATGGGCGGCAGGTTCAGCTCTTCCAGGAGGCGCGGGATTTCGTCTGGGCCTTTGGCGGCGGTCCAGCCATCCCGATGGCGGACTTGAAGGGCAAATGGAAATCCCCATTTGTAAGGGATGTTGCGTTCTCGGAGGAGGGTGGTGACCGGGCGGAGTGCCCGTCTTGCATCCAGTGTCATGGGGGAGAGGTCATTGTATACGGAGACCTGGGCTCCCATGTAAGGCCACGTGGGTTTTGTTCTGGCCTTGCGCATAATTGCCTCTTTGAGTGGGAATGAGTGAAGGCAACATATTAAGTCCCGGGGTCCGTCTTCTGGCGTGCGTGGTGGCAGGGCCCGGTGGGCTCTATCGAATTTGTAGCGTGGAGGGGCCTCAGCTTGCAGAATGCTGTTGAATAATGCAGAGAGCAGCTCTTCTGCCTTTTCCTCCCCATCTGTCTCAGGGACCCCATGGACCCTAACATTGCTGCGTCTCCCCCTGTTGTCCATGTCTTCCACAGCGCGCCTCATGGTGAGTAAAAGCTCTCCTTGTCGAGAGATTGCCGTGTTGGTTGCTGTGAGCCTGTCCGTTTGTGTTTCAAGGGAGGCTTCCAAGGACTGGATGCGGCCTGCATGGGCTCCGACTTCGGTACGGATTCCCGCGATTTCTGCCCTTAGTGCATCTTGAATCGCGGTGGTATGTGAGAGTAGGTCGGCTTTAGTTGCCATAGATGCCGCTATCAGGCGTAATTCTTCTCCTATTTGGTCTAGGGCTGACGGTTCAGTCGAGATCGTCGAGGCCGGTGATGGCGGCGTGGGACTTGTCGGCTCGGCCTCGTTGTCCGTTCCCCTTTGAGGGTGTATGAAGCCGTCCATCGGTCCCTGTTGGGGTTTCGAGGGTGCCCCCCTCGGGGTCTGGGGGTGATCTGAGCGGCGATTACGGCCCATTTGGTGGCTTCTGCTTATTGTGGAATGCTTTACAAGGGCTTGGTGGAGCGGAGCACTGTGTTTAGGCGTCCATCTTGTTCAGCGTCCAGGCCACGCCCCCCCAATTTGAGACATTTTTTATGTCTGAAATTACAACTAACAGTCTTTTTCATAGCCTTTTTGCTTGTGTTATTATGTACTGCGTTTACATTCATCTACAACTTACAAATTAGAACAAAATTTCAGGAATCTGCATTCCCAAAAGTAGATGCAGATTGTGAGCAGCATTTCAGAGCATTGATAAAGCTTTCCACAATATGTATATAACTTTTTATAATGTCAAATCTCTGGCTTGTTCAAAAATAATAGTTTTGACTTTGTGCAATCCCTTCAGAGTAAGTTTGAAGGAGGGTTAGAAGAGGGATACCAAACAAACCGCAACATCTTATTGCATTTCTTCCAATATTTTCACTAAGGATTAACCAATATATGAAAATATATATATTTATACATGTAGCTGTGACGTTCTCTTTTTATAACTGAACAGTTAAATCTCTAAAATGTTGCCTTTTTATTACTTCCTATAACACTAGAGCTTGCCGTTTCCAGTGTTCATTTTTTGTAAAACAGTAATCACAACTTGTACACAAACATTGTCTTTTTAAAAAAATAAATCAAGTTTTCTACATTTTTGTTTTGTAATATAATTTATATTGAGTAGTTCAAAGTAGCATATCACAATAAACAATACTGGCGAACTACAAGGGTTTGGTAAAAGGGACACGATAGGCAACATAACAACAACATGTTGCCTGACACTCTCACGTACTGAATACCATTTAAACTTGGTAGGAGTTGGTATTAGAATGCTGAAGTATACATTTCTGTTTCATCAGATCAGCTCAGATCGGTATGACGGTGGCACCTGACATAGCAAAGTCTGCATTCAAAATGTTCAGAAATGGTTTGACAGATTGCATCCAAGCAGGGCCGGTACAAGGATTTTTGGGTACATAGGCGAAGATGCCTTTTTCCACCCCCCCCCTCCTCTAAAATTAACATCTTCACCTATGTGCCTCCTAACCAGCCCCTCCCTCTTCCCTGTCCCTTAGTGTTCCTCTCCCCTCCCCCCTCTTTTCCCTGTCCCTTGGTGTTTCTCTCCCCTCCCCTCTCTGTCCCTTGGTGCACCCCCCACCCTCTTAGCGGTCACACTCCCCTTCCTGGTGTGCCTCCTACCTGTCTTGTAGCGTTGCGGAGCAGATCCTCTACAGGAGCTTCAGTTTTCTGTACCTGGCTGGACTGACAGGAAGTGCTCTCTCAGTGAGCACTTCCTGTCAGTCTGGCTGGGTATAGGAAACAGAAGCTCCTGTACTGCGCTCCGCTCCGCCACGCTACACTCAGTGGTGTATACACACTAACAGCCACACACACTCAATGACAAACACACAGACGTCACTGACAGACACAGACTTACTGATCTGACACACACTCATTCATTGACAGACACACACTCAATCACAAACATACTCTCACTGATTTGACAGACACTCCCAAACACACACTGATAGACACACTCACACTGACAAAACACACTCATACACTGACAGACATTCATACAATCATTCACAGACACACACACACTCCCTCACAAATGCATAAACACACACACTTACAGACACACACTCACAGACAAACACATACACACACAGACACATACACACACTCACACATACACAGACACACACACTCACAGACAAACACATACACAGACACATACACACATACACACACACTCACAGACAAACACATACACAGACAAACACAGACACACACTCACAGACAAACACATACACAGACACACACTCACACTCACAGACAAACACATACACAGACACACACACTCACAGACACACACACTCACAGACACACACACTCACAGGCAAACACATACACACACAGACACATACTCACACATACACACACACAGACAAACACAGACACACACTCACAGGCAAACACATACACATACACACACTCACACTCACAGACAACACATACACAGACACACACACTCACAGACACACACACTCACAGGCAAACACATACACACACAGACACACACACAGACAAACACATACACAGACACAAACACTCACAAACACATACACAGACACTCACAGACAAACACATACAAAGACACACACTCACACATACACTTTTAGACACACACAAATTATTAATAATATCCACCCAGCATCCCTACATGGAGAGCTGGCGTGGATCTGTCCCGTCGGTCCAGTGGGGCTTCAGTGCGGCGGGCGGCAGCGTTCTAATGAGAGGCGGCGAGGGAGCTCTAACCTGTCTGCTCTGCTCCCTCGCGGGTGTCTACTGATGCCGGGAGCCGGAATATGACGTCATATTCCGGCTCCCGCAGAATCAGCAAACGGCGCGCGAGGGAGCAGAGCAGACAGGTTAGAGCTCCCTCGCCGCCTCTCATTAGAACGCTGCCGCCCGCCGGGGATCCAGAAGGTGACCTGGCAGGAGGGAGCGCTTCCCTCCTGCTGGTCACTGAAATCTGGCGCCCCCAGAGCCGGTGCGCCCTAAGGCGCCTGTGCCGCCTTATGGACGCGCTGGCCCTGCATCCAAGGACTCCTGGCATCATAACCACTACAGAACATGTAGTGGTTATGGGGCTAAAATTGTCCTGTTAACTAGACAGACCAAAGAAGATCATCAAATAACAATATGTGATAAAAGAGCATGAGATATTACTTTGACATGTTATGTGTAACTATTCAAAGTCAACTACAGAGAAACAATTTTAGGTAGCATCCTGGCTATAGAATACTAAAAACAATGCATGAAAAGTGTGCCACAATTAACGTCTTATGATTTTACAGAGTTGAAGGCAACACCGCCTGTTTAATAAATTTTATACATGCAGTATACTCTAACAAGACCTTGACAAAGTATATTATATATACAAAGTACATCTAACAGGCTTTGATAAATTATAGTCTGTATATGAAATGCATTGACTAAATAGGGTACTAAATCTTTTATTTCACACTTATTTTTAAATGGATATGCATCCCATTTTTTTAATGCTAATTATGTTTTTAAAGAAAAGGACCCGAGAGTGAAAGGGTTAATAGAACCATTTGTGGTGTGCTTGTTAAGGACACAATTCAGCCATGACTAAATAATAGGTAAATAGTTGTAAGTGAAAAAGAAAAAAAAAAAGTTTATGTTTATGGATTTATGACTCTTTGGTGAAACTACATTTTCTTTCTAAAAAAGTTTAGTGCGATAAATAACTTAGTGTGTTTGGTGTGCCCAGGACATGGGGTTAAGGAAATTAACATGTTCATGACATCCGTGGTATGAATCCTGACATAAAGAGTTTAAAAGGAGTCTTAAAAGAAGTTAGTGTAACTTTCTTGTTTTCTAATAGATTTACAAAAATCTCCACTGACCTTTACAATCTTCACACAGAGACCTGCTCAAAGGTGCAGCGCGTTCCTGTGGATAGATCCCAAGAGCTTCTACTGAAACTGGAGCCGCTGACCACTGTTCACGTAAATATTCTTAATTTAAAATTAGCACTGGCATAAAAACAAAATATATATATATTTTAAAAAAGTGTTGTCTTTTGTAGGTCTTGGAGGGTATTTAGCAAGACCTGCAGAAACTGGACAATTCAAGGAAGGGAACAATGCTTCAATTTGTTTGCTCAGCAAGACAGATTATCAGTAAGTTAGTTTAAAAAAAGCCTACAAGGCAAGTTTACTGCACAAAGTGCTTGAGAAATGTTCATCTCTTGTGTAAACAACAGAAAAGGATTGCAAAATTCCAATATTGGCTCCATCCCCTGAACACTAAATGCAAATTTCCTGTGTGAGACGTTCAGAATGGAAATCACATTGAAGAGGGGACACTTATTTTTTTTAAATTTATAATCTTTATTAGATATTTTAATACTTACACAAGTACATTGCGTTAATAGAGTCATCATCATATACAATGCCAAAGAAGATTGCATATTATTGCAGGTGTTAAAACATATTTACCAAGAATCTCCTATATTAATATTATTGTCACATTTACAAGATTGTGTTAACAAAGCTAATCAATTCGTCTTCCTTTTTGTTACATAATAATTACATCCACATAAAGAAAAAAGGAAAAAGACAAAAGAGACTCCAAACGCAACAAAACCTTCCAAACAATACCCTAGACACACAACAGTAATGGTCATGTTACAATCGATGTATCCCTTGAACCATCTGGTCCTCGGGAGGAGCATTCCAGGAAACAAGAAAAAATTCCATGGCAGCCATCAGCCCTGCCTTCACACCAGGATAACAAATATGACTACTACAAGGCCCCTCTGTATAACAAAAAATAAGTGCAATAAATGAACGGTTTTCTATCTTTTCTAGCCATAGACCATATTTTTGGTTGTTGGCCTTTATGTAGACCCGATTCAATTTGTATTTGAAATTTAAGTTGTTCTAACTATGGGCCAAACTAGAACCAAATAAAGTTCCCAATATCTTATAATAACAATCTTAGCGTCTACTAATACTTGAATTACGAAGGGTGCTAAATTACCGCATAATTATCTAATATTTAATTGGATGAGAAATATTTGGGGAGAGAACCCCAAATTTATAGAAGTTAAGATTTTAATCTTATGCAATATCTTCCAAAATAGCTAAAGTGGACCGCAATCCCACCATATATGTCCCCTCTTTCTGTGTTGCAGCGCCAGCATATATGAACCTGATTGTGAATAAATTTACTCATTCTGCTGTGCACTAAATACCATCTATTTGCCAATTAATATTGACATTCAACTAAATTAAGACATTGAATATTTTTTAGAAACTAAAGATAAAGCTCCCTTCCACAGCTAATATGAACATTTAAATCAGGAGGGGACACTTATTAAAGGAACACTAGAGAGTTAGAAATACAAACATGTGTTCCTAACCCTGTAATGTTTACTACGTATATAGATGTCCACTCCACCCCTTACAGGGGGTCTGCATTCTGGTGAACTGCCTCCATGGCTGAGATTATCAGTCTCGATGATCTCAGCCAATCCAATGCTTCCCCATAGTGAAGCATTTGGAGTCTAGCGTGCATGAGCGGCAAAATGCCACACCGAGCCAATCATTGAGAGTCATTTGAGCTATAAGTGAGTTTAACTCAGTTATGACTTTTTACAAAGGAGCTGCCAGTATAAGTTTTGGATGTTGTGCCTCAGTAGCATACCTAGATTGCATGGCAACCTGGAAGAAATTCACATTCATATACATAGACATTTATATTCACACATACTTGCATTCACATATACACATGTACATTTATACAGACACACACACACGCGGACACATATATAGACACATACATTGATAAAGATACGCAAAGACTCATGCAAAAACAAATGGAAACGTATGAGCACACACATCCATACACATACACACAGACTTACACACATTCATACACACACTTAAATTATATTCTATTTATTTCCACAGTGAGATCCTCAAAAGGGATGTGGAGTGGAACCATATCCCTGGGTCCAAGCTGGGGCTGGGATGACGTCCCATCCTGGCTCCTACCATCACTACAGCGCATGTGAAGGAGCTAGACACTCAGTGCAGAGAGATCCCAGCAGTCCTCTTGCTGCAAGTTCCAGAGCAGGTAACTTGGCCAGCAACGTGCCAATAGGCAGGTGCCTGCTCTGGTGGAAGGGGGTGCTCTGTGCATCCCTTTTACTTTTTTCACCCTGGGTGTCCCAGGGTAAGTATACTTCTGTTGCAGTTTACAATTCTGAGCGGTGAGGGAACATGCTCATATCCAGGATTCCATGGAGTAAAGATGCAGAATACAACATATGCTTGCCCACATGCAGTTCTGCAGAGCAATTAGGTGCTCACTGGCAAGTCTTTTATCTGCTCCCCCAAACCATAGTTCCATGCCCCTGACAGATTGTCTGCCCCGCTGTTTTCCATGACTTTCCAGTGAGGAGATCAAAGATCTCCCTCATGGGCCCACATGCAGTGTGATGCGGCCGCCGGCTGGGGAGGGAGGGAGACAGGAGAGGAACTCGGAGGAGCTCTATCTTGCAGCTCCCTCGGGTTCCTCTTGCGAGATCCGGAGCGTTGCCATGGCAATGCTCCTGGTCTTGCGTGAGTGAACTCTAGCCCCACAGGCTAGAGTTCACTCACCACTAGCACCACCAGGGATGGCAGCACTGTCCCCCCTCCCAGTGTAAAGATAAGAAGGGAGTGGGGATATAATCAATCCTTCTTTATTTATTTATATTTTACTAATATATAGATCAGGCTTCCCCAAGAAACCTGATATAGATAATAATCTGCCCCCCGTCCCCCCCAACACACAGGCCCTCCAAACATATTCATACACCAGCACCCTCACTCACACATACACACTGCACCCCATGCACCCTCACTCACACACACACCTGGCACTCACAGCACCCTTACTCACCCACACTGCACCCCTGGCTCTAACAGCACCCTCACTCACACACACACACATTGCACCCCTGACACTCACAGCACCCTCACTCACACACACGCACACAAACTGCACCCCTGGCATTCACAGCACCCTCACTCATACACACACACTGCACCCCTGGCACTCACACGCACATAGCACCCTCACTCAAACACAGCACCCTCACACACACTGCACCCATCATTCACACACAGCACAAACACACACTGCACCCCTGAAACACACAGCACCCTCACACACACACTGCACCCCTCTTGCACACACACACACACACACACACACACACACACACTACACCCCTGACACTCACAGCACCCTTACTCACACACACACACACTGGACCCCTGACCCTCACAGCACCCTCACTCACACACACACTGCACCCCTGAAACTCCCAGCACCCTCACACACACAGCACCCTCACACACACTGCACCCCTGACACTCAGAGCACCCTCACACACACACAGCTTCTTCACACGCACATAGGACCCTCACTCTAACACAGCACCCTCACACACACTGCACACATCACGCACACACACTGCACCCCTCACACACACACTGCGCCCCTCTTGCACACAAACACACTGCACAATACTCTTTACTGGCATTTATGTCTCCTGGTATCCCATCTATATAGACACCAGAGACAGATTTCAAGCAAACACAGTGCAAACATGTTATCAAATTTCCTTGTGCTGTGCAGAACAAACACAGGGCCTTTTTCTCATGCTAGAGCTTTTCAGCAGAGCTCTGCGCATGGTCTGCCCTGGAAGAGCATTGAACCAACATGCTCACTTTGTAATGGGGCGTGCTTGTCATTGGTGATGACAAAACACACCCTCTCTGCCCCCTTTTCAGTAAGCCTCTGTGATTAAAAAATGCCCGGGCCGAATTTTCTTCCCAGTCCGGCCCTGTCCATGACCCCATCCCTGAGCATGGCAGATCACTCCTTACCCCGAGTGTCCTCTCCCCAGCCTCCTCCATACAGTTCCAGGGCACTGGTGTTCTGTGGTTCCTAGAAGCTGGGTAATGATGTTCTATCTGTTAACAAATCATGTTTTTTACCATGTATCCTTGGGTGAGTTGGCAATACATGGATACATTGCTAAAGTTTGTGGTTTTGTTATGAAACATTCTTTCCTTTCTGACACACATACTCACCCTTAGATATTGAGTAACCCCATGAATGACTAATATCAGTAACTCTGCTATAGTGTGACACCAGGAATATTTTACAATATTAACTAAAGTGAGAGATTAGCATTGCCATAGTATTAGTACATAGTATTAGTACATAGCAGTCCTATTTAAGCAATTGTTTTCACATTCCGATACTAGTGAAATGTTAATACATTTTAAAAAAGCTTCTGAGCCGAGACAATGAAATATCAGCTCAGACAAAGAAAATAATCGAGGGGGGATGAGAAATGGTGAGAAACTTTGAAGGAAATGATTTATCGGACTTTCTGTGTTCAATGAACTGAGTGTGATACGTGTCTCTGCACATTAGAGGATTGAGGAGGAGTTGTGATTTTCCTTGAAATTGAACTTTTGGGACCATAATAGAAGCACTTTCTGCTTTTCATTGAACACATTGATAACAAGTTGTTTACAGAGTCATTGTGTGATAGACATCAGGAATTAACATTGTATTGTTTGTACATGAGCTATGCAGACATAAAATAATGCAATTATTGTTTACTCTGCAGACTTGAGCTTTCCCTACTGTGCAGAGTGGGGAACTGATGCCAACAGTCTATACTAACCACAGAAGAAACTCTCTTAACTCCACAGGAGCCAATTATTAGGTTCCAAAGAGTGTGGCATCCACTGAGTCCAGTTTATTATTACAATTTTCTTTTAGTAATATATCAACAACACGTTGATATGTAGGACGGTTTACAGAATGAAGCCAATCCAAATATTGCAAAATTCAGAAACCCATTTCCTGTTTCAGCAGTCTGTGGAATTAAAGGGACACTATAGTCACCAAAACAACGTTAGTTTAATGAAACAGTTTTGGTGTATTGATCATGCCCCTGCAGTCTCAATACTCAATTCACTGTCATTTAGGAGTTAAATCACTTTGTTTATGAACCCTAGTCACACCTCCCTGCATGTGACTTGCATAGCCTTCCTAAACACTTCCTGTAAAGAGTCAGCTAATGTTTATCCTTCCTTTATTGAAATTTCTATTTAATTTAGATTTTCTTATCCCCCGCTATATTGATAGCTTGCTAGACCCTGCAAGAGTCTCCTGTATGTGATTAAAGATCAATTTACAGAGCAAGAGATAAAATTGTTTAAGGTAAATTACATCTGATTGAAAGTGAAACCAGTTTTTTTTTTTCATGCAGGCTGTGTCAATCAGAGCCAAGGGAGGTGTGGCTAGGGCTGCATAAACAGAAATAAAGTGATTTAACTCCTAAATGGCAGTGAATTGAGCAGTGAAACCTGAGAGGCATGATCTATCCACTAAAACTGCTTCATTAAGCTAAAGTTGTTTAGGTGACTATAGCGTACCTTTAAGACTGATGTTCACATATTATACTCTGTCCATGTACCTATTAACACATCAAGATGGAATATTTTGAACACAGAACATTAGACTATGAATGGGACCGGTTTAAGCTTTCCATAAGAGCAGCTTTGATAACATGCCTCTTATAAATTGTGTTGTCATCTTATAAGCTAAACACATATTTAATGTATTATATAGATATTTTTCCTTTCCGCTCGCACCCTGCTCCCTGCATTGGCTCCCAGTTAGATATATGGCTCAATTTAAAATTCTGGTGCTTGATTACAAGTCCCTACATAATGCTGCTCCAACCTACCTATCCTCCCTAACACACAAGTATGTCCCGTTAAGGCCCCTACGCTCTGCCAAAGACCTACGTATATCCTCTGTCCGTACTCCTACCTCTAATGCTTGCCTCCAAGACTTTTCCAGGGCTGCATCTCTTCTGTGGAACTCCCTTCCCTCCTCCGTAAGAATTTCACCCAGTATCCACTCATTCAAAAAATCATTGAAAACTCACTTCTTCAAGAAAGCATATCAATTAAACTGTTAGCAGGTTTTCATCCCCCACCCTCCATGACTCCTCTCCTGCAACTTTAAAAATTACCTATTAACCCCTTAAGGACCAAACTTCTGAAATAAAATGGAATAATGACGTGTCACACACGTCATGTGTCCTTAAGGGGGTTAAGCCCACAGCGAATACTTTTCTAAAATCTTACTTCATACCCCTACTTTTACCCTTTGTGTCACTATACCCCACTCCCTCTAGAATGTAAGCTTATTGAGCAGGGCCCTCCACCTCTCTGTTCCTGTACGTCGAGTTGTCTGGTTACAATTAAATGTCTGTTAGTCCACCCTTTGTACAGCGCTACGGAATCTGATGGCGCTATATAAATAATAAAATAATAATAAATAATAATATGTTAAAATAAGCAATAAAAAAATAAATAATAAAGTGCCCGTTGTCATTCCTAGCAATAGCAGAAAACCCTTTCTGAAACCGGTTCACGAATCAGGAGACTCTCCTTTTGGACGGTGTGGTATAAACTTACACCATAAACCCCTGCCTGATATGCAGTTCCATTTAATCATATCTCTTGAACAGAAATGCTAAAAAGTTTGTGTGCAATGTGATTCCAAATAATAAAATGTTATCCCCACATTTTACGGCAGATTGTCACAAATTTTGCAAAAGAGTAAGTGGACAATTCTCTTTAGACATAAAAAAGGACAGGCTTGTAGATGCAGCGGTTTTAGCAAATTACTGTAGTTCTCAGACACTACACACAAAGAGACAAGAAAAGTGGGCCTACTTGCACTATATACTTCACAAGATGCATAGGTAGTTAAATGTTTGGAATGTCCCTTTAAAATTTTCTGGAATATAGCTAAATTGTAACCGCAAAGAATCTCCCCAGTGGCTCGTGTTTGCATAGTAGTTTAGTTAATGTTTAGTTGAACTATGAATTCCCAAAACCTCTTGAAACATCTAGATAAAGAATTGGCTAAGACATCTCTTGAAGCCCTGGTGTTTAGCATCAAATTAATTACATTTGGGGGTCGTTTAGCTATGACCATCCTCAGTAGATACTTCTGCATTATCTTGAAAAAATTAACAATATTGCCTCTACTCACGGCTGTCTTAACAGCATTATAGGCCCCCAGGCAAAGCAATGCACTGGGGCCCTACCTACAACCACTCACAGGAATAAAAATGTAGCTTATCGATAAAATTCAGCTAGTATTTATTGGTACCTCCAACAAAATCATGATGTAAAGCAGAGATTAATCCACACCAATGTTTGGACAATATAACATGAAGCTTGAAGTTTAAAAACAAGAAATTCAACTTTAAAAAGGTACTCCATTGGTAAATCATACAGACGGTGATGGCACAGTACAAAATTATTTTGGATTATTCATTATTAATCATGTCTTCAACACATAGCTTTACGGTTTCAAAAAGCTATGTGTGTTGATTTTGTCTTGATTTATGTGCGTTTAGTACATGTACTTTGTTTTCGGCAAGTTCAAGATGCATTCGCAAAAGCAAGATCACATGTACAAATAACAGCTGATACTTTGGTGATGAGCCCACCTAAATATATTTTTTTAATAAAGAGGGTTATAAGTTTTTCCATACACAATATTTATATTTGCGATACTGCCATTAACATATAAATACACGATATTCGTATAACCTTACTCTAACAAGACAACCCAATGGTCCTACAACATATAATAAAGCAGTGGAGAATTATCAAAAATTAGCAAAAATTTACGGGTAAAATAATTGACGGGATCAACATTGACCTCTTAGAGAGAATTATCCCAGACTTTTAAAAATCGCAGGGAGTAAAAATAAAAGATTGATGTAAAATTTATCATATTTTACCCTTTAGGGATCTAATACAAAAATTAGATCTACCAAATAGAAAAATATTCAAATTTTTGAGAATCAAATGTTTCTTGAAAGATCATTTTCTTAAAACACAGGAGGAAGAGAAGGGCCTTATTAATATAATATTCTGTGGCAAAACAATTAAAATGGTTACTCTAGCGCTAGCTATGCTATTAAGGTCCAGATTTTCAACCGTCCATCCTCCAGCTTTAAAAAAAAAAAAAAATGGGAGAAGGAATTGGGGATAAGTATAAAGAATAAAGAATAGTGCCTTTCCTTGAATAAAATTAAAAGAGTGGTGCATAGCTTGGGCATTTTGGAAACACATGTAAAAACAATGCATAGATGGTACTTAGTACCAAAAAACCTATCTAGAATATCATCAATTCACCCCCCCCCCCCCAATTTGTTGGAGATGCAATCAAGCTGAAGGTACAAATTGAATTCAATAAAACGGCAACCAATGTACAAGGAGCTGTCACCATGGAAAACGTCTATTGTTAATCATATGTGGGCGTCTTGCTCATTATGTGAGGGTAATGTAAGCCTTCTGTAAGAAAGATGGGAATCTATATTATATCATATTAAAAATGAGCATTCATGGGAAATGCTGCAATATTATTGTACAACAGCTTATATTGAAATAAGCCCACTGTTTATGTATGCATTCCATATGTATAGATTATTAAATGAAAAAATAAATAAAAATAAAATTTGCTTGGAGTGAAAAATTTTTACAAAATAATGTAATAAGTTACATATAAGAAACCAGTGTTGTTAATAAATAACATTTCTCAATATGAAATATAGATGTTTTCCTCACATAGTCTATACCCCTATCACATATATATCATCCCATATGCATTCAGTTCTCAGTTGTGCATGTATATACATATATATCTTGCCCCATATATATTCTATATGTTGCCATAGTACCATGACACGGCCCATACCATATCGCCCTCATATTGCAGCGATGTTGCCTTTTTGGACACACACAGAAACACTGACATACGCACAAATAAATACACTCTGATACATGTACACACATACACACTCTGAAGGGGTCTCTATTCTTGATTCCCTTAAAGTGCATTGGGATCCCAGGTTGGCCAGAGGGCTGTGAAACAGGTCTGCACCTCCAGTTGGGTGCAGACCCCTCTGAATGCTTCAATCCGTTCTCTAACCAGGATAGAGCATCTACAATGCTCTACAGCCAGCCATAGGTGCAGGCATGCGCAGGGCTGAGCACGGAAATCTATATATCTCACCACCCGCCCGTGCAGCAGCAGGGGGGCATAACATGCCCTACAATGATAACGCCAGTTCTAACATCTGGGCAGCAATTGCAAACAGATTTAATTTGCAATAAACTAATTTAATTTGCAAAAGTTAAACCATTCTAGGCAGTGGGTGCATACCCTGGGAATTTAATGTACTCAATTCATGGCACGAAGGGGTTAACAAAGACCCTGGACAATTTCTGCCTGCTGTCTTTTTTCTGCTGTATTCCATCAACAACATCTCAATGTACCCCCTGCTATTTAATCCACAGACATAGCAACCCTATGATGCTAGTGGTTGAGTTGGGAATTATTCCTTGCTTGCTGTCCCATGGAGGAGTGCTTCTGCAGTTAACCCCAGCTGATCCAGAAATCCCGTGGCATGAAAAGATCCTGGACTGCCTTGCTCTTGTTCTTCAATGTGGCATCATGACTTTCAGAGCTTGCAGGATGTAACACCATAACACATCTTCCCAGAGACGTGACTGACGTGGCTGAATGCAAAAAAATGCTGCAAGTTGTCTCTGCTATCGCAACACACAGAAACAGTCCAGTCCCAGATTTAATAATGTGCAGAATGGGGCATCTCCCAATATTCATCACTAACAGAGGATGATCAGCAGGGAGTAGAGGTCTACACTCTTCAAAACCCATGCGTTGTCCTGAACTTGTGGTGCTGTTCTGCTGTCCTTGGTTTGCTCCCTGGTGTCCTGCCTCTGGCTATGTGCTAGCACTGCAACTCAGAGCAATAATTTCATGCTCAGACAGCTTCATCAATGCTCTCATCACAGGCTACCCTGAGTGGGGCGTTCAGAAAGCCCCCCCCCCCTAAATCGCTTGAAAGAGGGGTGCCTGCACTTGTGATCCAGGAGTACATTTTCTATGTGAAGGAAGAGAACTTTTACCAGCACAATGCATAGACATTTTTTACCACTGTTTTACCACTGCGACTGTGAACATGTCAATCACACAATTTGGGGAATTATTGGAATATGGGTAATATTGGTTTATCACTGATACATTTCACAGACAAGAAGAATCTCTGAGCTGCAATGTGCAATGATAACTGAACAAATTCTACTTTATAAAAATATGATCAACACATACGCTAAACATTTGGATTTTAAAATGAGTGCCCCTGTCAGAATGCTTTAGGTACCAAAGGGTGGGTAAACTATTCCTCACGCCCGTGGTACTGAAAGTGTTAAATCATATGTCCTGCGCAATAGAGTGAGCATGTGATGTGAGCAGGAGCAAAGGAAACATCCTAATATGTCAGTAACACAAACTATTGCAAAACAATAAAAGGATAGACTGATACCAGTAGGCTTACCACACTAACAGTTATTGTGTCACTATTGTCCTTTCTTTAAAAAAAAACAAAAATGTTTGGGATTTCCGCTGATTTAATGAGATTGAGGCAGAATATTGTATTACGGTACAAGATAGCAAATAGTAGGGTATTATTATTATACCTTACACAAATACAGCATACTCTCTAGTTCTAATTAATAGGCATGATATCCTACTTCGCTGCATTCTATTCTAAGAACATGCAAAGCTTGAAGGAATGTTAACAAGCAGATTGTAACTGTCTGAGGCTTCAGGCTTTCTATCAATTGAAAGGACACAAAGGAGGGACTAAATGTTTCCTAACCTCCCAGCAGTTGTCACCTCAATGCTGTAAGACAACGCATGTCATAGAAGGAAGGAAATATGTTTGTGTGGCTTGGATCCTGGAGATTGGCATACTGTTTAATTCACCACAGGTAGACACATAGAGAATGGTGTTTAGCGATTGGATCAGTGGTTCTTTACCCTTTTTTATAGGGACCCATTCAATACAACGCCATCCCTTAGCAACCTATTCTTCAACAGTACAAACAGTGAAGTGGCGCATTCCCCCTCATTGTGATTGTAACAGAGCTCCCTGCACCCCTGGCTGGGCACCTCTGCCAAGGACCGCTCCCTAGCTGGAACAGGAGACAAACCGCAGCACTTCTTCCCACAGTCACCATGGCTTGACTGGGGCCCTGGAAGAACTCTTCCTGGAGCCGAATGGGGAATTTGCTCTAGACACCCCCAGGCACTGGACGACACTCAGTCCTGGGAGATCTAGTCCTTACAAGGACTTTCCCCATTGAATCCACTGCAAGCTGGAACAGCAGACACACAGGTTACATCTTCCTTCCCTTAAATAACAGGATGACACACATTTTTGGAGTGCAAGCTGGAACGCTTTAATGGCAGCCACAACTGGCCTTATATGCATGTCCCCATGCAAGGGGCACTCCCCCTGGACCTGAGAGTAAACCACAGTAAAAAACAAATAAACAATTACATTGGCTCTCAGGCCTAGGACACTCCCACACAAAATCTGATAATCCCTCCTCTGTGCCTGGGAGATAATTGGATCAGGAACTGTACTAATCGAATCCAATTATCTCCAAGCACAGAAAAAACATACTTTTTCCAAAACACGCCAAAAGTACCCTAAAAATACATGAAACCCCATAACAGTTGCATCCCCTGATAGTTTCCTGCAAGTCATTTATTTGACTGAAACAAAGCAAGATATACCTATACCTAGAAAGATAAAAAAGAAAGTACGCTCATAGGGGATTAACGTTAATATAACAAACGGACCCTTTTTTTAATATGTCACACTCACAGAATTGAGGTTGTTTTCAAGCCCATCAAATCAGTAGATTCTCATAAATTCCTCGTAGTTGGAGTAGTGGACATTACATGCAAAAAATAAAAGATAGCATAGTATAGCACTGTTGAAAAAATATAAATCAGCTTTAATGGTTGCACTTACAATATAAAAGATGTAAAAAGGCCCATCAGTACAATTCTGTTATCCCGTCAATACAGAGAACGAAGTCCTTGTAGAGATCTCAGGCAGGCAAACAGAAAAATGTATAAAATCAAATAAAAGTTACAGCAAATAACTCTAACGTTATATTAACGTTAATCCCCTATGAGCGTACTTTCTTTTTTATCTTTCTAGGTATAGATATATCTTGCTTTGTTTCTATGTATATTGAGGATTAAGAGGAATCCTTTTGTTATACCTGACCAAAGAAAGGGAAGTAATTATCCTTTCTATATATTTTTCACATACTGCACTTGGGTGGTCTAAACTTGTATTTCCTCATTTATTTGACTGACCTCAGGCATGGTCCTGAAAACGAACAAACTACAGAACAGAGTCAATAGTCTTTCCCTGGAACTTGTTCCCCTCATCCAGATGAATGATTTCACCTAACAGTGCCCTTCTAAGTTGTATAGAACCGAATGCAGGCGATGATGGAAGTCTAGCGGTGTTCAGGAGTTTCTGTGTCCGATTTTAGTTCCATGAGATTCATGCCCAAACACAGCTGCCTGCGTTCATGCGAACAAGATGGCCGCCACCTCGTGGTTGGCCATAGGAATTGCGGCCACCCAGACGAACAATTAGAACACTGCGGTGAGAAACGTTCCAAGCTGTTAATAGGTGTTAACAAGCTCCAGGGTGGTCTCTGGTTCGTGCGGTTGTTCGGTAACTAAACCATATAATCCCAATTGCGCGAATGGAGACTTTTATATCACATTTATTAAGGTCCATAGTCTGTGGGCAGAAGGCTGGCAAGCAGGCTCCTCTAGGAACTCGTGGCAAACTCTCTTGGACAGGGGAGTTTGTCACAGTGATATTAAGTATACTAAATAGGAAATACACAAAATACCAACATAAATCTATTCTCAATGTCTAAGGAAGTCATCATCACATTGGGGAACAGGACGCAGTTATAATACATTTATAATTTATTTACAGTTGCTAAGTTGACGGTCTGGGACACAAATTATATGATATGCCTTGAAACTCACTAAAACTACATGGAGACCAAATTGTGGCCCTGATGCAAGAATTTAGAAACCTTGACTAGATTGTGAGGCAATCTAATAATATTTTTTTTATTTTCCATTTTGTAATAGGATAAAACTGGACTGTTATAAAAGCATTAGCTGTCATAGGTTCCTTCATTGCTTGAAACACAAAGTTTGCCTCATCCTCTGTTATTCGCTGAGATATTTCAAATGGTACTAATAGTGTCCCTTCTGTAAACACAAACACATTCTTACTGAACCTGATAGCTGAGACTTTATACACTATTTGACTAATTTATTTGTTGTTTTCTTTTTTTCTTAGCATTTTCTTATTTTTTTGACTGACAAGGGAGAGCAGAAAAGAACTCCCGCAAGTATAGCAACCACAAAACATGTTCTGCGGTTGCTATGGAAACTCCCTATCCGGCGCTTCTAGCATCGGCTAGGTAATATTGGAATGGAGTGACGTGACATCACTCCGTTCCGATGCCGACATGCTTTCAACGAAGCCAGCCTGCCAAAGTCATTGTGGATATAATCCCAAAGCAGGGCAATTTAAAGAAGAACAGAGCTGGATCAGAGGACGTCCCGGAGGTGGGTGTTACATGAAGAATAACACCCACAAAGCTTTAAGATGGCGGCACTGAGATGGAGGAGAGGTGAGTAAAGCTCTATATTTTACAATAAATACCTCATGTAACTTTGTTTATTGTGTATTTAATGT
Source organism: Pelobates fuscus (assembly GCF_036172605.1). Classification (NCBI taxonomy): domain Eukaryota; kingdom Metazoa; phylum Chordata; class Amphibia; order Anura; family Pelobatidae; genus Pelobates; species Pelobates fuscus. Next base: position 386,062,750 of record NC_086318.1, on the reverse strand, counting down.
ATATGGAGGGCTTTCATATAAGTTGAGTTTTTCACAAGCAGTTCACTCAAACATGTATTCCTGACCCTATAGTGTTAAAAACACCATTTACGTCGCTTGCAGAGTGTGGAGATGCTGAACGACAGTGCTGCACACTGTGCAGCACTGCCCCAGGAAGCATCTCCAGTGGCCATCTGATGAGGCAGTGTTTGCATGAGAATGCCTGCAAGCAATGATTATATTAACCATAACAACTACATTAAGCTGTAGTTGTTCTGGTGACTATAGGGTCTCTTTAAATGTCATTGCTTGCTTACTCTTATTTTGACTATTATATTACAACACTGTGGCTCAGATGCTGATTGTATTTTAGCAGTGAACTACACATACAATAAATGAAAAGAAAAACATGCCAAGCTGTTACACATCATATCTATCCTTGAAGCTTTGTGGAAATGTAGTAGCAGCTTTCACTTGAACATTATTAACATATTTCTGTTTGGACAGTTCTGCCAATATTTACACAACTGGACTCAGTGTTGTTTTGGCAGATCGTCTGATATTTTGTGACACATCCAAGTGTGATAGCTGAATAAAGGTAAAGCTCTTGAAATATTTAGTGATTTGGATATTAAAGGTACACTCCAGGCACCCAGACCACTTCTGCCCATTGGAGTGGTCTGGGTGCCAACTCCCACTACCCGATCCCTGCAAGTGTAATTATTGCAGTTTTTTTATAAACTGCAATAATTACATTGCAGGGTTAACTCCACCTCTAGTGGCTGTCTACTAGACAGCCACTAGAGGGCACTTCCTGGTTTCTAGCACAGGAAACCTGTGCTAGAGCGTCGCTGGACATCCTCACGCTGTGTGAGGACCTCCAGCGTCGCTCAAAACCCCATAGGAAAGCATTGAAATGCATTTTCAATGCTTTCCTATGGGGAGCACTAATGCGTATGCGCGGCCACCGACGCAATGCAAAGGAGGAGCGGCGGCGGAGGAGGAAGCAGCGACGAGGGAAATCGTCGCTGAATCAGGTAAGTTACTGAAGGGGTTTTCACCCCTTCAGCAACCGGGGATTGGGGGGTGGGAGGGAGAGGGGACCTGCAGTGCCAGGAAAACGGATTGTTTTCCTGGCACTGTAGTTTCCCTTTAACCCCTTAAGGACACATGACATGTGTGACATGTCATGATTCCCTTTTATTCCAGAAGTTTGGTCCTTAAGGGGTTAAAGGTTTTTTTTCCAACCATTTTTTGTATTAATTAGAATAATGCCCTATTGCCATTAATCTTTAGGTCCCACCCAATATAAATGCTCAAAGATCGTTTTAAAAGAAGTTTTACTTACCTGTATCGGTCTAAAGTCACGATAGCTGTGCAGAGTTCCAGTCAAAGGCTTCTTATAGGGAAGCCTTTGATTGGATGATCCAACAGGCTCAGACCGCATGCGTGGAAGCTGGGTTGAAAAATATATTATCAGAAGGGATAGAGAGGCAGGGGGAGCAGCTTTCACTGTGGGAGGGAGGGGGTAGAGAGCTTACCCTTGCAGAGAAGCAGTTATGTCTATCATCAGTGAGAAGTGCATGCTGACAACAAACATAAAATATGCACAGAGCTTACATTAGGCAGCCCTGAACAAAGTTCCAGGCTGCCTAGTCATGTATGCGGGGGGTGTAACTAGCCCCCGGTGCACAATTGTCAATAACTCTTGATGTGTGGTGTTTCAAGCTGAAACAGTGCACATACAAACTCCTACAACCATGACCACTTAAAAAAAGCAGAAGTAGTCAAGGTGACTGGAGTAATACTTTAAAGAGTTTATGAGGCCTGGAACTAGGGCATTATTGAACTAAAGAAATTCTTGGTCGCTACTATAATTGGCATGTCTGACTAATGCCGCTTAGATTTTTAGGGACTAGGCAACACGTGGTTAACATAACATGCTTAGTAAAATTATTTTACAAGGAAGAGAGGAAGACTGAATGAGAAGTTATATTTTCATCTAGTCATTAAATGTTGTACTATTTGAGCACATTGACATGAAAATAATTAAATACATTATTTTCTAAAACCCCTCCAAAATGCACTTTCTGGAGGTTATTTGCATGCAAATAAATTGGTAGTGAAGTTATATTTACCTGTTGGCAGTGGATGTGTTGGCAGACTAAGTTAACTGTGCATCCACTTTGGCTTGCACACTATATAGAATTAGATTATATTTTAGTCACTGACGCACATTAGTGCGGAGCCGCAGTGGTAGCATGGGAAAACCTTTTTAAAATCACATGCTTCCTGGACTCATGTATCTCATGAGCACAATTACTTGAGCACAATTCACGATTTACACAATATGACAGATAAACTGCTGATGCGTGCACTGATTTTCAAATAATATTTTGTTTCAGGGTTTTTGGGAACATCCCTGAGCTCTCATTTAACAAATAAGCTAGCTCACAGGTTTTTAACAGAATCAAGGAATACAAGATTCTAACTGATCTGGACGAAAGTACATGTAAGGTCACACAGAAACTCTGAACTAAACTATCAGTTAACAACAGGAAGCCTGTATCTAATCAGCAGTATCTCCTTAGAAATGCATTGCGCTGCAAGCAATAATCACATAGTAGACAAGCTTTTGTCACAAACAAACACACACAGGATTGTTCACTAAAAAGTGACTTGTTAGGAATTCCAAGTGAAGGCATAACTGAAAACATAGCTGACAGTCAGCCCCCCCCCTCCCCCTCCCCCAATTTGGCTATTGAGGTCTGTAAGCTAAAATTCCCTCTGTATTACCCATCAACTCTCCTCTTAGTAATGTGATATATGGGAAGGTTATGATGGCATGCCAGTAGTAGACATGGCTGCCGCTCTCTGCCCTCTTGTTACTTCAGGAGAGCCTACCTGGGGGGGAGGAGAGCTTGTCACCTGGGTAGGAAGAAGCTGTCTCTGTGGGCTGACCTGCAATTCGCTGCATGCTGCCAGGATGAGTAACAGCCACCCTCTGCGGCCATACACAACCATCTGAGAAATTGACCATATGCACCTACTATCGGAGAATGTTGACATGCTGATAAATGGTGAAGAATACAGTGATGTTACCTTTATTTACGAAAATAAGAAGTTTCCAGCTCACAGAGTCATCCTGGTTGCCAGGTGTCAGTATTTCAGAGCATTGTTATATAGAGGAATGAGGGAATCTCAGCCTGAAGCAGAAATCGTCCTGCAGGACACTAGTTCAGAGTCCTTCACCATGCTAATAACATAAATCTACACATGGCTAGCCACTCTTCAAGATGAACGGGAGGATGTCATCCTGGAATTTCTCAGCTTAGCTCATAGATATGGCTTCAAGGACTCCACGTCGGAACACCTTTGGACTATTCTCAAGATTCAGAAAGTGTGCATAATTTATTATGTGGCCAACCTGTACTTGCTATCCAAACTGACCAGCACCTGCTGTATGTTTATGGATCGTAATGCACAGGATGTCATCACCAGCGAGGGCTTCCTGTCATTGTTCAAGGGTGCGCTCGTTTTCCAGGCTCTAATGCAGTGGAGCAAGCACAATCCCAAGAAGAATCATACTGAAATAATGGTAGCTGTTCGCCCACCTCTAATGAGTCTCACACAGCTACTGAAGGTGTTGAAACACTCTGCTTTCCCCAGACGCCATCTTGGTGCCATCAAAGTGTGACATCTTATTCGTACTATATTGAGGTATCCATGGATGAACTGGAATTGATCCATTTCGTTGATCACTCGCAGTTCCTGTGACAGTCCTGGTAGAAGCTATTTTCCCAGCTTGTGTCTGCAGGTATGTTCGAATCATGGGACACATTCAAACAAAAGCCATTTACAGTGTAAATTGCTGTTGGTTGAATGCATGTTCACCAACCAGCCATTTACACTGTAGAAAGGCTTATTGGTCCCTACAGACAATGTTGCTACCATCTCTGAATGTGCCAGCATGATCCATGGTTCCAGTTGATGTCGGAATGCCTTGCTGAATGCAGACACCAAGAATTACGACTTGGATTCTGGTTACATGTGTCACCAGCTGTGCTGGGGTGCCACTGTTGTTCAGCTTGCTCAGCCCTATATGATCGTATTGATTACACAGCAAACAAAGTTTTTCACTGCGTTCATTTTGAGAGTTCAGGACAGACTGTCACGCAGAAGTAAGATTGTAACAAAGAAAGTACTTCCTCTGATCAGAACCATTCAATGCCGCAAGGTATCCGAGCCTTGAATGCTGGCTCTTTGCAATTATTGACTGACCAGAACGGCCTGGCCATATGAAGAATCGAATCAGGAATGTTGTGAAATTAAGTCTCGTTTCCATTCACACTGAACTTTCTGATTTGTATCAATTCAGCACTAACACTGGAAGCTTGTCACAAGGAAATTATTCACTTCTATTTGTAAAAATAAAAATCAAGGCATGTCGAAGAGAAAATAGGTTACAATCCTCATAAAGGCAGCAATTAGTACACAGCCTCCATGGTGGAAACATGTCAATCGGGCTATCACTGCGTATGTGGTCGGATGGCTTCTGAAACACAACCTGCGGCCCTGCAGAGGATCCGGACTAATTGAGGAATTTATAACTTTTTGACAACCTGAAGTAGATGTATTACTTATATATTGTGACTATTGGTTGGAAGGTTCTAAATAACTCACAGTTATTGCTTATGTTTGTTTTTTTGTGTTTGGGGGTGATTGGTACAGAGGTGCAGATACTCTCCCTGTGTCTGTGTATTTGTCATGCAGTCATCAGAGACATCTGATCTCCCGACCGATTTCGAGATAAGATGAAAGGCTGCAGTGATGCTAGATTAGTATATAGTAGATCATTCTGTCCATCGAAATCACAACCCTTTGCCATGAATGACCTTGTGTTGGCGGTCTTAATTAATGTATAGAGAATGTTATTTCCCAACGTGCTCCAACATGAAGAAACTCACAATGTTTTGCACTATAGTTACACTTAATCCCCTCAGTTTCTGCATGTCAGGAATAGAATTAAAAGTAAGCATATAGAACATCTACTAATATTTCAATTAATATGGTTTCTGTGGACTTTACCAGGCTGTGGTATACTGTGCATTTCACTCAGTTTCTAATAAGTGAAATTTGTTAAAGTAGGACAACTCCTGAAAATACATATACAGATATTTGAAAAAACTCAATTTAAATTCATTCAAAATTTTTATTTATTTTTAAATTCTGGCAATTCTTATTTTAGTAACTGAAATTACTCAAGGTTAGCCCTTTCATAACGCACAACCCAAATATTTTTTTCTCACAACAGTGTTCTTTTAAATGACACTGACAAACAAAAGTATATGTTATTGTGTGCTGAACTCATGCTGAGCAAGAGTAATGAAAATAATCTCTATCTTTCAAATGCAAACAAAACAGACAAACCTATCCTTCAAGGATTGTGGTTAACTATTAAACAGCTAAAAGTTATCAGATTTATAGAACAAGTATTTCTGCATCAAGGCAGACAAAATGGTTTATTTTAATGTAAAACAAAAACGTATTATTTTATGGCGCGGTTAATAAACAACCACCTCAATCAACTTTTAAAAACAAATAACCAAATAAAAGTAAGAACATGTACTATAGAAGGAGGTCCTGGTAATAAACCATTTTTTTTTTTTTTAATTCTGTATTTTATTGTGCAAATATTATACATAACAGTCTCGTCACGCCACAACAGCGGACCAAACAAATGCAGTATACATATATTGACATCGTCATGGCATTTAGATTTCTTGCACATTTTTTATGTTAAATGCAATTTCTAACAGATTACTCGAGGATGTCTGGGTTGAGTGAGCCTGAGCAGGTTCATAAGAGATGCTAGACAAAGTAGTTAGTAAACTAACCAATAAAGAGGTTATGCAAAATTATACAATTTATAGACGTCAGAACAAATACATTTCTTTAGGAAAACATAAAAGTACAATATAAAATAATCATGCTGGGTCTGGGTAAGGAGCTTTGTTTTTTTCAAGCATGAAAATAACAGAGGAATAAACAGGCTAGGAGACATCCGCAGTTTGCCATAAACACGCTAGGCTACCTGTGATGCAACAAAATTTTTTCCCGCCTGGTGTTATGGTTTGTTATGCAGCCCTGTAAGTTATGAGCCCTAGGTCATTAGTATGGCTGATTAGGTTCTCGCTGTATTAAGTATGTGTGTCGCATTAAGTCTTGCTGCTATGTGGTTGCTAGTTTGTGTGTTGCTTGTGATGTAGTGAGACCTATGTGGGTGCATGCTCTTGAATGCCGTGTAAATTCCATGTACATATGGTCACTATATGGAGCTACTAGCAAGCCCAGTGGAAACAATGCATAAAGCATGAGAGTGAAACATTGGAGCAAGAATACAGTGAAGTATGTCAATAGGCATTGCAATGGAGGGGTATAGGTGGCCCCGGTCAATGTCAGTCCTTTCCCCTTCTTGGGACTGTATGGATAGTCCAAGTGGGTCTGTTTACCCAATGCCTCTGCGCAAGGCCGGTTCCGTTGGGGCCTTCGATGGTGCCGATGGGGTCTGCCTCCAGGCATACCTTCCTCCCATTGTTGGTTGTGGATGGGCTCCGTGCCGGTTTAGATCGCCGGGTAGCAACCCAGTCGCATTGTGGTCAGTTCTGATCTCGTGCCCTGTGTGCTGTATTCCGGTCGTGTGGTCAGGGGGGGGTGCCCCTGTAAGGAGTATGTTCACCCGGCAGGCAGCGCAGGGTCTTGGCTGTGCTGTGTATTATTTGGTGCAAGCGCCAGTCTTTGCCTTCCCGGAATTGAAGTGTCATGGCAGCCACTGTAAGCTTTACTTTCTGCTGTCCTCTCGTCCGGAGTTTAGGTCAGGACTCTACACGTCTGTAAGGCCACTTTTGGAGCTGTGCTTTTAGTGTTTCTCGTGTTGTAGTCGCTTTGTGCGGACCGTGAGTGGCCTTTGTGCGGTTCCAGGTTACTGGGTTTGAGGCCGGCCTGTTCGGACGTGCACTCTTCATGCGGGTGGATTTCGGGGGGTTTGCCCAGTCTCCCCCTGCGCTTCTGTGCTTTGGACCCTGCCTCATATCGCCTGGTGGGGGTCCCTTTTGGGGGGACTGCATCAGGGCCTCCAGCTTCTCCCAGAGGGCACCGAAGATGCGGTCATATCTGCGTTTAGTTTCCCTCTCAATTATGTGCAGAGCTGAAGTCTATGGGTTGGGCGCCAGTAATAAACCATTTTAATGTACCAGTTGGTCTGTTTTTTTTTTACCTTTGACTACAAGCTGCTCATGTATCCTTTGGCTAAATTTGCTTTTTGGGGACAAGTTCAAGAACTCATCCCTCATTTATTTGACCCCATTTCCTGAAAAAACTGTCGGAGTGTTCGTTTAAAGCAGAAATAAAATCTTTTTTTTTTTTTTAAATCCAGCACGTAAAATGTATGTTATTCATTTTTTTTTACATGGTACTGGAAAATATAACATTTGACTCAATTGGGGAGGGCGGAGACCGATGGTTAAGCTGACCAGACGTGAGTTGCAAGAGATGATATCCCCGGCCTGTTCGATCAGAGGACCACAATTAAGCATTATCTGTGCTAACGAGACGACAGTGAACCTAATAATACCTCATCTGAGCCACTCCGCAACCGATTTGCCCGACTCAAGGCTTTGTGGCCTACACAAGAATCAGAGGAGAGACGGCCACTCTCCGAGATCTCGAGCAGGCTAGGTGGGATCCGTACACTGCATTCCCCCTCTCTCCCGGACCGGTGGGGGTTATCCCACTCCCCGCTGGACTGTCTCAAGTGGCTACTCCTGCTGCAAAATCTTCACACCTGCTCAACACACTCTCTCAGATGGCGGAGAGAGGTTTAATGGTGGCACAAGCCACGTCCATGAAGGGTAAAGCACTGCTGGACCTCCACAGTGACTTCATGCTACGGTTGGAGGCGACATTCGCAAACATTTGGTCCCAATTGGAACAACGATTGGCTTCTGCCCCTCCCCAGCTACTGAAAACGGACGGCGGAGGTGAGATACTGGGGTCGGCAAAGCACCCACCGGGAACAGCAAACTGCAACACCCCTGCCTCCCCTAACAAGGGACCAAGAGGACCGCAAATTACCCAGAGCTTGATCCTGCCACCTCGCCTATCTAGGCAGAAGACCGCGAATTGTAAGAGGTGACACACAGCAAAGTTCCCGCGACATGCGCCCTCTGAGAAGCTACTACGCCCTAACAACTCCTGTGTGCACAGGGTGAAGGAGAAAACCCTCGCTCAAGCACTGGGCGTGAAGTGGGCCATACACTAACATAGTGACACTGCAAATAAGAGGTGAGCTGCACCTGCTGGGACAGACCAACGATGCAGCTAACCCCAACCTTGGACTAACAGTTCTGCTTTGTCTAGATCGGTTGTCTTTTATTTCTTCATTTATTTTTTTCTTCATATCCTAGCTACACCTGCCTGTCAACATATCTGTATGAAGCAACGCTTCTAGTATCTCCCAGACACTAACAGGCACTGGCCAAGCGTACTTAAGCAGATGCCACACTTCTTTTAAAGCAAAGTTCATCTTAAATGCTCAATATGCCTGAATTGGTGAAACTTTTAATTTTCTGTTTTTTACTTATTGTTTCATACCAGTCAAAACAGTCTGGCACCCTATATCAGCCATATAGCCATCTCATACCATGTCTAGGTTTTTAAGTTAGACTGTTTTGCCTCCCTTCGTTGACATGATATGGCCTACTAACCATAACGATGTACTCCACCATTGAAAAGCCTTGTTTCTATTATGTACTACGTATGTATTGGCCCACGCCCATATACTCCAGGCCAAACCAGCCTATGTAGAAAACATCCCTCCTGCTGCTGCAGATATACCCCAGCACGTGATGGGCATGTTAGTTCTATCTTTATCTAACAATCTGTTATCGTCTCATGCATCTCCACCGAGAATAGTACCCAGCGGTAACTACTGTTTAGAGTGTTACACTATTTTCTTATCTTGGACTACTAATGCCAGCCCACATAGTTTGTCCCAACCACTCTTATCGCCCTCTCATTATCTGACATTACTTGTATCAGCCAGTTTGCTACTTAAAAAAATTCCTGTTTTATTACATGTCACAGTGTTATGCTCCTTGAAATATCTTTATTCGCTGTTGTGGCGTAACACACACGATTGTCTAAATGTTGCACAACAAAAATAAAGAATTAAAAAAAAAACATTTGTTTTTAAACTTAATTCTACCTATAGCTAAACAACTCACAGGAAACTCAAAAAGCAAGCAAAATAAACTCCTTCCAGAAAAAAAGTAACTGGATAATATATTGTGAAGTAAATTAATTCTAAGAAACTAAGCGATTCTAGTATGCTTAGTGGATTCCAGTAGAGTTCCATTGCAAGTATCCAGTATTGTCAATATGGCTGTATGTTGAATAAATCAACCTATTCATGAAAAAAGTAATGTCCAGACTCGACAACAACAATAGTAATGGGTACAGGTTACGTAAGACTTAATAAACCAGTAATTTAGTAATACCTGGTAATCCACCTGAACTGATGACATGTCTAAAACAAGCACTGTACTGTGAATTGAGGACTGGATATTGAGAAACACTAATTGAGAATAGTATAAGAAGAAATTATACTTCTTTAGAATACTTCCATGTTTTTTTAGTACATATAAGTGAAGGTAATATGTAGTTTATATTTGAACACTTAAGCATATTCCATATGGTATACATGTAAATTTAGCATTTTTATTCTTACAAACCTATGTATACTCAGTGGCTATCTCATTAGATATACCTGTTTTTCAACACAAATAGCCAAAAAAGCCAATCATGAGACTATATCACTATTTAAAGCATATTGACATTATTTTATTATTTATAAAGCACCAACAAGTTATGTAGTGCTGTACAATGGGTGGACTAACAGACACGTACTTATAACCAGACAAGTTGGACGCACAGGAATAGGGGGCTTGAGGGCCCTGCTCAGTCAGCTTACATGCTAGAGGGAGTGGGGTATAGTGACACAAAGGATAAGGGTAGGGGTAGAAAAGTAGGTTGCTAGAAAAGTATTTAGCGAGGACTTAGTAGGTTATTTTTGACCGTTGCAGGAGAAGAATCAGGGTGCGGGGAGGGAAAGGTGCTAACTGTTTAATTGATATGCTTTTCCGATTAAGTGAGTTATCAATGATTTTTTGAAGGAGTGGAGACTGGGTGAAAGTCTAACGGAGAAGGGAAGGGAGTTCCAAAGGAACGGCGGAGTCTTGGAGAAGTCTTAAATGCGAGCATCAGAGGTGGGAGTACGGACAGAGGATAGACGTAGGCCTGTGGCAGAGCGCAGGAGCCTAGAGGGGAACACACTTGTGTTTTAGGGAGGATAGGTAGGTTGGAGCCACGAGACTTGTAAGCAAGCACCAGAATCTTAAATTGAGCCCTATATCTTACAGAAAGTGTAATGACTGACAGAGGGGGGAGGCATTGGAGGTGCAGGCGGACAGGAAGAAGAGCTTTGCTGGTGGATTCATTATAGACTGCAACGGTGCAAGCTGGAAACAAGATCACTAAGAAAGGGATTGCAGTAGTCAAGGCGAGAGAACATAGAATGGCTATGATGTAGAGAGGTGTGATGTCCTTTCAGAGCCACCTCTGAGGGAGCTGTGCTTAGAACTTATTGTATACACATACAGTGTATGTTGGACGTGTTTGGACTCTAAAATAAACAGTGTATCCCTACATTTTACAAGGTCTTATAACAAAGATGCTAGTAAACTCTCATTTTATGGTACACAATTAATCCAAAACTATTGGAGAGGGCGAAACCTGTCATCCAGCCTGAGCAAGAATGAAATGAGATGGATATTTGAGTTAGATACCGTATCACCTAAAGGATTAAATGTGAATTTTGAGAAGTGTTAACATTTTATATTTAATACTTCGAGTGATTTTATTGTTCAAATAAATGTGTCTGAAGCTATAGGCCAACCCCCGTAGTGGATAAGGAGGGGGGAGCATGATTGCTGCCTGGAGAGGTTGGCATGGCAACAAGGGATACAATGTTGGAGATGCACCTGGACTAGGGACACTGGGAAAAGACTTACCAGACCACTGGAGAGCATGCTGAGGGAACCTGGCAGTGCTGTTTCTGGTCGTCCTGTGCCCCTGAAATGCCCAGAGAGGCCCGGCTTATTACATTGCAGGCCTTCCAGAGGACCCACAGTGCAGAGTCCTATGCAGCGATGCTGCACAGTGTCCACGATGCCCAGGACTCTCAGGAGGGGTCGGTGCCAACCAGGGGATGTCGGGACCGCCGTTCCAGGCCGCCATCGAGATTGTCCCCCAGTCCGGTTTGGAGATCCAGGGCGGCGCCACCATCTGTGAACAGTCCGGGCTGGCCTCCTGGGGAGGAATCCTGGCACCGGTATGAGGATGAGCAGTGAACGGCCCGATCGGGGCCTAGGAGTCAAGATGGCGGGTCCCAAGATAGCGCCACTGGTGAGGTCTCGCAGTCCTCACCCTTCTTTTCCGGCAGCAGCGTAAGTGACGTCAGGGCGTGCGGCCGCACGCCAGAAGCGGCGGAGCGCTGCACTGGTACGCGGAACACTGGTGGCGTGTACATGAAGTCTGTGCATCAGGGAGCATGGATGTCACAGGCCACTGCCGAACCCGGAAGTCTGGGTGAGGATGGAAGCAGAGATTCCAGAGCAGAACACTGCTGCCCCCCCCCGAAAGTAGCAACGGCGAGCGGGTGCAAGCGGGCCGGTGGAGGAACTCACCAGTGCAGGAATGGTTGGCCAGGGAGCAGGGATTGACACAGGATACCCCTCAAAGTACCCACCCCAGAAGACTTGGAGCGCCTATGGGGGTGAGCCGCCGGGCCCTTTGAGGGGCAGCAGACAGGCAGGCCATAGTACGAATACTGCCAGGTGGATCGGATGTGGAGCTGATTGACAGACCCCTGCTCCAAAACTGTGAGTTGGAGTGCGCTCGTGCTTGGTTAAGGGCAGAGGGGGATTCAAGGTTAGAAAAGGGGGGTCAAAGGGAAGTGGTACAATCGCTGCGCTTAGTGTTAGATTGCTTAGCGCCAATGGGGACTGTTGGCATAAGGGGTGATGCGCAGGAAGTTAAGGCTTCCCGCAGGAACTCCTCTGTTGGGTACAGGAGGTGGTACTTCAGGGAGGGGCGGTGTGACATCGCCCCCTGGGGTTGCATGTGTCTTTGTAGGTGAGAACAGAATACTTAAGGGTGAGTATGTGGACCTCATCTCTTTGGTCCCATGTGATAGGGAATCGGCGGATAAACCGCAAAGCGATGGAGAGTGAAAAAGGTAAGCAGCTCCCCCCTACCTTCGGGAATTGGTTGCAAGAATTTGCAACCTATGTCAGCAAGGTTTCCGGAGCGGGCCCCATCGTTTTTTACGTATTTGGATTTAATTTGGGGGGGCTTATAAGGTTTACGGGGGACAGTGCTAGTTTAAGTATGACTAACAGTTTGGGCAGAAGATGACGGTGCGGCCGCACCTGGATTTTGGAATGCAGCATGGCAACCTTTGGTTGCTTCTAATGACTCCCTGTCGTCCGTCGACATCGTCCTTTCCTTCGGCCGCCGGCGCTGCTGGAGGAGCGTCGGCAGGGCACAAGAAAGGCATCTGTTGGCTCTACAACGAGAGTCACTGCAGATGGTACAGCAGTTGTGGGTTAAAACATGAGTGCTCCCACTGTGGCTCCAACCCGGCAGTTCGATGTTTTAGGAGAGGGAAGCCCCTCCCCAGGATGGCGTCAAAGAATGACATTCCTCGTGGGAGGACCCCGGTGAGGGCGGAAAAACTGTTGTCATGGCTCACGCGGCATCCCAGGTGAAGGGACGCATGGCTACTATGGGAAGGTTTTACCAAGGGTTTTCGGATTCCATTTACTCCGTCGGGAAGGCGTAGTTTGCGCACAATTTGTCCTCCATCCAGGGTAAGGAAGGGGTGCTGCCAGCTAACCTGAGAAAAGAAGTGGTGATGGGATGGATGGCGGATCCGTTTTCCATTCCTCCGTTTGATCATTAGCGGGCATTTCGACTTATTCATCACCTGTCCTTTTCAGCGGGGTCCTTGGTTAATGACAGGATATCGAAGGAGGATAGTCGGGTCCGATACGCCTCGTTTGATCGAGCTCTGGATCTCGTTCGGGAAGCAGGGCCCAGGGCCCTGATGGCTAAGTTAGACATTCAGTTGGCTTTTCGGTTGCTGCCAGTTCACCCTACCTGTTTTCATTTGCTGGGGTGTCATGGATCGTGGCGCGGATGTCGGGCTTCTCTTCCCTCCTGCACTATCTTGATGACTTCTTGTTCGTTGGTCCTGTGCCTTCTTCGCGGTGTGAGGATTTGTTGGGACAGTTTAGGGCGGTTATGCTAGATTTGGGGGTTCCAGTGGCAGATGACAAGACGGAAGGCCCGAGGGTGGTGATTTCCTTCCTGGGTATTGAGATTGACTCCATCAGCTTGGTTTTTGTATGCCTGTGGACAAATTGGAGATCCTTACCACCTTGGTTGATCAGGTGAGGGGTGCTCAGAAAGTGCAGCTTCGGCAGATTCAATCCTGTTGGGCCATCTAAACTTTGCTTGTCGGACCATGCCTATGGGTTGGGTGTTTTGTAGGCGTCTGTCTCTTGCTACTGTCAGCATTAGTCTTCCCCATCACTTTATTCAGTTTACCAAGTGGCTTAAGGATGATTTGAGGGAGTTCCTAGCGGAGTACAATGGTCAGACGTTTTGGCGGCAGGAAGCAATATCAAATGTGGCCCTGGAGTTGGTCACGGATGCCTCTGGTATATCCCACGTGCTTGTGGACCCTTGATTTTGGATCCTAGCAGACCTCTTTGGGAGATCGCTGGCTCCCGCTTCGTGGACAGCCTATCGGGCAGTGTGGGAGCAATGGCTGGACTATGCGGGAGAGTTCGGTTTGTATTCCGCTGAGGGTAGTTTGCTGTCTACTTTCGCTTACCTGTCAACCTTACGGGAGTGCGCATCATCAGTGTTGTCGGTGGAACAATGCAGTTTAGTGGCTCTCTCCTTTCTGATGCGTTGTATGGGGTGGGAGGACGTTTCCAAAGAGTTTGTGGTCCAGAGGGTGCTTCGGGGGTGGAGGAAGGAGAGGGTTATCCACCTATTGGATGCACTGTGTGGTGTTCTCTCGTCGGTGTGCTCCTCCGCCTTCGAGGCGCTGCTGTTTCGGGTAGCCTTTTCTCTGTGTTGTTATGCCGCGTTGTGGATAGGAGAGTTGGTGGCCGTGTCAGCTAAGGCCCGGGCATCTCTCCGGAGGGGAGTGGAGTTGTTCATTCGGAGGTCCAAAACAGACCAGCTAGGATGTGGGAGGACGGTTAGTATTGGTGCTACTGGGGGAAGGTGGTGACCTGAGGCGGCAGACCGGAGGCGGCAGAGTCCTTTTTGCTTCCAAATGGATCAGTCTTAACTTGGTCTCAGTTCTCCAGTGTTTTCAAGGCTGGGTTGCGGGCGTTGGGTGTGGAGGATGGGGGATACTCTCCCCACTCCTTTCGGATTGGTGCAGCGATGCAGGCGCGGCAGGTAGGGCTGTCTGATGCTGCAATTCAGTGCATGGGTGGGTGGGATTCCCACAGATTTCAGTTGTACATTCGTCCTCACCTGTTGTAGGGCTTAGGTGGTTTATGCTGTGTTGTCTTCTCTCTACAGGTTCCCCCCGGTATGTTTGGATCATCGGTCACTCCTTTATTTATTGGGCGGCTAGGCGTGCAGAGCAGAGACCGTACGGCCGGAATCTAGGGCTCCCACATGGGCAGGTTAGGGTACGATGGCGGGGGATATGGGGTTTGGGTTGGTACCAAGTGTATCCGGAGTGCCGGACCACCGTTTCTAGTAAGCAGTAATTTGTTTGCACTGCTATTTAGTTACATTTTATCTATCAGTTGTTTTTTAAATATTATATACAATAAATTGTTACTTTTATATGAAGTACACATGTATACAAATCCATGTAGATCTGTACTATGATCTTTTCTTGATCTTTCTTTTTCTACATGCTCTATATGACTTTGAGCCCTATCCAGCAGAGTATAAGTATAACCTTTTTTGTTTACATATGGTGAAAGGGGCTTATCTACTTTATATCGCTCCACTTCTTAAACATTATACCTCAATATTCTATATTTGGTGAAGGGAACACCTGTGGAAGTGTGGTAGCTGTTTTGATAAATTACTCATAACTGTATGTTCAAATAGCTCTATTTTTCCTGCCCCTATAGAGCTTTAGTATATTCAGTGCTCTGGTAATAGTAATCCATTTTGTATCCGGAGTGCGTCGCGCTCTGTAGCTTCGTGACCGGGCCAGTGGTTCTGGTGATTCATGCCGGGGGGAGTGACTTGGGACTGAGCCGTGTGGTAGATTTAACTTATGCGTGCAAGCATGATTTGGCTTGGTGTATGTTCAGTGACGTCACGCTGGTGTGGTCCGAAGTCATTCCTCGTCCGGCTTGGGGGGCACTGCCACATGCCAAGGCGGTGGAATGCGTCAGGCGGCGGTTCAACATGATGATTTCACGTTTTGTGCGGAGGCTGGTTGGTGTTGTGGCTCGTCATGTGGAGCTGGAAGGGAACAACTTAAACCTAATGAGGGTCCACCTGAATGAAATTGGGTTGGATATTTTCAATTTGGGATTACAGTCGGCCATTGAACAGACGCTGGCTTTGGGGGGGGGGGGGCGGGGGGAGGGGAACGCAGTCCTCTCCAAGGATAGGGAGAAGCTGTGGTGGCGGTTTGTCCTTCGCCTGCAAGTGGAACTGAGATCATTGCCCGGACGGGCTTGGGGAGTCGCAGTCTGGTCTGGTTGAGGACAGACTTCAGACTGAAGAGGCTCGGGAAGAATAAAGTTATGGTTAGCTGTCTTCTGGAAAAGTCCAGCAGCTGACAGTTGTTTGTGTTATGCTGGCTTGCTAATCAAGCTGTGGCCGTTGCCCTTAACCACAATTTGTTTGTCTGTGAGTTATTGGGGGGGAAGGGTAACGGAAGAAAAAAGGGAGAGGGTCAGCAGTCATGGAGTGCCTGGACCTCTTCTCTATCAATTTATCGGACTATTTGACTAATATTTCAGGATCTTGTGGTCTGTGCATATTTTATGTTATTTTAACATGTTTTATTGAAGCAATATCTATCTATGTATATCTTTGGAGTTTATTTTATTATTATTAATATTTGTGGGGCCAAAGAAAACAAGATTTCAGAACACATCAGATAGTATTTTTTTCATAGGTTTTATAATTTTTTGGTGCCTCCCATCACTATTGTTTTGGAGTGGTGGCTAGAGACTCCTAGCCACCCAGAAGGTTTAGTGGTGGGAGACATTTTTTGAGGGGTGGAGGGGGGAGGGGCGGATAATGGTATGTCCAACCTTTCTATATTTTATTAGTAACCCCTGCTAGTGCTGCCAGTGGGCAAATAGTTCCGATTTTTAAATTCTGGGCCAAGAGTTTAAGCATCCAAGCCAAAATGTAATTATGGGACCGTATTTCAAAATAGCAGAACTAGAAGGATAGCTGACTTGGCGAATTTCCAGTTCGGTAAATATGACCGTAAATTTGAAATTCACTTTTAATTCATTTTGAATTCCTGCCAATTCTCACTTTAGTGAATAACTCTGACAGTCCTAAGGAACACAACATATGCAATAAGAGGACAAACAAGTCAAATTCCAGTGTTTTTCCTTTGTGGTATTTATTTTGCTCTCTTTTAAACCATGTGTGCAATGCAAAGAGTTGAGTGACAGAGAGACACCCTGATGGAAAATAAATAGTTTTACCTATACAATGCTTAGTGAATATTCCCCTAGAGCTATATATATTTTATGTTACAGGGTGTCAGTCTCATGTCCTGCTTTCTACTTCTGTATTTCTTATTACGTAGCTAAAGTATTACTGTATACATGGCTTTAAAGACTGGATGATCAGTAGGCCTGATTTTAATACAAGATACTCGTGCTTTGAAAGGGTTAAACTCACATTTTTTAAACATGCAATATTTTTCTGTTCTTGTGTTCGTGTGCCTGACACCAGTTTCCACTATCTTTTTTATAAACATCCTTCACTTGAACGAAGAGAATTCTTTCTAAGCACCTGCAAGTTTTAATTGGGTTCCTAAATCAAAGACTGTCACTTACATCAGCTAACAGGAACTAACTAACAGCATTACGAAATGTTATATTAAAAATTATACTTTTAGTTCTGAGACTTCTATGATTGGTTAGTATTTCCATCTGATGTATACACCCCTAGACAAACTGTGTTTAACCCCTTAAGGACAGCGGGCGTGCTATGGCGTTCTTGGGGATCCGGCTCTAAACGCCAGCGGGCGGCATAGTATTTACCTGCTCGCTGGCGATCCCCCTTCGGCGATTGCGATCGGGGGGACTTGTCCAGCATCCCAGGCAGTCCCCCTGCGTCTGATCCGGCCCTCCTGGCCCATGTGATCGTTAGGTCCTTGAGAGGACCTCACAATCACATTAACGGAATAGCCGTCCATAGCAGTGCAAGCAAGGGAGGTGCCTGTAATGACAGGTAGTCCCCCTGCTGCCTGAAATAAAGTAAAATAAAGGTTAAACACAGTGTAAAATAATAACAAAAGTTATAGAGAGCGCAAGTAAATATAGATCATACAGTGGAATTTCTAAGCCAATGCTCCAATTCAATTATCCACAAGAAAAATTGATGTTAATATCATTCTATTTTGATCAAAACGTGTACATTTGGCTCAGTCCTTAAGGGGTTAATATATACGCTGTACGACACATTAAACCTTGGAATGCTTATTGATACAATATCTGTGTGGTATGATTCTTTAAGTATTCCCAGCGGCTGAAGAGTTAAATGGAAAGCAAAAAGATCTTATTTGCCTCCTAGTATCCTAGATCAGTGCAGTGCTGTGATTTATATTAGCAGGAGCATAGCTCCGAGGGCCTACATTCTGCAGTACTTCCAAGAGATCTGGTCCAGGAGCCTCCAGCATGCCACTGCTGGGATCATCCTGACCTGACGGGCCCATATAATATGTGGCTGTGTGTCATTTTAACTCGCCAAGGCTCAACTTCCAGTTCCCAACTGTGCTTAATTAACTGATACATTTGATACCTCCTTTACATATCATTCTTTTGTTAGAATTAATTTTCTGAAAATTAACCTTACTACTGCTAGCTAAGCAGCAGTTTACAAAGAATCACTGAAATGTCACAGTCTAGTTACGTCTTCAGACTGAACGACTTCTTATTGTGCTAGAAGGTGTCTCTGGTGCCTCTCTGATCTGTAAGGTACAGGATTCCGGTCACCTCTGGCCCTTCCAATGTAACTGGTAATAAGTGAAATGTCAACTTTCATTGATTCCATTCTAATTCTGTAGACACCAGTTCCTCCTCCAATGCTCTTGTTACAAATCCCCAAACACTGTATGACGCAAGCCGTGCCAGGTACAGCAGTACAAAAAGCCCTAACATTAAATAGTCTTAAACAAAATTTTCCACACCAAGTAGAGGCGATATATAATTGGACAGGGAGGAAGAACAATATGGGACGGGGGGAAGAACACTATGGGACAGGGGAGTGGGAGGAAGAACACTATGGGACAGGGGGGGAAGAACACTATGGAACAGGGGAGGGGGGAGTACACTATGGGATGGAGGGGTAGAACACTAAGGGACAGGGGAGGGGGGGGAGAACACTAGGAGACAGGGGAGAACACTATGGGACAGGCAAGGGGGGGAACACTATGGGAAAGGCGAGGGGGGGAGAACACTATGGGAAAGGAGAAGGGGGGGAAGAAAACTATGGGATGGGGAAAAAAACACTGGGACAGGGGAGGGGGGGTACACTATGGGATGGAGGGGTAGAACACTATGGGACAGGGAAGGGGGGGAGAACACTATGGGACAGGGGAGAACACTATGGGACAGGCAAGGGGGGGAACACTATGGGAAAGGTGGGGGGGAGAACACTATGGGAAAGGAGAAGGGGGGGGAAGAAAACTATGGGATGGGGAAAAAAACACTGGGACAGGGGAGGGGAGAAAAGAACACTATGGAACTGGAGAGGAGGGGGGGAGAGAGGAACATTTAGCGGGGGGGACCACTAAAAGAGAAGGGAAGTTTTTCATATTAGATTAATTAAATTCATTAAAAGGTCTAATATTTAAAAAACATATAGGAAAAAAACTTTTTCAAAATCATTTGGAAAAAGTCATTTACAGTTTCGTTTTTTCGGCCAAGGGCATCCTGAATTTTCGGTTTTGGCCCAGAATTTTCATTTCGTTGCATCCCTACTGATGAGTGAACGTGGGGGTGCACACCTTTCTGTGAATGGCACAGCAGTAATTAATGACGCTATAATGTACATACTGAGATGAAACTGTAAAATATTAATACTACCTTTTTGTTTCTTCATACATTTACTAGAAATTTAGCTCACAATCTATATGTGATATATTAATGTTTTTAAAGTACAACTGTCAATTTTACAAGACAGGTTTAAAGGGACATTGTGGGCACCAATATAACTGGGGAGTTTTACTGCATATACATGTTGTATTTATCTATAACCGTCATGTTTAAAAAAAAAAAAAAAAAATTCTGCTTCATAATCCTGACTCCTTAGCCACGCCTCTTAACCACGACCCTCCTTTCCCCAAATAAGCAGTTTATGCCTAATTGCAGTTTTGTTTTAATTCACAATTCAAAAATTATCAAATAAATCCCACTTTATCTTTTATGATTTAAAAAAAAAAAAAAAATACTTTAACATTACCATGGTGTCAGCTGTAAATTAGAACATGAAGTACAGTGATACACTAGCTTCTGGAAGCTTTAGCCACAACTCTCAAACTGCTAAATCATGTGACGTTTCAGTCCAGCAAACGTGTTAATAATAAAATATCCTGTATAAGAAATATGTACACAGGCAATTTTAAAGTGGCATTGTCACCCCTCTTCTCCCCTGAAAAAAAGAGTTTCAAAGATACAAAACGCCCTGAGAGACAGGTTCAGGTAAGTCAAAACTATCTTCCTCTTCACCCCCAGGTCAGCTCACAGCAAGTCACTACCTGAAGCCTTTGCATATTTCCGTTACAGAGATGCTTTGGGTCTTAAGAAACCACCCGCAGAAAAAAAACTCTTATACTGAAGTGATCTTTTGCATACGATTGCATGGCTCTACTGCTGCTGGCAAAGTATTGTGTGAACAGCAGCTCATAAACATCTGGAATGCAAGTGGGGAATAAACATGCATCTGAAATGTTAAGTAATATTACAAAGTAACTTCATGTTTGTTTATCACTCCAGCACACCAAGTCGCTCTAAGTATTAGGAAAGACATCTTGGAGGGGAAAGATGTGATATTGGTGTCACTCAACGCATCACAAGATGTAGTAGACAACAAATCGTATATGTTTGGGACACTAGGCTTAATAAGAAATTAAATATCCCCAAATTAGTTTTTTTTGGTCTCTTTAGAGATGTTAATTTCTCCAATTTCACCCACCTTAAAGAGAAATTGGATTCATATATGCACAAATTGGTAGACCTAGGGCACAAATATGGAGGGATCACATTTTTTGACTACCACAAATCTTTTTTCAGCTAAGGCAGCAGCAGCATTGGCCCAGTTTAACATCCAGACAGACTGGGGCCAGTTAGAAACCAAACCTTTTTCTCGTCACTTTGTTGGGTTCAAGGTTCCAGTTTGTGCAATATGTACATCCTCCTCCCTATCCACAAATGTATGCCCAAATGAAGTCAGTCTTCCCTCCACCAGTCAGACTTCTACAGATAATAAGTTCAGACCAGCCGGAAGAGAGTAGAAGGATACATTAAGGAGACCCTTCATTTTCCTGGGAAAGCACAAGTATGCAATAATAATATTAACGCAGGGAGTTGTAAGTTCAGCGCCTGTAGACTGCTTCACATTTGTTCTTTGTATTTTAGGGCACATGCACAAACTATCTCCTGCAAAATTTGATGTACTAAACCCTTATTTAATGGATCACCCGTCACCTTATCTAGTGAAATTTTTGAATTCCAGATTCTCTTTGGGTTTCCATACAGGTTTAGTTTCCCTCCCCTTCAGGTACATTTACATGTATGAATCCCAGTGAGCAACCAAAAGTGCCCAGACTCTTAATCAGCTGCTTACTAAAGAAATTGACCAAGGCTTCATGATAGGTCCATTAAAAAAAACAAATGTTTCCAATTGAAGGACTAGTCCTCTTGCCATCGTCACCTGTAAACTCAATAATAAAAAAAGATTGATTTTCAATTTCTCTGCTCCTTATTCTTCTACTACACCAAGCTTAAACTCTCTCATACCCTCAGAAGACGTTTTGTCACAACACTCCAAAATAGATGACACTATAAAAGCAATAATTGACAGAGGACAAGGAGCATGGTTAAGTAAATCTGACATGCCCAATGCATTTATACTGCTTTCCATACTTCCTTCCCTGTGGCATTAGCATGTGGTTAAGTGGGAAAACAGTATTTCTTTGCTACAAGGCAATGTTTGGATCTAAAAGTAGCCCAAAACTGATCGATGGTTTTGCTGAAATTTTATGCTGGCTCCTCCTTAATAAATGCAGATGCCCAGTGGTGATACACTCTTTAGACAACTTTCTTACAATAGAAAAACATAATACTATACCCCCAGATTTCCAGGAACTAACCATAGACTAAACCTACCTTTGTCTTAAAGTAAAAAGCAGGATTGTCAGAAAACACAAAACAAATCATATAACAGAGCATATAAGTTATTTATAAAATATGTTTCTGACTTCCACAGAATAAATTAGTCTTCTATCAAAACTCTGGTTGCTTGTACCAATTTGTTTTCATTAAAATTAGCTTACAACATGATCAAACAAACCAAATTTGGCCACCTCCGCCCCCATGTTACCCATCAGATACTAATTGGTGTCCAGTAAAGGTACTAGACAAATTCACTTAATTGCTTACATAACAACCCCCTATTTCTCTGCTGCTAACTTTGCATGAGAATTCTCTTACAACTTAAAAATGTATTCTATACATCAGGATTCTCTTAGCTAGGTTAGGTCTTAATCCTTCTTTCTCAGGTCTGCTGCATCAAGCCATAATATTCTTACTCACATCATTAAAATACCTTTTTATTGATGGAAATCTTCAGTCTATTGATGATATATATGCCAGCCAGAGAAAGAAATTAGACAAGCATTTCCACACTATTGCTCTGTAAATCAGCGATATGGTAATTTAATAAAGTTTACCATGTAATATGTTTGCAGGTTTAACCATGCGTCGGTTTTGGAACACCACAACCGACTTTGTAATATTCAATTTGTTGGTATTTGAGTTACTTACATTCAACATTCTATCAACTTATGGTCCACACAACAAATATAAATATGTATATACATATATATGTATTGAATGCTACATATATTGGGTGAGTGTGACCATCCACACTGAAATCTGAGTTAGATGTGCAAAAAAGACTACTTGTGTGTATTTGCTCCTCAGACCTAAAGTTGCCAACACTTCTCTGGTTAACATTTATATAGGAGGGAGTGGTATATCTCTTAGTATATACTTCTGTTATCTTTTTAAATACTTTAATTGGTATGATACTGCTCTTGCTATTTATAAAGGTATCCATTATATTCATCTAGTAATAATTTCCTTCCTGCTATTTAAATATAGGCACATTACATAATCTTTATATTTGCATAATTCAATTGTCCTTGATTTCCCTCTTGCTAAATTTAATAGACACAAAATCGTATCTTTTAATCCTATATTAGGTGCCCATAAATCTGCACAACTTGCTGATTAAAAAAAAAAAATAAAGTTTTTAATTGAAATTGACAAAAGGAAAAGGTACAATTGGAAGAATTGATGGAAATAAACATCCAGTCAAACAGATATATAACAGCTAGTGCACACACCTTAAATGGCAATCACCATGTCCTCCTTGTTTTAACCTTGTATTGTAAAACATTGCATTTCCAATGCCCTCCTTGATTCTGGAAAATCATAAAGCCCTCACAAACAAACTACACACTCAGTTGGATACCTGGAGAGAACTAGACATAATGGCTTGGCAGAATAGACACTATTAAGATAATGGCACTGCCTCACATTCTTTATCTTTTTCGCACTATTCCAATTGCCTTACCGAATGGCCTGATACGTAAATTCCAATCTACACTTAACGCCCACGTTTGGAAGAAATTAACGTGGCTGGGAAATTATGAAGTTGGATTGGGAATTCCACACATTGCAACATATTACACAGTCACAGTGGTAGCTCAAGGATTAACAATTATAAAAACTAACATATCCCCAGTGTGGCTCCCACCGGATGACGCATGCATCTGTTCTCACAAAATTAAAGGAATATTGTAGTCCTTCTCCATACCCAGTAATAGGGAATCCAACTGCCTACCAAGCACAAAATTTCTGACCACCGGCTGGCAGAGGTGGGCACGACCCCTGATGGGGACGGACAGCCTTCTCTCCTTGGCACCTCTCAGCACCTTGGGCACTCTAGCACAGGATATTAGGCTGGACAACTGGTCAAAAGATGGTCAGCTTAGAGTGGGCTCACTCTACAGTGCAGGAGGGATGAAACATTTCCCAACCCTGTAAACAGAACTTAAACTTTCATCTGGAGAAATATTCACATATCTCCGCATTAAACATATAATTGAAACACATAAAATTACACCTGGGATGACATCGATAGGTCACAGTTGCACGACCACTCGCACACTCACCAAGGCATTATGACTTTGCTACAACGCCTTCCATAATATGAATGCATCCGAGAAGTTGCCTTACATGACGCAATGGGAAAAGGAACTGGGTATAGAGCTACCCTTGTCCGATTGGATACAATGCGTGAGGACAACAAAATCGTCTTCAAGTAGTCTTTATCATTGGGAGGCCTACTGCAAGATCTTAATGTGATGATACATGGTACCACAAAAGCTAGATAGGATCTACAGTACTGCATCCCCTCTATGTTGGACATGTGGGGCGGGAACGGGATCCTTCACTCACATATTCTGGGAATGTACCAAATTATCAACATATTGGTCAAAGGTGGAGGAAACATTTTCATTTCAAAACATTACCAAGACCACGTTAGCCCCTAACCAGCATGATACCTGCTCCACATAATCCCAAATTTAGACTCAGTACATAACAAGGTAGTGCTTATTCACCTTTTGCTGGCCACTAAGATAAACATTGCTTGCCTTTGGAGGGGGACCGCCCTACCTACCATACTGGAAGTTACAGACAGACTAGTAGCCACAATCGAGCTAGAAAAGTTAGCTTTCAGAGTAAGAGGGATAAAAAGCAGCTTATTACAGGAAATGGGAATGCTGGCTAAAAGCGAACCCAACCAATACACACATAACCATACACAATGCCATAAGCTGAATGCGGCTTCGCGTTTCCACCTCACACCCTGCGAACCGGCACACATTCACAATTGGTATTATCTCCTTCCTCCTGGCAGTCCTTACGGGTCACTGATGTTCTGCATTAATGATCAATGTTACTTTTTGTTCCTTATTTATTTATTTTTGTCCCTCCCTGTTTGTTGTTGGTATTTCTTCCAATTGTATCTCGTATGCATTGCTGTGATGTCTAATGCTGAACTTGTTAAGGCACAAGAACCTAACCATATTGAGATGATGCCTCTTGTGACATGCAGTTCGCATGAAATACTGTAAGACAAAGGCTCTACAATATAATCAAATAGTCCTTGTGTTGTGTATTTTACTACTAAGATGTCTGTAGAGGTGCTGCATGCTTGGCTGACCTGCTAACTGTACTTACTGTTTTTGTTTTCACCCTGCAAAACAAGAACCTAATAAAATTAGATATTGCTGACATTGCAGGGTTAAAATGCCTCTAGTGACTGTCACACTGACAGCCAATAGAGGCACTTCCAACTCAGCTATTTCATAGTGACTATCTGATTGGCATAGACCCATAGGAAAGCATTGGATTGGCTAAGGTCATCAATATTGAGGAGGCAGGGTCAGCCATGGAAAATGCAGCATGGCGTGGGAGAAAAAGTGAGTATATAGATGGATGGCAGATGCATATGGTATGTGATGGGAGCATGACATGGATGGGATGGTGTTACGCTACTAGGGGTGATTTGGATTGGAACTCAACTTCAGCTTGTAATCTCCCTAATTACATTAGTGAAGAAATGGAGAATCCTTAAGTATCAATACTGTAGCTTTAAGAAAAGAGAGAATCACTGGTAACTTGATTCAACCAAAGTTTTAATAAGTGTTAAACTTAAATGAATTGCATTTAGGCAATAATCCAATAAGAAGAAGTGCAAGTAATCAACAACACAAAGTTCATTATTAAGTATTTCTTCAGAGATGCATTAAGTAACATTCGTTCATGAGAATAATCTTCAATAGGAACAATAATCAAGTAGCTAAGAATATTTGCAAAGCAAGAACAGTTCATAGTGAATAAGCATGATGGGAGTTGTCCTTCATGAGATTAGTAACTTGAAGCACTGAATGTAATTGCAAAGCAAGAAACAGTTCATAGTGAATAAGCATGATGGGAGTTGTCCTTCATGAGATTAGTAATTTGAAGCACTGAATGTAATTGCAAAGCAAGAAACAGTTCATAGTGAATAAGCATGATGGGAGTTGTCCTTCATGAGATTAGTAATTTGAAGCACTGAATGTAATTGCAAAGCAAGAAACAGTTCATAGTGAATACGCATGATGGGAATTGTCCTTCATGAGATTAGTAACTTGAAGCACTGAATCTAATTGCAAAGCAAGAAACAGTTCATAGTGAATAAGCATGATGGGAGTTGTCCTTCATGAGATTAGTAACTTGAAGCACTGAATGTAATTGCAAAGCAAGAAACAGTTCATAGTGAATAAGCATGATGGGAGTTGTCCTTCATGAGATTAGTAATTTGAAGCACTGAATGTAATTGCAAAGCAAGAAACAGTTCATAGTGAATAAGCATGATGGGAGTTGTCCTTCATGAGATTAGTAATTTGAAGCACTGAATGTAATTGCAAAGCAAGAAACAGTTCATAGTGAATACGCATGATGGGAATTGTCCTTCATGAGATTAGTAACTTGAAGCACTGAATCTAATTGCAAAGCAAGAAACAGTTCATAGTGAATAAGCATGATGGGAGTTGTCCTTCATGAGATTAGTAACTTGAAGCACGGAATGTAATTGCAAAGCAAGAAACAGTTCATAGTGAATAAGCATGATGGGAGTTGTCCTTCATGGGATTAGTAACTTGTAGTAATGAAGATTTGAGTAAGCAAGCATTAGTTCATTAATAAATGATATTGCAGACAAATAGCTGAACGATATACTTAAGGTTAATATGGGTAGTCCTCCAATAGTTCAGTAAAAGTTCAGCAAAGTATCTGTTCTCCAGTAATCCTTTATGGCATGCAGCAATCCTTGCATTTGCTCAAAGGCTGGAACGGCTTGTCTGAGCTTGTGGAGAGGTAGTCTGGTGGAAGTAGATCCCAGTAGCTGAGCCTGTGGAGCCCGCGGTCTCACGGAGGCAGCTCACACGTTAGCTCACACAATCAATCACCAAGCACCCTCCCTCTGGCCCAGTCTCCCTAAATACCGCCAGAGCTGTGTCAGAGGGGGGCGGGGTCCGCCTCCTCACCGCTGAGTGCCGAACCCGGAAGTGTTACTCCATGACAGATGGCAGACAAGGCACGTGATGGGTAGCAAGATCAAATAAAATGATGGCTAAGAGATCACCAAAAAGGTGTGGCAAAGTTATGCAGCTTGGAAGGAAGAGAATGTGATGGTGTGAAGGGGAATTTAGATTTAACAAAGGCCGCATTGCGTGGCTGTGTACCTAACTTCAAATCAAAGTCTGTAACGTACATCCTCCTGGAATGCTCACATCCATTTTTTTTTTGTTTATTGGGTTTCTGAGAGGCTAGTCAAGTTGGGTTTATTGGGTGCATTCACTATTTACTGCCACTGAGTGGAGTTCCCAACTGGCATGCATGGATCTATTTTTAAGACTAGAGAGACCTGTGCTTCTTTGTAATATAGATGAATTTAATTATATCATAAACAGTCAATGGCAAACATATTGGTTCTTTTAAAGTGGTTTAAACTGCAAATGCATTGAAAAACCAAACTGATAATTAAAAATAAAACGGTTGTATTTAGGATAATTCAATTATCACCTATCATAGAATACATACTCCCAGATAGCCCTGTATTTGGTCTAAAACAGTGGTTCCCAACACAGTCCTCAAGTACCCCCTAACAGTCCAGGATTTAGAGATTACCCAGTTGTGTCATATATTTTTAGAAACAAAACAAAAGCACTGTAGACACAACATGGTAATCCCTAAGTCCTGGAATGGTAGGGGTATTACTTGAGGACTAGGTTGGGAACCCCTGGTCTAAACAATAAACGGAAAAGGGGAAAGACGAGTTGCTGTGATTGATAGGTGTTTTTTATGGGTGTACATATCCCATATTTATGAGATTCAACATTGAAAAATAGATTGTGAAGGCTGATAAAAAGCAGCTTATTAAAAAGTGATTTTGCCTATTAGTTCTTAAGCATGTGCACATTTACATTAAATTCCAAGCATTCCGGAATCACTGTACTGTGCTAGCCTTTGCTCCTTCAGTGGGAACTCTATTCTATGAATCTACCTTTTCTGTAGTTCTTCTTCCCAGGTTCATTCACTTTGAGTTTTATTGTAAGGAAAAATTAAAACTTCCTTGATAACATTTCAAAACAAGACATTTAGACAAATACATGAAAATAAATGAGACCGCCAGTTGCCACTAGCATGATGAAAATGTGGCATGTATTTCATATAGTTACTTGGTAACATGTCATTGTACTTGCACTACTGTTATTATTTAATAGTAATCGGTCTATATTCACTAAAATTAACTATTTTCATTCACGATTACGGTTAATTTGCAAATGGCTCAATCGCATTTCATTGCTACAAGAAAAGAAAAAAAAAAGGACACGACTTAAAGGGACTCTCCAGGCAGCCCTTTTTACTCACCTCGTTCCAGCGATGGGAGCCTCGTGAAGCCGCGCCCCCTATTTCATCAAAATGACGAAATAGGCGGGCGCGAGCAGGGAGCAATCAGGCGCTTACATTCGGAAGTGTCATTGCTCCCTTGTGCGCATTCATGCCGCCCTATGAAGTCCTGAGCGCACTACCGACTACTGACAGCTCAGCTCGTGGTCTTTGCCCGCCCCCTCTCCTCTGCTGACAGGCAGGAGAGAGAAGGCACGCACACAGTGCCATACATGATAGGAAGTCCCTCTGGTGGCCATCTGAGTGACGGCCACTGGAGGTATTCCTATCAATCAATGTAAACACTGTATTTTCTGTGAAAATACAGTGTTTACATTAGATTGCCTGCAGGGAGCTATAGATCTCACCTGAACAACTACATTAAGCTGTAGTTGTTCAGGTGACTATAGTGTCCCTTTAAGTTATGAATAGGTTTTGGTGAGATTTAAAGCTGAGTATCATTATAGAGATACCGGGATGGTGGGTAATATTAGGGGGGTTGAGAATTTTATCGAAACAATGCTCCCAATCTGAATGAGGGAAATAAGATCGGTGTTAGGAATACATTTGCAGTTCAGCAGTTTACAGATAGCTGAATCATCCACGTTATATGGAAATTTTACTTATTTCCACAGACAACTGAGTTGCTAGAAGTGCATCTCATCAATCAAATCTGCCTCTCATAAATAGCCAAATGGGTCACACTTGGTTAAAAAGAATGAATTGTGACAATTGAACAACATTTGGCTTACATTCGGTCGCCATTCATTGTTTAGTGAGAGACTCCTAACTTATACTCAAACAAAAGTGATAAAAAAAAAACATTGTATGCGGCAAAGGAACTATACTTTGCTGTAATTTTAAGCACCGTGTTAACCAATAAATATCTCTGATATTTCATGCAGTTAACACATTCTTTATAGTCTTTTTGCTGACATCGATAACCCTTGCATGATGAATTTTAACCCCTTAAGGACCAAACTGTTTTGGCCATATTGTACGTTAAGGACCAGGGCTGTTTTAACACTTTTGTGGTGTTTGTGTTTAGCTGCAATTTTCTTCTCTCTCATTTACTGTTCCCATACAAATTATATATTGTTTTTTTTCCAGCACTAAAAGGGCTTTCTTTACATACCATTATTTGTATCATGTCATATAATTTACTTTAAAAAAACAATAAATATGGTGAAAAATTAAAAAAAAACACGTTTTTTTACTTTTACTTGAAAAATCTTTTAATTATCTACAAACGGTAATGAAAATAAATTGCTAAATAGATTTAAAATTTTGTCCTGAGTTTAAAAACACTCAGTGTTTACATGCTTTTTTTTGCAAGTTATAGGGCTATAAGTACAAATAGGAAATTGCGGTTTAAAAATATATTTAAAATGTATCAATAGTGACATTGTAACACTGTTATCTGTCATAAATCTCTGAATCACACCCCACATGTACATATTTTTTTAAAGTAGACAACCCAGGGTATTCAATATGGGGTATGTCCAGTCTTTTTTAGTAGCCACCTATTCACAAACACTGGCCAAAGTTAGCATTTATATTTGTTTGTGTGTTAAAAATGCAAAACACAATTATGAACGCTAACTTTGGCCAGTGTTTGTGACTAAGTGACTACTAAAAAAGACTGGACATACCCCATTTGCAATACCTTGGGTTGTCTTCTGTTGCAAATAGTATACCATCATGGGGGTAATTCTCATTCCTGGGCTACCATACACTCTCAAAGACAACATAACCAACCAAGCAAATTTCAATGTAACAAAAAAAGGAAAATCAAGCCTTATATTTGACCCAGTAACTTTCAAAAACACCATAAAACCTGTACATGAGGGGTACTGTTATACTCGGCAGGCTTTGCTGAACACAAATATTAGTGTTTCAAAACAGTAAATGTATCACAACAATGATATCATCAGTGAAAGTGCCGTTTGTGTTGGAAAAATGCAGAAAAAACGCCACTTTCACTGACAATGTCACGCTGTGATAGGTTTTACTGTTTTGAAACACTAATATTTGTGTTCAGTGAAGTCTCCCGAGTAAAACAGTACCCCCCCCCATGTACAAGTGTTAGGTTGTCATGAAAAGTTACAGGGTTAAATATAGTGCTAGCAAATTAAATTCTCTGGCCTTCAGGCCTGGGTTGTCAGGCAGGTCCTTCAAATTGCAAACAATAAAATTACTTAATTATTTTAAAAATATTACATAAATATGCACGTCTAATTTAAATATATTTACATATTTATATATTTGAAGTCTACGTGTATATTTATAAAATTATTTATGTAATTTTGTATATGGATATATATATATTTTTTTGTATTATTTATTTATTATATATATATAATTTCATTCTAAGTGTATTTTGATATTATGTATATAATTTTTTTAAATTATTTAACAAAAAGTAAATTTATTTTTATTTACTTATTATTTATATTTTACAATATATATATACAATATATATAGTTATTATATATATATTATATATATATATATATACATGTGTGTAATTTAATTATAATTGTATTTTTATATTAATATATGTATATATAAAATACACTTAGTTTGACATTATGTATATAATATATATATATAATTATTTTACTGTGACTGCTTTATTATAACTTTTAAGGCAGATACATGGACACCTATTGTGGCTATGTGACCGCTCTGTTAGAGCGCTCACATGACCGCGGGGTCCAAATTCACAGAGGGGAGACTGCCTGGGCTGCAGGCAGTCTCTCCACACCGGAAGTAACGCCGATCGCCGCAGGGGGAACAGCGGCGACCGGGTGAGTAAATATTTCCGTTATGACGGTTCAGGACCGTCACCGGTCCTCAAGGGGAATTTTTGGATAATGTTCCTGAACTGTCACCGGTCGTGAAGGGGTTAAGCATTTGTATTTGTGTTTAGTCTTTTTTTCTTTTATGCAAACTGTACTGATGAAATGTTAGCATTTCAGAAGTGGTGCACAGACCAATACTGCTTTAACAATTTGATTTATGTGGTATACTTTATGTGCAGAATCTACATGGTGGACTAACATTAACCCCTTAAGGACCAAACTTCTGGAATAAAAGGGAATCATGACATGTCACACATGTCATGTGTCCTTAAGGGGTTAAATCAGAAAAAAAAGATACAATAACTCTTGTAAAGATAAAATAACTCAAGAATGCCAACGTCACCCACAATCTTGTCCAATCCAATGCATCTCATAGAGAATCACTAGATTGGCGAGCACATGCGTGGTAAAATGCTGCGCTCCTCCAATCAAATGCTGCTGTTACCAGATCAAGTTTTACTCAGTCGGAAGCGCTTCTAGTGGTTGGAGTGACCCACTATAGGAGGATTTAATTCTGCAATTTGAACATTGCAGGTTCTGACAAATGGTTTACATTGCTGTGTTAAAATGAAAGAACACTGCACCCAGACAACTTCATTGAGATTAAGTGGTTTTGGTGACTATAGTGTTCCTTTAAGTGCAAGAGCAATGCACAGCTTGAGTGTCCCCTCTTACATACAAATTATTTACAAACTTTGAAGGTTCTGTGTATCATTATTATAGCTTATTGGTTCTGTGTATCATTATCGTAGCTTATTGGTTCTGTGTATCATTATTATAGCGTATTGGTTCTGTGTATCATTATCGTAGCTTATTTGTTCTGTGTATCATTATTGTAGCTTTTCAAAATTCATTTCTTGTTTGTAAAGTGAATCGAGAGTTTATGGAATGCCAAGAGGACTAGTATTAGAAACAGATTGCAACCAGATGTGGGAAAAATGCTGCATGGAAACTTTACTATGGAACTTTACTTTCGAAAAATCCTAGATATATACAAAAATTACAACCCCATTAAAAGGTGCATTTCTGCCCAGATAATACATACACTTAGTGTTCTGTATGTTAAGCAAATGCAGTTAAGACAAATTATTCTTTCAATGATTTTTCTTTTTCTGGCATTCTGGCAACAGATATTCAGCCATCACTGACATATTTTGGGTCACATAGTTAAAGATCAGACAAAAATATGAACAAACAAAATTTGCATCTGAGCAGGATTAGGGCATTTCGATGTGGTAGGCACAATATTTCTATCTCAATATTTATTTCTAAAAGTGTTTTTTAGTAGAGTGGGTATATATATTTTTTATTAATAAAACAAAATTAGCAAATAAAGAGAAATAAATAAATAATGTATGCATATATCAGAAAACTAACATTTGATTTGTGTCTATCATTCTTAAGGCTTTTAAAAGAAATACCATATTGTTTGTACGTTTTAAGAAAATGTTGTTCGGGACTCATAGTCTTTGCTTAGTGATGCAAATCATGATTTGGAGTTTACTGCCACAAAACAAACACTACCCCTACTTTGCACGTGGAAAGAAATGCGTCATATAGAAATGTCTACATACCTATAGAAGTAACTTGCAGGGTAGGAATGTGTGCTTTTTGTTTAAATGAAGTGAAGGAACACTCTGGACTCGGCACATAGCTGCTGGTTTCATGTTCATTTTCAGCAATCTCACAGTGCGCTTCTCATTTCTTAGTAAATCTTCTCGTAAGTACATGAAGTGTCTGTAACCTAACACCTCCCTTCCTTTCTCTGAACGACTCCTCCTGCTCCCAGCAGGAAAGAGCCAGTTAAGAGCTCACGCCGTCCGGGTTATTCACTGAAGTGGGAATTTTGAGGAATTCCGAGTGAATTTCAAAATTGAGATCAGACTAGCAAAATCCTAAGTCCTAAGGCAAAGTCAGTTCGGTTTTCAGTTTGGCTACTTTGAGCTTAAATTTGGAATTCATTTTCCATTCACAAACAATTCTCACCTAAGTAAATATCCCTGGCAGACGGCAATTTTAGGAAACTTTATACAGACCTGTCAGGTAGTCCAAGTTCCAGGAAGACAGATCAGCAAGGTGCTGTGCACGCCATGTTGCGAACTCTATTGCGCTGTGAGCTGGATGCAGAACCAAGGATGGAAACAGAATGACAAGTGTGTCAGTTTCCATTCACAATAACACCCCTGGGTAGGATGAAATTTCTTCCAACACAAGGATTTAGCTTTAATGTAAAAAGTCTCCCAGTGCCAGGCAAAGAATGACTAACTGCAGATAACCAGGTAACCCATTACCTGGCTGAAGTGCTTACTGTACTTTAAAGGGAAACAGTGAGGTTTGTAGAGAATGCACAATAGATGTTATTCATTGCAGTTTATGCAATGCCCATTTAACCGCAGATTCCCCGCTCTATGAAAGTCATAGCAGCAGTATAACACTGTCTGCAGACAATGCTGGTCATGGGTTTTTTACATAGCACAATCGTGTGGATTGTGACTATAAAGAATCGTGAACTTTTTACGTTATGTTTTTCTCCCTGTAGTAATCATTTTATTTATTTATTTTCTTCTGTAATTTAGCCTCCCCCTTCCTTTGCTCATGTTATACAATTAATCATTACGATATCTCTAATTGTTTTATTATATATATTACCTGTATAACCACCAATGATTTATATTGTGCAAACATAATGTAAAATTAAAATATTTTCTAATATTTTGCCGCTTCATTTATCGTGGATAATTTAGTAAGTTAGGCTGACTATAGAGACTTAAGTTTAACTATCCATATATTTCTGTAGCTGCTGTTGATTCTAAATAAAGCCAAAAATCCCCAACGTTGTCCAAATTGTTTCCTTGTTAAAAGAACACTCCGGGCATCATAAGAACTTCATCAGAATGAAGTTGTTATTGTGCCAGGAAGTCTCTGGTGTCGTTTTACATTTACGGGTTAAACCGCTGAGGAACAATTAAATCCCAAAGACTTGAATCCAGTGCTGTTTAGCTCTGCCCTTGTCCTTCCATTTCTCTCCAATTCTTGAAACAGGAAGCCTTGGACAGGGGTGCTGCTGATTGGCTGAGATAGTCAAATAACACTCTAAGACAAAACGTGTTGACAAACGTTCAAATTCATCTCAGGCTGTATTTAGGAAACAGTAGAAGAGCTAAACGGCCCTAGTTGCAATGGTTAAACAATTTGTGAACAGTTTAACCCCTATGGTTAAACAAACACCAAGGACCTTCTGGTACCATCATAACAACCTCTCCCCAAGAAAGTATTTTTGGTGCTCAGAGTGGTAATTAACTAGAAAATGGTATCCCTTTACATTAGTATTGTCATTTATACACCGTGACTTGTTCCGCAGTTATTTACAATGTTATAAAGGAGGGACTTAAACAACCACCGAGCAAACTATTACAAAAAATTGACTCTAGCAATAGGTTGATGAGGACCCTGCTCGAACATGCTTACAATCTAGAGTTGATGAGGTATAAAATACAATAGGAAAGGTAATATGTCAGATAGCAACCAGGTGACAGGGTGGAAAAAGAAGTAACATTGAAAGTTAAAATGCTTAAGCGGTCTGGAGTGTAATTTTGGACGAACTGATCCTCAGGTAAGGATTCTGACAAAATCGAACTGTTACTGAACTTCATTGAGACATATTGGTCTTTAGTGGTCCTTTAAACGGTGCTCACAAGCATCCTACCTCTACAGCTTACAGTGGTGGTTCTCTTGACAGAAACTTGAAAATGTACCTTATGATCACATTTTTTTCTACTGTATTGTGTCCAGGCTACATCTCCCAACCTACTGCAATTATATGGTAAAGTTTAGTTTCACAATTGTATGGCAAGACAGGAGGCTTCATATTTGCTTTACTTTCTTTACTCACACCTCCCAGCAGCAAAGAAATGGTTAACAGAGTAAAATTAAAAACAACCAATAACATAGAAGGTATCAGTAACAAGGAATAATGAAGCCCCTCCTACTTAGTCTTTCTTTGTTACTTGCCTCCCAAGTGAGTCTACTCCAATTATACTGCTATTAAATTGTATTTATATCTTATATTTTTCCCTTACTTAATTGTATTATATAATATATACTTTTGTGCTGGGACTATTTCCCCCTCATTTATTTCTACTTATTTTTTTCTAATCCTTACACCTATTATTCCTCTGACCCCCAATTTATTCCGGGCAAAACCAGATTGCGGTGTATCTCACCACTGATAACTGGCTGACCCATTTGGTGCACTGAATATCACGTTTATTTTTATTTCAATAATCAATTTCTATTATAGATACTATGTCTGACCTACCCGATTCCTCTATTTCGGCTGAACTTAAAGCCTGGCTCAATCAATACCTAAAGTCCTAGCTGCCCTACAGAAACAGTCTAATCCTGTCCCCAAGGCAACATTACAATGGCTCTCTGACTCCGAGGAGTCGCTTGATCCATCTGATCAAGAGGGTGCTCCCCGCAAATGCCCTTGGAAGGGTAATAGCACATCCGCTGGCAAAGGCAAGGTGCCGGCTAAGGCTTCTAGATTGGCCCGTTCTTCTATACAACGGCTTCCAGACCTAGACCCTTTAGAGGGCTCTACGTCACACGGTCTACAGATTGTGGACGAGTATAATGCTGGCTATTCTGATGACGACCTTCCCTTCGATAACAGAGCTAATGCTCCTTCCCAATATGTCATAGAGATCAGTTAACAATTCTCAGAAGGACCCGTTCCACGAGACCCTCCTGGATTCCCAGGGCCAGTCCTTTTTTGACCCAAGACTAATTAAGCACCCTCGCTCAGACAAATGGGCTCCACCAGAGCATATTGCTCACTTGTGCAAATTCTGCTTACGTAAACCCCTGGATAAAGAGGTCAGAAATAAACTTAGAGCCGAATGTCCTCGCCCAATTATCCCAGACAAAGTTGCTTTCACACCCGAATTTGACTGTATACTGGTCACATTTCTTACTAGATCGGGTAAAGACCCTCGTAAGGACATTAAACTAGGCCTTAAGGCCGTCCAAGATCAATTGCTCGATATAGCCGGGCCGCTTATTCGGATCTTCATTTTAGCTGAAGATGCTCTATCAGACAATGCAATTAACCCACGCTTGGTGCGTGAATGGGCGCAGAGGGCCCTTTGTCTATTGGGCAATGTGAATTTGGCCTTTTCCACAGAACGGCGTAAAGCCGTTCTATATAAAGTAGATGCCAAGCTAGCTGAATTAGGCTCTCGAGAGCTGGTCCCTGAGGCTAACGGCCTCCTATTTGGTGACAAATTTATCAAAGACCTTAACAAGCATGTTTCCATATTAAACTCCCTCACTAAAGCCCAATCATCACTCCACAGAGTGTTCCGTTCCCATAATTTATATGGGAGAGTCGGTCGCCATAGAGGGCGAGCCACCAGTAGACAAGCCTTCTCTGGCTACAGGCCTCGACCTATCGAGCCTTGAAATTCTAGTCAATTCCAAAGACCTTACTACAGGCAATTTTTTCCTGGCAGAGGTCCCATCAGAGGACGTGGGTCTGCTTCCCTACGCGGATGTATTAATTCAGGTAATCAACCTTCCTTATTTATATGTGCCTATAGCAGGCCGTCTAACCCATTTTTTCCCTCAGTGGTCTCAGCTAACTCAGGGTTCCTGGATCCTCCAAACAGTCTCAGGTTTCCTCATAGACTTTGTGTCCAACCCTTAGCACGTAAGACCCCCAATACCACTCAGGCTGTCTCAGACCGAGAATGCAGCCTTGCACACAGAACTCTGCAAACTCAGGGACAAAAGGGCTATTGAACCTTCGACCGCACGCCCGGTTTCTCAAAACCAGTTATGGCTCTCCTCCGCTCTCAAGGCATCAGATATGTAGTCTACCACGACGACATCCTGATCATGGCTCAAGACCTTTGCACCCTTCAACTTCACACGGAGATGACAACCTCTCCTCCAAAACCTTGGTTTTGTGATAAATTCCGAAAAATCTTCACTGATTCCCTCACAAACCGTACATTTTCTGGGCTTCCAAATAGACTCCATTCAAGCTATCCTACAACTCCTGTCTTCCAAAATCAAGAAGGACATTTGAAAATGAATTGGCTCCCCTCGCATCTACCTACGCGATCTAGCGAGAGACATCAGCCTCCATTCAGGCCATCGTCCCGGGCCCATTACACTACAGGGCAATGCAACGCCTCAATGACTTCTACCTGCACAGATCAGCTTCATACGATCAACTGATTGCTCTGACAGAGGAAGTCCACTTGGAACTGGATTGGTGGCTTCACAATATGGAAGCGTGGAACGGAAAGGAGATTTTCGGTTCACTGACAGATTTCATCCTGGAATCAGATGCCAGTCTCTCAGCATGCGGCGCCACTTGCTCGGATCTCTCCACTGGAGGACTTTGGACACCATCAGAACTTGTCTTACACATAAATTGCCTCAAATTGATTGCCGGCTTCTTTGTGGTCCACAGCTTTACGAAAGACGCATACAACTGCTCAGGATGGACAATATCTTCGCCATTCTTCAACTGTTTAGGAGGTCCTTTCGGATTTGACAAAGGAACTCTACCAATTCTGCCTGGCCAGGAACGTCTCCCTTCAAGGAGAGAAGCCAGCGATTGGCAACTGGACCCACACATCTTTCATTTCCTTCACCTATCTCGTGGCCCTCTGCATCTGGGCCTCTTTGCGTCCCGCCTGAATCGTCAGACCGAGGCTTTTTTCAGACGGCTCTCAGACTCATCCTGTCAAGCAGTCAATTCATTCCTACAACCATGGCCAAGCTCAGGGCATACGCCTTCCCTCCTTTTTCAATGATTCCTCGACTTCTTCAGAAAATCAGTACTCTCAGAGTCACAATACTTTTGATTACCCCTCTATGGAGGGTGCAACCTTGGTATTCCAGTCTGCTGGAACTGTCTGCAGACTTTCCTCTCCTCCTTCCTCGGAATTACTACCTTCTCAGAGGCCCCTGAGGAGAATTTCATCCTCTCCTCCTTCAAGAGCACCTTCAACTTATGACCTGGACCATTTCAGGGGATC
Source organism: Pelobates fuscus (assembly GCF_036172605.1). Classification (NCBI taxonomy): domain Eukaryota; kingdom Metazoa; phylum Chordata; class Amphibia; order Anura; family Pelobatidae; genus Pelobates; species Pelobates fuscus. Next base: position 386,024,701 of record NC_086318.1, on the reverse strand, counting down.
TTGGAATGTCTCAGAACTTTCGAACACTGCTAGAGGGTTACTGTGAAATTCCTGGGTACCCGGAAATCGACGTTCCTACCACTCCGCTTGGCACCTATGGACTAGCTGGTGTGTGGAAAGGGATACTGATCCCTTTTCATCATCTATTGTCAACATCATGAATTTCCTATCTTCACTCTTCGACCAGGACAAGTGTTACCGGACCCTCAACCTTTATAAAATTTCTCCGTGGGCAGACATCCCTCGGTTTGTATGTGGTATTAGAATGGCCAGACCTCCGACTCCTCGATATTCTCAATTTTGGGATGCGTTTTAGGCTCTCCCCCTTTTGGAAGCTTGGCCTTCCAAGTCAGACCTCATGTTATGACAGTTCTCCGCTAGCACTACTTCTCTGCTTAGTCTCCTTCCGGAAGGTTTCCGATGTCAAAGCTTTTGACTTCCATGCTATTGTATTCACACCGGAGGGTGTCTATTTTTCCATTTCACGTTGAAACAAGACTCTCTCCTCTTCCGTTTTCTACCCGTATTTCCCAGACAGGCCAACGCTTTGTGTGGCACTCTGCCACGCCAATATGTCACTCTTACTACTCCGCTCTGACCCTCTTCAGGACCTCTGTTGATCTCCAACGTTCGTCCCCACCGACCGGTGTCATGTCCTACAATTACTCGTTGGATCCAATGGCTCCTTGGTCTTGCTGGTTTTGACACCTCCTTTGGAGCACATTCGGTGCACGGAGCAGCGGCCTCCTCTGCCTTTCTAGCAGGAGGCGTCCTCTCGGATATTTTGTCCTCTGGTGATTGGTCTCGGGAATCTACCTTCCGTACCTTTTACTTTTGTCCGGCTTCTCATGCCCTTTTTCCTCTTATATCTAGGCGTTAAAATAGTAAATATGAAAACTCCTGTCTTGCCATAAAATTAGGGATTATTCTAGTGCTAATGACCGAATAATCTAAATTTTATCAAAGACAGGAGGCAAATATTTTCCCACCCTTTTTTGTTTCCCTTCCTTCTTGTTAACTGTTGACTTTGCTTCTTTTCTGGTGGGCTCTGATTTATTTTATCAGATGTTTTTTCTTCTGCTACTAATCATCTTAGTTATACTGCTCATTTTCTGAGGATTGTTACTGATGTTAAGCGGTGTTTATCTACTGTCCTTGAATATTGCTTGCTTATATGATTGCCAGTAGTTTTAGACACCATACTTTCACGATGTTTCTTCTTCTTTCTAGGGTGAAAATTCGGTATAATCCCTCTGGAGGTCGATTATATCCACTTGAACTCGTTTTGTTTCCGGTTTACATGGTTGAGGACACTGTTTACGGTTACTTCACTGTCTCCGAGGGGTGCGGCTGCATCATAAGAAAGAGGAAGTGGGAGGAGCGTCATTATTCCTTGTTACTGATACCTTCTATGTGATTGGTTGTTTTTCATTTTACTCTGTTAAACATTTCTTTGCTGCTGGGAGGTTTGAGTAAAAAAATTTAAACAAATATTCGCCTCTTGTCTTTAATAAAATGTAGATTATTCGGTCATTAGCACTAGAATAATCCTTAATTAGCTATACAAGCAATTTAGTCAGGATCTTTATGTTGAATATTTTAAGATCTTTCGAGTAGTGATAGTTTTTATATTATGAATGACATATTTTAAGGCAGCAAATGAAAGATGGCGTAGAAATAGTTCTGATGTATATTTTTTTACAGGTCAGAAATAAACACAACAAAAAAAGATATTTGTCCAACCGGGTACTTACTAACGTGAGGATTGTTGGGAATTCAAAGTGAATTACAAAATTAAGGCCAAAAGAGCTGAAGTGGAATTTTTTCCCAAGTCACCTATGCTTTTTGTTCGGCTATTTAGGTCTAAAATGTTAAATTCACTTTGATTTCTGGCAATTTTAATTTACAGGTTTAATTACTAAAGTGAGAATTCAAAGTGTATTCAAGGTAAATTTCAAATTTAAGGTCAGAGTAGCCAAATTGAAAGCATATCTGGCTGTTTCTGAATGTTTCCATTTTGATCATGAGTGAACGTGGTATAAAACCAGACAGAATGTACCTAGTCCATCGACTTGGTACACATTTGCGTTGCGGGGTTAGTTAGGGGTCAGGTTGCGGCGCGAATAGCTGTGGCCGCGAGGTCATTCAGCAACGGCCATTGCAGTGCCCTCGTGAGCTATCCAGACAGAGGTCTGCGCGGACAGTGCTCTGATTGGAGCGCTTGTCAGCGAGGGTACTCTGAAGCGGAAAAAACTTGTAAACTTGTGCCCTGAGGTAAGTTTTGGCGCCAGAAGAAAGAAGAAATTACCCTACTGTGGAGCTCTTTTTCTTTTCCTCCCCTCACAGCAAGTTCCTTTTTATTCTGTGTGTGTTTAGCCATGGAACATTTGATTGAGGAAATGAAGAGTGGAGGTGCTGAATGGCTCATGCAGTGCCTTTTGACTTCCCCTTCCTCTCAAATGGATTCACGCCCACAGGATTCTTCATTGGACATTATAGAGCCTGAGGCGAAAGAAGCTGCAAAAGGGGAAGACTCTGAGGAGGAGCATCAAATGTCTGTTTGCCTGAGTGACAGAAGTTTACTTCATGGAAGAAAGAAGAGGATTTGAAAGTCAAGAGTGATTTATTCCCCTTCATCCACCAGAGGGAGCAAGAAGTCCAAAGCTGCCGGGAAAAGGAAGAGAAAATCATGTCAGGTAGCTGAATTGGGACAAGTACCGGTCATTGAAGTTGGTGAGCAAACTTGCACCTTGCATACTACGCCCGCGGAGGAAATGGACGTCTGGTGAGTTATTCTCTGGGGTTTCTCCTGAAGCCAAGCTGGGGGAAGCCCTGGGGGTGTTATTTCAAACTATGCAAAGTAAAGCTGGTAGTCCAGCTATGGCTTGGTTACAGGATAGTTTAAAGATACCAAATTCACCTACACCTGTCAGTTTAGTTAATAGGTCTGACAGGAGCAGTATGCCTATTAATGAGTCTTGTTTGAAGGAAGATTTGGCATGCAAAGCTTCACCCCATGGTTAGCATTTATCTAATTGCATTAAAGAAAAGATTTGGAATGATGACTATGTTGATATTCTTTCATTAGAGAGAGTTAGGCGCAAGCTTAATAAAGCCATGGAGAAATTTATGCCATCAGTCGGTGGTTTCTCTTTTTGCCATGTTGACATTGAAGGGATGTGCAAAGGCTTGTTTATAAGGGATGGAATTAATTTATCTGATGTTGAGTTGGATATTTTCAATAACGATTTGCAGTGCATGATCGATAAGGTCGTGGTCTGGTGGGGTGGGCTGCAGCATTAGTTGCATGCTGCAGCATGTGGGGTTGAGGTCACCTGCCTAATTTAAAGGGGGGTGGACTAGCTGAGTTTCATTATCATTTGGTTTAAGTTCAGGCTAATAGGGCAATACTCTGGTGAGTTATGTGTTAAATCTCTGGGGGTTTAAGGAACGGAGATGTTTGGTTAATTCTTTGGGGGTTTAAAACCCGGAGATGTTTGGTTATAAAGTTAATAAGTGATGTTTGTATTATTTGTAAACTAAATAAAAGACCACGGCCTTTTCAGCACACTACTGAGTCTGTGTTTTATTTATTGTGTTTCTGTGCCTTGTTATGCTATGTACTACTTGTAATTACTATGTGTCGGTCTGAATTAACACCTGCTGAGCACATGTGATTCATGATGTAGAGCAATCTGAAGAACCAATCACACGGTGAAACGCATCATCATGTAGGACGTCATTATCCCATAATCCGGCAGTGTGTTTAAGAGACTTGTTTGCCGTACTCTTCTCTAATGATTCTGTGATGTATTGTACTCTATAATGTGACCAAAGGATACCTATTGTATTGCATTAAACTGTTTTTCTAAATTGTTTAACTAACGGTTAGTTAAACAATTTAGAAAAACAGTTTAATGCAATTCTGAAAACCCAATGAAACACAATTGGAAGAAACGTGTTTGCTGCTTTTTGTTTGGAGGATAGAGAGATTTGACTTACACAGAGACCAGCTGCTAAGCCGCAGTGAACGGTTTGAGATGATTTGAGAATCGTCCTATTATATGTTATTTTTTTTATGCTGCTAATTAATAAAGTGAGTTACCTAGCTACACATTGTTCCTGTGGATCTGGTGCTTGAGAGCTTCCTCTTTGCTTATGGAAACGCTGATTGAAACCGTGTTTAGTAGAGCTTCTATGTCCTGAGTACTTTTTTTGTTCCCTTTTTCGATTGATATTTTCCCCTTTCCTTTGTGTATTTACACTCTCTCCCTCTATATATATCCCCCTCTTCTCTATATGTACTGCTGTGGATACCTGCTCATTATACTGTGTGTATTCAATTGTGTGTTATCACAGTCACGTCTGGCACAGCACACCTTGTATTTGTATCATTAGGGTGTGCCTAAGCACAGCTGGCACACTTCATTTGTACACTCCTATGTTGGTGATCTGTGTTGCAAAAAAAAAATTATGGATATGCCATTTCCATCTAGTGGCTAATGTTGGTAATGCATTTATTGTAAATGACCCAGATAAAAGGTGACTCTTGAGAACTTAATAATAGTGTAATGATAATCAATACAATAAGATGTGAATTATTTTATAATTGTATTATTATTCACTGAGCTGAGCTCAACAAGGAGAAAAAGACGTAGATTGCTTTGAATGCTACATGCACCTCTATATTTACCTGGTTCTTTATTTTCTACCTTATAGTGCATTAGGGCTTTCTGCATATCATCTTTGTATCTCTATCCCTATTACCTCTCCAACATCAGATCTGTCTCACAAAATATTAAAATATTTCTGTCTCTGTTACTGTGCTACCATTTTGTGTGCCTCTCAGCTTTTCATTATTTACCTCTCTTAACCCCTTGAGGAAACATCAAGGAGATTTTCCACCATGCTTGGATTTTACTTCTGAAGCGGTGTTCTTTTAATCAAATACTGGAATGGACCACTTGCCCTGAATTTCTGACTGAAGTTTGCTAAAATGCATGTTGACAGGTCACAATCCCAAGTGGAAAATGTCCTTTGAACCGACAATACAAAAGTAGATCTGTGTGTGTGTACTTAGCAGCCTGTGTGTGCGTGTATTCCGTAGTCTGTGTGTGAATGTGTTCAGCAGTCTGTGACTGAATTCAGCAGTCTGTGTGTGTGTGTATGTGTTGCATTTGTTGGAGGTACTAATAAATATTTAATTGTATCGATAATCGCTAAAGTTGTTGTGTAGGAAGGGACCTAGTGCACTGCTTTGCCTGAGGCCCATAACACTGTTAAGATAGCACTGCTTATGTGTGTCAGTGAGCTTGTCTGTAGTGAGCTTGTGTGTAAGTGAGCATGTATTTAGTGAGCTTGTGTGTGTGTGTGTGTCAGTGAACTTGTCTGTAGCGAGCTTGTGTGTCAGTGAGCTTGTATATAGTGAGCTAGTGTGTATCAGTGAGCTTGTATTTAGTGAGCTTGTGTGTCAGTGAACTTGTATGTGTCAGTGAACTTGTATTTAATGAGCATGTGTGTGTCAGTGAGTTTGCCTGTAGTAAGCTGAGCTTGTCTGTAGTGAGCCTTGTGTATCTCTACAAGTGAGTTTGTCTGTAGTAAGCCTTGTGTATCTCTACAAGTTAGTTTGTCTGTAGTAAGCTTGTCAGAGTTTTGTCTGTCAGTGAGCCTAATTGTGTGTGTCAGTGAACTTGTGTGCTTACTGTATACTATATATACACACATATATTTGACTTATAGGACTGGTGCGCTTTACCGCTGAATCACCTGCGTGACCTGCCGCACACTTAAGCCTGCATTGCCCAGCCCTGTTACACGCGTCTGGGAGCTGCTGTTAACAGGTACTAGTAGTCTAGAAAAACCACATAAAAACTATTCGGGATACGGCTAAATTAATCTATAAAGGAACATAAAATAAAATATAGTGTAATACAGTTAGTACAGTAAGTTGTGCGCCAAACATGAATGCACAGCAATAATATTAAAAAAAAATTACAATGTAAATAACATGTAAACATACATATGTTTGTTTAATATTATTACGGTCGCTGAGGCAGTTCCTTTGGAACGAAACGTGTAGGACCTGTCGCTGCTTCTTTTTATCCTATGCTCATGGTGACTGCTCACATTTTTTATCAATAAATTTGCTGTTTTTTTACCCTCACCTACTGAAGCCCTTTTTCAGATCGACTATCTGGAAGTGGAGAGTGGGATTCTTGGTCCCCCATTACTTCGGGGGAGGCACCCTATGAGCGATTCATTCACCGCTATCTAGTGAGTGCATTCATGTTTGGCGCACTGTACTAACTGTATTACACTATATTTTATTTTATGTTCCTTTATAGATTAATTCAGCCGTATCCCGAATAGTTGTTCTGTGTTTTTTCTACATGTTGTAAAGGTCGTCTTTGGGTAACGATCTTGGGAGGCTGTTGTGTAACTTTAAGCTAAGTATTGTTATATATACTTTATTTCACTACACTAATTTTCCCTTTGGTGTTATACTGGTTTTGTTTACTAGTAGTCTAGAGATTGAAACATAGGATATTATGCTCAGCTATTTGTATAATAGTATAGTGCTGCTCTCTGTATAATACAGATCTGTGTCTATAATATCCCAGGACAGTCAGTGCTCCCTGTTCAGTTCTGAACTCTGTATAACACAGGTCTGTGTGTGTATAATATGCATGGGACTGTTAGTGCTCCCTGAATAGTGCTGCTATCTGCATAATACAGGTCTGTGTGCATAATATGGATCCGTGAGTGCTCCCTGTATAGTGCTGCTTTCTGTATAATACAGGTCTGTGTGTATAATATCCTGGGAAGTCAGTGTTTCCTGTATAGTGCTGCTCTCTGTATAATACAGGTCTGTGTATAATATCCCAGAATAGTCAGTGCTCTCCCGTATAGTGCTGTTCTCTGTATAATACAGGTCTGTGTATGTATAATATCCAAGAATAGTCAGTGCCCCCTTATAGTGCTGCTCTCTGTATAGTACAGGTCTGTGTATAATATTCCAGGACAGTCAGTGCTCCCCGTATAATACACGTACAATACCCACAGACTCCAGGAACTAAACGAATCAGAAGCAGTGGAGTGGTGACTGAAGCCTCAATCTGAGACATTCAATATGTTGAATTAGGGGCATGAAAAGGGGCTTATGGAATATGTGCATATGTTTTATTTTTGCTCCCATTTCTCGCATTAATTCCATTCTGTAAATTCTCCTTCTACATATCTTTTTTTTTATTTTTTTGAATATTTTTATTGGAGTCGCAATAAAACGTGAACAGGCACATTGCGGATTCATAGAAATAACATTTGGTTGCCTGCGCAGAGGCATTGATGTCAACATAAACAGGCGGTTAATTAAATGCGATGAACTTAAATTTTGCGAAAGTTAAGATGTCATATATATTCAACAGGCATATTTACGCATTACGCTGGCCGTGCATTTCTTCTAGTCTTACACAATCTCATGAGATTCTCACTGCATAAATTATCAACGGTATCCTATGGTTGCCTGCGCAGAGGCCAGTAGTTCTCAGCAATCATGTCGCATAATAACGTGTACCAACTTTGTAAAAGTGTCTAGGTTACAGATGAGGCTCGAAAAAGCATTAAGAGTTGCAACAAAATGTGGGCAGGTACATTGCGAGTTCATAGAAAAAACATTTGGTTGCCTGCGCAGAGGCACAGACGTATGCGTATAGACCATACATCCTAATATGCATCAAGAAACTCTGCTTAGGCGAGCTGCCATTTTGTAATTGCGCTGCCTGTTATTAGACTGATCCAGGATCTGTTATGGAGCAATGTACTTGCGTACATGAGCCATCCAACAGATCCTGAATTCTGTAAGGACATACATGTTTATGATAACGGTCTAAAAAGTAGATGCTTGGAAACTGTTTCGAGCAATGTGGTGATGGTACTAGATTATAGAAAACAATATAACGTTTAACATGCTGTTTTCAGTACGATTCAGTTAACGAAAAACTTTAAAATAATGTAGTGAGTCGCAACAGAGCTGGGCTGTTCTCCATATCAGTTCACTGGAAGCTGCTCATTGCACAGTAGCCCTACCGGTCTTAGGCCGCTGGATCACCTTCTGTCTTCCCTGCAACAGCCCCGTCCGTCTCCAGGGCCCTCCGTAGTTTTGTGGGCACTCGGGAGCATGGGCAGTCCATACGACTCCCACACCTAGAGTCCACGGGCCCCTCTCTCCCTGCACCTCCCCAGCGCCACCAATTGCCTCAGACTCAGAGGAGCGCGGTGCCCTTTGTCTCTCCCGGTGCCGGCCGCTTGCTTGGAGCCGGCGCGCACCCCCCCGGCCACCGGTCCGCATAGGCCCGCCTCGCCGGGCTCACGGCCACGGGGACATGGCCCTCTGGGGACCCCACATACCCATGGGTTAGAGCACTCACTCCTCCAGCGGGCTGGCAGTCATCACAGGGGATCCATCTAGCGCTCAGCTGTGCCCAAGACCGTTCGGGCGGTCCAGAACGGCCTCCCATGATTGGCACTCTCCGCCTTCACTCCTCCGACTCTGCAGTGTTGCCTCTGTGGAGTATGAGCCAGTGATTTGGCAATCTATATGTGCGCCCATGTCTCTTTGTGCCCGATCGGGGTGCCTCTTCGGGCAGTTGTTTCAGCCCCTCTGCGGCTACATCTAACGTTGCTGGCTGGCTGATAGTAATGCAGCCTGTGCCAGTGCAGGCGGTCGGTATCTGGACCGCGCAGGGACTCCCGCTACGACCAGCTCCTCCACCTGGAGGCCGGGGTTCTCCCCACGCCGCGGTGTACATAGCGGGATGTCTCTCTGTGTCTCTGTCCCGCGAGGCCGTGCTGCCTGTTGTGGGCGCTGGGTTCCTGACTCTCGGCCTCGTGTAGGCCGTGCTCGGCCTTCTCTGCTTGCCCGGCTCGCGTTTCAGGGTATCGAGGGAAGCTGGTGCCCTCCTCAGTTCTGCTCCGATAGAATTTTGTATCTTTAGGCAGTCTGAGGTGTTTGCGGTTGCCTTTTTTTCGGCAAGGTGAAGGAGCTCGTGGTAATGGCGTCTGGTTGGCCCGCCCCCCCCCCCTTCTACATATCTTTAATTTCAGCTTTAAAAAAAAATACAAAAATATATGCACTCCTCAATATAATTATTTTTGTGAGCTAATGTATGTTCTACTATGGTATAGACACAACTCTCTGACTGAAGCACATCGGCATAAGGTCTTTCTATATTTGTACTGACAGTGTCACCACTGATACCCAACTCACCTAAAAGTGATAAAATGTACCTGCCTGATATAGATGCTGTGCTGCGAATGTATCTATCGCATACCAAGGATGCATGGTACTGTGGTTGGGAACTTGGTGTTACAAAGGTCTACTCAATAAAGAGAGAATTGCAGGGAATTGAGATGGGAACTTCAAACTTTATGTCAAAATAGTGCAGCTGAATGGGAGAATTTTTTTCAACTCGGCTACTTTGGCCTTAAGTTTAAAATTACCATCTCAATTCCCTGTATTTCTCTCTTTATTGAGTAGACCCTGTAATCTGCACTATGATAAGTAGGCGCAGATGAATAATGTGGGTTCGACATAATGGGTAGAGCTTTGTGACAGTGGGTGTGGTAAATTTTCAAGCTAATAATTGATAGCTGTGCTGCAAAGTGTCCCTGGAAATGTTTTTCAAATGTTGCCAACTATGCACCTCCCGCAACGGTGTCCACTCCAAAGTATGCAGTGGTTAGTGCCTACCAAAATGTTTGCAAAAAAGGACAATCCGTGAACCGGCATCAGGGTTATTGGTGCCCAATGTTCATTGATGTATGTGGGGAGCGAATGTTAGCCCTTCTGGTCCGATCATACAGGGGTACTGTACCTCAAATTGTTGAAAATCTGATCCATGGAGGCCCCACCTCGCCACTTGTAGGATTTAAAGGATCTTTTGCTAATGTCTTGGTGACACATACCACAGAACACGTTCAAATTAGTTTTTTGCATTTTTCCTCACACAAACAAATATTAACGCTAATTTTGGTCAGTGTTTGTGACTAAGTGGCTACTAAACAAAACTGGACATACCGCATTTGCAATACCTTGGGTTGTCTACTATTGCAAATGGTATGCCATTATGGGGGTAATTCTCATTCCTGGGCTACCTTACGGTCTCAAAGGCAACGTAACCAATCTGGCGAATTTCATTGTGAAAAAACTGAAAAATTGTAAATGCTATATTTGACCCTGTAACTTCCCAAAACACCATAAAACCTGTACACAGAGGGTGCTGTTTTACACGTGAGACATCGCTGAATACAAATATGTGTATTTTATTGCAGTAAAAGCAAACCGTATTATGACATTTATAGTTATAATGTCATGCAGAACTAAAAAAAATAACATTTCTTAATTTCTCACATTATTTTATATTTTATTCATATTAAATAATGTTTCATAGCTAAATATATTTGAAGTCAAATAAAAGCCCTATTTCTCCTGAATAAAATTATGTATAATAAGTATGGGTGCACTTAATATGAAAGAGGTGAATTACGATTGAACAGACATATAGCGCAAATTCCAAGTTTTGTTAACATTTTATTTTGATCAAAACGTGTACATTTGGCTCAGTCCTTAAGGGGATTAAAAAACCCACAAAAAAGTGTACAACGCAAGTGTAGATTACCCACTAATATATATATATATATATACATATATATATATATATATATATATATATGATGTGGGATTATTAAAAATCTTTATTGTACTTGTATTGAATTATTGCAACTCCATTTTAACTTTATACTGTGACAATCCTCCATTTTGTCCTCCTAAACCTGACTTCTTCAATCCTCCATTTTGTTCTCATAACCTAACTTGTTCATTTTAAAACTACCTTACATGACAGAATTGCCCAACACATCTAATACAATAGACAAAGACTGTATTTTCTATAAAGACATGATTAACACAGGAATTGCTGACTTTTCCTTAACTTGCAACATAGTATAATTTGAAGGCCATGAGAACACAGTAGTAATGAAATGTTCTATTCATAAGAGACCTTGCACCTGGCCACGAGGTCTGAGATCACCGACCATGTAAAATGACGCTCAAGACCCCCTTGTCCCCACCCGTGTCCAGAACAATCCCACCTCTTGGTGGGTGGGCACGGGACTAACCACTTAGTTTTTGAGCCAATTAATAATATTGATAGGAGGACACTAATCCCGACACTTAACAATTAATCCAATTAATGATGTTTATTTGCTGATATTCTAATAATCAATGATGACGTAAAATGTCTCTTAAAAGGGCCTGCGCGCCCGCTTTTTAATCACTTGCCAATAAATTTTCTCGAAGTTATTTTTACCTGAACCTTGTGTGTCAGACTTAATTACTTCAGCGTATATACGCAATTCAATTTTATTAATTTGGACAGGAACAGATAGACATTTAAACATTTTGGTTTACTGCTAAAAAGTACCATAACAACTTGGCGCCCAACGTGGGGCATCGGGCTATGTCCGGCCGGTGAGCCGTCCTAAGGAAGACAAGGGTGGACGGAGGAATCCAGGGGGAAGGAAAGGAGACTGATCACCTCCAGGTACACGGTAGAGACTTCTGCAGAGCCACCGGTATGTTCCGGCCCCTTTGATTGACCCGTCCACGTGTCTGTGACTGCTTCCCGGGAGGACATCAAAGACAGGTAATATCTTGCCCGGTGTCTCGTTACTCACTTGTTTACCTGCATTTTAGTCTATCTGTTGCCTGGGTGTGTTTGTATTGGCCTATTTTAGCTTAGGTGCCCGGGCTGAGTGTCTGTTTGCTTGTTTTCCCCTTTTTGGGATAAAGGGGGGTGGACCTGAGGGGACTTGCCTGGGTCTTCAGTATATCTGTCTATCTGTTTGTATTTTACCCCTTTTGGGATAAAGGGGGGTGGACCTGAGGGGATTTGCCTGGGTCTTCTGTTGCCTGTTTTACCCCTTTTAGGAACCACGGTGCTGTGGTTGTAGGGAAAAAGGGGGGTTGACCTGTGGATGTGTTCCTGGGGGTCATCTTTTCCTGTTTAGCTCTTTTAGGAGCCTCGTGGCTGGGGCTGTAGGGAAAAAGAGGTGTGTTGGATCTGTGGAGATTGTGTAGACTCATAGTTTCCTGGGGATCCTTCTTGTGTCACTTTGATAGCCTAGCTAGCTTCTCTGTGCACGTTACTCTGCTTGCAGAGTGGTGGTACCCTCCAGCTTTGAGCGCTGAGCTGGAGCCATTCCAATTTTTATTTTGTGGTGTGTGAATTCGGGCAGGCATTGCTGTCTTCATCACCACGGAGTAGTGAGACTTATAAAGTGGGTTTTTATAGGGGCACTACAAGGGTGAGGGTAGCGCAGACACTATTAGTGGGCTGCTGTGACGAGGGAGGCATATGGATTTCGGACCGGTGTTAGCTGTTATCCTTGGCCGTTGGTAGTAAGATACTACGGGATTGAGGGAGGTGACTTTGGAGTAAGCACACGAGTAAAGGAAAGGAATTACTGTTGATTTCATTTGAACTGTGATGCATGCACTGTATTTCAACTGTATTGTTGTCTTGTTTGTTTAATAGGAGTCTCATGAACTCTGGTGTCTGTCTCTAAGGATTTTTTTCCTTGCCTTTCATCTTTTCTACACTTTCTATATTATTATTATACTATCCACTCCCATTTCTCTTAAAAGAGAAGTGATTGGTCACACACTTCTCACCTTGCTCCAATCCGTGTCTACCACCCCGGGTAGGCGGATTCAGTGACTAGTCTACGTTTTGGGAAGACGCACCTGAGAAAGTCCCACGGTTCTCGGGTGGCAGTCGAGCATTGTAGACGTTCCTGTTCAGTTTTCCCTCTCTCTCTCTATATCTAGGACGCTGGTATAGGGGTAAAGGGACTATGGGGCAGGATTTAAGTAAGCCCAGTAAGGGCTGGTTAGCATGTGATTTGGTAGAAAACAGAGAGGGTGAGGAGATGGTTAAAGGTGTTGAAAAGATTGCAAAAGTATGTAAAATTGCTGTACCGACATGTGGAAGATTACAACCAGAAAGTTGGCGCAAGTTACTGGCAGAAATGAAAGGCAAGCTTACAGATAATGATTTATTAAAGACTGCTGAAGCATGGTACAGAGTAGCGAAGGCTATTCAGTTAGAAGGTTGGGTTGAGGAAGAGATAAATCACAAAGGTGTGAAATTGTTTGTGTATCACAAGAATTGTGTTGCTGGGGTTTACCCTCAGCCAGCGCCCCAAAATGGCGCCCAGGGGATGTCTATCCCCAAGGTTCAGTCAGCAGTAGGTGATAGCCAGCTGACCATGTTCCCCACTCCAAATCCTCCAGAATCCCATCCCATCACCTCCCCTGTCTGCCCGGTCCTGAATTCTGATGGATCTTTCTTTACCCCTTCCCCGTCTCTAACAGTCCCATCATCCTCATCCATCCCCACGCTACCTTCCATGCCTAATCCTAACATTTCATCTGCCATTTCCTCCCTGCAATCCCTCTCCGTAGCTAATCCCCTCCCATCAGCATCCGCCCAACTAACTACCCCTCCCTCCCTTGCTCCGACACCTCCTTCTGCACCCATCCCTACCAATCCCGTCCTGTCTCCTCCCATAACCGGCTCCACCCCAGTCCAATACCCTACCTCCTTAAATGTACCTACCCACCCTACTCTTCTGCCCTCCACTGCCTGGCCCTACCCCTTCCCATATCCCATGGCCCTGCCCTACCCCGGTTACCCTCCCTTTCCCCAAGCCACTCCCCAGGTTCCGGTCATGCCCAGTCCGGCTCAGTCTGCCCCGGAAGTGCCCATATCAAACATGGCCGCCACTTCTTCCCTTAATCCTAATGCAACTCCTTTTCCCGCCTCCAATATGGCGGCCCCCAGTTCAGCCCTGATGCCGGTAATCCCCGGTGACTACCTGTCCCCAGGTTATGACTCGCTAGCCACCCCTGCATCTGGGGCTCTTTCCCATCCCCCGATCCTTTCCCCTCACGCGGGCCCTGCACCACGTAAGAGAGCCAATATCATAGAATTCGATGACGAAGAGGAGGACAGGGTATCCCATGTCTCATCGGAGGTTGCTGCGGGAGCCTCAGCTCATCGTTCTATCGATGACCCCTTCGGCCACAAGGGTCGGGGAGAACGGGCCCCTCCTAAGTATGTTGCCTTCAACCCCACTCAAGCTAGTGCTTTAATGAAATCACTCCCTGACCCAGAAAAGCAGCCTATGCCCTTTTACCGAGGGATAGTTCAAATTCAAAAGACTTATTCCGCCGCATGGCGTGATCTACTCAGCATTTGTGCTATTAAAGCAGGTGATGCATATTGGCCGAGCATGGCCCGTCACCTCAGTACAGATCTGCTTTCCAGTGATGTTGACTACCCATCCGGGGTAACCTTTTGCACCCAATTAAGAGAATGGGCTAAGGACAAACTTGCAGATCAGGCCACTGGCCTTACTGATGTTATTCAAGATAAAGGAGAATCAGTGGAAAGGTTTCATGCAAGACTGTATCAAATGTTTACAGATTTGGGGTTTGATCTTACTGACAAGATTCATTCACAAATGCTGTCCGGTGCGTTTGTCCAAGGTGTTAAAGACTCTATACGCAAAGGAATTATTGCTGCACGCCCTGAATATAAGGTTGTTCCCCTGGATACCCTGCTTTTAGTTGCTAGGGGCCTAGAATCTGCCCAGACCCCCAGAAGGCCAAGCTCTGCTCCTCTTATGGTATCACGCAGTACCCCTGTTCCCAGGGGCACCAGACCAGAGGATGGTTTCTGCTTTAATTGCAAGGCTAAAGGGCATTTTAAAAGTGATTGCCCGAGATTGAGCCAAGAAAGCCATCCAGGCCTGCCCCGGCCACTAAGGCCGAAAAAGAGGTTCCAATAGTTGAGGAACCCGATGAATAGGAAATTGGCAAGCCTGTGTCTGTGACCCCTGTCATGGCAGTGTCTACAGGGGATAAGGGGGGGCCACTTGCCACAGTGACTTTGCCCATTGAAGGCCACCCTACCACATTTCTAGTTGACACAGGTGCAGCCCGTAGTGTTCTGCGAGAACAAGACCTGCCAGACCCATCCTTCCTGTCAAATATCGATGTCTCTTGTGTTG
This sequence comes from Pelobates fuscus, assembly GCF_036172605.1. Classification (NCBI taxonomy): domain Eukaryota; kingdom Metazoa; phylum Chordata; class Amphibia; order Anura; family Pelobatidae; genus Pelobates; species Pelobates fuscus. The sequence continues at coordinate 386,009,569 of NC_086318.1, read as the reverse complement.
GAGTGGATGGCCAGCCGAGGCATAGCCCTTTAACAACTCCACTACGAGTTGGCTCTAGCCTGCTTGCTCGCTTTGTGGTATCCTCCACATGCCCAATTAACCTGTTAGGTGCTGATGTTCTCTCACGCCTGCAAGCATCCATCACCTTCACCCCAGATGGGCAGGTAGAAATGTCTACACCTCTATCTGAATCAGACACCTCAGCCTTGTGCTCTTTGCCTCTAATGCTGCATTTAGAAAAGCCCTGTGAGAAAGCAGCAGAATTAAGGTCCAATTTCCCAGAGGTATTAAAAACACAGGTGCCCACCAAGCTATGGTCCTCAGGCCCAGAGGACATAGGTCACCTAAATGTTCCCCCTGTGGTGGTAAAGCTTATTCCAGGAGCTAAGTTACCAAGAAAGCCACAATATCCATTAAAACCAGCACAGGCTGCTGCCATTTCTATCCACATCAAGGCACTCTTGGAGAAGGGTGCCCTGGTAAAATGTAAATCTGAATGCAACACCCCATTATTCCCTGTGAAAAAGAAAACTCCAAAAGGTGAGCCAGAGAAGTACAGGATGGTTCAGGATCTCCGTGCTGTCAATGAAGCTACCGTCCTGGACACCCCTCTTGTACCAAACCCCCATACCCTGCTCTCTGGAGTCCCACCATCTGCAAAATTTTTCACAGTCATTGACCTAGCCAATGCCTTTTTCAGTGTCCCACTGGACCCATCCTGCCAATACCTGTCTGCTTTCACCCATGAGATGCAACAGTATACCTGGACTGTCATGCCCCAAGGGGCACAAAATTCTCCAAGTCAATTTGCAAAGGCCATGGCCACCATCCTTGACCCATGGCAAGCCGAGCACCCAGAAGTTGTTCTGCTCCAGTATGTGGATGATTTGTTGCTCTGTGGAGATGATATACCCACTACTGAAAATTGCTCAATTAGTCTCCTTTGTTATTTGGCAGAACAAGGATGTAAAGCTTCGCTCATCAAGCTCCAATTCTGCCAACCTTCAGTAATTTTCCTTGGACATTGCCTATCTCAAGGTACCAGACATCTTACTCGGGACCGGGTAAGAGCTGTACTGGACATTCCACCTCCAAGGACTTCAAAGTCTCTTCATGCCTTCCTAGGCCTCATTTCCTACTGCAGAGCATGGATCCCAGAAGCCTCTCTGCTTATGCAACCTCTCTATGATGCTCTTAAGTCTGACCCATTCTGTTTGACCAATGAAGCTCTGGACAATTTCAATGCTCTAAAACGTGCCATTGCTTCTGCTCCTGCCTTGGGCCTACCTGACTACTCCAAACCTTTCAAATTATTTGTCTCCGAAAGACAAGGCCATGCAACAGGAGTTCTCACCCAAACTAATGACTTAAGAGGCCGCCAGAGGCCTATTGGATATTTCTCATGCCAACTGGACATTGTGGCCAGAGGGACTCCCTCCTGTCTCAGGGCTGTTTTTGCTGCAAGAGAGCTCATAGAAAGAACCTCAGACCTGGTCCTTGGCCACCCTCTGGTTGTTTTGGCCCCTCATGACATTTCTGCCATCATCAACCAAGTCCAGCTCAAGCACGTGTCTCCAGCCAGACACCTACGCCTACAGTGCCATCTTCTTCTGCCTGACAACATTTCCATCCAAAGATGTCAAGTTCTTAACCCGTCCACTCTTCTTCCACTCCCTGAGGGGGGTATCTATTATGGATTCATCACGGATGAAACCTACATTTACCTGCTCTGTGGATGTATCAAGAAAGTCATGCATCCACATTTGACATTTTATGAAGATGAGACACCTCTTTGTGAAGGCCCGGATTACGCCTTCTGTACCATGTGGTACAAGCCGAACATTACTCCTGAACCTTGCTATGAAGATGAGCTTTACCACTGGACTGATGTAAAGCTCACTGCTCAAGATTTCTATTGTGACTCTGAAGGCAATAGCATGGTCTTGGTCCAACTACCTCAACAACTCAACTACCTCTACCGCCATTGGGATACTGCTATCCCACATATTCCTGTTACCAAATTGAAGACAAGGTCATGGAATGATCTTGGGCCCATGGCGAAGCTATGGGCCACCATGGATGAAGAACAGCTACAGGAAAATGGTATTGTCAAATACCCAACAACTGACCTTCTGGAAGCATGGCCACGCCACTTCCTAGAAAAAGAATTTCAAGATCTGGTCATAGTGAATGATTATGACCCTGAAACACCTCATGACTGTTTTGAACAGATGAAAATGGAGACGGTGCACCTACCAACTGTGCATGAGAATCCGTTACCAGATCCAGATTTTACCCTGTTTGTGGACGGTTCAAGATATGCTGATGAAGAAGGAAGATATCATACAGGATATGCCGTAACCACAACAGATGAAGTTATCAAATCATCACCCTTACCGCCAGCAATGTCTGCGCAAGAAGCTGAATTACAGGCTCTGACTTCAGCATGCAAAATTTCCGAAGGGAAACGTGCCAACATTTATACAGATTCAAGATATGCTCTGGGCGTGGCACATGACTTCGGCCTAATTTGGAAGACAAGAGGATTTCTTACCACCGCCGGTACACCAGTCAAGCATAGTACTGCAATCAAGGAGCTAATGGATGCCCTCCTACTCCCTAAAGAAGTGGCCGTTTTGAAGGTAAAGGCCCATGGGAAATTGGATACAGATGAAGCAAAGGGCAACCATTTGGCTGATCAGGCTGCTAAGCTAGCAGCCAGGGATCTGCAGGAAGTGGATGAAGAAGTGTCCGGACAAGAAGAAGAAGAAGTCCCTATTTTTGCTCTGCAAACTCTTCCTACTGATTTGCGAATTTAGCGAGAACAGCAAGCTGCAGTCACTCCTGAAGAAATCCAGAAATGGAAAAAGAAAGGAGCTGTCCAAAAGGACGGAGTATATTACAACAACTTCAAATTTTGTCTTCCCAAAAATTTATATCCAGCAGTTGTCCAATGGGCACATGGGCCTGCACACCTGTCAAAGGAATTGATGGCCGCCCTCATACAGAAGTATTATGAAGCACCCGGAATCACAACATTGATCAGCAGCTTCTGTAAGGCCTGTGTCATTTGTGCAAAATGCAATCCAGGAAGACCAATCAAGGTGCCTGCAAAACACCTGGCCAAGCCCATGTACCCCTTCCAGCGAATTCAAATTGACCACATCCAAATGCCCAAGAGTGGGCCCCATGAATATGCACTAGTCATAGTGGACATGTTCTCAGGATGGCCAGAGGCCTACCCAGTGGCCAATATCACTGCAAAAACAACCGCAAGACGCCTACTTACAGAGATAGTATGTAGGTTCGGACTCCCAGAAGTCATTGAAAGTGATCAAGGCCCAGCTTTCACAGCGACAGTGACTAAAGAAATTTGGACTGCTCTAGGGGTGACTCTAGCCTTCCACACCCCTTACCACCCACAAAGTAGTGGTAAAGTAGAGCGCATGAATGGCACTCTAAAAGCCAGAATGTTAAAAATGTCACAAGAAACAAAAATGCCCTGGCCAGAAAGCCTGTCAATAGCTTTATTTAGTGTTAGGCACACACCTAGAGGGAAGCATTCACTGTCCCCATATGAGATTCTATTTGGGACAGCACCCAGACTAGATTGTTATTATCCACAGCAGTTACAGCTCCAATCAGATGTTTTAGTAGACTATGTAACTGAACTTTCGAGTGCCTTAAACAAAATACATGCCCAAGTTTTCTCTTCAATTCCAGATCCCGAATTGGATACAGGTACTCATAACCTGCTTCCCGGAGATTGGGTTCTGGTCAAGAAGTTTGTGCGGAAAAATACCCTGGAACCAAGATTTGACGGTCCATTCCAAGTTCTCCTGATTACCGCAACCTCCGTCAAACTGGCCGGTAGGCCAAATTGGATCCACGCTTCCCACTGCAAGAAGTCCCCTGCCCCAGAGGAAGCAGATACCGCACAAGCATGTACCTCTGGTACACCTTCTCCTTAATTAGCCTCATAAAGGCCCAGCAAGTAGCCATCACCAAAGATATTAGTGGGTATACCTTCTGGTACAATTCATCATGCACCCATGTGGCTACTTACACCTTTGACTACTGTGATATTGTAGAATGCCCATTTCCCACATCACAAATCCAGAGTATCTATAGAGATATCCCTCATTCAAAAGACCCATATGTTTGTGTAGTTGATAAGCAATGGGGGCACAATTGTAACCATTGGGGGGCGGCGGGATGGAATGCCGGGCCTGCCTGGGGTTACAAACCAAAAAGTGCCTTATCTAAAGTAGATGATCATGGTAGATCCCTTCTCCAGAGAATGACTTTGAGAAAGCCTGGGGGGGGTACACCAATGAAATTAATCCTTAACATTGAGCATCCAAGCCCAACAGATGCATACCAGTATGTGATGGGAATGTATTGGAAAAAGGGTTCCTACCGTAAATTAGGGCATTTCTACCTCAAAGATATGTGTAACTCTTCTGAGTGGCAAGGGGCCACCCATATGGTCCCTAACCCATTAAAACCTCATATCCAGACCTTTCAAGACATGATGGCCATAGCTAACCCCACCTTTGAAGATACCATGGCCGCTGAAACAGGTTTTAATGATGTAAATTTATGGTTAGAATGGATGAAATATAATGCTAATAAGCATAATAAGACCGCATGCTATGTGTGTGGCGGTGCCCGGCCTCACCTGGGTACTGTACCTTTAATCCTGCCAGTAGATGTAGAGGAATGGGTTTTAAGCCTTTTTGCCTATCACTATAATTTTAACAGGTCCATATGTATTGCATGGACAAAGGAGTATCCTCTCCTAACCAAGGATGTCAAACCCCCAGATGGTATTACCGTGTATAAAGGTAATTACACTTGTTATGCTAATTATGATGGAATTGGTAAATTCTTGGGTAACTTCTCTAAGGGGTATTGTGCTACCTACAGAAATGTCTCTATGAACTTGTTGCAGTTTCACACCAGGTCATTAGGGGATATTTACTGGTTGTGTGGGGATTTACAGCTAAGATCCAGAATGGACAAAGAGTGGTGGGGGGAGTGTACTCTGGCTAAAGCCATTATGCCTATACATATCATCTCTGACACACACCTCGTCACCCATGAGTCCAGGCACACTAAGGTTAAGCGTGACGCCCCAGTGAAAGGAAGTTTTGATCCTCATGTGTATATTGATGCCATTGGAGTGCCTAGGGGGGTGCCCAATGAGTTTAAAGCAAGAGATGAAGTTGCTGCAGGATTTGAATCACTTTTTGCCATAGTTACCACAAACAAGAATTTAAATTGGATAAATTACATTTATTATAATCAACAGCGTTTTGTTAATTATACCAGAGACGCCCTCCAGGGGTTGGCCGAACAGTTGCAGGCCACATCCCAAATGGCTTTCCAGAATACAATGGCCCTAGATATGATCTTAGCCGAAAAAGGAGGGGTTTGTAAAATTTTGCCCGACACTATGACATGTTGTACCTATATCCCAGAAAACACAGGCCCTAATGGTAAAGTTACATTAGCCATAGAGAAATTAAATGACCTGTCTGAAGAGTTAAAAAGGAATTCTGGGATAAAAGATCCCTGGGAAAGATGGTTTGGTTGGATGACAGGATGGCAAAAGGCTTTAATGCATATTGGTATGGCTATACTAATTTTTCTTTTTATCTTTGCTCTTCTCTTTTGTTGTATCCTCCCATGTCTGAGAAAATCCCTCATGAAGACTGTTGACCAAGCGGCACCCACTTTCACCCATCTCGAAGTTGATGACCAAGATTTCCAAGACATCAACTCACCCTGTCTGCCGCTACAAACAATCCCTTTTGTTGATAAAGTGCAGGAATTCTAGGAAGGGACTAGCTTAGGGACAGCATCTGTCAGTGAATGGTAAAGGCCCCGTGTGGAGAAGTGGTGGGTTAGCTGCCATGGGACACCCATGGGTGTGAAGTGTTCGAGAGCCATACTGACGGATGAGTTAGCCTATCAGGGTCAGATCTAGGGACAGTCTTGCACTTTGCATTAACACCTAGCTAGCGGCCACGGGGTTTCTGTGCCTTTGGGTTAACACGTCTTCCTGGTACTAACTTAATAAAGTTTTATCTCTTAGAATCTAACATTTCATAGGGGGGACTGATGTGGGATTATTAAAAATCTTTATTGTACTTGTATTGAATTATTGCACTAACTCCATTTTAACTTTATACTGTGACAATCCTCCATTTTGTCCTCCTAAACCTGACTTCTTCAATCCTCCATTTTGTTCTCATAACCTAACTTGTTCATTTTAAAACTACCTTACATGACAGAATTTCCCAACACATCTAATACAATAGACAAAGACTGTATTTTCTATAAAGACATGATTAACACAGGAATTGCTGACTTTTCCTTAACTTGCAACATAGTATAATTTGAAGGCCATGAGAACACAGTAGTAATGAAATGTTCTATTCATAAGAGACCTTGCACCTGGCCACGAGGTCTGAGATCACCGACCATGTAAAATGACCCTCAAGACCCCCTTGTCCCCACCCGTGTCCAGAACAATCCCACCTCTTGGTGCGTGGGCACGGGACTAACCACTTAGTTTTTGAGCCAATTAATAATATTGATAGGAGGACACTAATCCCGACACTTAACAATTAATCCAATTAATGATGTTTATTTGCTGATATTCTAATAATCAATGATGACGTAAAATGTCTCTTAAAAGGGCCTGCGCGCCCGCTTTTTAATCACTTGCCAATAAATTTTCTCGAAGTTATTTTAACCTGAACCTTGTGTGTCAGACTTAATTACTTCAGCGTATATACGCAATTCAATTTTATTAATTTGGACAGGAACAGATAGACATTTCAACATTTTGGTTTACTGCTAAAAAGTACCATAACATATATATATATATATAGTGCATGCACAGTGGGTGGGTGTTATAAACAAATAAGGAATGAGATAAATACCCCAATATCAATATAATTCAGTAGGTTTTGCACCTGTACATAAAAATAGGAGAAAAGATTCATAGCATAATACTGTGAAATACAGAAATCAGATGTGATGGTCTATATGGTCAAACTCACATTTAGTAGAGCCTGTTTGGGAAAAACTGGTTCAGGTAGTATCGCTTGGGAATTACTCTTGGGTATATTCCAATAGGATGAAGCTTGATCCTCAGTATATAAAAGGTATAAGGTAGGCAAACACCAATTAGGAATATATAAAAGATAACATTTATTCAAAATAATATCAAATCTTACATTAAAGTTTCTGGGATGCCATAAAAAGTAAGCACAACGCGTTTCAACGAATGAATTCGTCTTCCTTAGGTGCAATAATAAGTGTGGGTGGGTGCACTTAATATGAAAGAGGTGAATTAAGATTGAACAGGCATATAGTCAAATTCCAAGTTTTGTTAACATTTTATTTTGATCAAAACGTGCACATTTGGCTCAGTCCTTAAAGGGTTAAAGCCTTGAAAAAGTGTGGGGATATTTTTACCTCATAGTTTCCCATTAACAAAATGTTTTAACTCCATAAACTTAGCTTTAAAAAATATATATATTTTTTTAAAAATGCACTAATTCATTCTTAAGAGTAGATTTCCATTCCAGTACTAACTTTACACTGACAATAACCTATACAAAGCATATGGTTATGGTAATGTAACAGACTGATTTAAACCTCAAAATGAGCTTCAAGTAGATGCATCCCTGTCTGTAAAACCCATTTAAATTAATTAATCATTTCATAAAACCCTTACCCTGACTTTTTAAAATATATAAATCCCAATTTTCTGTTACCAGAAATAAAAACAATTTTAGAGGCAAACTCCTCTGATCAAACATAATTTAACCAGCATATTTGTACTTGTTCTAAAGCCCCAGTGAAGTAACACCTCACAGAACATTTCAAACATCACATGAGACCATTATCCTAACTTGCTAAAACCAGTACCACACTAAAAATGTCACAGCAAGAAAAAAAAAAAGCAGCCAATCGCTGCATGGGATTGTTTGAGTAGCATGCCTCTCAGCCAATAAGAGCGCGAGCTGGTTGTTTTCCCGGTCTGCCTTTCTGTGTCGAGTCTCAGTTCGCGCTCTGGCTTCAGAGAGGAGTAGTAACATGGCTGCTGCAGCTGTAGTTCTCAGTGCAGTCTCACCCTTCATTCTATTTAGAATCTAGTTCTATCATAGTGTGGTTATTCTTTCACACTGCAGGATGTAGAGAATATGTTCAATGGAAATGCAGATTTTTAATTTACAGTCAGTGAGGCAGTTTTTTTTTTTAAACGGAGTTTAATGACTTATGAACTATGTACAAACTTAAAGTGCTTATTAATCTGAAAATCACTACTTTTAGTGTATTCATCAGTTAGACACATAACTTAGTTAGACACAGACCTTAGTGTTCTGTTATATCATATTTTATTTTTTTTCTGGGATTTATTTACTTAGGAACCAACATGTGCTCTGGAGGACTGTCGAGATTAAAAATATGCTTTTATCAACCCATTTAATTAACAATTACATGGTTCTGGGACCTAGAAAACCATGAGTAGGTGAAAGCACATGGGTGAAAAAAACCAATACAGTTACAGTTCTACTGTAAGATGAGTGTAATATAAGTGTTTATATTTATGATGCAGGTTTAGTCTGATTTCAAGCACTGTGTTTTATTGCTTGGTCATTATAAACCTGAGGCTCAGGATGTATTGGCTGAAACAGGGACCTGATTTAGACCTGAGTTTGGCTGAAAATAATGTCTAATCTAAGTAACAAGTAAGGAAATGTTGATGCATTTAAAAAGCACACTACTCATAAACCTTTGTTGTTGTAATCTGAAGTGGAAAGTGATAATGCCACTTGACCTGTTAAGGACTAGTGATGGGTATTGGGTAATGGCCTTATTTACAGAAGTAAATGTCCCTTGTACACACAAATTAAAAAAAAAATGTGCAAAAGTGCAAGCAGATGCAAACATTTTTATACTTGACACCCAATGTCTTTGAGAACTAATTTATGACTGCATAAGCATTTGGAACTTAATCCATTAACCCCTTCACGACGGGTGACGGACGAGGTCCGTCATCCTGGGGATGCCCTTAACGACGGGTGACGGACCTCGTCCGTCACGCGGTAAAATTAACCCCAGATCGCCGCAATCGCGGCGATCGTGGGGTTAATGGTGCTCCGGTCTGCCTCTGCATTAGAGGCAGACCGGGAGCACCGGATCGGGCTGTCCCAGCTCATGTGCCCGCTCTGACAGCATGTCAGAGCGGGCACATGTGCTCTGTATACTCACCTCCGCCTCCCTGCACTTCCGGGTTCAGTGTGAAGTGCAGGGGGACGGATCTTCAGTGATCCTGCCCCCTGGTGTTAAAAAAAAAAGTTAAATTAAAATCCCACCCCCCTTTACCCATATTAATAAAAAATTAACCCCTTCCCTGCCAATTGATCACTGACTACAGTGATCAATTGGCAGGGATTACATTTTAATATGATCTGATTTTTTTTTTTAACCCCTGAGGGTTAATTCTTTTTTTTTTTTTTAACCCTCAGGGGTTAAATTTATTTTATTAATTAATTTAAATATTTTAAAATGATAAATTTAGCTAGCTGGGGAGGGTGGAAGTTAGTGGGGAATTGGGGGATTTAGTGTTAGGCTAACTAGGGGTTAACGTTAAAAAAAGTTTTAAAATAAGCTTTAAAAAGTTAAAAAATTAAGTAAAAAAAAAAGTTTTAATAACGTTTAAGTAAAAAATAAAAAAAAAATAAACCCTTTACCCAGTCCAAATAAAAATTAACCCCTTACCTGCCAGTCTATCACTGCCTACAGTGATCAAAATACAGATCACAGTATTATACTGTGATCTAATTTTTTTTAACCCCTGACGATTAACTTTTATTTATTTTTTAACCCTCAGGGGTTAAATTAATTTAATTAACTAATTTAAATATTGTATAATTAAATATTTTGCTAGCTGGGGTGGGTGGGAGTTATGGGAAAATGGGGAATTTACTGTTAGTGCTGCTTACTGCTAGTTAGGGGTTAACGGTAAAAGAAAAAGCTTAGAAAAATGTTAAATCTGTAAAAAAAAGTTTTACGAAAGTTTAGGAAACTTTAAAAAAATGAATAAGCAAAACAAAAGTTTAAAAAATAGTTTTAAAAAGTAAAAAAAGTTTTAAAAAGTTACAAAATTAATTTAATAACGCTCATTACCACTACACCTGGTACAAGCTAGCGGAAAAATGATCCCACGCTAAGGTTCAAAATATGCCTTTTGAAATACCCTGGGATGTCTTCTTTAAGAAATGGTATGGCTTTATGGGGTATTTGGATTATATAGCCTGGTAAAATACTCTAAAATGGGACATGGGCACAGCGTAAAAATTTAAAGTTTGAAAAAAAATGGAATGGCTGTGTCCCAAATGTGCCCCTCCGATGTCCACATATACCTGGCAAAGGTACATACGGGGGTATTTTTGTACTCAGCCGACATAGCTGAGCAACATATAAAGTATTATAGAGTGGTGGTACACATAAGGTTTGCAAAATATACTGTGCAAACTCACTGTGTGTCAAAAAGGCAGAAAAAACGCTTATTACCACTACACCTGGTACAAGCTAGCGGAAAAATGATCCCACACTAATTTTCAAAATATGCCTTTTGAAATACCCTGGGATGTCTTCTTTAAGAAATGGTATGGCTTTATGGGGTATTTGGATTATATAGCCTGGTAAAATACTCTAAAATGGGACATGGGCACAGCGTAAAAATTTAAAGTTTGAAAAAAAATGGAATGGCTGTGTCCCAAATGTGCCCCTCCGATGTCCACATATACCTGGCAAAGGTACATACGGGGGTATTTTTGTACTCAGCCGACATAGCTGAGCAACATATAAAGTATTATAGAGTGGTGGTACACATAAGGTTTGCAAAATATACTGTGCAAACTCACTTTGTGTGTCAAAAAGGCATAAAAAACGCTTATTACCACTACACCTGGTACAAGCTAGCGGAAAAATTATCCCACGCTAAGGTTCAAAATATGCCTTTTGAAATACCCTGGGGTGTCTACTTTAAGAAATGGTAGGCCTTTGTGGGGTAGTTTGAATTTAAAACTTACGAAGATGCTTGGAAATTGCACATAGGCCCAGCGTCAAAATTCAAAGTTCTGTAAAAACTGATATGGCTTGGTCTCCAATATGCCACTGTAGCTTCACAAAATAGTGCCCCAAATGGAAGCATAGGCTCATTAAATCCGTCTCTCAAAATTCTACTGTGAATACTGAAAAGGACAGGTCTCCTGTATGGCACTGTAGCTTCACGAAATAGTGCCATAGACATACAATGGGGGTGTCCTTTTACTCAGAAGACTTAGCTGAGCATAATTTGGGGGGTTTGAACTTAGTGGCACATATGAAATATACAAAATGCCCAGCAAAAATGCAATCCGTATGTAAAAAATGCACAAAATTATTTTTTACCACATACTTTGGCATGTAATGGTAAAAAAATGGGGGCATGTTAAGGCACAATATGCACCTTATGAGATACCCTGGAGTGTCTACTTTTACAAATGGTAGGCCTTTGTGGGGGTTTTTGAACAGTCAAACTACTATAATACCCCAAATGGAAGCATAGGCTCATTAAATCCGTCTCTCAAAATTCTACTGTGAATACTGAAAAGGACAGGTCTCCTATATGGCACTGTAGCTTCACAAAATAGTGCCAAAGACATACAATGGGGGTACCGTTGTACTCAGCAGAAGTAACTGAACACATAATAAAACTTTGTACAGGAATAGCACACACCAACTTTACAAAATACACATGAGAAATTCTTTGTTATACGTTTGTGTGCGAAAACCCCCCAAAAACACAATTTTACTCCAATATTTAGGTTGGCGGTAAAATGGCTACGTAGAAAGTGTCAAACAACCTTAGGTAAATAGCCTGTGATGTCTACTTTATATAAATATATACTTTTGTGTGGCAATTTTGTTTTATTTTATGGCTATTAGGCTTACAAGACAAACATACCAAATTCTAAAATCGCTCCACATTAAAATTTTATTTTACTCCTTGTGCTTTGTGACCTGTAACTACCAAAAAAAACTTAAAATCCCAGACACATTATATATTCTGTAAATCAGAACAAATAAATGAATTTATTTTTAATTACTTCCCTTAACCTGCACTAATTATGCACACATTATGATTGCAAAAACTGTAAAAAAAAACAATATTTTTCATTTTTTTTGCATTTTTCTGTATTTTTTTTATAATAAGTAAGCATTTATATATATATATGTTATATCAAATTAAAGCCCTTTCTGTCCTTTAAAAAACAGTATATAATATGTGTCGGTGCAATAAATGAGAGAGATGCAAATTGCAGTTGAACGCAAACAGCAAGATAATGCAAAAATTGCTTGTGTCATTAAGCGTAAGTCAAGCTTCTGAAGCTCTGTCCTTAAGGGGTTAAGAACAGTAGCAATTGTACTGATCAAAACAAAACCTATTATTATTTGAGCTAAATGTCCAATCATAATTTACCTCTTTCATATTAAGTGCACCCACACTTATATCTCATTTTATTCAAGACAAATAGAGCTTTAATTTCACATCAAATATATAAAACATTTTTATATGAATGAAATCTAAAAGTTAGAAATGTTATTTTTTTAATTATCTGCATTATATTTTAACTGAATGTTAGCCATAACTGCAATAAAATACACATATTTGCATGGTGTGATGTCTCACTAGTACAGCGATGCCCACCATATACAGGTTTTATGGTGTTTTGGACAGTTACAGGGTTTGCTGTGCCTATGTTGCCTTTGAGACCATATGGCGGCCCAGGAATGACAAAAACTCCCTTTATGGCATACCATTTGCAAACGTAGACAACCTAGGGTATTCAAAATGGGCTATGTCCAGTGTTTTTTAGCAGCCACTTACTCACAAACCCTGGAAAAATATAGTATTCTTATTTGAATTTTGAGATGTTAGGTCTAGCCACTTTTATCACAAATGTGTGCCGTATTTAGTGGTTATGCGATTATTTGTTTTTTTTCACTCACATGAATTCCATTTTCACAAGAAAATTTTATAATTGTGATATAAGTTTGTGCAATAAATCCTTAATATTTTAATTTACCATTGACTCTCAAATTTCACAGTGCCCCATATACCAGTCTTGGTACCAGTGTGATTTCCTGGCCCCATGTCACCTTTGAGAGAGTATGGCATCTTGGGTAAGAACATTTCCACCATTATGACATACCAGTTTCAAAAGTAAGCAAACCATAGTATTCCAAATGGCGTAATTTAAGTTGTTTGACCTAGCTACTATCACAAATGCTAGCCCCATTTAGTGGTCATTTTTTCTTTTGTTTTTTTTTTTTCCACACACAAATTCAATTTTCGCAAGAAATGTCATAATCCTGAAATGAGTTGTAGTGCAATAAAGCCTCAGTATTTTTTTTTTACAGTGTCTCAAAAATATACCAGTACCCTCACATACTGTTGTTTCAGGATTTTTTAAAAAGTCACAGGGGGAAATATATTAGATGCCCTTTTCAACTTCAAGTAATTTTCTGGGCTATGTCGTCTTTGAGAGAGCATAGCACCCTAAGAAAGAAATTGGCCCCAAGGTTGCATACTATTTAATAAGTATTCTAAATGTAGTATTTTGCGTTGTTTGGTGTAACCACTTCATAATGGCTGAGGTTAACGTAAACAGGGATAGACCAAGGTCAGGGGAATCCAGAAGTCAAAGTAGTCGGTAAAACTAAAAGTCGATTGCTTTTTGTATATTTGTGAGGTCTTCTTTGGTTATCTTCACCAGGAGGGCTTGGAAGAGAAAAAGGAGTCTGGGCAGTCGGTTCATTTTGAGCGTGTGTATGCGGCCAATCCATGATATTTGTTTGTCTGTCCAGTGTTCGAGTTCCCCGATGATTGTTTGGTGAACTCACCAATAGTGGTGTGTAATTCTTATGATATAGTTGGGTGGGGTCTGCTGTGAGTTGAATGCCTAGGTATGTGAAGGTATCTTTCGTTATTTTGATGTTATTGGTGTATAACTTGGTTAAGTTTATTTTGTATCCCGAAATATTCCCATGTATCTCCAAGAGCGTGGTTAGTGCGGCCCGGGAGCTTGTTGGGTTGGTAAGGGTAAGCAGCACATCGTCCGCGTATGCTGACACTTTAAATTACTTATGCGCTATTGACACTCCCTGTATCTGTTGGCTTCACCTGATTGTGTGTAACAGTGGTTCGAGTGTGAATGTGAATAGGAGCGGGGAGAGTGGGCATCCCTGTCGTGTGCCGTTGGTTACTAGAAAGGGAGTTTCCGGTGTCCCTGTGATGACTGTTTGGGCTCGAAGGTCTCCGTATAGGACTCTTGTCGCTGTAATAAATGGCGTTGGGAAGTGTAAGTGGTGTAAGAGGTGAAATAGGTATGGCCATTGGACTCGGTCAAAGGCCTTCTCTGCATCTAAGGATAGTGCCAGAGAAGGTTCCTTGGTTTCTGTCATGTGCCAGATGAGGTCTGCCCGTCTTGTGTTCCTGTACAATTGTCTGCCCGGTATGAACCCCACTTGATCGGAATTGATCAGCTTTGGGAGTAGTGGTGTAAGTCTGTTCGCTAGGATTTTGGCGTATATTTTTAGGTCTGAGTTAATGAGTGATATCGGTCTGTAGTTGGCTGCCAGGGTAGTGTCTATGTTTGGTTTGGGTAAGAGGATTATATTAGCTTCATGATTATATATAGAGTCATGATGTGTGGACCTAGTTCTTCTCCGAACTGTTTATAGTAGCTTATGTCCTAGCCATCAGGGCCTGGTGCTCTGTTGCCGTGGAGCACGGAGATGGCTCTCTCTACCTCTTCTTGTGAGATAGGCTCTTGGAGGGTCTCTTTGTCTTATCTCGGTACTGTCGGCATATCTATGCCTGAGAGAAAGTCCTCTAATTGTGTCATATAGGCTGCATTGGTTTCAGAGTGTTGTGGGGAGTGATTGTGGAGAGCAGTAAAATATTCCTTGAATACCTCATTTATTGCTTTTGGTGTGGTTGCTATCTCGTTTGTCCTGCCTCTTATTTTTGTTATCGGTTTACTCTCCTGTATAGGTCTTAGGGTTCTAGCCAGCAGAGAGTCCATTTTGTTTGCTTTCTCGTAATATAGTTGCCTGGACCATACTATAGAGCGAGACATTTCCTCTAGTGCTAATTCTTTAATGGAGTGCCTTAGTGCTGTGAGTTTAGTTTTGGTGGGTTTTGTTTTCTGGTAGTGTTCCAGTTTCCTGAGTTGTGTTTGTAGTTCTAATAGTAGTTTGATTTTGTGTGTGGCAGCTTTGATAAAGTGTCCTCAGAGAACCGCTTTGTGGACCGCCCATGTTGTTGTTGGGTTTGTCTCATTTGCATTGAGGGCAAAGTAGTCCTTTAGTACTACCTTGGTGGTTGTGACTAGGTGTTTGTCTTTTAGTAGGTTAGTCTTTAGTCGCCATTTCTAATTGGAATTGTATTTCAGTTTGTGTAGTGTGATTGTGACATCGGCTTGGTTTGACCAGGTTATGGTGTTGATGTCAGTGTGTAAGACTTTGGTCATCCCTGTCTTATTTAAAAGGAAATTAGTTTGAGTGTCATGTCTCAGTTATTTGCTACTGAGCGATGTGCTATCGTGCTTGTGGGTATGGTAGTTCAGTGGATGGGTTTGGGTTTCGGTACAGGGGTTGGATGGCTGTGTTTTTACCCTGTGTCTCCCTCCCTTTCCCCCCCTTGGTAGATGTAGTGTCAGTGGTAGGTTAAGTTACAGTAAAAGTCAACAATGAAAATAAACAAAGTATATACAAACAATTTAACTCCAATAGTCTGGTCTTGTGGGTGTGAGCCTGCCCCGCAGGGCACGAAAAGGGTACCCTGTCAGGGAAGGGCACACCCCAGTCCATCGTGCGTCAACGTGTAAACCTCACAATAGTTCTTATTTAGTCTGAGTGGTTTCTAAGTGCCACGTGATTGAGTCTATCTGGAGGGTCTCTAGCATTGTAGTATTGAGGCCCTTGATGGCCTAGATATAAGTATCGCAGTTTGAGAGTGTGCTTTGCATAGCACAGTAGACGCGCTTACACCTCTCGTTCCATTTCCTCCTCCCCCCTTGCCGACAGGCCCTCGGCGTCTCCAGCGGGATCAAAAAGGGGGGGGGGCAAGTGGCCCCACCCAATAGTAATTTAACATGTCGCCGGTGGGGTTACACGGTCTGCACTTTGGACCGCCTGAAGGGGCCCCTGCCAAATGCGGCCCCTTCTCCCACCAAATCAGGCTTTGCACGGTTGTGTTTAACATTGAGCATTTACATTGGGGGGCTGTGGCGGTCTGCAGTCTCTGTTTTTATGTAGCATGGTGACCCCCAGACGCCTCGTGGTTTCACCCCTTATTTAGCGGCTCCCCATGTGTCTGTGCAACCCGAGCCGTGGGACCCCCCTGGGGTTAGCTGTGTCTTGGGGGCAGTTCATGAGGGGGAGAGTCACTTATCTGTGCCGGTTAGAGTGCTGGCAGTATCAATGTTCCTGCATTCGCAATGTAACTGGTCCCAAGTGGCCTCATTGAGGGGTTCTGCTGTTGTTCCCCAGGCCTTAGGTAGGGCCGCCAGCTTTGACCGGCTCTGTTGTGGAAGGGCGAAGTCTTGGGGGGTGTTCACCCCTAGATCTTGTAGGAAGGGTGCTGGGTCCGCTCCCGGTAGCAGCGCATGGGCTTTGCCTGCTTTGAATGCAACCAGTTTGGATGTCCCCAGGTATATCGTATTTCGTGGCGCTTCAGGATGTCTCTGTAGGTCTCCATTCTCGTCTCCTTTGCAGTGAGGTCGGAGAAAGGTCTTGGTATAGTGTTATGGTGGCGTCTTACTAATTCAGTTCATGGTCTCTAATGTATTTCATAATTGCTTCTTTAGTTGAGTAATAATGGAAGCGGATAATTATGTCTGTGGGTGTTGAGCTAGATTGTTGGGTGCGCAGCGCTCTGTGGGCTCTGTCGATTACCCATCTGTGATGTGGGATGTTCGGTAGAAGGTGTTTGAAGTAGTGTTCCATCATGGCTATCAGTGGGCCATCGTTTGTTTTTTATGGTAGGCCGCGGACCTGGAGTTTGTTGCGTCTGGATCTATTTGCTAAGTCCTCCACCATGAGCTCCAGGTTGCTCACCTGGTGGTCTAGGGTGCTGGTCTGTGTGGCCACCGCGTTGTGGGCCCGTGTAATCCGCTCAACTTTGGTCTCTAGGGTGGATGTGTGGGCCCCAGCGCCTGTATTTCGGCCTTTACCTCCCTGGAGCTTCTAGTGATATCTCCGGCCAGGTGGCTGCGAACATCTGCTAGTTTGGCTAGGATTTGGTTTGTGTCTCCCTGGGGGCTTGCCGTTGCTTCCCAGTCAGTGATTGAGGCTGAGGGTGGGAGCCGCCCAGGTCCGCTTGGCAGCCATCTTGCGGCCTTCCCACGTTGCTTACTGCGATAAACTGGTCCACCACTGATGCCTGTGATTCTCTTCCTTCTCCCCGTTTCTTACGTGGTTTCGCTCCAGTTCTGTTGTCAGACATTATGTGCTGTGTTTAGGGCTGTTTGTGAGATTCTATGCTGTTGGCAATTGTTTGATGCTAGGTGGATGGTGCAGGAGCTCTCGGCTTAGGCGGCCATTTAAGTTGGTGGTCAAACCACGCCCCTCAAGGATAGGTTTTTAAAGCACAAATTGACCATTATGATTGGTTTAGTGGATCTTCCCCTTCCAGCCAGTTTTTTTGCTGTTCAAACATAACATATCCCAGCTAAAATTCCAAATTATCAAACAAGTCCCAATAGGCTTAAACTCTAAATATGTCATTCCCTTACTTTAAGAAATTATTTTTAAATTGTTGGTATATTTACTAAAAATAAATTTATTTATTTTTTACAGATTTCTATTACTTATTTGTTTGGTGCTGGCTCTTCATTTAACCACCTTTTATAATGAAAAGTGTCACCTAAATGGATGTCTTTGTCATTAATTTCTGCACATTTATGCCATGGATTTAATTTTGTTTTTTTACCTTATATTACTTTACTTTGCATTATTAGTATATTAGCACTTGATTTAAACTTGACATTTTATTCTTCTATTGATGCTACCTAATATTAGTATACTTAATTGTATTTTTTTTTTTATTCTTTATTTTTCATTGTGCTGGAGGTAACAGAGCATTTAACAATGCCACAACGGCTTACATACAAAGATTATAACACAGTTTTTCACATTTATGGCTTGTAAATATCGGCACATTTTTAAGTAAAATTATAAACAGGCTATGCATACACGGTTATTCGTAAGCTTCAACAGTTAAAGGTTGATTAGATATCGAAGCACGCTGGATGTGGCGAGTGGTGTGCTAAATGGAGTGAGTGTCGTGAGAGTAGGACACAGGTTAAGGACATTAGTATATTGAAGCACATTACTGTAGAACAGTCATAAGTAAAAATACAAGGTTATAATAATATAGTAATAGCACGTTTAAGCATGAGCATGACTAATTAAATTAGGCAATCATATGACTTAGCAAAAATATGAGCATTGGGTCGCTGTTAGTCGAGTCACCTAGCTTATACCAACATGTGCATAACAAATTAAACTAGGTAATAATATGGCTTAGCAAAAATATGAGCATTGGGTCGCTGTTAGTCGAGTCACCTAGCTTATACCAACATGTGCATAACAAATTAAACTAGGCAATAATATGGCTTCGCAAAAGTATGAGCATTGGGTCGCTGTTAGTCGAGTCACCTAGCTTATACCAACATGTGCATAACAAATTAAACTAGGCAATAATATGGCTTAGCAAAAATATGAGCATTGGGTCGTCAGTCGAGTCACATAGCTTAAACCAACATGAGCATGACAAATTAAATTAGGCATTCCTATGATTTAGCACAAAATATGAGCATTGGGTCGACGGTAGTCGAGTCACATAGCTTATACCAACATGTGCATACACTGAGGGCAAACTGTCAGTGTAACTATAGTATAGCCACAGAATAAAGAAAACTTTGAAAAACGAGAAACCTTATGCAACGGAAGCAATTTGGAGAGGTAAGTTCAGTTGAGACTGTCCACCCTTCAGGTAGTTGCGAGTACATAGGAGTCCGGCGTGGATGTTCGTGGGACAAAATCAGGGGTCCCTGCTGGGTTCCACAGGTGTCGCCTCTTGGGGGTGCCATTGGGGACCTGTTGGGTCAGCGATTCCGCCGAGAGGCCCAGTTTCGGCAGGAGTGCGATGCTCTCGTGCAGCTCCTGGATGCTGTAGGTCGTGTCTCCGTGTGAGATAGTCAGGGTTCGCGTCGGACGCCACTGGTAGCCGACGTTATGTTGCCGTAAGAGTATGGTGAGTGGTTTCATGGAGCGTCTCCACGCCAGTGTGTCACCGGATAAGTCTGAGTAAAAGGATAGGTCCATATCTTCAAAGCGGTAGAACGCCTGCCCTTTGTTGGCGGACATTACCGCTAGTTTATCTTTAGTGCTCTGGAACTGTACAATAATGTCTCCTGGGGCCGTGGTGGGGGCCTTTGATCTTGGTATGCGGAATGTGCCGGTGAGCACCGCAGTTTTGGTGCCCCGTGGTGTCAGCACGGCCGTCAGTAGGCGCCGTATGAAGTGTGGCAGTTCCGCTTCCACTACTGACTCTAAGACCCCTCGTATTTTAATGTTGTTCCATCTCTTGGCGTCGTCTTGGGCTGCGAGGCGTTGCTCTAGGGTCCGAGTTTGCTGTTGTATCTCCTGCACTGCTTGTTGGAGGGAGGCAATTTGCTGAGAACTTGTTTGGGTAGTATGTTCCAGCTGGTTAAGTCTGCCCATTAGGCCCTGCAAGTCGCCCCGCAGTGCCGTCACGTCGTCTGATATTTTCTTGTGGTGATCCGCGAGGAGGTCTCTCAGGACTGCCGTGGTCACCGGATCTGACTCAGGGTCAGTCTGCAGGGGTATCTTTTGGCTCGGTGGATGGTGGGTGAAGGTAGGTATCATACCCGCTTCCGTGTCGTAAGACAGGTCGTCAGAAAAATCTGAGCCGTCTTCCGCGAGGGCCGCCATATTGGGACCATGCGCACCTTGGGCCTGCCGCCATAGATCTCCTATTGTCGGCCCTTCCCGCGGTTTGGACGGTTTGGGTTTTTTCATCTTGTGCCCCATAAGGTCTGTGATTGTCAGCGGTCACCCCAGACCTCTTTCTGTGGGTGAATTGAGGTAGATTTCGGTGGTTACAGGGCTCTATACCCCGGAGCTCACTAAACATGCGGCCGGCTGCTTCCTTAATTGTATTTTTACACCCGATTAATTGTAGTGTTATTTATTTTATATGCACTTGACACATTTCACTTATGCACTTTATATATCAACTTTTATAAAACAATTGTTTCATGTTTTTAGCATGTATTATAATTTTAAGATAAAGTAGTTGTGGTCATCATCTTTATTTTATTAAGGGTGTCATTGTCACTTTAATATATTATCTTGTAAAATAGAAAAAGATCCCTTACTCATATGTTATCTTAAAACAATACTGTTTTTTAAAAAAATATTCTTATTATTTTAAATATTAGTTTTCTCTTTTTTATTCATTTTTATATATTTTTTTCACATATAATTTCATTGCTTGATATCTCCTGATTAGAGTTGAGCGGACACCTGGATGTTCGGGTTCGGATCGAATTTGACCCCTAACCCTATTGAAGTCAATGGGGACCCGAACTTTTGGCCACAAAAATGCCTCTAAAAAAAGTCCTGGAAAGGGCCAGAGCTGCAAAAGCTGGTGTGAAATGGGGGTAAGAGTAGGAGAAGTGCCCTGCAAACAAATGTGGATAGGGAAATCACATGAAATAACATAAACATTAAAAATACAGCTGAGCCATAAAATAGCACTAGATGGAATCTTTGATTTTTGCTTTGGAAGAACATAAATCAAAATCTAAAGCATGGCTGTCAGGAGGATCACCAGAATTATCCATTTGAGAGAGGGTTGGAGTGCAGGGTATTCTCTTTCATTGTTCAAACTGAGATCAACTCCTGATGCATGAAGAAAAGGTCTTCACAAGCCTCAAGTTTATACTAAGTGACCCATAGGTTGAGGAGGCGGTGACCATGGCGGTGTAGGTGGAAGCAGCGGTGGAGGAAGGGAGGAAGCCAACACTGTTATATATATATATATATATATATATATATATATATATATATATTTTTAATTGGGGTAGCCCCCAAAATATTGGGACATATAAAAAACAACTCTGTTCCGCAGAGCGACCCATGCGTGCTGCAGCTGAAACTCCACTATCGCCTGCTGCTCGCACAGTCTCATTAGGCGGTGAGCGGGAATGCTGCAGCGCAGACAGGCGAGCAGCAGCAGGAGCTGAGGAGTTAGTGCGCAGGAGGTGTAACGACGCCTGGCATATTACCGAGAGCTACCCCCAGAGGAGATTGTCAGCAGGACCTTTTTGGAGGTGCAAGCCTATGTCCTTGCTAATAGACAGAGGGCGCCGGGAAGCACAACCACCCTGGCACACAAGCTACCATATAATGCCTTTTAAAGACTTCAAGGAAGCAGAAGAAGACATTGATTACTTTTTACAAGACAGCAAACTAGTGGGGAAGGCAGCGGATATTTACTGGGCTGTACCAGAAGAGCAGATCAAAGACTATCCCTTTATTACCTAAATCCTCCTGGCCTGGTATGCGGTCACCCCCGAGCAATACCGCCAAAAGTTTAGGGAGACCCGGAAAGGGGAGGACTCCCATGCGGAGTGGGCATGCCACATCACAAGGGCCACCCAGAACTGTCTCAAGTCCCATCAAGCCAAGTTCCCGGAGATCACCCAGCTCATAATGCTAGAGCACGTTTTCAATGGGCTCCCCAACGACAAGGCGACGACGCATTCGTATGTCATCCATATCAACTTTCGATGCAATTTACTGTGCCTTCCATGGTGACCACGGGTAACGGGGAATCAGGGTTCGATTTCTGAGAGGGAGCCTGAGAAACGGCTACCACATGCAAGGAAGGCAGCAAATTACCCACTCCCGACGCTGGAAGGTAGTGACGACAAATAACAATACAGGACTCTTTAGAGGCCCTGTAATTGTAATGAGTCCACTTGAAATCCTTTAACTCTGATCAATTTGAGGGCAAGTCTGGTGTAGAGCAACTGACCCGTGCGTGCTGCAGCTGAAACTCCACTATCGCCTGCTGCTGCTCACACAGTCTCTCCAGCATGTGCAAGGTGGAGTTCCACCTTGTGGGCACGTCACATATGCAGGAAGGCCAAAGTTACGCTGCAGCACAGACAGGCGAGCAGCAGCAGGGTGAGAACGCCGAAAGCGTGCACAGCCGCTACAGTGAATGTCACATCCTGTTCCAAGTTGCAGAACAGTCTGGTGATGGCTTCTGGTATCCAGTACTCTTTTTACTGAAGCTGCATCAGGGTCCTGGTATGTGGCCGCACAAACGCTGGTGCTCAACACCAGGGGGCGTGCGGTTACCCTGCACCAGACCCTGCTAATCCATTCCACACTGTGACTCCTAACTTCAACATCAGGATGCTGAAATGTGGATTATGCTCGGGTGTTGTCAGTTGGGTGAGGTACGAGACTGAGTGTCTCTTGGTCAGTAATGCTGCAATCCCTTGTGCGATGTTGCCTTCTTAGGACGTACTGAAAAAGAATATGACAACAATGAACTGATTAACAACAATACTGTTAAGTAATATAGAACTGGCTGGCTAACTAGTGCCGAAGCGAAAAGCTCTCTACCCCGTGACAAGTGAGGTCCTGCTAGTTGCCAAGCGGCTGGTGAGAGGCTCTACCTATGATTTGGACGTGGGGCTCGAGCCACTATCGTGGTGGCGGGGTGTCGGCCTCTCGGTGACAGTAAAAGATCCAAAAAGTGTGGCTGTGTCAGGTGAGGCCCTAACTATAAACCCGATAGGTGGATGAATGCGAGGCTCTAACTATGATTTGTGCCCAGGGGTGAAAATCTGTGTTGAGATTGGGGAGTTGGCCTCGCGGGACCAGCTACGTTGCACAGCTAAGGCCAGCTCCTAACCCTAGATAGCCAGTTCTCTGACCCTAGACAGGGGCTTGATAAGGGGGTAACGTAACGTGCTTGGCAAACCCAAGTGTGGTTTATGATAGGTACCTGGAGATTCCCAGTCGGAGAAAGAGAGAAAAAGAGAAGACAGAAAAAAAAAGGGAGGGAAAGAAGAAAGAAAGAAGAGTTAAGGAACTGTGGTCGAGGGAAAGAAAATTATATGCAGTATAGTGCTGTTCTTGGAGATATAGCTGTACAGTATCCTTAGACCCTGAGGGTGCTGAAGATTCTCGTGATGGCTACTATATATTCCTGAAGGGAGATGTAGGGAGGCGTTGTGCCAAGAAAGCGTGATAGTACCTGACAAAGAGAGGAGGGTGAAATTAGCAAGGAGTAACAGGACAATTGTTACGGATAGTGAGTTTGAATGAACGTATGACGAGTTGTCGAGTGAAGCCGTGGCCTGACGAGGCAAGGCAGGAATCAAGCCCCCGTACCCCAATACCCAATTGTGTAACAACGTGGCCTTGTAGAGGCAGTTATTTGGAATGTGAACTAAAAACGTATTTATACCCGATAGAAACAGGCGTCAATAGTGAACCAGTAATTTGTCTAATGGTAGCAGATGACAATATGCAACAACAATAGTAGCTGCTTTTTTTTGGGGGGGGGGGGGGGGGAAATTACACACACGTAAAATAAATATTTGGCCTCGTGGAGGCACAGGTGATTTCAATTAGGAAAACTGCAGTCTGTGACCGACAAAAGGCAGCTGTTGAGGAGAATAGCTCTCAACATATTCAGACAGCCATATTATACTTCAAACTAACTGTTAATATAACTCGTACATGAGGCTTATCACACTCAGCTCCTGTATAAAATCTGCTTTACTTGGTGCTGATTGTGATGGGAGTGGTGATCCAAGCGGGTAGCGCAGGACCCGAACAGGTAATGAAGCAGACGCTGTGCACGCAAAGCATTTCTTTTTTTTTCAATTCTTTATTTTTGATCACTCAGCATGTTAATAAGGCAATACGGTACAATATGTGGGCTAAAGCCCCAAGAGTTCACATTTGAAAATACATGTATAATTAGTAGTTGGGTTACAGTCCCATGCTGAGTGGGTTTTAGTTTTTTTTTTAACAAGTAGGACAACATTAAAATACAATAAATTGACAATCCCTTGAGCGCAGAAGTAGAGGAAAGGTGAAATAAGGGCATCATAAGTAGTGAACGCTTAAGTGCATCAGGGGAAGAGGAACCCCCTCCAGGGATTTATCACGGTGAGTCATCTCGCGTTCCGGGATAAGGCGTAAGAGGAGGGGGGTTGTATGTCAGAGCTCGTGCCTCTACAAAACTCCCTGATCTGGGGCCTCTTTATAAGTGGGCACAATCACTATGGCTGCGTGGTATTTCCTGAGTTGCTATTACTATGGGGCCTCAGTCCCCTCTGGCAGGCTTGGGTGTGTACATTGATAAGGGTTACCATCTTGGGGACAGCTTGCCAAAGAAATACTTATTAAACATAAAGGAAAAGGAACGACAATAAAACAAATTAACTTGGTGGATATAGTCACGGGTTTTTGTGGTGGAGTCTATGGCATCCTGAAAGATTGAGCAGTGTTCTTTTGGTGGCGTTCAGGTTGTGTCACCCGCTTGCGTCGGGCGTCGAGAGGACCTGGGTATAAATTCTTTTGTCGCGGTGGGGTCCAGCCTGGACAAGGTGGTCGATGGCTCTGGTCGTGTGACCGTCAGGCCTAGTTGGTTCAGATATGTGTCCAGCTCTTGTAGGCTTCTTGCTCGGAAGGTAGTCCCTTGAAATGTGAAGGTGATGAGCTTTGGAGTTCCCCAGCGATACTGAATATTGTTGGATCTTAGATGTTGTAGGCTTGGTTGCAGCGATTTGCGCCAGCTTAGGGTGCTTCTCGTTAGGTCAGGAAACAGAAGTAGTTGAGAGTCCTCGAATGTTAGAGGGGTTTTCCCTCGGGTCGCTGCTAAGACCGCTGTCTTGTCCTGATAGGATTGAAATCTCACAATAATATCGGCTGTGGCGGTGGGGGTGCGTTGGGGGTGCGTTGGTCGGCTTGGGCAGGCGGAACAGTCCGTCCATTTTAAGCAGTTTTGCCTGTTTTGGTTGCATTAGCGTTGCTATCAGGCGCCTCATATAGTGTGGGAGGTCTGCTAGCTCTATATCATCCGGCACCCCTCTAACCTTTAAGTTGAGTCTCCTCCTGTGGTCCTCCAAGGCCTCCACCCTCTCTGCTGTGCCTATTTGTTGTTTCTGGAGGTCAGACATTCTGTGTTCCAGGGTGGTTAGACGTGTGTCTTGGGAGGTAGCTTTGGTTTCCAAGTAGGTGAGCCTCGTGGTGGCCCCCTCCATTGCCTCCTTGAAGTGAGCTCGGTCGGCCGCCAGGTCTTGTTTGAGCTCCATAAACATTTTCGTTAGTAGGGCTGCAGTGACAGGTTCTTCTGCCTGGGAGGTTTTAATTGTGTGCCCTGTGGGCTGGCTGAGCGATGCGCCTGCTTCTAGGTCTGGGTAAAAATCTCCAGATGAATCGGAGTACCCGTCGTCTCCCAGCGCCATTTTCCCCCATGCGGCCTTCTGCGAGTTCCGCAGGAGTTTGCCGATATCTTGGCTGAGCGGCGTTTTATCCGGTCCTGGTTTTTTATTTTTCTTGCCCATGTTCTTTGCCACGATCTGTGGGTCGGATTTGGGAAAGGTAGGTGCCTGATTTCCACCGTTAATTCGGGTTTTTGCTCGTTTTGGCACGGAGCGATGCACTATGCGTCCGTGGTGGTCTGCAGCTAGCTCCGCCCCCCACGCAAAGCATTTTTAAGGGCAGCAACCTGCAGGCTCGCTATGCAGAGCATACGGAGTGTGATGCGGCAATTGGGTTCTCCAATCACGGGAAGGAGATAATCGAGTGAGCTGTGAAAGGAACTGTCCCCCACATTACCCCCTGTCTGTGCCCAGTCAGGCACTTACCTCCTCACGGATTTAAAGCCCATCTCTTGGGCGGATCGCGGAGCCCCGTGGTCGTACAGGGCTTCCTAAAAAGGGATTAGAATGATTTGTGGTTAGTGCATGGTAATAGCACGCAGACTACGAGGGATCAGGGATAACTACTTATATTCATGATAAACCTGTCACGTTTAGGCTGTAAGCCCAAATGCACAAAGATACACAGAAAAATATTTATTTACAAGCTTATGTAGACATTGGATAATACCACTGCCAGCTGTAAATACCTAGTAAATTTACATCCACCTGAAAACACATGATTATTCCAGCCTGCACATGTTTTACAACTAGCACACTGACTCATTGGTATAGATATTGATGAAGGCATGATGGATTCAATAAGAGGTACTTAATAACTACTTATGTTCTCAAATAACTATAGACACAGTGATTGATACGTATTAATAGTGAAACTAATAGATCTGCCGAAATGAGACCTGTGATAATAGGTCACATACGTTCGTGTGAATGTACGTATGTGAAATTAGGTAACTGACGAACGGCGGGAATAGCCGAACGCGGGCATTCTCGCCGATTACCTGGCGTTCGATTGTATGGAGTTACAAGCATCTGACCGAACAAAGGCTGGTGGGAAGCCGCGAGTGATGACGGGAACCGGAAGAGTGCTAGCGAAGAAGCGGAAGTTCGGCTGTCGAGGGGGAGGTGAGCAGGCCAGGTGAACAGCGTGCGTACGGCAAGGTAGGAAGGGGGGGGGGAGTAGCGTTTATATAGGAACGCTAACTCCTCCCACAAATACAGGCCTTCGGCCTTAAACCTGTCACACTCTCCTTTACAGACTTCTGAAGAGATGTTAGTTCAGTGTATAAACTAATAATACGGGGCTTTCCTTTACCTGCATAATAGTCTCTTAATATTTTAAGCGATTTTCTTCCATCATCAGCTGCTTCTCTCATAATCAGAGACAAACTTTTATCATCTAAATATTGAATTAATTTAGCATATGCTTCCTCATTCTTACTGTGATCTTCATCCTCACCTTCAGTGTCTGCAGACACATTCAGGATGGTTTCTTTGAGTTTCAGCAACCTCAGATGTCCCAAGAATTTAGTCTCCCAAAGTTCATAATTCTTTTCATCTCCATCAAAGCAAAGCCTGCTGCATCGGTTTTCTGCATCACTCCTGGGCCCATAACCGGTTGCCATTTTGATTATTAGGGTAGGATAACCGGGTATATAAGAATAACCTTATATAAAGATGGAGGGAAAAACCACACAGGTATTTCTTGCTTCTGTGTCTTTATTGTAACAACTCAGCTTCTGAATCCTGGAACTTTATTTAAACTCCTTTTAACCATACAATGTATAACATAGGTTACAGCACTATGAGAGCACTTTTCTTTTGTCGCGGTGGGGTGCAGCCTGGACAAGGTGGTCGATGGCTCTGGTCGTGTGACCGTCAGGCCCAGTTGGTTCAGATATGTGTCCAGCTCTTGTAGGCTTCTTGCTCGGAAGGTAGTCCCTTGAAATGTGAAGGTGATGAGCTTTGGAGTTCCCCAGCGATACTGAATATTGTTGGATCGTAGATGTTGTAGGCTTGGTTGCAGCGATTTGCGCCAGCTTAGGGTGCTTCTCGTTAGGTCAGGAAACAGAAGTAGTTGAGAGTCCTCGAATGTTAGAGGGGTTTCCCTCGGGTCGCTGCTAAGACCGCTGTCTTGTCCTGATAGGATTGAAATCTCACAATAATATCGGCTGTGGCGGTGGGGGTGCGTTGGTCGGCTTGGGCAGGCGGAACAGTCCGTCCATTTTAAGCAGTTTTGGCTGCATTAGCGTTGCTATCAGGCGCCTCATATAGTGTGGGAGGTCTGTTAGCCCTATATCATCCGGCACCCCTCTAACCTTTAAGTTGAGTCTCCTCCTGTGGTCCTCCAAGGCCTCCACCCTCTCTGCTGTGCCTATTTGTTGTTTCTGGAGGTCAGACATTCTGTGTTCCAGGGTGGTTAGACGTGTGTCTTGGGAGGTAGCTTTGGTTTGAATCCTGGAACTTTATTTAAACTCCTTTTAACCATACAATGTATAACATAGGTTACAGCACTATGAGAGCACTTTTAGTTTGGATCTCAACAGTAAAGCTTAAGAGGAGCCTCTACTGCTTCTGCCACTTGTCAGGGTTTAGGGGAAATCTCTACATTTTAAGCACTGTGCCACAAGCTAGGGTTTCAAAACAAGGCACATTTTTAAACAATTCAATGCAGGTATATCAACCTATTGCTTATAATCCTTATTTAACAAGGGAAGGATCAGACCCCACTAAATCTTGCCATTTGTACCCCCAGAATCAGGGCATCTTGGTGGGTCAAGATGACAATCTTTCCTTGATAATGCAAAACGCCCGTGTATAGCATGTAGTGGATTTGCATAATTTATAAAATTTGATGGGATATATTGCTTGTCGACCTTTACATTTTATCAGGGATTCTTCAATGCAAATGTTTTTTTTCTGGGGCATAATTTTTGGATAAGGAGACGAATTTTGTAGAGCCTGTCAATGGGTTATTTAAATGGGGACACAGTGCGTTGTCGTTAAAACTTAGGAATCAGAGGATTTGCTGGTAGTGACCCCTCTTCATAACCTCTGGGATAAGAGGGGTAGCCAGGATGCAGTGGTTATGTAAGTAGGGCCCTTTTATTGGGCTTATTGACAATACCCATTACTGGGGTTAAAGCCCCAAATCTTCTCATGTCTGCAGCATCTATTGAATGCTACATTTTCTGTCTATTATAATGTGACCCTGGATTTGCAGGGGGGGGGGGGAGAGAAAGGAAATATCACTGGCGAACTCACACAGAAGCTCAATGTCAGAGGCTGGGGTAGTGTCACTGTCTGCTATGGCATTATTATCAGTCTGCTAGAATGGCATATGCCTTCTCCGCTGTGCAATTTTGAGGGGATTAATTCTTTGTAATAAATATGGGGATAAATTAATTTATTGCCTACCTGCCCAATACACACTATTCACAACAACCCCCAAATTCCTACTTCTAAAATAAAATTACTTATCACAGACCAAACAGCTGCGACCAGTACTAAAAGTTTTTTTTTTTTTTTGAAATAATCCAAAAGAAAATGTCAGCTTGATCAAACTGATCACTGATATAGTACCGTACAGCACAGATACTGTACGGTACAGTGATCATGCAGCAGGGAAAACCACTTTAAAAAAATAAAAAAAAAGCTCTGTGCCTCTTTTGCCTTATATCTAAGTGAGGAGAAGAGAGAGGGCAGGGACAATGTCTTAAATCATTGGCTGAGACATTGTATAGTGATCGAGGTGACAGGCACGTGCTTCATTTTACCATGATCGGCCACAGGTGGACTGCCCAAGTTGCCAGGCAGGTCTTTTCAGCGCTATCTGCAGCATGTAATTACCAGATTTTACTAATTACATGACGTAAAGTCATGGGTTGGGATACAACATTTTATGTATCTGAGCCGGGTGGGCTAATACTCGCCTACGTGTCCTTTATAAAATCATGACTTTACGTCATGTAATTAGAAAAATCTGGTAATTTTATTAAAGGACACGGAGGCTCTTATTAGGCTAGTTCAAAGCTGTGAGATGACTACACTTGATACATGTTCCATAGGTCGAAAGTAGTATTCCTTAAATGTCGATTCCCGAGACCAATCCGCTCTTCTGAAGAGGTCTTCTAATCTACCACCTAAGGTGAAAATCTTTGACGCCATGGCTCCTCTGGTAGAGTGTGCGCCATAGACAGTGATATCTATGTGTGCTAAAGCCATTATCCATTTCACCCATCGGGCGAGCGTCATCGTGGATACCGGTTGGTGGGGTTGTCTGATGGCCAAAAACAATTCTGGGTTTGAAGGATTCCTGAATCCCAAAGTTCGTTTCTCATATTCCCGTAAACAGTCCACTGGACATAGCTTCCTGTTATGTGGGAACGAAGGGTATGAAACTGATGTGATTGACGACTTCGTACGCCTGGAGATGTTGAATGAGACACCTGTGGGGGTAAAGGATCGTGCATCAACGTCCAGTGCTCTAACATCGGACACCCTCTTGCACGATATCAGGCAAAGGAGCATGGTCAGTTTCGCTGACAATTGTTTAAGCGTGATTGTTTCGTTGTGTGGCCAAGTTTCTAACAGTTTCAGGACTGCGTTGACGTCCCACAATGACGTGTATCGGGGTTGTGGTGGACGAGCAAATCGAATTCCCCGTAGAAGGCGGCATACTAGTAGCTGTTGGCCCATAGGTATTCCATCAACTCCCTGATGTCCTGCCGAAATCGCCGATCTGTAGACATTAATCGTTCTGTAGGCTAAGCCTTGATTGTACAGGTTAGTAAGGAAACATAACAGGTAATTTACAGGAGCACGTACGGGATCCACCTGTTGTTCCATGCACCAACTACTCCATCCATTGAGTAGTTCAATCTCTTCATCCTAGAGATAGGAGCGTCTAGTTCCGGGTGCCCAAGCTCCCGCCAGTAGTTCGATAGTTTCCTGTGGAACGTCTGGTACGATCCAGGGTCCCCTGAGAGGAGCCATGCTAAAAGTTTGAACTGTCCCTGGGCCATCAGGGGGTGTGGGTTGCCCTCTGGGTCCGATAAAAGGAACAAGGCATCTGGGAGCAATCTTGGGAGGTCTATGGACATATCCATGAGTGTTGGGAACCACGGTTGAGCTGTCCAAAATGGTTACGAGGACCAGTGACGCTTGGGTACGTCCGAGGTGTACCAGTGTTCGAGCTATGAGGGAGAATGGAGGAAAGGCATACAGTCGGCTGTTCGGCCATCGTTGGAGAAAAGCGTCCGCTGCCAGTGCATCTGGATCTGGCCTCCAGCTGAAGAATGCTGGTAGTTGGGAGTTCAACCGAGATGCAAATAGGTCTACTTGCATCGGGCCCCTCTGTAGCTGTAGGGACACGTTGCGGTCCAGGCGCCAGTCGCTGGCGTCGTGCAGATGTCTGGAGTGCCAGTCTGCCAATACGTTGGACATGCCTGGGATGTACTCCGCTTGGACCGAAATATTGCGATCCAGGCAGTGTTCCCAGAACTCTTTGGCCAAGTCTGTCAAAATCTTGGATTTCGTGCCACCGAGGTGGTTGATGTAGCGGAACGCTGAAATGTTGTCCATCCGTAGGACAATGGAGCAATTGGTTGCGCCCCCGAGGAGGCTCTTCAGGGCGAATGATCCCGCCATTAGTTCTAAGCCGTTGATGTGTAGGAGTTTCTCTGAGCAGGACCAAATTCCTCCGGTGGAGGTAGGCCCGCATCGCGCTCCCCAACCGTGAGTGCTCGCATCGGATTCGATGATGAAGTCTGGGGCAGTCCCGAAGATTGCCCTGCCGTTCCATGCCTCCATATGTTGTAGCCACCACGTGAGTTCCTGTTTGGCTGCATAGTCGAGTGGCACAGAATCTGAGTATGAGTGCCCTGAGCGTAGTTGTGTGGCTTTTAGTCTTTGCAAGGCCCTGTAGTGGTGTGGTCCGGGAAAGATAGCCTGGATGGAGGCGGAGAGGAGTCCGATTATTCTGGCTAATTGTCGTAGTGTTAACACTGGTCTTGTGAGTGTTCTGCGGATCTCCTTTTTGATGCGTTTGACTTTCTCTGTCGGTAGGCTGAGTGTCCCGGTAGTTGCGTCTATATGGAAACCAAGGAATTCTATGCCTTGGGATGGGGTAAGTATCGATTTCTCCCAGTTGATGAGAAATCCTAAGTTCTGTAACAACGTTAGTGCCCCCGATAGGTGTTGTTGAAGTTGGCAAACATCTTGAGCCATGATCAGCATATCGTCTAGATAAATGATCATTCGTATGCCTCTGCTGCGTAGCAAGGCGACCACCGGTTTCAGCAATTTGGTGAAACACCAAGGAGCTGATGAGAGTCCAAAGGGAAGGCATCGGAATCTCCATGTCGCCCCTTCTCATTGGAATTGGAGCAGGTGGTGACACTCTTCCGCCATGGGGATCGTGAGGTAGGCATCTTGTAGGTCCAATTTGACCATCCAGTCCCCTAACCTGAGCAGGTCTCGTAGGCAGTGGATACCTTCCATTTTGAAATGGTGGTATCGTACGAATGCGTTTAGTGGCCGCAAGTTGATGACTGGGCGGACTCCGCCACCCTTCTTGGGTACCAGGAATAGATTGCTCATAAACCCAAGGGGGGTTGACGGGACCTGATATATGGCGCCTTTTCCTTGTAGTGTGAGAATCTCTTTGCTCACTAATGCCTTGTCTCGTGTTGAGAACGCTATTCAGTAAGGCTTGGTTGTCTGAACAGGGGTTTGTACAAACTCTATGTGATACCCCGTCACAGTATTGAGGACCCATGTGTCTGCGGTCAGTTGTTGCCAAGTCTCTATAAAGTGTACCAGTCTGCCCCCCACAGTCGGTGTACCCGGGGGGGGGGGGGGTGGAAATGCAGTGCACTCACCATAAGGTCGTCTGCTGTATGTGTTGCCTCTGGGTCCTCGTGGTTGCCATGGTCTGGCTCTGGTCGGAAAGAAAGGTGAGGGAACTCTCGCCTCTGGAGGCTGGAATCTAGACGTGGCGGGGCCTCTGTATCCCCTGTAGGCACCGCGGGATGAACGGCCGGGCAGACGGCCCCATTGTCTGCCGGCCCCACCAAAAACTCTGGGGGAGAACACTCTTTTGATGTTCGTCTGTGCCTTGTCTAAGGCCGTAAAAGTGCTTACGTAAAGTCCCAGTTCTTTAACTAAACTGTCTCCGAACAGGAGACCCTTGGCTTGTGGCCCTGGCTCGGTGAGGGCCACGTTAACGAGCTTGGGCTCGATTTTCATCAATATGGTCTTGCGCCTTTCGTTGGCTAGCGCAGCATTTGCATTGCCGATGAGGCATATAGATCTCTGGGCCCAGCCTCTAATGGCTAATAAGTCAAGGGGCCTTCCTTCATTTAAGGCCGCCTCGACCAGTTAAAAAATCTTGGCACTAGGGCCTAGTGTATCCAGCACTTTATCCTGGCAATGGCGCAGTGAGTAATCAAGCCCCTTTTTAGTTTTCCAGCCAGATTTCCCTAGAAATTGCGCAATTTTGGGATCTATGTCTGGCGTGGTGCAGGCCATGTCGGGCACAGTTGGGCGAGGGCATTCTGCCCGCAGTTTCTGCCTGGTGGCTTTATCCAGGGGCTTACGAATCCTGGCCGCTATATACCGTGCTACATGATCGGTCGGATACCAGTCGGAGGACCTAGGGTTTTACAGCGTATCAGGGTCGAATAATGGTTCGCCCTGGGGGTCCAGGATGGCAGATGTATCCGCGGTGTTATACCCAGGTTTGTGTGCCTTGCGTGCTTGGACTAAGGCTCGGGGAGGAACCCTCCCATTCGGCTGAGTCGACTACGTCGGACTCGCTCGTAACCTCCTCAACATCCGAACCAGAGTCGGAAGATTCTGTTTGGGCTTTTGCCCATTTCCATGTCCGTGCCGCTTTTGCCCGGCGAGTGGCTCGTTTTCGTGGGGGCCCCACAACCTCAGGTGTGACAGGACGTACCCTGTCCGTCATTTCATTTTTGGAGGCATGTTTTCCCACGTTGTGGGTTTTGCACATGGCTTTACGGCCCTCTCTGCGTACAGGGGGCTCATCTGCGGCCCTGGCGTGGGTTATATTGGGGTTAGATGCCTTAATGGCGTTCGAAATGGAGTGGGATATGTTGTCAGACATAACCCCCATTGCGTTATAAATAGCCTGGGTGACTGATTTTGACATAGTGGCATCTAGGAGCGAGTGGAACTCCAGGTGCTCCAGGGGGTTCACAGCGTCCCCTTGCAGGGTTAAGGGTTCAGACCCTGTGGTCCTGAGGTGGGCTTTGGCGTCCCCCTTATCAGTGGGGCCAGGGGCAGAATATTCACTAGGGTTCTGCATTTTAGGGAAGCTAAGGGTGAGTGACACAGTAGCTAAGAATTGTTAACCTTCTGCAGTAGCAGTTGAGGAAGGTTAACAGAGGCCGGAGACAAGGCAACAGAAAAAACAGAGACAAAAAACTTGCACTGTCAGCTTACCGAGTGTTCCCTCAGGAATGACCTCTGGGGGCACTGGCAAGCTGACAGGCAGATTTGGCAGACCAATCAGCTTGCGCCTTCTAATGGGCTGTGCAAGCTGAGGTGGAAAAAAGAGCGGCAAAAATTTGTTATGCCGCCCCTTTAAATGGCTGCCGTCCTGTGTGGCCTCGACCGCGCGGCACCCGTATGCGGAGTGCAGCGGCGGGAAAGTCTCCTGAAGAGAGACCGGGCTCTTCCCAGAGGCTTCCCCGCGGCGAGAGGACAAAGAGGGTAATAAACTACCCGGTGGACCCGCGGGATCGGCACACCCGCCGGGGGGGGGGGGGGGCGGGGTACCGGTGGGAAACGCGGGGAAAAGGCTCCCTGACGGAGGGAAGACCCTCAGGGAGTGTAAACCAAAACGACAAGGCATTATAAAGCAAAAACGGCAGTTAACAGTAAAAATCACTTTACACATACATTGTCATAATCACAATACATTGTAATGGAAAATAAAGGTGTACTGTACTTAGCTGAGGCAGCAGCAAAGAAAGAGGAAAAGGAGCAGGTTAAATGGAAGGATATCAGACTAGGACTGTTCCTATTGGTTAAGAGATAATGATGTAATGTTAACCCTGTGAGGGTAGTTATGCATGTTTCTTTTTTTCCTACAAATAAACACCTTAGCTTTTTCTTTGCTGCTGAGGAATAAAAGAAAGAGATAAGCCTAATAAGAGCCTCCGTGACCTTTAATAAAATCCAGTCTTCTGCAGGACGACATAGCATGCTCGCCGTCCTTAAGGGGTTAATATGAACTTGAACTTTTTAAAAGTAACAATAAATTACTTATTCTGTCATCGTTCTTCTTATTTGCAGATAAAAACAGCTGGAACAGGCCATCTTTTAATGCCCGTTATTTATGACATTCTCAAGCCACTCGCACATTTCAATATGTTGCCACATCTTCATGATTGAAACTCAGGCCGAGTCCATATATTCTGACTCCAGATCGTTACACGGCCCACTTAATAAGAATGACCTATAATCCAAACTTTTGTTATGGTACCTAAAGGAAATAGCAAGGAATGACAGAAAGCAGAGAAATATCACATCATACCATTACGCACATGCAGTTTTCAAATAATCTGGTTATCAACACCAAATTGCATCAGCTCCCACACCACAATATTATTTTCTGCTTCCATCACTTCTTAATATAATGAGAAGTGAATCTTCTCTATAACCCATCCCAAATAGAAACCATTTAAAAAACCCCTTGACATCGGGTTTAAAAGGAGATTCTGAATTATGACCTAGATATGAACCTGGAAAGAGAGGTGAACGACAAGTTTGCAAAGTCAAAAATGAGCAATCTTCTCCTCCAATATAGCTAGACAAAATAATCCACCGGCCCTTTCCAAAGTGGTCAGTTTTGGAAAATCTCAACCAAATATCAACATGGGAACTCCTGACAACACATTATTAAATTGCAACTCTGACAACCTAACCTACTGAACAAAACTTGCTCGCTAATCCTAAATGCAACAAAGAAAGTCAATGAAAATGCAGCAGAAAATAAACACCACATATTGAGGAATATGGACAACACTGAGAACATGAAATTGATCACATAGTATGTGAGCATCTCACACTAGTAAACTTAACACCCTTATAGTAAGCTTTTAACAATTGTTTCATCATAAATGCACGCACCGCTGAGTTTTTTTTATGCATAATTAAGGAACCGTGCTAAACTTCTTCAAATACCATTTTCTTATTTAATTTATTTATAAATATATATATATATATATATATATATTTTTTTTTTCTTTTGACTACATATAAAAGCGGACTCAAAATTTCCTCCAGTTGGGTCGCACTGATTAATTTATTAAACTTGTATCATTAATCCCATGACTAGGCAAAAGCACTCCACTCCTGTGCGAGTGGATATATTCGAATTGGACCAGTTACTCATAGATTAAATGCTTTTAGGCATTCTGAGAACTTTACACTTGTTCCCCCTGTGTCGTTACCAATCTCTTGAATGTGGTAGAAACAAGAAATAGCATCATCAATTCTATTTTCAACTTCAGGGAGATTTATAGCCTTTAACCGTATATTATGAAACAAAAAAAAGTTTCGAAACAAATTAATTTAAAAAGCAGTTTTAATGCATTTAATTGCCAACTTACACCACTGACTTATTGAAATAGATCTTAACCCCTCAGCTACAGGGACGCACATACAGTGGAGTAATAATTATGCAGCATTTTATCCTAGGCTAAATCGCAGCCATAATCTGAAACAATTCAAGTAAATAAATATTTCTTATTACCCTTGCTCCAGCCACTTAGCAAGTCAATTTCTTGTTCCAAAAATAAACAAATTCAACAGTACCAGCTGCATGTGGGGTCTAGGACCTCATCATCTTCCACCCACTCCTCAACCCTGCCCTCCTTGCCGGTCTGCACACTGCAGAAAGCCACAGCAGTTGGCACCTGTTTTTTTCCAGCATGTAAAGTCTGCAAAGGACATATGGAAATGGTTTTAGAATTTTATATAGGTAGTGTTGTCGCGAACCCGAAATTTTCGGTTCGCGAACCGCGCGAACCGCGCGAACCGCCATTGACTTCAATGGGCAGGCGAATTTTAAAACCAACAGGGACTCTTTCTGGCCACAAAAGTGATGGAAAAGTTGTTTCAAGGGGACTAACACCTGGACTGTGGCATGCCGGAGGGGGATCCATGGCAAAACTCCCATGGAAAATTACACAGCTGATGCAGAGTCTGCTTTTAATCCATAAAGGGCAGAAATCACCTAACATTGACACCTGTCCTCAAAGCCCCTGATACACACTGACACAGAGCAGAATAGAGACTGTTCCCCGTCCTCAGAGACCATGATACACACTGTACAGAGCAGAATAGAGACTGTTACCCCTACATAGGGTCACTTGGCAGATATGGCGGGGTCGTGGGAGGGGGAGGATGACTTTCACCTCTTCCCCTGTTAGATTCCCGTTGTGCTGTGACATCACCCTTATACGCTGTGTAAAGCATACTATTTAATTTGATCAGCATGGCCACTTGAGTTTTTATAGTTTTCACGCTGCTTGTAGTTTATATATGGTTCACAAAAATCAAACAAACGATAAAGTAAACGTGTAAGGATTCAGAATATTCTTTCAAACCCTTACACATTGTGTGTACATACTTTTTGTCTTAAGTTTGTGGCTTTAAAGAGGTTCACGTTGTTTCTATGATGTGCATAACATGTTCTTGTAAATGTTTGTTAAATTTTTCCTGGAATTGTAATTTTTGAATCTGAATAAAGATAGTCAAATCCCTGATACACACTGACACAGAGCGGAATAGAGACTGTTCCCCCTACATAGGGTAACTTGGCAGATATGGATTGACACCTGTCCTCAAAACCCCTGATACACACTGACACAGAGCAGAATAGAGACTGTTCCCCCTACATAGGGTCACTTGGCAGATATGGATTGACACCTGTCCTCAGAGACCATGATACACACTGACACAGAGCAGAATAGAGACTGTTCCCCGTCCACAGAGACCATGATACACACTGACACAGAGCAGAATAGAGACTGTCCCCCCTACATAGGGTCACTTGGCAGGTATGGATTGACACCTGTCCTCAAAGCCCCTGATACACACTGACACAGAGCAGAATAGAGACTGTTCCCTGTCCACAGAGTCCATGATACACACTGACACAGAGCAGAATAGAGACTGTTCCCCGTCCACAGAGACCATGAAACACACTGACACAGAGCAGAATAGAGACTGTTCCCCGTCCACAGAGACCATGATACACACTGACACAGAGCAGAATAGGGACTGTTACCCCTACATAGGGTCACTTGGCAGGTATGGATTGACACCTGTCCTCAAAGCCCATGATACACACTGGGGGGAGCTACTGTCCTCCCCAACCACTGCGCAGTGGGTGGGGGCCATAAATCACAATGGGGGGACCTACTGTCCTCCCCCCCTCGGCCCCCACCCCTGCGCGGTGGGTGGGGGCCATAAATCACAATGGGGGGGCCTACTTTCCTCCCCCCCGGCCCCCATCCCTGCGCGGTGGGTGGGGGGCATAAATCACAATGGGACGGACCTACAGATAGGAGTGGAGTATTGTTCATATCAGTTTAATACCTTCCGCGTCTCCTATCAGTGGACGTGTATATGGCAGCCATTTTAGGAACCGCACACCTGGGACCCGAGCAAGGTCACCTCTTTCAACAGGCGACATGATTTGGCCCTGTAAAACTATCCTGGATATTCTCTACAAGTTCTATGGATATGGCATTGATTTATGTAACAGGTAGATGGAAGAAGATGCTTGGTCGGTCCTCTTACTTGAAATTTGTGGCACTGCGCGGGCAAGCTAATGTGCCACCAGATAGGAGTGGTGAGTTTAGTATTGTTCATATCAGTTTAATACCTTCCGCGTCTCCTATCAGTGGACGTGTAAATGGCAGAGATTTTTAATTGTTGAATCACCTCCCCTTTTTAGGCCAAGGTGGGAAGATGCTTAGACCACTGGTATATTGGTGCCATCTTGGAGGATTTTTTTTGGTTTGGTTTTTGAAGCCACAGTGCTGCACCAGTGGGCCTAAAAATTAGGCATGTACACATGCCTGAAAAATTTGGTATTGTTGCAGCCGCTGCTGTAGCAGCAGCCAGAAAAAATGATGTTTGTTTCACAGGCAGGAAGTGCCCTAAAACATGGCGGCTTGAACCCTAGTTGGTGGCGGATAAGTCACGCAAGTCAAACGTCATTCAGAGCTAAAATACAGCAGCGTGTTGACCATTTTTAGCCCAAGGCAGCTCATCTCATCAGGCCTTTTTTAATCGAATGTATCGCCCAGTGTCAGTCCCTTCGGGATCCATCCCTCATTCATCTTAATAAAGGTGAGGTAATCTAGACTTTTTTGACCTAGGCGACTTCTCTTCTCAGTGACAATACCTCCTGCTGCACTGAAGGTCCTTTCTGACAGGACACTTGAAGCGGGGCAGGCCAGAAGTTCTATCGCAAATTGGGATAGCTCAGGCCACAGGTCAAGCCTGCACACCCAGTAGTCAAGGGGTTCATCGCTCCTCAGAGTGTCGATATCTGCAGTTAAGGCGAGGTAGTCTGCTACCTGTCGGTCGAGTCGCTCTCTGAGGGTGGATCCCGAAGGGCTGTGGCGATGCATAGGACTTAAAAAGGTCTGCATGTCCTCCATCAACAACACGTCTTTAAAGCGTCCTGTCCTTGCCGGCGTGGTCGTGGGAGGAGGATGACTTCCACCTCTCCCCCTGTTAGATTCCCGTTGTGCTGTGACATCACCCTTATACGCTGTGTAAAGCATACTTTTTAATTTATTTTGCAAATGCTGCATCCTTTCCGACTTGTTGTAATTCGGTAACATTTCCGCCACTTTCTGCTTATCTAGTAGCGTGGACACCCAGTACAGGTCGTTCTCCTTCAGCCTTTTTATACGAGGGTCCCTCAACAGGCAGGACAGCATGAAAGACCCCATTTGCACAAGGTTGGATGCCGAGCTACTCATTTCCCGTTCCTCCTCCTCACTGATGTCATTGAAGGTATGTTCTTCCCCCCAGCCACGTACAACACCACGGGTACCAGATAGGTGACAACGAGCACCCTGGGATGCCTGTTGTGTTTGGTCTTGCTCCTCCTCCTCCTCAAAGCTACATTCCTCCTCTGACTCCTCTTCCTCACAATCCTCTTCCAGCGTTGCCGCAGGTCCAGCAAGCGATGCTGATAAGGCTGTTTCTGGTGGTGATGGTGACCACAACTCTTCCTCTTCACGCTCATCTACAGCCTGATCCAGCACTCTTCGCAGGGCACGCTCCAGGAAGAAAACAAATGGTATGATGTAGCTGATGGTGCCTTCGTTGCGACTGACTAGGTTTGTCACCTCCTCAAATGGACGCATGAGCACTTGAGGCGGGATGTGGACTGGGGACAGGGAGCACGTGGCGTCGTTTTGAAAGGGCGCCGTCCTCCGCGTGAAATAGGGCCGTGAGTAATGACGTCACGGGTAGCCTGCCCATAGTATCGCATAGGGTGGAAGAGCTGATAGGACATATGAAACGTATTGGGATGGAGATGCTTAATTGTTCTCCAAAATGCTTGACACCACCCCATAGTGAATCTCTGCAAACTTTAATACCATCAGAGGAGGAAGAATGTGGCAGCCCACTGGGATTATTCGAAAAATTTCAAATTGATGATTTTCCAGACCCTGGGGTTGACATTAGTCCAGATTTACATCTAGTGACCCATGAGGATGTTCCAGGCACTACTTGTGAAATAAAGACAGATAATAAAGTGAATGATCCTTCTCCTTGGGACTTGCACCCTGTCGTTGAAGGTGGAGTAGGCAATGGCAAGAGCATGCTGTGGGTAGTCAGTGCAAACACTCTCTTCCCGGTGAATAATGAGGAGACTAACTATGATGACGTTATTTGCGTTGAAAGTAATGGTGCCAGAGATCTTTTGAAACCATATGGAAGGAACGAATTGGTTAAAAGAAAGGCAAGAGACCACCTGCATATAGACAAGAATACGCATAAGAGAAAGAAGAGAACAGGTGAAAAAGAGAAGCTGCAGACTGCCTATCTGCAAATAGTTGAGTTATGTCCTGAAGATGTCCGTGTTACCACAGTGCAGACTCTGTTTGATACACTACTGAGGAGAGTCAGAGAAACCCCAGATCTTCACGTATTGGATGAGTCGGTGCGTGGAGTTGCAGAGAACGTAGAACAAGAAATATTTAAACTTTTCCTGTTTACTGACAGCAGATATAAGAATAAATACCGGAGCCTCCTTTTCAATTTGAAGGACCCTAAAAATCAGATCCTGTTCCGTCGTGTGGTCCTTGGTGAAATCACCCCACAGTGTTTGGTTCTAATGAGTGCAACGGAAATGGCTGCACAGGAGCTGGCCAACTGGAGAATTCAAAAGAGAAAACATGCACTGGAACTAATCGAGAAAGAGGAAAGACAGCCATACCAGATTCAGATGACAAAGCTGACACACAAGGGGTTAATTGAAATTGATACCGTGCCCGATCAGAACTTGACCCTAGAGGATCTGTCTGATTCTGTGTGGCAGCCTCAGGATTCTCAGCAGGATTGCATCTCAGAGAAAAGGGACACAACATCCCAACACAAGAGCCACCTTTTAGATCAGGACTGCCTTATATGCAAAGGGCTGATAAACCCCCCAGCTGATGCTGACTTAAGCCAATGTGTAATTACCAAGAAACCAGAGAAAATATGGAAACACCATATAACTAATGGCAATCAACATTCTTCATGCATTGAAAAGAAGAACAAGAAATTGTATGATCCAGATACTAGACTCACAGATCCAGCAGACTCAAGTGTGTGGAAGGGATTCCTTTACATGTTCTCTATAAAGCAGTTTAAAGTTACAGCCACGCCAGAGTCTGGTTATAGCAGTCATCTTTGCCAGGATTTACCAAAAGTGTTAACATCCGAAGGATGCATTTTGCAAGAGTCTGTTTGGGAATATGTGGATCGTATCTGGCCAGAGTGCACCAAGGACATGTGTGTGATCCAACTGAATCCAAGAACGTCAAGTGATGCAGTTTCATATGCTCGGCTGTATTCTTATCTTAATCGGAAGCTGAGATATGCAATCATCAGAAGTCATGGCATGGAGGCGTTCCTAGTGCCTCTACCTGCCGGCCAGCCCATCCCTCAAAGATTGCGTCCTTTGGGAGGTCCAGGTTTGGAAGACAACCATCCTATTCTGCTTCTGATCTTGCTTCTTCCAAGCCATCCTTCCTGGACAGCTTATCCCAAAAAATCTTCCAAGAAACATAAAGAAGGTTTGGATATCCCAGATGATATTTTCTCTGACATATTAGCAGATGTTGAACGAGAGGAGAGACAAATGGCCGAGCAAGGGCTCCCTCCTCCAGGTTTCCCAAATTTTGAGCAGTGGAATCAGAATTCTGAGGATACAGGAGAGGAAGTTGGCATGCCTGAGATCATGAATATGCTCCAAAATTTGAGCAATGGCCTTCAGTTCCCAGGAGAATTCTCTGTAATTATAGGAGAGAGTCAGGGTGCTAATATTATGCCACCTCTCCATGTGCCAAATACTGTTCCAGCAGGTCTCCCATATCCATCTTTTCCATTGTATCCAGAAGCAGCCTACCCTGGCTGGCATGGTATGTTGCCCCCTACTCATGCAGTAAATCCATTGTCCATTGACCCAGCCAATCTCTTCTCTTACCCGCTTTCACAAATAATACCACCTAAGTTCTTATCTGATCAACATTTTACTGCAGGACCTCAACCTTTTGCATAAATGTTGTAGTTTTGATATATTTAAGTTTTTTGTTTTTTTTTAACTGTTATGTTTTAGTGAAATATTGAAAAAAATACATGTAATGTGCTGAACATCAAAGCTGAAATTTTAATTTGTCTCAGTAAGTTGAAAGCCATACTTTCTATGGGAGTTTCAAATGTTCAATAATTGTTTTCCGAAGAAAGCATAACTGTCTGTTTTTAGCAAGCAACAACCCCATATTAAGCTGTTTATTCACTGAACATCTATTTGTACTGAATTGAAAACTGAATGACAAAATGTAGGCAAAAAACGAATGATTTGCATATATTCTTCAAATACCAGAATTGTTTAATTTGTTTTTTAGTTCACTACTATTCTGTGTTTAGTAATGTATAAGTGTGCCAGATGTGACAAGTTTACATAGGTTAATTATAGCCACTGTTATATCTGGGCTACAAATACATGCATTTTGGCAAACACCTCAAAGCCCATGTAAGCTTTGTGTTGTTGAATTTCAGTGATTTCTTTTCTGTTGCAT
This sequence comes from Pelobates fuscus, assembly GCF_036172605.1. NCBI lineage: Eukaryota > Metazoa > Chordata > Amphibia > Anura > Pelobatidae > Pelobates > Pelobates fuscus. Next base: position 385,966,575 of record NC_086318.1, on the reverse strand, counting down.
GTGTACAGTTGTACTGTAAAATGGGTAAAGCATGGGATATGTTTTTACATTTGTATACTAAAAATTTTAATATACGTTGGAAAAAAAAAAAAAAAAAAGGACGCATGAGCGTCCAGTAACGTGGCAAAAAAATTCCCAGCTCCCCAGAGGCTGTCCTTGCACCCCGGTCATACAAATATTCATTAACAGCTTTTTCTTGTTGGAGCAGGTGGTCGAACATTAGGAGTGTGGAATTCCAACGTGTAGGGCTGTCGCAAATCAAGCGCCTCACTGGCATATTGTTTCGTCGCTGGATATCGGCAAAGTGAGCCATGGCCGTGTAGGAACGCCTGAAATGGCCACACACCTTCCTGGCCTGCTTCAGGACGTCCTGTAATCCTGTGTACTTATGCACAAAGCGTTGTACGATCAGATTACACACATGTGCCATGCACGGCACATGTGTCAACTTGCCCAACTTCAATGCCGCTATCAAATTCTTTCCGTTGTCACACACCACTTTGCCGATATCCAGTTGCTGCGGAGTCAGCCACTTTTCCACCTGTGCGTTCAGGGCGGACATGAGTGCTTGTCCGGTGTGACTCTGCTTTCAAGCAAGTCAAACCCAAGACGGCGTGACACTGCCGTATCCGGGATGTGGAATAGTACCTGGGGAGCTGGGAGGGTGCCGTTGATGTGGAGCAAGACGCAGCAGCACAAGAGGACTCAGCCGAGGAGGTTATGGAAGAGGATGGAGTAGGAGGAGTAGAGGAGGTGGCAGCAGGACTGCCTGCAATTCGTGGCGGTGTCACCAACTCCTCTGCAATGCCACGCATTCCTTGCTTGTCAGCCGTCAGCAGGTTTACCCAATGCGCAGTGTAGGTGATATACCTGTCCTGACCATGCTTTGCAGACCAGGTATCAGTGGTCAGATGGACCCTTGCCCCAACACTGTGCCAGACATGCCATGACTTCCTTTTGCACAATCGAGTACAAGTTGGGGATTGCCTTTTGTGAAAAGAAATTCCGTCCGGGTACCTTCCACTGCGGTGTCCCAATAGCTACAAATTTTTTGAACGCCTCAGACTCAACCAGATTGTATGGTAAAAGCTGGCGGGCTAATAGTTCGGACAAGCCAGCTGTCAGACGCTGGGCAAGGGGGTGACTTGGTGACATTGGCTTCTTACGCTCAAACATGTCCTTGACAGACACATGACTGGGCAGATGAGCGTGAACTGCTCAAGGCGGGAGACGGAGTGGCGGATGGTTGAGAGGGGGCAAGAAGGACAGCAGTGGTTGACGTGGCTGAAGATGCTAGACCAGGAGGAGGATGGCGGCTTAGAGTAGGCGTGCTGCTTGTACTCATGTGTTGATCCCATAGGCGTTTGTGATGTGAGATCATGTGCCTACGCAAAGCAGTTGTACCTAGGTGGGTGTTGGACCTCCCACGACTCAGTTTCCTTTGGCACAGGTTGCAAATGGCATCGCTGTTGTCCGAGGCAGACACACAAAAAAAATGCCACACTGCTGAGCTCTGCAATGACGGCATTCTGGTGGTGGACACAGCATGCGTTGATTGGCGTGCTGTCAGGCTGACCCCGGGTGCCAATGCATGCTGCCTGTCTGTGCCACTAGCTCCTTGCGACGACCCCCCCCTGCTTCCAACTCGTCTCCTCCTCCTCTCTGTCTCCCCATCTGAACTTTCGCCCTGTTCTTCTTCTTGCCGAGCGGGCACCCACGTGACATCCATGGACGCATCGTCATCATCAACCGCTTCGCTTGTATCTGACAACTCAGAAAAGGAAGCAGCAGCGGGTACAACATCATCATCATCACACCTTACCTCCATGTGTTTAATGCTGCCTGCCTGAGACATATCCCTGTTATCTACATCCTCTAGCAATAATGGTTGCGCATCACTCATTTCTTCAAACGGGTGTGTAAATAACTCCTCTGACATACCAAGTAAAGCGGCTGTGATGCTAGTTTTGGTGGTGGCGGCAGGCGGGTGAGTGGTATCTTGAGAGGTGCCTGAAGCAAAGCTGGTCGGAGGATGGTGTGTCAAGGTTACGAGCTGATGCTGTACAAGATTGGGTGTCCTGTGTTAGCCAGTCAACTATGTCCTCAGAACTTTTCAAGTTCAGGGTACGTGGCTTCTGAAAACTGGGCATTATTCTAGGGCAAAAGGGAATCACAGCACCACGACCACGACGGCCCCTGCGGGGTGGCCTGCCTCTGCCTGTCATTTTTTGGGGGATTAGTGGTACTATGCGTGCAAGCTACTGTGAGACCAGATGATTGGCAATGTGAACTGTAACAGTTCTGCAGAGCACACACTGTAGGCCTGACACACCCGCTTGAAGACAAGTAACTGCTATTCAATCTATAACAGTGAAAAACTAATTTTGGTTTTAAAAGCACGCTATAGAGACACCAGATATGATTGGCAATGTGCACTGGAACAGTTCTGGAGAGCACACACTGTAGGCCTGACACACCCGCTTGAAGACAAGTAACTGCTATTCAATCTATAACAGTGAAAAACAAATTTTGGTTTTAAAAGCACGCTATAGAGACACCAGATATGATTGGCAATGTGCACTGGAACAGTTCTGGAGAGCACACGCTGAAGGAAGGACTGACAGAGCCGCTTGAAGGACACTGACTGGCTGCTATTAGCTTACACTAGAAACCTCTTTTCTTTGTAAAAGCACGCTATAGAGACACCAGATATGATTGGCAATGTGCACTTGAACAGTTCTGCAGAGCACACACTGTAGGCCTGACACACCCGCTTGAAGACAAGTAACTGCTATTCAATCTATAACAGTGAAAAACAAATTTTGGTTTTAAAAGCACGCTATAGAGACACCAGATATGATTGGCAATGTGCACTGGAACAGTTCTGGAGAGCACACGCTGAAGGAAGGACTGACAGAGCCGCTTGAAGGACACTGACTGGCTGCTATTAGCTTACACTAGAAAAAATTTTTCTTTGTAAAAGCACGCTAAAGAGACACCAGATATGATTGGCAACTGTCAAAGCACGCTGGAACAGGTCTACAGAGCACACGCTGAAGTAGGCCTGACACCCAGACGCTTGCAGACAACTAAATGCTCTTCTATTACAGTGAAAAAAAAATATTTATTTTAAATCTAAAGCTTAAGCTATTGTAAAAACAGATATGAGTGGTGGCACTGGGCAAGAGGGCACAGTATCCACTGTGAACCTCACACAGAAGCTGGCAGGCAGGCAACTGCTCTTCTATTACAGTGCAAACAAAATTTTGGTTGTAAAAGCACGCTATAGAGACACCAGATATGAGTGGCAACTGTCAAAGTACGCTGGCAGGGTTGTGCAGGGCACACGCTGAAGGAAGGCCTGACAGAGCCGCTTGAAGGACACTGACTGGCTGCTATTAGCTTACACTGGAAACCTTTTTTCTTTGTAAAAGCACGCTATAGAGACACCAGATATGAGTGGCAATTGTCAAAGTACGCTGGCAGGGTTGTGCAGGGCACACGCTGAAGGAAGGCCTGACAGAGCCGCTTGAAGGACACTGACTGGCTGCTATTAGCTTACACTGGAAACCTTTTTTCTTTGTAAAAGCACGCTATAGAGACACCAGATATGAGTGGCAATTGTCAAAGTACGCTGGCAGGGTTGTGCAGGGCACACGCTGAAGGAAGGCCTGACAGAGCCGCTTGAAGGACACTGACTGGCTGCTATTAGCTTACACTGGAAACCTTTTTTCTTTGTAAAAGAACGCTAAAGAGACACCAGAGCACACGCTGAAGTAGGCCTGACACCCAGACGCTTGCAGACAACTAACTGCTCTTCTATTACAGTGAAAAAAATGATTTCTTTTAAATCTAAAGCTTAACCTATTGTTAAAACAGATATGAGTGGTGGCACTGACTGTGCAAATGGGCAAGGCATCCAACCTGACACAGAAGCTGGCAGGCAGGCAACTGCTCTTCTATTACAGTGAAAAAAATGATTTCTTTTAAATCTAAAGCTTAACCTATTGTTAAAACAGATATGAGTGGTGGCACTGACTGTGCAAATGGGCAAGGCATCCAACCTGACACAGAAGCTGGCAGGCAGGCAACTGCTCTTCTATTACAGTGAAAAAAAATGATTTCTTTAAAATCTAAAGCTTAAGCTATTGTTAAAACAGATATGAGTGGTGGCACTGACTGTGCAAATGGGCAAGGCATCCAACCTGACACAGAAGCTGGCAGGCAGGCAACTGCTCTTCTATTACAGTGAAAAAAAATGATTTCTTTAAAATCTAAAGCTTAAGCTATTGTTAAAACAGATATGAGTGGTGGCACTGACTGTGCAAATGGGCAAGGCATCCAACCTGACACAGAAGCTGGCAGGCAGGCAACTGCTCTTCTATTACAGTGAAAACTAATTATTTATTTTAAATCTAAAGCTTAACCCATTGTTAAAACAGATATGAGTGGTGGCACTGGGCAAGTAGGCACAGTATCCAATGTGAACCTCACACAGAAGCTGGCAGGCAGGCAACTGCTCTTCTATTACAGTGAAAACAAATTATTTATTTTAAATCTAAAGCTTAACCAATTGTTAAAACAGATATGAGTGGTGGCACTGGGCAAGTAGGCACAGTATCCAATGTGAACCTCACACAGAAGCTGGCAGGCAGGCAACTGCTCTTCTATTACAGTGAAAACAAATTATTTATTTTAAATCTAAAGCTTAACCAATTGTTAAAACAGATATGAGTGGTGGCACTGACTGTGCAAATGGGCAAGGCATCCAACCTGACACAGAAGCTGGCAGGCAGGCAACTGCTCTTCTATTACAGTGAAAAAAAATGATTTCTTTAAAATCTAAAGCTTAAGCTATTGTTAAAACAGATATGAGTGGTGGCACTGACTGTGCAAATGGTCAAGGCATCCAACCTGACACAGAAGCTGGCAGGCAGGCAACTGCTCTTCTATTACAGTGAAAACAAATTATTTATTTTAAATCTAAAGCTTAAGCTATTGTTAAAACAGATATGAGTGGTGGCACTGACTGTGCAAATGGGCAAGGCATCCAACCTGACACAGAAGCTGGCAGGCAGGCAACTGCTCTTCTATTACAGTGAAAACAAATTATTTATTTTAAATCTAAAGCTTAACCAATTGTTAAAACAGATATGAGTGGTGGCACTGGGCAAGTAGGCACAGTATCCAATGTGAACCTCACACAGAAGCTGGCAGGCAGGCACCTGCAATTACATTACACAGGAAAAAAAAAAAAAAAAGCAGCCTGATGTTATAGCCCTAAAAAGGGCTTTTTGGGGTGCTGTCCTTACAGCAGAGATCAGATGAGTCCTTCAGGATTGTAGTGGACACTGAATACCCTAGCCTAGCTATCAATTTCCCTATCTAATCAGCAGCAGCTAAACTTTCCCTCCTCTCACTAAGCATGCAGCTTCAGAATGAATCGAAAATGGATGCTGGGAGGGAGGTTGGAGGGTGTGGAAGGGAGTGCTGCTGATTGGGTGGAATGTGTCTGCTGACCGAGAGGCACAGGGCCAAAGTTTGCCCAATGATGACGAATAGGGGGCGGATCGAACCGCCCATGTGTTCGCCCGCGGCGGCGAACGCGAACACGGTAAGTTCACCGGGAACTGTTCGCCGGCGGACAGTTCGGTACATCACTATATATAGGCAACAGTTTTCCCTACTAACTGACCTCTCAGTTTGACTTGTGAGGGTATTGCCCCAGAATTACAATATTGTTTAAGTACCTCTTAGCTAGTGATAACTGGTTTAAATATAGCTTGTTATCTGGTAGTCAGGGGCGTACCTAGAGCATCTGGCACCCGGGGCGGGTCCTATTAACTATCTCTGTAGTTAAGTGTGTGTGTGTGTGTATATATATATGTGTATATATATACATATATATATATATATACACACACACACACACACACTTAACTACAGAGATACACACACAACCACACACATAAACACAGACATACACAATCACAGACCCACACACATACAATTCAAAAACACACATAATTAGATATACACACGCAAAATCACATACATGCACACATTTAATAATTAAGAGGTCCACCCAGCCTCCCTACCTTGCTCTGGGAGGGCTAGAGTGGATCCTCAGTCCCTGGTAGTCAGTGGTTGCTGCTGGGATCTCTGTGCTCTTCATGCACACGTCCCTTGCACATCCTGTAATATGACGCCGATGCTTGGATGATGTTATGTGCCGACTCACTGCAGGGCGAAGACAGTCAGATACAGTCAGATGTACACAGTTATACGCATATACTGTCAAATACAGCCACATGCACACCATACCAAACACATAGTCACTTGCACACTGTCAATTGCACAGCTGCAGACAGACAGTCACACACACACACAGCTACAGGCAGACAGTCACACACACACAGTCTCACACACACACACACAATTACAGGCAGACTGTAACATAGTTACAGGCAGCACACAGTCACACACACTCAGTGACATGCAGACAGTCCCAGGTAGACAATCACAGGCAGACACTCATACATACAGGCACATGCAGACAGTCACACTCAGTCCCAGGTAAACTGTCACAGGCAGACATTCACACACACACACAGGCACAGGCAGACAGTCACAGACGCAGTCACAGGTAGACAGCCACAGGCAGACATTCACACACACAGTCACAGATAGTCACAGGCAGACATTCACACACACAGTCACAGATAGTCACAGGCAGACATTCACACACACAGTCACAGATAGTCACAGGCAGACATTCACACACACAGTCACAGATAGTCACAGACAGACATTCACACACACAGCCACAGGCAGACATTCACACACAGTCACAGATAGTCACAGGCAGACATTCACACACAGTCACAGATAGTCACAGGCAGACATTCACACACATAGTCACAGGCAGACATTCACACACACAGTCACAGATAGTCACAGGCAGACATTCACGCACACAGCCACAGGCAGACATTCACAGACAGTCACAGATAGTCACAGGCAGACATTCACAGACAGTCACAGGCAGACATTCACACACACACAGTCACAACCAGACATTCACACACAGTCACAGGCAGACATTCACAGACACAGTCACAACCAGACATTCACACACAGTCACAGGCAGACATTCACACACACAGTCACAGACAGTCAAAGGCAGGGATTCACACACACAGACAGTCACAAGCAGTTTCACACACACACACACACTCTCTCTCTCTCACTTACTTACTTGTGGAGGAGTGGAGTCAGTGAGTCCCTGGTGTGTTGGAGTTGGGGGAGCAGGAACTCCTTCCTGCTTCCCCTCAGTGTGCTGCAGTGAAAGGCAGCAAATGGAGGATGGCTGTAGCTCCGCCCCCGCATCCGGTTTGGCTCCGCCCCCAATTCTCTGTGCAGTACTTCTGTACTGCTGAATTCCCAGCCCCTGCGTGTGTGAGCTGTGTGGCTCCCGGCGCCCTGTGCAGCCACAGAGTCACAAGCCTGGCCAGCCCTGGAGGCACCCCCCTACCTGGTGGCACCCGGGGCGGACCGCACCCCGCTTAGTACGCCACTGCTGGTAGTTTCTAGTGTAGAAAATATCAATCTGTTTTCTATCACTTATATCTGTTTAACAAGTGTTGTAGGTGTGAAACAATATTACAAGTGACCGATGTAGTAAATTCAAATCAAAGTTCCGATTGCCCAAAAAAATTCTCGCCCATCTTCTGTGGGTTATTTCATTTTTAAGATGTAGACCCTTTGTATCACACGAGCCATGCACAGGTAGATTGTCTGGCACGTTGTTTTGGTGTTTGGTTTTTAACTTTCTAGTTGTGTCTTTACTCAATATAGAAATGTATATTAATGCTTCTGTATATGAAGCGATCACAATAACACTTATTTTTCACTTTAAAAAAAAAAAGCACGCAAAACAAAAATTGGTAATTAACAATATGACATCTGAAAAGCACATGAAAGGATGCTGTATGATTTAAAAAAAAAAAAAAAAAAGGAACACACTACATGAAGGTCCTGTTCACTAGAGTGTGTAGTCATGAATGTAACCAGTAAAACTTTGTTTTTACAGCCACTGGTTGGCCCATACATATTTTAAAACTTGTTTAATTTTGTTATAGCATGACTTGTAGTCTTGTTTTTAAACTTGTCTATAATACATATTTTTGTATGACACAGTGTGTTTTTTCATTGATTATTGAATTTTAATGGTCTAAGATAATTAACATGTTAACAGGCAAACGTAACCCGAATAATTTGTCTCAGTCTTGCCTTCTTTACTACCTGCACCATAGGCAAAATTTATTTGTCTTTAGACTTTCTTGAGAAGCGGTAACTAGCCAGTGTTGCACACATACACCAGATATGAAGTGCACAACCCAAATGTCCTATTTAGCACCCAGAAAATTAGAATGTTTACAACTGCGCTGCAGGCGTACTATTTGACGCTTCGATTTGACTCTCAGATATGAAGAGCAGGCCCCAAAATTTACTATTTAGCAGATTAGCAGCAAAACAATTAGAATGTTTACAACTGCGCTGTAAGCGCACTATTAGACGCTTCGATTTGACTCTCAGATATGAAGAGCACGCCCAAAATGTACTATTTAGCAGATTAGCACCCAGAAAATAAGAATGTGATGAGAATGGGTGAGAGTAGACAACATGTCCACCTGCCTGGAGGACTATTTAAAGAGTCCGGGGGTGGATGGGAGGTTGCTGTGGTTATACAGCAATAACTACCTAGTCATTCTTATTAAACTCCTCAACTGCTGAGCAATGCAATAGGGAATAAGGAGAGAGCAGAGCTAGGTACCCTTTACTCTTATATTAACCAAAATTCCAGATGGTCCTGAATGACGCAGTATTTGACGTTTCTATTCTCAGATATTTAGTGCACCCCACTAATGTACTTTTTAGTACCCAAAAAAATTTAAGTTTTAAAACTGCAATGTGACAGCAGTATTTGACGCTTCTATTTGATTCTCAGATATGAAGTGCACCCCACTAATGTACTAGTTTGCAGAATTATTTCCTAAGCTGTCCCTCACAGCAGCAGCATCCTCTCCCTACACTAATAAGACCTCATGTTCGTGCGGCGCTACGCGACTCCATCTTATATATAGTGGCTGAGTCACATGCTGCACTGGCCAATCACAGCCATGCCATTAGTAGGCATGGCTGTGATGGCTTCTAAAGGCACACGAGTCAAACGCTTGTTGATTGGCTGCCCTGCAACCTTTCAAAACGCGCCATTTAATCTCCAAACTCCAACCCGAACATACAGTGATATGTCAGTGTTCGGGTCCGGGGTCCAAAAAACGTAATGTTTGGTATGAATCCGAACTGTACAGTCCGGGTTCTCTCAACTCTAATTGTGAACAAGAAACAATGATTATATATTTGCAAGGAGTGTCTCCAAACATCCACACACCCTCATACACCATTTAAGTGTTTAGCAAGTTTCTGACTTAAAAAGTTGTCAGTAGAGGGGGGGCGGAGCCTGGCTGCTGCAGCGACTGGTCGCACGAGCTCGGAGCTCCCTAACAATAAAGCACTATCGGACGATAAACTCGACTTGATTGCACCCACAGTATCTCAGGGGATCCCCCTAGCTAACGAGACCGAGATGGGACGTAAAACCAAGAAGCCCAGGCCTGATAAGCCCAGCCCGGGGCTCACGATCGGGGACCTATGGCGGCAGGCGCATGGAGCCACTGGGCCCAAGATAGCCGCCCTCACCGGAGGCTTTTCTGACTACTCCGAAGATGACTCATTGGGAGCAGAGGAATACCCGCTGGCACCAGAGAGACCCATGCGGAGACCACAGGACATGGATGCGTCCCCTGTGACAAAAGCTGTGAAACATCTCAGCGGACATAGCAACGATCCGCGGGGACCTAAGGGGCCTCACAGGCCGCATCGGGAAACTTGAACTCAACACCACAGAGAACTCTCAGCATCTAAAGTCCCTCCAGCACACAGTGCAGGAACTGCAAAGCCAAAACCAGATATATGAACGCCGGTTTGCCACCCAAGAAGACTCCCGACGCCAAAACAACCTGAAGATACGCGGAGTGGCAGAGGACATACCAGATGAGGAGTTGCCACACTTGGTGAGACGCCTAATTGGGGCCTTACTACAACCCTGACAGGCCAGGTCAGTGGTGATCGAGGGCCAATTCCGCGTACCCAAACCTCTCAGGGCCCCGAACACAGCCTCCAGGGACCTGGTGGTCCGTTTTAGAAGCAGATCCGATAAAGCTGCGGTCCTACTGGCAATCAGGGGTCGCTCACGTCACCTTTTTGAAAATATGCCCCTCACCGTCTATGCCGACCTCTCGGGAAGCACCCTGGCATGGAGGAAGTCGCTCCGGCCCTTCACTGTAATCCTGCAACAGAAAAACATCCGCTACCAATGGAAGCTTTCCCGTACATTGATGGTGCATCAGGGAGACTCTCCACACGCCATTCACAACCTTCACGAGGCTGCCGGAATACTACCATCACTAGGAATGCCTCCAGATGCGCTCAACCGAGACATTCAGTCTGAGACACCGCTCGCTCATGTCTGGGACCCCGCGAACATCCCCCCATTCGTCCCACGATGACGCACCCCTGATTCCTATGCGGCTTCTACCACCTAAAAATTTGATTTTTCAGCACTGAAAATCCTGATTGCACTTCGCTCTACAGTATTTAATGAAACGCTGAAGCCTTGTTGTGAAAAGCTGCTATTTCAACATGTTACTTTACAAACTATATATATGTTTGTTTAATTCACCATCCAGGAGAAGGAATCAAGATCACATTTTGCAAGGTTTTAGATGTTTTTAGAATATGTTGTCTTTGTTATTGTTTATGGAGCAGTTTTCTTAACCTATTAGTTAAGTGTACTCTGGTATGCCATAGGACTATAATTAATATGATTAACTGTTGAGTGCAAAGAGGACTAGCAAAAGCATTTTAAGAGTCTATACAAAACGAGTTACGGGCTATTGTAATACAAGTCTTTGTTCCTTTCTGGTTATGAAGCTTCACGACAATACATAACAATGTAACACAAGAAAAGGTAAAAACGCACACCAAAGGGAAAGTGATAAATTACCTGAAAATATATAATAACAGGTAGTTGTGAGTAGATTTTTTCCTCCCTTATAGGTGAAGAGAATATTCGAAGGTGCGTGGTGTACATTTCCTATACAGAAAATACATGACAAAACATAGTGTAATCTGTATATAACACAATAAAAAGGAAATTAATGAGCTGAAACCACTCACACTTTCTTGAGCCGCTTAAAAGTGGGCTCAGAACTTATATCGCTTATATGTCACGTCTCAAGGACAATAGAAGACTCTTCACCCTTTCAGATGGATCCAATTGTAGTAACAGTCCTTCGATGAAAATTGGAGTCAGGAGTAAAAGATGTACAAACAAAAAGTTTTATTATACATAAAATAAATAAAAAAGATGCACAACGCGTTTCAACCATTTGCATATGGTCTTCCTCAGGTGCTGTTCAGTATAACACTGCAAACAATATCGTTTTTATATGTATCAGTATGGTTAACATAATTGAATGATTTGCAACATATGTGGCAAAGTTTACACCCATATCCTTATATGGTCCGGACCGGATGTGTACTGCCACCTCCAATATGGCCACACAACCGGTCCGGACATTTCCGGTATAAAAACATTCCCTCCAAGATACATACATAATGAAAACATAAATAACATATAAACTCAAAATTTATCACCATTTTCCGAGATAAACCATACGGGATAGTCTGCCCGCAAAGTATCTCGGTAGGTGGGGAGGCAGAGAATACGCTCGGTCCGTCCGTTGCGTCACTTCCTGTGACGTGTGTGCTCAGTCCGTCGCGTCACTTCCGGTTTCGCCGTGTATACTTCCCATAATTCATTTAGAGTTCTAGTAAGTCCCTCATGATGCCGCAGGAGCCATTTTATAAATGGTCATAGTCATTTCAAAAAGTAGTAAAGAAAGAAAGAAAGTAATAAAACACAAAAAAATATATTAAGAATTGGAATACATGCGATATAGTTAAAGTGCACAATGGAAATAGAATAGTAATAAAAATAATATCCACTATCTATTCCATATAAGCCCAGCATATTAAACTTAATACAATCAATAAGAATGACATTCATAGATCTACATTCCTTATCCACATAAATAAATTGATCATAAAAGATAATAAGAAAGAATATAAAATAAATCTTATAAAATGAGATTTCAAATCCATACATAAAAAAAACTCTTAAAAGATATATATAATAAAAAAATTCCATTTTATAAAATTTTGTTAATTTCAAAGTCGATGTTAAGTCCTTTTGGAATTAAGGTGCGTAGTTCAAAGATCCATTTGGATTCTTTTAGACTAAGCATCTTTGAAACGTCACCTCCTCTCCAATTTTTAATCACTTTTTCTATTGCACAAAAATTAAGAGATTTAGGATCCGAGTTATGATGTTGGGAAAAATGTCTAGACACACTATGATTAGGAAAATTATTTTTAATATTTCTAAGATGTTCGCTAATTCTTATTTTTAACTGCCGTGATGTCTTCCCAACATACTGAAAACCGCAAGAACAGTTTAAAAGATAAATGACATTAGTAGAGTGGCATGTGACTAAAGATTTAATATTATATTTCTTATTGGCGACAGTAGAAAAAAAATACTTACGTTTTTTTAGGGGTCTTCATGGTGTTACAACAAGCCTGACACATACCACAGCGAAAAAAAACCTTCTGTTCCTGTGTCCAGTTTGTTAAAAAGTTTTTAGGGGCTTCTGTTTTGATAAAACTAGAGGTAAGAGTTTGTTTGAGGTTCTTAGCCCCTCTAAATATAAATTTAGGTCTATTGCCCATGTATTGTTGGATGTCCTCCTCTTGGTGAAGAATGTGCCAATTTTTTTGGATGATGCTTTTAACAGCACCAATATTACTTGAAAAATTAAAAATAAGAGGAATCATTATTCTGGTCATTATTCTTCTCAGTATCCTCTGTTTATACTGTAATAAAAGCGATCTATCCATATTCGCAACTTGATTGATTTTGTCTTCTAATTCGTCTTCGTCATATCCTTTGTCTAAAAATTGTTTCTTAAGAGTGGTGGCTTGAATAGTATAATCCTCATCCCTAGTGCAATTTCTACGTATCCTTAAAAACTGTCCCTTCGGTATGTTGGTTAACCATGGGCGATGGTGACAACTTTCCAATTCAATAAAACTATTTACATCGACTTGTTTAAAAAAAAAAAGTTTGTCATTAAAACATTGTCTTGAATAAAAATATTTAAGTCTAAAAAATCCACATAGTTTCTGTTCACATTCTTGGTAAGTATTATGCCCCAGTCATTATGATTTAAATGAGTAAAAAACTGAAGGAAGGTTTCTTCAGTCCCTTTCCACACAATAAAGATATCATCAATATATCTCCTGTAAAGGACCAAGTTTGCGCCGTAGTCATGCCCCTGGTAAACAAAAACATAACAATGACAGGCAGAATTTAGTTTCTTGGGGAGAAGTTAATAGAATAATGCTTAGAAACGGTCTTCAAAAGCAAAAAACATGCTTACAGTAAAAGTTCATTGTGACTAATAGTATATGGAGAAAAACGTTCATTACAAGTATGTGTTTATCACAATGTTTGATTTAGTATTGATTTTTTTTATTATAAAAAATATTTTTTTGTTACGTGTATTTAAGTTGCATATGTAAGTATTATTTTATGGTGTATATAAAATATATAAAAGTGCAGATTCCTATTGGATTCTGCACTTCTTGTAAAATGACAAAAAGATGACCCTTAATACATGGAAGCTAAAGTGCTTTGGGGGTCCAGAGAGTCCCTTTACAATGAGTTAATATTTTGAAAAATATTATATGTTTGTATAATATATAGATATACTAGACCACCCGCTATCGCACAACACCAGGGGGACAGACACTATCATACAAGAACCGGCTCTACAGCACACACAATCGATACGAACCCATGCCACGAAACACAGCACGGATTCCACCAAAGTAGCACGGCCCCAGCGCAAGACAATACACTACAGACCATCAAGCTCCAGGCCCAAACACTAGGCTACCTATGCTCATACCGACAACTAGTACCCCCACACCAGCTATATTCCCACTGCGCTACAGCTATGTGCCATGAGAATGTTTCTCTTTTAATGTTTTACTGTTGTATGCCAAACGGTTACCAACTTTATTGATGCTACGGCTATTCCTAGCTTATTCCAACTTATAAACAAAAATGTGCACTTCTCTGCAATGTCACTGTGATAACCCTGATGCTCAGTTTATGCGTGCTGTTGTGGCACCTGATATATGCCTGTAACCACCTTTGCACAGAAAAATAAAGAATTGAAAAAAAAAAGTTGTCAGTAGAGATGTAAAGCTAAACTCCATGAAGGTTTTTTTTTTACCCCTTAGTAACCAGACCGTTTTTCAATGTTCTTACCATTAAGGACCAGGGCTGTGTTTACATTTCTGGAATGTTTGTGTTCAGCTGTAGTTTTCCTCTTACTTATTTACTGTACCCACACATTATATCTATGCCAGATCTAAAAAAAAAAAAATAGTTTTTGACACACATAGCAATTTAAGAATACATGTACTGAGAACTTTAAATGTTACTACCAAAGAACACTGTGTTCAGCAACATCTCCTGAGTATAGTGATACCACCCATGTATAGGTGTGACGGGTTCTCTGTGCGCATTCCAGTTTTCCAACTTGGAATTTTCACAGATGGTCATCATGCACCCATGTCCTATTTGGGACATTTTTAAAGCGGACCAATGTAATTTACCCCCATCAAACTGTATATTTTTCAAAAGTAGACACCCTAGGTTATTTTAAATGGTGTTATTTTAACACTTTCCATGCACTCATTTTACCACCAGTCTTTGCCAAACTTTTGGGTAGTCATTTTTTTTGTGTTATTTTTCTCTCACATTGTACTTTAGGCATGGATCTGTTCCTGTTATGTTACTGACAAATAGTGTTCAACATCTGAGTACAACAGTGCCCCCTGTTTACAGGTTTTATGGGTTAAAACCCCTTCAGTGACTTACCTGAATCCAGCGCATATGTCCCTCGGTGACCCCCAGTGGTGTATCTTAGTTTTGTGCTGCCCTAGGCGAGACTAATATCGGGCACCCCCTAATCCCCTTCCTGTTAAGAACCACCCCTTCTGTTGTAAACCCCACTCCTTTCCCTTTAGACTCCACCCTTTCCTGTTAGAGCTTCACATATTTCTTTCTGTATTTAAAAGTGAATAACGGCAGCCAATATTTTGTTTTTTGTGTACCATTTCACATGTTGCATCTATTATTTTAAGCGATAATCGTTACATATAATATAAAGTGTAAATTCAACTACTTTACAAAGATCAGTCATCCAGGTCAACTATACTATATTGATCACATACACTCAAATTGTTTGATTTAGCACGTGGTCAGTCCACATGAGCAGTAACAGCACATCAAGGCTTCAACAGCTGTTACTGGACATGCATACAACATTTGTGTCATTCATACAAGACAATGCCACTGTACATATCAACACATCCAGTCTTTTATACTACTTTTAGCCATAGCACAGAATATCACACACCATTTACTTACATCAATTCATCATAATAACTTACATAACTTGAATTAAATATATT
Source organism: Pelobates fuscus (assembly GCF_036172605.1). Lineage (NCBI taxonomy): Eukaryota > Metazoa > Chordata > Amphibia > Anura > Pelobatidae > Pelobates > Pelobates fuscus. The sequence continues at coordinate 385,950,843 of NC_086318.1, read as the reverse complement.
AAACTGAAATGCAACTTGTTGAATTCAACAAATAGAACTGTAAACATTTCTAACTTAAATAAGTGCAAACTGTTGAATATTGGACTATTAGATCTAAATCATACTTGTAAATTAAAGTGTCTTTTGCCGAACTCTGTGTGCTAAAGCTGTTGATAAGCTCATCATAGTACAAAGATTTTGTGAGCTCAGTCTCTATTGCCAACACTGCGAGGGAGTTCAATCTTTCCTCTCCCATTCTGGCTCAGCTGAACAGTTAGTTGCTGCAGTACACAAAAAACATTCTGAGAGAAATGTCCACATTTAAATAAATGCTCTCTTATCCTTTGGGCCATCGCCAGAACAGAGGTATCTTCTGCACAAGAACTTATGAGGTATGAACGAAAGTGGAGGCACTCATCAACAAAACACTCCTGTTTCAAGTCTTTGCTGTAAGAAGAACAAAGGTTATTTGCATGCTGTGATATTGCTGATTGCTGTTTTTGATAGATCAGTAATGAATTTAAGCTTTCCAAAGAGAGTCATATGCCGTGTTCCTTCTCATAAGTTCAGCAACAAAGTTGTCACAAATAACAAAGTGTGTTAATGCGAAAATTTTCTTGGGCTTCCTCTGCCTGTTTCTTGCTGGAAGTTGCTGAACTTTTCCTTGAGTGTACACCTTTCCTCTTAGTCTCATAATTCTTCACAGCTCATTTTTACATTGCAGCAGCTTCGAAAGTCAGGAATATGTCTCTGGTTTCTCTAACAAACTGGATCAGTGACTCATACAGCTCCCCTACAATTGCAACATCAATGCCAATGCCATGGATTGTTTTGCTAAATGCACCACATCTTTCCAGGTTAGTACCCCACAAACCACTCATAAGTGCAGTCTCCATACGTTGTATTTTATTCAGAAGACCTTTTGCTTCCTTGCATGTTCCTGGTGCCTCTGCAGTATTTTCCTTAATTTTTGTTAAATATTGGATTACTTGAGTCCAATTTCGATTCAAGCTTCGACAAGCATCTTCCCTGGCTGACCCCCGTGTGTCAAAAAATTGTAAAGGTATTGTAGGAGACAAAAGAATGAACATGCTTCAGGACAACTTTCAAAAGTATGCTTCCCTACTAGATTTAAAAAGTATGCAGACCATGAAATATACACAGCACGTGGGTTTCTTTCCAGAATTCTGGCTTGTAATCCTCTATAATGGCCAGATATATTGCTTGCATTGTCATATGATTGACCACGACAGTTGGCAATATCAAGATCATATGACTTAAGAGTGGTGAGGACCACTTCAGCCAGTTGTTCTGATTTATGTGCAGGATTTGGAATAAAACGTAGAAAGCACTCAACCGGTAAGCCATCTTCCTTGACATACCTTAAGATAAGTGCCAGCTGATTCATGTGGGAGCTATCAGGTATTGACTTATAAAATACAAGTTTTGGGAATAAGGGGTTTGTTCTTACATATCAATATATCTAACAGCACATTTAACCTTTACTGTGCATATTACAGCAACTTTAACCCTTACTGTGCAACTTACACCAATTTTAACCCATTCTGTGCATCTTACAGCACATATGGGGTAACATGAAGACATTCATGTTAAATTTTAATTACTCACCCACTCTACAATGCCAGGTCAGCACAGAAAGACACAAAAGACTGCAGCTTTTCCCAGTTTCTCCCTGTCACTGGCTCGCTGAGCTTCACAATGCAGACAGAATGCCTCCACTTCTCCACACACCGCACATGCTGCGCCAGGCTAAAATGGACGGAGTCCCTGAGTTTCCAAATGCAGCCCTAAGTATTATTGTAGATATAGAAAAGAATATAATAGGCGCTCACTCCAATAAAAAGTCATTAGTAGGCAGCGGTAACCAATACAAGGGTTCCCAACCTTGTGAAAAGAAGAATGCAAACAAAAAGGAAAGAGGAACCGCGCCCCAGATAATAATTAATAAAATATACGTTCATAAAAAATATTGTATAAACGATTCACATAAAACCTCAGAAATAAAAACGGAGAGAAAATATAGTGCAATATTGTTTGGTGGTTGGATAAAATAATGCAGTGAATTAGAGTAATATACACTCACATTTGGTAGAGCTATCCAGGAGCTCTACCGTAATTCGCTTGGACGGAACAATCCCCGTCTAAGGATCTATATCGAAGCGGATGACTCCAATATTCCAATAACGGTGGCAATAAGGAAGGAATATAAAAAGAAAACTCCAATAGTGTAGTATATTCTAGTTAAAATAAATAGAAATACAATAGAAAATGTGGTACTCACATTTACTAGAGCAGAAACTTGCTCTAGTATAATCAGCTTGGGTGGTATAATCCCCACCGAAGGATGTAGTAACCAGGAAGTGAAATAGTAAATAGGTAAATATAGCTTTAAAATATATTTAATGACAAATATATTAAACAAAATGGCTATATATAAAAAGAAAGTCCCACTTTACACGTTTCGCCCATCAGGCTTCTTAGGAAGTGTGAGAGAGTCTTTAAAAGATGTCCTTTATATAGGTAATATACTTATGAGCAATAACTTCCTGGTGTGTTCAATATCCTGTGATCGCTTGTGGAACGCACGCGTCGTACCGGAAGTGACGCGGCGTAACTACATGAAGTAATACTGTGTGTTCCAGCTTGGAACGCATCAGTGGCTATTTTGGGACCGTATGCGTTCCATTTCGCAAATGCCGCTCAGCAGTATGGTCATAAGAACAGTAGTATTTCAACAGTAAACATATCTTGTGAATACATATCATCAATGTCCTTCTTTGATGGTTAATTAAAGGGCACATTTTTTTCTCGGCGTCCATATAAAATGACGTCATTGAGTCTTCCTATGTGTACTAAGACTCAGCCAGCAGTGTGTTTCAGCCATGTTGGTGAAGTGCACAGTGTGGGAAAAGACATAAAAAGACATAAAAACTAGATCAATATTGATCAATACATATTAATATATTTTTGTATACACAAATCTTTTTTAATAAATAGTATATGCAAAATATGAAGTAAAATGTAAAAAGAAATGCAATAAAAGACGTTAAAAAATGAATAAAGCTATACAGAAAACACTTTAGAAGCTTAAATGAAGATATGTAACTAGACATAAAATTACATATAGTAAAAAAAGGGAAATGTACATATTGCCTTGGCATTAGTATAAAAAAATATATATAGAAAAATGAATAGCGTAAATATCGGAATGATCATGGGTTAGAGATGGAATGGGGGTCGATATGTAATAGAAATAACAACATTGATATTTATTAATTGTTATAAAATTGTATAATTACAAAAGAAGAGAAGATATTCTATAAAAATTATAAAAAAATAAATATAAATTTTTTTTGTAAGAAATGATAAAAAATTGAACAGATCGAATTCTATATTCAATCCATTAGGATATAGAGTATCTATATGATAAACCCATTCCATCTCTATACGTCCTATTTTCTTAATGTGATCACCTCCTCTCCAGTGGTTCTTAACAGTGGCAATCCCCATAAAGATGAGATCCTTAGGATCATTGTTGTGGGTGCAAAAAGCAGCTGAAATCCTAAGGCTTTTGTACATCAGAGTTATTCGGAAGCCGAATTCACGCTTCATGGTGTTATACAAAGGGTGCATTCGACTTCTCGCAGGAGGTCGGTTTGCTCTCCATGGCAACTGTCCATTAAGGAGCAGGCAGGGACAGAGAGCGGCCAGTAAGTTACGAGGGGGCGTCAGATTGATAGTTTAAAAACAAAAAAATTATTACAAAAAGCAGCTGAAAACCTGAAATATGTATCTCACAAGGCATTGTGCCGCCCCATTGGAAAGTGCCGCTCAAGGCAAATTCCTTGTTTGCCTTGTGATAGGTACACCCCTGTCCTCCCCCTCCGACATCAGCCGACAGGGGGACCTAATGCGCATGTGCAGCAATGGCCGCATGCAAGCATTAGACCTCCCCATAGGAAAGCATTATTCAGTGCTTTCCTATGGGGATTCATGCGACGCTGGAGGTCCTCATGCATTGCGTGAGGACGTCCAGCGTCGTTTAAAACACTTTTCGTGTTCTAAGAATACAGAAGTCCCTCTAGTGGACTGGAGGAGAACCTAACCCTGCAAGGTAACTATTGCTGTTTATAAAAACTCCAGCAGCGTTCAGCAGTTCTGCAATATTTGTGGAGGTATCAGGTCAGCTTGGTGTGCCAGGGTTGTAATTGGAGGTGCTTGCTGCGTTTAATTGTGGTAGGTGAGGTGCCACGATGTCTAGTTGAGAGGAGAGAGTGGAGTTGTTGAGGGAGATTGCAGAGTCAAGTGTGTTTCCTTCTGTATGAGTTGCTGAATTAGACCACTGTGTGAGTCCAAGGGAGGAGGTAACAGAGCAAACGTGAGGCATCAGGGCAATTGGGGTTGTTGATTGGAATATTCAAGTCTCAAAGAATGAGGGAAGGCGTGCTAGAGGAGAGGAAATGGGGTAGTCAGTAAGAAGTGGGTTTAAATAGGCAGATAGTGTGAACTTCAAAGAAAGGAAAAGATAGGGCAGGGAAAATTGGTTGAAGAGTACATTGAGGAGAGAGAAGGATGCCTACACCATCTCCTTTACAGTTGTTTGGTCTGGTAGTGTGGGAGAATTGTAGCCCACCGAAACATAAGGAAGCAGCCACTGGACAGCCAGGTCTCAGTGAGTGCAAGTAATGTGAAAGAATTTGAGATGAAGAGGTCGTGTATGGCTGTTGATTTCATATTGCTGCAGATGAAGCGGGCGTTGCAATGTAATGAGAATTTTTATGAATGATTTATCCGACATTATACATCAATAGTATGTTAGAACCTTAGTAAGTTAAAAACGTTTTCAATCCATTCTGAGGTGAGCCAGGCACCGAAATTACTACTACAGCACTATTGGGTTAAGTATACATTCATTGAAAAAGATACATAATTGTTGGTTGAAGAAAAAAAACATTTTTATTTAAACAAAATGAGTTGAACTTTTCATAAATAAATAATTTTTTTAGTAAAATTTAAATATAACAAAATAAGATGCTGCACTTTTTTTCCTTAAACAATAACTTTAAATATTGTAATAAGATTAAAACATGCACCAGTGTTCTCAAAAGGGGAGCGGTGCACAAATGAGAAATTGTGTGCCAGTGGCAAAATAGGAAATGGAACACATACTATGTCTTGCATAAAGTCCACAGCATTGGGCTTTGAGGAGACAGGACGGTATCCCATGTAGAACCGGTCCGGTGCACGGAAGTGTTCCCGGATCCAGTTCACCACACATGTTGGTATTGGATGCCAATTCCTGGGTCCCAAGTGACCATAGACCCACAGGGTAAAGCCCCTGTAGGCTGTCTTCCAGTAGTCACTACGAAAGAGAGGAAAAAAAAAATATTAAACATTAAAACATGAAATCTAAGAACTAGAAAAGCTACAATTTCTGGGGAAATTGTATGAATTGTTCTTGCCTCCACCAGTAGTCTACAACTGGAGTGGGCAAAGTAACTGGGTGGAGTGGCTTGAGTAACTGTTGTGTTGTTAGAGTGGCTGGAGTAACTGTGGAAAGGTTGGACTAGGCAGAGTAACTTTATGGAGTGGGCAGAGTAACTGTGTAGAGTGTTTGGAGTGAGTAAAGACAGTGAACATTACACTTACCAATTTATTGATCAAATTTTTAAATGAACAAACTGAAACAAATAGTTTAATGACATTTTTCAAAGGGAATCAAAAAAGGCAGTTAACCCATTTGGGCCAATTTGGGAAATACTGGGAAAAGTATTCCCCGATCCCTTGTTAAAAGGCGATCAAGCAAGCTCATTGACATTTTCTGGTTAGCAGAGGTGTCAAAAGTACAAGTACAACAGTACAGTATAGTCATGAAATTCACAGCACAGTGTACAGGACAGTCATGAAATTTACAGGACAGTGTACAGCAGAGTACCAACAATACAGTACAGTTTTTGCTCCCACTGACTCTCCCAAATCTTGTGAACTCAGCTGCGCCCATAAAAAGTACTTTTACTTCTGAAGTGGTCTAGGATGGATAAGTACAGTAAATCTCTCATTTCTTTTCATAAATTTAGCTTGTTGAAACAGCTCAAATACTCTCTACTGTATAAAACGTATTGCCAAACCTTTAACCAGAAGCCAGCCAAACTGTCACAAATTCAAAATTAGATTTTAAATAGGGCAGAGAAGAGCGGTTAAAAACAAACTGCTCCAAATTGCTCACTTTACTGGCGGTTGCCATCTTTAAACAGTCATAATTGTCAGGGTGGCGGTCCGGGACCCCTGAGTGCCTGATAATGAGATGGGAGTCTTCAGCGTGGAAGTGGATTAGCAGGGTAACCACACGCCCCCTGGTGTTGAGCACCAGCGTTTGTGCGGCCACATAGCAAGACCCTGAATCAGCTTATGCGGATCCCAGGAACTAGGAGCTAGGAAATAGGCAGACCTCCCAGGAGCTGAATAGGGAGGCTCTGCAGAAGGAATGTATCCAGTACAGAAAACAAGGCAAGACTAGAACAGGCACCAAACATGAACACAAGACAAAACTAGTAGAACCCAGAACCAGAGAAGGATAGTAAGCTAAACCCAGAATGTGTACACAATACATTAGGGAATCATACATATAACATGGGCAGGACAGGACTGTACATGGACTGGGAATACAAACTAAAACAAGACAAGATATGATAGGCAAAACAAAAGGAGAAATAACTAAGTACTATATATGAAAATTTAGATTTAGTCACATTATGTGATAATACATTGCATAAGCCTGCCAACAACACCAATATACCCCATATTTGGCAGGTCCTACTCTGTCTAATGTATGCTAAAAGAACCATAAGAAACACGTATAGCACTTACCTGCAAGAAAGGACAGAAGGCTTGAGCAACTGCCTGCAGGCTCCAACTAAAACAAAAGGAATCATAGAAAAGGAATGGGTGTGGCAACATAAAACAAACATTTAAAGGAAACCTGGAGACTGGGAATTCTAGGGACGGAATACAGGAATGAACCCAGAAAACCCAGCATAAAGAAAACCAGACATGGAATAGAAAACCAGAAATCCCCAAGAAAAACTAAACAAGAATTGTAAAAAAGAGTACTGGATACCAGAAGCCAAGGCCAGACATCTCCGCAGAACATGGCATGATGTGACATTAATTTACAGTGTGCTTTTAATAATAATAATAATAATACTATATGTGAGATAATAGTAAGTGGTCTTGCCATGTAAGGGATATAAATTTACCAATTTATATCGAAAGGTTCAGCTATCCCTGCTGCCACTGTGATGTTTTCTACAAATCAGTCAATAATTCCTGTATAACGAAGTACTCACTTTATTAATACATATATAACAGCATCTTCATATTGCAGCCTTGTTACACAGGGTTTCAAATCCCTTGAACATTCCACCAACTGCCATCAGGAACTAATAGATTTCAAATAGGGCAGAGAAGAGCGGTTAAAAACAAACTGCTCCAAATTGCTCACTTCACTGGCGGATGCCATCTTCAAACGGTCGTATTTTAAAAACTATAAATCCTGCAAAGAGCTTTATATTGTGAGAATCACAAGACCTACATTTTGATGCATAGTATGTCTCTGAGATATTAAAAATGAAGGCACAGTCGCAGTATAGATATTGCCCTTCAAATTTGAGTTCGCTAGAGTGGAGTTTCAATGAATGTCAATGGACGGCGTGAGTTGCAAACAAATGGTCATATTGTGAAAACTATCAGGACTATGGCTTAGCCGTGGACATGTTTAGTGGCAGCAGGGATAGCTGAACGTTTTGATATAAGATTTGTGTAGGTGGGCTTGAAAATGAGGGAGTGGTGGCAGTTTAGAAATCATGTCCTGATTTTTCAGCTTTTGTCAGCTCCCACTCTAGTTTTCAACATTCCGCCATTCATTCATATGGGACCAATTTCGACATAAAAACTATGATATTTTGTGAACCATTCGGCGAAACGTTCCACAAACTAATAGCACACCAAGCGGGAGCAATCCGCACGTTTCGGTATATTACTGTCTGTGTAGTGTAAAAATTGTGGGAGGAGTTAGGGTGGTAAATTTGGCTATAAGAATAATATATATGTGAGATAACATTAAGTGGTCTTGCTATGCAAGAACACTTAATAATAATATATATGTGAGTTAATAGTAAGTGGTCTTGCCATGCAAGAACACTAAATAACCAAAAAGATTTTGATGTACTCAGAATGTTAGAAAATTACTCCCTACATCACCTATTTGTGAAGCATAAAACCAGTATGTGTTCCCTGCTTACAAGATCCTGCTGCAAGTATTTCTATTGGCAAGTGCAGGTCTTGTCCAGAAGAATCATTTCCTGCATTTGCTAGATCTCCCTGAAGCAGGGCACACAATTTACACAAAGGCACCACTCAGATGTTCTGAGTCTTGAAGGAACATCAGGTGCTTCGGTGCTCATAGATGCATCATCTGTGGTTTCTTCCACTAGAGGGTCCCAGTCAAGTATATTCACTGTCTCCACTGGAGACAGTTTGGTTAGTTTGGTAGAACTCTTGATAGAAAGTAATATTTTAGTTGTACATATCAAATCGTTTCTTCAGTCACAACATGTGTGTGTTTGTATATTTATGTAATTATTATTTATATAGCAAAAACCAATTTTGTATTTTGTATTTGTATTATTTATATAGCGCCAACAAATTCTGCACTCCTATACATAGGGTTGCCACCTTTCTTGGAAAAAAATAGCGTACTAAATTGCATAATTAATAATATATGCATGACATCGCAGTATGTAAATCAGAAGGAGTGAAATAAGAGTAAAAATTAAAAAAAATTGGAAATGGGAAAAATGCTGTAAATCACAAAAAAATACTTCCATTCAGATTTTGGAATATAAAAGGATTGCTTTGCAATTTAAGTGATTGGACTTCTCTTCTGAGTTCTCACTCAATGTTCCAAGCGTCTTCGTCACATCCCTGTCTGCATCCTAGACAATATATAGATATACACAGGGGGTTTATTTACTAAAAAGATATTTGTAATGCATAACAATCTGAACTGCAAAATGTAGGTTAAAATAGCCGAGCTGTGCCTAGATTGAATTAGAGAACTTTATCAAATTAATTATTTTTGTCTATAATTTACAATTAAAATTTCAATTCACTACATTTCACAGTTAAGCTACCTCTGTAGTTTATTCCCTAACCTAAAGAATTTACTGTAGAGAATTGAAAACCAAACTACAAAGTTAAGGCCAAAGTAGTGGATTTGGGGAAAAAAAAATCTAATTCTGCTGTTGTCACAGTATGTATAATTTTTGCTTGAATTTTGCATTTTTTTTCTGTTGCATTTAAGCATGTAGGGGTAAATTTTATAAAACTTGCAATAGGCACACTACAGACACATGAAGCATTTCAGCTTGCTAAAGTGCTGTATGTGTCTGGAATTAGTTATTTTTAAACAAAACAAACATTTATAAAAGTGTCAATTTCAATAGAAATCAGCAATGCAACCCGTTGATGTTATTTTACAACATGTGTTAATTAAGTCTGAACCACTGCAAAGTATTGCTGAATGTTTGTGTAACGGATCACCTGGCACCCCGACTCGGTACCTCCGTTAATGGATGCTCCTAGTGCTTCCTGAGGACTCCAAGCACTCTGGCAGACACCACAATCACCGAATCCGAGAAACCTTTAAATTCTCCCAAGCATATGAATGCTGTAGACCATTGAATAGGAACCATACGAATAGGCTTGTACTCCTAGCAGTCAACTGGAACAGCATACAATAAATCCTTCCCCCAATAATGAGACGACACATCACTTTGAGGGTAAAACAGGAACGCTGGACTGGCTCATCCAGCCTGGCTTTTATTACACTTGTACACTTACAGGCCACACCCAGGGGAGGCATAAAATAACCAATCACATACATGGTACAACCCACACATCCCCTCCCCTCAGATAACCAGTTAACATAATTATTACAGCCAGGAAAACTACAGTTTTTATACATGTGCTATAACTTTAAATACATACATACATCCAATCTTCCCAACGACATATTTAGAATCAGCACACTTTAAACATACACCCTTCCAAAAATCAGCCAAATCCCCCCAGTGGATCAAAAGTTAGCTGGAGGTCCCTTTATGACCGACCGCAAGCACATTTTCCTGCCCAAAACAGTTCCATAGATTTGGGCTGTGCGGCCGGTCAATTTGGGGGATGTCCAGTCTTTTTTTAGTACAAACTTGATCACAAACACTGGCCAAAGTTAGTGTTAATATTTGTGTGTGAAAACGCAAAAAAACTAATTTGAAAGCCAATTTTGGCCAGTGTTTGTTACTAAGTGGCTACTAAAAAAGACTGGGTATACCCCATTTGCAATACCTTGGGTTGTCTACTATTGCAAATGGTATGCCATCATGGGGGTAATTTTCTTTCCTGGGCTTAAGCCGTTATGCCGCCGCAACGTCTTTGAAGCCCATTTAAATGGGGACGGCATAGAACGGCATTAAGGGGTTAAGGATTATAACTCCCGTTTAATCTCCCCTGCCCTTCTTCTCTTATCCCTCTTTCTCCCCCTTGTCTTTTTCTCTCCCCTTAAAGTATAGAATCATGAGAAATATCTAATTTCTTTTTTTTTTCAATTGAAAAAGTTAATTGTCAACTACACAAGGGAAAAAAACCCGATATAAGTAGTTGTATTGATGTTACTATAAACTAATTTTCTTTTTGTTGTTTTGTTTGTACATTTGATGTATGTATCTCCATATACAATTTGTCTTATATTTATTCAATGTAAAAGTTTTTAATATATTGATGTAAAAATATAAAACCTTTAATAAAAAGTTTGGGGACGCTGAAATGCATCCCGGGTGTACAAGTAACGGTTTCTTCTACTTCCATTGAATCGACAGAGGATGCCTGCCCTCCACCTTTCTCAATGAGCAGTAATACAGTTAATTGAGAAGCACTAGAAAGCCGCAATCATGTGTGGCTTCAACACAGAGGCTTCTTAGTGAGCAGCCTCTGATTGGAGTATTCTCCAGCACAGAATTTAAGTCTATACATGGGAAAAAGGAGATAGAAAGTCTGCAGCTATGTAGACATTTTTTTTTACATGATTTTAATGTATGTGGAGGTATATCTACTAGATAGTTTAAAAAAATCTAAACAATTTTCCTGTAATAAAGTAAAACATTTTGAAGTATGTCAGTCATCTCTGCTTATTTTATGTGTCCAGAGCTTACTAGCCTCCTCATTTTCTCTTCATCTCTCCTCCCTGTACTCAACTGCATCTCTCCTCCTCTGGCAACCACAATCTGTCTCTCTCCACCTGTCCAAACTCCCATCTGAATCTCTCTTATCCTGCAAACCCCCATTTGAGGCTCTCTGACCCTGTAAACCCCAATCTTTATAGACATAAGAGCAGATGGCACACACATCTCACCATTCAGGCAAAACCAAACCAAATATGTGTAGTGGTTACAGATATACCACCACAAGGCACAACTAGATCTCATTGGTACTAGTCCCCTCCCATCCCTTACTACTATTGTCCCCATCCCTCACTTACCTGATCTGTTGACTGATTATAGACTGGGAGCTGCTTGCTCTGTGCTGTGCGGAGCTGCACCTCGAGGACTCAGATAATATAAGTTCCTGTCCCTGCCTCAATCCACACTGCGTCACCTACTGACGGTGCCAGTATTGTGTCTAATTTGAATCACAGAAAAAAAAATACCAGCATTTGTATTGCCGTTCTCTATACTTGCACTGGCCATGCAGCCTAAAATAATACCGGCTAGGTGGGCTAACAAACATGTAACCAGACAACTTGGACGCAGGACCCTGCTCAATAAGCTTATATGCTAGTAGAGGGAGTGGGGTGAAGTGAGGGTTAGGAGTAGAGAAGTAGATTGGTACAATAGTATTCACTGGAGACTGTGTTTTTTTAACGACAGTTGTAGGAGAGGAATCAGTTGGGAACTATTAACAATTTATTTGATACGCTTTTGTGAAGAAGTGGGTTTTTAATCATTTTTTTATGGAGTGGAGACTGGGTGAGGATCTAACAGAGAAGGGGAAGAGTACTCTACAGGAATGGTGCAGCCCTAGAGAAGGGAGGTAAGCATCAGTGGTGGTAGTGCTAACCGAGGCTAGATGGGTCACACTTGTGTATTAGGTAGGATAGATAGGGGGGGGCAGCATTATGTAGAGATTTTTTTTTTTTTTTAATTCTTTATTTTATTTGTGCACAAAGTTAACAAGTAGCCTTGGTGCTCCACAACAGCGACATCAGGGACAGTTAGTAAACATTGATAATACAAGTCATGGCATTTGCTAGTCAGGCACTTTTTTTTTTATAGCAATATTTCAGTAGCGTAGGTTCTCGATTGGGTTAAGTGAATTAAATATACAAGCAAAGCTATACATTTAAGCATAACCTAAGTTTGTCAGCGAGATGGTCATACAGAGCACTAGTCTAAGTTTGGACTAAATGGTTGTCATGCTAACCTTAGCGTATACGTCCAATATATGCATAGTATGAGTAATATGTTTGCATCGCTTAATAAAAATAGTTTTGTTCAGTGGAGTTAAATAACAGGCTTATAGCATTGAAATTAGAGGGTTATAACATTATAGGAGGGGGACAACAATATAAATGCTAAAAATACATTGCTGGTTGCCACAGTGGGACAATTGCTTTAAGAGGTATGCCTTAAGCAGGGACTGGCTCACTATCTACGTGATAGGTAAAGTAACTGGTACAGGCTAGGCTAAACAACGGAGACTTATTCAGAGTTGTGGTATTTTCACTGTGGTTTGGGATCTTGGGTGGTATGTCGCCCTTCACACTAAGTAGTCTCAGTTGCGTGTCTCGGTCGGTGCAAAGTCCCTTCATCCTATGCCTTCCTTCAGGCTGCGGCGGTCTCCCTGCTGTGGGTCTTGCAGAATTTTCACCGCAGCGGGCTGCGGAGGGGCTTTCCACCCGCATCGCACATTGGTAGCCCGTCTCTCCGTCTCCCGATCAGCGTCTCTGCTGGTATTGTGGGCTGGCAAGGGTGAAGTAGCGCCTTGTTTGAGGGGGGTGGTTGGGGTTGCTGAGGTGCGGGCAGGTGGGGCATGTTGATGTGACCTCCCTTGTGGCAAAGGGGCGTATGTGCTGGTGCCCAGGGTACCTGTTGTTGTTTCTCGCCGTGCCGGTCCTCGGCGGGGAGGCTCCTTGGAGGTACGGGAGGGACATCTGCCCAGACGGCGCCTGAGTGCCGGGCGAATCCAGGCCACCACCGCTTTAATTGCCATCTGGAAGAGTCTCCTCTGGGCATGAAGCCGAGTCCAGAGTGTAGAGCAAATCCGCTCATAAAACTCCTGTGTTCGCCTAGGAGGTTTGATTGGTGCGTGGCTTGTGGCTTGCCGCGACCGTGTCGCCATTTTGTTTGGGCCCGAGCAGTCCCATGTTGCCTTGGGTGTTGGCGTTGCAGGCTTGCTGTGCGGGTTCGTCGCTTGTTTCCTGGGCGACCAGGCATGGATCGGGATAACCCCCACCGATCCAGGGGGGGGAGGGAGCATCATTCCACCGGTGTTGTCGACGAGAGGACGGGGAGATCGGCCGCCTCTCCCCTGTTCCCGCGCCTGTAGGCCGCGTTCCTGCATCCGTGAATTTTGTGCACCGATTCTCACAAGACGGGTATCCTTGTGTTCAGTGGGGCACACCGAGCTCAGGCAGGGTATTCTTGTGATGGTGTGCGTAGTTTTTGCCTAGTTTTAGGGCAGTTTTCAGGCTTTAGCTGCAGGAGCTCTGCAGCCATGCGTGTGATCAGGATGCTGGTCAGACTCCGCCCCCCTATGTAGAGATTTGAAAGCAAAAAACAAGGTTTCTGCAAGACAGATGTGGTGAGGGTGGTGTAATTTGGGTCCTGGGTATGCCGATGTCAAAGGTCAGCAGATGCTGATCAGATAGAGAAGATGGAACAATGGAGAGATTGGAGGGGGTACAGAGATTGTTAAAGACTAGGTCAAGAGTGTTTTCTGCTGTATGAGTTTTGCCATTTGCTACTAGCTTGGCCTCGCATTGAGTGGGTCGTTTTACTCACGCCCCCTGGCCGTTACAGGAAATATGGGTATTCCTGAACAGGCCATTAATTTATCCTTTTCAATAAGGGTGTATATGTATTTGATGGTTTTTTTTGGTGGTTTTTCTTTCTTGGTTGTGATTCTTTTTATTTTTTTTATTTATTGTGTTTTATTTTTTATTATTTGAAGTCAAACGGAAGCACAGCATAAATATTAGAAATACACAGGTAATTAATAGTGACTTAGGCCCAAATATGGCGACATTTTTAAGGGTTATAATTGAAAAATAAAAACACATAAAAAGTTACTATGGATTTAAGATTTAGAATATTTACCATGAATGTTAATGGATTAAATAGTCCACATAAGAGACGGTTGGTGCATCAGGAATTGAGGAAATCTAAGGCAGCTGTAATATGTTTACAGGAAACACACTTCAGATCTCAAGAGGCCTTTAGATTAAAAATAAGACAATACCCACAGGAATTTCATGCGTATTCAGACAATAAAATTAAAGGAGTAGCAATTTTAGTTCATGCTGATTGGGGTTTTCAAGTGAATATACAATATACAGATGAGGCGGGACGGTTATTAATATTAGTAGGCTCCTTGAACTTGAAATTACATTGGTTTCTTTATATGCCCCAAATACTTTCCAGATCAAATTTATAAAGGCAGCATTAAACATTTTTTTGGAGTTGCATGTGGGCCATTTGATAATATGTGGCGATTATAACACAACTCTAGATCCAACACTGGATATTTCTAGAACAGAGGAAAAAAGCCCTTATCCCTTGGCCGTTAGTAATAGTGAGAAATTAAGGAAATTGATCAATAATTACGACCTATATGACACCTGGCGATGTCTGTATCCATCGGGTAAAGATTATACGTTTTATTCTTCTGCACATATGACATACTCAAGGTTAGATATGTGCATAGTAGATAAACCTACTTTGAATAATATATTAGAAGTGCACATCGGCCTTAGAACTTCGTCAGACCATTCACCGGTTATAGTTAAATTTCAAGCTAAATACCCGGGACGGGGAATGGGATCGTGGAGAATGAACGAGGCAGTGTTGGACGATGATAAAAAATTTTAGAAGCTAAGGAGGCTCTCATTAAATTTTTTCAGGAAAATGACAAGGATGATATAGCAGCCTCCTCGTTATGGTTGGCACAAAAGGCTGTAATGAGGGGCTTTTTTATAAAATCAGGGGCTAGCAGTAAAAAGAAAATGGATGCTGAACGTTTAAGATTACTTCAGGTACTATCCAAATTGGAAGAGGAAAATAAAATGAAACCTAATAGATTGTATGGTAGTCAAATAGCTAAAGTAAGAAAGGAACTCGATGTATTGGCATTAGCAGAAACAGAAAAATATATGAGAGCATTAAAATTGAAATTTTATATTCATGGCAAGAAAGCAGGAAAAATGTTAGCTAATATGCTAAAAACAAAGTATCTTCAAACAAAAATCCCCTATATGATCTCGACGAATAATTGTAAATTATTTAACCCAAAAGATATTGTAGCTGAATTAGCAGGTTATTATAGGAAACTGTATAATTTAACGGAAGACTCAAATATATTACAGCCTTCTGGCTCTGAAATAGAGAAATTTTTGGAGGAAATAGATCTTCCTAAAATTTCAGCGAGTCAACAACAGATGTTGGTGGAGCCATTTATAGAAGACGAAATAAGCAAAGCTATATTGGCTCTTCCCAAACATAAAGCACCAGGGCCAGATGGTTTTTCTAACTATTATTATATCAAAATGGAACCGATCTTGACACCATTTGTTACAAAGCTTTTTAATAGCTTTAAAACACCAAATGCGATACCGCCGGAAATGTTAGAGGCATTTATAGTAACCCTTCCTAAGCCTGGTAAATCACCAACAGAATGCGCTAACCTCAGGCCCATTTCACTCTTAAATTTAGATATAAAAATATATGCTAAAGAATTGGCATCTCGAATAAAACCGATCTTATTGGGGCTTATTTCAGAGGAGCAAGCTGGTTTTGTTTCAGGTAGACAAGTAGAGGATAATACAAGACATTATATTAATCTTATAGAATGGGCAAGTATTAATAATTATCAGGGGATTTTGCTTGCTTTGGACGCTGAAAAAGCGTTTGATTGTTTGAATTGGGGTTATATGGAACATGTCCTCCAGAAATACAATTTTCCACAATCCTTTGTGAACAATATTATGGCATTACACTCAAAACCATCAGCGAAGGTTATGAATACTGGTTTTATATCCTCTAAATTTGAGATCTCAAATGGAACACGCCAGGGGTGCCCACTTTCCCCATTAATTTTTATAATAACCTTAGAGCCCTTGATTAGACACATAAAACAACATGCTGGTAAATGCGGGTTAAATACCCCGATTGGGGAACAAAAATTAGCTCTTTTTGCTGATGATACACTTTTATTTGTATCAAAACCTAAAGAATCATTACCATATTTAGTTAAACTGTTGGAAAGATTTAGTATGATCTCCTATTATAAAAATAATGTTAAAAAAACCCAGGCGTTACCGTTGGGTGTACCTAAAGCGGAGATAAATCAATTAGCAGGTACTTACTCGTTCGATTGGCGAAAGATTTTCTAACATACCTGGGGATAAAACTTACTAAAACAAGCTCTCTTTTAATTAAGCACAATCATATTCCTGTATTACATAAATTAAAAGATCAGTTAGAAAATTGGGGGACTTTGGGGACATCTTGGTTAGGGCGTGTACATACAATTCAAATGATGGCCTTACCCCATATATTGTATCTTTTTCGAACTATACCTATGGCTGTGCCAAAAAATATATTTTAAAAATGTCAACATATGTTTAACTCATACATATGGAAAAAAAAACCGCCAAGGGTGTCAGCTAGGCTTACAGAGCTTCCATATCTACAAGGCGGATTGGGTATTCCTAACATTATTAAATATTATCAGGCATCTACGTTGTCCTATGCTTTGGCAGTACTTTTCCGTTTAAATTCACCAGTATGGTTAAAACTGGAACAAGCTTGCGCTAAACCCTATTTAATAGAAAAGCTTTTATGGGAGACCTTAATGAATGGGTCAGTAGGCAAAAACATGCTTTCTACGACAAAATGAATGCTCTATCATTGGTCAAAATGGACTCCTAAATTGCTAAAAGGTGTAAAGCTATTAGTCTTAGCACCATTATATGTAATAAAGTACTTTATACAAGATTTAAATTTGAATACTTGGGAATACACATATGTTATATAATGAGGCAGGGCTCAAATCATATCCTAGTTTGCAGGCAGAGTTTGCCCTTCCGAATAAAGAGGTATTTTCATATTTAAGGATCAAGAATTTTTTGTTAGAAAATAAGCTGTTAAAATTAGATATGGCCTTAGTGACTTGGTTGGGTAAATTCTGTTTGAACCCTAATATGGAGAGTAAACCTCTTTCAATATGCTATAAAAGCCTTTTATATGTAAATAGGGAAGAAAAGTTGCCTTATATGATATTATGGGAACGAGACCTATTAAAACCTTTGATCTATCCCATTGGTATCAAACTATAAAAATTACTAAACAAATTTCTCACAGCCTTACATATTGGGAAGCTTATAGCAAAATATTAATGCGTTGGTACTTAGTTCCCGCAAAAGTGTCTCGAATGTATGAAGCTGCCTCTGACAGGTGCTGGAGGTGTCAATGGGAGAAGGGAACTTTATTACATATTTTTGGGGGATGATCTCGTCTTGTACAGTTTTGGAACGATGTTAAACTAGTAATTCAAATTTTAATGGATACAGTGATACCAAATTTCCCTGAGTTCTATCTTTTACAAATATACCAAGAGTGGAGTCGAATAAAAAATACATACGGGGTGTTTATTTACAGACTGTGGTGGGATGATGAAAGGAAAGTGCTTGCCACAAAGTTTTTGGAGAAAAGGGGACTAACATTAGGAGACTGGGTGAGTAAAATATCGTACAAACTTGTTTTGCAATATGGCTTTAAATATTGCAATTTTCTTGTACCAGGACCTACCTTTTTGATTCACCAGATAAGACTATACATTGATCAGCCATGTCTACTCCCCCTAAAAACTTGCTTCAATCTACAATGCACTTCAGTTTTTCTAGCTGCTCAGTTCTTCCTCTGACAGACACTGGCACTGTTCTTCATCATGCATTGTAAACAGTTTCGATGATATAGGTTGCTTGAAAAGCAGTCTACCTTTAAATTTCATCAGGGATTCTTCAATGCAAATGTGTTTTGTTTTTTTTTGAGTGCATAGTTTTCTGAAAATTTGTGAGACAGGATTTGGATAAGGGGCCAGATTTTGTATAGCCTGTCAAACAATGGGTCTTTTCTAAGGGGGCACAGTGCGTTATCGTTAAATCGAAGGAATTGCAGTAGTTGCAGGTAGCGATCCCTCTTCATAACCTCTGGGAAAAGATGTGTAGCCAGGTGCTTGTGCCAGTAGGACCTGATACTGGGCCATTGGACAATACCCATTACCAGGGTTAAAGCCTTAAATCCTTTCATCTCTGCAACATCAGTGGGTTGCCACATTTTCTTTGTATGATGTGTTCCTAGATTTGCATTAAGGTATTGGCTGGCAAACAGGTTTGTTTTCTCAACCATAATCTCAATTATGTTGTCTGACATAAACAGCTCAAATTAGTTAATTGGCTCACAATCATACAATGTTACTGTGATGCCTGGTGTAGCAGTGAATGGGGGTATTTCTGGGGCAGTCAGGTTTTGGGGTGCCCAGTTTACCTTTAACAGTGGGCCTCCTAAACGCCCTCTTGTAGATGTAGTGAGGCACCAGCACTTGTGGGGTCAATGTCAGAGACTGTGATAGTCACTGTCTGCAATAGTGTCACTATCAAAGTCTACCAGAATAGTGTATGCCTTCTCCGACTTATTGTAGCGTGCTATTCTTGGGGGAGTCATGCTACGCAGTAACTAAAGGTTTAATTTACTTTGCCTACTTGTCTAACACACTACTCACACCCACCCCCAATTCTCACTTCCACCCACAAAAACAAAGATAAAATTACTGATCGCAGTTCAAACAGCTGCGATCAGTACTAAAAGGGATATAGAATACAGAATCCAGCGCACTCGCTTATTCACTTAACAATGATTTTAAATCTTAGAGATTGTAATAGTTTTATATAAAAACACGTCACCTCGGCAAAAAATAATGGGGGTTTAGTTACATTATATGATCATATATTGCAAAAGCCTGCCACAACGTCAATGTACCCCATTCTTGGCAGGTCCTACACTAGCAGCCTAATGCTTGCTCTTATGAGATGAATCCACTTGGGAAATACTTCCTTACTGGGACTCTCTGCAAGTCAAGGCTAAATAGGGTCCTGGAATGAGGCACCTGTGACAGGGAGGGGTGCAAAACCAAGAAGTTGGCCCTATTTAGCCTTGACTTGCAGAGAGTCCATGTGTGTAATGCTGCCTGACTGAGACATATCCCTGTTATCTACATCATCTGGCAATAATGGTTGCGCATCACTCATTTCTTCCAACTGATGTGTAAATAACTCCTCTGACAGATCAAGTAAAGCGGCTGTGGTGCTAGTGTTGGTGGTGGCGGCAGGCGGGCGAGTGGTAACTTGAGAGGTGCCCGAAGCTAAGCTGGAGGATGATGGTGCGTCAAGGTTCCGAGCGAAAGCTGTAGAAGATTGGGTTCCTGTGTTAGCCAGTCAACTATGTCCTCAGAACTTTTCGAGTTTAGGGTACGTGGCCTCTGAACACTGGGCATTTTTCTAGGGCCAAAGGGAATCACAGCACCACGACCACGACGGCCCCTGCGGGGTGGCCTGCCTCTGCCTGTCATTTTTTTTTCGATTAGTGGTACTGTGCGTGCAAGCTACTGTGACAACAGATATGAGTGGCACTGTGCACTGGCAGAAGTTGGCAGAGTAGACGCTATAGGCCTGACACACGCTTGCAGACAACTAACTGCTATTCAATCTATTACAGTCCAAATTTATTTTATTTTTTTAAATGTACACTACTGTTACACCAGATATGAGTTGCACTGGTGTGACACTGTGCCCTGGCAGGCCCTGAAACACACACGTGCGAAGGAAACTGACTGCTATTATTTCACAGTCAAATTTCTAGTTTTTTTTTTTTTTAATGTACACTACTGTTACACCAGATATGAGTTGCACTGGTGTGACACTGTGCCCTGGCAGGCCCTGAAACGCACACGTGTGAAGGAAACTGACTGCTATTATATGACAGTCAAAAACGTTTATTTTTTTTAAAATGCAAGCTATTGTGACACCAGATATGAGTGGTGTCACTGGGCAAGTGGGCACAGTATACGCTGTGAGCCTGACACACACGCTGGCAGGCAGGCAACTGCAATTAGATTACTCAGGGGAAAAAAAAGCGGAGATAAATCAATTAGCAGGTACTTACTCGTTCGATTGGCGCAAAGATTTTCTAACATACCTGGGGATAAAACTTACTAAAACAAGCTCTCTTTTAATTAAGCACAATCATATTCCTGTATTACATAAATTAAAAGATCAGTTAGAAAATTGAGGGACTTTGGGGACATCTTGGTTAGGGCGTGTGGCGGAACCAACCTCGCCACTGAACTGGAGAAGCCTGGTTGCTAGCCTCCTGCCCAGTGATTATGGTCCCTGGGAGATATTGCCCTTTAAGGGACTGAATTGGGGCTTATGGACTGCTACCATAATGTACTGACCCTTTAAGAACTACTTTTGGGCATGTGGATTGTATAATACTGTCCCCCCACAACAGGGCTGTTTAGCCAAAGGGGAGACAGTCGGTCTCCAGCAGCAGAGCGGTGTATCTAAAGGGGAGACAGTTGGTCTCCAGCAACCAGGCTTCAGCCCGACTACTCCCGTGGTAGTGCTGGCATCCGGGCAGAGTACCGCTGGTCTCTGCCCACTTAGCAACCCACCAAGGCAGCCTACCAGTCCCCCACACAGCCATGGTGAGGCACCTGGACATGGACCAATTTCTACTCTACCCAGGTGTAGTAACCAGTTATTGTGGGTGGGCTGTACTGCTGTTTCTGTTTTGTGGGTGGGTTGCTGGACTAACCAGGGCACTGACCGGCAGGAGGTCAGATACCCTGTTAGTCTATTTGGTAAAGGGGAGAAATGTGGCGGAACCAACCTCGCCACTGAGAACTGGAGAAGCCTGGTTGCTAGCCTCCTGCCCAGTGATTATGGTCCCTGGGAGATATTGCCCTTTAAGGGACTGAATTGGGGCTTATGGTAAGGCTCCAGACAAGCAAGCTACCACTGGCCACCAACTGTCAGTAAGGCTTCAGACAAGCAAGCTATCACTGGCCACCAACTGTCAGTAAGGCTCCAGACAAGCAAGCTACCACTGGCCACCAACTGTCAGTAAGGCTTCAGACAAGCAAGCTATCACTGGCCACCAACTGTCAGTAAGGCTTCAGACAAGCAAGCTATCACTGGCCACCAACTGTCAGTAAGGCTCCAGACAAGCAAGCTATCACTGGCCACCAACTGTCAGTAAGGCTTCAGACAAGCAAGCTATCACTGGCCACCAACTGTCAGTAAGGCTTCAGACAAGCAAGCTATCACTGGCCACCAACTGTCAGTAAGGCTTTAGACAAGCAAGCTACCACTGGCCACCAACTGTCAGTAAGGCTTTAGACAAGCAAGCTACCACTGGCCACCAACTGTCAGTAAGGCTTGAGAACGATCTACTGAAGTTCCGCCGGAGCTTAAAAACAGCTTTATTTGCTCAGGCGTACGGGATGACATGAATATTTTTAACTTGGTCCAAATGCATGTGATTATAATGCTGTTGTTTGCTGGATATTGTTTTGTCTGTTTTTTATTGCTGGTATGCGCATCGAGACCCTATGGGTAATAAGACTGCGTTTCTTAAGAATTTTTAATAAATAAATAAATAAGGGACTGAATTGGGGCTTATGGACTGCTACCATAATGTACTGACCCTTTAAGAACTACTTTTGGGCATGTGGATTGTATAATACTGTCCCTAGCCCTTTAAATACTTTGGGGACAGATTGGTACTTTTGTATATGGCACTTCAGACACAGTCGAAGCTGTCGAAGTTACCGAAGTGGGCGGTATCGAACAAAGGACCACGTGGCGGCGGCCATTTTAACTTCGAACACCGCCGACCCTTAACATCAACTCCACTTCGACACTTCGACTAAAGTCGAAGTACAGGCACACTTCGAATGGGACTTAGCCGTTTTTATGCCAGGAATTGACCGACCGCACAGCCCAAATCTATGGAACTGTTTTGGGCAAGAAAATGTGCTTGCGGTCGGTCATAAAAGGACTTCCGTGTAACTTTTGATCCACTGGAGGGATTTGCCTGAATTTTGGAAGTGTTTATGTTTAAAGTATGCTGAGTCTGAATATGTGATTTGTATGTGAATGTGATGTATGGTTTTGAAGTTACAGATATTGTGTAAAAGTTATGTTTTAAACTGTATATTAAGTGGATTATCTCTCAGGCTAAGGGGAGGGGATGTGTGGGTTGTACCATATCTCGGATTGGTTATTTTATGCCTCCCCCTGGGTGTGGCCTGTCTGTGTGAGATGGAAATAAAAGCCAGGCTGGATAAGCCAGTCCAGAGTTCCTGTTTTACCCTCAAAGTGAAGGGTCGTCTCATTATTGGGGGAAGGATTTATTGCATGCTGTTCCAGTTGACTGCTAGGAGTACAAGCCTATTCGTATGGTTCCTATTCAACGGTCTACAGCATTCATATGCTAGAGAGGATTCCTATGCTTCTTCAGTTCGGTGATTGTGGTGTCTGCCAGAGTGCTTGAAGTCCTCAGGAAGCGCTAGGAGCATCCATTAACGGAGGTACCAAGTCGGGGTGCCAGGTGATCCGTTACATTGGTGGCAGCGGTGGGATGGCGTCCTAGTGCGAGGTAAAGCAGCTCGGAGACACAGTTCGTTGGGATTTACAAAGTAAGGGCGACGCTAGTGGTCATACAGCGTCCCTGTTTACATAAAGATTTGGGAAAATGGGGTTCGTAGACCCCTGGGCAACACACACACCTGAGGAAGAGAGTGAATTAGAATGGAGAGATAATGCCCGGAAAGAATTATGGTACGATGCCCTGGAGGAAGTCCAGTATCAACGGCAGCAGCGCCTTCCTGGTGTCGCATACCAATTGGAGGAACAAATGGCCTGGCGGATGCCGCTTCTGGGAGACCAACCCGGAGGGCAGCGGGTAAGACAACTTGAGTACCTGGTGGAAAGGGAACTGAGCCTGGATGCCTCATACCGGGCACTGTGGTGGTGCACTGTCCAGCCAGAGACATGGAGGGCAGAGGGCATCCAGCCAGAGGGGGAGAACTACGCTAGCCCTGGCCTGTTGTGGAAAGCCTTAGCGGAAGACGTCGACTTCGGCAGTCCAGCAGAGTCACGGTACTGGGCTATCTTGCATTACCGAGGTGAGATGATACAGGGCCCGAGATCTATTGGACTGGGAGAAGACCTCCGCCGTTTCGCTGCCATGGAACGAGAGCTGGAGATGGACTATGTAGAACTATTAAATTCCTGCCAGCCGCAGAGCAGGGACGCAGACCGGGAAAACTGGGTGGCAGACCCAGACCTGCTAGCCTACAGCTGGGAAAACGTGGCCGAGGTACCCCCTGCTTCACTACCAGCTGCAGAAGTTGGGGACCTCATAGACTGGTCCTGGAGAGACCCACAGATGGCAGATGGAGATGGGACCGAGATCTCTCTACCGGCCCTACAGGGATGCTGGGCAGTCGGCCTAGATCCCCAGCGGCAGTGTGCGTTACAGGGAGCTGAAGGTGCCGTTCTTGCTCCACAGCGGCAGTCTACGGTGCAGGGAGAGGAGCCTGTTATCCCCTCTCCCCAGCGGCTGAAGGTGTGTAAGGGAGAGGAGTTTGTTATTCCCTCTCCCCAGCGGCAGCACAGCTCACCAAGGGGAGACAGTAAGCACCTCACCAGCGCAGATGGGACCGTGGTCTCTGCGCCCTGCCTACAGGGAGTACAGAGGGTCAGCCCTGCTCCCCAGCGGCTGAAAGTGTGTAAGGGAGAGGAGTTTGTTACCCCCTCTCCCCAGCGGCAGCTTAGCACACCAAGGGGAGACAGTAAGCCCCACACCAGCGCAGATGGGACCGTGGTCTCTGCGCCCAAGTTACAGGGAGCTGAAGGGGCCGTCCTCCCTCCCCAGCGGCAGTGTGATTTGTTGGGAATTGGGAGCCCAGTCTCCATTCCCCAGCGGCAGAGTATCCAGCAGGGAATGGAGAGCCCAGCCCCCTTTCCCCCACAGAAGGACTCTGTGCTGGGAGGAGAGACAGTCGGTCTCCCTCCACAGAGACGGGAAGTATGCATGGGAGAGGAGATTGTTACCACCTCTCCCCAGCGGCGGATCATTAATGTACAGGGAATAGAGAGCCCAGTCTCCATTCCCCAGCGGCAGAGTGTTCTAATGGGAGAGGAGCTGGTTACCACCTCTCCCCAGCGGCAGCTTAATGTACCAGGGGGAGACTGTAAGCCCCACACCTGTGCAGATGGGACCGTGGTCTCTGCACTTCCAGCACAGGGGGTAGGGACGGTCGGTCCTGCCCCCCCACAACAGGGTTGTTTAGCCAAAGGGGAGACAGTCGGTCTCCGGCAGCAGAGCGGTGTATCTAAAGGGGAGACAGTTGGTCTCCAGCAACCAGGCTTCAGCCCGACTACTCCCGTGGTAGTGCTGGCATCCGGGCAGAGTACCGCTGGTCTCTGCCCACTTAGCAACCCACCAATGTTGATGTTACCTCCCACACATCCCCTCCCCTTAGTGTGACACATAATGCCATTATGCATACAGTGTAAAATATACTTTTACACAACTTTCATAACTTTAAAACCATACATCACATTCACATAAAAATACATATCCACAATCAATCCATTCAGGGGAACAACATATTAAAAAATGGCATGAATCCGACCAGGGGTTCAAAAGTTACTAAAAGTATATTTTGTTCCTTTCTGGCTGGCAGAAAAACATCCCCACAATGCACCCTGGTTTCCTCCCTTCTGCCCTGGAGTTAATTGGAGAAGTAATCCAATTACCCAGGACTAAAGGCAGACTCCATTAACCACATGGTTGCAAAACAACATAAAACACTTTAAAATACATAAAGTCACATTTACACATAACACACAGACATTTCACCTATCCCCAGATAGCTGGGATCTGCACGCACAAAACTACCGAATAGCGCGCAGATCCTACTCACACAGTACAATTGCCATGGAGCTAAAGTCTTTCCCATAGTCTTTCATTATATGAATAGGCTCCATGGTATGGCTATCTGGGGTATCACATTCCCATAAAGTCTGGTCCATAGTCCAAAGGCAAGAGGCGGGCAATAAGCCCCCTCCAAGGACACGTGGCGAGGTCGGTTTCGCCACACTGACCGGCAGGAGGTCAGATACCCTGTTAGTCTATTTGGTAAAGGGGAGAAATGTGGTGGAACCAACCTCGCCACTGAGAACTGGAGAAGCCTGGTTGCTAGCCTCCTGCCCAGTGATTATGGTCCCTGGGAGATATTGCCCTTTAAGGGACTGAATTGGGGCTTATGGACTGCTACCATAATGTACTGACCCTTTAAGAACTACTTTTGGGCATGTGGATTGTATAATACTGTCCCTAGCCCTTTAAATACTTTGGGGACAGATTGGTACTTTTGTATATGGCACTTCAGACACAGTCGAAGCTGTCGAAGTTACCGAAGTGGGCGGTATCGAACAAAGGACCACGTGGCGGCGGCCATTTTAACTTCGAACACCGCCGACCCTTAACATCAACTCCACTTCGACACTTCGACTAAAGTCGAAGTACAGGCACACTTCGAATGGGACTTAGCCGTTTTTATGCCAGGAATTGACCGACCGCACAGCCCAAATCTATGGAACTGTTTTGGGCAAGAAAATGTGCTTGCAGTCGGTCATAAAAGGACTTCCGTGTAACTTTTGATCCACTGGAGGGATTTGCCTGAATTTTGGAAGTGTTTATGTTTAAAGTATGCTGAGTCTGAATATGTGATTTGTATGTGAATGTGATGTATGGTTTTGAAGTTACAGATATTGTGTAAAAGTTATGTTTTAAACTGTATATTAAGTGGATTATCTCTCAGGCTAAGGGGAGGGGATGTGTGGGTTGTACCATATCTCGGATTGGTTATTTTATGCCTCCCCCTGGGTGTGGCCTGTATGTGTGAGATGGAAATAAAAGCCAGGCTGGATAAGCCAGTCCAGAGTTCCTGTTTTACCCTCAAAGTGAAGTGTCGTCTCATTATTGGGGGAAGGATTTATTGCATGCTGTTCCAGTTGACTGCTAGGAGTGTAAGCCTATTCGTATGGTTCCTATTCAACGGTCTACAGCATTCATATGCTAGAGAGGATTCCTATGCTTCTTCAGTTCGGTGATTGTGGTGTCTGCCAGAGTGCTTGAAGTCCTCAGGAAGCGCTAGGAGCATCCATTAACAGAGGTACCAAGTCGGGGTGCCAGGTGATCCGTTACATTGGTGGCAGCGGTGGGATGGCGTCCTAGTGTGAGGTAAAGCAGCTCGGAGACACAGTTCGTTGGGATTTACAAAGTAAGGGCGACGCTAGTGGTCATACAGCGTCCCTGTTTACATAAAGATTTGGGAAAATGGGGTTCGTAGACCCCTGGGCAACACACACACCTGAGGAAGAGAGTGAATTAGAATGGAGAGATAATGCCCGGAAAGAATTATGGTACGATGCCCTGGAGGAAGTCCAGTATCAACAGCAGCAGCGCCTTCCTGGTGTCGCATACCAATTGGAGGAACAAATGGCCTGGCGGATGCCGCTTCTGGGAGACCAACCCGGAGGGCAGCGGGTAAGACAACTTGAGTACCTGGTGGAAAGGGAACTGAGCCTGGACGCCTCATACCGGGCACTGTGGTGGTGCACTGTCCAGCCAGAGACATGGTGGGCAGAGGGCATCCAGCCAGAGGGGGAGAACTACGCTAGCCCTGGCCTGTTGTGGAAAGCCTTAGCGGAAGACGTCGACTTCGGCAGTCCAGCAGAGTCACGGTACTGGGCTATCTTGCATTACCGAGGTGAGATGATACAGGGCCCGAGATCTATTGGACTGGGAGAAGACCTCCGCCGTTTCGCTGCCATGGAACGAGAGCTGGAGATGGACTATGTAGAACTATTAAATTCCTGCCAGCCGCAGAGCAGGGACGCAGACCGGGAAAACTGGGTGGCAGACCCAGACCTGCTAGCCTACAGCTGGGAAAACGTGGCCGAGGTACCCCCTGCTTCACTACCAGCTGCAGAAGTTGGGGACCTCATAGACTGGTCCTGGAGAGACCCACAGATGGCAGATGGAGATGGGACCGAGATCTCTCTACCGGCCCTACAGGGATGCTGGGCAGTCGGCCTAGATCCCCAGCGGCAGTGTGCGTTACAGGGAGCTGAAGGTGCCGTTCTTGCTCCCCAGCTTCAGTCTACGGTGCAGGGAGAGGAGCCTGTTATCCCCTCTCCCCAGCGGCTGAAGATGTGTAAGGGAGAGGAGTTTGTTATTCCCTCTCCCCAGCGGCAGCACAGCTCACCAAGGGGAGACAGTAAGCCCCTCACCAGCGCAGATGGGACCGTGGTCTCTGCGCCCAAGTTACAGGGAGCTGAAGGGGCCGTCCTCCCTCCCCAGCGGCAGTGTGATTTGTTGGGAATTGGGAGCCCAGTCTCCATTCCCCAGCGGCAGAGTATCCAGCAGGGAATGGAGAGCCCAGCCCCCTTTCCCCCACAGCAGGACTCTGTGCTGGGAGGAGAGACAGTCGGTCTCCCTCCACAGAGACGGGAAGTATGCATGGGAGAGGAGATTGTTACCACCTCTCCCCAGCGGCGGATCATTAATGTACAGGGAATAGAGAGCCCAGTCTCCATTCCCCAGCGGCAGAGTGTTCTAATGGGAGAGGAGCTGGTTACCACCTCTCCCCAGCGGCAGCTTAATGTACCAGGGGGAGACTGTAAGCCCCACACCTGTGCAGATGGGACCGTGGTCTCTGCACTTCCAGCACAGGGGGTAGGGACGGTCGGTCCTGCCCCCCCACAACAGGGCTGTTTAGCCAAAGGGGAGACAGTCGGTCTCCAGCAGCAGAGCGGTGTATCTAAAGGGGAGACAGTTGGTCTCCAGCAACCAGGCTTCAGCCCGACTACTCCCGTGGTAGTGCTGGCATCCGGGCAGAGTACCGCTGGTCTCTGCCCACTTAGCAACCCACCAAGGCAGCCTACCAGTCCCTCACACAGCCATGGTGAGGCACCTGGACATGGACCAATTTCTACTCTACCCAGGTGTAGTAACCAGTTATTGTGGGTGGGCTGTACTGCTGTTTCTGTTTTGAGGGTGGGTTGCTGGACTAACCAGGGCACTGACCGGCAGGAGGTCAGATACCCTGTTAGTCTATTTGGTAAAGGGGAGAAATGTGGCGGAACCAACCTCGCCACTGAGAACTGGAGAAGCCTGGTTGCTAGCCTCCGACCCGCCTCCTGCCCAGTGATTATGGTCCCTGGGAGATATTGCCCTTTACGGGACTGAATTGGGGCTTTTGGACTGCTACCATAATGTACTGACCCTTTAAGAACTACTTTTGGGCATGTGGATTGTATAATACTGTCCCTAGCCCTTTAAATACTTTGGGGACAGATTGGTACTTTTGTATATGGCACTTCAGACACAGTCGAAGCTGTCGAAGTTACCGAAGTGGGCGGTATCGAACAAAGGACCACGTGGCGGCGGCCATTTTAACTTCGAACACCGCCGACCCTTAACATCAACTCCACTTCGACACTTCGACTAAAGTCGAAGTACAGGCACACTTCGAATGGGACTTAGCCGTTTTTATGCCAGGAATTGACCGGCCGCACAGCCCAAATCTATGGAACTGTTTTGGGCAAGAAAATGTGCTTGCGGTCGGTCATAAAAGGACTTCCGTGTAACTTTTGATCCACTGGAGGGATTTGCCTGAATTTTGGAAGTGTTTATGTTTAAAGTATGCTGAGTCTGAATATGTGATTTGTATGTGAATGTGATGTATGGTTTTGAAGTTACAGATATTGTGTAAAAGTTATGTTTTAAACTGTATATTAAGTGGATTATCTCTCAGGCTAAGGGGAGGGGATGTGTGGGTTGTACCATATCTCGGATTGGTTATTTAATGCCTCCCCCTGGGTGTGGCCTGTATGTGTGAGATGGAAATAAAAGCCAGGCTGGATGAGCCAGTCCAGAGTTCCTGTTTTACCCTCAAAGTGGAGTGTCGTCTCATTATTGGGGGAAGGATTTATTGCATGCTGTTCCAGTTGACTGCTAAGAGTGTAAGCCTATTCGTATGGTTCCTATTCAACGGTCTACAGCATTCATATGCTAGAGAGGATTCCTATGCTTCTTCAGTTCGGTGATTGTGGTGTCTGCCAGAGTGCTTGAAGTCCTCAGGAAGCGCTAGGAGCATCCATTAACGGAGGTACCAAGTCGGGGTGCCAGGTGATCCGTTACAGGGCGTGTACATACAATTCAAATGATGGCCTTACCCCATATATTGTATCTTTTTCGAACTATACCTATGGCTGTGCCAAAAAATATATTTTAAAAATTTCAACATATGTTTAACTCATACATATGGAAAAAAAAAACGCCAAGGGTGTCAGCTAGGCTTACAGAGCTTCCATATCTACAAGGCGGATTGGGTATTCCTAACATTATTAAATATTATCAGGCATCTACGTTGTCCTATGCTTTGGCAGTACTTTTCCGTTTAAATTCACCAGTATGGTTAAAACTGGAACAAGCTTGCGCTAAACCCTATTTAATAGAAAAGCTTTTATGGGAGACCTTAATGAATGGGTCAGTAGGCAAAAACATGCTTTCTACGACAAAATGAATGCTCTATCATTGGTCAAAATGGACTCCTAAATTGCTAAAAGGTGTAAAGCTATTAGTCTTAGCACCATTATATGTAATAAAGTACTTTATACAAGATTTAAATTTGAATACTTGGGAATACACATATGTTATATAATGAGGCAGGGCTCAAATCATATCCTAGTTTGCAGGCAGAGTTTGCCCTTCCGAATAAAGAGGTATTTTCATATTTAAGGATCAAGACTTTTTTGTTAGAAAATAAGCTGTTAAAATTAGATATGGCCTTAGTGACTTGGTTGGGTAAATTCTGTTTGAACCCTAATATGGAGAGTAAACCTCTTTCAATATGCTATAAAAGCCTTTTATATGTAAATAGGGAAGAAAAGTTGCCTTATATGATATTATGGGAACGAGACCTATTAAAACCTTTGATCTATCCCATTGGTATCAAACTATAAAAATTACTAAACAAATTTCTCACAGCCTTACATATTGGGAAGCTTATAGCAAAATATTAATGCGTTGGTACTTAGTTCCCGCAAAAGTGTCTCGAATGTATGAAGCTGCCTCTGACAGGTGCTGGAGGTGTCAATGGGAGAAGGGAACTTTATTACATATTTTTGGGGGATGCTCTCGTCTTGTACAGTTTTGGAACGATGTTAAACTAGTAATTCAAATTTTAATGGATACAGTGATACCAAATTTCCCTGAGTTCTATCTTTTACAAATATACCAAGAGTGGAGTCGAATAAAAAATACATACGGGGTGTTTATTTACAGACTGTGGTGGGATGATGAAAGGAAAGTGCTTGCCACAAAGTTTTTGGAGAAAAGGGGACTAACATTAGGAGACTGGGTGAGTAAAATATCGTACAAACTTGTTTTGCAATATGGCTTTAAATATTGCAATTTTCTTGTACCAGGACCTACCTTTTTGATTCACCAGATAAGACTATACATTGATCAGCCATGTCTACTCCCCCTAAAAACTTGCTTCAATCTACAATGTACTTCAGTTTTTCTAGCTGCTCAGTTCTTCCTCTGACAGACACTGGCACTGTTCTTCATCATGCATTGTAAACAGTTTCGATGATATAGGTTGCTTGAAAAGCAGTCTACCTTTAAATTTCATCAGGGATTCTTCAATGCAAATGTGTTTTTTTTTTTTGAGGGCATAGTTTTCTGAAAATTTGTGAGACAGGATTTGGATAAGGGGCCAGATTTTGTATAGCCTGTCAAACAATGGGTCTTTTCTAAGGGGGCACAGTGCGTTATCGTTAAATCGAAGGAATTGCCGTAGTTGCAGGTAGCGATCCCTCTTCATAACCTCTGGGAAAAGATGTGTAGCCAGGTGCTTGTGCCAGTAGGACCTGATACTGGGCCATTGGACAATACCCATTACCAGGGTTAAAGCCTTAAATCCTTTCATCTCTGCAACATCAGTGGGTTGCCACATTTTCTTTGTATGATGTGTTCCTAGATTTGCATTAAGGTATTGGCTGGCAAACAGGTTTGTTTTCTCAACCATAATCTCAATTATGTTGTCTGACATAAACAGCTCAAATTAGTCAATTGGCTCACAATCATACAATGTTACTGTGATGCCTGGTGTAGCAGTGAATGGGGGTATTTCTGGGGCAGTCAGGTTTTGGGGTGCCCAGTTTACCTTTAACAGTGGGCCTCGTAAACGCCCTCTTGTAGATGTAGTGAGGCACCAGCACTTGTGGGGTCAATGTCAGAGACTGTGATAGTCACTGTCTGCAATAGTGTCACTATCAAAGTCTACCAGAATAGTGTATGCCTTCTCCGACTTATTGTAGCGTGCTATTCTTGGGGGAGTCATGCTACTCAGTAACTAAAGGTTTAATTTACTTTGCCTACTTGTCTAACACACTACTCACACCCACCCCCAATTCTCACTTCCACCCACAAAAACAAAGATAAAATTACTGATCGCAGTTCAAACAGCTGCGATCAGTACTAAAAGGGATATAGAATACAGAATCCAGCGCACTCGCTTATTCACTTAACAATGATTTTAAATCTTAGAGATTGTAATAGTTTTATATAAAAACACGTCACCTAGGCAACAAATAATGGGGGTTTAGTTACATTATATGATCATATATTTCAAAAGCCTGCCACAACGTCAATGTACCCCATTCTTGGCAGGTCCTACACTAGCAGCCTAATGCTTGCTCTTATGAGATGAATCCACTTGGGAAATACTTCCTTACTGGGACTCTCTGCAAGTCAAGGCTAAATAGGGTCCTGGAATGAGGCACCTGTGACAGGGAGGGGTGCAAAACCAAGAAGTTGGCCCTATTTAGCCTTGACTTGCAGAGAGTCCATGTGTGTAATGCTGCCTGACTGAGACATATCCCTGTTATCTACATCCTCTGGCAATAATGGTTGCGCATCACTCATTTCTTCCAACTGATGTGTAAATAACTCCTCTGACAGATCAAGTAAAGCGGCTGTGGTGCTAGTGTTGGTGGTGGCGGCAGGCGGGCGAGTGGTAACTTGAGAGGTGCCCGAAGCTAAGCTGGAGGAGGATGGTGCGTCAAGGTTCCGAGCGAAAGCTGTAGAAGATTGGGTGTCCTGTGTTAGCCAGTCAACTATGTCCTCAGAACTTTTCGAGTTTAGGGTACGTGGCCTCTGAACACTGGGCATTTTTCTAGGGCCAAAGGGAATCACAGCACCACGACCACAACGGCCCCTGCGGGGTGGCCTGCCTCTGCCTGTCATTTTTTTTTCGATTAGTGGTACTGTGCGTGCAAGCTACTGTGACAACAGATATGAGTGGCACTGTGCACTGGCAGAAGTTGGCAGAGTAGACGCTATAGGCCTGACACACGCTTGCAGACAACTAACTGCTATTCAATCTATTACAGTCCAAATTTATTTTATTTTTTTAAATGTACACTACTGTTACACCAGATATGAGTTGCACTGGTGTGACACTGTGTCCTGGCAGGCCCTGAAACACACACGTGTGAAGGAAACTGACTGCTATTATTTCACAGTCAAATTTCTAGTTTTTTTTTTTTTTTTTAATGTACACTACTGTTACACCAGATATGAACTCCCGACTTTATGAACTTTTTTCTGGATGTGCCGCCATTTTGTTTCACCTCCATTTTGTGTCAGTGGTCCACGGATCAAGACCGAGAAGAGTGCTTTGGAGCACAAACAAGAAGAGAATAAGAAGAATTTGTGGTCAGGAGTAGACAAGAAGAGAGATGAGGATCAGGAACACAGTTCCTGAAGATAATGGGAAGTCTAAAAAACAGGTCTAGATTGTACTGTATTCTTTTTGTGCTTTCATGGGCATACATTACAGATCCTGTAATATTAATGCACTGTGTGCTATTGAATATAGATTTGTCTGTGTGTGTCTGATATAGCTGTCTGTGTGTATGTGTGTTTGCCATTGTGCCATGTTTTGGAAGGCAGCAATAGTAAGGAGCAGGAGGAGGGCTGAAAAAGGGGAGAAGGAAGAAAGTTTGAGAGCTGTAAAAATAAAAGGAGTAACAGAAAAGTGATAAAGGAGAGGGGAAAGCTGATAATGAAGAAAATGAATAAGTAGGAAGGTTTTAGAGAGGTTCCCCATTGAACAAGTGCAGCATGTCTTGATGATAATCTTGATGATAATTTAAAGATTTCAATATGGTATGCATGCCTTTAAAATTCCTACAACATACTTGTATTTGATATGCTTTCATGTTGTATTTGTACTTAATAATTTAGGTTTTCAATGGTAACATTTGTTGGTCAGGAACGGAACCCGTGTTTATTACATTGTGTATATGGGAAATTAGTTCTCACTTTATGAACTCTCACTTTATGAACTAGGCTTCGGAACCAATTAGTTCGTAAAGTCGGGAACTACCTGTATATGACAGTCAAAAACTTTTTTTTTTTTTTAAATGCAAGCTATTGTGACACCAGATATGAGTGGTGTCACTGGGCAAGTGGGCACAGTATACGCTGTGAGCCTGACACACACGCTGGCAGGCAGGCAACTGCAATTAGATTACTCAGGAAAAAAAAAAAGCAGACTGATGTTCTAGCCCTAAAAAGGGCTTTTTGGGGTGCTGTCCTTACAGCAGAGATCAGATGAGTCCTTCAGGACTGTAGTGGACACTGAATACACTAGCCTAGCTATCGATTTCCCTATTAAATCAGCAGCAGCTACACTGTCCCTCCTCTCACTAAGAATGCAGCTTCCGAATGAATCTAAAATGGATGCTGTCTGGGAGGGAAGGTCTGCTGCTGATTGGCTGGAATGTGTCTGCTGACTGTCAAGTACAGGGTCAAAGTTTACTCAATGATGACGAATAGGGGGCGGACCGAACATCGCATATGTTCGCCCGCCGTGGCGAACGCGAACAAGCTATGTTCGCCGGGAACTATTCGCCGGCGAACTATTCGGGACATCTCTAGTAGTGAGGTTCATTAATTATAAAAAACAAACAGCAAGAATCACTAAAATCTTTTCAAGAAATGTTCTAAACATTTAACCATTATAAAGAAAAAAGTTGTGAGAAGTGGCCTTAAAAATATAACTTTAATTGTAAATGCAAGTGGGAGAAATAAACTAAGAAATCAAGCTATCCCAGGTTGTCAGGGGTATGCCTGGGAGGATAATGCCCAAAATAATGCAGAGGAGAATGCAACAATGTATTTTGGGGGGGAAGAAAGGCATAACCAGAAGAAACTGAAGAGAATGGAAAAACCTATGAACAGCATCAGTTGTGATCACATTGTGTATGATAACAAGGAATAAACATCTGAGCACATTCTATTCAGCATCATCATCCCTTTTGTGAAGACTTTGTGAACTTAGTTGGCCAACTAGGTCTTTCACAAAATTAAAGGTTATGCCCAATTTGTGGGCAGCTTGGGAGAGCATTAAAATTCACTATTCCTCCCATATCTACATAAAGCGCTGCACATGACTTTCCAAGGAGACTATTGATGATTTGATTTGCTTCTCCCATTTGCTGGCTGCTGGCCATTGCCCCTCCTCCATTGGGTCCATTATATTTCCTATGTGGTATTCTCTTTGCTGGCTTGTGTTCTTGGTAACTGGCTGGCTTGTAGGATGGCTTGCTGGCTTGTGTTCTTGGTAACTGGCTGGCTTGTAGGATGGCTGTCTGGCAATGTCTGTATAGATTTGTACTGAAGGCTTGCTGACTCTGCCTTGATCCTTTTTTTTTTCTTCTTTTTTTAGAGCTCTATCTGGCAATATGTATTGGCATTTTTAATTGGCTACATTTTCCAGTCCCATGATTGACTTTAAATTCTAAAATGATACGGTTTCCACTTGCCACATGCTAACCAGTGTAGCATGATGATAGAATATGCAAGAAAAAAAAAAGTTTTCAGTAAACTGACCTGCTACAACTTTATATAATAAAGTATCCACAAATTAAAACTCAAAAAGTTCCTTCAAATTAATTATCTTTTACTTCCTTGTTGAAATTGAATTATGTCCAAGTTATAACATATGCATTCCATGTACTCTTTGCTAGGGCTCTCATCAAGATCAACCTGGATGATATCAAATCTATTGTCATAGGCAGTCTGGCAGCTCCACACTGCTCTTAGGCATCTGCAACCAACATCTGGAATCTGTAATTGAAAACAATAAATAGCATCTGCTGTACTATTATCCTGCAATATGCATTGCTTTTAACCAAATGTTATACTTCAGGCAAAATTAAAACCAGATTTTGCAACAAATTAATTTCCAAGTCATATTTAGAATGCATAGCATTGATGACCTGAACTACCCACTTGTCACAATGAAACAATTTTTTTTGTACATTTCTTTTATTTTTGACGTGGAATTATATAGTTCATTGATAGTACCCATAGATCAGTAACAAGTGACGACCTAAGCAGAAATGTATAACTTGACATGAGTGAGGAACATGAAAGGTAACCTACGCAGAGATATCATTTACCTTTGTACAATTGTACAATGATTAGCAATATATTGATTGTATAAACGGTCTAGTGAAATATCTTGGACATAATGTGATAAAGACACATGAAAAAAGGACTAACAACTTGCAGTATGAGATGTTGAAAAAAGGTAGATGATATGCTCATCAGCTTACCTACAATTAAATGCCAACGCATCAGGCAGATAGAAAAATAGCATGTTGACATTTTGTATGTGCTGCTGTATTAACTTGGTAATTGTCAATATACTAATATATACGAAATATAAGAGAAAACGCAAAAGGCATATTAACCGCTGGTGTGTGGACTGCTAGCCTCAGCTAGCAGGCCACACACGCACATAAATGATTGCACACACATATTATAACTAAACAAAAGCATTGCCCCCCCAGCACATGCACTGACACGTCTCCCATCGATTCATCCTATACCTATGCATATTATTTGTTTCGGGGTAAGCCCCCTCAAGGCTCTCAACCCGGGATTGCAGTAATGGCCAATGGACAGTCCGGAACCCGGACGGGCATTGGGTTGTTGGGATTTTCTTCTCGGCTTCCTCTGGGTTGTGTTGAGTGAAGAGCTTTATGACAGGCGGTGAATGTTCTCCACAATCTGGCCCTGTCATTTGTCCAACTTCAGCGAGAACTGAAAAGATTTATTTTAGCCATGCCATAGTTCACTCCAGCATACTTTGTGTGGTGGAGGTAAGCATTGTGCCCGCCATCTTAGCACATGCAGGGAGATAGGCCTCACATTTCTGTGTCAACTGCAAGGTCATGTTTCCACCAGTGGTTGATTTATCAAGCCTAAGAGTAGATGCAAGGATATCCCTCATCGACGGGAAGCGGACTCAGAGCCCCAGCCGTGTCCATTTGCTCCTGCGAGGAGTTCGTCCACCACTCCTTCGTTCCCAGGTAGGCTGCAGTCAATGCGTTTGGTTTAAAACGCCCATCGTGTGACGAGACACTTCAGAGTGGGGGAGACTAAGCCACAGAGTGGCCCAGTATAACCAAGTCTGGACTTTTCATAAAGTCAATAAATGTGCACTTTGTTTTACTTTTATCTTAATTCCAGACTACAAACTTGTCAGCAATAGGAAATAATTCAAGGATTGTTCCTTTGTAGAGTTGAGCGGACACCTGGATGTTCGGGTTTGCCGAGTTCGGACGAACTTTGTTAAAAAGTTCGAGTTCGGGCTTGAACTTAAACCGAACCCCATTGAAGTCAATGGGGACCCACACATTTGGGCTCTAAAATGGCTCTAAAAAAATCTTGTAAAGGGCTAGACGGCTGCAAAAGGAACTAAAATGGGCGTAAGAGTAGGACAAGTGCCCTGCAAACAAATGTGGATAGGGAAATAACTTAAAATAACATAAAATACATAAAAATTAAAAATAATAATCTTGAACTAGGAGGAAGAGGTGGATCTGGAGTAGGAGGTTGAGGAGGCGGTGACCGTAGGTGGAAGCGGCGCTGGAGGAGGAGGAGGTAGCCAACACTGTTTTTTATTTATTTTTTAATTGGTGTAGCCCCCAAAATATTGGGACATATAAAAAAAGAAACATTTGCGGCCTGCAGTGCATTTCTTGCAGTCCAATAACGCTATCAGGTTTTTAAAACTGTCCGACTCCACCGGACGGAATGACAGCGTTTCAAAGGCCAGGAATTTTGAAATGCCTCGCTTCATGCTCTGAATGCACAGCGTGCAAACCACTTGTGTCTTGTCTTCAGCACATTGTGTGAAGAACTGCCACGCCAGGGAACTCCTTGGAGCTGGCTTTGGTGTGCTCGGTCCCTGGGTGCGGTGGGCAGTAGCAGGCGTACTGTCTAGGGGACGGCCGCTCCGTTTTTGCGCCCTGCTCCCTCTTATGCTGTGCTGGTGCCTCTGTGCGACCACAGCCTATTCCTCCAAACTGCACACGTCACTTGCATGACCTTGATTCCATGTGGGGTCTAGGACCTCATCATCCTCCACATCATCTTCCACCCCACTCCTCAACCCTGCCCTCCTTGCCGGTCTGCACACTGCAGAAAGCCACAGCAGTTGGCACCTGTGTTTTTCCAGCATGTAAAGTTCACTAAGAATAACTTACTGAAATGGCAAACACTATAATTGGTACAGCCTGTAGATTAGTGATAAAGATTATGGTCCCAGGTGTGTCCTGGAGCCCTCCCAGTGTAAGTAGTCAGCTTGCGATTTGACAACTTACCTGGGTTCCACTGGGTGTTGGTAGCACCTTCCTGTGCTGGCAGGTCCTGAACAGGAGCCTCAGGCACCTGGGTGCCTGCTGGTAACTTCCTCCCATGGAAAGTTGTCAAGCTGGAGTGGTAATGTTGCGTGGAGTGTTAAAGAGTTAAAGTGCAAGTAATCTAAATTGTATCTCCAAATATTTCATATACAGTATAATGGCAACCTATGTAAAACTTGTGCGGTATACTTCAATAACTCATTCTTTTGCAGGCGAACTGAACATCTAGAATGACAAACATGCTTCAGAGTTGGGTTTTTCATTTTTTTAAGCTTTTTTTTTTATATTTATACACTTTTTAAAATATTATTTTATTCACTTATTTAAAATCACTGAAAAATTTAAATTGTAAAGTCTGCAAAGGACATATGGAAATTGTTTTAGAATTGTATCCAGGCAACAGTTTTCTCTATAAACTGACCTCTCAGTTTGACTTGTGAGGGTATTGCCCCAGAATTACAATATTGTTTAAGTACCTCTTAGCTATTGATAACTGGTTTAAATATAGCTAGTTATCTGGTAGTTTCTAGTGTAGAAAATATCAATCTGTTTTCTATCACTTAGATCTGTTTAACAAGTGTTGTATTTGTGAAACAATATTACAAGTGACCAATGTAGTAAATTCAAATCAAAGTTCCGATTGCCAAAAAAAATTCTCGCCCATTTTCTGTGGGTTATTGCATTTTTAAGATGTACACTTATTGTATCACACGAGCCATGCACAGGTAGATTGTCTGGCACGTTGTTTTGGTGTTTGGTTTTTAACTTTGTAGTTGTGTCTTTACACAATATAGAAATGTATATTAACCCCTTAAGACCGCAGGACGTACTATGCCGTCCTTATTTTGGTGGCTCTAAACGCCGCAGGACGGCATAGTACGTCCTGGGCGGTCTTCAGCCCCACGTGGCCGGCGGAACATGGCCGCTGCAGATCGCGGTCGGGGGGCATGCCTGGCCCCCCAGGCAGCCCCCCTGTGCCTGGGGACCGCGGTCTGCAGCTTCCGATCGCAGTGACAGGCTGTCACTGCGATCGGTATTTACCATGTGTCAGCCGATTTTAAAATCGGCTGACACATGGAGCCGGCGGAATTCTCTGCAGCAGATCGCGGTCGGGGGACATGCCTGGCCCCCCAAGCAGTCCCCCTGCGGTCAGTGACCGCGATCTGCAGAGTATGATCGCAGGGAGAGGCTGTCTCTGCGATCTGAATGCAGAGATAGCCTCTCCCTGCGATCTGATCGCAGTGACAGTCTGTCACTGCGATCAGAGGTTACTATGTGTCAGCCTATTGGCTGACACATAGTAACTGCAGGCAGGATCCCCCTGCAGATCGCGGTGGGGGGCATGCCTGGCCACCCAGGCACTCCCCCTGTGGCCAATTACCGCGATCTGCAGGAGGTGATCACAGTGACAGCCTGTCACTGTGATCACTGATCCTGTGTGTCAGCCAGTGATGTAAAATCACTGGCTGACACTGTCTCTGCCCCTCTCCTCCCCTATTAACCCCTTAATGTAAAAAAAAAAAAAAAATTAGAGTTAAAAATAAAATACACTTACATCATTTATATATATATTATATATATATGATCTATATATAATATATATATATATATACGCACACATTTACACATACACTAAGTGTATTTTAATATTTATATATATAATTATATATATATATATATATTAATATCAAAATACACGTAGAAGGATATTGATTAAATATATACATAATTATATATATATATATATATATTATAATAAAAAAATTTGTAAATACGTAAAAAAAATTAAAATAAAAAATAAATAATTAAAAATATATATGTGTGTAATTTCGTTCTAACTGTATTTTGATAATATATATATATATATATCTATCTATATATATATATATATATATATAGATCAAAATACACGTAGAACGAAATAATATACCCAAGTATATACGTATACATCACTATATGTATACCTATATATAAATAAAAATAATAGTAAAAAAATTATATACATATATATACATATATATATATACACACACGTGTATATATAATAATTTTACATATATATTTATGTAATAATTTTACATAATTAGGTATCCTAATTAATTACAATTAGCGGGACCTGCCTAACAACCCAGGCCGAAAGTATAGGGAATTTAATTTGCTAGCACTATATTTAACCCTATAACTTTCCAAGACACTATAAAACCTGTACATGGGGGGTACTGTTTTACTCGGGAGACATCGCTGAATACAAATATTTGTGTTTCAAAACCGTAAAATTTATTACAACAATGATATCGTCAGGGAAAGTGAAATTTATTGCCTTTTTCGCACACAAACGGCACTTACACTGACGATATTTTTGCTGTCATACTTTTTACTGTTTTGAAACACAAATATTTGTGTTCAGCAAAGTCTCCTGAGTATAACAGTACCCCTCATGTACAGGTTTTATGGTGTTTTCAAAAGTTACAGAGTCAAATATAAGGCTTGCGTTTCAGTTTTTTCACAATGAAATTCGCCAGATTGGTTACGTTGGCTTTGAGACCGTATAGTAGCCCAGAAATAAGAATTACCTCCATAATGGCATACCATTTGCAAAAGTAGACAACCCAAGGTATTGCAAATGGGGTATGTTCAGTCTTTTTTAGTAGCCACTTAGTCACAAACACTGGCCAAAATTGGCTTTCAAATTAGTTTTTTGCATTTTTCACACACAAACAAATATTAACGTTAACTTTGGCTAGTGTTTGTGACCAAGTGGCTACTAAAAAAGACTGGACATACCCCATTTGCAATACCTTGGGTTGTCTACTTTTGCAAATGGTATGCCATCATGGGGGTAATTTTCATTCCTGGGCTACCATACAGTCTCAAAGGCAACATAACCAAACTGGCAAATTTCAATGTGAAAAAACTGAAAAGTGTAACATGCTATATTTGACCCTGTAACTTCCCAAAACACCATAAAACCTGTACATAGGGGGTACTGTTTTACACGTGAGACATCGCTGAATACAAATATGTGTATTTTATTGCAGTAAAAGCAAACAGTATTATGACATTCACAGTTAGAATGTCACATAGAACTAAGAAAATTTAAAAAAAATCATATTTTCTCTCATTTTTTTATATTTTATTCATATTACGTTATGTTCCATACCTAAATATTGGATGTTAAATGAAAGCCCTGTTTCCCCTGAACAAAATGATATATAATAAGTGTGGGTGCATTTAATATGAAAGAGGTAAATTATTGTTGAACAGACATATAGTCAAAATCTGTGGTTTGTTTACATTTTTTTTGGTTCACAACTTGTACATTTGGCTGCGGTCTTAAGGGGTTAATGCTTCTGCATATGAAGCGATCACAATAACACTTATTTTTCACTTAAAAAAAAACAGAAATCAGGCTAAACAAAAATTGGTAATTAACAACATGACATCTGAAAAGCACATGAAAGGATGCTGTATGATTTAAAAAAAAAAAAAAAAAGAACACACTACATGAAGGTCCTGTTCACTAGAGTGTGTAGTCATGAATGTAACCAGTAAAACAGTTTTTACAGCCGCTGGTTGGTCCATACATATTTTAAAACTTGTTTCATTTTGTTATAGCATGACTTGTAGTCTTGTTTTTAACTTGTATGACACTTAGTGTGTTTTTTCATTGATTATTGAATTGCAATGGATAATTAATAAGATAATTAACATGTCAACAGGCAAACGTAACCCGAATGATTTGTCTCAGTCTTGCCTTCTATACTACCTGCACCATAGGCAACATTTATTTGTCTTTAGACTTTCTTGAGAAGCGGTAACTAGCCAGTGTTGCACACATACACCAGATATGAAGTGCACACCCCAAATGTACTATTTAGCACCCAAAAAAATTGAATTTTTCAAACTGCGATGTAACCACAGTATTTGACGGTTCTATTTGACTCTCCGATATGAAGTGCATGCCCCAAATGTACTTTTTAGCACCCAAAAAAATTTGATGTCACAGCAGTATTTAAAAATGCCTAGATGTTGCCCACTGAGCTCACAGCAGTATTTAAAAATGCCTAGATGTTGCCCACTGAGCTACCAGAATAGGATTAAAGTAATGTGCCTGGCACATTAACAAACAGACTGATTATTTCTCTGTGGCACTGGGCTCAGGGCAGGGTACAATAATGTAGGATAGCACCCACAAAAATAATCGCTGTAGTTTGCAGATTTAACACCAGAATTATTTCTTAATCTGTACCTCACAGCTGCAGCATCCTCTCCCTACACTAATAACAGCTCATGTGACATGCGGCGCTACGTCACTCCAGCTTATATAGAGGCTGGGTCACATGCTGCACTGGCCAATCACAGCCATGCCATTAGTAGGCATGGCTGTGATGGCTTCTAAGGGCACACAAGTCAAACGCTTGTTGATTGGCTGCCCTGCAGCTTTTCAAAATGCGCTATTAAATCGTCGATCTCGAACCCAAACATTCACTGAAATGTCCGGGGTCCAAAAATCGTAATGTTCGGTACAAACCCGAACTTTACAGTTTGGGTTCGCTCAACTCTATTCCTTTGTTAAACCTTGTAAAACCAATATTTCAAGCCATCTTATGTTTCAAAATAGGCCAAAGCCTTCTGAATATTCTGTCTTCTGGCATGATCCTTCCTGCAGATGCCAAGTGACTTGCTAAAGGCTGAAATCGCTTTCTAGTCGACAGCATTAACTCAAATCTCATCTAATAATTTTTCATCTAAAACTTTTGTCATCTTTGCAACTAGCAACCTGCACGTAACAATTCCCAATAATTGAATACAGATTGTCAGTTTAACAGTTCTTTTCATGAGCCAATGGGATGCTCAACCTCTTTGCTTTTTCACAAAATACATGCAACAGAAAGCTACAATCATCACCTTATACAAATCCCAAGAAATACAAAAAATAAAAAAGACATTAAAATAATGTGAGCAGATTCAAAATCAGCTTCTCTTTGCATCATCCATTCCAAGAGTGAAAACCTCTCAAATTCAAAACATGAATTTGCACATTCCTTTCGCAAACTGTAATCAAAATAAAATTATTAAAAAAAAAAAAAATTGAGCAGAAACTATCAAGATGTACCAGCAGCAAATGAAAGAAAACGTCAATCTCTAGTTTCAACTTGAAAGCCTTACCATGAATAAAATACTGAACATTTCTCTTAATTAAATTCATCATTCAAGGATGCACAGTCTGGAAATGACAGCCTAAAAGCACCTGGTTCTTTATTATGGATAAAATTATATGGTTACTAGTGATGTCGCGAACATAACATTTTCGGTTCGCAAACGCGAACTTCCGCAAATGTTCACAAACCGGGCGAACCGCCATAGACTTCAATGGGCAGGCGAATTTTAAAACCCACAGGGACTCTTTCTGGCCACAATAGTGATGGAAAAGTTGTTTCAAGGGGACTAATACCCGGACTGTGGCATGCCGGAGGGGGATCCATGGCAAAACTCCCATGGAAAATTACATAGTTGATGCAGAGTCTGGTTTTAATCCATAAAGGGCATAACTCACCTAACATTCCTAAATTGTTTGGAATTACGTGCTTTAAAACATCAGGTATGATGTTGCACAAGGTTGGATACCAAGCTAGCCATGTCCCGTTCCTTGTCCTCACTGATGTCATTGAAGGTCTCTTCCTCTACCCAGCCACGTACAACACCAAGGGTCCCCGAAAGGTGACAACAAGCCCCCTGGGACGCCTGCTGTGTTTGGTCTTCCACCTCCTCAAAGCCACCTTCTTCCTCAGACTCCTCTTCTTCAGACTCCTCTCTCTGCGTTGCCTCTCTCTGCGTTATTATAAGGTGTGTTAAGTAGTACTATTCCTATCAGTTTAATCCCTGTTACGTCCCCTATCAGGGGACGTGTATATAAGGCATCGATTTTAGGAAGCGGGAGATGGAAAAAGATGCTTGGTCAGGCCTCCTACTTCAAATTTGGGGCACTGCGCGTGCAATCTAATATGCCGTCCAGATAGGAGTGGTGTGTTAAGTAGTACTATTCCTATCAGTTTAATCCCTGTTACGTCCCCTATCAGGGGACGTGTATATAAGGCAACGTAT
This sequence comes from Pelobates fuscus, assembly GCF_036172605.1. Lineage (NCBI taxonomy): Eukaryota > Metazoa > Chordata > Amphibia > Anura > Pelobatidae > Pelobates > Pelobates fuscus. The sequence goes on along the minus strand of NC_086318.1, from coordinate 385,906,484 downwards.
TTACGAAGCGGGAGATGGAAAAAGATGCTTGGTCGGTCCTCCTACTTCAAATTTGGGACACTGCGCGTGCAATATAATGTGCCACCAGATAGGAGTGGTGTGTTAAGTAGTCCACCTCATCAGGCCTTTTTTAGTCGAATGTATCGCCCACTGTCAGGGATCCATCCCTCATTCATCTTAATAAAGGTGAGGTAATCTAGACTTTTTTGACCTAGGCAACTTCTCTTCTCAGTGACAATACCTCCTGCTGCACTGAAGGTCCTTTCTGACAGGACACTTGAAGCGGGGCAGGCCAGAAGTTCTATCGCAAATTGGGATAGCTCAGGCCACAGGTCAAGCCTGCACACCCAGTAGTCAAGGGGTTCATCGCTCCTCAGAGTGTTGATATCTGCAGTTAAGGCGAGGTAGTCTGCTACCTGTCGGTCGAGTCGTTCTCTGAGGGTGGATCCCGAAGGGCTGTGGCGATGCGTAGGACTTAAAAAGCTCCGCATGTCCTCCATCAACAACACGTCTGTAAAGCGTCCTGTCCTTGCCGGCGTGGTCGTTGGAGGAGGAGGATTACTTTCCCCTGTTAGATTCCCGTTTTGCTGTGACATCACCCTTATACGCTGTGTAAAGCATACTTTTTAATTGATTTTGGAACTGCTGCATCCTTTCCGACTTGCCGTAATTCAGTAACATTTCAGGCACTTTCTGCTTATACCGGGGGTCTAGTAGCGTGGACACCCAGTACAGGTCGTTCTCCTTCAGCCTTTTTATACGAGGGTCCCTCAACAGGCACGACAGCATGAAAGACCCCATTTGCACAAGGTTGGATGCCGAGCTACTTATGTCCTGTTCCTCGTCCTCAGTGATCTCTTTGAAGGTATGTTCTTCCCCCCAGCCACGTACAACACCACGGGTACCAGATAGGTGACAACGAGCACCCTGGGATGCCTGTTGTGGTTGGTCTTCCTCCTCCTCCTCAAAGCCACATTCCTCCTCTGACTCCTCTTCCTCACAATCCTCTTCCAGCGTTGCCACAGGTCCAGCAAGCGATGCTGATAAGGCTGTTTCTGGTGGTGATGGTGACCACAACTCTTCCTCTTCACGCTTATCTACGGTCTGATCCAGCACTCTTCGCAGGGCACGCTCTAGGAAGAAAACAAATGGTATGATGTCGCTGATGGTGCCTTCGGTGCGACTGACTAGGTTTGTCACCTCCTCAAAAGTCCGAATGAGCCTACAGGCATTGCGCATGAGCGTCCAGTAACGTGGCAAAAAAATTCCCAGCTCCGCAGAGGCTGTCCTAGCAGCCTGGTCATACAAATATTCATTAACGGCTTTTTCTTGTTGGAGCAGACGGTCGAACATTAGGAGTGTTGAATTCCAACGTGTCGGGCTGTCGCAAATCAAGCGCCTCACTGGCATGTTGTTTCGCCGCTGGATATCTGCAAAGTGCGCCATGGCCGTGTAGGAACGCCTGAAATGGCCACACACCTTCCTGGCCTGCTTCAGGACGTCCTGTAAGCCTGGGTACTTATGCACAAAGCGTTGTACGATCAGATTACACACATGTGCCATGCACGGCACATGTGTCAACTTGCCCAAATTCAATGCCGCCAACAAATTTCTTCCGTTGTCACAAACCACTTTGCCGATCTCCAGTTGGTGCGGAGTCAGCCACTGATCCACCTGTGCATTCAGGGCGGACAGGAGTGCTGGTCCGGTGTGACTCTGCTTTCAGGCAAGTCAACCCCAAGACGGCGTGACACTGCCGTATCCGGGATGTGGAATAGTAGCTGGGGGGGGGTGCCGTTGATGTGGAGCAAGACGCAGCAGCAGAAGAGGACTCAGCCGAAGAGGGTATGGAAGAGGATGGAGTAGGAGGAGTAGAGGAGGTGGCAGCAGGCCTGCCTGCAAGTCGTGGCGGTGTCACCAACTCCTCTGCAGAGCCACACATTCCATGCTTGGCAGCCGTCAGCAGGTTTACTTAATGCGCAGTGTAGTTGATATACCTGCCCTGAACATGCTTTGCAGACCAGGTATCAGTGGTCAGATGGACCCTTGCCGCAACACTGTTCCAGACATGCCATTACTTCCTTTTGCACAATCGAGTACAGGTTGGGGATTGCCTTTTGTGCAAAGAAATTTCGTCCGGGTACCTTCCACTGCGGTGTCCCAATAGCTACAAATTTTTTAAACGCCTCAGACTCCACCAGCTTGTATGGTAAAAGCTGGCGGGCTAATAGTTCAGACAAGCCAGCTATCAGACGCCGGGCAAGGGGGTGACTTTCTGACATAGGCTTCTTACGCTCAAACATGTCCTTGACAGACACCTGACTGTGGGCAGATGAGCGGGAACTGCTCAAGGCGAGAGACGGAGTGGCGGATGGTTGAGAGGGGGCAAGGAGGACAGCAGTGGTTGATGAGGCTGAAGATGCTGGACCAGGAGGAGGATGGCGGCTTTGAGTTTGTGTGCTCCTTGTACTCACGTGTTGATCCCATAGGCGTTTGTGATGTGCGATCATGTGCCTACGTAAAGCAGTTGTACCTAGGCGGGTGTTGGACTTCCCACGACTCTGTTTCTTTTGGTACAGGTTGCAAATGGCATCGCTGTTGTCAGAGGCAGACACACAAAAAAATTCCACACTGCTGAGCTCTGCAATGACGGCATTCTGGTGGTGGACACAGCATGCGTTGATTGGCGTGCTGTCGGGCTGACCCCGGGTGCCGATGCATGCTGTCTGACTGTGCCACTAGCTCCTTGCAACGACCTCCCCCTGCTTCCAACTCGTCTCCTCCTCCTCTCTGTCTCCCCATCTGGACTTTCGCCCTGTTCTTCTTCTTGCCGAGCGGGCACCCACGTGACATCCATGGACGCATCGTCATCATCAACCACTTCACTTGTATTTGACAACTCAGCAAAGGAAGCAGCAGCGGGTACAACATCATCATCATCACACCGTACGTCCATGTGTGTAATGCTGCCTGACTGAGACCTATCCCTGTTATCTACATCCTCTGGCAAAAATGGTTGCGCATCACTCATTTCTTCAAACGGATGTGTAAATAACTCCTCTGACAGATAAAGTGAAGCGGCTGTGGTGCTAGTGTTGATGGTGGCGGCAGGCGGGTGAGTGGTATCTTGAGAGGTGCCCGAAGCTAAGCTGGAGGCGGATGATTCGTCAAGGTTCTGAGCGGAAGCTGTAGAAGATTGGGTGTCCTGTGTTAGCCAGTCAACTATGTCATCAGAACTTTTCAAGTTCAGGGTACGTGGCCTCTGAAAACTGGGCATTATTCTAGGGCAAAGGGGAATCACAGCACCACGACCACGACGGCCCCTGCGGGGTGACCTGCCTCTGCCTGTCATTTTTTTTTTGGATTAGTGGTACTATGCGTGCAAGCTACTGTGAGACCAGATATGAGTGGCACTGTGCACTGGCAGAGGTTGGCAGAGTACACGCTGTAGGCCTGACACACCGCTTGAAGACAACTAACTGCTATTCAATCGATGACACTGGAAAAAAAATGTTGTTTTTAAGTGCACGCTATTGTGACACCAGATGAGTGGCAATGTGCACTGGCAGAGGTTGGCAGAGTACACGCTGTAGGCCTGACACATCCGCTTGAAGACAACTAACTGCTATTCAATCTATAACAGTGAAAAAAGTTTTTGGGTTTTTAAATGCACGCTATTGTGACACCAGATATGAGTGGCACTGTGCACTGGCAGAGGTTGGCAGAGTAGACGCTGTAGGACTGACACACCCGCTTGAAGACAACTAACTGCTATTCAATCTATAACAGTGAAAAAACTTTTTTGTTTTTAAATGCACGCTATTGTGAGACCAGATATGAGTGGCACTTTGCAGTGGCAGAGGTTGGCAGAGTACACGCTGTAGGCCTGACACACACGCTTGAAGACAACTAACTGCTATTCAATCTATAACAGTGTAAAAAACATTTTTGGTTTTAAATGCACGCTATTGTGACACCAGATATGAGTGGCACTGTGCACTGGCAGAGGTTGGCAGAGTACACGCTGTAGGCCTGACACCCACTTGCAGACAACTAACTGCTATTCAATCTATAACAGTGAAAAAAGTTTTTGGGTTTTTAAATGCACGCTATTGTGACACCAGATAAGAGTGGCACTGTGCACTGGCAGAGGTTGGCAGAGTACACGCTGTAGGCCTGACACCCACTTATGAAGGACACTGACTGCTATTATATTACAGTCAAAAAGTTTTTTTGTTTTTAAATGCAAGCTATTGTGACACCAGATGAGTGGCACATGTGCACTGGCAGAGGTTGGCAGAGTACACGCTGTAGGCCTGACACCCGCTTGAAGGACACTGACTGCTATTATATTACAGTCAAAAAGTTTTTTTGTTTTTAAATGCAAGCTATTGTGACACCAGATATGAGTGGCACTGTGCACTGGCAGAGGTTGGCAGAGTACACGCTGTAGGCCTGACACACATTTATGAAGGACACTGATATTATATTTCAGTCAAAAACTTTTTTTGTTTTTAAATGCACGCTATTGTGACACCAGATATGAGTGGCACTGTGCACTGGCAGAGGTTGGCAGAGTACACGCTGTAGGCTTGACACCCGCTTGAAGGACACTGACTGCTATTAGATTACAGTCAAAAACTTTTTTTGTGGGGGGCGGGGTCGGGCCGCCGAGCAGAGCGGTTGCAGGAGAGCTCAGCTCCTGCAAACGATGACCCCATAATGCCTATAAAGCACGATGTTCCTCACCGACCTCAATTATAACTGCGACCCTCTATGAAAATGGGACTTGCTCACTGAGTTTTAGTCCCCCGGTGGGGAGATCTCTGCAGCATCAAGCGGGACCTTTTCCTGGCGGTGAGTGGAGTGGACGGCCGCCGCTCCACTAGCCCGCCAACCGGTGCCAGACAGAAAGACAAACTCGACTGGCCCGGTTCCCCCCAAACCCCCTACGGACCGGGGGGTGATCCCGGGCCTCACCCTAAAGCTGACAAGCGACTAGAGCCCAGGGACACCAGCATCCCGCTCGAAGGCGAAGCGTGCCACCCAAGATGTCGGGGACCACGTGCGCTGGAACCAGCAGAAGGGATTGCCCTCACTCAACAACCAAGCAACCGACGGGGCACGAAAAGCCCAAGCTTAACTCCCTCTGCACAGCAACCCCACAAGCGAACGATTACCTGATCACTCCACGTGGCAAAACTCAGGCAAGCAGCGGCGGAGGCCCGGCCGGACCCAAATTGACTGCCACGCTGATAGACCACCACAAGCCCACCTCAGCCAGCGTCCATTAACCTCGCAGCAGAGAAAGGTTCTCACCCCACACCCGCCTTGCGACACGGCGGCCCCGAGGAGGGCTCAACGAAGCCGCCCAGCGATTCCAGCACCGTCCCTCACCCAGACCCACAGCGGCACCATGGAGGTCATTCAAGAGAGTGCACACAAGGACACAGCTGCAGTAATCATTGGCGCCGTCACGCAGTGTGACTGCTTGGGATGGGACTGAGCTGTTCCCCAGGCCGGCATGAGCTGGCCGTGGCCCAGACTGAGCTCTCTGCACACCATCTGCAGACCTGTCCAGTTTTATTGGTCAAGACTAGCCCCTTAGCCCCAGAATTGGAGTCCTCATTCCTCCCGGCCCCCACTGCGGTAAGCTCGAGCTGTGGAGAGGCTACAAGGCGCTGAACACCCAAGGCCCACCTTGTAAGATCCACCGGACTCTCTGCCTGCAACGCAGAACCACCAAGTGGGAGTACAAAATATGTAACATACCTGCCAAGCGCTTAACTCGGATGAACACCAAGCAAAGAAAAGGATGCTCTGTCACTACCAAATGTGGCACCAGTGACACCTGGAAGAACCTGTGGTTTCTCATCGTCTTGTACTATGCCAAACTACTGTATTACCCAGCCACAGCCTGTAAGTTCCAAGCAACATCATCTACACACTTTCTACAAGCATAGAGACATACACAGTCCTACCCGAGCCGGGCTCTACAAGAGATAGCAGCTCCCAGCTCAACACATGCCACCTAAGAACTGATACTCTGGGACACAAAATGCAGCCACTTGTCCCTAACCACTTCTCTCCGCTAGGTCTTCCATGGACACAAGTAACATCACGGTCCGCTCGGCCCCCAGTGGTTTTCACTCTCAGCCTGTTTTTCCTAGTTGGCGTGATATATTATTTGCCTTCTTATTTTCTGTTTCCTCTTCTCATATGCATGGAGTTCACGGCATGTATCCCACTGTTATATGTCACTTCTCTGACTGTCCTTCTTATTCCACATTGTTTAACGTTTACCTACTCCCTATTCTCAACGAAACGTACAGTACTTATGTAACAATCATCTTTTAGATATAAGCACTGCGTTTGATCTAAGCGTAACGTTTGATATAGACAAAGCGATTGATATATACATAGCGTTTAAAAACAGCATTGTGTTCGATATAAACATATAAGCAATGAGTATGACGGAAGCACGGAATCGTTGTTATTTGTATTTGAATGTTCAGGCTAACCCATACTACATTTGTTACTATACCTGTAATCTTCATGTTATATATATAAAAAAATGTGCTGGCTACAATGCAAAATGGTATAAAAAGCGTGCAGAAGCTGTCGTGGCTCTGCATGCCTGTTGTAAATCTGTGCACATGAAAAATAAAGAATTTAAAAAAACCCAAACTTTTTTTGTTTTTAAATGCACGCTATTGTGACATCAGATATAAGTGGCACTGTGCACTGGCAAAGGTTGGAAGAGTACACGCTGTTGGCCTGACACACAGACGCTTGCAGACAACTAACTGCTATTCAATCTATTACAGTGAAAAAAAAATGTTTTTAAATGCACGCTATTGTGACACCAGATATGACTGGCACTGGCACTGTGCACTGTTGGCAGAGTACACGTTGTATGCCTGACACACAGACGCTTGCAGACAACTAACTGCTATTCAATCTATTACAGTGAAAAAAAATGTTTTGTTTTTAAATGCAAGCTATTGTGACACCTGATATGAGTGGTGGCACTGGGCAAGTGGGCACAGTATCCACTGTGAGCCTGACACAGAAGCTGGCAGGCAGGCAACTGCAATTAGATTACACAGGAAAAAAAACAGACTGATGTTCTAGCCCTCAAAAGGGCTTTTTGGGGTGCTGTCCTTACAGCAGAGATCAGATGAGTCCTTCAGGACTGTAGTGGAGACTGAATACACTAGCCTAGCTATCCATTTTCCTATCAAATCAGCAGCAGCTACACTTTCCCTCCTCTCACTAAGAATGCAGCTACAGAATGAATCTAAAATGGATGCTGTACAGGAGGTGGGGGGTCTGGAAGGGAGGGTCTGCTGCTGATTGGCTGGAATGTGTCTGCTGACTGTGAGGCACAGGGTCAAAGTTTACTCAATGATGACGAATAGGGGGCGGATCGAACCGCGCATATGTTCGCCCGCTGTGGCGAACGCGAATACGCTATGTTCGCCGGGAACTATTCGCCGGTTAACCGTTCGGTACATCACTACTTAAATAGAACAATTCCTAATAAAGGAATTTGATTTAAACGTGTATTGCTGAGAATAGTTCCTGTAGCTTTAAGGAATACAATATGAAGATAGTTTGTTGAGAAGAGTTCCTGGAGCTTTAAGGAATACAATATGAAGGTAGAAGCTGGAATAATTAAGCAGAGTGGTTGCTGCAGATGGTTTAGGTAAGCGAAGACCAGTTTATAGATGGAATATCAAAGATTAGATATTTCATTAGTTGAACTCAAGAGGTGAGGAAATAGATTTGCAATAGTATTGAATAGCCAGCAGAGTGATACAATCCAATTTATATAACTTGCCGTTTCCTTCGAAGGTTTTCCGGTAATGTAATCCGACTAGAGGAAGTAGGAACAATATCAAAGGTAGTCCGAGGTCAAGGGAAGGAGAATGGAGATCAGCGGTTTAACAGTCCAGGTTTGGTACACGTGTAGAGAAGTTCAACTAGAGAATTGTTTGTAGCCGGTCAGAAGATCTAGGAAGCTTCAAAATAACCAAGCACTTTGAAACTGGCGCTGTTCCCCTATGTAGCGTGAGGAAGCCGCATCAGAGAAGGGGGGGGCGTGTTGTTGTTCCGTCAACCCGGAAGTGTCGGCATAGCGAGAAGCCGACAGTTATGTTTTGGCACCTACAGATAAACTTCCTCCCTTTCTTCCAGACCCTGCTGCTGCTGTTGACGTTACAGAAGTAGCTTCCTGAGACACACCGGGCTCCCACCAGTGTGCTGTCAAGGAAAGAAAGGCATGCTGGCTACTTGGTGCTCTCCACAAATCTGTAGTAAAATGTACAGACTGACCAGCAGCCTTCGAAAGCTCCCTTTTCACTACTCGAACACAGGACTGATAGAGTGAGGGGACTATCCTCCTGCTGAAAGTAGACCGTAAGTAAAGTTGGTATTGTGGAGCCACAGCCTCAATCAACTGTTTGAATGGCTCCTCTTCTATCATTGAAAAGGAAGTGCCCCCAACAGCAATTAACTGGTCAATAAGTTACATGATTTTATCGATTTGATGTTTTGATATAGCCCCAAAGTAGAATCCCCCATATTGTTCCAGGTTGGGCAAGACTCATTGTAAAACTCCAACCAGCCTTGGTTGTTGGCTGGCAGTACCAGTAGTTCTTAGCTCTGCAACACCTCCCCTGTCACTCCTAGCTGCCATGGTACTGAAAGTTGTAGTAGTAGCAGCTATGCTGCAGGACCTAGAACTTTTTGCCTCTTCCCTCAAATAACACAGCCTTGTGATGGCTCCGGAGATAATGGTTCATCCCAGCACTGGTCAGATGATCCAACACTCTCCCCCTGCTACTTCATTGACACAAAGTTTTCACTTTGCAAAGCGCCCATCTCCAACACTTTCAAAGTGATCCTAAACTTTGCTGCGGCGCAACACATTGGCATCTACCCTTCTGGATGTTACTGCTAATGGTGCAGGTTGATGAGCAGCAGCAGGAGTGTGACTACTGGGAGCTGGCACAGTAGCCTGGTGGTGGTAGCTGTGCCACTGCGAGGAGGAACAGTGGACCTGGAAATAGTAGTGGTAATTAATTGTGGTGGTCTACTAATGGTTGAAGTAGCACTAGCAGGTTCTACTATTGGAGAAAGTGTAGAGGAAGGGGAAAAATGTGCACTAGTAGCAGGAGAAAAGGGTGGACTGCTCCCTGAAGAATTCTGACTCTCCTCTATCTCACTCTCAGGCTCATAGTCAAGCTCTTCATCAGCCAGACTAAATGCAATCCCTGCAAGGCTGGGGATAAGACTAATATCACCTCTAGGAATAATAAGACTAGGATCAGGGGGTAGCATTGGCAATTTCAACAACTCCTGTGATGATGTGCCACTGTCAGTGGTAGAAGCAGGCGCAGCACTGGTGGTCTTGGGAAGGGGGATTAGGAAACAGCCTCCGTGTACAAGAAGGAAGCTTCTTAGCAACATGACTCACAGGCCTGCTTGTGTTAGAGGAAGAAGCTGGGGGCAAAACACGCTTGCCCCTATTTATTGGGCTACTCCTACAACTAGTTGTGGTTTTAGTAGTAGTACTAGCCATAGTGCTCACCCTAAAAGGCACTGCTGGTTTCCCTTTACCATAGAAAAGACTTGCCGTTCTGGGCCTTGCTGCACTACTGCTTGCAGCAAGGCCCAAGCAGTCTATTGGTGGAATATACCGAACCAATAGACCACCCCAGAGAGAAGTGTGTACCTTACTAGGCTTCACACCTTTCTAACCGCAGGTTAATTGGTACTTTGTGCATGTATCTGGGTGGGCACCGTTCGGCATACGAACACGTGGCGGCAGCCATCTTACGCACGAAAATCTCAGCGGTGTTTGGTCGTCGAGTGTCTGGAACTCAAATCGGACACTCAATTACCCGAACACTGCTGAGACCTCCAGGACTCCATAACTACCGAACGGGAAGGCTAATCAGCCCCCCGTTCGGTAAGTTTAAAGTACCGAACAGGGGGATTCATACGAATGTAATGTTAATTGTGGATGGCAGTTTTTTTTTTATGTGTGTTTTACCGACCGCAGGGCCAAAACACATAGAACTCTTTACGGATACCACCTTGTGTGCGGTCGGTCAAATTACACCCTCCACCTAACTCCCTGGTCCGATCTGGTTGAATTTGGGATATGTTAGTCACCCAGATCAGAGCTACCTGGGGGTACCCAAAGTATTATTGTCACTGCTTGTTTTAGGGTACATTCAGAACTCGGGGAAAACTACAGCATGTGTAATGGGATTAAGTGTCACACTGAGGGGAGGAGATGTGTGGGAGGTAACTGTTACAACTATTGGATACTGTACTGATTAATGTGAATCCCTCCCTTGCATGGGGAAATGCTTTATAAGGAGACTGTGTGGATTAAAAGTCAGTTCTGCTCCTGATGCTGTGTGTCGTCCAGTCATTGGGATCTGTATGGGGATATTCGTGGATGCTTGCTGGAATTATTACTTTATGGTATTTTTACTACTTGTTCCTGAGCCTCACTGGGATCTTTAGTGGAGTTAACCTGTGGAATACCCGGCCCCCGCTACAAATTTATTTTGCATTTTGTGATAATACGTCAGGCATTCACTGTTCCACTTGTAGTCCAGGTGCCATGGAGGGCAGGTGAAGGTAGTTTTTACTTGACTTAAAATGTCCTTTGTATGCAGCTTTCACAAGGTCCTCTTCAGCTCCTGGCATTTAATTTGACAGGAGCCAACGGAAGCAATCTACTCACGTGCATGCATAAGTGTACCTTATGTAGCTCTGCCTTTTGTCAAGAGTAGGCAAAATACTTAATATAAAAGTTGTTCCTATTTTGTCTTATTTTGTGGGGGTCACGGAAATGCTGTAAGTGTACATTTAAAATGCTCTCATTCTTTCTATTCTATGCCTCCAATCCTACACATGGTAATTGTATTTTCAAATATAAAATATAGAGATTTTATTTTGCTTTCCGTTTACAATTTGGTGAGTTTAAACTATATGTTTGATTTTTACATCTCCAGAGGAAAGAAGCAAACCGCTTTGAGAATTGACTGCATAAGAGACTATTGGATACTGAAGGACTGTTCTGTAAAGGAAGATCACAGCTTCATCCAAGCCTTAGTCACAAGGATTCTTAAGAGTAAAGAGCGACTAACAATATCTGATGTTGGCCACATGTGCAAAAATTATGTATGTAATAAGTGGCCAACATACTTTTTCACTTTTTGTAATTTGAAATTAGTGCTAGACTTCTTTATACTGCCACTTTTAAAAAGATTAAAACAATTACTTTTGAAATCTACATTAATTTGTTTGTGCCGTTAAATATGTATCTGTAATTAACGTTGACCTGTTAATTATTGTGGGACACTGGAGAGCAACAAAAAAAAAAGACTACCAAACAGTCCATGACAGTTCGGAAATATGGCTTTGTAACAGCCTATGCTAATTTATGGTGCACAAGGGTCCTCTTGTCACTGTGCCTATGCATAGCTTTGCTTATAAATGATGACTTAGAAAATCTAGCAATGAGCAGACTAAGAAGCGTTTTTTTAAAGGAACACTTATTGGCACCACGAGCACTTCATCTTCTTTGGGTGATGTTCCAAAGTCCACTTAACCCTGCAATGTGAAATATTGCCTATTCTGTGAAACTGCAAAACATTTCTTGCACGATTAACTCCTCCTCTATTGCCTGTCTATTAGACAGCCACTAGAGGCGCTTCAGGCTCCTTAAAATATAACTATGTGAAATAACGCTGGACATCCTCATGCTTTGCATAAGACAACCAGGTTATTTAAAAACCCTACGGAAACGCATTGAGTAAATGCTTTGCGATGGGGAAGCCTAAATGCGTGCGCTGGAAGGACCTGATGTTGGCGGAGCCTGAACCAGCAATCAGGTAACTGACAATAAGGGTGCAGAGTAAAGTATAGTGTTAGCAATACAGTTTGATATTTACAGTACTATAGTTTTCCATTAAAGCAAAGAGTCTTTACCCTGTTATAAATTTATATAGTATCCACCCAAAAAAACAAACAAAAAAACAAAAAACGCGAGCGACAAAAAGGAACTCAAATCTGTGTTCGACAATAGAAACTGAGGTTTGTTTATTTTTGACTCTGAAATCCACCATCTCATGTGGCCATTTCATCACCCACGCTATAGAATTGCACTGATGAAACACAATCTACATGTCAAGGTTTCTGCAATATACTTTATTTCTTATACGGTAATGTGGAGTTTAGAGTTTACATCTATATTAAAAAAATAAAAAGGGTAACAGAAAAACCTGCCTTGCAAAGACAGACTATGGTAACCACAGAACATGGAGAAAGTTTAAGCACCTGTAAAATAAAAACTGTATGGCATGGGGAAAGCAATATCGGTATAATGTCATGATCTCTCTGGTGGAGGCCCACCATTCTTAATCACAGTAAAATGAAGGTTACGTCATATCTGCAGCATGTGTTATGAAGGAGCCAAGTGTAGAGGAAGTTTTCTGTTTCAGCAGGTTGAGGTTCATCATGGTGGCCTCTCTGGCACTGGAACCAAACATGGTACCCTTCATCTCCCTCAAGATGGTGCTCAGAGTTGTCAATCAAGAAAAAAGAAAAAAAATTAATGGTTAGAGTGATTAACTGTAAGCACGACGGAGAGAGGCAAGTACAGGAAAAGTATTGTAAAAGTAAGAGGGAATACATATTAAAAAGGCAAAGGAGGAGATTAACAATGTAGTCTATGCAATCATGAAAATTAGCAACTTTAGGTTCAATACTCTACCTTCTTCATGAGTAGCAAACATGGAGCCCTTCATCTTCCTCGTATTCCACAGCTCAGAGTTGTCAAACAAGGAAAAAAAAAATAATAATAATAATTGTTAGAGTGAATAACTGTAGCCACAAGAGTCAGTAGCACGTATACAGTATACTAACCTTATTGCATGCGTTTAGATCTATTGAATAAGGGGCTACATCCTGAAGGGACTCATACAGCATCTACAAAAATAATTGAAAAAAAATAGTTACGTTATATTATGGTGCAGCATGTTACAATGTAAACAAATATGTATTTTCTGATTGAATTAATAATAACACACGTTTCCGGCACAATGATTTAATCTGTGGGAATTTGGAGTCTGAACACAATTTTCCAAGACAAAGCTTTCATACATTGTGTGATTGTAATGCTTACATGTATTTAAATGGAAAACAACTGCAGATCTCTTAGGATTTTGGATTGATGACTAGGATACTAGAGGATAACACAGGTACTGTATCTTTAAGTACTTAGCTGTTTGTTAAACGGAGTAAGCAGCTTCTGGTATGCATGCAGTATAGAACATAGGAGTTTGCAAGTTCATGGAAACGGAGCAAAATAAGAAATGAAAGTTGCAGCAGGAATGATTATGTAATGCTTGAGAGCAGGTAGTCTCCTATTACGGAGTAAAAATATGACTTAGCTTCAATGGAGAAAGATCAGGTTTCCCAAAGTTCTCCTCCGGGGGAGGGAAGATGTTAAGCAGGATGAGGAAGGTCCAGTTACTAGCCGTGGTCGAGGAGAGGAGAAGGAGGGTCGATAGTTTTCCAGTCCGGTTCGGTGCACAAAGAAGGTTTAGGGAATCTTGCTAGCCGGGTTGATTTCGCGGTAACGCTTTTCAATAATCCAGCGTCTTGAATCTGGCGCGGTCTCATTATGTAGCGTGGGGAAACCGCGTCAGAGAAGGGTGTGTGGCTAAGCTCCGTCAACCCGGAAGAGACAATGTAATACCGGTAGTTAAGACATGACAGTGATAGATCTGACCTTTAGACTGGAGTAAGGCACAAGCTATTTCCAGTCGTGCATCCCTTATATATTCCGGAGAGGTCTTCACTTCACTGATTGTTCGTGTCCGTAGGAACTCCTTGGCAAACTGTAAAATAATAATTCACATTTGTAACTGCAGATCGCATTTGTTGAGTGGCTTTTACTATGTTAGAAAACCTTTTACCGTCAAGATTAAAACTCCACAGCTAGTGGAATCCTGCTGTTTGTTGTGGTACATTATCCAAGTTTTCCATTGATCTGGCTGTTCATCCGGCTTGTACATCCGCAAGAAGATACTATGACAAAAGTTACAGATTTAAAAATAAAAAAATAGGAATCACTTGTTTATTAAAGCTTATGTGAAGTTAAAACGGTTTTCAGAGGCACCCTTACTGCAAGTTGTGTTGCACTTTTGAAACATAGCGGATTTCATTTGCCATTGGATCCATTAGCACAACGACCTTCTTGGACATGATGACAACCTAAAAAATATATTGTGAAATCATCCAAGTTTGTTGATTACATTAATATTTGAAATATACCAGGTGGACCAAAAAGTAAATATACAGTGTGATCAATGAACGTCACAACATAAGAGATTGTCATTTAAATATCAGTGATCATCAGTAAACTGATTATATAACTGATTGTTTTGCACTGTATATTGATTTATTGTATTTATATTTATATCAATTCCAATACCATGATTATTTCCCTGGTGGATTCTTCAAGGGAGTTGGTGATATGCCTGTATTTTTTAACTGATTGTAAGTTTTCGAATAAATGTTCTCTTTACCATAAGGATCTACTCTATGTATCTTTTTTCCCCTCGCTCCACATGAATTTTATTGGGATATCGGAATGAGAAGACCGGAGATCACCCCCACTTATGAGTTTTGAGCCTTCGATCAATATGTGTTTGTGACTGCAATACTATACGAGCAAATGAGCCTTGTGGTGTCATAGGATTGTAGTTAAATATATTTACATAGAATATACATAGAATATAATAGTGCATGGCAACATAAGTAAAGAAAGGCAAATTTAATTATTTTAATAATAAATACCAATAAAATCCAGTGAGCTCCAACGTTTACAGGGCATAACCACAGATCTTCGACTGGAAACTTCATCTGAAGAAAAGGTAGAAAGCCAAATAGGTAATTAATTATAAATAGATATATTTAATATATAAAAATGTAATTCTAACACGTCACTAACCTTTCCAAGATTTTCTATTGCACCATAAAATAATACAGATGACAGTACAGCATCAAACTGTCGAACAGGTTCCTGTTTCAATAGATGTAAAATTATTATGCAAAATAATAACGCAACTAACATAACCCAGAAATAAACATAATTCACACTTGCCTGATGCTTCACAATAAGATGATGAATGTATGCATCAATCACCTGCATAAAAATAAAAATCAATTATGATTTTTTTTTTAATATATTTTAGCATTACACTAATGAATAACACTTTATTTTCTTACCTCATCAACCAGCCAATTATTGCCATGCAGTGTACGGAATGAAGAAACATACAGCTTGTATGGTCCCACAACTGCTTCCACAGATCCGTCATCTTCAGCTTCCCACAGGATTTTAATTATTAAAAAAAAAAAAATACAGCAAGAAAATTTAACTCCAGGTATGTAACTGTACATTCTGGAGCCAACGCTAATACAGGTTGAGTATGCCTTATCTTAAAATTAAGTATTGAAAAATAAAACCAATTATTATCAAATAAAGCAGTATCCCAATATAACATCCAATCTGCTAGAAAAATCATATATGCTAAGCTTCCTAAATTCAATTCACTTATGTTAAGAGGCACTTCTGACAAGGGGATACCTCAACCTGTATAGGTTCTTTGGTATAATACGGCAACAGAGTGAAAGACCAGACCAAAAGGGCATGGCTAAACAAATGACCAACAGGGTCAAACTAAAAAAAAAGAACCCAGTAACTGCTACCTCTGTCTTCTATGCTTTGCATGGCAATCAAAGATGCAGATGACTTGGGAAAAGAAAGTCAAGATTAATGTTAATCACTTACATTTAACATTAATTTAAAATAAAAATTACTACATACATAAAAAATAGGATGATGAAAAAGAACAAGGCTCGCTATATGCACAATAGAAAAATAATAAATTATAGTTGGGTTGTAAATTTGGTGGTACCTCCTTTTCCGGTGCAGCAAAACAGATGACAGAGGTCCTTGGTGGTATGGAGGACACGCAGGTGCCGATTTCCTTGGGCAATTCAACATCACCCTTGTGCCTGTGGGCTTTGTTTTCCTCACTCCTCTTGTATGGCTTGATGTGGTCGATGCTTATCTTTTTCTTTAGAGTAACTCTGCACAAATTCTCCAATTTCACCACCTTGCCACACAACTCCTTGAGAATATAAGGACCAGAGAAGTCCGTCTCTATCCTTCCTCCTTTCCTACCACGCTTCCTCATATTATAAAGAAGGACCTCGTCACCAACACTGTACAACACATCCTTGTTTTTCTTCAACACCTTCTTCGCATACTTCTCATGCGATTTTTCTTTGTTTTCCTTTGTCGTTTCATTTATTTTCTCCATTGATGCCCTTTTCTCATTTAGAAAGGTTACATAATTCTTCTCCTCCGGAAAGATGATGTTCGAAAGCTGTGGAAATTTTTAAAATATATTTATATGTTTACACACACCAAAATGTCAACTAATTATTAACTTAAAGAATGTTAATTTTGAAAAGATAAATAAATTAAAAAAAAAGTACCTTTGGTTGTACAGTCATACAGCTATTAGTGGAAAACAGAACTGATAATTTTCAAGATTAAAATGTTTATGAATTATGAAATATATTTGGATTAGTCACATGTGCACACTATCTTTAAATATGGTTATGGCAGCAAACTTGATCAGCTAATAGTTAACTAACATATAACTGTCCAATGCTATAAGAATCTTATGTGCAGCTTATGTTGAATTAAGCAAGCAGAATGAGGCGAGATCTGTATATAATAAACAATTATTACACATACTTTATGCACATATTTAACTGTAGTGGAGACAGAAAAAACAGCAACAACTCACTGGCAGTTCAACAGGAACTTCGGCTGGGAAAACGGCCTCCCTGCCATACATCAAAAGAAAAGGTGAATATTTGGTAGTGGTTTGGACCTTCGACCTTATGGAAAACAATGTTGTGTCCAAATACACGTCCCAGTTATTTTGATTTTCATTCACCAATTTAGTGAGAGCTCTACAATGAATAAAATTTTTTTTTAAAAAAATAAGATAAAACATATTTACAACGCTCTTGTAATTAAAGTGGAATTTTTTGTTATCAGCATACAACAATACAAACAAGTGTGCTGAAAAAAACAACACAAGGAGATGCCGATTTGTGTAGTGCAGCTTTTTGCAGCTCATGTGCAATAGCCTCTCAATGCTTTCATATAAGAAACAGGGTGAGTGGGTTCATAAATACCTTCACTGGTGGTGCTGTGTGCACCCCTTCTCCCCAGTAGTCATGCTCTCTGGTCTGCAGCTCCGCCGGGAGTGAGCTGCATACCACGTGGTAAATGTTTTATCTCCAGTCAGAGAGTTTGCTTGGTAACCAGCGGCAACATTCTGACAGGCGGGAGATCGCGAGACACTTCCATCTGTAGCTCTCTCCCAGCAAAGCTGCAGACAAGAGGCTGGCTCTCTCCTAGGCAGACGGACTGGTGGGGCCTTGCACCAAAGCAGCATTATGGACAAGACGCCGGGCCCCCTCCTGTGTCTGTTCCTCGGTGTCTGACCTAGGATCCGACATGGTAGTCTGCCCTAAGGCGACACTAAAATCTCCTAATTAGAGAGCCGCCTTTGCCTGGACGGGTCTATTTGTTAGGAGAAACAAACCGTTTGGAAAAGGTGAGTAAAAAAGCATTTAAAAGTAATCAGAAGGGGCATGAAATTTAAAGTGTTTCTTTAACACTATAGTGTCAGGAAGACATGTTAGTATTGCTGACAATTTAGTGTGTCTTCAAAGGGACACTCCAGGCAGCCAGACCACTTCTGCCCATTGGATTGGTCTGGATTCCAACTCCCACTAACCTTAACACTGCAAGAGTAAGTAGTGCAGTTTTTCATAAACTGCACTAATTACCTAGCAGGGTTAAGTCCTCCTCCAGTGGCTGTCTATGAGACAGCCACTGGAGGAGCTTCCGGCTTCTTAAAACACTTTTCGTGTTTTAAGAGATGCAGGACGTCCGCACGCAATGCATGAGGACCTCAGTGTCGCTGGAATCCCCATAGGAAAGCATTGGATAATGCTTTCCTATGGGGAGTTGTAATGCGCGCGCGGCCGTTGGCTGACGTCGGCGGGTGAGGAGAGTGGGCAGAGCCCAAACCAGCGCCGAAGGACATCTTCGCAGGATAAAGGTAAGTCACTGAAGGGGTTTTAACACCTTCAGCAACCTGGGATGGGGGGGGTGGGAGGGAGGGACCTAAGGAGTCTGCAGTGCCAAGAAAATGGATTTGTAAGTAAACCTGTGAAGCAAAGTTCTACTAAAAGCAGAAATAAAATCAAAACTTGCCTTTTGATGTTATGATTTGTCTTTTCATCAAGGCCGTTGGTCTGTGGGTGATATGCCGCTGTCACGCTTCTTTCGATTCCAAGAAGACTGCACATGTGGTCGTTGAGCTTGAAAGAAAAAAACAAAAAAAAGTAGGAACATATAATTTTTTATAAGCCAACATACAAAATAAATATTATTAACAACAATGAAATTGAAAGTACACATACTTGATTGACGAATTCTTTACCCTGGTCTGAAAGTATACGCTTGGGACAACCATGTCGATAGACCATGGAGCAAATATGGCGTCCCACCTCAGCAGCACATTTTAATTTAAGAGGAAAAGCCTCCACCCACTTTGAAAAGTAATCCGTAGCCGTCAATATGTACTTAAAGCCATCCACTGTCTCTGTGAAGGGACCTGTTAGGTCAATCCCAACAAGCTCCCAGACAGCAGATACCTAATGTGATTTAAAAAATATATATATTACATTTTTAAATAAAACAATGTAATAACATTTGTTATGCAATACTATAGTAGATATTTACCTTAATACATTGTAACATCTGTGGAGCAGACAATGGCTTTCCAGACTTCTGGCAATTATCACATTCCTGGATCTGTAGGAAATGAGTTGTTAACCTGTGTACAAGCTTTCATTAATATAGCAAAACGCAAAGATAATTAACGTGTACCCATTTATCAATATCAGTGGCCATTCCATGCCAGAAGAATCTCAAGGAGATGGCCGATCGCGTCCTGTTGATGCCTGTATGTCCTCCAATGGGCGACGCATGAAACTCTACGAAGATCCTCCTTGCTTCCTCTTCATTTTTAATAACTCTTCTTCTTCCAACGAAGAGCTCTCCTTCTGTAATGAAATTGAAAAATTAAAGGGTTTGTTTAATTACAAACAACTAAGATTGACTATTTTTGATACTCACCCTTTAAAGTAAATTTGGCAGTGGTCTGCCTGAAAGTCTGCCTCTGTGTCTTAGAATAGCCGGGTGGGTATTCGCCAAAACAGAGGAATTTGACGATGTCGTTGTACTTGGTCTCCATTTCTATAAAAATAGAACACACATCATAATTTTACAAATTTATATAAATTACTAAAAAGTACCCTAAATGCCATAAATAACAACCACTTAACATATGTAACCACAAACTGAAACTAGCCTTTTCACAGTGAAAGGAAAACTGCCCCAACATGCGGTGTAAAATACCACAACATAGTGTAAAGTCCACTAACAACGGACACTACAGTGTAACTGAGTAAATCTACTGCACAGCCTATGAGGTTAAAATGTTAAAGTCTTACAAAGGTAACAACAGTATGGGTATTACTCACCGTCTGGTAGTCTGATAAGACCGGACACTGCTAGTGAATGGATCAAATGTCGTGCCTGTAAGGGAACAATAAGGACCAAATTATGCAATATAATTGTATCATCACGATCTTGGAATTACTCACCGTTGAAAAGTCTAAGCCCACACAATAGGCGAGGTGAGAGACTGAATGAAATGCGACAAGGACAAAATTATGAACTGTTATTATAGTCACAACACCATATGGGTACTACTCACCGTCAGGGAGTCTGATGAGACAGGACACTGCTAGGCAAAAGAGTAAATCAAGCCTGTGAGTGGACAATAAGCACACAAAATTATTATTATTATTTTTAAATAGTTGTGTCATCACGATAGTATTACTTACCTTCATGGAGTCTGTACAAAGTCAAGATTCCTATGCATCTGAGATCCCCTTAGACTTACTGTGCATGGTACAGTGTTGTACACTGCATTGTTTAGTAGTATAAAACAGTAGGTTATGTACAGCAAAATTATATACACAGCACAGTGTATACACGGTACATAAATAACACACAACTGTTTGTATTACACAATGTTATGTAATGCTAGACAACATAAAATTACAGATTTCCCCCTTTGGTGCTGTAATATACTATGTACACATTTAGGGAGACAGAGTGTAGTCTGTAAATGGGATTCATTGTTTTTGGCCTGTCTGCTGTTTTATGTTGACCAAGATTGGTAGAAGGGGTGCCTGGTGCTGTTCCATTCATCGGAATAAATATCAACAGCATCAGGTAACGTCCACCTAACCCAGGCATAGGCAACCTTCGGCTCTGCAGATGTTTTGGACTACACCTCCCATGATGCTTTGCCAGCATTATGTGTGTAAGAGCATTATGGGAGATGTAGTCCACAACATCTGGTTGCCTATCCCTGACCTAACCCATCCCTAGTGAGTGACTGGATGTCTGGAACGGATACGAGGGCTCCCTTTTCCATGACTCTAAGCAATCGAGTCAATTTCAGGGAGCATGGGAAAACCGCTCTGGTGATTGGCAAACATAGATACAGGTGATAGTACTAAAGTTAAATCCTGCAGAAAGGCATGATAAGTGCAGACAATGGGGTATATAGTTCAGCCCAGCAGTGGTTAGCAGAGGGGGTTTATAGTTCAGACCAGCAGAGGGTAACTGGGGGGGGTATATAGTTCAGACCAGCAGAGGGTAACTGGAGGGGGGGGGGGAGGTATTACGGGGGGTATATAGTTCAGACCAGCCGATGGTAACGGGGGGGGCGGGGTAATATAGTTCAGGGCAGCAGAGGGTAACTGGGGGGGGGGTATATAGTTCAGACCAGCAAAGGGTAACTGGGGGAGGGTATATAGTTCAGACAAGCAGAGGGTAACTGGGGGGGGTATATAGTTTAGCCAGCCGAGGGTAACTGGGGGGTACATAGTTCAGACTAGCAGAGGGTAAATGGGGGGGTATATAGTTCAGACAAGCTGAGGGTAAGTGGGGGGTACATAGTTCAGACTAGCAGAGGGTAAATGGGGGGGTATATAGTTCAGACAAGCTGAGGGTAAGTGGGGGGGTATATAGTTCAGACCAGCAGAGGGTAACTGTGGGGGGTATATAGTTCAGACCAGCAAAGGGTAACTGGGGGAGGGTATATAGTTCAGACAAGCAGAGGGTAACTGGGGGGGGTATATAGTTTAGCCAGCCGAGGGTAACTGGGGGGTACATAGTTCAGACTAGCAGAGGGTAAATGGGGGGGTATATAGTTCAGACAAGCTGAGGGTAAGTGGGGGGGTATATAGTTCAGACCAGCAGAGGGTAACTGTGGGGGGTATATAGTTCAGACCAGCCAAGGGTAACTCGGGGGGGTATATAGTTTAGGCCAGCCGAGGGTAACTGGGGGGTATATAGTTTAGGCCAGCCAAGGGTAACTGGGGGAGGGTATATAGTTTAGGCCAGCCGAGGGTAACTGGGGGGGGGTACATAGTTCAGACCAGCAGAGGGTAAGGGGGGTACATAGTTCAGACCAGGAGAGGGTAACGGGGGGGGGGGTACATAGCTCAGACCAGCAGAGGGTAACTGGGGGGGTACATAGTTCAGACCAGGAGAGGGTAACGGGGGGGTACATAGTTCAGACCAGCAGAGGGTAACGGGGGGGGGGGTACATAGTTCAGATCAGCAGAGGGTAACAGGGGGGTACATAGTTCAGACCAGGAGAGGTTAAGGGGAGGGGGGGTACATAGTTCAGACCAGGAGAGGTTAAGGGGCGGGGTGGTGTACATAGTTCAGACCAGCAGAGGGTAACGGGGAGGGGGGGGTACATAGTTCAGACCAGCAGAGGGTAACAGGGGGGAGGGTACATAGTTCAGACCAGCAGAGGATAACTGTCAGTACAGATTTTGAGGTTTGGCATAAAAAAAAGTATTTTCTTACCTTAATGGTGTCCTGGTAATCCTTCTACAACTGCACCCACAGGATGGTGAAAGGGTGTAAAGTGTAGTAGAATAAATGTATAGCACAGTAAGCACAGCAAAAAATCCACCAACACAACCAATGCACATAAGACAAGCTCCAGCTAACGGTCCAGTGATTTTTGAAAATCAGCAAGTGAGAGTCTCCTCCTACCCAATCCAGCGCATGGCAGTGTACACATTAGCCCTGTAAAATTTCCCTACCACACATTGCACACGCGCGGCCAATTGGGGCCGCGCATGCGCAGTATAGGGGTAGGGAGATTTCACAGGGCTAATGGCCATCAAAATGCCCTACCCCTATACTGTGAAGAGCTCCCTGCCCACTAGTGCGCACGCGCGCTGTAGCTCCGACGGGAGTACTTTGCCGCGCGTGCGCACTTTGCCATTAGCTTCCCCTCTTCGTTGTGTTAAGTCCCTACCGAGGTGGTGTGGTCACTAAACGTCACTTCCGGTGCGGCCGCGTCCCCGGAGGTGACTAGGGTAGGGAATTTTCACGGGGTAGGGTTTTTTGATAGAACATCGGCACTACTTGATCCCTTAAGCTGACGCATAGGCTGCGTACTGAAACTACCACTACTTGTGGTGGCTGACTGACCCTCCCTCTCTTTACTAGTGGATGAAAGTTTAGGAGGATCCATTTAGAATTTTAAAATAGTAAGAAAAGAAGTTAGAGAAAATAAGGAGATAATGTAATGTAGTGTTTTGAAACTAAAGTTTATATTTTTATTAATTAAAAACGTATTTGAGGTTTTGAACTATGCCGATATACAGTTCAACACAGTTAAAAATATATATTTCTAAAAAAAGTAATTTTTTTTACAACAGCAGTCAGAACCGTTTACTTCACTGCTGATGCTACCACAAAAAATAAATAAAGAAAGACACTAAAAAAGTGTGAAAAATTGTAAACAAAAAATAGACTGGCTGACTGACTAGTGTGTTATGTTCTAACAAAGCACAAAGAAACTGTACTACAACAAATATATATTTTAAACTAAAGATAATTCTATGAACTTAATAACAAAAATTTAATTAAAACTGAAGAAAATTCTATGAACTTGATAAAAAATATTACTGAACTTTTACACTGACTGCCTGCAAAGCAAGCATACACAGTCAGTCAGTCAGTGAGTAACACAGAAATCAGTCGGTCAGTCACTGTGACTCTGTGCTAGTAGTTGTAAAGTTACTAGCACAGATTAAACTAACTGTGTGTGGACTGGAGTATAGACTCACTTAAAAAATAAAAAATAAAACCCAGTCAAACACACTTAGCTGAGACTGACAGAAAATTAACTGTCTCTATCAGCACTGCGGCAACATCAGCACCTCTGTGAGATCAATGTCTAACAAAAATCAACTAATGTGGCTTTGCTGCTAAAAAGACCCAGTAGCTAAACTATATTTATTTTCTTCTAGGCTAACAAACTAGTCAACCTTTAGGGCAGAAGCCCTCAGTCCCACTAAGCTAAAGTACTTGATTGATTCTACCTTTACTCTAAATCTAAATCAATTTAAGCTAATTAATTTTTAGTAAATAAAAAAGCAGTTTTTATAAAAAGTAAAACCTGGTTGCTGTAGGCAGTAAGCAAGCAAGGAAGGCAGGCACTGGCAGTGCCAGCCAGGCACCGTGTGGCAAAGCTCAGTCAGCAGCACAGCTCTCAGAAAGCACTACAATTAAAAATAAAATGTCTCAGGAATAGAGAATTTCCGCAAATTTTCGCGAACGGGGGAACCGGTCGAACCGCCATAGACTTCAATAGGCAGGCGAATTTTAAAACCCACAGGGACTCTTTCTGGCCACAATAGTGATGGAAAAGTTGTTTCAAGGGGACTAACACCTGGACTGTGGCATGCCGGAGGGGGATCCATGGCAAAACTCCCATGGAAAATTACATAGTTGATGCAGAGTCTAGTTTTAATCCATAAAGGGAATAAATCACCTAACATTCCTAAATTGTTTGGAATAACATGCTTTAAAACATAAGGTATGATGTTGTATCGATCAGGTAGTGTAAGGGTTACGCCCGCTTCACAGTGACAGACCAAACTCCCCGTTTAACGCACCGCAAACAACCGCAAACAGTCCATTTGCACAACCGCAAACTCCCCATTTGCACAAGATTGGATACCAAGCTAGCCATGTCCGTTCCTTGTCCTCACAGATGTCATTGAAGGTCTCTTCCTCCACCCAGCCACGTACAACACCAAGGGTCCCCGAAAGGTGACAACAAGCCCCCTGGGACGCCTGCTGTGTTTGGTCTTCCACCTCCTCAAAGCCACCTTCCTCCTTTGACTCCTCTTCTTCAGACTCCTCTCTCTGCGTTGCCTCTCTCTGCGTTATTATAAGGTGTGTTAAGTAGTACTATTCCTATCAGTTTAATCCCTGTTACGTCCCCTATCAGGGGATGTGTATATGGCATCGATTTTAGGAACCGGGAGATGGGAAAAGATGCTTGGTTGGTCCTCCTACTTCAAATTTGGGGCACTGCGCGTGTAATCTAATGTGCCACCAGATAGGAGTGGTGTGTTAAGTAGTACTATTCTTATCAGTTTAATCCCTGTTACGTCCCCTATCAGGGGACGTGTATATGGCATCGATTTTAGGAACCGGGAGATAGAAAAAGATGCTTGGTCGGTCCTCCTACTTCAGATTTGGGGCACTGCGCGTGCAATCTAATGTGCCACTAGATAGGAGTGGTGTGTTAAGTAGTACTATTCTTATCAGTTTAATCCCTGTTACGTCCCCCTCATCAGGCCTTCTTTAGTTGAATGTATCACCCACTGTCAGTCCCTTCAGGATCCATCTCTCATTCATCTTAATAAAGGTGAGGTAATCTAGACTTTTTTGACCTAGGCAACTTCTCTTCTCAGTGACAATACCTCCTGCTGCACTGAAGGTCCTTTCTGACAGGACACTTGAAGCGGGGCAGGCCAGAAGTTCTATCGCAAATTGGGATAGCTCAGGCCACAGGTCAAGCATGCACACCTAGTAGTCAAGGGGTTCATCGCTCCTCAGAGTGTTGATATCTGCAGTTAAGGCGAGGTAGTCTGCTACCTGTCGGTCGAGTCGTTCTCTGAGAGTGGGTCCCGAAGGGCTGTGGCAATGCGTAGGACTTAAAAAGCTCTGCATGTCCTCCATCAACAACACGTCTGTAAAGCGTCCTGTCCTTGCCGGCGTGGTCGTGGGAGGAGGAGGATTACTTTCACCTCTTCCCCTGTTAGATTCCCGTTGTGCTGTGACATCACCCTTATACGCTGTGTAAAGCATACTTTTTAATGTATTTTGGAACTGCTGCATCCTTTCCGACTTGCCGTAATTCGGTAACATTTCAGGCACTTTCTGCTTATACCGGGGGTCTAGTAGCGTGGACACCCAGTACAGGTCGTTCTCCTTCAGGCTTTTTATACGAGGGTCCCTCAACAGGCACGACAGCATGAAAGACCCCATTTGCACAAGGTTGGATGCCGAGCTACTCATGTCCCGTTCCTCGTCCTCCGTGATCTCACTGAAGGTATGCTCTTCCCCCCAGCCACGTACAACACCACGGGTACCAGATAGGTGACAACGAGCACCCTGGGATGCCTGTTGTGGTTGGTCTTCCTCCTCCTCCTCAAAGCCACATTCCTCTTCCTCACAATCCTCTTCCAGCGTTGCCGCAGGTCCAGCAAGCGATGCTGATAAGGCTGTTTCTGGTGGTGATGGTGACCACAACTCTTCCTCTTCACGCTCATCTACGGCCTGATCCAGCACTCTTCGCAGGGCACGCTCCAGGAAGAAAACAAATGGTATGATGTCGCTGATGGTGCCTTCGGTGCGACTGACTAGGTTTGTCACCTCCTCAAAAGGACGCATGAGCCTGCAGGCATTGCGCATGAGCGTCCAGTAACGTGGCAAAAAAATTCCCAGCTCCACAGAGGCTGTCCTAGCACCCCGGTCATACAAATACTCGTTAACTGCTTTTTCTTGTTGGAGCAGGCGGTCGAACATTAGGAGTGTTGAATTCCAACATGTCGGGCTGTCGCAAATCAAGCGCCTCACTGGCATGTTGTTTCGCTGCTGGATATCTGAAAAGTGCGCCATAGCCGTGTAGGAACGCCTGAAATGGCCACACACCTTCCTGGCCTGCTTCAGGACGTCCTGTAAGCCTGGGTACTTATGCACAAAGCGTTGTACGATCAGATTACACACATGTGCCATGCATGGCACATGTGTCAACTTGCCCAAATTCAATGCCGCCAACAAATTTCTTCCGTTGTCACAAACCACTTTGCCGATCTACAGTTGGTGCGGAGTCAGCCGCTGATCCACCTGTGCATTCAGGGCGGACAGGAGTGCTGGTCCGGTGTGACTCTGCTTTCAGGCAAGTCAACCCCAAGATGGCGTGACACTGCCGTATCCGGGATGTGGAATAGTAGCTGGGGGGGTGCCGTTGATGTGGAGCAAGATGCAGCAGCAGAAGAGGACTCAGCCGAGGAGGGTATGGAAGAGGATGGAGTAGGAGGAGTAGAGGAGGTGGCAGCAGGCCTGCCTGCAAGTCGTGGCGGTGTCATCAACTCCTCTGCAGAGCCACGCATTCCATGCTTGGCAGCCGTCAGCAGGTTTACTTAATGCGCAGTGTAGGTGATATACCTGCCCTGAACATGCTTTGCAGACCAGGTATCAGTGGTCAGATGGACCCTTTCCCCAACACTGTGTGCCAGACATGCCATTACTTCCTTTTGCACAATCGAGTACAGGTTGGGGATTGCCTTTTGTGCAAAGAAATTTCGTCCGGGTATCTTCCACTGCGGTGTCCCAATAGCTACAAATTTTTGGAACGCCTCAGACTCCACCAGCTTGTATGGTAAAAGCTGACGGGCTAAGAGTTCAGACAAGCCAGCTGTCAGATGCTGGGCAAGGGGGTGACTTTGTGACATTGGCTTCTTACGCTCAAACATGTCCTTGACAGACACCTGACTGTGGGCAGATGAGCAGGAACTGCTCAAGGCGAGAGATGGAGTGGCGGATGGTTGAGAGGGGGCAAGCAGGACAGCAGTGGTTGACGTGGCTGAAGATGCTGGACCAGGAGGAGGATGGCGACTTTGAGTTTGTGTGCTGCTTGTACTCATGTGTTGATCCCATATTTGTTTGTGATGTGCAATCATGTGCCTTCGCAAAGCAGTTGTACCTAGGTGGGTGTTGGACTTCCCACGACTCAGTTTCTTTTGGCACAGGTTGCAAATGGCATCGCTGTTGTCAGAGGCAGACACAAAAAATGCCACACTGCTGAGCTCTGCAATGACGGCATTCTGGTGGTGCCAATGCATGCTGTCTGACTGTGCCACTAGCTCCTTGCGACGACCTCCCCCTGCTTCCAAATCGTCTCCTCCTCCTCTCTGTCTCCCCATCTGAACTTTCCCCCTGTTCTTCTCCTCTTCTAGCGGGCACCCTCGTGACATCGATGGACGCATCGTCATCATCAACCGCTTCACTTGTATCTGACAACTCAGCAAAGGAAGCAGCAGCGGGTACAACATCATCATCATCACACCGTACGTCCATGTGTGGAATGCTGCCTGACTGAGACATATCCCTGTTATCTACATCCTCTGGCAATAATGGTTGCGCATCACTCATTTCTTCCAACTGATGTGTAAATAACTCCTCTGACAGATCAAGTGAAGCGGCTGTGGTGCTAGTGTTGGTGGGGGCGGCAGGCGGGCGAGTGGTAACTTGAGAGGTGCCCGAAGCTAAGCTGGAGGAGGATGGTGCGTCAAGGTTCCGAGCGGAAGCTGTAGAAGATTGGGTGTCCTGTGTTAGCCAGTTAACTATGTACTCAGAACTTTTCGAGTTCAGGGTACGTGGCCTCTGAACACTGGGCATTATTCTAGGGCCAAAGGGAATCACAGCACCACAACCACGACGGCCCCTGCAGGGTGGCCTGCCTCTGCCTGTCATTTTTTTTTCGATTAGTGGTACTATGCGTGCAAGCTACTGTGACAACAGATATGAGTGGCACTGTGCACTGGCAGAAGTTGGCAGAGTAGACGCTATAGGCCTGACACACGCTTGCAGACAACTAACTGCTATTCAATCTATTACAGTCCAAATTTATTTTATTTTTTTAAATGTACACTACTGTTACACCAGATATGAGTTGCACTGGTGTGACACTGTGCCCTGGCAGGCCCTGAAACGCACACGTGTGAAGGAAACTGACTGCTATTATTTCACAATTTAAAAAGTTGTTTTTTTTTTAAATGTACACTATTGTGACACCAGATATGAGTGGTGGCACTGGGCATGTGGGCACAGTATACACTGTGAGCCTGACACACACACTGGCAGGCAGGCAACTGCAATTAGATTACACAGGGAAAAAAAAAGCAGACATGTTCTAGCCCTAAAAAGGGCTTTTTGGGGTGCTGTCCTTATAGCAGAGATCAGATGAGTCCTTCAGGACTGTAGTGGACACTCAATACGCGAGCCTAGCTATCGATTTCCCTATTAAATCAGCAGCAGCTACACTGTCCCTCCTCTCACTAAGAATGCAGCTTCCGAATGAATCTAAAATGGATGCTGTCCAGGAGGTGGGAGGTAGGGTCTGCTGCTGATTGGCTGGAATTTGTCTGCTGACTGTGAGATACAGGGTCAAAGTTTACTCAATGATGACGAATAGGGGTCGGACCGAACATTACATATGTACACCCGCCGTGGCGAACGCCAACAAGCTATGTTCGCCGGGAACTATTCGCCAGCGAACTATTCGGGACATCTCTACTCAGGAATAGTCTCAAATTTAACAAGTGAGAAATGGCAGGCACACCAAGACTGAAAATCTGTAAGACAAGTAATGAGGCTAGCACAGCACAGAAGCAGTGTTTCACCATCAAAACTTAGTCAAAGAAGGGCGGAGAAAAATCCCCTGCCTGCTTTTATACTGCTGTTTGGTTATTTTTTTAATTCCCACTAAAGCACTAATCATTGGATAAGCCTCTACAGCATCATGTCATAGGAGTGAGCTGATTGGACAAATGAAAATCAGCTCACTCCCAAACCCATCTACAATACAGCACATACCATTGGATAAGCCCCTACAGCATCATGTCACAGGAGTGAGCTGATTGGATAAATGAATATCAGCTCACTCCCAAACCCCTCCTCTTTGTTTCATACAAGGAATCCGAATAAACGAATTGAGGCAAATTAGTTCATTCGTTTCTACCATCTCCATATCGTCCCCTATGCTAAAGCAATGTATTGAACAGTTGATACAAATGCACAAATGATTTGATTGGCTCACTCCCATTATATTGCATCCGTGCATTTGTATTGCTCGTTCGGCAGTTTACAATCCGTATTACACACATATACTTTGACAGTACACACTGCCAGTGCCTGTCTGTAATTCAAAATGCAGAACTAGTAATACGATTGAACGAAAGGCACATTCATTCGTACGTATTTGTTAGTTAGGCTCAATCCCATCAGATTTGATGAGAGTGAACAGAACTAATGAATGAAAGAATGAATGTATGTGCCATTCATTCATTCAGTTACTAGTTCTGCTGTTTGAATTACCTACACAGTGTAATACCAAAAGCCGAATGAACGAACAAACGAAAGGCTAATGGAAGAATTTTGTTGGATACCCATTCGTTTGTTTGTTTATTCGTTTGCCTAGCCATTATTCGGTATTCGTAAATGCAGATTATCATCAGAAATTCCATTCATACTAATGCCCAAGTCTAGTGGCTAGTCTGTTTTGTTCTTTATATACCACCAGGTCAGAAAATTTACCTTAGAGTAGTCAAAATAGGAAGTCAAATGTTGATGAAATCAAAGAACTCCCAGGGGCCCTCCCATACACTAAAGACATCATAAATAAATCTTGTTATAGACCTTAGAGGATGGGTGGGGTTATACAAAGTGGTTTATAAAAATTATTGCATCTCCTGAGGCCATTTTTAAGCCCATCACAGTGCTTTTGATCTGTCTAAAGTGTCTATAAATGTTGTCCGTGAAAAATAAAACAATTTCTGTCCAAAATAAGATCCAAGGTTTTCAGTAGAAGTCAACATCCATAGAGGTATCATCCAATCGATGTTGTACCTCCAGTCTACCACCAGAGTGTAGTAAAAAGACTGGATTCACCACAGATGATCAACAGACATTTAGGTACAATATGGCAGTTTTATGCCCTCTTCCCAATTATCAAGAATTCAAAACCCTTCACAAAATGTTGAAAATATATGTCCAATAAAAATGCCAGTGGTTGTAATGCAGAGTCTGTCCCCCTCCAAAATAGGATGACCAGTTGGATTTTCCAATCTTTTATGCATTTTGGGAAGTATATGTAGCATAATCAGATTAGATTGCAAAATAAACTTAAGTCAATAATACCATCCACACATACTTGTTGTAACCATTTTTAAATATCCTTAACCAAATTTAGGTATGGATTTCTGTTTCATGTGTTATAGAGTCCTGATGTTGACGATTAACCTCGCCAACAAAGTCCACTTTATTTGTAACCACTATCGTTCTGCCCTTATCAGTCGGTTTAAAAAGGATGTGAGGGTTAGCACAGTGGCTCCCTAGAACTTGTCAATCACACATAATGGTGATTATTGATAGTATTAAAGGTAGACTATATGCACCCAGACCACTTAATCGCATTTTAGTGGTCTGGTGCAGTGTCCCTGTCCCCTTAACCCAGCGTCGTTTGACTCTGTGAAACAATGCTGGACGTCCTTACGCTTTGCATGAGGGCCTTCAGCATGTTGAAATCCCCAATAGGAAAGAATTAAATTAATGCTTTCCCATGGGAAGACCTTCTAGACGTGTGGTGCTCGCCACGCATGTGCATTAGGATTGTTGATGTCATCAGAAAAGGAGCCTGACCCAGCACCAAAAGACTGGAATTGAGTAAGTTTTTAAAGGATTTTTAACTCTTTACTTGTTTGGGGGGCTGCTTAATACTTTTAGTGCACAGGGACACTATAACTACACAAGGTGTGGGGCCAGAATATGCTCTTATTGTGTAAGAAATTGTTTAGCGATATATATGCAGTTGTCATGTATCTCACATGAATTATTATGAAATGGAAAAATAACATTGAGTTTATATATGTTCAAATTATTATTATTATTGCCACTTATATAGCGCCAACAGATTTCATAGAGCTTTACTATAATATAAGAGGGGGGATTTAACTATAAATAGGATTATTACAGAAACAGGAACGATAGGTTGAAGAGGACCCTGCTCAGCTTTCCTAAAGAGATGGCTTTTAAGGCAATTCTTGCATGATTGAAGACTAGGCGAGAGTCTGATGGTGGAATGCAGGCCCATAGGAAGGGAGTCGTCTGCGAAAAGTCCTGCAAGAGTGAGTTGGCCGTACGGGTGCGACCAGCGGACAGGAGAAGGTCATGGGCAGAGCGGAGAGACAGAGAAGGGGCATACCTATGTATCTGTTAAGAGATATGAGGGGCTAGAATTGTTCAGGACTTTATTGGTATGGAGAAGTACTTTGAATTGACTCATATAGAATACAGGAAGCCAATGTAAGAACTGACAGAGGGTTGTGAGTGAGGTGTGAGTGGACTGACTAGAGAGGAAAATCAGTCTGACGGCAGCATTCATTATAGACTAGTGGGGCAATAGGGCTTTTGGGAAGACCAATTAGGAGAGGGTTACAATAATCCATGCAAGAAATTACTAGAGCATGGACAATTTCCTTAGTAGCATCTTGCGTAAGAAAGGGGCGGATGTGGGCTATGTTTTTAAGATGGAATCTACAGGATTTGCTACCATACTGGATGTGAGGCTCAAAGGTAAGGCCAGAATCAAGTATAATGCCAAGACTGCGTGCATGGACTGATGTGGAAACCACTAACTTGAAAGGATTAGCAGGAGGAAAGACGAGGAGCTCAGTTTTAGAGAGATTGAGTTTCAGAAAGCGGGAGGACATGAAAGGCAAGCAGTGACACGTTGCAGGACAAAAGGGGAGAGATATATCTGGGTGTCATCAGCATACAGGTGGTAGTGGAATCCAAATGAGGTAATATTTTTTCCAATAGAGGCAGTATTAACAGAAAATAGAAGGGGAGCAAGGAAAGAGCCTTGGGGGACTCCAACTGAGACAGGACGAAGGGAGGAGGTATAATTAGGAAAGGAAAAGGAGACAATATGGAAAACAAACAATATATTTATGTTAAAGAAAAAGCTTTCCAATTTAGAAGTTTCAATGACAATAAAAAACGAGTACTTTTTGAAGCAAATTCTAAACAATTAAATATAAACATTAAATATAATACTTATAAATACTTAATAAATACACTACTGGCCTTGCTTTTTCAAGGATTCTCTTAACACTTCTTCTGCATCATGTGAACCACAAGTTGTAAGGAGTGTTGATGTGTTGGTACCTAACAAGCGGAACACAGCCAAATATGCATAAAGTATAGAATACTTCTATTTTAACCCTCTAAATCTTAATGATGGGAATACTGTTACATGAGATTACAAATAAAGTGTAAAGATAACAAAGATACACTACTAGAGTAGACAGCCCAAACCTCAGCCTCATGTTCATGATAATTGACTGCCATGTAAAAGAAAAACAAATAAAAATGTCTCACCACAAATCATTAATTTTAGACTCAGAATCACTTTCCGGAAATACAAGATACACGATCTGGGATACAGCTGAGATTTTTAAAAAATAATTGATTACAAAAGCATAGTGTAATATTGTTTAAAATGTGGATAAAGTGACACGTTTATAAGTTGAACTTACGAACATATGGACTTTCAGGCGTTATCAAGGTGCCTCCTCTGAAGTTGACGGGGGGCTGTAACCTCCTTGTAGTCACCACTTTTAACCAGGCAGGCGGTGGACAGGAACCAGAAGACGCTGCCAGAGACTGCCCGGACAGGGCCGGGGCGCCGGACAGACCTTGTAAACTGGTTGCACAGAAGAGGTTTCAACAAGGATGTGTGAACAGTATTGGGGATACGCAGGGAGGGAGGCAAGTCCAAAGAGTAAGAAACTGGGTTGACCCTACGTAGGACTTTATAGGGCCCGATATACTTCGGTGCCAACTTCATGGAGGGGACATGAAGGCGTATGTTTTTCGTGGACAGCCATACTCTCTATCACCCAGTAAGTGGGAGCCGTGGCTCTAGCGATCAGCAAACTTCTTAAGGGATCCTGCAGCACGCAAAAGAGCAACATGGACCCGATCCTACATCTCCAGAAGTGAGGCCAGGTGTACGTCCAAGGCGGTTATTCCCTTGTTGGAGAACACATTGGGAAGGACGCTAGGTTGTAAACCATAAGCCACTTGAAAAGGACTAAGGCCAGTGGAGGCATGGGAGACCGTGTCTCTGGCAAACTCAGCCCATGGAAGGAGAAGGGACCAGTTATCTTCGTGAACGAGCTTCTAGCGACTGTTTCGCCCTTTCAGCAGCCATGTTAGACTGTGGGTGATACGATGAGGAAAAGGACAAAGATATACCCATTTCAGCGCAGAAGCCCCTCCAGAATCTTGATATAAACTGAGGACCTCTGTCAGAGACTGTCGATGGGTATGCCATGAAGCCTGAAAACCTTTTTAGCAAAGATCTCTGCCAACTGTACAGTAGTGGGAAACTTATTGAGTGGAACAAAGTGAGCCATTTTGGAGAATCTGTCAGTTTACCATCAAAATGACCGTATGACCTCCAGAAGGAGGAAGGTCCACTATAAAATCAATGGACAGGTGTGTCCGAGGCATTTTGGGTATTGAAAGTGGCATAAGAAGACCGGGTGGCATGCCCGTGGAGGATTTAGATTGCATACAGATTTGACAGGCTGCCACGTATTCCTTGACATCCTTCCTAATAGAAGGCCACCAGAACTGTCTTATTATGCTGTTATATGTTTTGCTAATGCCTGGATGTCCCGCTGCCTTGGTTCTATGAAACAAACTCATGACTTTTCTCCTATCTCTAGCTTGTACAAATAACCCTGAGGGTGTTTCAGGCAGAGCTTGGTTTTGATATCTTATCAAGAAAGAGGGAGGAGATGACCAAGTGTGTAGCGGCCACAATGCAATGTTAGCGGGAGAAACTATGGGTTCGGGCAGAGAGGGGTCGCTCTCCAGTGGTTCATGTTGCCTGTTGCCATACCCAGGTCTGTAGGTTATAATAGACTGGAAGCGAGATAGTAATAACGACCACAGACAGACGTATGACCTTGGCTATGTAAGAGAGGTTCTTGTGATCCGTGATCACCAGTACAGGGTGCCTGGAACCTTCAAGTAGGTGTCTCCACTCTTTAAATGCAAGGACAGTGGCCAACAGTTCTCTGTTTTCCACATCATAATTTCTTTCTGCATCGGACAGTTTTAGAGAAAAAGCAACCTGGATGAAGAGGGTCGTTGTGTGTCTTTTTGGGACAGTATTGCACCAACACCTGACTCGGAAGCATCGACCTCTACTATAAAAGGCAGCGACGGGTCAGGGTGGTGCAAAACAGGAGCTGACGTAAACGCCTTTTTAAGCGTATTAAAAGCTTCAAGAGCCTCTGAATTCCAAACATGGGGATTAACCCCCTTCTTGGTCATCTTAGTTATTGCGGCCACAACGGAAGAGAAGTTCTTTATTAACCTTTTTTAGTAATTTGCGAAGCCCACAAATCTTTGTATGGCCTTTAGTCCTTGCGGAAGGGGCCAGGACTTAATGGGCTATAGCTTAGCGGGTTCCATGCTGATACCCTTCTGAGACATGATGTATCCCAAGAACTGCAAAGAGGTCTGATCAAAGAGGCACTTCTCAAGTTTGCAATAAAGACCATTATCTCGCAGTTTCTTAAGTACTGATCTGACATGCTCGTGGTGGGTTTCCAGATCAGGAGAGTATACCAAGATGTCGTCCAGGTATTGTCAGGGTACCTGTGGTCTCTACCTCCGAAAGAGGTAGAGACTTAGCTGTTCCTCCATCCAGACGGTCTGATGGCTCCCTTCCCCGCGGTCTATCCGGTCATGCTAGGCCGGCCGCGAGGGAGTGACTGCCTTTTACAGCATCTAGGCAGGAAGTAGTCATCAGGACACTCCCCCGGAACAACCTGTCAGTCAATGGCTGCAGGACCAATCAGGACGCCTTGGAGGCGTGGTTACTGCTCTGAACAGGGTATTTAACAGAGCTTCTTTCATTAGCTCATTGCCCTGTCGTGGTTCTAGCTTGTTCTAGTCACTCAGTGCTTGTGTATTCTATTATCCCTTTTGGTTTTGACCCGGCTTGTTTACCTTACTCTGCTTATCTCTGTTACCCTTGATTCGGCTTGTCTCTCGCTTACCTGTCTTCTGTTACCCTCGACCTCGGCTTGTCTTTGACCATTCTATACTGTACTACTTACGTTAGTCCGGCCATTCTAAGGTCCGGTAAACGTATCTGGCTACTGTTTGTACTCTGCGTGTTGGATCCCTGTCCCGATCCTGACAGGTATACGACTGCACATACGTGCAGGAAGTCCCGAAGGACATCGTTGATGACATCTTGGAATAAAGCAGGGGCGTTACATAGGCCGAAGGACATTACTAGGTACTCATAGTGGCCACTATGAGTATTTAAAGCAGTTTTCCACTCGTCCTGCTCCCTTATTCACACCAGATTATAAGCCCCCCTGAGATCTAGTTTGGTGAAACATTTGGAACCCTTTAAACAGTTAAAGAGTTCCGTAATAAGCGGAATGGGGTACACATTGCGTATCGTGATCTTATTAAGACCCCTATAGTCAATGCAGGGTCTAAGATCACCCTCCTTCTTTGCTACGAAGAAGAAGGCTGCACCTGCCGTAGATGAGGATCTCCTGATAAACCCTTTCTTCAGGGACTCAATATAATTCCTCCATGATCTTATTTTCATGTTCAGAGAGGGGATATACCCGGCCTTTAGGTGGCATAGTCCCTGGCAATAGATCGATTGCACAATCATAAGGGCGATGGGGAGGAAGTTCTCGGCTTCTCTTTTCTCGAAGACCTGGGCTATGTCTGCATATTGTGGAGGCACCGAGGTGTTAGAGAGGAGGAGCCGAGGGCAGGTTTAGAGTGCAAACAGGGTGTACCGGCATAAAACAATGGGTAACACAGTAATGACCCTGGGATAGTATGTCCAGATTAACCCAGTCTATTTTGGGGTTATGCTTAATTAACCAAGGATACCCAAGGACAATCGGACATGAAGGGGAATACAATATGTAAAAAAAATATTTTCATGGTGTAGCGTCCCTACAATGAGCTGTAACTCCTGGTTCTTGTGGGTTACTTTGGGCTTCACTAATGGTCTACCATCACGTGCTTTTACAGTTATAGGTGAGGTCTTGCGAACCAATGTCAGAACGCAGGACTCAGCGAAAGAGTGGTCTATAAAATTGCCCTCCGCGTCTGAGTTGAGTAAGGCCTTGGTGTAAAAGGTCTCACCATTGATTTACAACACCCAGCTAAAACAAAAGCTTACGTCCCTCCAGCAGTTCTCCTGCCAACCAGTTTTCCCTGCATGTTATCAGAAGATCAGAGTAATAAACATCTAGGTGTAACCATCGTAGTATGTGTTTTCCCAAGCTATCCTGTCTCTAAAAGAAGTCCAAGCCTGCTCCAAAGCTACCCAAAAACCTACCCTAAGTGGTCACATCTTACACAATGTTACAGTATAGCTGGAGGGAAGAGATCAAAGGGAAAGACTTGTGTAAAGGCAGAACCCTGGAAAAAGGGGGCTGGATAAACCACTTTTGGGAGGGAAAAGGGATTCTGGGACTTGAAGTTAATGACTGCAAGAACCAGTCTTTAAAAGAACAACAGCCAAAGAGGTTGGGCTCCTCTCCTCTTCCTCTCGTTTGGAGAGGACAGCGCAGCAAGCAGTGGTGCCATGGTGAACTGAGAGAGACTGTCCCGGACTACCAAAGATGAAGGCGCAAGGGAAAGATCTTCTTTTGAATGCAGACTTCACATATTTTTCAAAACAATACCAATCTTATTTAAGGTTGGATATGTTTCTAACCACTGCGGATTTAATTAAAAAAAAAACTGCCATAATAGTAAAATAAGTATGTGGATGATATTATCTTAACAATTACATCTCCTAAAACATCTGTGAAAACACAAAAGAAATTACAAATAGTACAAAAGAAAAAGAACAAAGAGTATAAATGTGTGTGAAATCACCAAAAAGTGATGAGTACAACCTGTATAGTAATCGGTAGAATCTACCATAAGTACATATCTGGTGGGATAAAATACAAATATAGTATAGTACAATTAGCACAAGTGAAGGGTGGGGGTGGTAGCAAACTCACTAGAAAATGGTTGTTTCCGTCATGTCTCCCTTAAAGGACCACTATAGACACCCAGACCACTTCAGCTTAATGAAGTGGTCTTGGTGCCTGGTCCAGCTAGGTTTCACCTTTTTTTCTATAAACATAGCAGTTTCAGAGAAACTGCTATGTTTATAAATGGGTTAATCCAGCCTCTAGCGGTTGTCTCATTGACGAGTATGTTTTACTGGCACTATAGTGGTCCTTTAATATTAGGATAGTAGTGTAGACTTAGAGGTTCTTCCAGCGGCGAAGTTCTTAATATATGAAGTATCTTCTTAGTCACTCAAAATTAAGGGCGAAGATAGATAGTGCAGATTGTATAAAACATACAACAATTTATTTAATAAGTTGCACTTACAATGTATCAAAAGGTAAACAGCATGTCTCCACATCAAGGTGGTATCCAAGTGTTCAGCAGATTTCTCAGCAGCAAGATCATCCAACATGTTTCGGCCCGTTCTGGACTTCCTCAGGGATGTCTTGATAGACACCATAAATACATATGGAAAAATGTCTTAATTACAAGTTAAACATGGAAAAAACTCAAGCTATATCATATAGCATAAATTTAGATCAAGAAGCCCTATTAAAACAAACCTATACTTTTCACTATCCAGAGGATGGACTAAAATATTTAGGAATCACGATCCCTAAACAAATACTAAATCTTGCGGAATCCAATTTTTCATGCCTAATTAAAGAATTAACCCTTATTTTTTAGATATCAATTAGCAAATAGTTTGACTCAGGTTCATCAAATACTAATGACATCTCAAAAAAATTAAGAATGGTATAAAATAGAACAACACTTAGCAAAATTAGATAACTTGGAAACTTTATTATGGTGTAAACAATAATAATGCTAATGAATGCTAATTGTTTAGTCTTGACTAACATTATGGAAGCAAATGCAAAAAGATAAGTCCTGCGCTCACTCCCATCATTACTGGGCGTCAGCAATGACTACAGTACACATCAGCCCCAATATATAGTAAAAAAACAAAGAAAAACAAGTTACCTGCGCTCTCTCCTTAATCCCTATATATTTTTAAACAAATGGAGGTTTTTAGTTACCTCCAATGGCCATGAGAGGGTAAGCCCACCTACCAACGTCAAGGCAGACCCCCCTAGGTGGGTCCTAACTCTAACCATTCACCTTGCTTCCTTTAGCTTCTGGCAAAGACATCTCTAATGAGACAGAAGGAGGTATTTTTTTGCATTTGTATCCACTTTCTGTAGCTTTGTTACAATGCTGCCGCCCATCCCATGTGTTCCCTATTAAAGGTTAATAAATGTATAGGGGTGTATATATAAAAAAAAAATACCTCCTTCTGTCTCATTAGAGATGTCTTTGCCAGAAGCTCAAGGAAGCAAGGTGAATGGTTAGAGTTAGGTTATTTAGATTGTGTGTCATTATTTGTATGTTGTTGTTTTGTCTCTGAATAAATATTTGCTAAAGTAGACGGACCATAGTTTATGTGTATGCATACATGAATTTATAGAGTTTGGTAATTTACCACAACATGCACAAACAGACTGCTGAATACACGCACATACCGACTGCTGAATACATACACACAGTGTGCTGAATAAACACACACACAGACTGCTGAATACACACAGGCTTCTGAAACACAAACACATAGACGGCTGAATACACACATACACACACAGGTACTGCTGAATACACCCAGATTGCTAAATGAACCCAGACTGCAGTAAATGTGCTGTGTGCGAGGGGTGCTGTGTTTGTGTGAAGGGGTGAGCTCCTCTGGCTGCAGGCTGTCTTCACTCTCGCGAGCAGAATGCTGTGTCCACACAGCATGCTCGCGGGAGGAGCGATCTTCCTCCCAGATCCCTGCCTCCCGGGTCCCTCCTGCCCTCTCTCTAGCAACTGCCCAGGGTGCCAATGCGTAAAGACGGCCCTGTTCAGCTTAATTTGCAAGGGGGGGGGGGGCGGGGAAGAGTAATGTTATCTAATAGGGAACATAGGAGTTACAAATTATGTAAAGCTGGAGGAGAGAACTGATAAATCAAACACACGATACTCAATAATCCAGCACTGAAGTCCTAAAAAAAAATCTTTCTTCATTGGTCCATCATAAATTTGAATGAATTAGGTTTTTTTATTTTGGCAGAAAGAAATACCCTTAGGTAGTACCTGATTCTCCAATGTGCTCAATGGATGATGTGATATATTTATCAGTCATTGCCTCCTGGTGATCTATGTACTATATTGTGTCAGTGTTCTCTCCCATGATTGTTATGGGAGCTGTTTCATTTTGAAAATGTTTTTTTTAAGTATTTAACATTATAATAAAAATAACAATAATTAAAATAAACAATAACAAAAATAGGGAAGGGAAAACTGGGGAGGGATGTCCATCAAAATTTACAACACGGTTGTATAACAGCGATATGCTTATGTTAATTATTTATAGAAATAAAAAATGTTATAAAGAATATTTCATATGATAGATTTTCTAATGCTAACTTTAAGAGATTGTTAATAGGGGGTACAACAAGGAGTCCCAATATCAAGATAAGAAGGATGTGGTGGCTGTTACAAGATTTATCTCATGGACCCTGGTAGAAGGGGTACTATCTCACTTTGTTATTCTTTGATTTTAGTTAGACCCACTCTTAAACTAAATTATGTGGAATTTAAAAAAAGAGAAATTAAAGGGACACTCCAGGCACCCAGACCACTTCTGCTCATTGGAGTGGTCTGGGTGCCAACTCCCACTACCCTTAACCCTGCAAGTGTAATTATTGCAGTTTTTTATAAACTGCAATAATTACCTTGCAGGGTTAACTCCACCTCTAGTGGCTGTCTGTTAGACAGCCACTAGAGGGAACTTCCTGGTTTCTAGCACAGGAAACATGTGCTAGAGCGTCGCTGGACGTCCTCACGCTGTGTGAGGACCTCCAGCGTCGCTCTATTCCCCATATGGAAGCATTGAAATTCATTTTCAATGCTTTCCTATGGGGTGCAGAAGGAGGAGCGGCGGGGGA
Organism: Pelobates fuscus; assembly: GCF_036172605.1. Taxonomy (NCBI): domain Eukaryota; kingdom Metazoa; phylum Chordata; class Amphibia; order Anura; family Pelobatidae; genus Pelobates; species Pelobates fuscus. The sequence goes on along the minus strand of NC_086318.1, from coordinate 385,865,936 downwards.
GGAGGAAGCAGCGACGTGGGACCTGTCGCTGCCTCTGGTAAGTCACTGAAGGGGTTTTCACCCCTTCAGCAACTGGGGATTGGGGGGTGGGAGGGAGAGGGACCCTCCAGTGCCAGGAAAACGGATCGTTTTCCTGGCACTGGAGTTTCCCTTTAAGACATTTTGTAATTTTTTTTTACAATAAAATACAAATATTTGTATTCAGCGATGTCTCACGAGTACAACAGTACCCCCGAGCATAGGTTTTATGAGGCTTTTGAAACGTCATGGGTTAAATAAAGGACTTTTCCATTTTTGCACATTGAAATTTGCCAGATCGATTATGTTGCCTTTTAGACCCTATGGAAGCCCAGGAATGCAAATTCACCTTATCATGACATACCATTTGTAAATGTAGACCACTCAAGGTATTCATAATAGGGTATATGCAGTCTTTTTTAATAGCCACTTAGTCACTTGCCAAAGTTAGCATTCATATTAGTTTTCTGCATTTTTCACACACAAACTGCAATTTCACTTATCATATCTTCATCATGATTCATTTTACTGCTTTTAAACATTCATATGTGTGTTCAGCGAAGTCTCCTGAGTACAACAGTACCCCCTTTGTACAGGTTTGATGGTGCTGCAACTATAGACTTTCTGCCTGGGTTGTCAGGTGTGTCTCTCAAATTGTAATTAATAAAACAACTTAATTATGTCAAAAGATTACACAAATTAACACATACTAACAAAACAAAAACAACAACAACAAAAATATATATATAATTTTATTCTGAGCATATTTTGGTATCAAAATTTAAGGGAGGTTGTAAACCTATCTATGCACATGGCAGGTGAGGACATATCTACTAAGCTATTATAGCTAGCAACTGAGAAGCCACTGCTGCCCAGTCGCTAGATAGGCTATAAAGGATAAAGGATATATAAAGGATTTTACATTTTGAAACCCATTCAATACAGATCCCTTGTGGGGAGAGGATGGATTACTAAATATTTTCTAAATATTATAATTACAGACAAAATCTGGTGGTAAGTTAATAACCCTGTAAGATATTGTAAATCCAGTGACTCCCTAAAGGCTTGCCAAGAAACCTCTTTAAAACTACAAATTGTGAATGTTATTCCACTGTTGTGTGAGGAAATCCAAACTCCCCCATACAAGCATCTTCATCTGGAAGATTTTCTGTTGAGAGACATGACAACTTAAATGTTGGCCTAAGTTGGCTGAGCATGGTGTAAGTTACAGTACAATAAAATCCAAACAGTGCGATTTAATTGAAAAAAAAAAGAGGTCTTAAAATATGTGCTAATCAGAGTGAGATTTATTTTCAAGGTGGTAACAGCAAACTCAGCTCAGGTACTTTATGGTTGGATTAGAAGGGATCCTGTAAGGAAGGCACATATGTAGTTACAGGAAAATGAGAATTATGGAGTTCTCTTAAATTAAACAATCTTGAGGGCCACTAGATGTTTTCCTTAGAAAAATAACCAGTAAACATTTAGGAATCAAGCAAACTTTTTCCTGGTGTAAAATGTTCTTATTGCCTTCATCTCAATCAATGTAACTCTTCTTTGCTTGATTGCAAACAGAGAGGACCCACGTTGTTCTTTCAAACACTATGTAACGTCCCAATGCTCCCTGGATGTTGAACTTGTTATGCATATTACCAAGCACCGTTGCTTCCTCTTTTAGTACATAGTTTATGAGTTTGGAAGACAGACCATATCCTTAGTCCTCATATCTCCAGTTTCTGAACCCAGCTTTTCCTTTTTCTTGCATCCACCTTGTTTTGAAATAGCAAACATATTCTGCGAATAGCTGCTAATAAATAATGTCCTTCTTATTAAAATTCTTCTTGTTCTTCTCCCATCAGTTGAATTTCTGTAAAATATAATAAAAAAAAATATTTTAAAAAGGAGATATGGTTAGATGAACCAATGAGCTTCTCATCTGTTAATAAACTGCAATTCCCGTGATAGCATTAACCGTTCCACCTAAATGTTGGCTGACGAGCCACAAAAGTAGTTCAACATAACATTACATGGAAAGCGGAATTATAAGGGGGAACTCTAAGCTCCATAACGACTATAGTGCACTAATCTGTACCCTTTCAGTAATGAGGACCTCAGACAATCAAGGATTTTCCATAGAGATGCAATGAGGGCCTAGAGGCATGCACATCAATTGCCTTACTAAACCAATCAGAATCTCCTCAAAGAGATGCATTATTGAAATTCATGTTTATGGGGGCATGAGGATATTTCTGCAAACATTCTGTTGGCTATTAAGAGTTCAATGTAAAACTATCTTTTCACATATAAGGCAGTATTTACAAATGTAAAAGAATGCAGTGAAAGGTTCTTAGTGGACGTTTCAGGATTCCTGGTGGGCGGTAAGGAAATGTTTCCATCAAGAAAGATGCATTAGTGGGCGGTAGGTATTAAAAGGTTGACTACCCCTGGTTTAAGCCATTCCTTCATTATTATCCTGATGCTTTGCTCATGCGATTCCTTCTTCTTGAAGAAGTATCCCTCTTATTACAAGCGTATTGAGAGATTTTTCTCAAATGTCAAAAAAACCCACAAAATGTCAACATTGCAAAAATTAAACATGTAATGTTACTTTCTTGTCAAATTTTTTAAGTTTACAATCTCGACTACTTAATGTCGAATGTCAAATGTGGGTGATATTTAAAATGTCGACCTTTGAAAAATGTCACCGTGTCCTGCGTCGCTGTCTTAAACACTCGAACATACTGTATCACATAAAACCAAACATTCTCCTTTCAATTTCCTTCATCAATCTTTTGAGTCACAAAAACTGTCTAAACATATAAATGTCAGTATATGACGCATTACATATATGTACTTGCATCATTCTCAGAGCTGCTAGTGCTCTGCTAAAGAATTACTAAGAAAATAGCAGGTTAGGAAACAATGCTTTTTTGCTATGCTGTACAGATCAATGAGCAAGGAACCAAGCTTCATAACTAAAGAGCTTGCAGTTCTTGTCCAAGTACCTGCTAGGTATATTACCGAGTGTGTTTGACCCTGCCTGCAGGTTGAAAAATCCAAGAAAGATGACATGGTGAGAGTATCTATTTACATTTGCTTACTTCATTTTATTTTAACACTGTTCTTCAATATTTCAATATGGCAATAGTGTTGTTTTTATTAATGGCCGTTCTTGAACACACAAGAAAACTCGTTGACAGAGGGAGCAAAAAGACGATCACTCTACCAGCTATCCTAAAGCGGGGGTAGCCCTTAGAAACCAACAATTATTATATTATGTAAAATGGAACCTAAAAAGATAAGTCCAGAAATGGTGATTGGGTACACAGATAAATATTTACACAAAATAACTTTATTAAGAATAAGTAATAAACTCAACAATAGATGGACTACCAGACCTGTATAGCAGGCATTATCTAATATGTGTAGGGTTCACAGTAATGGAGCCCTACATATGAACTATACAATATAGAAGTGATGCCCTGGAATAGCCAGAGGGAGGAGCAACTGTAACAGATTTATGTGCAACCTAATACGCAGGCGCCATCTTAGTCCACAGTACTAAATCTATTATAGTCATATGTAGACAAGCTATTTGAGAGAGCCTCGAGTAGAATATAGGGGCAAGCGGCTGGAAACCAGGCATTTATCAGAGGCAGAGCATTACAAAGTAGGGAGGGTAATATTCTAGGTTCCATTTTAGATTCTAAGATTTTTTTTATTCTACATTACATATGCTATGTAATTCACATTTATTATTTATATTTAATTACATATTTTGTGTACTTCATTTACTTCCAGTCTTCTGTATTTCAATATTACAGGAACTCTTTTCTGATATATTTCAATACTACTGTTACTAAATGAGTAGGATATTCAGAATGTTACCATTGCACAGACTGTCATTGGTCATTGAAAGGTTATATATATGCAATCGGGATCAGGAAAAATAAATCTATTTAAAACCAGCTTTAATATAAAAATTAATCAAATAGTGCTTTTCATAAAAATAAGTAATGTGTACTTTGGGAATCTGCAGGAAATGCTGTTTATATTTACCATCTGGTATATCGATGCTTGGACTTGTAGATGCTGCTTCTCCACTGCTCATGTTCTGAGTACCACGAACTCTTGCATGAGATAGAGATGAAGAATGCAATGTCTGCAGAAGGTCAGAGGAATCCAACAAGCTATCAAAGGTCTCTGACTCCTCGCACAAACTGTCCGTAGTTGGGTTGCCGGGATATGCGGGAGGGTGGGAGTCGTCTGTCTGAGTTGGGCTCCTCTGACCTGCAGAGGATAAGTAGCCTGGAGGTGTGACATTCACGTTGTTGCTGACAGCCTCATCGTAGGTCGGTAACAAAACAAGAACTCCGTCCACTACCACAAAGTCTGGTTCTGCAGAACTGTCCTGCGGACTTCTGTAATGTAAAAAAATACATTTATAAAATGGCCAATGTCAAAGGGCACAATTTCAGCGATAAATAGTGACCTACAAAACAAAATAGTACATATCAACTTTCGCCCACAAGAAAAAAATTTCTGGCATGTTCCAAAGTAGATATTTTAATGAAACATTTTTTTTTTTTAATTCTGCGTACAGCTTATGATTGCCTTAGTTACCCTTACCTTTCTTTCTAAAACATACTGGAGACATTTGGTCTAATTGGCTTGTGTGTTGATGGAGCAAGAAGAGGTTGCTCTGCTCTAATAAAAATACCAATTTGTAACCTGCTCCCATTAACCCCTTAACGACGAGTGACGGACGAGGTCCGTCACTCAGGGGAATGCGTTAATGACGAGTGACGGACCTCGTCCGTCACCCGTTAAAATTAACCCCAGATCGCCGCGATCGCGGGGTTAATGGTGCTCCGGTCTGCCTCTGCATTAGAGGCAGACCGGGAGCACCGGATCGGGCTGTCAGAGTACATGTGCCCGCTCTGACAGCATGCCAGAGCGGGCACATGTGCTGTGTATACTCACCTCCGCCTCCCTGCACTTCCTGGTTCTGTGTGAAGTGCAGGGAGACGGATCTTCAGTGATCCTGCCCCCTGGTGGAAAGAAAATATAGTAAAATTAAAATCCCACCCCGCTTTACCCCCCCTTTACCCATTTTAATAAAAAATTAACCCCTTCCCTGCCAATTGATCACTGACTACAGTGATCAATTGGCAGGGATTACATTTTACTAAGATCTGATTTTTTTTTTAACCCCTGAGGGTTAATTCTTTTTTTTTTTTAACCCTCAGGGGTTCAATTTATTTTATTAATTAATTTAAATATTTTAAAATTATAAATTTAGCTAGCTGGGGAGGGTGGAAGTTAGTGGGGAATTGGGGGATTTAGTATTACGCTAACTAGGGGTTAACGTTAAAAAAAGTTTAAAAATACGCTTTAAAAAGTTAAAAAATTAAGTTAAAAAAAAAGTTTTAATAACATTTAAGTAAAAAATTTAAAAAAATAAACCCTTTACCCAGTCCAAATAAAAATTAACCCCTTCCCTGCCAGTCGATCACTGCCTACAGTGATCAAAATACAGATCACAGTATTATACTGTTCTAATTTTTTTTTTAACCCCTCACGATTAACTTTTATTTATTTTTTAACCCTCAGGGGTTAAATTTATTTAATTAACTAATTTAAATATTGTATAATTAAATATTTTGCTAGCTGGGGTGGGTGGGAGTTATGGGAAAATGGGGAATTTACTGTTAGTGCTGCTTACTGCTAGTTAGGGGTTAACGTAAAAAAAAAAGCTTAGAAAAATGTTAAATCTGTAAAAAACAGTTTTACGAAAGTTTAGGAAACTTTAAAAAAATGAATAATCAAAACAAAAGTTTAAAAAATAGTTTTAAAAAGTAAAAAAAGTTTTAAAAAGTAAAAAAATACATTTAATAACGCTCATTACCACTACACCTGGTACAAGCTAGCGGAAAAATGATCCCACGCTAAGGTTCAAAATATGCCTTTTGAAATACCCTGGGATGTCTTCTTTAAGAAATGGTATGGCTTTATGGGGTATTTGGTTTATATAGCCTGGTAAAATACTCTAAAATGGGACATGGGCACAGCGTAAAAATTCAAAATTTGAAAAAAAATGGAATGGCTCTGTCCCAAATGTGCCCCTCCGATGTCCACATATACCTGGCAAAGGTACATACGGGGGTATTTTTGTACTCAGCAGACATAGCTGAGCAACATATGAAGTATTATACAGTTGTAGTACACATAAGGTTTGCAAAATATACTGTGCAAACTCACTTTGTGTGTCAAAAAGGCAGAAAAAACGCTTATTACCACTACACCTGGTACAAGCTAGCGGAAAAATGATCCCACGCTAAGGTTCAAAATATGCCTTTTGAAATACCCTGGGATGTCTTCTTTAAGAAATGGTATGGCTTTATGGGGTATTTGGATTATATAGCCTGGTAAAATACTCTAAAATGGGACATGGGCACAGCGTAAAAATTCAAAATTTGAAAAAAAATGGAATGGCTCTGTCCCAAATGTGCCCCTCCGATGTCCACATATACCTGGCAAAGGTACATACGGGGGTATTTTTGTACTCAGCAGACATAGCTGAGCAACATATGAAGTATTATACAGTGGTAGTACACATAAGGTTTGCAAAATATACTGTGCAAACTCACTTTGTGTGTCAAAAAGGCAGAAAAAACGCTTATTACCACTACACCTGGTACAAGCTAGCGGAAAAATGATCCCACGCTAAGGTTCAAAATATGCCTTTTGAAATACCCTGGGGTGTCTACTTTAAGAAATGGTAGGCCTTTGTGGGGTAGTTTGAATTTAAAACCTGCAAAGATGCTTGGAAATTGCACATAGGCCCGGCGTCAAAATTCAAAGTTCGGTCAAAACTGATATGGCTTGGTCTCCTATATGGCACTGTAGCTTCACAAAATAGTGCCATAGACATACAATGGGGGTGTCCTTTTACTCAGAAGACTTAGCTGAGCATAATTTGGGGGGTTTGAACTTAGTGGCACACATGAAATATACAAAATGCCCAGCAAAAATGCAATCCGTATGTAAAAAATGCACAAAATTATTTTTTACCACATACTTTGGCATGTAATGGTAAAAAAATGGGGGCATGTTAAGGCACGATATGCACCTTATGAGATACCCTGGAGTGTCTTCTTTTACAAATGGTAGGCCTTTGTGGGGTGTTTTGAACAGTAAAACTGTTATAATACCCCAAATGGAAGCATAGGCTCATTAAATCCGTCTCTCAAAATTCTACTGTGAATACTGAAAAGGACAGGTCTCCTGTATGGCACTGTAGCTTCACGAAATAGTGCCATAGACATACAATGGGGGTGTCCTTTTACTCAGAAGACTTAGCTGAGCATAATTTGGGGGGTTTGAACTTAGTGGCACACATGAAATATACAAAATGCCCAGCAAAAATGCAATCCGTATGTAAAATATGCACAAAATTATTTTTTACCACATACTTTGGCATGTAATGGTAAAAAAATGGGGGCATGTTAAGGCACAATATGCACCTTACGAGATACCCTGGAGTGTCTACTTTTACAAATGGTAGGCCTTTGTGGGGGTTTTTTGAACAGTCAAACTACTATAATACCCCAAATGGAAGCATAGGCTCATTAAATCCGTCTCTCAAAATTCTACTGTGAATACTGAAAAGGACAGGTCTCCTATATGGCACTGTAGCTTCACGAAATAGTGCCAAAGACATACAATGGGGGTACCGTTGTACTCAGCAGAAGTAACTGAACACATAATACAACTTTGTACAGGAATAGCACACACCAAATTTACAAAATACACATGAGAAGTTCTTTGTTATAAGTTTGTGTGCGAAAACCCCCAAAAAACACAATTTTACTCCAATATTTAGCAGAGGTTGGCGGTAAAATGGCTACGTAGAAAGTGTCAAAACAACCTTAGGTAAATAGCCTGTGGTGTCTACTTTATATAAATATATACTTTTGTGTGGCAATTTTGTTTTCTTTTATGGCTATTAGGCTTACAAGACAAACATACCAAATTCTAAAATCGCTCCACATAAAAAGTTTATTTTACTCCTTGTGCTTTGTGACCTGTAACTACCAAAAAAAACTGAAAATCCCAGACACATTATATATTCTGTAATTCAGAACAACTAAATGAATTTATTTTGAATTACTTTCCTTAACCTGCACTAATTATGTACACATTATTATTGCAAAAACTGTAAAAAAAAACACACAAAAATTCATTTTTTTGCATATTTCTGTATTTTTTTTATAATAAATAAGCATTTATATATACATGTGTTACATCAAATTAACTTTCTGTCCTTTAAAAAACGGTATATAATATGTGTCGGTGCAATAAATTAGTAAAATGCAAATTGCAGTTGAACGCAAATAGCAAAAAATGCAAAAAATGCCGTTGTCATTAAGTGAAAGACAAGCTTCTGAAGCTCTGTCCTTAAGGGGTTAAGGACTCCCTGATTGCTCTGGCAATGGTAAAAAAAACAAACAAACCATAGCAGATTGACAAATGTACTTTTACATGTGAAATAGTTATCAAAAACACTTTGTAAGGAGAACAAGGTTGATATGTGTGCCTCCAATTATAAAACTGCCAACTCTCCCATTAGCCCAGTACAAAACCACATAAACGCTCAGATGGAAGGTAAGGATGGCATACAATTTTTAATTTTTTTAAGAAAACACATACACTGGCAATGTTAATATTCAGTGCCTGCATGTATCGCATGCTTCAGGGATCTTTGCAATATTAATGGTGCATGTTTAGTGACCAATCAGGTAGGATGTGGGGAGGAGCTTGATGCTTCCTCTCACAAACAGTCTCACTGACCCAGACACACGCACAAACTCATATTAGAGTCTTCAATACCAAATTGGGTCTTTTGTGCTCTACTTGTATATGCTTGGCTTCCAGCTGCTGGGATGTGACGTCAGGATTCCTGACACCTGTGTGCAAGCATTGTGTGCACATTGGGAAAGACCAATCGGCAGTCTTTTCCCACATTGTTTCAGTGCTGGTGGCAGCCTGACGAAGCAAAGAGAGGCCCATCAGGAAAGCTCTCGTGTCCCTGGTAGGCCTGTCTAACCTTGGTTTTAAGGTGTTTTGACATTAGGCTTTATTGAAAGTTTGCGGATCAGTACTGTTGATATCTTAATATTCTGGGCTTTAGCTTTTTTTGCTTTGCTCTTTGTTTTTTAAAAATTACAATCATTCTTTAGTATTACAAAACCATTTTATTTTACTATTTTGTTGTGCACTTAAAGTAGGGAAATAATACAATCTTTTTTTGCCATTTCTTCCAGCCCTCGTGCTGTTAGGTAAATTGTGTTTCCATATTTAGTCCATATCAACTAAAGTGATAATTCGGTCTGGATATTTTGACGTTAAATTTGAAATTAATTTTGATCTTGCTGGAAAAATTCACTTATTTTTTCACATGGTTATTATCCAAAGTAAGAATTCAAAGTGATTTTTAAAGGGACACTACAGTCACCAGAATCACTACAGCTTAATGTAGTGGTTTTAGTATCAATAGCATGTCCCTGCAGCCTTAGCACTGTAAACACTGCCTTTCCTGAGAAACGGCAGTGTTTACATTGCTGGCTAATTACACCTTTAGAGGAAGTCACTCAGACAGCCAGTAGAGATGCTTTCTAGTAAACCGTGCAATACTGGCATTCAGCGTGGAGGCGCTGAACGTTCCCCATAGAGATGCATTTATTCAAATTGAGATTGAATAGCGATTGAAATTCCCTTTAGTGAATAACACTTGTCAATATGTGCCTCAAGTCTCTTTAGATGTGAGCCTCAAAATGGAAATAGTTGCTTCCATTTATAAACAACTTTGTTATCTTGTAGGGCTACTTCTAAGTTGTTTGTCTCTTCAAAAAAAAAAATTCTATTCAGTGAAACAGTGACAAACCTTGGGAGCAAATGTGTCTTAAACTTTGTCTGAAAGCTCCGAGCAATAATGACCAGCAGGAGAACCAGGAGAACACTGCTTGCCGTGAAAGCCACAATCTTCCACGTGGTTAGTAGAGTATCTTGAGTGCTTGGATACGATTTCTCTAGACCAGAAAAACAAACATTGTTACTAAAACAAGTTGCCGTTTTATTCAAAAGCACAGTTCCACCAAAACATCAAACCCCAAATGCAAACCTGCTAAACAGGCTGTAGTTTGTATTTTCAAAGGCACAGTATAGATATTTTGTAGCTTTTTTACTTTTTATTTCTTACTTTATCTTTTTGTTTTTTATATTCTTCTCTAAATTTTTTTTTTTGCTATCATTAGTTCTTTTTTGTTTTTATACACTGTCTACCTTAGAGGCTCATTAACCTGTCTTGTGCACATTTGCAGATCTACAAATATTATATCGATCCTGGTAGCTTATTCGGCCAGATGTTGAGAGAGGAAAAAAAGCAGGACAGATGAAAGAGACTATCAAGTAAGCTTGTCTTAACTTGTCCCATCAGGTCTTAAAGACCCCCTTCACGTTTTAAATAGTTTGCAGAAACCCCACTTGTTTTAAACCAGATGGTATTTTGGAAAGAAATGGACCCATGAGCCTAAGAAGTTATTTGATGCATGTATGTCTTACATTTAATGGTAGATGGTGAGAAACCCAAAATGTATAACTCTATCAGGAAAACAGAATGGATTTCAACCTTTTTTTTCAGCACATATTACCTAGATAGACTAATAACCTGTGACCAACTCAGAATTTATGAACTGATCACCAAATTCAACTAGAAGTAAATAATGTTGCCTATAGTTTTCCCTACCCCATTTTTTAAATCTAAGTGAGGTCTTGATTTAGTTAGAGCTTGTCTTTATAGGCTCCAGACAACGTTCCCCTGTTTACTAAATAATGGCTCCCACTCACTGCCTATTGGTGGAGAAATGGGGGATAGTTAAGTCTCCCCCCACCTGTTCATTTTTAGTGCCCACACCTGCCGCTCATGGGTAGGGGCTAACGGAACTTGTTGCATGTTTTCCCTGTTTTACAGAGCCCAAACCTGATGGCCACAGGTGTGGCAAGAGGGTGAACACTTAGTTATGCACCCCCATTATTTGATTTTAAGTCCCCACCTGAAGCCCATGGGTTGGGGAACTGTGCCTTCATTTAACAGGCTCAATCACCAATAGCTGATGAGTTGCTAGTTTTTAATTACAGTGATCAGCTGCGACATGGTGAAAAATTCAGAGTAATACAGGCAAGGTGTGAACTGGATATGTTTTCTGTAACATTGGCCTGAATTTTGCAGGCTTCAGGTGACTGTTTAAAGAATAAACCTCTTCCTAATTAAAAACAAATCTTTTAAAGTTTACCAAGTATAACCACCTCACAAGGTACTTGAATCCTTAGAGACTGGTCAAATTTCCCTATATTTGATGTCTGCAGCAGACTTGGTGTTTCCTAGGGATGACCAGATGAGAAAGCAGAGCAAGAAGATAAGAGCAAATCCTCACTGGGCCGCTGGGACAGAATACACTCCAGCTCTCCCAAAGGTAGGGAGGCTGGGTGAACTTAAAGCAAAATAATAAAGTGTAAGAGCAACTGTGTGTATGAGAGTATATCTGTATCAGTGTATGTGTTTGTGAGTGTGTGTGTGTCTGTACACATAGCTTCACTGATTTGACACAGTGTATGCCATTGTATATGTATTTGAGAATGTGTGCCTGCCAGTGAGTGGGGATGTCAGTGTGTGTCTGTTAGTGAAAGTATGTGTTGGTTAAACAGTGTGCATACCAATGACTGTGTGTCTGTCAGTGTATATATCAGTGAGGGCATAGGTCAGTCAGTCAAAATGTGTGTTGGTCTTAAACAGGAAGAGGTGCGGCCTTGACAGGAGGGAGGGTGCCCGAATTTAGTTATGCCTAGGGCAGCACAAAACCGAAATACACCACTGAAGTCAGTTCCTACTGATATCCTGAGCAGCTGTAAATTTGTAAATTAAAACTGCCTGTTGGCAGGAAAAATAAAATTGACCAGGTGTCCCTAGATGTCTTGTTAAACAAGAAGGCAGCCTTTATGGCTCATTAATTTCACATGACAGCAAATTAATAGTGCCGTATGATTTACTGGAACCGGCCAATCACATTACATTTGCTCCTTTTCCTATTGAGGTCCCCATGGTCTTAGTTTATGGTTTTGAAAATGCAAAACTTTATTTAGAAGAATAACAGGGGGTTGGTGGGGGGTCATAAATCAATCTTACAGCTTATAAGTATGTTTAAATTACTTCTCACCAGCTTTGACACAGTAGACAGGGAAAGATGGAAACCATTCTCCAGACTGACACGTGAAGTACTTGTAATCATTGGCGAGTGTGTACCCAGGATCACAATAAAATTCAATCACCGTTCCATGATTATAGCTCTCGCAAGGCTGCGGGTGGCAGGTATAATCTCCATGTGTCACCATCGGAGGAAGAGGACAAACTAAGAAGGAATATTATAGCAAAAAGTATTAGAAAAAGGACAATGTCTAAAAAACAAAATATTTTCTTTATCAATGCTATTTTATAGCTTGCATTTTGTAAATATTTCTTACTGTGTTAACTTATTTGTGTACCTCTAGATGTTCTATTGTGGCTATGGCCCCAGGAATCCTATGGTGCTCCCTCACTGTTGCTGTTGCTGTTAGAATGGTGTCTTCTTACCTTGGATCCCCTAACCCCTCTAAGAGAGCCAAAACCTGATCACTTCTAGTCAGTGAACTAAGCCCTGAACCGGTGGGCTTAGCTCAAAGAGAGGGCTGCAAACAGGGGGTAATGTGTGCGGTAAACCCCAAGTTAGAAGTAGCAGTAGTTATGGTGCTTGGTTATAGTAGACTGTTATTTAACCTATATCCATTTACAGGACTATAACACTTAATACCACAAATCATACACATCTGTTATTGCCTTCTCAGAAAACAAAAATTGTGGAGAAATAGAAAGTGATAATTTCAAGGATCTCAGAACTTTATTTTATCCAAGTTTTACATGAGAAATCAGCATGCTGAATACATCATTTGGCCTTAGAGCTCTGTCCTCCGAGACACGGACCACAGCTCTGTTGAGAGCTTGACATAGCCTAGTTTATTAAACAGTGAAACAGACTGAGGGTAAACTGATAGCCGATATGGTTCTACTCATCCTAAGTGAAATGATAATGTAGTTTTGGGAATGAAATACTCACGTGGTGCGAGGGGATTTATAAGAGAGAGGAATTGATCTAGAGCTACAGAAAGTCCCACTTAATACTGAGGGAAACTGTAGAGTTATGTATCTCTTTTGGTTTTTATTTTTGCACTTTATTCATGTATTATCTGTACCATGCCATAAAATAAGGGGTGAATTCTATCCCACAGTTTACTCTAAAGTGAGCCAGTCATAATGTTTTCTAGTGGAATAATCACAACCGCTACAGAACATTTACTGTAGTTGCTCTGATGGAAAACAAGAGAACCTCCTGTAGGATGCTTCTCCTGCTCTTTCCTATCCCTTAGTTGCCAATCTGAAGGGCTACGCTATGACCTTTTTTCAGAGAATTGATTGACAGGTGACGGGAGACACCAAATCTTTTTTACAAAAGCCATACATGTGCTAGGAACATGGCCAGTATATTGTATAGATAAAACGGTATTTTGCCTATTTACTTACTGTTGTGTGCATCATGACTACTGTACTCTAAATTAAACTTTAGTGATGTCTACCACAAACATGCATTATAGATCCACTGACACAACCAAAGTCATGTACTCAATCTGCTTTAGTCATATTCTTGAGCAGGGCTAACATATCATCAGGCTGTTTGTGTTTGTAACAAAGTGCTGTTATAAAACACTGGCCTGAAGGACTAATCTAAACAAGCCAATGCATTTTATTAAATGAACTGAAGAGCTTCCTATGTATGTTGTCAAAATGATTTTGAAATAAGATTAACAACCATAAAAGATACGTTAGCTTCTAAGTATAACTAAGGAGAGCGCAAAGAACGGCAAATAATGCTGTTTTACAACCCAATGAATATTCTATACACTATACATAGCAACAGCTGTGACGGCTTTATATAAAACCTCTGACACCCTACTGTACCCAGGCACCAATTCACACGCAAATATAAACAAATATAACAAATATAAACAACTATAAACAGGCACGCTTCCACTCGTAAGTATGCACTCATCAAGAAATGTGAGATCTGCACCACACAATCCTTCTCCATGTTAATTTTTTAAATCTAAATTTAGGTTTATTTTTATTTAAAACAATAATCTCCTTAAAAGTGAAAAGAAAAATGTATCTATTTTCAAAACGAGGCAGATGACTAGAACATATGATCACAAGATTACATCAGGTATGCTTCCAGCGCTGATCTGCAGGTCCCCCAAGCGGCACCTGACTTCTGAATCAGGAAGTTTTCACGAAGCGTGGAGTGCCACCTGGCAGGGGCACCACTGATTGACTTAGAGTGGTCAGCTGACACCCTCAGCCAATCAGTGACTCCCCATTTATAATACTGGCTTGAAAAGATCCAGTTGTTATGGTGACCTTTAGTGTCTCTTTAAATTTGAAATTCACTATGAATTCTCACTTTAGTGAATGTCTGTGCTGTCACTCTGTGTCCGTATAAAAAGTACTGTAATGTATTTCACCCATATTACATTCTGTTCAAAAAAGTATGCACAACAATCAGGGAGAAACCATAGCAGTAGATTACCCCTTTACATTTTATATAGCGCCCAGCTAGAACTACAATTTAGCATTATTTCAACCACACAACATCCATACTTTAACAGATCCCCACACATGACCTATATATCACACACTCAGCACATCAACAACACTATGTAAATATTTCATCCACAAAACATCAATGATGCATCTATAGAAGACCTTTACAACATGGCATACAGAGGATAGCAATGAAAGGAACACTCCAAGCACCATAAGTATAGCGCTCTGTAGTGGTTATGGTGTTGGGAATGCACTGACCTATTGTAGGTAGTCAAATTGTTTTAGAACAGTAAGAGCCTAATATAATATATGTGAAGAAAATACAGAGAAAATAGGTGTGCTGCATACTATGAAGATTCCAATATTATAAGCTGTTTGCACCTAGTGTGATATTGCTGTAAGTAAATGGATCAGCATCTAACATAGGGTATATCTTCTAAATGGTGTAGTAAATTTTAAACTGATATTGCGGTATATCCAAAGTATTGCTTGTTCCTGTGTAATTCCATGCAAGTATTGATATTCATATGTAAGCATTCTTTTTTTTTTATTGCATATGTAACCCTTTTTTGCCCTGCTCCTGGCAACAAGCCATCGTTAGCAGCAGTTACACCTTCTTCTGTCGCTGACAGAGATCCTGAGCCGCCGCTATAGTTGGGAGATCAGGACATCTTGTTCTGACGCAGTGCCTCCACTCAGTGTAACTTCTATTTATGGGGAACCCAACCTACTGAGTAGATGAGTACCCTCCGCTTAATAACTCAGAGACATGAAATAACTACAGACATGGAAATACACACTGTATTGCGGTTAAAGAGATAGACATATAACAGCAGCAATAACAATGCAGACAGATTTTCAATTATGTCTTGTATTGGAGTTGGGGTCCCATATAAGCGAGAGTGACATACATTGTCATTCCCATCCCGCCCAAGCTGGTACTTGGCAAACTTATTTGTGGAATTTGGGTTCCTTTAATCTCACAACTGAATTGCGACACTCTGCCTAATTGTTGTCAAGGTCTCGCCTATCTGTAGTACCAGCATTACTACAGGAACCTCTGCACCACTACAGTCTGCATTATTTCACCATCATGACAGCATCTTGCCTGGTCCCCGGTGTCCTCAGGCACGGACAGTCTTATTGCAGCAATCGGGATATTTCAGGTTATCCAAAGGTCGTAGCGTTATTTTGCGGTGACAATGCTGTGATCTATGGTCCTCGCATTCTCTAAATTTTGCCTATGTGGCTCAAAGGGAACCCAGCGCAACATTTTTCGACGCAAAAAACATTGTCAGTGCTCACTACTGAGCCCGTAGAACTATGCCTGCCAGAGGTGGGCAGAACTGCTTAAGAGTGACGTTGGTGATGCAAGATGATACAGGGGGTTATACACTAGCTACCCCTATGTAATGCTACATAAGACACATTCTCACTGCTCAGATGTACTTTGCATTCCAGAGAGTTACCCGCTTAGACTTGCTGCTATTGTGTTGTCTCTTTCCTGGTTATTGGCCATTTACTAGTCTGCTCGATTGTATACCTTTGCTGCATGGACCGGCCCTTTGTATGACCTGATTACGCTTTCTGAAATCTCCTGGTCTGTACCTCATTCTAGTTTTTTTAGTCATGTACTGAGCTCCTACACTTCAAACCTGACACTTATATGGTTATTTTTTTGGGTACTATATAACAGTGCTATGATAAGTATTGGTTCTATGTGTTGAGCGTTCCCCTATTTTCAAGACTCTCTTATGTCCAATATAAACATCCCATTTTGTGAGGGATTGTATATGTAGTAGTTCCTAATGAGTGTTATATTGTGTGAAAAAATTAATTTACAAGACTGTTGATAAGGTTGCTGAATATCCTGTCTCTTGCTGTTAAATGCTTGCTATATATTTATCACATTAAGAGAGACGGAGGCTAATTCAGTTTGTGTAAAATTCCTGGGTCTGTGTCTTTTGATAACACTGAGTCACTGGAGTTAATTACCCAGACACATTTTGGAACTTGTTGATTTGGCTTGGAGCAAATCTATGACATAACTAATTATTAGAATAAAATCCATTGATGTGGCTCTATATCGGTCAGTGAGATATTTGCTTTTTTTTGGTTCTACAGTTTTAATCAAATTACTGAATCTGTCTCCTAACCTAATTGTCTTTAGACAATGGTTCCCAAACTTTTTAGGTTCAAGGTGCCCTTAATATTTCAACTTTTTTCCAAGGCACCCCAAGTCAAAATTTCTAGGCTGCATATCTGTACAGCGCTGCGGCATTTACTGGGGTGTGTTTGTATGTAATGTTTGATTTCAGGGGTGTGTTTGAATGTAATGTTCACTTTTAAATGTGGGTGTACATTTGTGTGAAGTATTTGTGTTTGAGTGAAAGGGTGTGTTTGTATATCATTTTGGAGTTTGAATGTATGGGTGTGTTTCTATGTAATATTTGTGTTAGATTGCAGGAGTGTGTTTGTATGTTGTGCTGGTTTATGACTGCTTGGATGTATGCACATACACTACCACATACATACACACAAATTCATATAAACACCGACACATACACCCATTGATACACACCAACACACACACACACCCTTACACACACTGACGAAGGTGCATCTAACCAAGCACCGAAACGCGCGTCCACTATCTTCTAATTACAAGGATACCCATGTCATCTAAGTGACATACACCCACCCTTTCTGCTCCCAGCTCTGGACTTGACCATTCTTTTGCCCAATAAAGTCAGTAGCCAGTTAGCAATTTTGGGAGCACTGTGGGTATTAGGGGATTACTTGATATTGTAGAGGTGAGCCATTAAGGCAAGTTTCACACTATTTTCTAATTACAAGTATTTTCTACTAGATTGTATTGATTCTATTTATTTATTTTCCTTATCACATCCAGTTATACTCGGCCAGTCTGGAGTCTTCCAGTTGTTTGAGTAATTTTTGTTTGTTCACACACTGACACATACACTGACACAGGGCCAATCCTGGGCGGGTGCACTGCGCCAAGAGGTAGAAGGCACCGCGTGGAGCAGGCAGATGGCCTGTCACAGGGTGGTCAGCTGGCCACCTAAAGGCGCCCCCGGAATGGCGGTTAGGTAGCAAGGCTGAGTAGGCACCTGCTTATCCCAGATGGCAGGTGCCTACTTTGCAGCAATATACCGGTCAGGTGAGGAAGGAGGCGTCACCCATGCTAGAGCAGCTGCTGAACAGAGGGGAAGCAGAAAGGAATACCTGCCTCCCACTAGACACTAGGAACCCTGGCCTCCTTTCCTCCTCCCAATGTTCATGACAGCAAGGACTGTGTGTCTGTGACACTGAGAGAGAGAGAGTGTGTGTGTGTGTGTGTGATACAGTGTCCATAGGACAGTGTGAATGTGTGTGTATTGTATTGTGTGTGACTGTCTAGGTATGCATGGGGCAGTGTGTGTGTAATTGTGTTCTTATGTATGTTGTGATTTAAAACGCTGAGTGCTGGACTTCCTTGTTTTGTGTACTACTATGTGTCTGTCAGCATTTGTGTCTGTCAGTGAGTGTTTCAAATCAGTGAGATTGTGTATCTGTCATTGCGAGTGTGTGTCAATGTTTCTGCCTGAGTATGTTTCTGTCAGTGTGTGACAAATCAGTGTGTGTGTGTCTCTCAGTGAGAGTGTGTGACTGTCAGTGAGTGTGTCTAGATGGAGAGGGGGTGTTGTTGCAAATTGGAGGGGTTAGAAAGATGACCATGCCCACCTGGGATGCCAAAAGTTTTTCTGCACCCAGACATACACACATGTACTCTGACACACACAAACATTGATACATGCACAAATCATGATACAGATACTCACTGACATAAAAACACACACAATGACACACAGATGCACATATCCTGACACAGATGTGTGCGCACACAGACACACACTGACATATACACACACACAGATGCACAACCTGATACATACACAAACACTCATACATACACACTCATATATATATACACACACACTCATACATACTCACTCATGCTCATACATACACAGAGACAAGTGATATTTTTAATATCTCCAGTCATCCTCCTCGCAGCTTACTTTGTGTGTCCAGGAGGGTGGCTTGGAGTCCTGCTGCTGTTGGTGGGAGTGAGGGGTCTGGAGCTCTTCGTGCTCCCCACCCCTCCTGCTGCGGCTGCCTCTCCCTCCCGCACTGTCTCCCTGCTTGACGCTGGGTGGAAGTGACAGGCTGTCACTTCCTCCCAGCCTGCCGACATTACAGGTGTGGCACACACTTTGGGAACCGCTGGACTAATGTATTAATTGTTGACCTAATTATCCATATTAAACCTCTGGATATTTTCTGCATTCCCATTGGGTAGCGGCAACAACATAGTAGTTCTTATTAACCCTTTAGTGGCCAAGGCTCTTCTGTTATATTTTCTGTTCTGCTATATGTGTGTTGCATTTATATTTGCTCCTAAAGGGAACATATAGTGTCAAAAATAGTCTGTCCACCCCCGTTTGCCATTAAAGCAATTACAGTTAAGTAATGATTACTTAGGTCTTTGCCAGTGCTGCAACATCTCTGCTGCAGCCTCCTTCTACACCTCCATTGATGTCATCATCCAAGATGATATTACCCATGATGGATTAGAACAAGGCATATACATTAAAATACTGCGCTCAAATCAAATGCTGCAATCAGCTGCATTTGATTCCAAGACCTTACTAGGTTCTGGAGGAAGAAGTACCTCTAATGGATCAGGAAGACATCCACTAGTGGTGTGTTTAACCCTGTAATGTAAACATTGCAGATTCTAAAGTTAACCCCATAACGTTGTTACAGTGTTCTATGCCGTCCGCATTACAACTGGATTTAAAGCTGTAGCGGTGGCATAGAACACTTGACTGCTGTCTAGATATAATGCCCAACCAACCCGTTGCCCCCTCCCCAATGACACACAAGAGACCTTATTAAGTTGGGTAAGGGCAACGGCCACAGCTTTATTAATTCTTACATGCCAGCAACAAACCATACTGTTAGCTGTTGGGGTGATTGCCCAACAGACAGGGGTATCCCAACAAACCACGAGTCCAGAGCAGCCTGCCTCCGCCATCAGCTCCCAGCAGGCTGCGACTCCCCAAGCCTCCTCGGCAACTTCTGCCTGCGCTGGCCAGGACTCCCGCGTGCTGTGACAAAACAAGAAAAAGAAAACCAACAACAAGCACCAGAAACAGACCCAAAATCCTTCAGTACCCAATTGTCCTAGAGGCGGGAGGGCGGGAAAGTCAGGATCCCTGCACTTCCAAGAGCTGACTGGTAAGTCCCCTCCCCTAACTGTCCTACCATTTTGGCCACTTTGTATCCATCTATACCCCTCCCCTCTGCTTATCCTTCAAGACTCCTTAGCCCAGCATCAGTCATGTCCCCCCTTCCTTGTCAGTCCAGGGAGGTGTCTTGACGGCTGTCTAGATTTAATGCCCAACCAACCTGTTGCCCCCTCCCCAATGACACACAAGAGACCTTATTAAGTTGGGTAAGGGCAACGGCCACAGCTTTATTAATTCTTACATGCCAGCAACAAACCATACTGTCAGCTGTTGGGGTGATTGCCCGACAGACAGGTCTATCCCAACAAACCATGAGTCCAGAGCAGCCTGCCTCCGCCATCAGCCCCCAGCAGGCTGCGACTCCCCAAGCCTCCTCGGCAACCTCTTCACTTCTGCCTGCGCTGGCCAGGACTCCCGCCACCGCGATGATGACTTTCCCTCACGCCTCCTGTCGTCAACGCGCCCCCCTGCCGTCAGCGCAGCCTCAATCCCACCCTGTAAACCCGTAATAAGGATATCCAACCCGATGGCATTTAAGTGTACCCCGTCCTTCCTCATCAAATCCCGGTTATCACCTTCCAGCTCCACATGTCGGACGACAACCCCGCCTATCCGACGTACGAATTTTCCTACGGCAATGTTCAGCTTGTGCCGGCTCTTCTCCAAATCGCGTGAGTGCGGCAGCACGCGCCAGCACGGCCTGGAGACCACCTCCGACCAAACCAAGGTCATGTCTGGAAATATCGCGATGCACCTCGCCAAGTCGTGCCGAATCGCGTGGAGAAGGTCCACTGTCCTGGTTTCCCCTAAGTCATTGCCTCCCACATGAACCACCGCCACCACCGGCCCTGAGACAAACTTACGCAGCGCCACGAATTCTGGGTATACTTGATGCCATAGAAGACCCCTAATGCCCTTCCACCGGACACGGGCCAAGTCAAATGAGAATCGCAAATTCCGTCCATAGGCCCGGTCTTCTGCTCGCCGAGCAGCCCAGTACACGTAAGAATGCCCTATAATCCACACGTACCGGGGCCGACCACCTACAACGAGAAGAGGGTTACAGCATATGAGGATGGACATATGACTTAAAACACCCCGACTCCCACCTACCAATGCGCCGGGTTACTGGCATCCGGTTTTGGCACGGGCGCCCACTTCCGGGTGCGATCCGGCGCCATCTTCTGACGTCACTGCCGGTGTGCCGTCCATGCGCGACCAGCGTCCTGACGCAACTTCCGGACGCGCCAGAAGAGAAGGTGGGCTCCTCGATCTTCCTGCCGATCCGCCATCTTGTGCATGGCTGCCTGAGACTGGCGATCTGAGACCGGGCCACTCGTGGGGACGTCGGAAGGCTGGGCCCCACAGCACCAGCCACCTGTGATCGCGGCTTCTTCTCCCCGCTCTTCCTCCCCTCACCGGACTGGGAGACAGTTGCGACGGCGGCCTGGCCCGCCGCCCTCCATCCACTGGCACTGCCACTTCGCTGGAGACACCATCCATGCCAACCAGCACCGCTGCCAGCGAGCCTGCTCCATGTGCAGCCCGGTAAGCCTGCAACAGGGCCACCAAAGACTCCTGGGAAACATCCATCTCGCACAGAAACTCAGATAATAGGAAAGTGGAGAATTCTGTTGATTAATGTATATATAAATATATATATTTTTTTGTAGGGGTCAGCAAATGGGACAAAAGAAAGTCAGGATCCCTGCACTTCCAAGAGCTGACTGGTAAGTCCCCTCCCCTAACTGTCCTTATAACTGTCCTACCATTTTGGCCACTTTGTATCCATCTATACCCCTCCCCTCTGCTTATCCTTCAAGACTCCTTAGCCTAGCATCAGTCATGTCCCCCCTTCCTTGTCAGTCCATGGAGGTGTCTGTAATGGCTTTCAGCCCCAGGAGGGACTGCCTGACAGCTCAGACCGTCCCCACTGGCAAATCAGGCCCCCATGGGTCATGTGATCACTCTGACAGCGCAATCACGTGGCTGCAATAGCAGGTTTAGGATTGCCTGCATGGGGACTGCCTGTGCTGTCAGGCAGTCCCCCTGGTGCTTGAAAAATGTTTGAAAAATATTTAGCAAAGCCCCTAGTTATTATATATATATATATATACACACACACACACACCATTTCGTTATCCTGCTTAGTAAAGAAATTTGTTGGACCAGTGACTAGAAGTATAGAGTAAATGCATTTACTTTATAAGAAGTCATAAAGTATTTGTTATTTCTGCAAAAGCTTTTGTTTGAATATCTTAACACAGACACAACTTTTTTTTATTATTATTCTGTTTTATGAAAGGGCAATTCGTGGCTACCCTGCTTCTTTGAGAACAGTTAGAATCCTATTTGTGAATAGCAGAGGTCAAAAGGCTTCATTAAAGTAAAGGTGACACAACTCAAAGTGTTCAGGTGTCCAGAATATCTTTACCTAAAGCTATTCGTTAGAATCTTTTTTTTTTTTTTTTTTTTTTTAACAAAAACAAACATCTGTAGTGTAGCTTATTGTAGAGAAGCTTATTGTCCGCTCAACTTCAACAAATCTTATTTTTCTCAGAGGTGAAAGGGTTGCTTCCTTAAATCTTCTTTCCAAGTAGGGCTATTTATTTTTTTAAAGGTAAACGTATGAATTCTGTATTCTGTTAGACAAGCCAACCCACCCCTCTCACCCAATAAAATGCCTGGCTATACGTGAAATGGCTTTTTATATTAAAGAAAAACTGTCATAATGTTTGTATCATTGCTGAAAAGGTGTGTACTTGTATGTGTGCCTACACAACATAGTACACTGAAGCTATAATACATTTGATTGTGCAATTTAAATAATAAAAAATAAAAATTTCCATAAAAATCAGTTACTTAAATATTTGGGTTTCTTTGGGACCCATGCTGTGATTAGATATTCAATTTAGCAAAGCACTTCAGATCTTGACCAATAGAATGAAGACTTTACTCAAATATTCAGGACAATTCAGATTTAAAGGGAAACTCCAGTGCCAGGAAAACAATCTGTTTTCCTGGCACTGCAGGTTCCCTCTCCCTCCCACCCCCCAATCCCCGGTTGCTGAAAGGGTGAAAACCCCTTCAGTAACTTACCTGAGGCCACGACGATGTCCCTCGTCGCTGCTTCCTCCTCTGCGCGCATGCGCATTAGCGCTCCCCATAGGAAAGCATTGGAAATCCTATATGGAAATGAGCGACGCTGGAGGTCCTCACACAGCGTGAGGACGTCCAGCGACGCTCTAGCACAGGTTTCCTGTGCTAGGAACCAGGAAGTGCCCTCTAGTGGCTGTCTAGTAGACAGCCACTAGAGGTGGAGTTAACCCTGCAAGGTAATTATTGCAATTTATAAAAAAAAACTGCAATAATTACAGTTGCAGGGTTAAGAGTAGGGGGAGTTGGCACCCAGACCACTCCAATGGGCAGAAGTGGTCTGGGTGCCTGGAGTGTCCCTTTAATTTAAAAAAGCATGCATCATCCAAAAAAGTGTGCAAATGCTGATTGTGTAATGTGCGCGTAAAGTGGTATTTAGAATTAGCCGTTTTTGTCACAAAATATACGTCACCTTAATTTCTTCTGTGTACTTTTTATGGGTTTTATAGGAAAATGACATGAATTTCTTATACAAAAGAGCCATGCACTTCATAGTATTTTCTCAGCAACACAAAGCACACAGAAATAATTCATGGCCCAACCTAATCTCCTGAAGCTCAGAGCTGTGTGAGAATGCAAGGATCATTTGCCAGAATACCAATTTCTTATCCTATTCCGCCCAGCAACTGTGCCCTGTCTAACAAATCAATCAAAGAACAGCCCCAGTGCTCATCAAATGAGCCATTACCTCGGTATTGCCAGCTACTACGTCCTAATATTAACAGTGCTTCGTTGCCACAATGAGGAAAAGTCATATATTTTTTTTTTTTTTTTTTTCAATTCTTTATTTTTGTGTTGACAGTTACATAATAATACATATGCTATGTTTGGCTTACGCAGAAGCCCGTTGTTTCCGTCATGGTAACCGTCAATTTTTCTTTTTGGTATATAATTAAAAACATGAATTTAACAAACAGTATAAACTTAGTTAACATTTGTCACATAGTAGTGTATTACAGGGTTATTTGACTCAGCATTAGTATCCTAACCAGTGGTTTTACCAGTTGAGAGTACGTTCCCCTGAATCATGTGTCAAACTGTTCCCACAGTTCCCATACTTTTCGGTATGTTGATAAGGTGTTTCGCACCTGGGCTGTCAACCTGTCCATCAGACAGTTATCCCTAATTTTCGTTCGTACAAGCGTGATAGGTGGGGTGTCCGTTTTATTCCAATGTTGCGCTAACGCCCTGCGTGCTGCCAAATTTAGTGAGTTTAGCAATTTTTGATTGTGTTTGTCTAACCCTTCGGTCGGTCTGGACAGGAGGCAAGCCCATGGGTTTGCGGTCAGTGGTTTCTGCAATATGCGCGAGTTTTGGTCCGTCACCTCCCTCCAGTATGTTCTAACCTTGGGGCATTCCCACCACATGTGGATGTAAGTGCCTTTTTCCCCACATAGTCTCCAGCATGTGTCAGTTGGGCTCAAGCCCATATGGCATTGTTTAGTCGGGGTGGTGTGCCACCTGAACAAGATCTTGTACATTTGTTCTTGTAAGGTGGTGCATATGGAAATCTTGGAACTTGCGTCCCATATGTCTCGCCACTCCTCCCCCTCTAGCTTCTCTCCCAGATCCATTTCCCACTTGTCTGTGTAGGTTAATGTACCCCATTCTCCTGATTCCTCCCCTATGTGGTTATACAGTGTTGTTATCATTTTCGTGGGCATGTGTTCCCTAAGGCACATGCGCTCGAAAAAGGTTTTGCGTTTGTGTATTGCTGTTTTGACCTCTGTTGTTTGTGCGAAGTCCCGGATTTGAATGTATCTGAAGAAATCATGATTTGTCAGGGGTGCTAGAGTTTTTAGTTGGTCAAAGGTGATTACCTGATTATCTTGGTACAGATGAGTGTATCTGTGTGTCCCTGTGGCTTTAATTCCCATGAAAGCTTCTGTGCACAGTCCTGGTGGGAACGCTCTGTTGCGTAATATCGGTGTCATGGGGGAGGGGTTGTTCATGAGTTGGTGTTTTGTGGCTGTCTTGTCCCATATGTCTATAGAATTTAGAATTGCTGGGCAGGTGGTTTTGAGAAGTACCCTGTGGTTTTTGGGGGTCCATATGAGTTGTTGTGGCGGGTCTTTGCCCATGAGGGTGGTTTCTATATCTACCCATTGATGTCGGCCCTCAGGGCTGTGCCAATGTGCTATTTGCGCTATCTGTGCTGCTAGATAGTAGTGGTATAAGTGTGGTAGTCCTAGGCCCCCCCTCCATTTTGGATTGTATAACACCGCTCTGGCTATCCGGGGTCTCTTTCCCTGCCATATAAATTCGTCTATTGCCTTTTGGATGTCGGCTATATCTTTTTTTGTGACTTTAATGGGTAATGCTTGGAATAGGAAGAGGAGTCTGGGCAGGACATTCATCTTTATGGAGTGCAATCTTCCTATCCAAGTAATTGGTTTGTCCGACCAGGTCTCCAAATCTTTTTTCAGTTTGTGCATTAGTGTTGTGTAGTTTTGTTTATATAGCATGGAGTGGTTTTTTTGTTAGCTGTATCCCTAGGTACGTGAATTGTTCTTTAGCCAGTTTGATTTTGTATGTGTTTGTTAGATGAGTGTTGTCCTCTTCTGTATTATGGAACGAGAGAGCCACCGATTTGGTGAGGTTTACCCTGTATCCCGACACCTCGCCATACTCCTGTAGGAGCGCATGCAGGTGCGTCAGTGATTGCTTCGGATCGGATAGCGTGAGCAGAACATCATCTGCATACGCCGCCACTTTGTACTGTTTTGTGCCTACTTGTATCCCCTTGATGTTAGGGTCATTTCTGATGGCTTGCAGCATGGGTTCTAACACCATCGCGAAGAGGAGCGGGGACAAGGGGCAGCCCTGTCTCGTTCCATTGCTTACACTGAAAGGTGTTTTTTGGGCACCGGTAATAAGTGTTTGGGCTCGTATGTCTGTGTAGAGTGCTTTGGTAGCTGTTATGTACTTTTCTGGGAATCCCTGCTTTTCCATGAGTCTGAACATAAAGGGCCATTGTACCCTATCAAAGGCCTTCTCTGCGTCCAGTGACAGGGCCAATGATGGGGATTTGGTCTGTCTCATGTGCCATAGTAAGTCTACCCCTCTGCGGGTATTTTCGTATAGCTGTCTGCCTGGGATAAAACCCACCTGGTCTGAGTGTATTAATTTAGGCAGCAGTGAAGCGAGTCTTGTTGCCAGAATTTTTGCGAATATCTTTAAATCCGTGTTGATAAGGGAGATTGGTCTATAGTTGGCGGTCTGAGTGGCGTCTTTGTTGGGTTTTGGCAGCAGCACTATGTTTGCTGTGGCCATGTCTCGGTCGGGGGTTCCTCCTGTCATAAAATGATTATATAGCTTGGTCAGCTGTGGGATTAACTCTGTTTTAAAGGTTTTGTAGTATTGGATATCGTAGCCGTCAGGGCCTGGGGCTTTATTGCTTTTGAGTATTGAGATCGCTGCTGCGATTTCCTCTGGCGTGATCGGTTCGTTTAAGAGGTCGGCTTCTCCCTCTGATACTGTGGGTAGATCCGAGTGGTTAAGGAAGGTCTCTACATTTGTTAAGTGTCGGTGGAGTTCGCTGTCACTGCGGGGGGAGTGGTTATATAAGTGACTGAAGTAGCTAGTGAACTCATTGTTGATGTCTGTAGGTGTGCTAGCTATAGTGTTTGTATGTGTCTTTATGTTCGTGATTGGTCGAAATCCGGGCCTGGGTTTCAGGGTCCTAGCCAGTAATGTGTCCATTTTGCCCGCTTTTTCATAGAAAAAGCGTTTGGACCATGTAAGGGCTTTGGTGATCTCGCCTATGGACATTTCCTTCAGGGCATGTCTAAGGTCTTGGAGTGTTTGAAAGTTATCTGCGGTGGGGTCTTGTTTGTGTCTAGTTTCCGCTTTCCGTAATTTAGTCTGTAATTCTAAGAGCTGCTTCGTTTTAGTTTTCTTTTTATGGGTTGCGATTTTAATGAAGTGTCCTCGCAGGACTGCCTTGTGTGCTGCCCATAGTGGTGTCGGGCCTATGTCTTCCCCCTCGTTAGTGGTGAAGTAGTCTATTATTGCTTTTTTGGTGTCATGGAGTATGGTTTTGTCTTGCAGGAGGGACGTGTTTAATTTCCATGTCCAGCTACTGTGGTGCTGTATTTTAGTCAGGGTCGCTGTTACTGCTCCGTGGTCTGACCATGTGATGTTATGTATTTCTGTTTGGCTTAATTTGGTCATTCCAGCTCCGTTTAAGTATATGTTGTCTATCCTTGAATATGTGTTGTGTGGTGCTGAGTAGTATGTGTAATCTTTTGTGTGTGGATGTTGTATGCGCCAGGCGTCTAATAGCCCTGTGTGTGTAAGGAAGGCGTTGAGTAGTTTGTCTTGTCTCCCCCCTCCCTGCGCGCGAGCCATTCCTGGTTTGCTACTCCTGTCTATTGCCGGGCAGGGGACCGCGTTAAAGTCCCCCCCCATCACTAAGATGCCACCTGTGAGGTGCGTTAAGAGTGTTTTCAAAGAATCCCAGTATCCCGTGTCAGGAGTGTTGGGGGCGTAGATATTTACTATATGCATCTTCGTGGAGTGTATGGTGCCAGTAAGCGCTAGATATCTGCCTTCTGGGTCTATGTGTGCCTTAGTCAGGTTAAATGGGCATCTTTTGTGTATCAGGATGGCCACTCCTGCTTTTTTCCTCAGAGCCCTCGCTTCGTGGACTGTGTTGTAAATATGATTTTTCAGATGTACGCGTGCTGACCTGGGTAGGTGTGTTTCTTGTATTAGAGCGATATCCGCTTGTTTAGCCTTAATGTCTCTGTGCATGATTCTGCGTTTGTTGGGTGTGTTTAAGCCCTTGGCGTTAATTGTCAGTATGTTCAGAGTCATGGAATTAGTCTTCTAATATGCGGACCATGTGGGTGTAGCCCCCAGTGATCTAGTGATGGGTGGGGTGGGCGTTGTAAGAGGTCAGTCTCTTTTGTTTTCATGACTTCCTGTGACTTTGTGACAACATTTAAAACAGTTAAAACGTTAACATCCAAATCAATTACATAACAAAAAACAGGTTTGCATATATACATTTGCACATTGTCTCTGGTCTTACAAGTCGCCAGAGTGTATGGTGAGCGTACACCTATCCCACGGGTTTTTCTGTTAATACCCGGGAAGGTGCGGACGCTCCCAGCATCCTTCGAGCTTTGGTATCGTGAGCCCCGTGTTCGGTTGTTTGTCCCCCCCTCTGATAGTGTCACCTTGTGGCCCTTCCCCCCCCCCTTTCACCCCTTTTATCGTATGGGTGGGTACCCCCACCCTCCTCCTCTCCCCCCCTATCTTTTTAGTGTGTGGTTTGTGTGTTGTGCCTTCTATCGTTCAGTCCCTCTACCAACTGGGTAGGGATAGTAGTGGTTATAGGACATTCCCCTCTCCCTATTTACTCTTCCCCAGGGGGTGTTGTATAACCTTCGCTCATAGTGAGAGAGCTTATGTCTCACATACCAAATGGCCTATATTGCTTTTCTCTTTGTAGGTCGGAGTAGGGAATGGCTCTCCAGTATCTATTTGTCCCTTACACATTACTCATCATATTTACATTTACACAAAATTATTTTCTTTTTTTTTTTTTTTTTTTTTTTTTTTTTACATACTGTTTTTCTCTCTTTGGAGTGTTAGGGTACAGGGTATTGGGCCTTGGGTATAGGGTCCCCCCCTGAATCTTTAAGTCCTTCCCTTTAGGGAAAAAATAGCGGTACTTAGCTGCGATGCGTTGCTGCGGTCTGTACCAAATCGGTCTCAATGTCCCCAGTTGCAAAGTTATTGTGTCTGCCATGCCTTCTTGTGACTTAGGCGTCGGTCCAATCACTTTGAAGCGTTAAGAGTTCTGGCATCTGGTTCGTTTGCAGGTTGAGGGTCGGTGGGGGTTCTATGCGTAAGTTTCGAAGAAAGCGCTGTGGGTCGTACCCGGGCAAGAGGGTATGAGTAGCTCCCTCTTTGAAGGCCACCAGCTTGAAGGGATGGCCCCACGTGTACTTTATTGTGTGTTGTTGTAGTATCGCCGTCAGTGGTTTCCATGCTTTTCTTCTCTGTAGAGTCGTCGGTGATAAGTCCTGGTATGCAGTGATGGTTGCGCCCTGGTATTGCAGAGTGTTTTGGCGTGTGTATTGCATGACCGCCTCTTTTGAGGAGTAATAGTGGAACTTGATGATAATGTCCCTTGGCGGCATCCCCTCTGCTCTTCGGGCGCGCAGTGCCCTGTGCGCCCTGTTTATCGCCCATTTGTCTTTGGGGATATCGGGTATTAGTTGGTGAAAGTATAGTTCCATCTTTTTTACCAGGGGGCCTTCGTTTTGCTCCTCCGGTACACCTCTCAGTCTAACGTTGTTCCGGCGGGAACGGTTTGCCAGATCTTCTATTTCCAACTCTAGGTCGGTGATTCTCCGTTCTGCGGCTTGTGAGTGGGCCACAATTTGATTATGGGCTTGCGCTGCAGCGTCAGCTCTGGCTTCCAGTGTTGCAGTTCTGGTGCCCAGGGCGTGTATCTCCGCCGTCAGCGCTTGAGTGCTCTTGGAGATCTCCCCTGCCAGATAGTGCCTGACCTCCGACAGCTTGCTCAGGACACTGGCTATGTCTGGCTGAGTGGGGCTGGGGGAGTCCGGGCCCGTTGTGGCTGCCGGCGAATGATGCGGGCTGCACCGGCGGCCATCTTGTGCGGCCTGTGAGCCTCGTGGAGAGGTAAGCATGTCGGCCACCGAGACAGCGGCTTCCTTCTGCTCGCCTTTTTTTTTTCGCTGCGATTTTACTCCGGACTGCGCCCCTGACATGTTGGGGGTAATGTAACTGGTTTTGGGGGCTCGATGCTTCTGATAGTGGGTAGATTGCGCTCGGATGCTGCGGAGCTCACAGACTACACGTCCATCTTAGTCTGCGGTCCGGCCAAAGTCATATATTTTTGACACATATGTCACGAATTTGGTGCTGAAATTACACAGACTGCATCAAAAATGTACACTATGAAAATAAATCACACGTAAAGTAATGAGGATTTTATCACATGTAAAGTAAGCTCCGCATAATGGACTTACAAAAGCATGGGTAATGCAAATCACATGCTTTTGTACCAAACTAAATTTACCTAAAAATTGTAGAAAAGAAAACCTGCACAAATGTGAGTTTCCTGAATATGCTTTTGGACGTTTCACTCTTTGAAGCCATAGTTCTGTGTAGACTACACGTCCACCTTGGCCTAAAATATGTCTATGGATGTCAAATGGCCAGACTGAAGGTTCTTGGTAGTTATTATTATTATTATTATTATTGCCATTTATATAGCGCCAACAGATTCCGTAGCGCTTTACAATATTTTGAGAGGGGGGAATGTAACAATAAATAAGACAATTACAAGAAAACTTACAGGAATAATAGGTTGAAGAGGACCCTGCTCAAATGAGCTTACAGTCTATAGGAGGTGGGGTATTAGAAACATTAGGATAGGAAATATCAAGTAGGAGTGAGCAGAGCTGGAGGAGAGAGCAAAGCACTATCCCATAGGAGAGCAAGAGACAGGTATGTAAGGGAGAGATTACTCTGGGAGGCCATACGCTTTCCTGAAGAGATGGGATTTAAGGCCCTTCTTAAATGATTGAAGACTAGGGAGAGTCTGATGGCAGTAGGCAAGTTATTCCATAGGAGAGGAGCCGCCCGTGAGAAGTCCTGCAAGCGTGAGTTGGCCGTACGGGTGCGAGCAGCGGTCAGGAGGTGGTCGCGGGCAGAGCGGAGGGTACGAGGAGGGGCATACCTCTGGATCAGTGAAGAGATATAAGAGGGGCTGGAATTGTTCAGTGCTTTAAATGTATGGGTTAGCACTTTGAATTGACTCCTATAGGATACAGGGAGCCAATGTAAGGACTGGCAGAGGGGCGAGGTGTGAGAGGACCGACTGGATAGGAAAATCAGTCTAGCTGCAGCATTCATTACAGACTGTAGCGGGGCAGTATGGCTTTTGGGGAGACCAATCAGGAGAGGGTTACAGTAATCCATGCGGGAAATTACTAGAGCATGGACAAGCTCCTTGGTAGCATCTTGCGTAAGAAAGGGGCGGATGCGGGCTATGTTTTTGAGTTGGAACCTACAGGACTTGGCAACAAACTGGATGTGAGACTCAAAGGTGAGACCAGAGTCAAGTATGATGCCAAGACAGCGTGCTTGTAGGGATGGACTTATGTGGATATCACTGACTTGAAGGGAGAGTGAGAGAGGAGGATCAGTATTAGGAGGAGGAAAGACAAGGAGTTCAGTTTTAGAGAGGTTAAGTTTGAGAAAGCGTGACGACATCCAGTCAGAGATGGAAGAGAGGCAAGCAGTGACACGTTGCAGGACGGCCGGGGAGAGGTCTGGTGAGGAGAGGTATATCTGAGTGTCATCAGCGTACAGGTTAAACCATAGATGCTTGCGTTGTCAATAAAACCATTGACTTGGCCCGACCAGTCTCTGAGCAGTACCAACAAAGTCAACCCCATGGCAGGAACCTATGCTTTTCTGTATGCTTCACTTTATTTATTTTATTAACACATTAGTAGCCTATAAGGATTTACAATTGTAGTATTCAGTGCCGAAACCATTTCATGTGCTTAAATGAATTTTTATTAGTCCAAATGCAGTAATGTACTAAATCAATAGGTGTTCTGCATGAAAAGTATTACAGCTTAGCAATGTATTTAAACAAGTGTAGCTATTATTAAGGGACCCCTGATGACTGGCTGCTCTAGCTATAAAGATGTCTTGCGGTGTTGTGTCATACAACCAGCAATAAATGATGCAGTGTTACACAGCTCTACAGGCCTGACACATTACTCCATTCCGCATGCTTCAAATTAAAATGCATGCTCTTTTATGTCAGTTCTGTCGTTACTGAACATATATTCCATTTCTTTATAAAAAAAACAAATACAATGTACAAGTACAATGCCAATCCCACCCTTTGTAATTTTGCTCCATTATGTGACAACATCATACCGTGTCACTAGAAAATGTACATTGGTTTGTCCTCGCCATCAGCTCCGTGCCGGCTGTCATCTCCCCAATGTTCCTTTCTTCCTCTGCGCTGTCCAGTGAAACAGCCACCGCAATGCCCCTCCTTGCGCACTACACTGCGCGGGCATCGCGCTCCCCTGCCGACAGCGCCTCCTCAATTCCAGCTTGCATGCCCATGTTAAAGATGTCCAACCCAATGGGGGACAGGTGCACACCATCACGTCTCATCAGTGCGTCATTGTCCCCTTCCAACTCCACATGTCTTACTACTATACCACCCAGGTGGCGCACAAACCGGGACATGGTCATATTGACTTTCCGCCTATAGAGCTCCAGGGCCTTACCCTTTCCCTCGGTTCGCCAAACAGGGCAAGGCACGATCTCGGATCAGACGAGGGAGGGTCAGGTCCCCGAACAACGCGACACAGCGGGCCATGTCATGCTGCATCGCGTGCACCAGGTCCACCGACCATCGCCGTCCGACATCGTTCCCGTCCATGTGAATCACCAGGGTCACTGGCCCCGACACGTAGCGCCTGAGCTGAATCAGCACAGCATATAACCCGTCCCAGGTCAGCCCCCGGATACCCCTCCAACGTACCCTTGCTATCTCATACGGGAAACCGAGGTTCCGGCCATAGGGTCTACTCTCGGCCCGCCTAGCTGCCCAATACACAAAGGAGTGTCCGATTATCCAAATAAAATGCGGGGAAGAACCTACAATGAAACAACAAAACCATAACTGCGCTGCACCGCTGGCCTAAAGCAAGTGAGGGCGCACAAAGAGCTGAAACCGCCCCGACTGCCATCGCCCCAACCGCTTGAGAGCCTCTGATGGAAGACCCAGCATACTCGCCTGAGTCGCCGCTCCAATCCTGAAGGAATGCGTAGTATAACGTCCCGGGGACAGTCCAATACTTACCACCCCAGCCCGAAGATGACCCATCTCTATGCCTGAACAGCGACCCTGCTACTAACCCACAGACCTCCAAAATCTCCCGTAGCAACCTAACTGGGCAGAACAATAGCCTTAATCTGAACCGAAGCGCCTACCCCTGATTGGTCCGTTTTTGACCTCCGGATGACCAACGTAACGTCCCCCGTCGAAACCTGGACATCCGCCTGAATGGCGGCCGGTGCGCGCGTACTTGGGGCCACCAGCTCACCTACGCGTAAGGCAGCAAAGAAACAGATGGCAAAAGCGGCCCTGAACAGGAGCACTTTGTAGTTCGATGCACATACCTCCGGAAGCTGCTCTAAGAGGTTACACAGGATCTCATAGGAGATCGGACGCCGGGTGTCCGGCCTGCGGTCCCTCTTCCATCCCTTCATGACCCGCGTGACGCAGAATGTCCTGGTAGCATCCTGCCACCCACACCACTGAAACAGAAACGACATGGCAGATAGCGCTCTATCGGCCGCCGCTGCCGACTTACCCTCCTCGCAGAGCGACTCCAACAACGCAAGCGTGACTGACAACCTACCTTCCTCTGAGGACACTTCCCTAGCATTGCAGACCACTGTCCATCTCCACCACACCGCAGCGTACGATCTCCACGTGTACTCCGCCAACGACCCCCTTACCAACCTGATCAGATTGTGGAAACCAGGTCCCAAATGCACACCGGGCACGAGGTTCCAACCCGAGCTGCCTCTGGAGCCGCCTCTCTAAACCGGTCCCACTGAAACCGAGAGAGAGAGTCGGCTATAACTTTCCGCTCCCCAGGCACATGTCACGTAACCAAAAACAAATTCCTCTTTAATCTAAGCAAGACTAAGCGCCGTAGCAGCGACAAAACCGGGGGGATGAGGACGTGGACCGGTTGATCACATGGACAACACTCATGTTGTCCGTGTGCACCACCACCTTCCGGTTTGCTAACTCCAAACCCCAAAGTTCCACCGCCACTACAATGGGAAAGAGCTCCAGGAACGTTAGATTACCCCCCAATTCGGTCTCCAGCCAGTGGCGGGGCCAGGCTTCCGTGCACCAACGTCCTTGAAAACAGGCTCCAAATCCCACTGCTCCGGACGCGTCGGTGTACAACTCCAAATCCTTGTTGGACACTGCCGAGCGCAGCCAGCAAGATTGCCCATTGTACCTACCCAAGAATGAGCTCCAAGCTTGCAGATCCTCTCGATGTCTGTGGGTGATCCGAATGAAGTGAAACGGCTGCTTGACTCCGACCGTTGCTAATGACAGGCACCGGCAAAAAGCCCTGCCCATCGGTAGCACCCGACAGGCAAAGTTCAGATGCCCTAGCAAGGCCTGTAACTGCCGGGGCTGCATCTTTTTCGCTCCCTTTACCGAATCCACCAGCCGCAGCAGGTGAGTCAGTTCTCATCCGGCAACCAGAATACCATATTCCGCGAGTCCACTTCAATACCCAGGTAGGACAAGACTCCCACCGGGCCTACCGTCTTTTCATCCGCTATTGGCACACCAAAATCCGATGCGACGGCTCTAAAGGAATACAAGAGCCCCACACAGTCATCCGACTCCCGCGGGCCCACAAACAAGAAATCATCTAAATAGTGAGTTAGCGACGCTATCCCTGAAACCTGAGCTACCACCCATTCCAAAAAGGACGCGAACATTTCAAAATAAGAACAGGAGATAGCGCAGCCCATTGGCAAACACATATAAAAAAAAAGGAACCCTGAAACTGGCAACCCAACAGGTGAAAACAGTCCGGGTGGACCGGGAGCAGTCAGAAAGCGGACTCTATGTCCGACTTGGCCAGCTAAGCTCCCTTTCCCGCCTCCCGGACCAACTCCAGCACCCGATCAAAGGAGGCATAGCGAACGTGCGACTCCTCCTTGTCAATGTCATAGTTCACTGACCCGCCCGACGGGTAGGACAGACAAAAGGAGCCAGGCTCCTTCTTGGGGACCAACCCGAGCGGGGATACCGGCAAATTGGGAAATGGCGAATCGAACGGGCCGGCCATCCTGCCCAACTGAACTTCCTTCATCAACTTATCTTCTAATATCACTTCTATACCCACTACCGAATGCAGATTGTCCGCTGACGAAGGGGAATCCGAATGAACAAACGGAATCCAAAACCCTACTGAAAACCCCTCCAGCAGGACCTCCGCCTCCTTACGCCTGGGGTACCTGTCGAGCCAAGGGCGCATCCTTAGCGCGCTCACCGGAGTCCTCTCTATGTAGATCCTCCCTAGTGGGTCTCCCACCTTGCTTACCCTTCTTGAAGCAGGGCAGGGTGGGCCCCTCCACAATGAGAGCACTCGTGCCTGAATCGACATGATCCGAACCACTTGCAATGGCTCTTATTGTAGAGCCAGCAGACGCCCCTGCGCTGCCCAGCCTGTGCACTGGACGGTACGCCGGCTGCCCCAGGAAAGGGGCACGGACGACTAGGGGTCATCAGCCTGTACCCCAAAGTCCATGCCTGGACACATCGCCATCTTCTGGCAAAATTGTTGGTCGTAACGGAACCAACATTGACCCCCATAAACCTTATACGCCCCCATATAAGATCTAAATATCCAAATAGCGCTGGTGCCTTCTCAGGAAAGGCCCGCATCAGCACGCTCGCGAATATAGCAAACCCTTAAAGCCAATTCCCGAATGTACGCGGCAGCGACTTACCTTTCTCGCCGTCCGCTGAATCCCCCCGCCGCGGCCTATCTGCGGACTCCCGGTCCGGGGGGAACAAGGACAGAAAGTCCACGTACTCCCCTTTAATAATCTTTTATTCAACGTCCAGAGCCCACGTGCATTCCCAATGGGGACAGCTCACAGCCTGGCAAGCACCCCCGCACCCCACCTAACTGGGCATTCCGCAGACCCCTATCCTGTTCAGTGGTCTGGGAAGGCAGAGCAACTAGGAGTGAAAGCCCACCAGCTGGGAGCCTATCACAGCATGATGACGCGTCTTCCGGTTGGGCCGGAAGAGAAGCGCGCGGACTGCGCAATCTCCCGGCCCTACCTCCGCCTTGACTGCCGACGCCATCTTGGGCCTGGATGCCCCCGACCTCCTCAGCCCGGTTCCTCCACCTCCCGGTCACCGCCAATCGCTCCGGATGCGCGGCTGAGCCGCCATTTCGCCCTCTCTCCTGGCGCCGAACCAGACTAGGTGACAGACGTGACGGAGGCCTTGATCGCCTGGCCCTCCGTCCATCTCGAGCAGCAGGCTGACCGGACACCTCCTCCTGTGGGACACTCCTCACACCCGATACCAGCTCCTCCAGGGCCCCTTGTCCGTTGGTTTCCAGATAGGCTTGCAGAAGCCTCTGCAATTCATCTCCATTGGCAGCAATCAGATCAGCAAGGTCAGAATCAAGTCTTCGTTTAGGAGATAAGCCCAAAACAGTCAGGAGCCCTCAACTGATCCTGCCTAAGTCCCCTCCCGCTACCTTTCTTTAAAGGACCACTATAGTGCCAGGAAAACATACTCGTTTTCCTGGCACTATAGTGCCCTGATGTTGCCCCCACCCTCAGGGTCCCCCTCCCGCCTGGCTCTGGAAAGGGGAAAAGGGGTAAAACTTACCTTTTTCCAGCGCTGGGCGGGGAGCTGTCTGCCTCCGATCCTCCTCCGTTCCGCCCCATCGGCTGAATGCGCACACGCGGCAAGAGCTGCGTGCGCATTCAGCCGGTCGCATAGGAAAGCATTTACAATGCTTTCCTATGGACGCTTGCGTGCTCTTACTGTGATTTTCACAGTGAGAATCACGCAAGCGCCTCTTGGGTTAAAAATGGGTTAACCCTAGCTGGACCTGGCACCCAGACCACGTCATTAAGCTGAAGTGGTCTGGGTGCCTAGAGTGGTCCTTTAAGAAACCCCCAACCGTAGCAACATTGTATCTTCCTTGACCCTGCCCACCATCTTGGGCAGCAGTCATGTTCCCCCTTCCTTATTGTTCCAGGGGGAATCTCCTCTAGTGGCCATCTGAATATCACAAGAGCAGCAGATTACAAATTACTCACTCGCCTGTGGCAGTAAATGTGCTCCAAGTTCTTGGTGTCGGCAGTAATGTTCCTCCAAATCTGAAAATTCTCACAAAATAGCAATGCCGCATTCAAAATAGCTTAATGGATTAAAAAGCTAAGATATCTGGAGAACGACTATCTTTGTAGTGTAGATTTGTTACAATATTATGAACATGGCATGCCCACCATAATAAGCAGCAATGATTGGAGTTGTAACTAACACATCTCTGCATTGGGCATCAAAAATACTGGTGGACAAAACCCAAACTAAATGAAACTGGGAACTGAATGCATTTAATGCTTTCTCAACACCCCTTTTTATTCCGTTAAATTCTTTTGAGTGCAATATTGCTATTTTGTGAGAATTATATGTCACCAGTATAAAAGGTGCAATGTGTCCAGTGATCTGGCTGTCCTGACCTGCTGATGAAGCCACCACAGTGATTTATAAACAAGTAACAAATATTGCCTAGTGGCCAGCGCTATGTAAAGATACGATGCCACCACAATCTGTCAGATCCTATCAGGTAATCAGCATTGCAGGAGCCCTAATAAAGCGATATAATATGATGCAGAACTCTACAGCAGAGTTTAGTGATAACGAGTCATTTATAATTGTCTCAAATCATCCCCTGCAGCAAACTGGGTTACAACTGTCAGTTCGCACTGAGCAAGAATGGACTTATCAGGCCAATTGACACCACAGACGCTACATTGTGGCTAGCGCACAAAGCGGTAGCGCGAGGCCTGCTAATTCGCAGGGCATCCTACCTAAAACGAACTCGCCAAACCCAGCTAAGGGCATGGCAGAGGGAACTGTATGAGTTGAACAGCCTAAACCAACAGACCCCAACGGCTGAAACGAAAGCCAAAATACAACAAGTCACACAGCTCATACACAAACAAGCACTAGATACGCTGAATTACCACATGCAGAAGCTCAAGATCTCACATTACACACAAGGCAACAAGGCAAGCAAATTACTAGCGCAACGACTAAAACAGAGACAGGCATCCCAGAAAATCTCATATCTCACGGACACATCGGGGAAAAAAATCTCTACGCCCAAGGGAATAAGTGAGGTGTTTGCCACTTATTATTCCTCATTATACAACATCCAGAAAGAAACAACAGTTAGTCACCCAACGAATGTTAGCATAGGAAGCTACCTAGACGGGGTACAACTACCCAAGCTTACACCACAACAACAGGACACTCTGACGGGACCGATAGAGGCCCAAGAGATCATGGACATGATCAAGACCCTCCCGTCCGGGAAATCCCCGGGACCAGACGGGTTTGACAACCAATATTATAAGCAGTTCACCACAATTCTAGCGCCCTACCTAGCCAGAATGTTCACAGAAGCAGCCCAAAATGGCGAACTCCCCAGAGACGTACTGTCTGCCCATATTGTCACGCTCCCCAAGCCCAACAAGCCTCCCACAACTCCTCAAAATTTCCGTCCCATCTCCCTCCTCAACACTGATGCGAAGCTCTTCGCTAAACTATTCGCAAATAGGCTGGGAAACATCTTACCACACATCATCCACAACGACCAGGTGGGATTCGTCAAAGGGAGACAGGGAGCAGAAAACACTAGAAAGGTCATAAACATCCTTTACCATCTAAAAGCCCAGCAGAAAGGGGGACTGATGGTCTCCCTCGACGCGGAAAAAGCTTTTGACCGCCTGCACTGGGGGTTCCTGCGTGCAGTTTTAACCCCTTAAGGACCAAACTTCTGGAATAAAAGGGAATCATGACGTGTCACACATGTCATGTGTCCTTAAGGGGTTAAGCAAGTTTGACATCCCACCTGGCTTTGTGTCAGTGGTGCGAGCCCTCTATAGTGAACCCTCGGCAAGAGTGCTCAACGCAGGGTTTCTGTCCGAACCGTTCAAGCTCACGAATGGTACAAGGCAGGGTTGCCCCCTGTCCCCACTGCTATATGTCTTGGCATTGGAACCGCTGGCGGTGAGGATACGCGACAATGCAGCAATACATGGTATAGAAATAGGGGGGAGGGAGTACAAAACCAACCTGTTCGCAGATGACATATTGCTTACTCTTACACAGCCACACATATCACTACCAAACCTACTGCAGGAAATCAAGAACTACGGGGAACAATCGTACTATAAACTAAATGTCACAAAAACCCAAGCGATGGGGATAGGATTACCGCACAGCTCTATAGAACACCTCAAGCTCTCATTCCCACTGGACTGGAGAGACGACCACCTCACATTCCTAGGTTTGAGAATCCCGAGAGACCCGCAAGGCCTCCAGGAACTCAATTACGAGAGATTATACAGAGAATACAGCGACACACTGAAAAAATGGGAAAACACATATATGTCATGGGTGGGGAGATTAGCGGCGGTTAAGATGATGTTATTGCCTAAGTACCAATACTTACTAAGGACACTACAGATCCCCCTCCCCGTTACATACATAAAACGGATGCAAAATGCAATCACAAGTTTTATATGGGCACACAAAAAAATAAGAGTAGCGACATCGATTCTAACCAAGACTTTGGATCAGGGAGGGCTGGGGTTACCGGACATGAGGATGTACTATAGAGCGGCAATAATTTCCACGGCCCTGCAAGCCCACGCAGCCGAAAACCCACCACAGTGGGTAAAAATGGAATCGGCCTGGACAAACCCCAAAGGCATTAAATACCTCTTATGGGTGCCGCACAACCGACGACCACCGCTCCCACACATGCCCACCACCACAGACACCCTACTCAAAATCTGGGACAAGGCTAAATCGCAATTAGGTTACACAAAAGCTTGGTCATTGGCTACCCCCTTATTCAGCATTCATATTGCGTACCCCACCTTCGACCACCGCAAATGGATAGAAAGAGGATGTACACTAGTCAATCACCTATATAGCAAGGGACACATGAAACAATTCCCAGAACTACAAGTAGAATATAACCTACCACTAAACATGATATTCTCTTATTTACAATTGAAAGGAATATTGGCAAACAACACCGACCCGACCACCCCGATAACTGCGAGAAGAATAGAGCACGCATGCATATCAATGACCTTGCCCAAAAAAACACTTTCACTCATTTATGCAATACTAAATGACCCGAGCCAACAAAAACAGGGTGACACCTTTAGGGTAGCATGGCACAAAGACATAGGCAAGGAATTCTCAGACGACCAATGGTCCAGAGCCTTTACGGCTCACAAAGGCAGGTCTAGATGCTCATCCCATCTAGAACTTATGCGCAAACTACAGTACAGATGGTATCTAGTGCCAACCAGATTGGCGCACATATACCCGGGCTCCCCCAAAACATGCTGGAGATGCTTAACAGGAGAGGGCACCATGCTCCACACCTGGTGGACCTGCCCGGCCATTAGGGAATACTGGAGGAGAGTGGAGGAGACGATACAAGGTGCACTACAAATTGAATTCGAGCTAAGACCGGAATGTGCCTTACTACTCATGACATTAGAAACCTACACAAAAACGCAAGCCAGCCTATTATTCCACATAGTAATAGCAGCCACCCTCCTAATAGCAAGGAGATGGAAACAAACACAAACACCCAAATGGAATGACCTGATACAACAAGTATCACTTAACTTGACTTATGAAATAGGGACCAACCAGCAATCCCAAATAGCAAAACACATCATGCAAGCTAGACAGGATTGGGAGGTCTTTGTGGAGAAGCTAAGACCAGTGGACGAGCTGGAGCCGTGAGGAAAAAAAAAAAAACAACAAAAAAAAAAAAAAAAAAAGAGGAGAGGAAAATCATTAACAGTAACGGGTAATCGTAGGAACTAGAGGGAGGCGAGGAGTGATGATTCCGGATAAGTAAGATAGAGGTTTACGGAACGTACCCACTACTACACCTGACCCAAAGCATTGAAGAAACAGAACCCACACTGTACATAGTTGAGGGGAACCAGGCCTAACTATCGCAAAGAACAACAAACACGGCAAGATAGCCGGAAGCTTCGTAAATCTGTAGAAGGGCTCTAGGTACTCCCCATCCCCCACACCCCCCTCTGTCTTCCACCCCCCATATACCCCCTTGTTAATACACCCCATACCCCCATCCCGGAACTACAAGCATCAGATATGTTCACTAACGAAAGAACGAGAATACCCGCAGAAACTGGTGCAACCACCTCAGCACGCTCCAGGAGCTGCTAACACTCAATAAGCACAAAGCATAATTGTACCACATTAAAGTTAGTTACTAAGTTGACTAGTCAATCAGCAAAGGTTCCAAGATAAGTCGATAGATGACTCCAAATAGGTATAACGTGACCTATGTACTTATATGTCTGTTGTAATCTAGATGATAATCTGTATGACACCCATGGAAATTCTCCAAAACACATAAAGTGTCAAGCTGACTTTCAGTGTCGAACAAATCTATCTACATAGAACGACCATGTTGCACTTATTGTGATGTTGTGATGTTATACCATGTGAACTATGTCAATTACCAACGTATGCCAGACATGTGTAAAATGTTCATCCTTTCCCCCCCCCTTTTTTTCTCTTCTGTATCCCTTGTTGAGACTCACGACAAAATAAAAATTGTCAAATTGAAAAAAAAAAAAGTGCTGTAACAATGCTGTTCTTGCAGGGATTGGCGAAACTGGTCTAGTTCTTGATGCATCAGTAGTAAAGCATCTTCAAACTAATGATGTGGAGGTCCCCTAATACAAGCAGGCATAGGCACAGCCATCCCATGATCACTATGCCCATCATGTGCAGCCAACCAGGGGGAACTCTACTGTTATATGGTATCACA
This sequence comes from Pelobates fuscus, assembly GCF_036172605.1. Taxonomy (NCBI): domain Eukaryota; kingdom Metazoa; phylum Chordata; class Amphibia; order Anura; family Pelobatidae; genus Pelobates; species Pelobates fuscus. The sequence goes on along the minus strand of NC_086318.1, from coordinate 385,823,979 downwards.
TTTGAGGCCGAAGAAAAAAATAAAATAAACCAACTCCATGACACCAAGGATTCATTGAGACAGCTTATTTATTCATACACCCAAGTAGATCTGCTAACATTTGAACTAGTGCCAGTCTTGGTCAAGCCTGGATCTGGTTCAGTCGAGAGTTTATCACATGGTTAGTGCAAACATATGTGGCAACAACTCACCATTACAAAATCCTAATAGTCAGGGTTACTGAATAAAGTGAGAATTTAAAGTGAATTCCAAATATAAGAAGAATTCGCTGAACTGGAAAAATTCTCTTAACTTTGACCTCAAATTTAAAACTCACTTTGAATTGTTAATTTAGTTAATAGCCTTGTGTGTGATAAAAGGGGATTATCTTTTTTAAATGTTACACGGTGATGCATAGTTTTCAAGCATTGCTACAAGTTATAATTGTTTCAAATGTTACCGTTTATTAATAACGGTAAAATGAAAGAAAACGTATAATCAATAAATATTACAATCAAATTTTTTTTAAAATAGCCTGTCTTTTGCATACTACTTTCCAATATTTTTCTCATAATTTTTTTACATTTGCAGTAAATAAAATAAAAAATTCCCTTTTAGCAAATAAAAAAATATTACCAAAAAGCTCAAAAATGTACTGGCTGGAAGTGATGAGAGTAACTAGTCTCTTTATGATGGTAGGTGTGGAGCTTAAAAAAAAAAAACAAAAAAAATGTTGTACTTAATTAAAAAACTATTTTCCCTTTTTTTCCACTTTTAAAAATATGGACACACTTGTGGGATGCAAACATCAAACCTAGAAAAACAAACCACTAAATCTACTTATATGGGCTGCTTCCTACAAGCAAAGAGTTACTTGAAGAGATCAGAAAGCAGTCATGCCTTGGGTGTCTTAATTCCACACTGCAGGCAACCAATGCTTTGCAGATAGCAGCCTTGTTCTCCAAAACAGTAAAGCAAAGACATTATCGTTCCCCTGATAGATGGAAGTAACCAGCAAATTAACTTTAGCACCAATGGGACTGTCACTTAAAATACTTTAGATGTCTTTGCTTGGTTTCTTAGCACGGGCAAGGATTTTAAACTGAATTGAGATCCTACTTTCCCCTAGTTAAGTTGGAAGCACAAATCAGATTAAAGACTCTGAGACACATTAATAACAGGAATCGCACTGCAGATGCACTTTTTAATTAATTATTTAACCAATAATCACAAGGGGTAGGCAAGCAAAAGGTTTAATACCTATTTTTCTGCATTATTTTGTGAAAACTGGGTCATTTGTTTGCAGGTCTCTGCAATTCCATATATCACCACAAGGGTGTGACTGACAATAAAAAATGTTAGCTCATTGAAAATAGATTTTCTCTGCAATAAATTTTAATTAGTGCTCACAGCCAGTCTGCATTAAACTAATCAGACTATGCTCAGGTGGTAATCTGTATTCCGGTAATATTTATGAGGTCACTGGTTTGCTCAGCCATCAGTCGGATGCTCCCACAAGGGTTTCCTGTGACTTGAATTCCAGTTTAATAGGTTTGGCATATACTAACTCTAAGTAGACATGTCTGCATTGATTGTACTGCAGCCATGGAGTGTACAAAAACAATCTTCCCCTTAGACTTAGAGGAAACATCTAGTCTCTGAGCCCCAGGCCACTCCTGACACTTACAAACATAAATAGCTTTGTTCCAGCATGGAGGGGTATACCTTAATAGGTTCTTGTAAAGGAACAATCCAGGCACCATAACCGCGTCAGCTTACTATAGTGATTGATACCTGGAGTGCCCTGGCGCCAAACCATTGTAAGAAGTCAAACTGTTTATTTTGGGGCTCTCAAGAAATGCCATGGCGACTCCGATTGTAAAACGTCAAACTGTTTTTGACACAGTCACTGCACTCAGGAGAGCTTACAAACGTTCCTGCTGAGGAACCCCTAGGAAGGCCCTGCAGATCTCAGGTACGAAATCACACTGTAGTAAGAAGTCACAGGAAACTGTAGTGGTTATGGTGCCTGGAGTGTTCATTCTATTAATTTTGCTGTATTTCACGTGACCAGGACCTATAGAAGCAATGTCCTTCCTTTATCTCAAATAATTTGTATGAAACTTGAGTATAGCATGCGCAATGCTTGCATAAAGAAAAAAAAACAGGATTTCACTGCTTCTCCTTTCTGTTTATGCCAGACAGTCATATAATGTTCCAATACAATGATAAATGTTATTTATCAATACAAATGTACAAATGGCTAAAAAAAAAAAAAAAAAATTCTTTGAATACATGCTTTTAGGAGCACCATGTTCTATTTAGAGTTTGGCTGCTTAATTGACACATATGTGAATAGCTAAGCTATGTTGTCCCTGTGAACACGACCTCTCTCACATTCTAAAACACATTGTGCCTCTGAATCATAAAGCGTAACTCTGCACCAAGTAGAGGAACTTACTGCCGTTTATTCACTAAACGCTAACTTAATTCTAATTTAAACAGCCAAACTGACTATGGAAGAATTAGAATTTTTCCAAATCCTAATTGAGATTTGCTAAATTTCAGAATCGAGTCATTTTAAAGCCAAAGTATTATCTTATAAAGTGTGTTGGTTTTACACATACATTTGTCTACATGAATATGACGTAGATGCCAGCAATAACCTCCAATATATTACTAGTATACAAACAATTTAATATCGATATTGCTCACATACCATTAAAATACCAATTGATCTATTATGCCAATATCTGCAGATCCATGGTGTAGTGTTATATGATCTACTCTTGACACCACACTGGTTGTAGATTGCTTCCCATGAGCCAGCAAATTCATCAACAGCTGGAGTGCCACTGATTAGCCCTTATTAGCATGCTGACATTTTAATTACACACTTTTTAGTTCTGTATTTTTACTTTATCTCAAGTGAAATTTGTTAAATTTACAGTAACTATAATCAGAAAAAATGCCTTCTAAACTTTAAGAAAAAAATACTCCTTTATAAAAGTGGGGTTAACAGTATTTTATTTTTTTTGCGCAAAGATGTATACAGTCATATGTACTAAGGACAAGAAGAAAACAATAAAACAATACAAAACTAATTTCTGGATTTTCAAAGTTTGGTAGGGTACCATAAACATAAAAGGAAATTGAATAAACAAATTTAAAAAAGGTGGGGGGCCCATTAAACAAGAGAATCAGTTGAGGTAGTAGAGATTCCATTTGTAGAACCCAAGGCTGCCAGAAGTCATGATTTAATTGTTTTGTTTTTTTTTGTTTTTTTTTTTTAAACATAAAGTTAACCCAACCTCAAACAGGGACCAGGAGATCAGTTCTGCTGTGCATTAGGGCAGTGTTTCTCAGCCTCTTATGGAGAAGTACTTCTGCAGGTCTAAAAAAAATCCTGCCTCAAGAATAGCAATTTCTATTGATTTATATCCCAAATGAAACGTGTAGACAGATATTTAAATTAATCCCATATTGAAGAATAAGCCTGGTACAAAAATACATAGAGATCTCTGTTTAGTAGATCTACCCAAAATAAAACATGAATGCATTTAATTATGCAATTTTTTTTTATTGGGATATATTTTAAAACAGCTTGCAGATAATTTTTCTGCTGCCTTTGCAAGCCTTCCCCTTCTAACCCCGTCAAGACTATCTGTGACTGTCCAATCACAGACTTTCCAAGGCAGCTCAATGAGAAGTTTTTTTAAAGGACCTGTAATCTAATTGACAGCCTGGGAAGTGTAACTAGGTTAATATATAAAAGGCCAATTTCTATTAAAATCGGCACTTTTTGTAAAACGAAAAAAAGAGGACACACTCTTCACACATAATGCATTTAAACATCACCATAATACAAAGGATTGGTTACACCATTATCCGAGTAATTTATAATAAGAATATATGTAGGATGTCCTTTGACTCTGACTACTCTTCTAGGTATATTATCCAAAGCAGGAAGTGACTGAGCTATCTCAGCCAAACCCTGTTCTCTCACAATAGAAACTTAATTGAGTATATGAAGTTCAAGCATTATTTATATTTGAAGTCCAGTACCTTTTTTTTTTTTTCAATTCTTTATTTTTGTTTGTGCATAGAATAAAATTTTAGCTTCCTGAACCACAACAGTTGCAGAAGACCATTGGATAACAGTGATTAACGTGGCATCGAGATAGCTGTGCAATTTTTTTTTTTAGAAAAGGATGAGCTATATATGAATATATATGAATAGAAACAGTCATCATGCATTTTAAATGACGAGTAGGAACAAAGCCTAAAGTGAAAGGAGTGTTGGCTAGTTATATATATCTTATGAAGCATTAATATCATTGTAAACCAGAGTCTTATTAAACTTTCTACACATTGAAGAACAATTCCAGCTAGTGTCTCTGATTATCCGTCAAATTATGATGTCTCAGATTAGGTTATACGGTGTATACTCTTAGTGACATCGAATATGCAAGAAAAACAAAAGAAAAAACAATGTCGTTGAGGTCTATCGTGTTAGCCTAGGTCATGGCTCATAGGTGGGCCTGGTAGGGTGCCCATAGTTGTCTAGTAAGGGCTATATGCCTGCTTCCCCCTGGGGGGCATATACATCTCTTGTGGCCTTTGGTATGTTGACTTCTTAGATTATATAATGTAATAAAATATAATAATGCAAATAAAGCCTATGTACAGCAAAATAAACCTAATGTGGTGTCTAGGAGGGCCTGTCTCAGGTGGTGGTACCCGTAAGTAGAAATCTGGCTGCCGTGAGATTATAAGGACTGCTCTGCTTTGCCTGAAATTATGGGTACAGCTAGAGAATGTGTGGACTATTGAGCGATCCCCTATTACCAAGCGATCCCATTAATTTGGTGCTCTCCCTCGCTATGTGGAAGGTGTAGGTGAGGATAATGTTAATGTGTCGGTCTAGATTTGGGGCCTAGTCTGTTGTGCTGTCTCGGTAGGGCGCACTCGGTAAACTGATCCAGTGCTCTAATAACCGGCGAGCAATAACAGAGTTCAAAGGGTTGTGCTGCGAGCTATTGTGCAGCAGGTTTGAATTGTCCCTTGCAATTTCAGCAATCATTCAGCTTCAACTGGATACCGCCTGATGAGTAGCCGGGTAGGCCTCCACAGTCTGCTGGCTTGTTAAGGAGGGTTCTGGTCCCTGCTTCGAGCTGGTCCGATCTGGCAGGGTGCCGGAGTGGTCGTTCCTGCCGTTGTTCCCGTCGACGGTTGCGTTGTGGCGGGCAGTCCCAGCGTGGTGAGGAGCTTGGTCGGGTCCTCTCCTGCTGAGAGGGCCAGGACAGTGTCGCCGTGGGGCACCACTAGCGTACCGGATGCTCCCCATCTGTACCGGACTCCGTGGTCTCTGAGGGCCCTGGTGATGGGCTGGAATCTGCGCCGCTCTGCTAGTATCGAGAAAGGTAAGTCGTCAAATAGTCTTATACGGCTGTTTTCCACCGCCACAGCGTCCTGGTTTCTGGAGCGGGACAGTATGGCTGACTTGACCGAGATATCTCGTGTAACCACGATGGTGTCTCTGGGGGCATCTGCAGGGGCAGTGGGGGCCTTCCGGACTCGGAACGCTGATATCAAGGGCTGTACTCCGTTCCCCACCTGCACCCCCAGCGCTACGGCTACCTTAATAGCAAAATCCATCAGGGCCTCCTGGTTCACGGTCTCCGGAATGCCTCTGAGCCTGATATTCCTCTTTCGGTGTCTTGCCTCCAATGTCGTGACCGAGTTGGTAAGTCTTTGGATCTGCAGGGACATGGCTTGTATTTGCGTTTGAGAGTCTGCTATTAAGCCGTCTCGTTCCCCCTCTCTGGATTCCACTTCATTAACTCGGTGGGTCAGGGAGGTTATTTCAGACTGTACCCCCGCGAGGTCCGCTTTCCATACCGCCCGTAGGTCCAGTAGGAGCTGCTTAATGTCCCCTTTGGTGGACGGGGATGTGTCTGTGTCTGATTCCGCCCTTTGGTGTATTCCACTCACTGTTTGTGGGGCCTCGGTATCTTCCTCCTCCATGGAATCCTCCGAGTTACTGGAGCCTCGTGCTGTATCGGGGGCCATCTTGGTCCGGGCCTGAGGCCGCGGCCCATCGAAGGATCTTTGAATATCGGTCTGGCAGTATCCCTCCGTGTGGGTTAACTTGCGGTGTTTGCGCCCCATCGTTATATCGGAGATATAGGCAGTAATTTGGTTCTAAATATGCCCAATTTCGTGGGTTTTTGGCCGTTTTTGCGGTCTTATTAGCAGGAGCTCTGCACAGGCACGTCTAGTCGGTTGCTCAGCTGGCCACGCCCCCCAAGTCCAGTACCTTTTCATTACTACTATGGCCACTTGAAGACATCATGAAGTACATGTCTCAATTTTTTACCACAACCCCATGCAATAAATCGTGATATTTATCTGCATGACATTCCATCAATCCCGTGTTTTTGTTTTCTGAAGTGTCTCTTTTATATATTGTGCAGTTATTGGATAACTGCCAGTTACTGTCTGGGATTATGGGGATTAGAATTCTGGACCAGCTGGAAGACCATATGTGATTATCTATGTGTTACCCTGGTTTTATAATATATATCATAATTTCATAGCAGATAATTTGTTATAAGAATAGTTTGAACAAAGTCAAATAAAGGTAGCTATTACTTGTGCTATTAGGGGAAGTCCCGATTGTTTACTAGCATAATGCTGTCTATTTACGTATATGTATAGATTAATTTTATGTCCCAATTGACATTCTGAAAAAAAAAAAAAAAAAAACCTCCATTAGGGCCAGGTCCTTACTGAAATCAATGTAATTTTTTTTCAGCAAATTAAGTGAGCTGTCGACCAACTTCTTCAGATATATCCCCATGCAAGGCAATTTGGACTCTTCTCTCAAAGTTAATCTGAACAGGAAAAATAATTGGAAAATAAAGTGATTTACAGAGATGGGGAATCCAAATATTATTCAAAATGGCCGTGCCCCAGTACCCTGCTTCATTTGGCAGAGGTACGTTGAGGATATATACACATCAGCTGGTCATTTGACAAAATCTGAGGTAAAAATTATGGTTAATAAGATGTCACAAGGAAATTAATAACTGTAAGCTCCATTTTAACAGTGTGTTTTTTCTGTAGAGCTTTGAACATTAAAAATACACATTCCTTTATAGCCACTTCCATTCTGATGTAGATATGTACAACAAGTATCTAAAGCATTACCCTTTTTAATCTTTAAATGTAGCTGGCAGAGGGCAATCCAAAAAGTCTGTTAGTTCATTACTTAGAAATGGCACCAGTGTAAATTATTGCCCTTGAGCCTGTATGCGTAGTTGGTTTATCAGACACAAACCATCTGCTTACAGTGTGCCAATGAGCCACGAAAAGGGAAAAGGCCATATGGGCCAAAGCTCATTTGGAGGTGATGTAGCTCTAATGAATTCTACTAACCTCTGCCAAGTCCAGCATTTTCTAGCCAAATTGGGTGTTCGAATAGAAATCCTACCCTCATTATTAAGAACATGGCAAAAAAGCAGCGAAGGCAGGAGATATTGTAATCAGAGCTAAAATGCTTGGCCGGGCGTTCTAACGTGCGCAAAATGAGGACATGCCCCGGTTAAAAGCAGACAGCTGGCAACCTCCATAAGAAGCGATTAGCTGTGCGGCACTGTTGAGCTTGCCGCATTGAGATTTGTAGAGTTCTGACTGTAAAAGGCCGGCGTAGGGAAAACAATATTTGCTTGTAAATCTTTATGGTGCATTACAAAAGCAATAGGAAGAATCAAGCAACAAGCTGTGAAAATAGAAAACACGGCTTTGGGATATTTTGGGAACAGATTGATACCGCTCTGCAGAGATATTTTCCATAACTGGGAGTTGAAACTATAATCATACTTCACATGCAACGACATGTCACAGAGTTGCAGGCATTTTATCTATATGCAAATTGCAGGCGCTATTCCTACACACATTGAAAGCAAAATATATTAACCCTTTTTTTGTTACAAATTGGTGAGTGACGCCATTTCTGAACACATTTCTTGCATTGCAATAGAGCTTCGTTTTAAACGTATACAGCACTCTATAGTATTTTGGTGCTTTTTAAATACTAAAGGTAGGTTTTACAACAGCACTTTCTGTATGTCTTCCTTAACCCCTTAACGCCGTTACGGCGTGCTATGCCGTCACGGGTTAAGTGGGCTTTAAAGCCGTTATGACGGCATAGCACGCCGTAACGGCTTGCAGCCCCAGGAGGTAAGATGTACTTACCTCCGCCGCGATCCGCTTCGGGAGGACTGCCTCACAGCCCAGGCAGCCCTCCCACGGCAAATGAGGCCCCCGGGGGCCATGTGATCGCTCTCAAAGAGCGATCACATGGCCCCCTATAGCTGGCTGTGGATCTGCCAGCAGGGGGACTGTTTGAAATATCAGACAGTCCCCCTGCTGGTGGGAAGTATAAAAAATAAATCAAACACAAGTGTAAAAATAAATTAAATATATTTTTATATATATATAATATGTATATATATTATATATATATATATATATACATATTATATATATGTAACGTCATACAAAGTGTATTTTAATATTAATATAAGTATATATATTAATATTAAAATACACTTAGAATGACGTTACATATATATAATATGTATATATATTATATATATAATAGATGTACATATATATATTATATATAAATACGTATAATTAAAATAATAAAATAAATAAATAAAATATTGAAACAAAATTTAATATAAATTATATATGCATATGTAATTTCATTCTAACTGTATTTTGTTATTAATATATATATATCGGTAACAAAATACACTTAGAATGACATTCTATATATATCTATATATATATATATATATATATATATATAAAATACAAATAACCGCAAATATATATATATATAGATAAATACATATAATTACATAAAAGATTACATTAGTATACAAGTAGAATTTAAATACCTATAAATGCATATATATTAAAATTCTACATGTGTATTTAAATAATCTTTTAACGTAATTATGTGATTTGATTAATTAAAATTTGATTTACATGCCTGACAACACAGGGAGAAAGTGCAGAGAATTTAATTTGCAAGCACTATATTTGACCCTGTAACTCTCCAAGACACCATAAAACCTGTACATAGGGGGTACTGTTTTACTCGGGAGACTTCGCTGAACTCAAATATTCGTGTTTCAAACTGGTAAATTGTATTACAACGATGATATTTTAAGTAAAAGTGACGTTTTTTGCATTTTTTTACAAGCGAACTGCACTTTTATGGTCTATATTATTGTTGTAATGTGTTTTACTGTTTTAAAACACTAATATTTGTGTTTAGTGAAGTCTCCCGAGAATAACAGTACCCCCCATGTACAGGTTTTATGGTGTTTTGGAAAGTTAGAGAGTCACATATAAGGCTTGCATTTCATTTTTTTCACATTGAAATTTGCCAGATTGGTTATGTTGCCTTTGAGAGCGTATGGTAGCCCAGGAATGAGAATTACCCCCATGATGGCATACCATTTGCAAAAGTAGACAACCCGAGGTATTGCAAGTGGGGTATGTCCAGTCTTTCTTAGTAGCCACTTAGTCACAAACACTGGCCAAATATTCGTTTTTTGCTTTTTTCACACAAAAACAAATATGAACGCTAACTTTGGCCAGTGTTTGTGACTAAGTGGCTACTAAAAAAGACTAAACATACCCCACTTTCAATACCTTGGCTTGTCTACTTTTTCAAATGGTATGCCATTATGGGGGTAATTCTCATTCCTGGGCTACCACACCGTCTCAAAGGTAACATTACCAATCTGGCAAATTTCAATTTGAAAATGTAATGTTCTATATTTGACCCTGTAACTTTCCAAAACAACATAAAACCTGTTAATGGGGGGTACTGTTGTACTCGTGAGACATCGCTGATTACAAATATGTGCAATTTTTTTGCAGTAAAACCACAGTAAAACAGTATTATGACATTCACAGTTAAAATGTCAGACGGAAATGCAAATTTAAAAAAAATTCTTATTTTCTCACATTTTTTTTACTTTTATTCATAATAAATGATGTTCCATATATGAATAGTTAATGATAGATTAAAGCCCTGTTTCTCCTGAACAAAATGATATATAATAAGTGTGGGTGCATATAATTTGAAAGAGGGGAACTACGGGTGAACAGACATATAGCGCAAATTCCAGTTTTTGTTTACGTTTTGTTTTGATCAGAACGTGCACTATTGACTCCGTCCTGAAGGGGTTAATACCATATGTAAAAGAGAACCCACATCTCGCTTGGAATGCTGTCAGAGTGCGCAGTCTTGGAGACCAGGAACAGTGTGCTATAGCTACCAGTAGGTGGCAATGTGCCATAGTTTCATTTAAACCTTTTTGCTTCCTATTGGTGTGCAAGATGGTGTTTTATACAAGGTAAGAGCGTGCATTGCTAGCTTACAGGGAAAAATAACAACTTAATGTAATAAGCAGCCAAATATACAATAGAGGGAAGGAAGTCTGCAAATTACAGTCAGTGGTAGAAATAGCATCAAATTCCTTGTATTGTAAAGTTTAGTCATTTGCAGAGGACAACCAACACTATTAAAGGAACATGCCAACCACCATAACCACTACATCACTGTAGTGGTTATCACCCCCAATGTAAGTAGTCAGGCCATTTACTAATGATAATTCTTGTCATGAATTTGTTTCAAATCAATATTAAAGGGACACTATACGCACCCAGACCACTTCAGCTCATTGAACTGGTCTGGGTGCTGTATCCCAGGTCCTTTAAACCTGAAATGGTAATTATTGCAGTTATTGATAAACTGCAATAATTGCCTTGGAGGGTTAACTCCACCTATACTGGCTGTCTACCAGACAGCCACAAAAGGGACTTCCGGGTGGTTAGGCAACTTTTGGTTGCCTGACACTGGACGTTCTCACACTATGCATGAGGACAAACAGCGTCATCCAAAACCCCATAGAAAAGCGCTATATAATGCTTTCCTATGGGGGAAGTCCTAGTGTGAGTGATGCGCTTGCGCTTTGGGTCCCCCGCCAAAACTCAGCCTGGATATTAGCACTGAAATCAGGTAAGTGACAGAAAAGGTTTTTAATCCCTTCTGCACCACAGGGGAGCTGTAGTGCAACTTTGTTTTCCTAGCACTATAGTTTCCCTTTAAGATATCCAACTGCATGCATGTCAATGCATTTATATCTGTGCATCTGTATGTGTTAGTGTGGGTCTGTGTATCTGCATGTGTGTCAGTGGGTGTACCTGTGGTTCTTTGTATCTGTCTTTGTGTGTCTGTGTATCCGCATGTCTGTACCTGTGTATTTGTATGTGTGGCAGTGTTTTCATCTCCATGTGTGTCTGTATGTGCCTGTGTGGCAGTGTATATGTATATGTGCATACATCTCAGAATTCAAACACCAACACAACATGCAAATACTGCATTCAAATGTCAACACTACACACAGACACACCCCTACATTCAAAGGCAAACACTACACATAACTAAACCACTGCTTTCAAATGGCAATAGTCCATAAAAACACACAGCACATACACCCCTACATTCACAAACACACACACACATACTCCATACAAACACATGCTTACATTCAAATGCGCAAACACTGCTCAGTGCTAATTACTAGACTGCCAGAATGGGCAAATGATAGATCCCCGCCGTGCAAAGCATTGTGGAAGCTGTACGACATCTGGGGATCTAACTTTGGCTATTCTTGCGAATGGGGAAGGGAAAAAAACATTCTTGCACCAGGGCCCTCTCTTCTTTAGTTCCGCCACCGTACAGGATGGAGTAAAGGATGTGTGGTTTTGATGTAAGCCAAGCTGAGTCTACAGTAGTGGCCTCAGATCTGAAGGGGTTAAATATCTTGACTTTCTTGTTCAATTGTAGCTTTCTGTCCAAAAGCACATGCCCACATAACATTAACTTAATCTAAACTTGTTCCTATTTTAAAGTATGAAAACCCTTGCTGTTTTTTTACCATGTTAGTCTTTGCTTACTAAGGTCTAACTGTGATCACAGTTGCTTCGCACGATCAATGAAACTCTTCCCTGAACCTGGTGCTATTCCATTTTTACACTAACAGTAGAGTACTGCAGTACTTTCCACTCGGCTTGAAATGGCCGAGACCGTGTGCCAGGGTTCTCAGCTGCTGGATGCTAATGAGCAGCACATTTTGTCAAAATATTCAGCAAATAAATGTAATATTACTGAAACATCTGAGACCTTGTGTGCGCACAGATTCTAATCTACCAAGATACATCACTGGCACATTCCCATCGATGTATGCTTGTCTCCCCTCCAAATCAATTCTCCTTTTTTTATTTTTTATTTTATTTTTTTACGGTTTCTAGTCTGCCAAAAAGAGCATTAAAGAGCACTGTCACTTCCCAGGAATTTTAATATGTTTTCTTATCCGCTATATTTAGCCAATACATGTTTTAGAGTTCTGACAAATAAAATGAAATATGGAAATCAACAGTTTTTTTTTAACCCCGTCCTCCAACTGGGTGCCCTCATCTTGGCTCACTGTCAGTCGTTGTTATAAATATTTCCCTTATCTGACATTGAACATAATTTAGAGGAACAGGAAAAACAGAAACTTTTTTTGTTGTTGTTCTTCTGCTCGTTTGAAGACACATATCCAAAGGTTGCTAAAGAAAGTGAATGCTATTATGCATTTAGGCAAATTAGGCCACATTGAAAAAACTCACTTGAAGTGATACTCTAAGCAGAAAACAACTTTATTTTTGCAGACCTAGCCAAACTTACCCTGGCTGTGACCACAGCCTCCATGAAAAAAAAAGGTTTCATTTTTGTAGCACAGTGTGTTTACTTTAGAAGTTTGTTAAACTTTAATCACACACAGGTGGCTGTTGCAGGCTCTAGGATGTTATTGATAGATCAGGATATAAGAAAGTCTAAAATAAATACAAGGCAGGTTAACACATTTAGCCTCTTTTTAAGGAAGTGCATAGGAAGGCTGTGAGAGTCACATCCAAGGAAGGTATGCCGGGAAGATGCATAAACAAAAGTGAATTGAGCAGTCAGACTACAGGGGCATGACCTACACATCAAAATCACAATATTAACCCCTTAAGGACACTTAAGGAAATATTTCGTCATGATTCCCTTTTATTCAAGAAGATGTGTCCTTAAGGAGTTAAGCTAAAGTTGTTTTTACGTTCAGAGTGTTCTTTTAACCCCTTCACAAAGCATGACGGAAAATTTCCGTCAGTTACTAAAGTTAACCCCAGATCACCGCGATCGTGGGGTTAACGCTGCTCCGGCACTGAAGCAGACCAAGAGTGCCCGATCAGATTTTTTGCAAGCCATACGGCTATTAACTACAACTCATAATTTTAGAAAATGAAGCCCAGATTGTAATATAGCTGTTTGGAAAAATTATCCATCTCCGCTCTTGTCACAGTTTAGCTAGTTTAGCCTCAAATTTTACAATCTGGATTTAATTCAGTTATGGATTTTAGTGAATAAACGTGTCATTTCAATGGATATATTTATTTAAGCCCATGTCTCAATCAGGGTGAAATATTTTAATTAAATCAGCTGTGGCATAGCATTTAACCACAAATTGCTGTCAACATTTGTGAGATCCAGCAGGTTTAACCCCTTAAGGACCAGACTTCTGGAATAAAAGGGAATCATGACATGTCACACATGTCATGTGTCCTTAAGGGGTTAAAGAAATTCAAAGACACTTAACCTGTACGTCAGCTGTCACTAGGTTAAAAGGGATAACGGTGTTACAAATAAGTTCTGAAATATATTACATAATGCGGATGACTTATCAAAGTTTTCTGTTATAAAAAGTGGTGCAAATATTTAAAAAGGGAGGAATCACCAATGGAATGTGCCTGCATGTTCCTCTGGTTTCTATGGTGATTGCAAAAACCTTTACTACTTTAGACATTTTTTTTAAACAGAACACTTTGATAATCTCCTCTAATGTTCCCATAGATATATACCAGAACAGAAGGATTTACCATAATCAAACGGACTTTGCCTCGGACAATGCATAAAATAGATAACAATTGTCTAAACCCATATAGTCTGCAATGGCATCAGGAAAGCACTTAAATATGCTTTTTTTTTTTTTTTTTAATTTGTAGATGAAAATTCTGCAGTGTGGCCTGTTTTTCTTCTGATTGAAGGGTTGTGAGTATCATTCATGTTAACTTAATTACTGAAAATGTTTTCCGTTTCAATAATTCGTTCATCTTTTTTTTAAACATGATTACATCGAGGTCATCAAAAATGTTATTTACTCCACCATATAACATCAACTACCTAATGTAGCATAGTGCAGTACATACATATATGATTTAAAAAAATCTAACTGAATCTTACAGAAAACAAAAAATCTACATATGTTTTAGTTTACTTAAGCTTTGCGTTAATGGTGCAATATATATATATATGTTAAAAGGCCTGAACTTGTGGAGGCCTGAATTTGTGGGAGGAGTAAGTCCCCTACTTAAACTCCCAGCCCCTAATCACCTCTGCCTTTCAGCTGATTGTTTTGTCCCCATAGCAACCAGCACTTCCTGTCCAGCTTCCCTCCAGAATTTTTTCCTGTTTCCAGCAGTCAGACGTCCTGACCAGTCCTCTGTCCGTTTGAGGCCTTCCACTCGGTTCCCGGTCAAGGTACCCGGTCACGAGACCGGCACGTTCACGTAAGTTAGGCGTAGGAAATAGCGCCCCGCTATTTCCCGCCGTTCGGGCCTAAAAACGTAGGGGTAGGCTCCCTCTATCATATTCGTACAAATACACGCTTTTTTAACCGATTTCAGTGTTCACGCCAAAACAGACGAACACTCGGCACTTTATCACTGCTTTTACATATTCGTACGGAAACTACCTAATCTATTATTATTTATATACACAGTAATATTATTACGGGCATTCTCTTATTTCCGTTTGGTCACCCAGGACCAATCTATTTCGTACGATTAAAACACAAACACCTTGCTCTAAATCCATATTCGGCTAGTTCTTATTCAAATAGGCTACAGTATGCACTAAGTTCTATTTCACGAATTCTACTTTTCTTTACGTATATTCCCTGTTCGGTCATATTGCTACTGATACCTTTTTTTTGTCAGTTTGGGGATATAATTAGCTTGTTTAAAAATCTGCCTTGTGATTTTCTTTCTATGTTAACCAGTTAATTTGTTTTACTACTTTTTAAAATATCCACGTCTATCATAAACGTACGGTTTCTATACACTGTGGCAGGATGGCCAGGCTCGTCACAAACTTCAAATGCAACAGTCAGGATAAAATAGTACTGCAGTTTGTCACTTTCCACAATATATACAAGGTTGTGCTCTCCCACAAAATAAAACAAAAAGAAAATAAATCCTACTCCAACTTGGAGACTTACTAAACAGTATTACTAACTATCCAACTGGCCAGCTAATCTAGTTCCCAGTTTTAAACAAAATGAAATACAGCACTTTAAGCAGGTTTCACACAGTACCTTTGTCTCAGGCTTAACTGCCTCCTCTCTCCCAGCTGTTAGACTCTCTGATGTCTTCAGAGGCTAACCTTTTAAAACCCTAGTGCTGGTTAATTACATTCACCTGGTATATAACATTCAAGGGGTGACTCCCACCAATTAACCCCATCATGCTGGGAATAGAGAGCACTTATACTAATAAATACTGTTTATAAACACAATATCCGGCACATAAACGTCTGTACTATTCATTTTCCATATAATCACGCTGTCACATATTTTTGGCTTTACAGACTGCATCGGTTTCTCGCTTTTTCTGTGCTAAAGTTGTTTATTTCAAGGTCTTTTATTACAGGAACAGGTATTGTATTTGATCACTTTGCATTATAAAGCCATAGGCCTAAAATGTTTACATATTGGGTTTTATTACTTACCTCCACACCTGTCGTTAACTATGGAATTTTTCTTCGGTTAACCCTTAGCTCCAGTATTATTCTAGGCTTCCCCCGGTTCTACACAGTTAAACCGTTTCGCATAACGTAATTTCTTTATGTCAAACCAAGGTATAGTTCACAACTCGTTTGTTACTACACCTCATATAAAACCTATCACGGTCTCAAGTTCATTACTACTTTTCCACAGGCTTACGCCCACGGTACGTTAATTCTTTACTATTATTTCTACTCAGACATACGGTCATACAGCCATCAGGCTCCGGTAAACACCAAAACCTGACCCGGTACTCAGCCATACCTTCAGGTACTTACGTCTATACCCAAATACGTCCAATCGGCACCCCAAGGCCTCATCCAGCCTTCTCACAAATATCTATTTCAGCCCAGTCACACACTTAAACCTTCCAGATCCCTCAATGCAGGATCTCACGTTGCGCTCCTAACAAACAACCTACTCCCAATTCAAATCATACGCCACCACGATACGCATAAATACGTCAATATCTGTCTTAAAGCCTCAGGACTCTTCCTCAAGGACAGCATAAGACGAGACTTACCACACTTATTACCACCAGAAGGTTCCAGATACCATTCGCAAGAAGTCAAGGTTAGTATCTACACAACATTCCAGTCCTCTCACCTTATCCTTAAATATACAATCGAACTGGCTACAGGGTCTAGGCTAATGCCTTAGCGCACCCTATCAGAAAACCCGTCCCAGCGAGGCCTTCCATCCCCCCCCACCTCAACACGGAGGTACGGCCCCACGCCCAAATCATAGTTACAAGCCTCGCATGCCCTACTACAGGGCGCTAGTCAGGGCCTCACCTGTCACGGCCACACGTTTTGATTTCTCTCTACTGTCACCGAGAGGCCAACATCCCGCCACCACGTCTGTGGCAACTACGTCATAAGCCAAATCATAGGTAGAGCCTCTCACCGCCACTTGGCATTAGCAGGGCCTCACCTATCCAAACATTCAACAGTTAAGTTTTTCGCTTTGGCATCTAGCATTACAGTCCAGTTCTTCCATATACACCACCCCACATACCCCGCCTACTTACCTTACGCCCCTTCTAATATATCTTTCACATAATCATTCCTTTTAGAATGTCCCAAGAACCTATTCCAACCAAAGAATTGACAGAAGAAACTCCATTCAAGCCTACCAGACCCGGGTCTCCAGGCGAATCACTCACTCTTTCAACCCCCACGTCCTTGAGAGCATGGACTATTCCCATAATTACGGCCGAGCTTAGGCTCAGGGGAATCCCCTTTCCGGCCACAGCTAGGAAGGCTGAACTTTATAGGCTACTTACTCACCAAGCCCCCGAGCCCAGGCCAGGGACTAGCTCTCAAGGACAACCACCAAGCAACAGCACGGCCACCCAGGATACCCTGGCAGAGATCTTGGCCAATCTACAGACCCTCAATAGCAGGCTATCTAAGGTGGAAAGCGCCATCTCCTCCCCAGGTACTACCACGGTAGTCCCAGTCGCTTTCAAGGCTGTACCTACTATACCAACATGCCCTCCTATACTCCCCCCTCCAGCACCGGGCACAGCCATTACACCATTTGAGTCACCAGCACACTCCGTCCCTGACTCTATCAGGAAAGATATCCTAGACGGGAAGGATGTGTGTCTGGTGTCCTTGCTCATAGCCTCACAGGATGTACTTGAGAACAAGGCATTCAATTACGGTGATATCTCTGTGGTGCTCAAGACAAGGGATCCCAGGCTTAATCATCTGGTGGATTATCTCACCACAGGGTTCACTAAAGGGTTTCTCACGGGTATTGTAGCCATTCCCCCAGGTACACTAGAATGCCCTAATCTCCAGTCAGCACGTTTAGACCCAGTCTCCATAGACACTCTCATTGCCTCTGAAATCAACGGTTTCATGATCGGCCCCTTCACCTCTTCACCATTCTCCTCCTGGCGCACTAACCCCATTGGTATTGCTATTCACAAATATTCCAAAAAAAACAAACAAAAAAAAAAAAAGTCTAATTATTGATTTATCGGCACCGCACTCCTCTTTTGTTCCAAGCATAAACGCACTCCTCTTTTGTTCCAAGCATAAACGCACTCATTCCAGCAGACGAATTCTCACTTCAGTACGTAACCATCGACGACGCCATACAGTCCATCATATCATCTGGTAATCGACCCTGGCTTAGCAAAACGGACATCACAAACGCGTTTAAATTACTACCCATGCACCCCTCACTCTGGCACTTACACGGTGTTAAATGGCGAGGGAAATATTACTTCTCTACACGACTCACTTTCGGTTCTCGAAGCAGCCCCAAACTGTTCGACATTTTCGCAGAGTCACTATGCTGGCTGCTTCTGAACGTCACCAGGTGTCACTCCGTTATCCACTACCTCGACGACTTTTTACTAATAGAGCCAGGGTCACCTTCACCCACAGCAATCAGAAGCACTACTGCACTATTTTCCACACTTGGAGTCCCTTTGTCCACAGCCAAAACTATAGGCCCCACAACTATATTGACCTTTCTGGGGATAGAACTGGACTCGGTTAACCTCAGAGCTAGCCTCCCCCACGACAAACTGTCACGTTTGAGAGGGGAGATGACTTGTTCCTGCGGAATGATGTTTGCACTAGAAAATAACTTCAGTCCCTTCTCGGATCCCTGAACTTTGCGATGCGCATCATTCCGCAGGGAAGGTCTTTCATATCCAGACTCCTTTGCCTGCTGCACGGAGTTCCGGACTCTGGCACAGTTTCTTTGGACCCCCACGCCAAGGCTGACTTAGCTATGTGGGGGAAGTTTTTGAAGGACTGGAATGGAATCTCCATGTTTATTCCCCCTCTCTCCACCTCTTCACCTATCATCCACACAGACGCAGCAGCCAATACCGGTTTTGCAGCCATTTTTGGGAACCACTGGTTCAGGGGCCATTGGCCCACTGATTCGGATGCCTTGCCAGGATTCAGAGAGACCTCAGCACTATTTGAAATTTATCCCATTGTGGCGGCCGCACACACCTGGGGTCATCTCTGGTCTGGCAAGGCAGTCAAATGCTACTCTGATAACTCGGCAGCTTGCGAAATCGTGAACAAAGGGCGATCATCTTCCCTGACCATCATGCGGCTGATTCGCAAGCTGACCTGGTTGGCAGCATCCGGCCAGTTTCACTTAGTTTGTTTTCACATCCCGGGTATTCACAACACGGCCGCTGACGCTCTTTCTCGTTCTCAATTTCAGGCATTTTCTCAGGCACTCCCAACGGCTCACCTACAACCATCCAGGACACCACGGTTCCACGATCTAATCCTGGATTAAGCACACTCTTGAACCACGCTAGAGCACTCACTCACCAAGCATTATCACCAAACACGGCTATCACTTACAATAGGGCTCTTAATATATTTAATAAATTCACAGCAGAGTTCGGATTACAAGATGACTTCTCTATTCAAACCATGGTGTCTTTTGCCTCTTTTTTCCACCTACACCTTAAACTATCTCACAACACCATTAAACTATATCTCACGGGGGTCCAGCACCACAGCCTCACCTTTTTTTTCCTAACAACACACCTTTCCTGTCTTCATACCCCGTCAAAAAGGTTTTGAAAGGAATATCAAAGGTTTCACATCCACTCTCTACCATTAGATTACCTATAGATGGGCCTATCTTCAGGTCACTTAGCAATCTCCTTGACACAGCCCCATTCGACATCGGCACAAATACGGTGATCAAATCTGCTTTATATCTTGCTTTCTACGGTTTTCTCAGACCTAGAGAGTTCACCGTAATTTGTCAAGGAGATACGAAGCTAAGACTTAAAATATCACACCTCACTAAAATAGAGGATCACTACCAACTTTCGATCCCTACAACGAAAACCAACCGGTCACTACACCCTACTATAATTCCTCTCTTCCCTACTGATAATGCCTGGTGTCCGGTAAAAGTACTAGACCACCTACGGTCAACTCTGCACGGTCACCTACTGGACTCTCCGCTCTTAACACTACAAGGGCACCCGTTAACCACAGCAAAATTGATGGTTCATATCAGAATTCTGTTATCTAAGCTCGGACACAACCCGATTGCATTCTCTAGGCACTCCTTCCGTATAGGAGCAGCCTCTAGCACTAACACACCGGTCCATATCATCAAGAGACTGGGGCGGTGGAAATCCTCCATATATACTGCATATATTCCACAGCCGGAGAAAGAGCTTCGCCAAGCTTTCAGCAACTTGGTTTTGTAAAAAATGCAATAAAGTGTGTATTTCTCGAATTTATCTTTTTGCCCTCTTTTATTTACAGGCCCACTCGTACGTTGGTTTCGGCACACCACAACCAACTTTGCTCACAGTTACTATCCATTACGTATTTAAATTCCGAGCACAAGTTAAAAGGCCTGAACTTGTGGAGGCCTGAATTTGTGGGAGGAGTAAGTCCCCTACTTAAACTCCCAGCCCCTAATCACCTCTGCCTTTCAGCTGATTGTTCCCACCCACCTACACCCTGTTATAATTACATTCTCCTTGGTGGGCCCTCTTTTATTTACAGGCCCACTCGTACGTTGGTTTCGGCACACCACAACCAACTTTGCTCACAGTTACTATCCATTACGTATTTAAATTCCGAGCACAAATATATTATATATTAAAATGTATAATATACAAATTTATTGTTATGGGAACCTATAGATATATGGGTAACATTTTTTATAAAGCTATGTTTACTCATTTGAATGTTGTTGCATAGAATATTCTATTCAGTTAGATGTGCATAAGGCTATTATGCGATTATCTGCTCTGTTATATATTGATGTGCACCTGCATATTTGAGAAGTTACATAAAACAAATATACATATGTGGGACAATGTACAACAAGCAATTATGGGAAGCATAGGTTTGCATGGTGACTGCTCCACTAACATACTGCATCCTAGAATTACCATGCATCCCAGAAATAACATCCCAAGTGCGTAGCTAAAAGATGGACCTGTTTTATGAAATGGACAATAGACTTACCTTCCACATCGAGGCACCTTGGAGGCTCATCTGACCAGATGAGGTTATACATGCATTCTAGATACTCTGCACCCTCCAGCTTGTGTCCCGGAAAGCACTGGTAAAACACCACCCTTCCCACCGGAAACAACGAGTCAAACTCAGAGATATTGACGTAACTGTGAGGAAGAACCAACGGCCTCAGGCAACCTGCAAAGACAGGACATTGACACCAAAAACAGACTTATTCAAGGATGAAAAGCAGACGTTGCACACAGGAAATCCTATATCATTCTTGTTAACTTAACCAAAAATATATACTAACTGTACACACCTACTTTTTTATTCATCGACCAATAAAAAAAAAAAAGTACTGTATTTTTTCTAATATTTCATTTGATGACCACATGGGGCAGTCTATAAAATTTCTACTTAGGGGAACATGGGCTGGAGATTTAGTATTGACCAGACAATTTTGGGTGAGCAACAAGAGCTTGGACATTTTTTAAATTCTCTTATTTAGCTTGATATGATGCAGAACAATGTATTTTGCTCATATTTTAAAATTTTTCTTGGTTGAAGGATTCTGCAGGGCTTGTGATACTTATGACCTATTATGTGTGTCCCAGATTCGTCCTCTTGTATGTTATGACTTACGTCTTGTTTGATTTATTTTTCAAGTAGAAATGGTTCTCAGGGCCAGCCTGTCATTTAATTCTTTATAACAGACATCATTACATTGGTAGAATAATTTGCATCCAACATGAATCAGAATAGACAAGCTATCTTCAGTGGTTGCACATGGCTGTGAATTCAATGTTTCTGCTGTTCCTATCGTTGCATTGCAGTATTTTACATATTTCACATACACTATCGATTCCAATAAAAAATGCATCGTATACCATAGTTCATCATACTATTTAAGGGACACTATAACCATATATGCTTCTTGCATAGATTCCGTAGGCTACAGTGCAAGGAGTTCCCTCTTGACTGCTGACCCAATAGTCTACCCGTTACCCCCAGTAACGACATGACACCTGAGTATTGGATAAGGGCAACGGCCACAGCTTTATTTTCAACTTTTAAACACAGCCAGCTTTTTACCACCTGTCAGCCAGATAAAGCGAGTCTTTCCAGAGTTCGTACAGCCTGCCTTCTGCCATCAGCCCTAGCAGGCTGCAACTCCCCAAAGCCTTATCTTGTGCATTACTTGCACTGGCCAGTAACTTCACCACCATAATGCCTGCCCTCATTCCCATTTTCCGGCATCGCGCCCCTCGCAGACAGCGCCCGCTCTATTCCTGCTTGAAGACCCACATTAAAAATGTCTGAACCAATTTGATTAAGGTGCACTCCGTCTACCCTCATCAAGTTGCGATTGTCCCCCTCCAGCTCCACATGCCGAACCGACACACCACCAAGTCGACGCACAAACCGAGAAACTGCTCCATTCCAGGCCCTTGGCATGTGGCAAGGCCTTCAGCATAGACTGGGAACAATCTCGGACCATATCAACGTACATTCCAAGAATAGAGCCAAACACCGGGCCAGGTCGTGCTTGACCGAGTGCACCAAATCCACCGTTCTAACTCTACCTAAATCATTACCCCATGCATGTATAAGGATTGTGACAGCTCCGGACACGAACCTGCTAAGGGCAACGCACTCTGGATAAACTTTCTTCCAGGACAAACCCCGAATACTCCTCCAACGAACCCTTGCTAATTCCGCTGAAATCCCCAGGTTCCGTCCGTAGGACTCTGCCCGCCTAGCGGCCCCATATATGAACAAGTGTCCTAATATCCACACATAGCGGGGCGCACACCCCAAAACAAATTATAACAATTGATATCTCCTGGATGACCATCTACCTAATCGCTGCACACCGAACCCCCAAAACCCAGTACTACCAACCCGGGGCCACACGCCACTACCGGCCTGATCCGTCTTAGACCTGCAAATATGTAAGTCCACAGAAATATCCGACCAACGCACATCTGACAACAATAGAGGGGAAACCGCCCGACGATTGGGGGCGACGAGCTCCCCCACCGGGAAAGCACCAAAGAAACACAGGAGGAATGCAACTTGAAATAACTGACTCTCACTACCCGAACCGCAGACACTAGGCAACGCTCCCATCAACCGCCACAGCAAATCCACAGAAATCGGCCGACATTGGTCCAGACGCCGCCGACTCCTCCAACTCCGCAGAACCCGTTGCAAGCAAAACTCCTTCGTAATGTCTCGCCATCCCAAAAAGTGAAACAGGAACGAAAGAGCAGACAACGCTTTTTCAGCCGCTGCATATGAGTGACCCTGCTCCAGTAACCTATTCAGATAGTGTAGCATCACCTCGAACTGGGCCGCCTCCGACGACAGCCGGACCAACCCATCCACCAGTGCAAACCAACCTACCATACTGACCTGTAAGCTTTCCACGTAAGGGGCAGACAATGAGTCTGACACCAAGGACATCAAGCCTCCAAAACCAGGTCCCATGAGTACGAAGGGCAGAGAAGACCCTCTCGATCCGCACCCAGAGCCGACTCCCGAAATCGGTCCCACTGAAACCGAGAAAGAGAGTCAGCCACGACATTCAATTTCCCAGAGACATGCCGAGCCTGCATCCACACATTAAACTGTAAGCTTAACAGCAACTAGATGTCGCAAGAGAGCCAGAACTGGAGGAGACGCAGATGATAATCGCTTAATCACATGTACCATGCTCATATTGTCCGTGTGAAAAAACACCACCCGATTCCGCAAGTCTTCCCCCCATAATGCCACCACTATGTCAGGATCGGGTCAGGGATCCAACACGCAGAGTACAAAGAGTAGCAGATACGTATACCGGTCCTTAGAATGGCCGGACTTAACGTAAAACTACGATAGAATGGTCAGAGACAAGCCGAGGTCGAGGGAACGAGAAGACAGGTAAGCGAGAGACAAGCCGGGTCAAGGATAACAGAAAGACAGGAGAGTAAATATCAAAGCCGGGTCGGAACCAAAAGACAAGAGAATAACAAAGCACTGTGTGACTAGGCGGACTAGAACCACGACAGGGCAATGAGTGAATGAGATAGCCACTGTTAAGTATGCTGGTTAGGGAGAGAAGACACGCCTCCGGCGAGTCCTGATTCGTCTCCACTGATTTGAGTGACAGGGTGTTCCGGGTTGGCGTCATGACGTCGGCCTCTGAGCCTCCTAGTATAAAAGGAAGTGGCTCCCTCGCGGCCGGCGTTTGCAAGACCGGGTGAACCGCGAGGAACCGAGGAGACATGCCGTCCGGACGGATAAACTTCTAAGTCTCTACCTCTCTTAGAGGTAGAGGCTTCAGGTACCCTGACACACTATGGGAAAAAGTTCGAAAAACGTAAGGTTACGCATCACGTCCAGCCCCTGCCAATCTGCCGGCCAAGCCACCGCACACCACTGCCCCCGAAAGAAGGCCCCAAAACCTACCGATCCTGAGGCATCCGTAAAGAGGTCCAGCTCTGTATTGGACACCGCTTAACGCAACCAGCATGACCGTCCGTTATATTTCCCAAGGAAGGCACTCCAGACTTGCAGGTCGGCCCGCAACTTGGCCGTCACCCGAATGTAGTGGTGCGCCTCCTTAATACCAACCGTCGACAAGGACAGACACCGACAAAAGCCCCGACCCATAGGCAAAACCCTGCACGCAAAGGCCAGATGACCCAGCAATACCTGCATCGTGCGTAACTGAACCTTCCGAGCAGATTTCACCAAATCCACCTGCCTCAGCAGCACAATGAGCTTTTCGTCCGCCAACGAAAAACCATGTCCACTGTGTCAATTTCGATGCCCAAGAACGACAACTTAGTGGACGGTCTTTCTGTCTTCTGGTCCGCCACCGGCATGCCAAAACAAGCGGCTACTAAGCGGAACGACGACAATAACTGGGCACACCCGTCACCTTCCCGAGGACTCACAAACGGGAAGTTGTCAAGATAATGCGTCAATGAATCAATACCCGAAAACTGCACCACGACCCACTCAAAAAATGATGTAAATGTTTCAAAATAGGAACAGGAAATACAGCAGCCCTGGAATTGACAGCCCAGAAAATGAAAACATTCCGGGTGAACCGGCAACAACCGAAATGCCGATTCAATGTCGGATTTTGCCAAGAGGGCCCCCACACCTGCACTCCTAACCAAAAGAGGAGTAACGCACCCTGCTGAACTCCCTATCGATGTCATCATTCACTGAACTCCCAGCGGGGTAGGACAGGTGATGAATCATACGAAAGGCCCATGGAAAGTACGCGGGACGACTAGGGGTCATGAGCAATAGCCACAAGCTTCCTTCCTGTGTGCTAAAGTCCAATCCAGGACACGCCGTCATCTTTTGTCGGAACTGCTGGTTGTAACGGAACCAGCTCTGACCCCCCCATACACTTTATACGCATCCCAAATCAGGTCCAGGTAACCGAACAACGCCGGCCCTATCCGGAAACCGACGGGTCAGGATACTAGAAAAAAATGTGAATCCCTGTAACCAGTTCCCAAACGTATGTGGGATTTGCTTACCCTTCTCAGGATCATGTGGATCGCCACGACATGGCCAATCCACAGAATCCTTTTCCGGGGGAACTAGTGACAGGAAGTCCACAAACTCCCCCTTGAAGATCTTATCACGAGTCTCCACTGGGACATGCATTCCCAAAGGGGAAATTCACATCCAGGCAGGGAGGGGCAAAAGCCCCCTCCCCCCCATGCCTGGGCCCTTTTGGCCTGAGCCTCCTCCAGCACCCTGTGCGCATCACCCCCTGGTCTAGGCGCAGCGGTCCCTGGCAACCTGTCCACAACTGCCATGCAAACGCAGCAATTCCCCTTGAACAGCCTGATCCTGTCCTAGGGAGCCCCCTAACGTGCCCTGTCCCCCTGCCATGCTAGCGCAGGCCAACTCACTGCTTACTGGAGCTGCCACGGTAGCCCGCTCGAGAGGGTAAGCGCCATGGCCGCTCGAGAGGGTAAGCGCCATGAACAGCCATCCGGTCCTGGTCTTCCACCTCCTCCTGGGATCCTGAGTCTGAGTCTTCCTGCAGCCGCCCGGCCCGCCAGCTGCTGGCTCTCCTGGGTGCTGGATTCCTGGTCGGCAATCCCCGACTCCCTCCTGCTTCTGGCTCGCAATCTTCAGCCCCTTCTCGGCTCACCTGGGGCTCCGGCACCGAAATTACCTCCACTTACGGGTTCCATGATGACGGGGCCTGTGACGTCCGTACTCTGCGACGTGTGTCTGTTACGTACGCGCCCCGCGTGACGTCCGGCGCCTCGAAGCTCCGCCCAGACGTCCGATGTTGCTCCGTCACTTCCCGGACCGGAAGAGAAGGAGGACTTCGAGAGCGATCTTCCCGCGCTCCGCCACAGTGGGCCTGCCTCACCGCCGACCTCTTCACCCGTGGCCGCCTCCTGGAAGCCCGGGATCCGCCGCTCACCGCACCATGCTCCAGGGCCGACTGCCGCCCGCTGGTCCTGACCTCCGATCCGCTGCCTCGTCGCACCGGACTTGGGGAAAGGCGAGTAAGAGGCCTGGAACGCCTTGGCCTCCTACTGCTGGCCAGGGAAGGACTCTCCACCACCGGCTGCTCCTCTTCTGACCGCGCCTGGGGAAGACCGGCCATCAATTCTTCCAGGGAACTCTATTCATGTGAAGACAGGTAGGCCTGCAGCATACCGAGCAGCGCATCCCTTGACACCGCAGCCATCTTGAAGGAAAGGTCTGGAGTATAACTAAGCAGACAGGCCCTAAGCTACTCTGTAGTAATAATAATTTTCTTTTTTTTTTTGGACACCGCTTCATACACAGCAGAAGTCTAAATGGACTCTGGAAACTGTTTCAGCCTGCTCCAGGGATCCCTTTCTTTATCCCTTCATCAGTTTCAATTTCAAGCATGCCAACATAATACAGAAAAAGAGGGATCAACAGCAGCCTTGAGCACCCCAGTGAAGGATCCCCGTTGGAAGGGTATGACAATGTAGAGCAGGAATGATCTGCGATTAAACTGCAGTTATTACCCAACTCCTGACCTTCCACTAGAACACAGGACCATTCCCTTTCACTGCTACATCTGCTGGTCAAAAACAATCCCTGTTGATCGCAAACTTAAATGTGATGCTGTCCTATTTCGATCTTTGATATAATAATGCTATATGTCCTTGACATTACTTTCTGGCCTCCTTGTAAAAAACATCTATCCCACCTTCTGTTACCCTATGTTTATATCATATATCCACTTCTTTTCTGTATTGAAAGATTCTTTACAAATACAGATTATCAAAAATAAATAAACTAAATTATTTATTACAAAATTATTTATAACAGCAGCCTTGAGTGTCCTATTTATTGGCAGCTATATTCCTCTAATCAAACAATCTAATTAACCATTGTGGGTGCTAAGACTCCCCAACTTCTCTATACTGTTTCTTCTGATTTTATGTTTTAAAACATTTCATCTTGTATGTTATTTTCCACCCACCACTGCAGTTAATCCAAACGTTAATTATAGTTTAGAATGCACTTAGCTTCCCCTTTGCTGATTATACTGCACTGTAACATTCTCTCTCTTTATATATATTTTTTTAACTGGATTGTTCATTGAAAATTAAATTAACTAATTTGGAAAATAATATGAATTCAGGGGAAGAAGCTGAAATGTAATAAAGATATTATAAAATTGATTTATTCAAGGACCAACATAATGTCTTATTAATCTCTACGGTCTTCATAAATACGATTTATATTTAAGGTTCTGTGTATCCATAGCAACTATCTCAACTTATTCTGTTTTCATTAGGTTTTTTTTCTCATTATGTGGATTACTCACTAAACAACTTATTTTGTCCAAATGCATAAATTCCTATGAAAATGACTGAATTCAGATTTGCTAAAGTCAAATGCGGTCAGAATTAGGTCAGTGCGTTCGAAAAATCAGTAATATCCACATGCTAATCAATACAAAGCACAAAAATATGACATTTATCAACAACGACTTAGAAATATAGAATGTGATGGCAGATAAGAACCATTTGGCCCATCTAGTCTGGTCAATTTTTCTAAATACTTTCATTAGTTCCTGGCCTTATCTTATAGCTAGGATAGCCTTATGCCTATACCACGCATGCTTAAACTCCTTTACTGTGTTAACTTCTACCACTTCAGCTGGAAAGCTATTCCATGCATCCACTACCCTCTCTGCAAAGTAATACTTCCTGAAATTATTTTTAAACCTATGCTCCTTCTAAGATTGTCTTGTCTTAAGAGATGCCAATGTTTTTTAATTGTTTTTTAATAAAACCACTTTTGTTATTATAGTTAAAAAATTATAGGGAGGGTGGGAGCCTCTGTATTACTTTTATCCTTGTAGGTGAGAAGACTCTCTCTAGATTTATCTTTCACTGTTTCTATAGTATTATCCAATTTTGTGGGTGAATAGTTCTTTTCCATAAATAGTTTTTTTTTTTTTAAACAATGATTGTTCGTTAAAATCATCAATATGGGAACAATTTCGACGTATTCGTAAAAACTGACTTTTAGGTGCACTCTCAAGCCATGGCTTGTAGTGACAACTAGTATGATCAATTGCAGTGTTGGTACATACTTTTTAAAAAAATGTTTTAGTGTGTATAGTGCCTTCCTTGATAAAAATACTTAAATCTAAAAAATTAATTATTTCTTTACTATATTCACATGTTAAAACAATCCCTCTGTTGTTGGAATTGAGATGTAATATAAAAGAATTAAAAGAATTAAGTGAGTCCTCCGAGCCTTTCCATATAAAAAACAAATCATCGATATATCTAAAATAGGAGACCAGGTTATGCTCCCAGGCATACCGTCCCCAAAATATGCTGGATTCCCAGTCTGCCATAAAGAGGTTGGCATAGCTGGGAGCAAACCTGGTCCCCATAGCTGTCCCCCTCTTTTGAAGATAAAAGGAGTCATAAAACCAAAAATAGTTATTAGTTAAAATGATGTCTATCCCTTCTACAATAAAGTCAATTTGAGTATCTGGAATTCTTTTTTCTTTGGATAACATAGTTTTGACAGCATTGCATCCAAGTTGATGAGGGATAATTTTAACTATTTAAAAATCTCAATAGTGACATTGAGTCCTTCAAATAAGATTTCATAAGTTTTACTGCTGGTTGTAGTAAGGTATCTATATACTGAGATAAATTACACAGCGGAGAGTTGATCCCGGACACAATAGGTCTGCCTATTGGGTGTTTGGCGTCTTTATGTATTTTCGGTAAGAAATAAATTACTGGAATTTGAGGATTTTTTATAAACAGATAATCGAATTCTTTTTTGTTTAGAATATTTTCATCTAGTCCTTTTTGTAGAAAAGTAATTACTTTTTGCTGTATAGAGGATGTGGGGTCCCTAGATAATTTCTCATATACTGCAGTATCATTCAATTGTTTATAGGCTTCTTTAACATACATTGAACTAGATTGGATAACTAGACCTCCACCCTTGTCAGCAGGTTTGATGACAATGTCTTTATCTTCTTGCAATTGTTTAATAGCTCTTTTTCTAGCGCATTTAGATTTTGTGTATCATATTTATTGTACTTAATTTTATTGAAATCTCTTAGTACAGACTTTTCGAACATCACGAGTGGAGCTGATTTAAAATGATAAGGATAAAAAGTCAAAACTATGTTATCCAAAGAAAAAATTATTCCAGATACTCAAATTGACTTTATTGTAGAAGGGATAGACATCATTTTAACTAATAACTATTTTTGGTTTTATGACTCCTTTTATCTTCAAAAGAGGGGGACAGCTATGGGGACCAGGTTTGCTCCCAGCTATGCCAACCTCTTTATGGCAGACTGGGAAACCAGCGCCATTTGGGGACGGCATGCCTGGGAGCATAACCTGGTCTCCTATTTTAGATATATCGATGATTTGTTTTTTATATGGAAAGGCTCGGAGGACTCACTTCATTCTTTTATATTACATCTTAATTCCAACAACAGAGGATTGTTTTAACATGTGAATATAGTAAAGAAATAATAAATTTTTTAGATTTAAGTATTTTTATCAAGGAAGGCACTATACACACTAAAACATTTTTTTAAAAAAGTATGTACCAACACTGCAATTGATAATACTAGTTGTCACTACAAGCTATGGTTTGAGAGTGCACCTAAAAGTCAGTTTTTACGAATACGTCGAAATTGTTCCCATATTGATGATTTTAACGAACAATCATTGTTTTAAAAAAAAAACAATTTATGGAAAAGAACTATTCACCCACAAAATTGGATAATACTATAGAAACAGTGAAAGATAAATCTAGAGAGAGCCTTCTCACCTACAAGGATAAAAGTAATACAGAAGCTCCCACCCTCCCTATATTTTTTAACTATAATAACAAAAGTGGTTTTATTAAAAAAAACAATTAAAAAACATTGGCATCTCTTAAGACAAGACGATCTCTTAAAATAAATTTTACCAATACAACCTAAAATTGTTTTTAGAGGTGCACCTAATTTTAGATCCATCTTAACCAATAATTACACTAGAGAAATCAAAAATACCCAACATACCTTTTTAGATGGAGTTATATGATTTTAAAAATGCAAAAGATGCATTGTATGAAAGAGCACCGACCCTTCTATACACTCTAAAGTTACTAGTTTTAAATCTAATATTACCAATAAAAACTATACTATTAAAGATTTTATTGGATGTAATACCACCAACATTATTTATTTACTGGAGTGCCCTTGTGGCCTCCAATATGTGGGTATGACCACCAGATGTCTTAAAACTAGATTAGCAGAACATTGCAGAAATATAAAAAACGGATATCCCAACCATTCTGTGTCCAAGCATTTTTTTAAACATAATCGGGATCCCAAATTTCTTAAATGTATAGGAATCAAAAAATGTAAATTTCCCTGGAGAGGTGGCAATATAAAAAATATTTTAGGGAGATTAGAAATGGAATGGGTGTTTAATCTACAAACTTTAACCCCCCAAAGCTTAAACGTTGATTTTGATTTATTTAATTTTTTATGACAATATCATTGGTTTTTAAAATGTCATTTTATCACTTTTAGTTTTTCGCTGTCAGTTTGGGGCTATCCTATTCATAGTTGTTACCTACGGCATTATAGTCTAGGATACCCCCAACCTGACCGCACTGCTACAATTATGTGCAGCACAAATATATATGTATAAACAAATATATATGTTAAAGCGTGCTTATAATATGCATTTTAGCTGTAGTT
The DNA here is from genome assembly GCF_036172605.1 of Pelobates fuscus. Taxonomy (NCBI): domain Eukaryota; kingdom Metazoa; phylum Chordata; class Amphibia; order Anura; family Pelobatidae; genus Pelobates; species Pelobates fuscus. The sequence goes on along the minus strand of NC_086318.1, from coordinate 385,792,735 downwards.
TGCTCAAGGAAGCCTATTAGATATATGGCTTCCACTATTATTATTTCTCTATATAGCTTTCCTACACTTATATATGATGTGTTTCTTTTTATTATTTCAAATTACCCCTGAAAATAATTGTCTTCTTTTTTAATGGTTCTTAAAATGTTTTTTATATTTCTTTTATTACTTTTATGTATTCCTATGACTATTTCTCAAATCTCAAGATTCTATATATTAATTTAGATCCCCTTATGTGTACTATTATATTCAGTTTCTTTTATGTGTATATATATATGATGTGTTAAACCTGATAGTGTATGTTGTATCTAACTATTGACTAAGTAATTTATTTATTCAGTCTCCTTTTATACTTATTATGTGTTTCAAACCAATTTTAATATGTATATATATGATATGTTAGTGTATAATGAATTTCTATACTCAAGTGGCCAGTTATTTTCTATCTTTAGACGAAAGGGCGCTTTAAACTACATTCCCCATGCGCCCTTTCGCCGATCTGCCGATCACGTGACCCGCGTACCATCTTCCTATTGGCTGCGGGTCACGTGCTGCTCTCAGATCCGTTCTCCATGTAAGTGCATGCCGCCCACCAATAGGACGGCTGCACCACCCTATTGGCTATCCTTCCCTATCTCTCCCCATCCACTCTATAGACGCTGATCACGTGACTTGCGCACTACATTTCCCAAGGTGCTGTGCGAGTCACGTGATGCGTCATGTTTTAAATATATTTTATTTAAGGTTTGAAACCTCGTTTTTGAGAACAACCCACCCTACAATAATAGGATATGTGGTTTATTAAGGAGAAATACTTTTGTTTAATGTTTTAACTTCAATTTTAAATTCGATTTTTCAAATGTACAATGTATGATTTTGATTGGCCACCAAGTAATGATGTCATTTTGGCGCCATTTTTTAAAGTACTAGTGTACCTATATATACTCTTGATGTGCCAGCGTATATGTTATACCATTTGATAAAGCCCCAGCGGTGAAACGCGTTATGGTTATTTATATTGTGTTATTTATAAAATAAATGATTTTTGGGTTAGATATTTGTACCACTATCATTTTTTCTCACTATTATAATTATTACTATTTCAACTTTTTCCTGTCATTTTTATACTACATATCCTGAAGTGGGGATTATACCACTAACGCTATTTCTCAAGTGCAGTGTGACCTGCACTCTACTTGTGAGTATATTTTATTTTATTTTATTCACTACCTCAAATATATTATCAGAGAGCACTATCTGCTGTTTTTATCTCCTTCTTCTCCTGAGAGTTGGACAAACCCCCTGGAGGACAAGCACCAACATATCCTGTAAGCGGGGATTATTCCGCTATATGCTTACAAATCCTGAGCTGGCTATAGCTCATCCAAATGTGAGTGCAACATATATGTTTTATATACTGCTACATTAATTGTATACACTCCGCACGATTGGTCCTTTCTTCTTGTGTTTTCCATATCACGAGACGGTGTGAACTACTACAACAAGAGAAATCACCCCCACAGCGGAATCAGTGACTATATTTATTTTATCTCCTGATACTCATTGGAACTTGCCTATTATTATTTTTTATTTTTATATTTATTTATTTTATATTTTTTATCTATTTTTTTTTCCCTTGGCGCAACCTTTTCTTTTCTCTACTTAGTTAAAGGTCCCCCCTCATTATTTTTAGGATGAGGGGGGTAGGTAGGGGATTCTTTTTTTGGGGGGGAGGGGGTGACTAGGGGTTTGGGGACCCCTAGTCACCTGGGGGGACATTTTTTAGGGCCCCCACCCGCCGCTCAGGGATGGGGGTGGGGGGGAGGACAATAGGTCCCCCCCTATTGGTATTTAGGGCCCCCACCCACTGCTCAGGGGTGGGGGCTAGGGGGGAGGACATTAGGTCCCCCCCTATTAGTATTTAGGGTCCCCACCCACCGCTCAGGGGTGGGGGCCAGGGGGGAGGACATTAGGTCCCCCCCTTATTTTACTGTAGGGCCCCCAACCACCGCTCAGGGGGGAGGACATTAGGCCACAGGCTGCTCACTGTTTAATAGACAAGCCCCTACTCACGGTATAGCGAGTAGGGGCATAATTTACTAATACTAAGTAATCTTTACTTAGTATTAGTAAATTTGTCTGAAAGACCAATTGAGGTCTTTCAGCCTTTTAGTAGATAGCTCCCTAATACCGTGGGAATTAGGGAGTTATCTACTTATTCATTCCTGTCATTACATTGACTGGCCAAGTAACTTACATTTTATATGAATGTATGTTACTTGATTGTTGTAAGTGTTGCAAATGCTTACAGCTGAATCCTGGCTATGTTTGTATACTTTTCATTTAAAATTGTATACAATGTAACATTCTTCTTCTTTCACTGGGTAAGTATATTCGTACTTAGGCAATACTGTGCTTCGGAAATTCGTCACTTTGACACTTCGGCAACTTCGGACATTCGGCACTTCGACACTTCGGAATTTCGGGACCTCGGCAATTCGGACATTCGGAAGTACCCGAATGTCCGAATTGCCCGAAATTCGTCTGAATACATATTCAGACCGAAACGAATTGCACATGTCTACTTCAAGGCATTCAACACATTATGCCTACACTTCTGGCAGAACCTTGACACTTCGAAGAAGCAGTCACCAAAAATAAGGTGGTAGGGAGGCCATCTGGGGAAAACATGGTCATTTGTAACTCGCCTGGGGCCTCACAGGGTAATAGCCCTGGACAAAGTCCACACCCTCGAGAGTTTTCACGGCTTCATACAGATGGGGACACAGACCAACGCTCTGAAGAGGATGGTGTTTGTGGACATTGGATCTTGGCTCTAATTCAGGCCTGGAGCTGGGGCTCTGATGCCCGGAGATGCACTGGGGACCTCAGGGTGAAATCCTGTCATTGTCTCCAGGACAGAGGCACTACAGGAGGTCTTCTTTAATAGCGGGAATCGGATGGCTCAGAATATCCAGCTGAACTTCCTAGCTTTTAGCTTGCCTCCATTTTTTTTCTTTATATTTGACATCACAATGCTTTATGTCTTTTCTGTCATATAAATAGAAGGGGTCCCATAATCCTGGGCCTATCTGGTGAATGTTTAATTAATGTCTGCACTATGGTCTCTACTCTCAGCACCATTACAAGCCCCCCATTGTAGAATACCCTGTTATAATCTTGCTAGGCTGTTCATAACCTTAGACTAGGTGCTACTACTCCTCTTGAGACCACTCATGCAGTATGACCCATGTGCATGCCTCAGCATGTATCCTATTTTATTTGTCCATTTAATTATGCCGTATTACTTATAGCTATGTAACTTGCCCATTGTTTACTTTCACTTATCTAACCGGATCAGGTTTTAACTAAATACATCTTGTTATTGCATATGTCATATCTCCCACAGCTATAGGTCTCGTTACTTGTTTATGTTATTTTCTTTAATATAAAATGAGGTCAATAGGATCAGTGTGTGAAATAATATGCTTTGTCATTAATTTAAATAATTGTACCATAAGGTTACAACTTAATTTGGGGAAAATGAATGCACCATAGACTGATCAGCCACAACAATAAAAAAAAATCTGCCTTATATCATGTAGGTCCCCCTCGTGCTACCTCTGATGTGTCAAGGCATTTACTCCACAAGATCTTTGAACGTGTCATGTAGTATCTGGCACCAATATATTAGCAGCAGATCCTTTAAAGGGACACTATTGGCACCCAAACCATTCATCTCATTGAAGAGGTCAGGGTGTTCTGTCCCTAATACTGCAGGGTTTAGCCTGCCTCTACTGGCTATCTCCTAGAAATGACACTGTACGTCCTCATGCTTTGCATTAAGGATAAACAGTGTCTTCAAATCCCCCATAGGAAAGCACTGAATCAATGCTTTCCTAAAAGGAAGGCCTAATGCATATGCAGTGCCTGCCACACATGCACATTTAGTTCTCCCTTGGCACGTTGGAGGAGGTGGAGATAGAGCCAGAGCTGAGGGACCTCGGAGCTGGAATAAGGTGAGAGCAAAAATAGTTTTTTACTCTTTATTTTCAGGGGAGGGGTGCGAGTGGGGGCCTTCATGGATCGGATTTGTTGTTCCAGCATATACCACAGATGCTCAATTGGATTGAGATCTGAGGAATTCAGAGGACAAGACAACACCTTGTACTGAACATTTTGTTTTATTCCTCAAACCATTCCTGAACATTTGCAGTGTGTCAGAGGCCACTGCCATCAGGGAACACCATTGCCATGAAGGCGTGTTTATGGTCTGCAACAATCTCTAGGTTGGTGATATGTGACAAAGTAACATCCATATGAATTCTAGGACCCATGGTATCCGAGCAGAACATTGCCCACTGCCTCCACAGGCCTGCCTTCTTCCCATAGTGCATCCTGCTGCCATCTCTTCCCCAGGTAAACAGTGCATACGCAACAGCCATCCACTTGACCTGAAAGAAACCGTAATTCATCAGGCAACCTTCATGGTCCAGTTCTGATGCTCACCTCCCCATTGAAGGCAGTTTCAGCAGTGGGCAGGAATTCATCATGGACACCCTGGCTGGTCTGTGACTACACAGCCCCATACAAACATGCGATGCACTGTGTGTTCTGACACCTTTCTATCGTGGCCAGCATGAGGTTTTTCTGCAATTTTAGCTTCATTATCTCTTCTGTGTGATCGGACTAGATTGGCTAGCCTACATCAATGAGCCTTGGGCTCCCATGACCCTGACAACAGTTTCTCAGTTGTCCTTCCTTGCACCTCTCTTGGTAGGTTATAAATACTGCAAACCGAGAACAAAACACAAGACTTGCCGTATTGGAGATGCTTTGACCCATTTGTCTAGCCATCACTATTTGGCCATTGTCAAAGTCACTCAATTCTTTCCCCTTGCTTATTTTTCCTACTTCCAACACAAGAAGTGACTGTTCATTTTTTTGCCTAATATATCTCCCTCCCCTTGACAGGTGGCATTGTAGAGATATAACAAATGTTATTCGCTTCACCTGTCAGTGGTTTTAATGTTGAGGCTGATCACTGTACATACAGATTTGTGTGTTATTACCTATCTATTAAGCTTACTTTTATTTATACACCTTGCCCAGAACTGCTTCTGTGAATCACAAAAGACTTCAGAGATGCCAGAAAGAATTTCAGGCAAATAAATACAATACATTTATGTCAGTTTGTATACATTTTCCGTTATGCCTGTCTTTTTTTAAAATATCTGTGTGATGGATTCAGATTCTTGTCAAAGGTCAATAAACACTGGTAAAATAAAAACTAGCAGAATATGCACAACCCGCACAATTCTAAGTTCCTGTAGGATTATTGGAAGAAAACAAATTTTCAAGTATAGTCTGTTGCAGGGGTAGGCAACCTTTTAGCAGCACTGTGCCGATATAGGATTGTGATGTCCCGTAGAGTGCCGATCCTATTTTTTTAAATTAAGGTGTGTATGCTGCCGTATTCTGCTTGGGTTATTTTTACTGTAATTGCTTTGTATAGTTGTATTTGTGCGTATATGAGCTATTATATTGTATATGTTCAGGAGTAGTTTGTGGTATCGTGTATGATACATATGAATGTGGGCTCTGTATGAGGGCTGCTTGTAGAATTGTGTGTGGATGGATATGTCACATTGTGTGTTTGGTAGTGTGTGGGGGCTCTTTGGAATATTGCATGTGAGAGGCTGCATGTGGGGTTGTGTGCATGTATGTGTACTGTTAGTGGTGTTGCATTTGTGCGGATTGTGTGTATGTTTGTTTGTGGGCTGTTCATATTATTTGTATGAGGGGAGGGTTATTCTTCATTTCTGTGTATATCTAGCAGTGTGGGTGGGTTCCCTGGGTTCCAGTTGGGATCAGGCTGGCCAGGTACAGGTCAAGGACAGGAGCTGCGATAGCTGCTCTACTAAAGTGTGGATTCCCATTCACAAGTGCTGGGAGGCAGTGATCTGAGATCAGTTACTCTATGTGCTGCAATGCATAAATTGAGGATTGTCCTTCACCACCTCTTTGTATTAGCAAATATCTGAAGTTTTACTGGGACTCCTGATAGGCCAGAGTGCGTTTGACTCCAGCAGCCTTGAGTGCCGTACAAAGACACCTCGAGTGCCGTGCATGGCACTAGTGCCATAGGTTGCCTACCCCTGGTCTGTTGTTTACTTTGCTATCAAGTGGTACACCACGTGCAAAAATATATGTTAACATTTTTCAATTTCAAACACGACACATACTCCTTAATAAGTGTGTTTTAGAATTTAAGTCCCTTTTTAAATACAAGAAAACAAGAGAAAAGTTCTGTCCCTGTTTAATGTAAAAGAAAATTAAACTGGACTCAAAGACACCTAGGTGCATTGCCACTTTTGATCAAGGCTGGAACACAATGTCGCACATACTGCATAATAATTGGCCCATTCTACTTCATAATCCTCTTCTTAAGAACATTTTACCAGACCATCCAACTCTTACAGCACGCAGACCCACGAATTTACAGGACCTTCTCGTCCATCGCCACTTATCATCACCATCTCCACCTGGCAATTGGCTATCAGGTACCAAAGGAACGTACAAGTGTGGTCACTGTAAGGCATGTCAGTACATTACACCTTCCAAAACTGTTCAATCAACGCAATCTAAAATCATTATAGCCACCAATGCACTGGTGAATTGTAGCACTACACAGGTTATCTATTTAATAACATGTAGTTGCGGCACCCAGTATATTGGCAAGACATTTCAGCAGTTTCGTAGAAGAATCCTACAACACGTCAATTCTATAGACAACATTATCACTCCAACACCTGTGGCCAGACATATTAAGAACTTTCACTAAGGCAAACCAGAAAATTTAAAATTCCAGGCAATAGAAAGACTATTACCCAGTCAAAGAAAAGGACATTTTAACAGAATTCTGTTACAAAAAGAATCCAAATGGATTTATCTTTTTAAGACATTGGTTCCATCAGGACTGAATGAAGAATTTAATTATACAGCATTCATTCACTGATGAGCACTATATACTTCACTTGACTTTACCTTCAATTGATTAGCACCTCTTGGTGCAGTAATTATTTTTTGATGGTTTTAGCTAACATAACCTTCTACCTCACATTCACATTGGTATCTTTACTTTAGTGACAGACCACCAATCGTTAGCATATGTTATTAACATGTAATATCCATATACTATTTTCATAATCTAAGTATTGTAATGGGCATCAATCATTATTATTACTTTATATATCTTCTTTCTATTTGTTTCTTTTCCGTTTAACACATATTTTTTATTATTTCTTAATACATTGGGAACAGTCATCTAAATCCCAACCTGAACATTGTATCCCTTGACATATATGATCAAGGTTCTCTATACTTGTTGAGATTTTATTTCCCCCCCCCCCCTCTTCTGGATCTATTTACCTATTTTGGATGCCTACAAATATACATTCAAAACATGACAATCACGGCGGACTCTTTGGATATGCGCTTTTTCTTCCATTTTGATCGCGCTGAGCAACCGTACTTGCTAATGATCACTGATGACATCATGCTCGCGGTCTGTCCAATGAGGACTCCTGGCGGGCTATTTAAACTCACCTTGTTCGGGGAGTCGGTTCCCCCTGATGAGCCTGTGTGTTCGGCGAAACGCGCGTCGGGGCTCTTGACATCTGATCCTGTTTGGTGTTATCTCCTGTTATCTCCGTGCCATTCTACACGTTTATTTCTTTAGCTACTATCGCTACACCCAGGATCCTCGGGCCTTTACTGTAGCTCGATCACTATAGACTACAGACTGTTGAGACTATTTCTAGTATACTAGCCTAGCACTGTGACAAGTATTAGCCTTAGGTGCCCACGAAGGCACAGATTAGGGCATCAGCTCTTTATGTAGGTAGTTAGTTTTTATATATCTAATTACTAGAGACAGGTGCCCTCGAAGGCACAGCTTAGGACTTCTACCTACATTACTATTGTGTGCTAACTAAGGGCTATATCTTCTGATATATAATCTGGGACACCTATACATCCTATCTTCTAAGTGAGATTTCTAAAGGTCTAGATCTGGTCTCCATTTTTCTAGGGGCATATATTGAGATAATTGTTCCTATTTTTATAATTCTCTGTTATCATACAGTAGTTTATACTAGCCCCACATACATTGGGGCATTATCTGTAGGGCTGTATATATCGGATCTACCTCTTGGAATCCAAATAGATATTATTAGACTGCACTGATACATTATATTTTTGCTACTCTTGCAATTGTATCGTGCATACTGTACAGCTACCGTTTTGGGGACATATCTACTTCACCTCTTATGGTGATTTGCGCCCCCGTTTTTTTGTCCACTTATTTTGTTCCTTCACTCCCCGTTTGTATATACCCCTCACTTAGCATTTTAAGTTCGAGTCATCTCTTCTGTCTCAGTTATCCATTACTGCGGCAGTGGTGACCAATCACCTTGCTACTATAAGTGTGTGTTCGTAGATTTATTCAATAAAGGATTTTATCGATTTTCTTTTACATTAAACAGGGACAGAACTTTTCTCTTGTTTTCTTGCATTTACTAATTTAGGGTTATCCCCTTATCTGTCCCTATTATTTCTCCTACATTTATATAGGGCCCACCCTTCAACCTTTTTAAATACATGTTCTTATTTTTTTTTATTCTTGGATTAGATTTAAACATCACATAAATTACAGGATTTAATAATGATAAAGAACGAATTAACAAACAACTGCTATAATTTCGCGTACTACCTAATTATTTTAAAAATATAATGCAGTAATTATCAAATGTCAAACGGCTTTAAAACATTCCATTTCTTTGTAGCTATTTTTACTCCTCCGTTCAGCATAGTGCTATGGAAAATACTTCTTCAGAAAATAATTTAATGCGAAGGCTATTTTTCTTTGCTCAGGTCATAATATATTTCACATGCTCAACATCCTTCATGAAAAATACAGGTTTTAATATATTCTCATGCTCCAGAATACACAATGATTTCTCCTACCGACTGATACAGTTTCATTTTGTATCTTCTGTATTTTATTTTTGTTTTCTAGTTTGATCACTTGCTGTGCCAACTGTAGTATATATTGTTTTTTCTAAATAAGTAACCACATATTTTTCCATCATTAGCTCTTACATGACCAAGCTAGCTCTGAAGTGAAATTCTCACAGCATGGAGGAGCTAATTACCTTCTGAAATAGAGTCCACTTAATGACTTCTCTAATGACCTGACTACTCCTCAAAGAGCCAAATGAAATTATTTCGCTCACCCCATTCCTCCCCTTTCATTCGACCTAAAAATATAGCAACTTATGGCATGCATCCATTACTCTTCCAAATAAAAATTACTAAACAGCGAGCTGTGTTGAGCTAACAATCAACTTAGCAAATCTAATCTAAATTAGCAGAATTGTTAATAGTCTTCCATTCTGGTACTTAAGGTTTTTTGTTTTTTTCTAAGACATTTGCATTTCAAAATATTGGAAGCAGACCAAATACTAAAAACTGTAAAATGCAGGGGAAGTCATTAGACAAAGCAAAAAATGAAAGGAATACTGTAGTCTCAGGGATACAAACATGTATTCCTGACAAAATAGTGCTGAAGTGGTGGTTTAGACGACTGGCCTCTCTAATTCTATATTTATATGATTCTATATTTATATAATATATATTTAATAAACAGATATATAGATATTTTTTACTGCTCTGCCTCTTTTTTCCTACACTGGTTATTTTTTCTCACTTGATCTGTGAACTAAATACTAAAAAAATGCTCTTCTCAGTATATTGCAAAATATATACATACTATTTATTTATATTGTATCTATGTATATATAATACGGTATACTGCTTGGCCCATTTTCACACCTTTTTAGTTTATCTAATTTGTTTCCCAAATTAGTGATACTGCCTAGTCGGAAATATATATGGTTGAAATGTATTTATTTATACAGAATTATTTTTGGGGCAGGGGGAATGGTTTGGCCAAACTAAATTATTGCTGTGGACAAGTTGAGCTAGTTTTTATATTGAAGCAGGTACGTCAGATTGTTTTTCTTTTAGTTAACACTCTATCCCAGGGGTTCACAAAAATTTTAGGTTCAAGGCGCCCCAAGTAAAAAAAAAAATTCTAGGTTGTATATATGTACAGCGCAGTGGCATATACCGGCCCCCTGTTCAGCAGAAATGCTTGCCGTTCAAGCGCAGATCCAGAATCTAATCTTCGGAGTCAACTCACAATAACCACTACAGCACTTTGTACTGGGTATGGTGCCAGTAGTGCACTCCCAGAGTTAGTAGTCAAACTGTTTAAGAACAGTTTGACAACTTACCTGGGATCTGCTGGGATAGGGGCTGTAGAAGGGCATAGGGGCAGTCAAAAAAAATTCTAGGTTGTATATATGTACAGTGCAGCGGCATGTACTGGGCCCCTGTTCAGCAGAAATGCTTGCCATTCAAGCGCAGATCCAGAACCTTTTGTGTGTGTGTGTGTGTGTGTGTGTGTGAGTGGTGGAGTGTGTGTGTTTAAGGGTAGAGTGTGTGTCCGAGGGGTGCTGTGTGTGTGCGTGTGTGTATGTGTGAGGGGTGCAATGTGCGTATGTGTGAAGGGTGCAGTGTATGTGGGGCAGCTTGAGCATGAGTGGTACAGTGTGTGTGGGGGGGGGGGGCAGGTTGTATGAGAGGTACAGTGTTTTTATGAGGAGTACAATGTGTGTGGGGCAGTGTGTGTGTGTGTATGGGTGGCAGTGTGTGTAAGAGGGGGCAGTGTGTGTATGGGAGGTAATGTGTATGGGGGGCAGTGTGTGTGTCGGTGTGGGGAGCAGTGTGTGTGTTTATGTTATTGTGAGTTATTGTGTGGTGTGGGGTCTGTGGGGGTGGGAGGGCAAACTCATGAATATATACTTTTTTTTTATTTTTTATTATAATAATAATAATAATATAATAATTATTTTAATATCACCTCTCCATGCTTACCTTAGCCTGGGAGGGGGAACAATATTTCCTGCAATCCCTGGTGGCCCAGTGGGGAAGCCCTGGTGGTCCAGGTGGTGAGAGTGAACTCTAGCAGCCTCAGGAGCTCCTAGAGTTCACTCTCACAAGATCTTCCCCACAAGAGCTCCCCCGGGTTCCCTCTCCCTCCCCTGCTGGCTGCCAGCTTTACTCTGCTAGCTGGCTGGAGAGGGAGATTTCTGATTTCCTCTGCAGAGCCGGATGGGGAGAGGAAGGTACAGTTCCTGGTGCTATAATCACAGCACTGGGAAAATATCTCACAGCTCCCCTGTGTGCCTGTTGCAGCGCCCCAGGGTGCGGCGGAACACAGTTTGGGAACCGCTGCTCTATAAAATGCATAAGAATCTTACAGCAGTAAAAGTCATAACAGGGAGCTTTCCAAACCATTACATACATATTTGATAGTGTTACTGGCAAGGCTCCCAAAACTCTGAACTCGTATAATGAAGCTAAAATGTAAGTCTAAGCAAAAAAAATTGCAAATTGCATGGGATAGAACTCACTAAATTGATGCACCTGCTTTTTATACATGTTTTAAATTATTTTTAAAAAAAGGTTATTTACAGTTGTTTCAAATGGACACTCCAGGCACCATAACAACTCCATCAGGATGATGTTATTATACGAAGAGTTCCTGGGTGCCGGCTGCGTACATTTCTACTGCCTTCTCTCCAAGGGTAGCTGCTGCTAGGCATGTCCGAGGCTTCCTAACTAAAGCAATCAGGTGCAGACTTGAAGACTTTGGGGTTAAACCATTTATCAGTGGTTTAACCCAATCAGGTAAGCTGGTGCCCTGGACCTTCTCTCACCATAACAACTTCTGATGAAGTTGTTATGGTGCCCGGAGTGGTTCTGTAAAAAAAATCGCATTCAGTTTTCCAGCAACTCCCAGACTCTCATCTGCATGCTTAATTACCAGAGAGGGACTGTGAGGTCCTGGACAATGCTGGTCCTCCCTTTGAAAGTAGTGACATTATAAACACACAGGCTTGCAGCTTCCCCTAAAGAAATGAATTGGAACTATTTGAACGTTACATACAGCTGTACTTTTATATTGAAGGTGATCCTGGCAATACTGTGTCTGGACAGCTGACTCCCACTCAATCTATAGGGAAACTCCATGCATTCACTGTATCAAGGGCTCTGTTGTGGACTTATTACAGTCTATCACGCAAGATGTTGACTGGCAGGGGGGGATTTTTAATTTTTTTTTAAACATCACTCGCAGACAAAAAGCACTATTTTAAGGCTATTAAAATAAAAAATAAAAAAAGATGCTCACTTTCAAAGTTCCTGCATTTACGGTTTCCAAATGTTTTCAACTTTTGCAGTAAGGTCTATGCAGACCACAAAGTGACTCAGAGAGCAATGCAGTTTTTACAAAGGACCCTGAAGATAACCCATATCTAGTTAAGTACTTGGCAGTAATTCTATTCATCATATAGGATAAATGAAATTGGTACTTAAGCTGTTAGCAGCTGCAATGTGAATTATATCAGTTTGCTGACAGCTCCATTCAGTTTTGATAAAAGACCTGTCAGATACCATCTTGGAAAGTTGTAAAGAAGACTGTCAGGGGATCTGTATAGTGTTTGCACACCTTATAAATATTTGGAGGAGTAGCTGTAGAAGTTACTGTATTCTTCTGAATATAGACATGTATCTTATGTTCAAAGTACCAACTTGGGGGGAGGGGGGTGTTAAGGCAGCCTTACGGAGGGAAGAAAGCAGTATTGGGGGGGCTTCTCTCTTGAAAACAATTGAACACTCTAACACTCAATGTTTTTTGCAGGCATTCCTTATGCTTCACAGACAGTACCATCAGAGAACACCCATCGGCATAGTTAGAGGGGCAGGATCCCTGCCTGGTCTCAGCTCCTCTTCAATGGCTTCCTGTATGGCCACCTTGTACCCACTAAGGTGTAATGTTTCAATTTAAATGTTGGGTAGGGTGTGCAAAAATGTTGTAAAAAGTAAGGTAAGGGTGTTAACAGAATCTGTAAAGGGTGTAATGGGTAAAACGAAGAGATAAAATGAACATTTTTGAAGAGATGAAGTGGAAGAGAAAGAGAAAGAAGAAGGAAAGGATAAGAAAGGTTTGATGGCAGACTGCTTAGGGATTAGTGAGATTGGGGGCAGGATGGGGAGAGTAGGAGGTTATGGGGTAGGCTAAGGGATTAGAAGGTTATGGTCTAGTATAGAGAAGGATTTGTGAGGCTACGGGTGTAACGGCACCCCCAGGCATAAAAGGGTTAAACCGCCGTTTAGAAGATCTTCCCCTTCCAGAGATCAGGCACAGCTACTGCAGAACACCAAACTCCCGAACTGGATACAAAATAGCACTCCAACTCCCGAACTGGAACCTCACTAATAGCTGCTAGCAGACGAACAGGAAAAACAGACAATCAGCTTACACTCCTGGCAATCAGTCTCTAACAGCATACAGTGAATCCCACCAAGAACGAGACAGAGCTCCGTGTTGAGGGTCAAGCAGTGGTCTGTTTATTGGCACCAAAAGAACCTTCTTTTATGACAGTTTCCCTTAGGTAGGACCACCCACAGGGTGTTACAAAATAACCAATCATACACATACATTACAGAAGACACTCCCAGCATTTACACACAAAATCCTTCCCTCTGCCTGTGATACAATTATGTTACACAATGGTTTAACATAATTATCATAAACAGTAAAAATACAGTTTTTCCACATACCATGTAACTTTAAAACAATACATCCAATCTCCATAAAAAATACATATTTAAACTCAGCATACTTTAAACCTAAACACTCAAAAATCATACCAATCCCTCCAGTGGATAAAAAGATAGCCGGAGGTCCTTTATAGATTTGGGCTGTGCGGTCGGTCAATTTCCTGTAGAAAAAAGGCTAAGTCCCCTTCGAAGGCACGAACAGGTCCGTTCGTGCAAATAGCACATTACAACAGATTCTCCCACCCATGTAGCTGGCAATACCCTTGACCTAATCTTCACTTATGCATGTACAGTATCTAATATCTGCAACACTCCATATCCACTCTCTGATCACCACCTCTTATCATTTGCTCTCACATACCCCCTCACCCAAAAACCTCAGCCTAACCCCCCTCAACTCAGGAGGGACCTTAATTCTCTTGATCTCCAACAGTTGTCAGCTGACATTGATTCACAACTGCTGTCCATCCCTTCCCTCTCCTGTCCTTCACAGGCCATCTCCATATATAACTCTACTCTTACATCTGCCTTGAACACTGCAGCGCCACTCCAAACAAGCACCTCGAGGAGGACCCGCCCCCAACCATGGCATACTAAATCAACGCGCTACCTGCAAAGATGCTCCCGTTGTGCTGAACGCTCCTGGAGGAAGTCTCGTACACAATCAGACTTTCTCCATTATAGATTCATATTGTGTTCATACAGTGCAGCCCTTGCCCTTGCCAAACAGTCCTATTTTTCCACTCTCATTAGTTCATGTTCCCGCAACCCCAGGCGTCTCTTTCACACCTTTAATTCTCTTCTTCGCCCTGCTGTGGCCACCCCCAAAACTAACCTTACTGCTGATAACTTCGCATGTTACTTCACTGACAAGATTGAACAGCTAAGGAAAGAATTCTCCCCTCCTTGCCTTTCTGTTTCTCAATCACACATAGATCATGCCTTTCCTACCCTTCAGACATTCTCCCCAGCTACTGACCAAGAGGTGGCTGCTCTTCTTTGCTCCTCTCGCCCCACCACTTGCCCGCTCGATCCTGTCCCATCTCACCTTATTAGATCTCTCTCCACTTGTCTCGTGCCTTCTCTAACACACATCTTCAACTGCTCGCTCTCCTCTGGCATCGTCCCTGCTGACCTTAAACATGCCACTGTAGTACCTATACTAAAAAAACCATCCCTCGACCCATCCACCCCCTCTAACTACCGTCCCATATCCCTGCTCCCTTTTTCCTCAAAGCTTCTGGAAAGACTTGTCTTCACCCGTGTGTCTCATTTCCTCAATTCCAACTCTCTCCTTGACCCTCTTCAATCTGGCTTCCGCCCTCTCCACTCTACAGAGACTGCCCTTATCAAAGTTACTAACGACCTAATCGCAGCTAAATCCAAAGGCCACTACTCCATACTAATTCTTCTTGACCTCTCAGCGGCCTTTGACACCGTTGATCATGCTCTCCTTCTTCAAACTCTTCAATCGCTTGGTCTCTGTGACTCTGTCCTCTCATGGTTTTCCTCTTATCTCTCCCAACGCTCATTCAGTGTCTCCTTTTCTAATGATACCTCCTCCCCTTGCCCTGTCTCAGTTGGAGTTCCCCAAGGCTCCGTCCTTGGTCCCCTTCTATTTTCTCTTTATACTGCCTCTCTTGGCAAACTTATTACCTCTTTTGGATTTCACTACCACCTGTACGCTGATGACACCCAGCTATATCTCTCCTCCCCGGACCTCTCCCCTGCCGTCCTGCAACGTGTCACTGCTTGCCTTTCTTCCATCTCTGACTGGATGTCCTCCCGCTTTCTGAAACTCAATCTCTCAAAAACTGAGCTCCTTGTCTTTCCTCCTCCTAATACTGATCCTCCTCTTTCGCTCTCCCTCCAAGTTTGTGGTACCAACATCAGTCCATCCTTGCAAGCGCGCTGTCTTGGCGTCATACTTGACTCTGGTCTCACCTTTGAGCCTCACATCCAGCATGTTGCCAAATCCTGTAGATTCCATCTTAAAAACATAGCCCGCATCCGCCCCTTTCTTGCACCAGATACTACCAAGGAGCTTGTCCATGCTCTAGTAATTTCCCGCATGGATTATTGTAACCCTCTCCTGATTGGTCTCCCCAATAGCCGTACTGCACCCTTACAGTCCGTAATGAATGCTGCTGCTAGATTGATTTTCCTCTCTAGTCGTTTCTCTCACACCTCACCCCTCTGCCAGTCCTTACATTGGCTTCCTGTATGCTATAGGAGTCAATTCAAGGTACTAACTCACACCTATAAAGCACTGAACAACTCTAGCCCCTCTTATATCTCCTCACAGATCCATAGGTATGTCCCTTCTCGGTCTCTCCGTTCTGCCCGTGACCACCTCCTGTCCGTTGTCCGCACTCGTACGGCCAACTCGCGCTTGCAGGACTTCTCGCGGGCGGCTCCCTTCCTATGGAATAGCCTGCCTACCGCCATCAGACTCTCCCCTAGTCTTGCATCTTTTAAGAAGTGCCTTAAAACCCATCTCTTTAGGAAAGCTTATGGCCTCCAAGACTAACCCTTACCTCACATACCTGTCTCTTGCCCTCTCCGAAAGGGCAGCCCACCTTATTTGATTGTAAATTCCTGTCCTAATGTGTTTTACACCCCACCTCCTATAGAATGTAAGCTCGTTTGAGCAGGGTCCTCTTCAACCTATTGTTCCTGTAAGTTTATTTGTAACTGTCCTATTTATAGTTAAATCCCCCTCTCATAATATTGTAAAGCGCTACGGAATCTGTTGGCGCTATATAAATGGCAATAATAAATAAAATAAATAAATAACAGGATGTTCAAATTGTCGAACGTACTTCGACTTTAACCGAAGTGTCGAAGTGGAGGCGACGGAAAGGGTCAGCGGTGTTCGTGTATTTGCGTAGCCGATTTTAGTTCCACATATTCTTTAGCATACACCGCTGACCGCGTTCGACTAAATTAAAATGGCCGCCGCCACGTGTTCCTTTGTCGAATGGCGGCCACTTCGATGACTTCGGCAACTTTGGCACTTCAGCTGCATCCGAAGTGCCATATAAAAAGTGTCAATCCTTCCCCAACCGTATTTAAAGGGCCAGAATGAGTGACATACACTCTGGTATGGCCGAATACTGTTTTTAAAGGGCCCAATCTCCCAGGGCCATAGTCCAGAGGCAACAGGCGGGCAACCAGGCTCCTCCAATGCAATGTGGCGAGATTTGTCTCGTCACAACGGGTATTCTGGAGGATTTAGAGGTTAACAGGCAGGATAGGTAGGTAACAGTAAGATTAGGTAGCCAGCTTGGAGGTTTAGGAAGATTAGGTGGGTAGCAGGTTACAAGGGATTATTATGAGTAAGTGGCAGGCCAATCCCCAGATTAGGAAGGTTAAGTAACAAATTGTGAATGGGTAAAATAAAGTAGGTGCCAGATTGAGGAGGCATTGGTGGGGTTATATAGCAGGCTAATGAAGATGGTAGGCTTTTACAGAGAGATAAGGTGGAATGTTTTTGAAGGAGGTCAAAAGGATGCTACTTGCACTAAAACAGCTTTATCTTAATGAAATAATATCGGTTTATACATCACGCTCCTTCATTCTCACTGCTCAATTCTCTGCCATTTGGATGTTTAATCAGTTTTGTTACCACACTTCTCCTGGTTGTGACTCCCACTGCTTCCATAAAAAATGGATTTGTATTCTATGAGATTTTACAGCACAGTGTGTTTACTATAGGAGTTCCTATCTCTTGCTGTTTTAATTGAAATTTAATCCCATGCAGGAGTCTGCTGCAGGCTATGACAGACAATTAACAGAGCGGGAGATAATTAATTCTAAATTAAACACTTAGACAGTTCCTTCAATACTTGAGAGATTTGATTATTCACAAGCTGAAGTTTACCATATTTACAGTACAGGTTGGTTATTTTTCTTATAAATTTTTAATTAAAATATCTGGGTGCGTCTTATATTCCAAAAAAGTTGTCAAGTTGGTGGTGTCAAAAGGTTTGATAACAATGTGGCCAGGCCAGATCCCGATAATAAATATTTTGTCAGGTTTAAGCTTTAGCTTTGAGACAGTTGCATCCCTCTGCAGGCTGAAAACGCAGGTTAATATGATTTTTATTTTCACATTTACCCGCTTCCTCGTTCTTATGCTTTACGTCCACTCCAGGGGGATACTGATCTAACAAACCAATGTCCTATCCCTAGGAATGCTGTAAAAGTGCATTGTGCATGTCTGACAGATAATAAATAAAAAGAATAAGACAGCGCTAGATAACTTTTGGCAGCAACCTTAAAAAAAGGGAATCCCTCAAACCCTTTGAAATAAGATAAATAAATACAATAAAAAAGGCTGCGCACAAATATAAAATCCAATGGTTTAACAAAAAAGGAGAGAATAAGTCCAGCTATTATGTCCTTACAAGTGTCCTTGGATGTTGAGGTCTTCTACTTGTGTAGTGGTATCACTTAATATGAAAGATAAAAAGGAACAAGGAACAACCAATGGTGTAGTACGTAAAATTCAGATATAGGCGTGAAAAATAATAGTATAAAACTCACATTTACCAGAGCTAATGTCCAGCTCTGGAGTGAAGTGCGTACAGCGGTTTAATCCCCGCTTATGGGATATAAAGCAGGTTCCTCTCCGTGAGTGGTTTTCAATTCTCGGGATAAAAAGAAGAAACAGCCAATAGTGCTCACTGTATGGCAATATAAATAAGAATAATAAAAAATTGTACTTACAAAATAAGAGCAGACACACTGCTCTTTGACGACAGCTTGGGTGGATTGATCCCCACCTAAGGATTTCTTTGGGTACAGGAAACTTCCAGGAGTATTCAAGGTTTCTTATAAAACCAGTAAAAAATGATAAAAATAACAATAAAAAGCCAGGGTAAAATAGAAGTTATGTGTCTATAAAAAAGATAATTGGCACAAACAAATGACCAAAAAATACTTTAATATATAAAACACAATATTTTAAATATCCATAACGCGTTTCGTCACACAAGGACTTTTTCAAATGGAATAACATGTTTAACCTGGCAGGTAGATATTATATAGGAACATAATTATTTGAATTTTGGCGCCAAAACTTGGTCCATCCAATCAGAATTAAAAGCACGTTTAAAACTTAAAATACGTTAATAGCTTAATAGAAGCTTTGTTTATAATATAGCAGCATGATTCTAATTAATATAAATCAAAAACGAGGGTGGGAAAGTATAAATTTAAACTTTTCAAAACGGTCACATGACCGGCATCACTTCCGCATTTCGGAAGTGTAGCCGCAATGCTCAGTGGGAAATGTAGTCAAATTTGGCCGCGAGCGTTTAAAACTTAAAATACGTTAAATAACTTAATAGGGGCTTTATTTGTAATATAGCAACATGGTTCTAATTAATATAAATCAAAAACGAGGGTGGGAAAGTATGAATTTAAACGTTTTAAAAGTTTTAAAACGGTCACATGACCGGCGTCACTTCCGCATTTCGGAAGCATAGCCGCAATGCTCAGTGGGAAATGTAGTTCAATTTGGCCGCGAGCAACGGCCGTTTCCAATCACATTAAAACTTAGACATATATTTACCCATATTCATCTGATGTTAATTCAGGGATAAATTGTAGAAAACGAAAATGCCAAATATTATTTATGGACAGTTGAAAAATGGTCACGTGATTATCGGCAATAGAGGCCGAAATGGATTATGGGAAATGTAGTTAAAATGGAAGACTAAGAGGCAAATACCCAAAGGGGACTAGGAAAATAAGGGGAATAATATGGGAAGAAAACATAAATACATTTTGATAAAAGGAACAAATACACCTTATATTAAAAAGGGCCAATACTAATCAAATGGGCAGGATAAATAAAAGATTGGGTTATTAACAGGTAGCAATAAGACCATGATATATGTAAATAAAATGAATGACAGTAAAATCTTGCTTTAAAGGTACAGGCATCAAATTATATAAATATTTATAAAAAATTATGTAAATCAAAATCTGCATTGAGGCCATGGGGTATAAGAGTCTGAAGTTTATACACCCATTCCATCTCTGTTTTTCCAAGTAACTTTTTTATATCACCTCCACGCCAGGAGGTAGAGCATTTTTTTATACCGATACATTTTAATAGGCGTGGGTCTTTATTGTGCATAATAAAATGTTTGGATACTGTATGGTTTAGGTATCCATTTTTAATATTTCTGCAATGTTCGCTCAGTCTTATCTTTAGGCACCTTGTGGTCATCCCCACATATTGGAGGCCACATGGGCACTCGAGCAGATAGTTAACATTTTTAGTATTGCAGCATATAAAATCATAAATATCATACACTTTTTTGGTTTGATTAGACATGAATTTTGTAACTTTAGATGAAATAACATGATCCACAGTTTTACACACAATACATAATTTGCATCTATAAAAACCTTTAGTCTGAGGGAAAAAGTATAGATTTTTTGGAGGAGATTTTTTAGTAAAATTTGTAGTTAAAATTGATTTAAAATTGGGTGCTCCTCTAAAAACAATATTTGGGTGAGCGGGTATAATGGGATTGAGTACCTCATCGTGTTTCAGTATGTGCCAGTGTTTTCTTATTATTTTTTTAACATCGTTGCTTTTATTATTAAAATTAAAAATAACAATTTTAATAATAAAAGCAACGATGTTAAAAAAATAATAAGAAAACACTGGCACATACTGAAACACGATGAGGTACTCAATCCCATTATAGAAAAAACCTTAACACACAAAGTGCAAGTGAGGTGAGGTATTTTAGTTGCTCTCTTAATAGGTGCGACTTCCCCAGTGTTTAAAAACCACTTAAAAAACACAAGATTAAAATATAAAACAAAAAACAGATAGGGGGCGCTCCAAAATAGTAAATCAAGGCAAAGAATACTTATACAGACTGGTTCTTCAGTTCATATGTACACCACCTAAATATCAAAGATAATAGCACATAGCATAATACTGCATGGTGGAAAACTGATTAAAACAGTGTATCAATTGCCAACTCACAATCTGCAGAGCCACGTATAGTAGGCTCTGACTATAATCGCATGCTCTGTTATCTCAGGAAATACACCTCCGCTCTCAATGCCCAGAACTCGACTGATCCCAGGAGTCAGCAAAGAAAAACAGTCGGTAGGTCCAGAGTATTCAAAATGCTAAAAATAGCTATTTAATCAAAAGTATTTTAAAATAAACAATAAAAGATATATTGTATACAGCAAAAAACACTAACGCGTTTCGACCCGATGGTCTTTTTCAAAGTGTATTGTCCAACTGTCCGGACGTCCTTTAAATATCCTGTCCAGATGATCATCTTTGGCGCCAACTCGATTTTCCCGCCAATCGTTCATTCACTTCTCTGTGTTGTCACCATTTCCGGCTCTCAGTGATGACGTCTTTCCGTTTCCTGTTGCGTACGGCGCTTTCCTTTTGCATCCGCCGGTGGCATTATGGTCTTAGTCGCCATCTTTGAATATCCACACATCGGGCAACACTAAGTTTTGTTCACTCATTAATATTGCAAAAAAGTCCCGAAATATGAGAATACTTAATCAATTATTGCACCACATTTACAGTAACATGATAAACTCATCCTGTATATCCCAATACTATAACCTATATATCCAATCATAATTAAAAAATATATAAAAAATATAATTCACTATATACAAATATTGTTATTAAAACATATATCTCAAATATGTATAAAATATGTGTAAAATATATATATTCTCATTTCAATCAGAAAAGGAGGGGGAAGGAAAAAGGAGAAAAGAAGAGGAGAATGTTATTATCATAGATATCTTAATTCATTATTTTCATTTCTTATATTAATGCGCTAATTTCAAAGTCGCAGTTTAGCCCTTTCGGTGCTAACGTATCTAAATTAAAGATCCAGCCCATTTCACATAGGCTAAGGGCTGCATCAATATCCCCTCCTCTCCAATGACGTGTAATGTTTTGAATTGCATAGAATTTCAGCCCTTTTGGGTTTTTGTCGTGATGCTCTAAAAAATGCAGCGAAACACTGTGATTTCTAAAACCTCTTCTGATGTTATACATGTGTTCTCGTACCCGAGTGGCCACACATCTAGTGGTTTTACCCACGTATTGTAGACCACACGGGCATTCGAGCACATATACAACATTTTTGGTTTTACACGTCATAAATGATCTAATTCCATACTCCTTAGAACTGGACTGGGAGGAAAAAGTGGTAATTTTCTTTGTTAGGTTACCTAATGATTTACACCCGGAGCGGAGGCTCTTAAACAACAGTTTTTAGAAAAGGGATATGTTGAAAATGATCTAAATGGATCCATTATGCAGGTCAGACAGATGAATAGAGATGAATTACTGGAGTATAAAAAACCAAAAGATGGGGAGAATTCTAACGTAGTCCCTTTAATTGTCGATTTTAATAAGAATCATGCTCAAATTAAGAAGATTTTTAGAAAAAACTGGTATTTGTTACAACAAGATAATGAGATTAATAAGTACATAGGAGAAAAACCCAAATTAATATATAGGGGAGTCCAAAATTTGAAACAAGTTTTAACCAACAGTTTTTTAGAAAAATCGGACAAAGATTTTATAAGTATTAGTAGAGAGTCTGCAAAAGGTTTCAATTATTGTAAAGATTGTATGGGGTGTAAATCATTAGGTAACCTAACAAAGAAAATTACCACTTTTTCCTCCCAGTCCAGTTCTAAGGAGTATGGAATTAGATCATTTATGACGTGTAAAACCAAAAATGTTGTATATGTGCTCGAATGCCCGTGTGGTCTACAATACGTGGGTAAAACCACTAGATGTGTGGCCACTCGGGTACGAGAACACATGTATAACATCAGAAGAGGTTTTAGAAATCACAGTGTTTCGCTGCATTTTTTAGAGCATCACGACAAAAACCCAAAAGGGCTGAAATTCTATGCAATTCAAAACATTACACGTCATTGGAGAGGAGGGGATATTGATGCAGCCCTTAGCCTATGTGAAATGGGCTGGATCTTTAATTTAGATACGTTAGCACCGAAAGGGCTAAACTGCGACTTTGAAATGAGCGCATTAATATAAGAAATGAAAATAATGAATTAAGATATCTATGATAATAACATTCTCCTCTTCTTTTCTCCTTTTTCCTTCCCCCTCCTTTTCTGATTGAAATGAGAATATATATATTTTACACATATTTTATACATATTTGAGATATATGTTTTAATAACAATATTTGTATATAGTGAATTATATTTTTTATATATTTTTTAATTATGATTGGATATATAGGTTATAGTATTGGGATATACAGGATGAGTTTATCATGTTACTGTAAATGTGGTGCAATAATTGATTAAGTATTCTCATATTTCGGGACTTTTTTGCAATATTAATGAGTGAACAAAACTTAGTGTTGCCCGATGTGTGGATATTCAAAGATGGCGACTAAGACCATAATGCCACCGGCGGATGCAAAAGGAAAGCGCCGTACGCAACAGGAAACGGAAAGACGTCATCACTGAGAGCCGGAAATGGTGACAACACAGAGAAGTGAATGAACGATTGGCGGGAAAATCGAGTTGGCGCCAAAGATGATCATCTGGACAGGATATTTAAAGGACGTTCGGACAGTTGGACAATACACTTTGAAAAAGACCATCGGGTCGAAACGCGTTAGTGTTTTTTGCTGTATACAATATATCTTTTATTGTTTATTTTAAAATACTTTTGATTAAATAGCTATTTTTAGCATTTTGAATACTCTGGACCTACCGACTATTTTTCTTTGCTGACTCCTGGGATCAGTCGAGTTCTGGGCATTGAGAGCGGAGGTGTATTTCCTGAGATAACAGAGCATGCGATTATAGTCAGAGCCTACTATACGTGGCTCTGCAGATTGTGAGTTGGCAATTGATACACTGTTTTAATCAGTTTTCCACCATGCAGTATTATGCTATGTGCTATTATCTTTGATATTTAGGTGGTGTACATATGAACTGAAGAACCAGTCTGTATAAGTATTCTTTGCCTTGATTTACTATTTTGGAGCGCCCCCTATCTGTTTTTTGTTTTATATTTTAATCTTGTGTTTTTTAAGTGGTTTTTAAACACTGGGGAAGTCGCACCTATTAAGAGAGCAACTAAAATACCTCACCTCACTTGCACTTTGTGTGTTAAGGTTTTTTCTATAATGGGATTGAGTACCTCATCGTGTTTCAGTATGTGCCAGTGTTTTCTTATTATTTTTTTAACATCGTTGCTTTTATTATTAAAATTGTTATTTTTAATTTTAATAATAAAAGCAACGATGTTAAAAAAATAATAAGAAAACACTGGCACATACTGAAACACGATGAGGTACTCAATCCCATTATACCCGCTCACCCAAATATTGTTTTTAGAGGAGCACCCAATTTTAAATCAATTTTAACTACAAATTTTACTAAAAAATCTCCTCCAAAAAATCTATACTTTTTCCCTCAGACTAAAGGTTTTTATAGATGCAAATTATGTATTGTGTGTAAAACTGTGGATCATGTTATTTCATCTAAAGTTACAAAATTCATGTCTAATCAAACCAAAAAAGTGTATGATATTTATGATTTTATATGCTGCAATACTAAAAATGTTAACTATCTGCTCGAGTGCCCATGTGGCCTCCAATATGTGGGGATGACCACAAGGTGCCTAAAGATAAGACTGAGCGAACATTGCAGAAATATTAAAAATGGATACCTAAACCATACAGTATCCAAACATTTTATTATGCACAATAAAGACCCACGCCTATTAAAATGTATCGGTATAAAAAAATGCTCTACCTCCTGGCGTGGAGGTGATATAAAAAAGTTACTTGGAAAAACAGAGATGGAATGGGTGTATAAACTTCAGACTCTTATACCCCATGGCCTCAATGCAGATTTTGATTTACATAATTTTTTATAAATATTTATATAATTTGATGCCTGTACCTTTAAAGCAAGATTTTACTGTCATTCATTTTATTTACATATATCATGGTCTTATTGCTACCTGTTAATAACCCAATCTTTTATTTATCCTGCCCATTTGATTAGTATTGGCCCTTTTTAATATAAGGTGTATTTGTTCCTTTTATCAAAATGTATTTATGTTTTCTTCCCATATTATTCCCCTTATTTTACTAGTCCCCTTTGGGTATTTGCCTCTTAGTCTTCCATTTTAACTACATTTCCCATAATCCATTTCGGCCTCTATTGCCGATAATCACGTGACCATTTTTCAACTGTCCATAAATAATATTTGGCATTTTCGTTTTCTACAATTTATCCCTGAATTAACATCAGATGAATATGGGTAAATATATGTCTAAGTTTTAATGTGATTGGAAACGGCCGTTGCTCGCGGCCAAATTGAACTACATTTCCCACTGAGCATTGCGGCTATGCTTCCGAAATGCGGAAGTGACGCCGGTCATGTGACCGTTTTAAAACTTTTAAAACGTTTAAATTCATACTTTCCCACCCTCGTTTTTGATTTATATTAATTAGAACCATGTTGCTATATTACAAATAAAGCCCCTATTAAGTTATTTAACGTATTTTAAGTTTTAAACGCTCGCGGCCAAATTTGACTACATTTCCCACTGAGCATTGCGGCTACACTTCCGAAATGCGGAAGTGATGCCGGTCATGTGACCGTTTTGAAAAGTTTAAATTTATACTTTCCCACCCTCGTTTTTGATTTATATTAATTAGAATCATGCTGCTATATTATAAACAAAGCTTCTATTAAGCTATTAACGTATTTTAAGTTTTAAACGTGCTTTTAATTCTGATTGGATGGACCAAGTTTTGGCGCCAAAATTCAAATAATTATGTTCCTATATAATATCTACCTGCCAGGTTAAACATGTTATTCCATTTGAAAAAGTCCTTGTGTGACGAAACGCGTTATGGATATTTAAAATATTGTGTTTTATATATTAAAGTATTTTTTGGTCATTTGTTTGTGCCAATTATCTTTTTTATAGACACATAACTTCTATTTTACCCTGGCTTTTTATTGTTATTTTTATCATTTTTTACTGGTTTTATAAGAAACCTTGAATACTCCTGGAAGTTTCCTGTACCCAAAGAAATCCTTAGGTGGGGATCAATCCACCCAAGCTGTCGTCAAAGAGCAGTGTGTCTGCTCTTATTTTGTAAGTACAATTTTTTATTATTCTTATTTATATTGCCATACAGTGAGCACTATTGGCTGTTTCTTCTTTTTATCCCGAGAATTGAAAACCACTCACGGAGAGGAACCTGCTTTATATCCCATAAGCGGGGATTAAACCGCTGTACGCACTTCACTCCAGAGCTGGACATTAGCTCTGGTAAATGTGAGTTTTATACTATTATTTTTCACGCCTATATCTGAATTTTACGTACTACACCATTGGTTGTTCCTTGTTCCTTTTTATCTTTCATATTAAGTGATACCACTACACAAGTAGAAGACCTCAACATCCAAGGACACTTGTAAGGACATAATGTCTGACAGATGTACACACGTGTAATTGGAATAACTCTTCACCTTGCAACAACCTGACATGGGGAGAAGAGAGGGAGTCTGATCAGTGTGATCATGTAGAGCAGGCTCTGGTGTTGGGTTTCTCTCTCCTTCTGCTGCACAATAATGCCCTGTTTCTGTCATTAGCAGGCTAGTCTGAAATCAAACTGGTTGAGAGGGTGGGGAAGCTGAAGAAACTCCCCCAGCTGAAAGTTGTGCCCAACAATGCAATCTTACCAAGTTTATAGTAAGCTCAAAAACATTTATTACATACTTTTTTATGTATGTCTTGCTTTATGTGTACATTTGTTTAAAAGTGTTTGCTTGCCGGTTTAAAAAATGATTATAAAGTAGTGATATATATGCATGGGCAAAAAATTTGGTGCGGTTCGGCACTTCCGAAATGTGGGACTTCAGCAATTCGGCACTTTGGCAATTCGGTTTGGCACTTCTGAAATTCAGGACTTCAGCAATTCGGTACATCGCCAATTTGGGACTTTGGCAATTCAGGATTTCGGCAATTCCCTTACCTCTAACCTTAACCACCACAACCTGGCAATTCGGGATTTCAGCAATTCCCTTACCTCTAACCTTAACCACCACAACCACTTACACATCTAGGAGTAGGGTTAGATTCCTGTCATCATTCACGTAATTGTCCCTCCCTCTCTTGTTTTGCCACTTTTCAGAAATCCAAAGCACTTTGGCACATCTGAAATTCGGCAATTTGGTTTAGTTCGGCACTTCCGAAATTCGGACATTCGGGAGTGTCCAAATTGCCGAAATTCGTCCGAATTTACATTCGGAACGAAACAAATTGCACTTCTCTATTGTAAAGTGATTATTATTGTAAAGCATGTCACTTTAATGGGCACATAAAACTCATCATGTCATGTGGGTTCCCTGTTATTTGTCACACCACTTTAATATAATTTGATATAGACAAGATACTCTGTACCTATAGCATATGTATACCATAACCACTACAATACGCTATAATGGTTATGTTGCATCTAGTGTTTTTTAATTTAAACCCAGTTACCCAGCAAGAGAAAATGTATTCGCTTTTGATTATGACATTCGAATGGAGATTCTGTGAAAGCTTTCGGCAATGCATGAATAAATGGTTCATTGCAAGGTTCTGTACTTTTCCACTAATTCATTTAACGACAGATACTAATACAATATGTTGTGACATTGTACTGACCTTGACACATAGGCAGATTATCCCATGTTCCATCATCTTGACATACTGAAGCCATGTTGTCTAAATCAGGGTAACGAGTCTGAAATCCTTCTCGGCAACTCATTATTAACTTGTCTCCAGTCTTGTATGTCTTGTTAAGAATATCGGCATCTTCAATGTACGGAGTAAGGCAGTCTGTCACTTGAAGTTGAAAATATGACGCGTATTAATAGAAGTAGAAAAATACAGTTTTTATATTTAGTATAATAATAGTTTTACGTTCATCCACTGTCCACAGTTAAATATATATATATTTTTTTTTATTTTAGAGCTTCAGCTCTAATGTAATAATACATTTTAAATTTCAACATATCGCATGAAGATTATATTCATAGATTTATTTGACAGATAAGCTGTCTTTTCTAAATTAATGTCATAATAAAAGTGGAAAAGACATTGTACTATACTGATTATTTATGAAAGAGACAGTATAGATAATACAAATATACTGAGTCCTTTCACAAAGCTTTAGGGCAACAATAACAAGAAAAAAAATATTTGTCAGAATTTCTGAAATTATCCTTCGTCACAGTCCTGCTTTGCTCCAAATAAACTGAAAGGGTTAACTTCCACAAAGCTGTTTCAGTGGACTGATACTTTAGGACAGGCATAGGCAACCTTCGGCACCCCAGATGTTTTGGACTGCACCTCCCATGATGCTTTGCCAGCATTACGGGTGTAAGAGCATTATGGGGGATGTAGTCCACAACATCTGGAGTGCCGAAGGTTTCCTTTCCCTGCTATAGGAGATCATACTGAACACAATCTTGCACAGTTTTAAAGATTGTATTATATAATTTCTGAATACTTAGCTTTGAGTCTAAAACTTACTGGGTTATTCACTTAAGTAAGAATTCAAAGTGAATTTAAAATGTAAGGTCAAAATAGTCAAACTGGAATTATTCTCTGACTCAGCTCTGCTGGCAGGTAGGCTACTCTGACCTTAAATTTGAAATTAATTTTGAATTCACTTTGAATTCTCCCTTTAATAAATACCCCTGACAGTCATTTCAGGATCACAAGAAAACGTGAACATTAGTGAACTGACATTGTGGCATTCATCATATCCAATGCTAGGTAAGAAACACTGTGAATGCACTGGCTGAGCATAATCCATTACTCACACAAACACAATAGTTAAAGTAGAAGATACCTGTACAACATGTACACTCATAGAAACATAGAATGTGACGGCAGATAAGAACCATTTGGGAGGCTGCCCCTACTTAGTGGGAGTTGGAAGCAACACCATATCAATTGCCACAAACGATGACAAAGCTAAAATGGTGGACACATTGAGGACAAATCTGACATCTTGTTCAGGCTGGACAGAACTTTCGCAAAAAGGGTACATGCTTACCTCGGCTGTACCGGAGGCACAAGCTCCAACCTCGCGACAAAACATCGACCATGCCTCCCACAAGCACAGGACAGCGCAGAAGCAGACACCCAAGCAGAGCAGACGTACACACCCAAGGAGACTTCACAAGGAGATCTTGCAGGGATCCCCAACCTGGGCCGGAGAGTTAGTCCGTCAGTATCTATCCTGGCTACGTGGCATGCGGCATGCATCCTCCTTACAAGGCTGTGCTCGGCCCTTAGAGGACATCGGTTGAACGAGACTCTGGGACTGTGAGGTGAAGCTATCCACTTTACTCTCCCTAAATATCTGATTTGGCGAGACTCTGTTTTATTGTTTGATGCCTCCTTTACGAGCATATTTAACTGTTATCTGCAGTTTATTTTGCAATGCTTTCACTGCTTATATCCTGAGGTGCAGCAAAGTCACTCCTACATGGGTCACATAATCTGGCCCCCCGGGGATATAACCTTGTTGTACCTTCTTTAGTGCTAATTTGTCTCACACCAACAAGAATGCAGGTTCTTAGCATGACCCTTACAATTTACAGTGTTGGGACCAAGAATATCACAGAGCTCCGACCCACTGTCACAGGAGCAGCTAGTTCCTTTCTGGAGCTGTCGAAATGAATATCTTTAACCCTAATAGTGGAGACAAGAGTGATTTCTAAATTAATTGGCCTGAGAATTTATTAAATTATTAATAAACCTAAAGGTGTCAATCTTCTTCTCACAGTCCATGAAGATAAGTGAGCGTCATTAACAGTTTTAATTGTGTTGTATAAGAGCTCATCAGCCAGGAGCTTCATGAATGATTATGACTCAAGGTGGTAGAACCAGATGGTTGGAAGGAAATTGACTAGAGATTACTGGCTTCAGTAAGTACACATGGAGATAAATATTATACTGTCGGGTTAACTACAGTTAAAAGGTGCCATATTGTATGAATCCCACCACAAGGTTCCACAATATTGATGGCTAAACAAATTTTAATTTGGGAGAAAAACGTCACAAGCAGCATTGCATTCTGCTTAAACTTGCTTCAAGAAGATATGCCTCAAATGGTACACTATTCAGACAACTTCTGACTGGATACGGGTGCATGTGGAGGGTTTCGAAGCTCAACCCAAAGTGGAAAAGGAATTTGAGTAGCAAAATCCGAAACATGTATTGCTGAATTGCAGTACTTCAGTAAGATCTCACGGAAGAAGAAATAAAACCAGAAATGAATTCATATCTGGTTAATTCCAGTATGAACACCCACAGGGTTGAATTATCCCATTGTGGTGTTTGTCCCAATAGCCTGTTACCCTAAAAAATAATTGTTAATATATCCATAGCTACTGCAGTATTTAAAAAACAAAAACAAAAAAAAAACAGTATAGTCCATATCTTAAAACTATATTTATCTTTCTCTCGTAGACTGGAATAAGAAGTTTATAACAAGTCACTCACTGCAACAAAGACCTGTTTACTGAAAAACAAGTGTTTTACTACTTGTCTAGTATTGGTAGATAGGGAGAGATATAGCTCTACACTGGGTTCTTTTTTTCTGCTCTGTTCTTTGTTGTTTTGTAAGGTTCTTGCAGAAATTAGCAATCTGAGTAAAATAAATTGTGTAGGGAATACAGAGGAGGGGCTTTGTTTCAATTATAGGTGAGGACAAGATGGATTGTTATATTAATACTCCCGAACATCGCGAGCTCGAGAGGACCAGCAAAGGAAAAAGAAATCAATGCTAAATTCATAATTGCTGCATTCTTGCAGAATTCCTTCATTTATTTCTGCAGCTTTGAAAGAAGTAAATAGGAAAATTAGTGATATCTCAGGTGCATTACTGAGAACAAAAGTTACAAAAAGAAAACCATTTTGCATATGAAATTTATGGACTTATAACGTGTACTTTCTCAAATAACGATTTCAAAATGTTGTGGTTTTAAATGTCTCCCTAGCGATTTGTTAATAGTAGCCTGTTCTTTCACCAATTAAGCCACCTGAGTCCATAACCCTGTCCCTAAACTCTATCAGGGTTATACATTGAAGTGGAAATTCAACGCGAATTCAAAGTGAATTTTAAATTTAAAGGAACCATATATATTTATAGTCACCAAAACAACTTTAGCTCAATAAAGCATTTTTTTTGTGTACAGATCATGCCTCTGAAGTCTCACTGCTCAATTCTCTTCCATTTAGGAGTTAAATCACTTTTGTTTCTGTTCATATAGCCCTAGCCACACCTCCCCTGGCTGTGACTGACACCGCCTGCAGGGAAAAAAAAAAACATTTAATTTTCAATCAGATGTTAACTTAACTTAAGTTCAATTTACAGAACAGGGGATAACAACTTCTAAAGCAAATTAACATCGGACTGAAAATGAAATCATTTTTTCGTGCAGGCGGTGTCAGTCACAGCCAGGGGAGGTGTGGCTATGGCTGCATAAAGAGAAACAAAAGTGATTTAACTCCTAAATGGCAGAGAATTCACTAGTGAGATACACCAAAACTGCATCATTAAGTAAAGGTTCTTTTGATGCATATAGTTAGGGTTACGATGTTTTTAGGGACACATGTAATTTTGTTATATTTATTAAAACGCATGAAAAGGATTGCCCTGCAGTATGTATAATGCATATTCTGCAGGATTCTTCACTGCCTAATTACTTAATCTTATACACCTTCTGAATTCTACATAATACAGGGCAACCCTTTTCATGTGTTGCCCATCAATATGTATGCGTGATATGTGTCCCAGAAAACATGGTGGACATGGTAACCCTACCTATAGTGCCACTTTAAAACCAAACAATAGATTGTGAATATACTTCCATTCAAGGCTGGTAACTAACGTAAGTTTACCAGATCCATCCTTTTTTGTTGGACAGCTATGATTTCAGCAGTCTGTTTGACAACAGATGAAAAGCGATGCCGGGCAGTATGTGGACATCCATCTTCTTTTGTAAGGAAATCTGTTAATTAATCATGGAATCGATTAATCAAAATGCAGATCCTATAAGAACTGTTTTTATTATGTATTATATATCTTTCTGGGAGCAGATGAAAATGAATTATTATATTACTGTTGGGCAACACTTTTTTTTCATACAATCTGTCAACATGAATAAATTATCGTTGGCTGATACGTAATAGAAGACCTGGCAAACATACAAGCTCAGAGCCTAATTATCGGTGCAGTGATGTAGGCTGGAGATGTGGATAGCTTGCGATATGTGAACTGCTGGCAAAAAGGAGGGTGTTACATAGCTCTTATTAGTGGACAATGAGGGGCTGTCCTATTGAGCAGGACACAATGACAAAGAAAGATTTCGTACCTCTGCCTCTACTGTGATGGAATTTGTAAAGAGCTTGTTAACTCTTAGATACAGTGTACATGTATGAGTGATGTCTTGGACACTTTTGTTATTATACTTTATACATCGTAACTTTAATATGAATAGCACTGGCCAGGTTAACAATGCTACGTAGACACCTGACTCAATAGCGAATAGAAAGCAGGGATAAGGTTGGATGGGCGTGTTTATTGAATGGTAATGTATGAACATGTATGTTCTCTTACCTTTGTCTACTTTCTCAGTTTTCTTGTGTTAAAGGAGCAAAGCTGTATTCCGAACACTACAGTGTCCCTTGCCCCCCCTCCGCCATGACAATTAATAGGTTAAAACCACACAACGCTGGCTCTGTCTCCACGTCCTGCAAAGTCAGTGCAGAGGGCTAACCTACTGCGCATGTGTGTTGAGCACCATGCACATTAGGCCTTCCCCTTAGGTAAGCATTGAATCAATGCTTTAATATGGGTGATTTGAAGCCGCTGGATATCCTCACAGCACAGTGATTGTAGTTAGATTGCAGGGTTAAGGGAAGAGGGACACTACACCCAGACCACTTCAATAAGATGGGTGCCTATAGTGTCCCTTTAAAAGCTGTGGATATCACATAACAAGGTAATGGAAAACCTTGTCACAGTGTATGTTATTTAATATTATTTCCATTGCTGCTCTGCCAGTCAGGTTGAGATCTATATAGCAAATGGAGTGCAAGAAAAGCTAATATCAATTCCATATTCTCGATAAAATAATGTAAGCATCCCTAGATAAAGCCCTGTGATAATAACCAAATTTAATGTGGGGGCAAAACTGCACCATGATGTTTTGACAAGGTTTAAGAGAGAGTGGAGTGCTTGTGTGTCTAGAGAAACAGTCTTGATCCGTCCTCAGTCTCAAAGCATATGTGGACGATTTCCAGACTTAATTAAGGAGCAAATTCACTCTGTGTAATCTGTGTTTATACAAGTGCATGAATCTAAGCCTGACACGCAGCACTGTGCTTTAGAGTATATTACACGTGCTAGGAACAAGAAGCAGGCCCAGTGGCGATCAACACTAAGAAGAGCATTCATGCAACCAGGCTTGTTCTCCTCTGATATAAGGTGGAGGGATTTCTTTACTGATGACAACTTAAAGGAACACGCCAAACCCCCTAAAGCAAGAAACTCAGATTTCTGAAGTCCTCTATGGGTTCACAGCAGGTCCACTTTGTCATTGTATGTTCTTTTTCAAGAGAAATCAACACCTTTATAAACCCCTGGAGAACAAAATGACATCCCGCAGGGTTTTCTTCCTAACTTGAAAGAGCTCAAAGCAGAAGTGGGGGCTTCTCACAGACAAACATTGGTTTCAACGCTTCTCTATAGCCTGATTGAGGTGAATACCGCACATGCGCTCTGTGTCCTAATGCTTCAATGAGAAGCATTGGATTGGATTGGAGATCTTCACTAGTGATATTTTTCCCAGGGGTGGGGCAAAGCCGTGGCGAAAAATTGGTGTCGGCACTGGATTAGAGGTAAGTAACTTTTTTTTGTTTGTTTGTTTAGGACAGAGTAATGGGGAGAGGCAGACCATTAATCTAAGATAGAAGAGAAACACTCCAACATGAGAATTAAATGTACCTACTTCTAATACTGGAATGTTCCTTAAATTCTACATCACTAATGATGACTTACCTATTATACAGTTGTATATTTGTAAAGGCGTAAAACAGATGTTATCATTTTTAAACACATATCCCCTTTTAAAATGCAAGTAGAGAGGCGTGGCTTGACCGTCGATGGGAATAGACGTGCCTTGCTAGAGCTCCGCAGCCCTATAGCCCAAAAGCTAAAAAAAGCGACCTATTTCTTCGATTTTTTTCCCCCCGAGGTGCTAAGGATGGACAGGAAAGCCCTAAAGAAGCAACCGAGGCGGGCTACCGAGTCCGGGAGCACCGTCCTCGACCTCTTAACGACCAACAGGCCACCCAGGGCCGGGACCCAAGATGGCGGCGGAACTTCTCCACAGGGCTCGCCTCGTGCAGCCCCGGGGACACCCCCTGCAGACCAGGACCTTGTGCTAGCGAAACTCGCGGAGGTCAAGTCATACCTGGCAGGGGAGATCGCACGGGCGGTTACTGTCCTCCAGACCGACATCGGGGCTCTGGGCGAGCGCACGGCACGCTTAGAAGAGCGCATGGATGCCTCGTCCCAGGCCTATAACGACCTAGCCGACAGGGTGAACCATGTCACCAGACATATGGTGGACTCTGAATTGGCGATGGAGGATATGGAGAACCGCTCAAGGAGGAACAACCTCCGGATTCGGGGCATGCCGGAGGAGAAGGGCGAAGACCTGCAGGAGCTCCTTGTAGGCCTTTTCAAGCCACTTATACCGGGGATTCCGGCGGAACACTGGGCCCTAGAACGGGCACACAGAGCGTTGAGAAGACGGAGGCCCGACGCTAATACTCCGAGGGATGTCATAGTCCGCTTTCATTATTTCACAACCAAAGAAGCGGTCATGAAGAGGAGCCGAGATTGCCCACTTAAATATAGGGGCTCTGTCTTGTCACTTTACCAAGACTTGGCGCCCTCTACCCTACAGAGAAGACGGGACTGGAAGCCTATCACGGGGGCCCTGCGGGATGCTGGCCTCAGATACTCCTGGGGATACCCTTTTAAGTTAAATGTCTTTCGAGGCGACCGGCTACATTCCCTACTACCTGGCGGTGATCCTCTTCGTTTCCTCCAGGGCCTGGACGTGCAACCTCCTTCGGATGTTCCAACGGTATCCCCTTATCCGGATGATATATCCCAGCTGAGTCTCGACTGGCAGGTAGCAGGCGCCGCTGCCCGCCGGTGACGTCCTCTGGAGCCGTAAGTTGATGTACCCGCTACAACGGAAGGGCCTCCGGGTTGGAGGGGTGAAATCCCTGTCCTAGTTGTTTTTTGGGTGGGGGGGGAGGGGAGAGGGTACGCGTTTAGTGCAGGACGATATTTTGACCCCTTTGGACTGATACGGCCACTTCCAGGGAGTTTTTTTCTCCCGTTTTCTTGTTTTTCTCTTTTTTTGTCGCAGGACAGGAGTCACCCCTTCCTTCTATTGTTTCCCCATGCCCCCCCCCCCCCGCATTGTTGAGCTACAACTCCCCTGTGCCATCGGGGGGATCCCCCCACTCCCTCGGCATTTGGGAGGGTTTTTTTTTTCTGGAGGGCGGGGGTGTTGTGTGGGATACCCTTGGCGGACCCTCTTGATTTGGGGCACTGTATGGATAAGCAACTTGGTCAACGGACTGCCCATCTCACCCGGTGAACTGGGGGATATATGCAAAGGTATAAACTCATGGGACATGTCCATGATTGTTCGAGTAACTAATGGGGATAGGCATGTAGATGACGCTTGTATTTAGGTTGGGGTTTGGCTGTATATACGTGCACTTATGATATGCTAATACCACCCTCGGAGTGGGACAGGCTAATTTCAAATGTAGGGGAGGAGCTTAGTATAAAGTTTGGAATGACCGGACATTACGGTACTGAAGCCACTGTACCACCCTCTTTTCCCTTGAAGCCATTCACACCTGGGCACCACCATTCTGACCTCCAGGGAAGGGGGGCCTCATGTCCCACGGATCTCCCCCCGCCAGACTGAAACCTGGGTTATGGGGATGCATATGGGGAGGGTAGATGTCATTAAGCGTGAACTTCAGGTGTTATCCACACTGTTAGAGGCCCTCACCGCCCCACTAGACTTTCCTGAGAGGGGGGGGGGGGGTTGACACATCCCTACCCATATACCCGGACACTGCGGCCTTCCAGTCTTATAGATCTATGAGGGCTCTGCCTGATTTTAGAGGTTGCCCACTCCTCCTCCCCACACTCGACACTCACGACCATAGAACCTACCGTACGCGACCAGATATGGGACATGTTGATTAATGACTCAGCAGCACTGACATGGCACAAACGTAGTTATTTGTAACACAGGGTATTAATACATTAGGTAGGATATCTTCACCTGCTATATTTTGTATGTTTATATCTTGGTTCCGTACACGCATGGGGGGTGGTGGGAGGGGAGATCCGGGCTACAGGGGGTCCAGGGAGGGGTCATCGGCTTGCAGAGGCCTGTACTCAGTGCCGGGGTTGACCCTTAGAAGCTTCCCCACAACCCCCCACCACAAAGTGGGGAAAAAAAAAAAAGAAAGGAGAGAGGGAGAGTAAAATATGTAAACGAAAAATACAAAAAATACAAAAAAAAAAATAAATAAATAAAAAAAAAAAAAAAAGAACCAACATACTATAACCAATCTCTCCTGCCAAACAGTGCAATTTAATATTAAGGATGCGCAACGGAGTGAGAGATCTCCTGTTATGTCCCTACCCAAGTGTGGGGGTTTCCATTATTTCCATTATTTACATTCCGTTGTTTAAGTTCTGCTATTTGAGTTCCACTTCTTAGTTCTCGCTTTTTCTGAGAGGCCAGATGGCCCCCGGTGTTACCGACGTAACACTATGATTTAACCCGAAGATCTATGGTCCAATAGGTAGTTAACTGGGCATAAGGGTGTAGGAGCCTGGGTTCCACTGTTCCTTCCGACGTTGACCGTGGCTGGGAAGTGGGCTCGTAGCCCCCACCCTGTTCTGGCAGGCGGTAAGTCCAGAATCCTATGGCAATGGACTCGGTCCAGATGCCACCTCTTACTTATTCTCATTCCCACTCTTTTTCTTCTACTTTTCTTTCCTTTTACTTTTCTCCTTCTATACCTCACTCTGAGGGGATGGGGGGGATGGAATGGGGGCCCCACTGAGACATTGGGAGTGCGGAAGAAGGGGTACCGGACGCATACCCCAAATGCCATCTCTGTCTCCACTTTCGTAACACGCATAGATATTACCTTTCGCGATGGGGATTAAGATAATTTCTCTAAACGCTAAAGGCCTAAACGCCCCTAAGAAACGCCGCCTCCTCTTTAAGGAATTGAAAAGAATGAACGCGGACATAGCTTTCATACAAGAGACCCATCTTCCCAAGCAGGCGCGGTTTCAACTGCGGGACCAAACGTACTTTGGCACATATGAAGCTCGAACACTACGAAAACGTAATGGTGTAGCTATTCTGATCAGACGCAGCTGCCCCTTTCACGTTACAGCCCACGAAGTAGACCCAGAAGGCCGCTATGTTGCGGTCTCCGGCACTTTACACTCCCACACTGTGCATCTTCTGAATATTTATGCTCCAAATACGCCGGATGTCGACTACTGGACAGAACTACGAGATAAGATACTGGGTTTGCCGCATGGCATGATTTACGTAGGGGGAGACTTTAACGCTACTCCTTGCCCAGCTGCTGACAGGAGCTCGAGAGAAGGAGGACCACGTTCACAAGGACGCGGCGGTCAGGACCGCCTTCTTAAGCAATTCATGGATGATACCAGCCTAATAGATGTGTGGCGAGCCCACCACCCAGATACTAAGGGCTACTCGTTCTACTCCGCTCCTCACGGTACTTATTCTCGGATAGATCTCTTTCTGACTAATGGAAGCGGAATGGCACGCGTTGTTGAGTCAACAGTGGGGGATATTTCGTGGTCTGACCACGCCAACGTATCTATAAGTCTGGGGAACCTGTGTATAGCCTCGCCGTGGACGTGGAAACTGAACGCATCCCTCCTGAGGGACCCCTTAATCGCGGAACAGATAAGGACGGAGCTCACGACATATTTTGACACGAATGACACCCCTGAAGTAAGCCCCAGCACGGTATGGGCTGCACATAAAGCGGTAATACGAGGTATCCTAATTAAACTGGCCACAAGGAAGAAACGGCTGAAACACCAACAGTTGGAAACTCTGTTGAACCGATTACGCGCATTAGAACAGAAACACCAGTCCGCGCCTGACGGAGACTCGCTCGCACGGCTCACCTCGGTACGAAGGTCTATCCGAACGTTATTGCTAGACGACACGGCTAAATCCATGACCTGGACCAGACGCACATATTTTGAAAGCGCGAACAAGATGGACACTTTCCTGGCCAGAACGCTACGACCTAGGACCCACAGGCCACATATAGCGTCTATTAGATGCTCGGACGGTAAGACGACGTCCAAACCCAGCGAAATAGCCGGAGTCTTCAAGGACTTCTACAAACAACTTTACAACCACACACCTGAGAATGACTCGTCAGAGCTTGAAGAGGAACGGAACATCCTTGCTTACCTCAACGGCTTAGGGATGACCAAGCTGAGCAGGGAAGCGGCGTCTGGCCTGGCCGCAGAGATTACGGAGGAAGAGGTGAACAGGGCCATTTCCAGCCTGAAAAGCAATAAGGCACCTGGACCCGATGGCTTTGATGGGACCTACTACAAAGCCTTTCGGGAGGAATTGACCCCATATCTGGTTCGCCTATTCGCAGATTTGCGGGGCGGAGGACACTTGACCTCTGACATGACCCTGGCCACGATAATTCTATTGCCCAAACCGAACAAAGACCCCCTCTGTCCTAAAAATTTTAGACCCATATCACTGATCAACCATGACCTGAAAATCTTGGCTAGGGTACAAGCTGACAGGTTACACCCACTCCTAACCTCACTTATACATGCGGACCAGGTAGGCTTCATACGGGGCAGGCAGCTGTTTGAAAACACCAGAAGGAACATCGACTTAATATGGAAACAAGCTACTGCAGCTGCCCCGACGTTGGTAGTATCTATTGACGCGGAGAAAGCCTTCGACAGAGTTCGATGGCAATTCTTATTTACGGTTATGAAACACCTGGGATTCCCTAGCGAGTATATAGCGATGACAAAAGCGATGTACCACAACGTGAGAGCCCAGATACAGATAACGGGTGCCCCCTTGTCTCCGTTCCGACTATTCAACGGGACGAGGCAGGGATGTCCTCTATCTCCCCTGCTGTTTACGTTGGCTCTGGAGCCTCTGCTGCAGGCCATTCGCAGTAATTCAGGGATCCGGGGGGTGAAAGTAGGCGGCGAGGAATACACCGTCTCAGCATATGCAGACGATATCCTCTTGACGCTAACGAACCCGGAGGACTCGATAGCAACCTTGAGGACAGTGTTGACGGATTATGGGAATTACTCGGGTTATAAGGCCAATATGCAGAAGTCCAGCGCCTTACCAATAGGTATACCAGAGGACACAGTGGGAAGGATACGGGACACACATGAAATCCGGATCGAAAGTGGGTCACTGACCTACTTAGGGATCCATCTGACAGCGGACGTTGGACGGCTATACACTGCCAATTATACCCCCTTGATCCGATCGCTGATCAGCGACCTGGAGAGGTGGGTCGACAAACCAATTTCTTGGATAGGTAGGATAAACGCGGTAAAAATGAACATCCTTCCGCGTATCCTTTTCCTGTTCCAGGCCCTACCAATCCAGGTTGCTAAATCTCAGCTGGCACCGCTACAAAAATCAATTGGAGATTTCATTTGGCATAACAAGAGGCACAGAATATCCAGGCAGGTGCTTTACAGGCGCAAAGATAGAGGCGGACTCGGCCTCCCGAATTTATACTTTTATTACCTGGCTGCACAACTGACGCAGATTGCAATGTGGCACTCACCACCCGCCGAGAGGAGGTGGGTGGACATTGAATCTCTGATGGCTGGATCAGATGTTCCCCAATTTACTATGTGGGCCTCCGCTGACTGCAGACCTATAATACGGACGACATCCCCGGCCGTTCTAAACTCCATCCACATCTGGGACCGTAGTAGATCCAGATATGATCTCGCATCTACACCGTCCCCTCTCACTCCAATATTGCGGAACCGTGATTTTCCCCCGGGAATGGCACCGAGAGATTTTAAACACATAGAGAGGACGGGGATACAAAGGATCCACCAGTTGTACCCGAATGGAACCATAATTCAGTTCGCAGACCTTCAACAGGGGGCCCATTTGACCCCCGCAGATTTCTTCCGATTCCTTCAAATTCGTGATTATGCCAGGCGGGCCCACGTCAAAGCTGCAGCTATGAAACGGATGACATTCTACGAGACGATGTGCTTGCGCGGAGTAACTCCCAAAGGATCGATCACGCTCCTCTACGCCCACCTAAGCGAAAAGAACAAGGAATGGGGACACTTGCCGTATATAGATAAATGGGAATCTGATCTGGGTGAGGTACTGGAAGGAGTCGAGTGGCAAGAAATCTGGGAAGCAAACACAAAAGCTTCCATTTGCACCACTTTTCAGGAACAGTCGTGGAAGACCATGCTGCGCTGGTACACTACGCCCATACAACTTTACCATATGCACAAAACGGAAACAGACGATTGCTGGAGAGGCTGTGGTGAGCGTGGCACATATCTACATATGTGGTGGGAATGCCCGAAAGTCCGGACCCTTTGGACGACAGTCAAAGACATACTGATGCAGATCTTCGGCAGGCCGTTGCCCCTGGATCCTTGGACATATTTACTTAACCGATCCGCTGAGGGATGGACCAGGAGAGAACAGACGTTAATACACAAAGTGACCCTAAGTGCCCGCAGAGCGATTGCTACAGCATGGTTGTCACCAGAGGGCCCTGATATACAAACAGTGATCCCAAAAATAAAAGATTGCAGATTGATGGATGACCTGACGGCTAGGGTAAAAGGCTCAGTGGAGAAGTTCAAGAAACTCTGGGAACCTTGGGACAATTGCGTTCTAGGTTCAAATAGAGAGGGGGATGGATAGGTCCCTGACCTATGGCCAGGTGCGGGCGGAAGTGGAGGCGGCGTAGGGATTGTCGTGCGGTGGACTCCCCCTTTTCTTTCCCTCCTCCTCCTCCCCTCCATCCTTTACTACTCCCTCTATGCATTCCTCGTAGCTAGCATTCGATCCGTCCTCCTCTTTCCTCTGCTCAGGGGAGGGGTACTCCCACCCCCCCCCCCACTCACTCTCCTCTCTCTCTTTCCTTTTTTCTCTATCCCTACTCTCCATATGTCTCGTCTTTTTTCCTTTTTCTCCCTAGCCTGATTGACGGGCCGGAAGGTGCAGCGGAGCCATTTGACTTACTTAATTAGCTGACACGGGGCTCCGACGACCCTGTTATCGGGCTTATATAAAATGAAAAACTTTCCTCGATTGAGGGGCGACCCATGAGAGACCCGGGACCGGGTAGTGAAGGGATCTGCCATTATGCCGGACCACGCCTAAGTTTCAACTATATAATGATCGCACACATTGAGATAACCCCTACATAAGCAACACTGGTCAGGAAGCATATACACTGCTAGAGGAACACGTAGGGCAATTGATAGCCCGAGATCGTTGATTTGGGGTAGATTCCTTACAAAGCTGAGAGCAGATGTATTACTCGGACCGATGTTATTACTTGTATTTCCTATTTTGATTTATATTGAGTCTGGCTTCTGCGCAAGCCCTATGTCTATGTTAACCTTGCCTTCAATGTCGAGTATAAAAATAAAGAATTTAAAAAAAAAAAAAAATGCAAGTAGAAAATATTAGATATTCTAGCTCTTTTTATTGGTAGAAAGGTTTGTAATGATACAAAATAAGCTTGATGTTCCTGACTTTTTTACGCAAAGACTACTATAGACGTAGACTTCTATTCCAATGCACCAAGTTGGAAGAATTTTCATGTTGAAGAATTTACTTTAAAAAGCACTCCAAGCTGCTGATCGAGACGGACGCATGTCGGATGAGCTCCGACAATCACCGCTGTATTTTGGCAATTTCAAGCCCCTTACCACCGCTGGCAAATTGAACCACAGGTGCTAATAGTGGTCATGGGCCGCAAGCTGAAAAAGCAAAAGCCCGACAAGCCCAAAGCGGGCATGGACATAGGGGATCTACTCTGGCAGGCCCACGAAGCATGCAGGCCCAAGATGGCCGCCGACATGGACGGGTACTCAGACTCCTCGGAGGAATCAATACTGGGGATGGGATCCGCTACAATCCCCCTCCCACCACGGCCCCAGACGGCTCCAAAGAATACTGACTCGGCTCCGGTGAGAAATGCCACTCTGAAGGAGCTACTACACGGCCTCCAGCTCACCTTGCAAGCCGACATGATCAGGGCAGATCTAACGGGCCTGGTGGGCCGCTTGGGGACAGTGGAGACGACAGCAGCCGAACAAGCCCAGACAATCACCACTCTCTCAGGGGAAGTACGGACCCTCCAGGCACCCTCCAGGCACAGCAAGCCACCTTGGAACAACGCTTGGCAGTGATGGAAGACCGCAGGCGCCGAAATAACCTCAAGATACGGGGTGTCCCAGAGGCGATCCCGGACGCAGAACTCCCGCATCTGGTGAGGAGGCTGCTAGGGTCACTACTTACGCCCAAACAGGCTAAAAGTACTATGACTGACGGGATCTTTCGCATACCGAAGCCTAAAAAAGCCCCCGAGGCCACACCCAGGAACCTGGTGGTCAGATTCAGCAGCAGCAGGGAGAAAGCAGCAGTGCAAGCAGCAACCAAAGGGAATTCACCACTCTCCTTTGAAAACATGGCACTCAAGTTTTACTCAGACCTATCTGGGGACACCCTGAAATGGAGGAAAACTCTCCAACCACTCACCTCACTGCTGCGCACCCACGCTATCCCATATCGCTGGAGATCACAGCGGCTACTCCACATCATGAAAGAGGACTCTGTGCATGCCGCCCGGCCTGAGCAATACCACTAATACGCACACATGGGACCCCACTAGAGTTACCCCATTTATCCCTCAGAGGGCCCGCTCGGATGCCTATGCGGTGGCCACAACATGAGGTGACGCAGGACCATCCAGGCTCCAAAGGTACATCACCCACTAATTTTTCACCCACGGTTTGGGGTTCATATGAATTTCCCTTTCCTTATGTTGTTTGTTTGCTAGATTGTACATAGTTTATAATTTTTCTTCCGAGCTGACACCCACGGTCCTATATAGCACACACAGGGCCGGCGCGTCCAAGATTTCGGTGACCGGCAGGAGGGAAGCGCTCCCTCCTGCCAGGTCACCTTCTGGACCCCCGGCGGGCGGCAGTGTTCTAATGAGAGGCGGCGAGGGAGCTCTAACCTGTCTGCTCTTCTCTCGCGCGCCGTTTGCTGATTCTGCGGGAGCCGGAATATGACGTCATAATCCGGCTCCCGGCATCAGTAGACAGCCCGCGAGGGAGCAGAGCAGACAGGTTAGAGCTCCCTCGCCGCCTCTCATTAGAACACTGCCGCCCGCCGCACTGAAGCCCCACTGGACCCCAGGGACACATCCACACCAGCTCTCCAGGT
The DNA here is from genome assembly GCF_036172605.1 of Pelobates fuscus. Lineage (NCBI taxonomy): Eukaryota > Metazoa > Chordata > Amphibia > Anura > Pelobatidae > Pelobates > Pelobates fuscus. The sequence goes on along the minus strand of NC_086318.1, from coordinate 385,749,249 downwards.
AGGGAGGCTGGGTGGATATTATTATTAATTTGTGTGTGTCTGAAAGTGTATGTGTGTGTGAGTGAGTGTGTGTGTCTGTGAGTGTGTGTGTCTGTGAGTGTGTGCGTGTCTGTGAGTGTGTGTCTGAAAGTGTATGTGTGAGTGTGTGTTTGTCTGTGAGTGTGTGTGTGTGTCTGTCAGTGTGTGTTTTTCTGTGAGTGTCTGTATGTGTTTGTGAGTGTGTCTGTGTATGTGTGAGTGTGTGTATGTGTCTGTGTGTGCCTGTGTATGTGTTTGTCTGTGAATGTTTCTGTGTGTGTGTGGCTGTGTATGTGTTTGTCTGTGAGTGTGTGTGTCTGTGTATGTGTTTGTCTGTGAGTGTGTGTCTGTGTATGTGAGTGTGTGTATGTGTCTGTGTGTGTCTGTGAATGATTGTATGAATGTGTGTTTGTGAGTGTCTGTCAATGAATGAATGAGTGTGTGTCAGATCAGTGAGTCTGTGTCTGTCAGTGACGTCTGTGTGTTTGTCATTGAGTGTGTGTGGCTGTTAGTGTGTATACACCACTGAGTGTAGCGTGGCAGAGCGGAGCGCAGTACAGGAGCTTCTGTTTCCTGTACCCGGCCAGACTGAGAGGAGGTGCTCACTGAGAGAGCACTTCCTGTCAGTCCAGCCAGGTACAGAAAACTGAAGCTCCTGTAGAGGGTCTGCTCCGCAACGCTACAAGACAGGTAGGAGGCACACACAGAGAGGGGAGGGGAGAGAAAAACCAAGGGACAGGGAAAAGAGGGGGGATGGGGATGGGAGAGGAACACTAAGGGACGGGGAAGAGGGAGGGGCTGGTTAGGAGGCACATAGGTGAAGATGTTAATTTTAGAGGGGGGCGGAAAAATTCATCTTCGCCTAGGTACCCAAAAATCCTTGCACCGGCCCTGAGCACACAAACACACACACCTCACCAGAGACGGCTGGGCCCCCCCTCCCCCCGCCCCTCTCTCTGAGCAACTCGAAACTATGGCGACACAACCAAGCGCAGTAGGGCGACCCGGCAGAACTAATCTCGGCAGATCTAGTCTCCCCTACGTCCCCAGCAGGACCTGACAACTGAATACATACCGGGTCCATACATAGTTCACTAGACGAGCTCCAACAGCCAGGATGGTAGAGACCTTAGGTTACACAACCACTCAGTTTTTTTTTTGTTTTTTTTTTTTAAATTCTTTATTTTTGTTGCGCAAAGGTGAACAAACAGTTATGTCATGCCACAACAGCAGTTGACACAAGCAGCTTAGTACATGGTTGACATATGAGATGGTTTTCAGATAAAACTTGCACATTTTTTAAAAGGGGTAGTGTGAAACAAGGGAAAACATCGCACAGTTATACAATATGTAGTTAGTAGAGTAACTTAGTGGCAGTCGCTGCTGTTCAGTATGCACTGAACACAATACGTATAATAAGAAAACTTTAGCTAAGTAGGCTTTTAGAGGAGCTCATTGCTGTATATCAAACTAAGGTTTGCCAAAGTTAATTTATCAGCGTCGTGGTGCCTGTGAAGCATAATGTTAGATTAACAGTGATACTCATTTTCCTGTTTGCGTTTTCTTGTTATCGGGCAGGCATTAACAACCAGCTCATGTTATCACGACAGGCATATTATCATCATACAGTTTGTGCCATGGCAGGTAGAGGATCTGCATACTGTTATAGTAAGGAGCGGGGTAAACGCTTAGTCAGCATGAGTAAAAAAGTAAGAATTGAATAAATAACAAAAAATTTAAAAAATAAATTAAATTAAATAAAAAAAATAGTAAGAAACAAAAAAGAACACTACTTAATAACAACAGAGACTGAAGCAAACATTTGTTAACAGAGGGTATACACAGGACTAGTAGTGCTCCATTCGTGTTCTGAAACATAACTCGTTAAGGTGTGCATTACCGTCTGTCCTCTGTCAGGTAAGTTTTTCCGGGTATTGCTAAACAAAAGCTTATGTGTATGCCATGTCTCAACAGCATGTTCCCACCATAGAGTAGTAAGACAACATTGGCACGACAGTGAAGTACAATGTATTTTTTGTTCGTAGCAACGGGAAGACATTGTGTGTAAACTAAGAAAACAGCGGTACTGGTCCAGGATCGGTGTATAAGTGTCTGGGTGGGGGGTGATCTGAGTGACTCGTGCAGGACAATTCTTATACTTGCCGGTAGTTAAGATTAGCAGCTGAGGGGAGGAGGGGGTAAGCGAGCCAGCTGCGCTCCTATAGAAGTTAGTTGCTGGGGTCGTAATTATGGACACGTTAATGTGCTGGTCGTTGAACTCCCTTAGCAGATTATCTACTAGGTGTCCCGATGTGGTGTGCGGTCTGTTTGTCTCGCTAGGCTAGCCGGTGCTGCTTAGGTACCTGGTCTAGGTGCGGAATCAATCTTATTATAGCATTACTCGGGAGTATGCGGGTGTAAGCAGTAACCATAGTGGATATATGGTGTATAACAAGTGAAGCTAAGGTGGTCTTGGCAATATTTAACGGGGAGTGGATATATCTCAGCATCTGATTCCCCCTTTGTGTTCGTTACTCAATTCCTGGTGTGTGTCCCCTTCTCGCCAGCTATGGAGATAACGTGAATTACGCTACCTAAAACCTGGGAGGTGTCTAGCTATTGGTGGAGAGTCTACGGGCCGCTCCGATAGACAAGCAACCCTGTTCTGATCAAGTGTAGTGGTACAAACCGTGGCTTTGCGACTTGTTTGGCCTATAAATTAGCGCATTGTGTAAGGCAGAAATAAGCGTCCCCGGGTGTGTCAAGGCCTAATAGGATGGACATTAGAGTGTAGGGAGGCAAGTGTATCGTTACCAATGTGTCATGTTGCATCTAATATAGTGATTGTAGGAAGGAAATCAATACATATAAACAGACTTTTGAGTCCCGGCATAAACGTGCAGAAGCACCATGACCTGTACAGCGAAGGTGGGTCGCTCATCGGCAGGACAGTCCAGGGTGTGGGGGACCCGTAAATGGCCACTTGGACTGAAGCCCTCCATATCCGCATCAGGCTCTGTAACCGCTTGCGGCAAGAATGTGGGGGCCTCAGTGTCAGGGTTTATGTCCCAATCAAGAGGTTCCCACAGGCTGGGGTGAGTCTCCGGTGTGTCAGGCTGTGTCTACGGTGTGCTTCAGATTAGTTATCGTTAGGGAACAGTTGGGAATTGTCCGTTGAATTGGAGCCCACCGGTCGGCGAGTATGCTGAATCGCGGCGGGGTGTGTAAGGGCCACAGCCAGGGGTGTTTTTGTGCGGTCCTTGAAACAAATAACCAGGAAACAACAGTTGGGTAATAGTCCAGCGGCATGTTGAGTTGCCCTCTGGGAGTTTTGAGCCCTGCCGGGCAGTTCATGGTGCCGTGCAGGTAAGTGGAAGTGCTTGTAACCCCTATTCATGTGGTGATCGAGGCGTAGGCGTCTGGCGTATTATTACTAGGCACAAACGTGGCAATTTGTGCCGGGTCCCAGCTGTGAGTTGGGGAGGTATGGCCTTGGGGTCTCTCTTGGGAGTGTGGGACCTTTGGTAGGCCCAAGGTTCGCAGGAGGTTCGCTGTGTCCCGAGTGTCGTGGATCTGGTGCGTTTTTCCCCCTTGTTGTACGAGGAGTGTTTGGGAGGGTCACCAGCGGTAAGGTATATTGTGTCGCTGGAGCAAGGATGTGAGGGGCCGCAGCGACCTGCGCCAAGCCAGGGTGCCTCCAGACAGGTCAGCGTAAAAGGTCAGGTGCATGTTCTCAAACTGCAGCGGGGTTTTATCGCGGAGGGCAGCGAGGATCGCCGATTTGTCCTTCCCATTCTTGAAGGTGATTATGGTGTCCCTTGTGGCCGTGGCTGGGGCCCTGGGAGGTTTGGGGACCCGGAAAAAGTCTGTGGGTGTGATGGGTTTAGCTTGGTTGGAGGGTAGTATGGCCGACAACACTCGTTTTAGTGTCCGCGGCAACTCCGCCTCCGGCATCTCTTCTGGAGTCCTATTGGGCAGCAAAGCGCCATTCATGGAGTAGGTTCTGGCGTTGCAGATCTTGTACAGCAGCCTGTAATGAGGATATGTGCTGTTGGTTATCTTGGGAGGAGACATCCAGTGTCGATATGCGTCCTGTCAGGCCCTGTAGCTCGCCTCTCAGAGCAGTAACGTCCGTGAGGATGTTTTTCTGCAGATCTGCTAGCAAAGCTTTTAATACCCCAGTGGTTACCAGGTCGGCATCCATGTCCGCCCTTGGTTTGGTAGGATTCACCTTCTGCTTTGGGGCTGGAGCTGGGGGGTAATCATCCTCTGCATCCCCAGAGCAGTCATCTGAATAGAAATCAGAGCAGCCTCCGTGGAGAGTCGCCATGTTGGATTCGCCCGTCCCGCGTGCTTGCCGCCACATGTCTCCAATTGTTAGCCCCGGAGCAGGTTTGTCCGCCGTTGTTTTTTTATTCTTCCGACCCATGGAGCTAGGAGTGTTCCCCCGTTTGTATAGTTGTCTTTGGGGGTGATATGTGTGGTATTTAGGCTCGATTTCTCATTTTTCGCTCGGAGCTTTAGGATTGTGCGTCTGCTTGCCTCGGCAGTCAGGCCCCGCCCCCAACCACTCAGTTTTTCACTCGACAATTAGATAGACTAGAGTAACCTGAAAAGCATTACATACTATTGAGAACACGGGCATCTTACATAGTCTTGTCTCTTTTAAGCTAAGCTAGTTGCAGGACAGTACTTGGTTATCGTAGCTTTGTATCTTTACATTATTTATCAGACCTGTCTACTGCTTCGCCTTATTTTACACGTGACTAATTGTATATTGCTCTACATGATGCATATTATCTGCGCTTGTTTCTCGAAAAAAAAAGCCGGGTTAAACAACACACTACACAAGGCAAGCTACTTACGCCTGTTTCTAAAAAGCCTCGACAAACTACATACTGCATAATACTACAAAGGAGGCATAGTTGCTCCACAGTGTAATCAACTACTGCTACTCTACAACACGTGCCAACACACCATACCTACACTAGCATAGATGCTCTAACAGTAAAAGAGAAATGAAAGAATGGGCAAAATGACCACCACACATAAAGCTATGTGAAGGTGGGAGATTGCTCGTTCAATGATCTGTACCCCTTTGGTAATGGTATTTGTGGGGAAGAGGAAAGCGTAAGTTTTAAAACAAAAACCTTTTTATGTTTGTTATGGAAGAAGACGTGGGTATTCAACCTTTAATAAGACAACTTATACTAATAGTAGTGAGGTATAAACCTGGCTCTACTTATGGCCAGGAGGGTGGAATTTCCCTGGTAGGGTAAATTCGTGGGTGAGGTACGTACTCACAAATACTGGTCCAAGCTCATGCAGTGTATGAGTACCTAGAGATCAGTAGGGAACACAGGTCCCTAATGATTATGCATATAGTATATCAGACTTTATCATCGTATAGTGGCCAGAGGACTGGCCAGGAGGGATATGGGCTAGAGTATGTGGGGATAGTGAGTAAGCCTAGGTGGGTAAGGTACCCTTGGAAGGGGAGCAGAGTGGTCACTAAAGTGGGCTGTAGGCACTGGTGTGAGAGGACGGGCAGAGGAAACCAATGGCCAATTCTGACCGTGTATACATGCCCCACAGAGCGTGAAATAGTAGCTTGTTGTCAGATGGACCCAAAGGATATGTCCATCCCTCACCCTTAATAGCCCTAGGATAACTAGCTGTCTCCCCTGAACCTAGGGGACTATGACACACTACCTGCTGCTTCAAGGCAGCCTCAAGGTTGTCCCTGTTACTCAGCCCCACTCGCCCAGGTGTTCCTAAAGAATGAGGTATACTGCAAATTTGCTAGAGCCAGAACCAAGGAAACAAAAGGAAAAGGAGGAGGAGTAATAATCAAAGAAAAAATCATAAAGTTAAATCAAACCGGAGTGCATCGGCATTCTGTAATGCTCACTGTTCAAAGCTCATGCCGTAGATAAGTGCTTAAGGATCAGTAGGAAACACTGGTCCCTGGTAATTATGCACCTAGTATTTTAGCAACGTGTAGTGGCCCGAAGGCTGGCCAGCAGGGCTAGTGACTTGGGTGTATTGGGATAGTAAATAAGCCCAGGTAGGTAAGGTACCCTTGGAAGGGGAGCAGAGTAGTCACTAAAGAGGGCTACAGGTACTGGTGTGAGAGGACGGACAAAACAAATGGCCAGTTCTGACAGTGTATGCATGCTCCACTGAGCATGAACTGATAGCTTGCTGTCAAGTGGACCTGAAGGACATGTCCATCCCTCACCCTAAGTAGCCCTACGATAACTGACTGTCTCCCTTAAAGTCAGGGGACTATGAAACACTGCCTGCTGCTTCAAGGCAGCCTCAAAGTAATCCCTGATACTAAGCCCCACTCGCCCAGATGCTGCTAAAGAGTCATGAGATCAAATACAGGAATGCTTAGAGCCGGAGCAAACGAAAAAAAAAAGGGGGGGGGGAGGAAAACTAAACAAAGGAGGAAAATAACAAATACAAAGTTAAATAAAACAGGAATGCATCGGCATTCTGTAATGCTCGACGCGCGTTTCGGCGTAACAACGCCTTTGTCAAGAGCTGAGGAGGTCTGCCTACCTGCCCGTGTTTAAAAGATGACGAAGCCCGCCTTGTGGGAACCCGCCCGCCAATCGTCGACGTCGGCCCCGCCAACGCAGACTGTCCCACGTGGGGGGCGGGCTGACAGTCATATTTGGTGGAATTGTAACCTATGGCCACCTTCTGAAAGACAAAAATAGTCAAGAGGACATATGGGAACTACACATCTATTTGGGACTCTAGCAGCCAAAATACACACTTAAATAGGCTTCACAGACTTATATGTACTGTGTGACCCCCCCTTTTGAGATGATTGTAGCCCTTCACCCTTATTTCCACAGTATATGACGGGGATCAGATAGGATGATGCTATTGAGAGGGGCGGGTCTATGCGAGAGACTGACAACTGACTGTCAGCCCGCCCCCCACGTGGGACAGTCTGCGTTGACTCCTCCCCTCGTTTCCCCATTGGACCGCAGTTCATTTCCGGATGCCGGGAACATGACGCAGTATCGTGGGCGGGGCCGACGTCGACGATTGGCGGGCGGGTTCCCACAAGGCGGGCTTCGTCATCTTTTAAACACGGGCAGGTAGGCAGACCTCCTCAGCTCTTGACAAAGGCGTTGTTACGCCGAAACGCGCGTCGAGCATTACAGAATGCCGATGCATTCCTGTTTTATTTAACTTTGTATTTGTTATTTTCCTCCTTTGTTTGGTTTTCCTCCCCCCCCCCCCCTTTTTTTTTTCGTTTGCTCCGGCTCTAAGCATTCCTGTATTTGATCTCATGACTCTTTAGCAGCATCTGGGCGAGTGGGGCTTAGTATCAGGGATTACTTTGAGGCTGCCTTGAAGCAGCAGGCAGTGTTTCATAGTCCCCTGACTTTAAGGGAGACAGTCAGTTATCGTAGGGCTACTTAGGGTGAGGGATGGACATGTCCTTCAGGTCCACTTGACAGCAAGCTATCAGTTCATGCTCAGTGGGGCATGCATACACTGTCAGAACTGGCCATTTGTTTTGTCCGTCCTCTCATACCAGTACCTGTAGCCCTCTTTAGTGACTACTCTGCTCCCCTTCCAAGGGTACCTTACCTACCTGGGCTTATTTACTATCCCAATACACCCAAGTCACTAGCCCTGCTGGCCAGCCTTCGGGCCACTACACGTTGCTAAAATACTAGGTGCATAATTACCAGGGACCAGTGTTTCCTACTGATCCTTAAGCACTTATCTACGGCATGAGCTTTGAACAGTGAGCATTACAGAATGCCGATGCACTCCGGTTTGATTTAACTTTATGATTTTTTCTTTGATTATTACTCCTCCTCCTTTTCCTTTTGTTTCCTTGGTTCTGGCTCTAGCAAATTTGCAGTATACCTCATTCTTTAGGAACACCTGGGCGAGTGGGGCTGAGTAACAGGGACAACCTTGAGGCTGCCTTGAAGCAGCAGGTAGTGTGTCATAGTCCCCTAGGTTCAAGGGAGACAGCTAGTTATCCTAGGGCTATTAAGGGTGAGGGATGGACACATCCTTTGGGTCCATCTGACAACAAGCTACTATTTCACGCTCTGTGGGGCATGTATACACGGTCAGAATTGGCCATTGGTTTCCTCTGCCCGTCCTCTCACACCAGTGCCTACAGCCCACTTTAGTGACCACTCTGCTCCCCTTCCAAGGGTACCTTACCCACCTAGGCTTACTCACTATCCCCACATACTCTAGCCCATATCCCTCCTGGCCAGTCCTCTGGCCACTATACGATGATAAAGTCTGATATACTATATGCATAATCATTAGGGACCTGTGTTCCCTACTGATCTCTAGGTACTCATACACTGCATGAGCTTGGACCAGTATTTGTGAGTACGTACCTCACCCACGAATTTACCCTACCAGGGAAATTCCACCCTCCTGGCCATAAGTAGAGCCAGGTTTATACCTCACTACTATTAGTATAAGTTGTCTTATTAAAGGTTGAATACCCACGTCTTCTTCCATAACAAACATAAAAAGGTTTTTGTTTTAAAACTTACGCTTTCCTCTTCCCCACAAATACCATTACCAAAGGGGTACAGATCATTGAACGAGCAATCTCCCACCTTCACATAGCTTTATGTGTGGTGGTCATTTTGCCCATTCTTTCATTTCTCTTTTTCTTGCCTCCGGGATTAAGCCCCCTGTACCCCTTGTAACCACTTCAGAGCTGGGGCAGCTGGTTCCCTCCAGCACCCTATATTCTCTGTCTCCTTCTCTCTAATTGCTCTAACAGTAATTAGCAACTAGCATCCTTATTTTGTTTTATTTTATTTAATCTCACTCGGACAGCACACCTAGTTGGTTAAGCTTGCAAAATATAAAATGTGTGCGACCTATCATGCCACTGTCTGAATATTGTGAAAACTTGTGATACGCTGATGTGGCGCCTACCAACAGAATGTCTATTAACTTACTCGATATGTTAAACATGTATTACTCTTATTTCCCTATATAAAAACAAAACTGTGTACTGTCATATCAATATGCCTATAATGTTAACATCACAGTTTACCCTTACCTCGCTATTACTGTTGTGGCATAGCGAGAATGCTTGTTACCCTCATGCACGTCAAAAATAAAGAATTTAAAAAAGAAAAAGCACTCTAGTCCTCGCTAGTTACATTTTCCATGCTTTCTATAAGACTTTTGCTCCTGGAAAAAACGTATATATTTTTTTTCTGTGGATTCAGTCCAATAACTGTAATTTTTTTTCTGTCGTTCTCCAGGGATCAGCCCGTTTATCCGCATTTCCATAATGAACAATTCACAGCAGTTCAGACAGGTCTATTGGATGGCTTCCCAGGAGACATACGGTATACTTTCGCTACATTTATGTAATCTCATTCTTACTTCCAGCAACTGAGGACCCATCTCCTCACATTGAGGCTGATGTTTGCTTTATTTTGGTTTGGAAGACTCCTGCCACACTGCCCCCCAGCTCGTGCACAATTACACCAAATCTGCAATATTAACCCTTTTAGCATCCACAGAGGTGAAAAAGGGACAGCACAGTCAACATAAAAGAAAGAATGAATTATTGTGCATGCAAATATCAAATACCAAGCAGCGCCGGTACAAATGAACGTCCAGATATCTTCATTAGTTGGATAGACTTATTAAGAAAGCAGGCTTCGTGCTGTGCAGTGATTTTGCATTGTGCATTTTCCCTAAGTGGTTGAAAGGGTGATATAATGTCCCCTAATGCATTGACAGATAACCTTCAGAACTATAGCATTTCAGTGTGAAGCTCAACCTGTCTTACTGCAAAAGAAGTCATCTTTACCCTTCCGAGGCATGTTTCTACAGCGGGTGTCCTGACCTCATTCTTCTACAGAACATGCAAGCAGAACGATTTTATTTATGTGAAAATGATTTTGAAACAGATTAAAACAAATAAGTAGGCTATAATTTATTAGATTTATCAAATAGTACTAGATATCTTGTGACTGAGAATGGTCTAATTATGTTATTATTACAGTCTAATTGTCACTTCGAAGAGCAACCATGCTATTCTAATGACAGGGTAGCCTAAAATGAGCACAGGAGAAAAGGACGATGACAAAAAACAGAATAATTTTATTTATTTTTTTATTGCAATTAAATTTTACTGTGCACAAACATAATGTAAACTTTTTCCTCAATACCATATCTTTCATTTCATTTAGTATCGCAAATTAAACTGACCCACCTCCAAGAATACACAGAGCGGATAGTGAAGCAATTAATGTAAGGAAAGCAAATTAATTTCTAGGGTCCGAAAGAGCGCGCCATACACCTGCCTGTGTAATGACAGTTTTAAGATGAGCCCTTAGAACAGGCTTCCCCAAAATGCGGCCCTCCAGATGTTGCTGAACTACAACTCCCATGACTCTCAGCCTATTTCATTCATAGAATCATGAGAGTTGTAGTTCAGCAACATCTAGAGGGCCTCAGTTTGGGGAAGCCTGCAAAAATGTTAAACTTGCGTAGCACCTCGAGGGATAACCTAGTTGGGCCAGCATTGCGCTAGTATCCTGTTGGTATATGTAACAAGTACACCATACAAGATCGAGCGCACTCACTCATCAACTAAACAGCAATTTCAAAGCTCACAGAATCTAATAGATTTTTTTTTTTAAAACCTAACGTAGGTTTAGTTACAGTAGTTACTCATCTTCTCATCTTGTAGCTTGCCCAATTTTCCTGTGGGATATATCTACAACCCCTTTTGTGCAGATCCAAGCATATTCCTGCTATAAAATAAATATTGCTTATACATATACTTGGTGCGGGAGTGCTAATTACCACATTTGTCTTCTTTGCTACAATTACAGCAGATAGGTTAAATAAATGTATCTTAAAGAATAACTGCTGATCTGTTTTAATGGGACACTCCAAACAGCTTGTATACAAAACTGTAGTTGAAAATAATCTTCTTCATAAAGCTAGTTATTTAGTTTGAAACATGCATTGCACATACAAACATTCAGCTTGTTGACAAGCATTTTATTTATTACAAAAACGGAATACTGGCACACACGTTAAAGGAAGATGCCGTACAAAATAAGGTTTGAATTTACTTTTCACCTGTTAAAGTGCAAATGTTACTTTGTTTCTATGTTTCTACGTAAAACCATTGAATGAAACATTAAAAATGATCTATAAATTCTCCTAACTTTTTTTGTTTTTTTGTTTGTTTTTCAGGAGATGTTCTGCTTTCTATTCAAGATTTAGAGACAATTACATTATAATCTGGTTCAGATGAAGCACACGCAGGGCAAAAACATTACCAATGAAAACAAGAAATAGAAATATTGTTTCATTTCTCATTTTCAGTGTGTGCTTTTTTGATGTTGACTGCCAAGTGCAAAGGACAGAGATAATAACAGTGATTGACAGGGAGCTAAGATGGCGCCAACCAGTTGAATGATAAAGAGGTGCAGATCTCTAAATTTTAGTTTTATTTTTCTCAGCTTAAATATATATTTGTTAAATATAGGGATAAATAAACATTATAATAAAATTCATGCAAAGGGACAGTTCCCCTTTAAGAACATTTAAAGGGACTCTCCAAGCCCTATAAACAGTACAGCTTATCGTAGTAGTTATGCTACTGTAAGATGTAATATCAAACTTAACATTTGATTACTACATCTCTTTTCATCTAGAATTGGAGCACCCACATTCAGACTCTGTGGACAACCAGTGCATGTTCGCAAGTACTACACAAGACAGATAAGTGGGAAAAATAAAGAAAGTACGGGGGACTTAAAGTTAAGCTTTCAAAAACCACCATAGCCACGACAATTACTTCGGTTGTTATAGTGCTTGGAGTGTCCCTTTAACATGACATACAAACAGTTTTTCGTGCTTTGCTTTAAAACATAACATTAATAATTATGCCTTTAATAGCAAGATACAGTATCATTTCTATTCCATGGCTTCAGTCATTTAATAACTGATAAAAAAGCACAATATTCAATGATAAAATATTATACCGCTCAGGATTAACAAAAGAAGCATTATGCTACCGTCAAATGAATTCCATATTTTTAAATATTAATTACTGTGCAGAAAAAGATTTAAGCATATTAAAATGTAAATTATGCTAATCCTTATATCAGATTACTATAGAGCGTTTTAATTTCAACGCACAATACAAAAAAATCTTTTTTGTGTGAATGGTGACAGCAATATCTTCATTAACAGAAGTGTCTTCAATGTCTAATTTAGCTGATTAATATTCGAAAAAGAAAATATGTACTGCCCTAGCTCTCCTTACAGATAAGCCAAGGATGAAGCTGCACTGTGTGTTCTGCGTCTGTGTTGAAACCCAAATGATCAGTAGTTTAATAAATTAGCAGTAGTTTAATTTAAAGAATTAATGTGTAAAGTGATCTTTCAAAATGAGTTTAAAGCTGTGATATATATTGGAGTGTATGATGCCGCATTTTACAAATATAGCATTATTTATCTGGTTATGCTTTATTGAAGAATGCTTTATATCCTAATACCCTTGAGGAGATGCTAGACAAAGGACTGTGCAATCACTTATTTTATTTAAAATGTAACTGTCATGCTACATAACATTATAATGTGAACTATACACTGAGCTAGCAGAAATGCAGTTTTATGTATAATTAAAGGGACATTATAGGCACCAAAATGACTTTAGTTTAATGAAGCAACTTTGGTGTGTAAATCATGCCCCTGCAGTTTCACTGCTCAATTATCTGTAATTTAAGTGTTAAATCACTTTGTTTATACAGCCCTAGTCACACCCCCCTGCATGTAACTTGTACAGCCTTCTAAATACTTCCTGTAAAGAGAGATCTCTTTAAACTGCCTTTATTGCACATTCTGTTTAATTAGAATTTCGTATCCTCTGCTCTGTTAATATCATTCTAGACCCTGAAGGAGACTTTGTGTGTAACTAAAGTTCAATTTACAGACTGGGATGTAAAAATGTCTAAAGTAAGTTAACATCTGACTGAAAATTACACCATTTCGTTTCATGCAGGCTGTGTGTCACTTGGCTACGAAGGCAGATTATCAGCATCATAGGGGAATGCACTCTGCTTGAGGGAGCAAGCCCACCCCAATAACAGGAAAAACTATTAACGTGTTTAGCCGCAAACTCTCAATGGGTATGTGTGACCTGATTGCTTTTGCAACAGCCAATCAGAGTGCATCATTAGACAAAAAAATACTTTCATGAATCTAGAACAGTGATTTTACAAATTACGTTGGCAGAAATTGGGTTTAATATGCTTCCCTTTGGAGAGATGTCCCACTTAATATTCAAGTATTACCATTGTTGTAACTAAATAAAAAATGCAGATCAGTTGTGGTAAGAAAAAAAAAAACAACCCAGTTTTCTCTTTGCATGACTGACACATCACGCTCACAAAACATGACAACATTGCGAATCACAATGAACATTCTGTTATCATAGTGCTCCTAAAGCTTTTTATAGCTCAGTGCGCATGGAGTATGCTATTGTGTCGTGTAGGTGGTTAATAGGATAATTTCCAGCGCAGTAATATCACCGAGATTTCTCTATTTTCATACTTAGTATGTGCTCTGTAAACTGGTGTAGGGGCAGAGTTAAAGCTGTTCAATATAGTTGAGGGAAACAGAGAGTTTCTCTCCACAGGAATTTAATAGATTCTGTTTTCCTTCATGAATTATTATTTCAATTCTCCTGTACTCAATCTTTGGATAGCTCTGCAGTCTCTCCGGGGAGCAATGTCACAGCTCAGAGTCTTCAAACTTAAAGGGACACTCCAGGCTGGAAATGACTTTTATTATCAATATATATATACACACACACAAAATACACAATCCAGCGCACTCGTTCATTCATTAAACAACAATTTAGTGCGTTGCATTGTGTATTTTGTATGTTGTATAACTTGGCCCCAGCAACACCCTATAATGTATGCATGTTCAGGTGAGTGCAGCCCTAGCCATCTTTGGTTTCATTTATTTATATATATATATATATATATATACATACACAAAGAATATTATATATAATATATACTTGATGATGTTTTGGTTAATGTCATTCAATTATAAGTACTGATCCATATATTTTTTTTTCATATATCTTTGTTTATAAATTTGAACCTATATTATTTATTGTATCAATTGAGGTTTAGCCATCAGTGAGCGAATGCTTGGTCTGCAGCTCACAGTCATACATTGTAAATACCAAAACATATATATAATCTAAAGAAAAAAAGAACGCAAATAGTGTAACACTGTATGTCACCAGAAAAGGGGTGAAGTAATTATTGTACTCACAAAGGTACAATTGACAGTAAAACCTTTATCATTTATGACCTTCTTTCTCTTCCATCCGGTTCAGTACATGGAAGGAAAGGAGAGAGACAAACACATAGTGTAGCAATATAAACACAATTAAAAGGTTTATTAAAGTTGTACTCACAGGATAAAAGACAAAGTCAGGCACATAAAATCTCACTCTTTTCCTTGACCTGGGTCTTAGCCACAATATTGAGGATCCTGTTTATGGTTGCAGTATCCCATTGATGAATCTCTTCTATCTTAGTTTAAATGGTGTGGCAATTTCATTATCCTTTCTTAGCTTAAATTATACCTCTAACCTATGTCTCTGTGCTGGATTTTTATAATTATTTTTAATCACTTTATGGTTTTCACTTTTTGGTGAGGGTTTATTCACTTTACATTATCAATGCTTTCCTATGGGGATCTTAACTCACGCTGGACTCCATGAGGACACCCAGCGTGAGTTCAATGCGATTTTCTCACTGAGAATTGTGGAAGCGCCTCTAGTGGCTCTCAGGGAGACAGCCACTAGAATCTGGATTAAACCCGCAATGTAATTATAGCAGTTTCTCTGAAAATTGTATATTTTCAGCTGCAGGGTTAAAACTAGGGGGTAAAGATATATGAAAGTTTGGGATAGTCTGCAGCTGCAGATCCTCTCAACTTAAATATAGTCACCAAAATGACACTCCAGTGGTGTCTGAGGCTTAACCCCTTTTGATTCACAGAAAGGAAAATATAATATCCACATTCAAAACAGAACAAAAAGACTGCCTATAAATGTTGATATAGTCTGGATAATGTGGAAAGCTAAACACAATATTGAACTATCTAAGGACCAAAAGTACACTGCAAGACAATGCTAGACCTCATGTGGCTGGAGTGTGTCAGCAGTTCCTGCAAGACGAAGGCATTGATGTTATGGACTGGCCCGACCGTTCCCCAGACCTGAATCCAATTGAGCACATCTGGGACATCATGTCTCGCTCCATCCACCAACGTCAAATTGCACCACAGACTGTCCAGGAGTTGGCAGATGCTTTAGTCCAGGTCTGGGAGGAGATCCCTCAGGAGACCATCCGCCACCTCATCAGGAGCATGCACAGGCGTTGTAGGGAGGTCATACAGGCACGTGGAGGCCACACACACTACTGAGCCTCATTTTGACTTGTTTTAACATTACATCAAAGTTAGATCAGCCAGTAGTGTGTATTTCCACTTTAATTGTAAGTGTGACTCCAAATCCAGACCTCCATGGGTTGAAAAATTTGATTTCCATTTTTTTATTTTGTTGTCAGCACATTCAACTATGTAAAGAACAAAGTATTTCAGAAGAATATTTAATTCATTAAAATCTAGGATGTTATTTTTGTGTTCCCTTTATTTTTTTGAGCAGTGTATAAGAGTCAGGGTGATTACTAAAGCAAAGTTGCTTTTCTCTGGCTGAAAAATAACCCTATTAGAATCCCTACAATAAAGGCTTTATTAAGAATTGGCCAAGCTAAGGGGCATCCTAAGGGTTAATTGAATCCAGTTAGAAAGGTAAAGGGAGATTGTCAGTTTCAACAGTAAATGTTCACTGCAATATGTGAACGTAGTTTGATGCAAGGCTGATAGACATCAAAGATAGTGGATATTTGCCATCGGGCATATATCACAAAATTATATCTAGGTATAGTAATGTCTTAAAACAGCACTTATTAACTAGCTGGAGAAAAATGCAGCATAGAAATAAGATACAGCCTCTCTCCCTGTTAAGCTTTCTAGACAGTCAGAGATTGGAAAAAGAAAAGAAAGGTTAAGTGCTTTTAAAATGATACCATGCTAAATGTGCATGGTATAGTACACCAAAGTGACCCTGTGATATAAAGAAAGTAGCCCAACGCGTGTTTCGGTGCACTGCGTGTGCACCTTCATTAGGGGTAAGGGTGCCCTTTGGCTTTGGTTGTGTCGATACATTTTTTCCACTCCATTTGAAAAAACTACATAGATACCACATTTGCCTAGGCGAATTGTAGGAGCTGAATGCACAACCTTCCAGTGCAAATGGCTCCAAAAATCAGCAGTCGGCGGGGCCGGGCCGCCAGCCTGCATGGCAGCAGAACCTCAGGTCTCCTGGCCTGAACCCTGGAAAACTGCTAAAAAACGGCACACAGAATATAATAAAGCCGGATTTCTCTGCATATTACCGAAGAGGAACACATAAGCTATCGGACGATACCACACTGAACCCGGTAATGGAATGGGGACATTGATACTCCTAACTCGGGCCTACGCAACATACTGAGCCTGGAACTGTACAGCACCTGTAGGCGCACAGATAATGGCCCGTCAGGCCAGGGAAGTCCGAATCCCGGCAAATCTTCACTGAAGACAGCAAAGCTGTGGGGGGTGGCCCGGCCCCGCTTCCCCCCCCCCGGCCGGTGGGGGTAATCCCGGCCACATGGGGACGACACACTCCAGGGCGGAAGATACCGCATGGGGCCTATACCGATCCCCTACACAGGCAAAGGCCACCAGACTGGGGCCCGCCTGCAGACTTATCCTAATGGAGAGAGAACGCAGAGGACTACACAAGGGAGACAGACCGGGGCACCTCGTGCTGGCCCTGGCGATGCCAGGCGCCGGACAGACCCCCCCGTGCTAAGCTCCCGGCCGCTAGTGGAGTGGACGTCTGAACCTCTGGGTCTGTGGGGTCCCCAGAGAGCTTTTGTCCCTGATGCCGTGAGCCCGGTGGGGCGGGACTGACGCTGCCCTCCCGACGGACCGGTGGTCGGGGGGATAGCCACCAGCTCCAAATATGTGGCCGGCACCGGGTGAGACAGCAGAGTGCACGCTCCAAGTGGACTCACGTGAAGCTGGGGAGGTGCAGGGAGCGGACGACCCGCGGATTTTGGTGGTTGGGTCCAAAGGACGGTTTGTGCTCCTGAGTGCCCACAGTGTAGCGGGAGACCCGGCTGGCGGACGGGGGCCGGCTGGGGGGGGGGGACGAAAGGAGGTCTGGCGACCCAGGGACAGTGCGATGTTGACACAGTGAGAGACTCCTCACAGACGGCCATGCAGGCCGACACGACGAAAACTGGGCAGACTAGATGGGCCGAATGGTTCTTATCTGCCGTCACATTCTATGTTTCTATGTTTCTATAGTTACCTCATCAAGATATGCTTCCTTACCTCCATATATGAACACTGCATCAGCTCCCATATCCTTAGGGAACTAACGAAACAAGTAGGATCCTAGTTTAGCAAAGTATCAGCTTTGGCTGGGTTCAAACCCTGTATGTTCACACCCTATACTACTGCTTCACAAAATACTGCTCCTTAGTTAATGCATACTCCGCTATAATGCGCTGTACAGGGCGGCAAATTAAGCGATTGCTAGGCTATCACGTTAGGATTTGTTATGCCTAAAACGTTAGACTTCACAAAGGGAAGGTTCCCTGGTGATACATCTCAGACACACCCGTTATGCATATTAGGTTGTTACTTATTTCGTACATTTGATGTTGGTCCCCTACTACCATGTTAGCCTACAATGCCACAGGAATACGCAGTTCATGCTATAATGCCTCTAGGGGCCAAAGATTGATGCTACGTACTCATTGCTGCACACATTATAACTGATTGCTGCATAATAGGCTGTAAAGTTGCTGAATACCGCATACCTAATAGCCGGATTGCTACATAATATAATAATTCACCACAGCTTGAAAACAAATATGCCCCTTATGTCAAAAGTTAGACAGTTTTTATTTTATTTTAATTATTGTACTTACCGCTGCATACGTAATAATTGTTTGTTGCATAATAGGCTGTAAGGTTGTTTATTACCACGTACTTAATAGTCATATTGTTACATCACGTAGTAATCCACCACAGCTTAAAAAACGATTAAGCCCCTTATGTCAAAAGTTAGACAGTTTTTTATTTTAATTTCGTTTAATTCATGTATTTTTATTTCATAACATGCCTACGATACAACATTGGCGGATCCAGGGGGGGGGCAACGGGGCAATTGCCCCCCCCGAGATTCTCCCCTGCCGGCTAGTGCAGGGCTGACATTGCCCAAGTGCCAGCCCTGCATTGTGCCTGCAGACCGGGAGGGAGATCAGTGATCTCCCTCCCCGGTCCGCAGGCACATTACTGACAGCCGACCGGCAGGGGAGGGAGAGAGGACCCGGGAGCTGTTACCAGCAGCTCCTCCGGGTCCTCCTCTCGCGAGATTTGGAGCGTTGCCGCGGTTACCACGGCAACGCTCCAAATCTCGCGAGAGTGAACTCTAGCCCTGGAGCGCGGGCTAGAGTTCACTGGAACCACTGGACCACCAGGGATTCCCCACTGGGACCACCAGGGATCCAGAAATGTCCCCCCTCCTCCTCAATAAAGGTAAGAAGGGAGGGGGGACATAATATATTTTATTAAATACATTTTTTTTATTTTTTTTATTAAAAAGCCTCCCTTCCCTCCTCCCCTCCCCCATACACACTGCCCCCATACACACTGCCCAACATACACTGCCCCCATACACACACTGACCCCATGCACACACTGACCCCATACACACACTACACACACTGACCCCATACACACACTACACACACTGTCCCCATACACACACTGTCCCCATATACACACTGTCCCTATATACACACTGTCCCCATATACACACTGTCCCCATGCACACTACACACACTGACCCCATACACACACTGACCCCATACACACACTACACACACTGACCCCACACACACTGCCCCCATACATACACACACTGCCCCCATACACACAAACACTGCCCCCATACACACAAACACTGCCCCCATACACACACTGTCCCCATATACACACTGTCCCCATACACACACTGTCCCCATACACACACTGTCCCCATACACACACTGCCCCCATACACACACTGCCCCCACACACACACTGCCCCACACACACACTGCCCCACAAACACTGCCCCATACACACACTTCCCCCTTACACACACTGACCCCATACACACACTGACCCACAAACACTGCCCCACATACAAACACTACACACACTGACCCCATACACACACTGCCCCCACAAACACTGCCTCCATACACACACTGCCCCACAAACACTGTCCCCATACAACACTGTCCCACAAACACTGTCCCCATACACACTGCCCCACAAACACTGCCCCATACACATACTGCCCCGCACACACTGCACACCTATACACACACAGTGCCCTACACACCCTGCTGCCCCCCCATACACACATTGCCCCAAACACACACACACGACCCCCCCATACACACAGTGCCCCCCATACACACACTGCCCCACACAGACATACAGTGCCCCCCCATACACACACTGCCCCACACAGACATACAGTGCCCCCATACACACACTGCCCCCTAACACACACACTGCCACCCTTATGCACTCACACTCACTTCACCACTCACACACACACTGCACCTTTCACACACACTTCACCCCTAACACACACCACTTCTCCTATGCCCTATATCCCAGCAGACCCCAGGTAAGTTGTCAAACTGTTCTTAAACGGTATGACTACTTACTCCGGGGTGGGATCCTGGCACTACTGGCACCATAACTACTACACTGAGCTGTAGTGGTTATTGTGCTAGGATTATTTTTTTTAAATAATCTACAAGTGCCCCTCCCGAGATCAGGCTCTGGATCCGCCACTGCGATACAATTGATAAGAAATTGTTATAATGCTACAAGACATGATCTACTAATACCGGACTTGAGCAATACCTCTGCCAAATGTGCTTACCGCACCATACGCTTAAGCAATTATTTGAGTCCATGTGAAACATATACAACCTGGTTTTATTTCCCCCCCCCCCCCCCCCCCCTGTTTTTGTTTTTTTTTTGCAAGGGGGTACGCCTGAGAAGGGTTTACGTGGTGATTACATTAGATATCATTAAGTTTATCTTATTCGATCTTACCCTATGCTATTTAAGGTTTCCGATCCATTCGCAAGAAAAATTGATTACAAGTGGCTAAAAATCAGCTCATACAGTGACCAGCAGCGCATGAACGCAGCACTGAACTCAAAAGCTTAGGTAGTGACATCCTGTAAAATTATACTGGACCTCTGCGTAGGCACCAGCTTCTTAAATGATTACTTTTCAACACAATGAGCCTCTGCGCAGGCAACACTGCAATTAATCTTATGAAGAGCCTCTGCGCAGGCAACAGCACACTTAATGGCAGGTTTGCGATGCCTTTATGTGATACCAATAAACATATTTAAAACAAAAATCAGCAGTCTTACTTTTTGGTCTAGAGTCTGAAATTTTCATCCATGGGGTTTGTGGGCTTTGTAGTCCAGCCACCACCCAAAGTTCTACTCTGAATAAGATGTTAGCAGCCATATTGTGAAGGAGGCTGTGGTCCATGTATAAGCTCACTGAGTACGGAGACAGACTGGCAGGGGACCACCTTGCACCATACCCTATGCAATAGGCATATGTTGTTATCATGTTCTTTTAAATAGTACATCTATCTTATCAGATAGAGGTCAGGATTAACCAGTTAGCTATTTTATTTCTAATATGATAGATCATGAAGTATCCATGTATTGTAATTTTTATCTTATAATACTGGTACCATTAGTGATAGGGTAGGGATGCCAACTTTGGCCTGGGGGCAAGTACAAACTAATTACCTTTCTTGAAGGCACCAGAAAACTGATCTCTGTGTGGACAGTCCTACTGAAACTGTGAAAACGATATATAGGTTAGACAGACAGAGGCTGCTGGCGTTGGTAGGTGTGACATAATATATTCCTGTTTCCTCCATCAGTACGAATACTGGTGAATACTGCCACTCTCAGAATAACTCCCCCAGAAAACACACAATGCAACAGTAATAATGAATACATACCAATTAAAATGAGATGAATAAGCAACTATAAAAGGGAACAAAGAAAATAAATCATGGCACAATACATTTTATTATGCAAAAGAATAAGGCAAATCACAAACATCAATGCGCATAGGCATTCAACGAGCAGGGCTTCCTTCTCTGATTGTCGAAGCACTTGTTAGCGGCACCGGCCCAGTCTCTGTGGACATCTAATAGGCACTGTCTATCCTTTGAAGTCGTGGCCATTTGATCTGCAGGCTGGATTCTTTAATGTTGGAGGTGGACTATGAGGTGGAATTATTTAGCTTTTTTACGCTGATATGCCCTTGTGTGCATATTCTTTGTCCATTTCCATTGGTGTTTGTGAGTGTTATTTTATTTATGTCTTGTTCTTTTGTGTAATACATGTATTGTGCCACAATTTTTTTCTTTATTCTCTTTGCCTTTTATATTTGCTCATTCATCTCATTTTAATTTATAATATATTAATTCATAATGAAAATATCCCTGTTTATCTACTCCAGTAATGTGCCAACAGACATTCCATCTCACCTCTAGTTGCTTTTAATTGGCAGTAAAATGGTGCTATGAGACTGTAGCCCATAAAACCTGTATGCAATCGCCTGACCCTTACCAGACTTTCCATGCTTGGGAACCACTCAATGGGTGTCCACTGAAAGAACAGCACCCACTCTTTGTGGCCATATCACAACGCAGTGTCCTTTTTCTTTTTTTTTTTTTAAAGGAACACTGTGAGCAACATATAAACTTTATAGAAATGAAGTTGTGATGTGCCGCAAGGACCATGGTGTAAAATCGTACACTTACAGTTTAACCCCAAAGTCTCCTCTGCAGTTCCTTTTTTTATGAATTGGGAGCTACTGATTGGCTTAGCGTGCTAGTTAATCACTCTAAGCCAATCAGCCCAACACCATTCCCAGTCTTCTGTTCTGAAAATGTTGAGAAGGGGGGAGAGAGAAATGGTGCCGGAGAGGAGACTTTGGAGTTAAACCATTCATAAACGGTTAAAACCCTTAGATATAAACCAGCACCGAGGACCTCCCTGGCACCATAACAACCTAATTTTTATTAAGTTGTTATGGTGCACAAACTGTTCCTTTAAATTTCTCAGTATAAGGACCACTTTTATAAATATAATCGCATTCACAGCTAAAACTCCAGATTGAAATAATCTTCATTTTCTACCACACCAGATAGCTTTAAAACATTTGTTTTAAAACTTCTGACGATTCACTTTTATTTCAAGAACATTATATGACGTAAAACTGAAATTATTTTTTTCACATCAAATGCACTTTGTTTTTTTTTATCTGTTAGTCTATGTATTTAGTGAGAAAATGTGAGCGCATATAATTTTTTATTTTTTTTTTACAACCATTAGAGACTTTTTATGTGTTTTATTGGCAACATATAAACAAACCAGTTTTCTCTAAACAAAAGGCAGACTGAATTTGTTTTATGGAACCTTTTCTAACAGATGTCTACTGAGATAATGAATATGCAAAGCAATTTTACACTATAAGACTCCAGCATATAATTATGTGATTAACAAATTATAGATTTTTACAAAGTGTATTGTTTTGCAGTTTGAAGGGTGCATGCTTATTGTTGGTATGACGTGCAAGTCATTATTTTGATATGATTTGTCAAAAGCACTGATTAACCCCCTAAGGACACAACTTCTGGAATAAAAGGGAATCATGACGGAATATATCCGTCATCTGTCCTTAAGGGGTTAAAGGAAAGCAATGCAAATGACATTCTTTTATTTGATACTCATGATTGGATTTTGTTGAGCTATAAACAAGAATATATACATGGCAATTTAGCAACAGATGGGGAATTGCTCAGCTAGGCCCAAAATTTAGTAGGCCTAAAATCTCCACATGGCATATACAAGCACATGTATCTGTTAGTTAGTTACACGTAGTCAGGAAACTGTCATCAATGTACTGAGCATGTGCAAGAACTGAAACCACATTCCATTTTCTCTGACATTCCATACTGCCTGTCTATATAAAGTAATCCTGTGTATCCTGTTTGCTGATTGGTGTATAGTCTATAAAATGCCTGTACTCCATGTGCTCAGGGCTCAGACATTTTGGACATGAGTTCAGCTGAGACCCGATCGGTGAAAATAAAGATCTTTGCTTCCTGAACTGACCTGCATGCGAACTCTGTCCGTGGCTTCTTCATAGTTCTGTTATTACAATACCATCCATAGAATAACTTTTTGATACATATTTGCAACATGACTTTTCTAGCTCACAGCTCAGAGAGTCTAATATTCCAATCTATATATAGCTGCTAATATTAGGTGCTCCCGAGCTAATGTCCGCCTGCCACAGCTTCACAAGTCATTACAATGTGATAAAACGTAAGTAAGGTATAGTTACTTCTATGTCACAGGCGATTGACATTTCTGTGTTATTTGTGGATTTATTTATTGTATTAGTATGTTTATTTGCTATATCCCAATGAGAACAAAATTAAATTGATTGCCCTCTATGCATTGTTTTGTTTGTCTGTGGCTTAGATACATGAAAACGCAACAGAAAAGGAAGCCACTGGGTGATGGAAAGTTAATTAGGAAAATTTGAATAAATTATGTTTTACAAAAATATAAGCATATCCCAAGACTAAGACTAAGTTGTGTCCTACAGTGCACAGGTCGCTTGTAGCCTCTTAAATTGAGTCTGATGTAGAACATACAGTTGGATCCTAGTTTTCTCCTGACATATCCCTCTAATAATGAATTGCACATGCATTTATTATTGTATGATCTGTGAGTGGTATCATGTGCATTTTAAACTACTCCTGTAAATGTTCTGCATATGTTCTGTTGCAGCTTACAGGTTCACATCACAAAGTGCTTCCAGATTTAGAATTCACTAAAAAGAATTGCTCTTGATTGCTTTATTACGTAGCCAGACTTGCTAAGAACTGAAATAGTGCATTTAAATATAGAAGCACATTAAGAAATTCCCTGTGCTTTAGATATCATGCTCACACGAAGAAACTTGTTATTTGGAAATTCCAATTTTCTACTAACGTTGCAAAACTAATAACTATCACAGCATAAAAATTCTGCTTAATACACTGTGAAGTGTCTAAAATCCCTAATTTGATTTTTCAGACTTAAAATTTTTTTGTTGTTTTTTTAAGTAACGCTGTATTCCTAACATGACAGTGTTTCTCTGCCCTCTCCTCACCTCGCGTGCTAATTGGTGAGAATTAGATATACCCTTATTATTGAATAAACCATATAAGAATCAGCTGAAATCGGCTTCCTGCGATGGCCACCTCACCTGCAGCCAAAATAAAAAATAACTTTCTACATTTCTCCCTCAGGGCAAGACTTTATTGGTTACCACTACTATTGTTACTATGGATTATTGTTACCACATTAGTGGAAACTAATTTAAGAATAGAAAACAATTCATAAAACAATACGCAGCTACCTACCTTCCTCCAGACACACCGGAGTATCACTTGGCCTCCAAGCAAGAGATCCATTATAAAGCTGAACGCACATCTTCTTTGTAGGACCTTTGAGCTTGTAGCCATTTTGGCAGTGGAACCGTACAACCGAATTTTCAAAGAAGACTCCTATGCTCTGTGTCCTGTATCCGTTCTCCGGAACCTCCGGGACATTACAGGTATTAATATCTTCAAAACCTAAATATAAAAAAGTGCACAATGTGATTTACCATCCCTCCGATACAAACCATTAAGATTTAGCTTCATACCATTCACTAAACCTTGATTGCCAAATGGGTGAGCAACAAATCAGTAACAAGTTAAGTTGGCAGAGTTTGAGATATTTAAATTCTAGCACAACTTGTAAATTCAGAGGGTCAGCGGATCACAAGGCCCTGTTTGAGCGTTCAGAACTCGAGATGTGACAGGGATAACTGCTTACTGCTAGATGAAGACATTCTCCGACATTTGTCTGCTTGTTGAAAATAAAGGTTATTTGTAGTTAAATAAACAAACATTACAAAACAGTTGAAATATATGATAGGCCCTAAACTATTTCTCCAGGAAAGAATAGTGCTTGATCATTACCATGCTGTGATCAGAAGTTACGTTTATAGAAAAATCAATACAATAAAAAAAACGTGTCAGTGCAGCATAAGAGAAGAAACTTAATCTCTAAACCTTTAGAGAAAAGGAGACTATTGCAAACATCAATTCCACGGAATGTAGTTTGAACAAAATTTACAACTCTCTACTTGGCACAGAAAGCCGTACTTTCTCATGGATATTGGATAATGTAATACATGTCCCAAAAGTATCAACTAAAACCAAACTATATATATATCTATAACTATAACAACTGAAATAAACTGCCCAGATAAATAATGTAATATATATATGTATGAATATATAAATTATTTTGTTCTCCTTGAGCTATACATCCACTAGAACATTGTACTTTCCTATAGACCCAAACTATATTTATATAACTATAACAACTGAACAGATAAATATAACACTGATATCCCCTATCCAGGTTACAAATTCTCTTTGGTAGATAATGGTGTAACATTTAACATATAACATCTGCATCATCACATTAAAGAGACTTGGGTCCATCAAGATCAGCCTTCCTCACAGCAAAACCATATGTGAGGAAGGCTGACCTTGATGGATGCAAGTCTCTTTTTAGCTATGTAACTATGTAACATCTGTCCTTCCCACTAGCTCTGATTATTTCACGTGACAATCAAACTATAGTGGAATTCACTATATATTAATTCATAAGACTGCTTACAGCACTGTAATCTGCGAAGCATACCAATTTGTAAGAAATAGGAGGTGTATGGGATACATGAGTACAATGACCTAGGTGACACATACATTTACATCTTCGTTGTGGTGGAATCTTGGACATAACAGTAGAATACAGTTACAGCTACAAAAGGAAAATAACTGTACTGACTTAGTCGTCTGATTTGTGTGTTAGTTATGCAATAAACCTTGTGTGCCCTTGTACATGCGCTGGGATAAATGTATGCACAGTCATGAATTCAGAAAGAAATGGATGCCAGATTAATTGCTACGAGGACCAGGGAAATGCCAGCTACATGATACATTCCAATGCCACAGAAAGAACTATACAACGGAATTAATTACAGCTAGGAAAAGGGAAATGTAATACACAGCTCAGTATCTACTGAATTAAAATATATTTCATCCACACAGGGGTGTCTCTATGTTTTTGGGTATTAAATCCTTTTCCTAACCTAATTAAACGGTAAAATAAAAATTAAATATCTTGGGTTTTAATGCCCAAGTGAAACACTGCACCACCAGTTATCAATGTACAATGTGTTTTTCTGTAACCTTACATTCATCATCTTCTCTTTGTTTCCCTTATTTTAACCAAAGCCACTTCCAGGGCAAAGCCCTCTAGAACACCTCAGACAAGGCTACTTCCTATACTGATAGCCAGACTATTCCTCCCACCGACTCACACTACTTCAACGTGGTCATCCCAACTTCTTCTGAGTGCAACAATGTCATCATCACTATCACAAGACCACCCATAGCCTCATTTTAGGGTAGCCCATCCTCTATACAATCTTTGACACATATTTTGCTCTCCCCTGAGAAAGATTTTACATTAACCAAAGGCACTACACTGTAGCAAGCTAACACATGATTTAAACAGATATGTGTTAAAGGACCACTCTAGGCACCCAGACCACTTCAGCTTAATGAAGTGGTCTGGGTGCCAGGTCCCTCTAGGATTAACCCTTTTTTTATAAACATAGCA
This sequence comes from Pelobates fuscus, assembly GCF_036172605.1. NCBI lineage: Eukaryota > Metazoa > Chordata > Amphibia > Anura > Pelobatidae > Pelobates > Pelobates fuscus. The sequence continues at coordinate 385,722,181 of NC_086318.1, read as the reverse complement.
GTTTCAGAGAAACTGCTATGTTTATACTGAGGGTTAATCCAGCCTCCAAAACCTCTAGTGGCTGTCTCACTGACAGCGGCTAGAGGCGCTTGCGTGATTCTCACTGTGAAAATCACAGTGAGAGCACGCAAGCGTCCATAGGAAAGCATTGTAAATGCTTTCCTATGCGACCAGCTGAATGCGAGCGCGGCTCCTGCCGCGCATGCGCATTCAGCCGATGACGTCGCAAGGAAGAAGGAGAGGAGGAGGAAAGCTCCCCGCCCGGCGCTGGAGAAAGAGGTACGTTTAACCCCTTCCTCCCCCCAGAGCCCGGCGGGAGTGGGTCCCTGAGGGTGGGGGCACTCTAGTGCCAGGAAAACGAGTATGTTTTCCTGGCAAGAGAGTGGTCCTTTAATGATGGTGCAAGGCAACCATTTATGAATATGTGGCAGATAAGAATTATTTTTTTATGTGAAAATTAAATTTTAAGGGATTGACATGCAACCTTTCCCTGGTTCAAATGGCCATCATCAGAAGATCATATCATTCTTTATATTCACCTCCTTAAAGGGGGTCAAGCAAAGACACATGAAAATCCCAAAAGGGTCATCTTCTAAAAGCAATGACTTGATAACTAAAAAAAGTGGGTGAAGACCATTGGTGGAACTGACCATCGACTTTCAAGGAAAGTCTTTTTGATCAGTTTAGTCAGAGTTTCTGAGTGAAGGTTGGCAAAGTTCCTAGATTTTGTAATTAGGCCTCCACCTACACACATTGGATTTGGTGTGGTGGCATTTTGCATGGCGACTGGTCATCTTTCTAACACCTATAAAGTGGAGATAAAGGGCAAATACATGATAAATGGGATTAAGGATCATTTTACTTATTATTGTACAGGATCCACCTTACAGCTTAGGGAATTGGAGATGCCTTCTCCAATTAATAACTTTCATCTCAAAAGAGCAGTCACATGCTGTCTCCCTACCCATCACGGTTTCTGTCTATGTGCCCACTACTTCATATTTGGATTTCATCCACTCAAAATCTGGTCAGGCAAAACCCCTTCCAGTTACCTGTGTACACAGTAGCCATTCATTAACTTCCTTATGGCACATGACGGGGAAGGAGTGGGTGTGAGACTGCAGGTCAATCTTAATGTTTGCAATTCTACACAGGTGCTGGAGAAATAGGGACTTTCAATATCTTCCCAAATTATAGGGGATTTTTGGACCTCTGCACATTTTTATATCCAGCCTAATGTACGCAATACCCTTATCGCTTAGTTATTTAATAGTTTATATTTTTTTTACAATGCTGTTTTCATGGGCTATAGTTTATTTATTTCAACTCCCATTCTCCAAAGAGATAACCTGGATTCCTTGAATATGCTCCTAATTGGACAAATCCAGGGGACACCTGGATGCAATTATTTGTTTGCTAATAGTTTTTATTAAATGTAATATTTGACAAGACAGAAAATTGCATCAAAATAGCAATTCTGGGCCAATATCCATCTGCAGATTTGTTTCCAAATATATATTTTGAGGTTTTTTTTCATTCAAATTGGCTATTCTACCCGCCATTCAGATGCACATTGAGAAATTAGGAGATAACCCCAAGCTGTTTAATTGCTCCCAGCCTATATCCGTTTGATTGCTGCCAGTTTGTATTACGTCGTGATGCATTAGCTACAGTTGATATTTTGTGGTTCATTAAGACTCCAGGGAAATATTATTATTATTTTTTCATTTTTTTTTTTTTTACAAAGTGCTGCATCCCAAGCTGATTTATGTGTACACAAGCAGGAAATCAACGCCTGCAGCGAACTCCATAAGAAAGCTAAATTTTCCCCAGTGGAAAGAATCTTGTTGACTTAGAAGTGAAGAATTTCCAATAGCTGTGCCTTGATGTGTTTTCACCAGGCGCATAATGCTCCCAGACTCCTCTAAGAGAGATGGGGAGGGCTGGCAACCAAGAGCCTGCGGGGGGTAAGTACAAACGAACCAACCCACCCTCTTTATCACTTTATATGAAAAAAATAAAATCAATGCTGTGTAGCTATATAGAACAGAACAATATTGTAGCATAATAGCAAATAAGAACATATTTTACTGATACTTATGTTCTCGCAACTCTTATATAATGTAGCAAATTAAATAAAATGGATGCTTAAACATAAATACAAGATTATATCTTCTGCTATCCAGTCAACACAGACATGTGTGTTTGGATTGTTTTTAAGTAGGCTTTTTATTGAATAAATACACAAACAAGGTTCACTCACTCAACTAGGAATTATGGATACAGAATTGACAAGGAGGTGCATAAATATGTTAGTGCATTGACCTGGAAACATAGGCCCTCACACACCATCTCTCAAATTTACACATCTTCATAGTGATGCATATCAACAGCCAGACACGTACTCACTGACACATACGAACACACAAACATGACAGATGCAAAGCCACAAAAACTTACATCCATACATACATCAGGACCTAAAACAACAAACGTACATACTCATGTACATGCACATACACAGAGACTTACACATGCATATTTATTTACAGATACACACACTACCCTTGCATCCTATTTTTTTTTTTTTTTTGTAAATCTTTCTTTTATTAGAGACATATAAGATGGGGTACAGAAGAGAAATTGGGGGAAATGTTCAAGTGATTTACAGTATAGGGTTGATACATCAGTCAGCGAGATGAAGTCACATTTCCAGAGTTACGATGCCTCATTTTTTTTTTAAAGGAATTTTTTCGTAGTTAAACTTTAGTTTGAGAATACAAGCTGCGGATCATAAGAACCAGTCAGTGATTCGCTAAATTATTAAAGACAGACATTCGGGAACACATGGGTAACCAGTTAGCTCACCATTCAAAGCAACACAAGAGTTAAAATATATGCAGGCACAAGACAAGTAATGCTAATGACCTCGCTTGGTATGTGTTATCCTGACAACAAAATTAGTAGGCTAGTTTTAAGTTATTGAGGCATATACAGAGCATGTTCATTTTGTTTAGCTGAGTGAGTGAACCCAGTATAAACAGTAAATTACATAAATAAATAGCATGTAAGCTTTTGCAGGTTAGTCCCGCTTATCTACCAGGGTGCTCATACTGATTTATAAGTATATTAGTAAGTCTCACTGTTTACATAAAAATCATAGGAGTTAAAGTAAATTTGAAAATAGGCGAACATTTTCATACATGCTAGTTTCAGTTGTAGCATAAAAGTACAAACATTAACAGATTACTTAACCTGCACCTATCTGAACACTAACAGTGAGGAGTAGACATGCTAGCTGGGGACTCAGGCTACTACCAGGGCTGCCATCAGAAATTTTAGGGCCCCTGACACAGATCAAGATCTGGGCCCCCGGGGCCAGCCCCGAGTCCGCCCACAAGGATGAAGTGTGTGTGTGTGTGTGTGTATAGTGGATGCGGTATGTGTGTCATGGATGCAGTGTGTATAGTGGATGTAGAATGTGTATAGTGGATGCGGTATGTGTGTCATGGATACAGTGTGTATAGTGGATGCAGTATGTGTGTCATGGATGCAGTGTATATAGTGGATGCAGATTGTATGTTTTGTGTAATGTATGTAATGTTTGTATGCATGCATTAGATGCAGCGTGTGTGTGTAGTGAATGTAGGTGTGTGTTTTTGTAGTGGATGTAGTGTGTATAGTGAATGTAGTGTGTTTGTAGTGAGTGAAACGTGTGTATAGTGAATGTAGTGTGTGTGTGTGTGTGTAGTGAATGTAGTGTGTGTAGTGCAAAGTGTGTTTAGTGAATGTAGTGTGTGTGTGTAGTGCAAAGTGTGTTTAGTGAATGTAGTGCGTGTGTAGTGCAGAGTGTTTAGTGACTGTAGTGTTTGTAGTGAGTGCAGAGAGTGTATAGTGAATGTAGTGCAGAGTGTGTTTAGTGAATGTAGTGTGTGTGTGTAGTGCAAAATGTGTATAGTGAACATAGTGTGTGTCTGTAGTGCAGAGTGTGTTAGTGAATGTAGTGTGTGTGTGTGTAGTGCAAAATGTGTATAGTGAATGTAGTGTGTGTGTGGAGCAAAATGTGTATAGTGAATATAGTGTGTGTCTGTAGTGCAGAGTGTGTTAGTGAATGTAGTGTGTGTGTGTGTGTGTAGTGAATGTAGGTGTGTGTTTTTGTAGTGGATGTAGTGTGTATAGTGAATGTAGTGTGTTTGTAGTGAATGTAGTGTGTTTGTAGTGAGTGAAACGTGTGTATAGTGAATGTAGTGTGTGTGTGTAGTGAATGTAGTGTGTGTAGTGCAAAGTGTGTTTAGTGAATGTAGTGTGTGTGTAGTGCAAAGTGTGTTTAGTGAATGTAGTGCGTGTGTAGTGCAGAGTGTTTAGTGACTGTAGTGTTTGTAGTGAGTGCAGAGAGTGTATAGTGAATGTAGTGCAGAGTGTGTTTAGTGAATGTAGTGTGTGTGTGTAGTGCAAAATGTGTATAGTGAATATAGTGTGTGTCTGTAGTGCAGAGTGTGTTTAGTGAATGTAGTGCAGAGTGTGTTAGTGAATGTAGTGTGTGTGTGTGTAGTGCAAAATGTGTATAGTGAATGTAGTGTGTGTGTGTGGAGCAAAATGTGTATAGTGAATATAGTGTGTGTCTGTAGTGCAGAGTGTGTTAGTGAATGTAGTGTGTGTGTGTGTAGTGAATGTAGTGTGTGTAGTGCAAAGTGTGTTTAGTGAATGTAGTGTGTGTGTGTAGTGCAAAGTGTGTTTAGTGAATGTAGTGCGTGTGTAGTGCAGAGTGTTTAGTGACTGTAGTGTTTGTAGTGAGTGCAGAGAGTGTATAGTGAATGTAGTGCAGAGTGTGTTTAGTGAATGTAGTGTGTGTGTGTAGTGCAAAATGTGTATAGTGAATATAGTGTGTGTCTGTAGTGCAGAGTGTGTTTAGTGAATGTAGTGCAGAGTGTGTTAGTGAATGTAGTGTGTGTGTGTAGTGCAAAATGTGTATAGTGAATGTAGTGTGTGTGTGGAGCAAAATGTGTATAGTGAATATAGTGTGTGTCTGTAGTGCAGAGTGTGTTAGTGAATGTAGTGTGTGTGTGTGTGTAGTGAATGTAGTGTGTGTAGTGCAAAGTGTGTTTAGTGAATGTAGTGTGTGTGTGTAGTGCAAAGTGTGTTTAGTGAATGTAGTGCGTGTGTAGTGCAGAGTGTTTAGTGACTGTAGTGTTTGTAGTGAGTGCAGAGAGTGTATAGTGAATGTAGTGCAGAGTGTGTTTAGTGAATGTAGTGTGTGTGTGTAGTGCAAAATGTGTATAGTGAATGTAGTGTGTGTGTAGAGCAAAATGTGTATAGTGAATATAGTGTGTGTCTGTAGTGCAGAGTGTGTTTAGTGAATGTAGTGCAGAGTGTGTTAGTGAATGTAGTGTGTGTGTGTGTAGTGCAAAATGTGTATAGTGAATGTAGTGTGTGTAGAGCAAAATGTGTATAGTGAATATAGTGTGTGTCTGTAGTGCAGAGTGTGTTAGTGAATGTAGTGTGTGTGTAGTGCAGAGTGTGTTTAGTGAATGTAGTGTGTGTGTGTAGTGCAGAGTGTGTTGAGTGAATGTAGTGTGTATGTGTGTGTGTGTGTGTGTGTGTGTGTGTTTGTGTAGTGCAGAGTGTGCTTGTAAGGATTCAGTGTGTGTGTAAAATAGGGGGGAAGGGGAGTATTATTTTATTTATTTATTTGTGTATATTTCAATTTTATTCCCCCTCCCTGGTTCTTACCGTGCCAGGGAGGGGGGAGATCGCATTTCCTGTTGATCCAGTGGCATGGTGGAGGGAGCCAGCCGCGGTACATTAAAGAGGGGGCCCAGCAGCACACACTGTCTTCCTTTCCAGCTCCTCTCTGACTAACTCTCACGAGACAGGCCTGCGTGCCCGTGGCAACGCTCTGGCAGCCGCAGGAAAGTTAGACAGAGAGCAGCTGGAAAGGAGGACAGAGTGTGCTGCTGGGCCCCCTCTTCATCGTACAGGTAGCAGGGGGCCCTCTGTGCACATATACATATACATATATATATATATATATATATATATATATGTGCTTCTCTATGACAAGCGTTCAGCGTCGACATGCAGAGCATGGAGATGTTGAATGTCAGTGCTGCACATTTTGCAACACTGACACAGGAAGCGCCTAGGTGTTCCTAGGCAGCAATGTAAACACTGCATTTTCTCTGAAAAGGCAGTCTTTGCAGCAAAAACCCTGCAGTGGTAGACTATACTCACCAGAACAACTACATTAAGCTGTATAATATAAATTAAACTGTAGTTGTTCTGGTAACTATAGTGTCCCTTTATGTTTGTGCGTGCAAAGGGTGTGAGTGGAAGGGGCTGCAGAGGGTACAGGGGGGAATAGAGGCTGTAGTGGGTGCAGAGGAGGGACAGGATGTAGTGGGTGCAAAGGGTAATAGGAGCTGCAGTGGGAGCAGTTGGGTAGCCCACTAGCCACTACCAAAAGCGAAACTCTACCATTGCGCACTGTGCAGGGGGCAGGAGCTGCAGTGGGAGCAGGGGGGTAGGGGATGCAGTGGGAGCAGGGGGGTAGGGGATGCAGTGGGAGCAGGGGGGTAGGGGATGCAGTGGGAGCAGGGGGGTAGGGGATGCAGTGGGAGCAGGGGGTAGGGGATGCAGTGGGAGCAGGGGGTAGGGGATGCAGTGGGAGCAGGGGGTAGGGAATGCAGTGGGAGCAGGGGGGTAGGGGATGCAGTGGGAGCAGGGTGGTAGGGGTGATAGGGGATGCAGTGGGAGCAGGGGGTAGGGGATGCAGTGGGAGCAGGGGGTAGGGGATGCAGTGGGAGCAGGGGGTAGGGGATGCAGTGGGAGCAGGGGGGTATGGGATGCAGTGGGAACAAGGGGGGGTAGGGGATGCAGTGGGAGCAGGGGGGTAGGAGATGCAGTGGGAGCAGGGGGGTAGGGGGGATAGGGGATGCAGTGGGAGCAGGGGGGGTAGGAGATGCAGTGGGAGCAGGGGGGATAGGGGATGCAGTGGGAGCAGGGGGGTAGAGATGCAGTGGGAGCAAGGGGGGTAGGGGATGCAGTGGGAGCAGGGGGGTAGGGGATGCAGTGGGAGCAGGGGGTAGGGGTGATAGGGGATGCAGTGGGAGCAGGGGGGTATGGGATGCAGTGGGAGCAGGGGGTAGGGGATGCAGTGGGAGCAGGGGGTAGGGGATGCAGTGGGAGCAAGGGGGGGTAGGAGATGCAGTGGGAGCAAGGGGGGGTAGGGGATGCAGTGGGAGTAAGGGGGGGTAGGGGATGCAGTGGGAGCAAGGGGGATAGGGGATGCAGTGAGAGCAAGGGGGGTAGGGGATGCAGTGGGAGCAAGGGGGGTAGGGGATGCAGTGGGAGCAAGGGGGGTAGGGGATGCAGTGGGAGCAAGGGGGATAGGGGATGCAGTGGGAGCAGGGGAGTAGGGAGGATAGGGGATGCAGTGGGAGCAGGGGGGGTAGAGATGCAGTGGGAGCAAGGGGGGGTAGGGGATGCAGTGGGAGCAGGGGGGTAGGGGATGCAGTGGGAGCAAGGGGGGGTAGGGGATGCAGTGGGAGCAAGGGGGGTAGGGGATGCAGTGGGAGCAGGGGATGCAGTGGGAGCAGGGGGGTAGGGGATGCAGTGGGAGCAGGGGGGGTAGGGGATGCAGTGGGAGCAGGGGGGGTAGGGGATGCAGTGGGAGCAGGGGGGGTAGGGGATGCAGTGGGAGCAGGGGGGGTAGGGGATGCAGTGGGGGTAGGGGATGCAGTGGGAGCAAGGGGGTAGGGGCTCCCAAAACCCTCCCAAACCTTACCTCTCTGGTGGTCCTCTTCTGAAGGAACCTCACAATGCTGACACGCTGCCTGTAAGTCTGCTCAGGGCAGCTCCGCACAGCTCACTCTGCACTGTGACTGGTGATGTCACTTCCTGCAGAACCAGCCGCAGGGAGCTGCCCTGAGCAGTTACAGGCAGCTCAGTGAGGCTGTGTTCTGAGACAGGCACACTGAGGGGCAGCCTAGTGGGGTCTTTGGGAGGCCCCTTAGCTGCCCCTCAGTGTGCCCTGCACGGAGGACATGATTAGTAGCAGCAGGGGCCCGCGGACGGCTGCTGAGGCCCCTTGCTGAGTGCAGGCTGGCTGGGGAGATTGTTTAACTCCCCAGCTCAGCCATTACTTACTGCAGCAGTATGTGGGGCTCGGGGCCCCCCAGGACCGCCGGGCCCATGACAACTGTTATGGTTGTCATGCCCTGATGGCGGCCCTGGCTACTACCATCAGGCCTATCTATACGTTGGGCCTAGAATAACATGCTGATCTGAAAGCTAAATTAGTACAGTTAGAACCTTACGACAATTAGCATGCTAGCTAGATCGTGGCAGTATTCACTCCTGTGGTAGTTGTGTGCCTGTGCGGTAAGCTCAACTCGGCAGGTATAAATGATTTAAGTCCCGTCTGTTACTGCATGTGGCTCAGAAGAGTGTGCCCGCTGTGTCCCGATGTGTATAGGCCCCTGCCCGCAGAGCTCTGGGTTGTGTGCGGCCAGGCAATCCGACTGTTCAAGGCTGTCTGCAGACATGTACCTGTCAGCAGTGTCGTGGGTGTTTGGCTCAAGCACTGGGCAAGCGGATGGAAGTCCGTATGGTAGTGACTCGTGTATTTCCCCCATCAGGTGTGCAGCTGCTCGGTTATAAAATTTCCCGGCGTTGTGGTGGCCTCGCTACCATGAGCCACCGGCCTTCAGCCTTCAGCCTCAGCAGGCGCTCGTGCCCTTCCGCCATGGATCCCATCAGCAGGATCGTGGGCCCCAGGTTCCGCCAGATCGTGGTCGTCTCCCAGGTAGTATGGCAGGCTGCAGAGGGATTCCTCTTGATGAGCGCCCAGCCCAGAAGAAGGGCGAGCGGCCTCATGGGTAGTACGAGTAGGGCGGTATGCTGGGTCTTGCTTCCATACTTTCTCCGGGCTTAGGAGCTGCTTTATTGCGTGGTTCACTACACGTTTGCCGCCTTGTGCTCCAAGCCAGTTCCTGTCTGTTTTCTGCCTCAGGGTCTGCAGGTTGTTCACCGCGCGCGTGGCCTCCGCCATCTTGGCTGCGGGTCTTGGGCCTGCATGATGGTCAAGGAATGCCTTCGATTTCAACTGGAAAGCATGGACCGGGATCACCCCCCCGGTCCGGTGGGGGGGGGTACAGGGCCGGGTCGTCCGAAGTGCCATATGTACGACAGGCACCGTTGGGCAGGATAGTGAAGCGGCGGCCGTCCACTTCACTCACCGCCAGGTTGGGTCCCGCTCAATGCTGCAGTGAACCCACCTCCGGGGGACTGGAACTCCTGGAGCAAGCCTCTCCCCGGCTCCGGTAGCCCATATATACTGCGGGTTGGGGTTGTCGGTTGCTGAATTGCGTTGAAATCACGATTTTGTAAAAGGAGCCTGTTGTGCAGGAGCTGTTGTTCCCTGCGACCGCTCGGCTCGGCGGCCCGGCCCCGCCCCCCTGCATCCTATTTTTTGCTCTCCCTAAGATAAAAGGCTAATCCAGACATGGACCCATTGCTTACTGTGCCTAGAGAGGTATCAGCTATACCTCACCAATGAGGCCTAACAAGGCTAAAGCAAGGGTGTGATGATACGGCCCTGGAGTCTCTGCCACGGAAGGTGTAGGAGTTCATGCACGTTACTGTTACGGTTTCTTTTGCTAACCTGTACTGCTAACCGCTATACTAAGCACTAAGACCCAGTATTTTGAGTCGTGTATCTACCAGTAATGTAGGACATACTGCACTAATAGCTCTGGTTCGTATAGGATATTCTATCTACCCAGTCCAAAGGCAATTCTCTATGAGTAACTACTCTATAGTGGACGACAAACAGCAATATACCTGGATGCTTTAAGAAACACACCTTGGTAAATCTGTAAATTCAGTCTATGAGCCAGAATAAAGTTCTAATATTATTATTTGTATTCATTATATTATTGGTGTATTTTGTCTATTTTTTTAGTTGTTGTATATATAACTTTTATAGCTACCTATATTTGGTAGGTGTATTTTAACAGTGAGAGACAGAATTAAAAATAAAAAAATCCAGAAAAACGCATGTCAAAAAAGTTATAAATTGATTTGCATTTCAATGAGTGTAATAAGTATTTGATCCCCTATCAATCAGCAAGATTTCTGGCTCCCAGATGTCTTTTATACAGATAATGAGCTGAGATTAGGAGCACTCTCTTAAAGGGAGTGATCCTAATCTCAGCTCGTTACCTGTACAAAAGACACCTGTCCACAGAAGCAATCAATCAATCAGATTCCAAACTCTCCACCATGGCCAAGACCAAAGAGCTGTCCAAGGATGTCAGGGACAAGATTGTAGACCTACACTAGGCTGGAATGGGCTACAAGACCATCGACAAGCAGCTTGGGGAGAAGGTGACAACAGTTGGTGCGTTCAAAATCAGCAGGGGATCAAATACTTTTTTCCCTCACTGTATATATAAACTATTATTTCTTATTATTGTTTTCCTTTTTATTCTGCATTCATTTTCCATGGATTGATAATTTATGAGATTTTTGTTCCCCCTTTTTTCCTTTTCTTTTTCTACATATATGTGGGTATACACCTGAAAGAGATATATGCACTTTATGCATTTATGTTTAGATCTTTATAGGTATTTTAAAGCATATTTTAGTAGATAATATCATTCTATTTATTCATTATATTGATGTATTTTGTCTATGTTTTAGTAGTTGTACATATATCTTTTATAGTTACCTATATTTGTATACTTCGTAGGTGTATATTTCCCCATGGCACTGGCATTACAGGGTGGGACGAATATATATTTCACACTTTATTCACATTTGTTCAGACTCTCTTGGTCTTCATGAGGGGTTGGATTTGATTGGGAAGCGGATGGTGCTGTGTGGGCTTTTTTTGGATTGCTCTAGTTGGAACTTTACATTGTGTATGCAGAACTCTAAGTGTTGGACTGCTAGATCAGGAACTTGCATGCCTGGGTGGAACTCTTGTGACACACAGGAAACAAAGTATTAGAACACTTAACAGTGAAATTGCACTCCAGAGTGGAATGCGCAGATATGAGGATGTGGTGGACATACTATTTGATTGGTCAACACACAAAGCCCACAAAAAAGACATGCTGAGCCCAGAAGAGAGTACGCTATGAAGGGGAATTCGATTTATTTTAAATTCTTTATTTTTGTTGTGCACATATATATCACAGGCAGGTAAGAGGTGCCCCAAACGCAATCCTCCAAAGTATCCCACGCTCAACATGCGGGGCACAAGATGAACAGGAGCGAATAGGCGTTATCCCTGGCTTGAAAAAGCGCCAAAGGGAGGAGTTCTGCAGCTGTTGTACTGCTTTAAATAATAGGCTAAAATTATTTAATCGCGGGTATCATTAAAAATATGATCCCAAATGAAAATAAATGAACAAATAAAACTTAATATACCACAACCATTAAATACACACTGGGGTGGGTCTGTAGGGTACACTAGTAATATAAAGTGTAGCTGGTGCTGTAAAGGAACAGTTCAGTGGCTTGCATAATATAGTGCCCTAAGGACTTGTTGACCTGAGAGGCACGAGAAAAAAACAACTGAATACGTGCCTTGGCACCAGAGTGTAGAAAGATAAATAAATAATAAATAAATCTGTCCCCAGTATCAGCCAGTAGAAAACAAAGTATCTCTGTATATCTAAGGAGATACTAAGTTGCAACCTGTTGTGCTGAGGAAACAATGTATCAGCCCAAAGGCAATTAAGGACTGGCAGAGTCAATTGTTACAATCGTTGCCCCTAATCCTGAGGGGGCTGTAATGAACCTGCTGAAGGAGAAAAAAGATTTCTACACTTATAACAGCCCGGATCCCTTCGAGAGCTGACACAACAGCTTGTTGCCGTGGTCGCCCCTATTATTGAGGGAGCTGTGGTGATTTTGCTAAGGGAGAAAAAAGATTTCTACACTGATCACTTGAAGAACTAGTAGTAGCTGGCTCTAACGTCGGTTAGGCACTGCACAGACCCACTACCCTCACCCAGTGGTCACATCAAAACGTGCTGGTGAAATAAAAGAAAAAGATTACGACCTAACGTACGTTTCGGCGCTATTGGAGCGCCTTTGTCAAAGGTGAACCGGCTTATGTGCCTTGCTGGGTTTAACCCCTTAAGGACACATGACGTGTGTGAGACGTCATGATTCCCTGTTATTCCAGAAGTTTGGTCCTTAAGGGGTTAAATACCCAGACCGGCAGTGCATTCGACCAATCACGGCGCTGGACGTGTCTTGCCTCATCGCGCCAAATTTCCAAAGGACGTGTAGCCTGTCAATCGTCCGTGCATCCGCCCACGTGGGTGTGAGTAAGGCGGATCTGGGGACGTAGGGGGGGATGTCAATCATCGGCTAACCAGACGAAGACTCCTCCCCATATGGAAATTAGACCTACTGTCTGTCAGTAATCCTCGCAGGGCACTGTGCGTTGGAAACGCTTTGTGCATACAGACGGGAAACTCGTCTAAGGGGGATTAGTGATGCCAACCACATTCTACTCAAAATATGTTCTCAATAGAGACCCCTAATAAGTGGCATCTTAGGCATATTAGCCTACATGTACCAACAGTCCGATATGGGGACTTAAAGGGAAAGAACTATTATTAGTATGTCATTGAACCCTGCAGATATGTAGAAGGGGCCGTGCAGCTGAAAGAAAAATAGCTCCCCTTGTCATCATAAACATGTGAAAATAGGAAGCGCAATTATAACAGTTACACTGGAGACCGTTCTAGACTGTAATATAGGGTAGACAGTAGTAGCTCCCATTGTCATCGTGAACATGTGGAAAAGGGAAATACAATTATTACAGTTGCACAGGGTATAATTAAGGACTGTAATGTAGGGTAAACTGTAATAGCACACCTCTTCCTAACGGGAGGTAAGATGCCAAGTATTAGTATAGAGTCCCTACTTCATGTAGAATAGTATCCCTTATTCGCCCAATTGGGCCAAATAGTAAAGGGGGGGGGGGTCAAGTGGAGTAGGTAATGAGCGGTCACTTGCTTTGCAGTCTAATCGGCACTCGGTAGATCACACTTCATATGTACAAAAATAGATATCTGTTAGTAAAAAGACATAAATTAAAGGCTGGACAACACAAATCTATATACATATATACACAGTGAGAGTCATCATGATTCGATGAAGGGTGTGAAGGTAAAGCCTTCATTGAGGCCTTTGGGGGCTAGTGTGTCGAATTTGTAAATCCAATAGCACTCCCTTCTTTTGAGGGTCTGATCTAAATCTCCACCCCTTTTACCCAGTTGGATTTTTTCTATTCCAGCAAATTTGATGCATTTAGGGGTGTCCATGTGGTTGGATCTGATGTGTCTGGCAACTGGTGTGTCTCTGTCGGAGGTTACCGAGTGGACGTGTTCCATAATGCGCGATGAGGCAAGACACGTCCAGCGCCGTGATTGGTCGAATGCACTGCCGGTCTGGGTATTTAAACCCAGCAAGGCACATAAGCCGGTTCACCTTTGACAAAGGCGCTCCAATAGCGCCGAAACGTACGTTAGGTCGTAATCTTTTTCTTTTATTTCACCAGCACGTTTTGATGTGACCACTGGGTGAGGGTAGTGGGTCTGTGCAGTGCCTAACCGACGTTAGAGCCAGCTACTACTAGTTCTTCAAGTGATCAGTGTAGAAATCTTTTTTCTCCCTTAGCAGAATCACCACAGCTCCCTCAATAATAGGGGCGACCACGGCAACAAGCTGTTGTGTCAGCTCTCGAAGCGATCCGGGCTGTTATAAGTGTAGAAATCTTTTTTCTCCTTCAGCAGGTTCATTACAGCCCCCTCAGGATTAGGGGAAACGATTGTAACAATTGACTCTGCCAGTCCTTAAAGGACCACTCTAGGCACCCAGACCACTTCAGCTTAATGAGGTGGTCTGGGTGCCAGGTCCTTCTAGGGTTAACCCATTTTTTCATAAACATAGCAGTTTCAGAGAAACTGCTATGTTTATGAATGGGTTAAGCCTTCCCCCTATGTCCTCTAGTGGCTGTCTCATTGACAGCCGCTAGAGGCGCTTCGCGTTATTCTCACTGTGATTTTCACAGTGAGAGCACGCCAGTGTCCATAGGAAAGCATTATGAATGCTTTCCTATGTGACCGGCTGAATGCGCGCGCAGCTCTTGCCGCGCGTGCGCATTCAGCCGACGGGGAGGAGAAGAGGCGGATCGGAGGAGGAGAGCAGGAGGAGAGCTCTCCGCCCAGCGCTGGAAAAAGGTAAGATTTAACCCCTTTCCCCTTTCCAGAGCCGGGCGGGAGGGGGTCCCTGAGGGTGGGGGCACCCTCAGGGCACTCTAGTGCCAGGAAAACGAGTACGTTTTCCTTGCACTAGAGTGGTCCTTTAATCGCCTTTGGGCTGATACATTGTTTCCTCAGCACAACAGGTTGCAACTTAGTATCTCCTTAGATATACAGAGATACTTTGTTTTCTACTGGCTGATACTGGGGACAGATTTATTTATTATTTATTTATCTTTCTACACTCTGATGCCAAGGCACGTATTCAGTTGTTTTTTTTCTCGTGCCTCTCAGGTCAACAAGTCCTTAGGGCACTATATTATGCAAGCCACTGTTCCTTTACAGCACCAGCTACACTTTATATTACTAGTGTACCCTACAGACCCACCCCAGTGTGTATTTAATGGTTGTGGTATATTAAGTTTTATTTGTTCATTTATTTTCATTTGGGATCATATTTTTAATGATACCCGCGATTAAATAATTTTAGACTATTATTTAAAGCAGTACAACAGCTGCAGAACTCCTCCCTTTGGCGCTCCTGAAGCTTTTTCAAGCCAGGGATAACGCCTATTCGCTCCATTTTTTGTACATATACAAGGGTTATCCCCTACTGAGTCCTGCAGACACACTCTACTTCCCCCTGTTGGGAAGCAAGCACCCCGGTGCTTTCTGCACAAGATGAACAGGCACATTTTATAATATAATATTAACAAGTAGAGACAGTCGCTTGTGTAGGGAATTCGATTTATTATGTAGGTTATACCCTTGAAACAGTCTGGAAAAAACAAAACGCGTTGGGTGAGAAGCTCTGGCTGATTTTATCTCATTTTATGTACTGTGCTTTTTAAATGTGTGTGTGCTACAATAAGATTTAAGATAATACATTTGCAATACAGTTTTATGTTATGAGCCTTTCTGGTCTGGTACAAGTCTGTCTGGTTTCATTTATATTCTTTTTGCTGTATCTATATGCATTTTACATTGTGGCACAACCTATTGACATTGCTCTTTGATATATGTGTGCCTGCATTTCTGGCATCTTGATACCTTTTATTATATCCATCAATCTGTAAGTGCTCTACTATATATTTTGAGTGCCCCTTCTGTATTGATTGTTTGTTTGTTTTTCATTTTGGCTTTGAATTCCTAGCAATATTCCTGTATATCTGTATATTGGCATAATACCCACCGCAGAGGGCACAATTACACCAACTCTTTGTACTAAACAGGATAATAATTCCTGTAGTGCATTCAATCAGGTTTACTAAATAGCAGTAAAGTCACAGTAGGTGATTTAATGAGTTACTCTTGGGAGTCAGTTAAAAGGTCCACAATATTTACTATTGTGGTTCTCTAGTTGACAGCTGAGCAATAAAGTATGAACCAAAGATTTATTTATTTTTAAGGTCCCTGCCATTGCATTTCAGTGAAAACTTCAGATCATTCCCGGTGTCCCCTGTGTGATGTAAGCGCCCTAGTCTTTCTAACAGATCCCAATTTATAAATATGTAGGGACTTACTTGGAATTAATATTAAAGTCACCTGCCATAGGAACAGCAATGGGTGCTCCCTCAGTACACGTGTAATGTGCTGTCCTGATTTTTGAATGGATCAGTGACATCAGAAGAAATTGCGTAGTGATTACTGGGCCATAGCTTCATTGTGAAACACCAGCCGCAAGATTTGCTTTGCTGACGATATGTTCGTAATGACTGCCAATTTAAGTAGGGCTGACATAATTACTTTTATATATCACAAAACAATTGTATCGTGGGCTATTGCAGAAACATGCCTCATGCCCTAAGTAAGTAGAATGAGTAAAAAGAGAGGCATTCATCTGTGAATTGATCTTTTCTGTGCCTCTTAATTTAACATATTTTCTGGGTCAATGCTAGCTGGGCATCATGGGAAAAATAGTTCACAGACATGTGAAGGACTGTAGCTAGCCATGTCTGTTCAAAGTACGGTATACACACCTGTGTTCTAAACACTCCTCTAGAAGAATACTCTCTCCTGCAGCAAAGTTCTAAAGATGCAACTGTAGGTGCACAAGACATTAAATTCCGGCGCAATCTTTTTGCGTGAAGTTTTGGATGCGCCGGTTACTCAATGAATTATTACAGAATGGTAATGCAATATTGCACTGTTTATCTGTCTTTCATTAACAAATTATGAATCCTAACCGCACTGTGGCCATTGTGCAAGGTTTTGCATAAATAAAAGATGCAAGGCACCAGTAGGGTGTATATGATATTGAAGTGACTTTAGCAAATTAGAAAAAAAACCATAATCTTGGTAATTAACCCTATGACGGCAACCCGGTGGCAGCCGCAGATGGTGCTTTTTTTTTTTTTTAAATTTTTTTTTTTTTTTTTTTAATTTTTTTTTTTTGTCGTGCACGGAAATACATCAGAGTCTGCGTTGCCACAACAACTAACACATACTCTTTTGTGTACATCGGGATACAACAGTGGTGTAGCGTGAGTAAATATGGCACATTTTGGTATATAATAGATTCAAGATACAAGATACAGCATAACATATGAGTCAACTTATTACCTGGTACTTTTCTGCGTACCTTTCTAGAGCTTGTACGTGTGTACAGGAGAGGTCAGGTCGTGATGAAGTGGCCTAGCGTCGTCTGCTTTACATTATTATAGGGAGTATATGTATGCTGCTTAGAGTGAGGGCTGATTAGGGTGAGAGACTTCTCTGTGTGTGTGGCACGTCATAAAACAAGAGATATAACATATTAACATAACAGAGAGCGTAACAGTACATGCTGAAATGTCATAACGAGTGATGGCGTAGGGGTCGGTGTGTGTCCTCGTGAATTACTAGGGCTATGTGTTAGCGCTGTTTGTCGATTTTGAAAAGGTACATCTATTTCAACCCTGTGTAATGTGGAGCCTAGGGGTGCACGCCGCTAAGTCGCTATAGCGCTAGTCGCGGCATGGAGTGGGTTAGCTATTGATGGCTCCATGTGTGCTCGTCCCCATGTCCCAGGGGTGAGGGGGGGGGGGGGTTATCACCGGAGCAGTTAAGGTCAGCCCTGTGAGGGTGTTTTCTCCGCCTTCGGGGAGCAATGTGTTGCAGTTTCTAGAGCATAGTGAAAATTAAAGTAAACTTATTAAACAGAATTAAGAGAGAGAGCAGTTCTGTATGGTCGGAATTAGACCAGTGGATCGCACGGGCGGTGCTGAAGAGGTGGCCCATTTCATGTCTGTGGAGGTCCCGTCGTTCTGGATCGAAAGACTGTCTCTTTGTCCGCTGTCTTCGGTTGAGGATGTGGAGCTGTCGTGTCGCTTTGACTTGAGAGTCCCAGTATGCCCAGTATAGTGTGACCGTCTTGGGGGGTCGTAGCCTTGTGTTGTTCTCCATTTACAGTCACCCATAAGGTTCTGGGGGTTGCCCATTTGTAAGGTATTCCAGCTGCGTGAAGTGGTTTGGTTACCGGTTGCATGTCCCTGCGCCACAGGAGTGTGGATCTGCTTAAGTCCTGAAAAAATGAGAGTTGGCAAGACTCAAATTCCAATGGGGTCTTCCCCCGAAGTGCCGCCAGCAGCCCAAGCTTGTCTGACATTGTTTGACATCTGAGTATAATGTCCCTTGGGGCTGCGCTGGGGGCCTGTGGCGATTTGGAAATCCTGTATACCCCATCAAATATAAAAGATTTAGCCTGCCTTGTCGGCAATACCTCTGACACCAGGCGTCTAATGTAGTGGGGCAGTTCCTCTAGTGGTACGGTCTCCAGTACCCCTCTGATTTTTATATTTTTGCGTCGGCTCCTGTCGTCCAGTAAATGGACTTGGTTGGAGAGATTTTCTTGGGCGGTGTGCAGTTGTCGAATCTTGTTGTCCATTGTGTGTATGCTGTGTTTTAAGTCTGTTATGTCCCCCTCTGTTGCTTGAGTGCGTGCTGTCACTGCTTGCACTTGTGTGGTGAGCGTTGCCAAGTCTGCTTCCCACATTTGTTTAAGATTGCGTTGGAGGCCTGACAGCATATTCTGGATGTCTCCCTTCGTGGCTGGGGTGCTGTCCTCACGTGCCTGTGAGGGTTCTGGTCTATATGGGCCTGGTGGGGGACTTTCATGGATATAGTCCTCGTCTGAGGGCGCAGGTGAGGCCTCACGCGGAGTGGGTGCTTTTACCACCCTGGGCGTTTGTAGCAGTAGGCCAATGTCCTGCCGTGATTTTGTTGTGACTGGGGTCGGTTTTGGGGTTTTCCGTCCCATCTCACCTGCGTTATGCTGGCTGATCTGTTGGTCTGCTGTGGAAGGTAAGTGCCACGGCCAGTCCCACTCCACTCGGTCTCCGTGCTGTCCGCCCGTGCGGTAGGCCTTAACGCCTTGTTTTCGGGATTTCACTCCGGGTGCTGCAAAAAATGGCATCAGCCTAGCTGGTAAGTCTGCCCGTATGCTGCGGTATCTTTTAAGACCACGGGTGTCGCTTTGTGGTCCCGATGTCGGCGGATTGCCGTTTATTTTCTCGGAGCTCCGAGAAATGGTGTCTGCTCCGGTGCGGTGTTAGGCTCCGCCCCCGCAGATGGTGCTTTAACGGTGTATGATGGCCCACTCTCCAATAGAGAGAGGGTTAAACATGGATTTGCTGCTGCTGCAGACAGAATTTCAGCGCAGCATTGGTGCATGCTGTATCTCAGACTCCCTCGTGTGAGTAGCTTTAAGCTACCTCTGCCAACTGTTTCATTTCTGCTGAATATTAATGCTTTGATCTACAGATTTGTATCTTTCTAAACGCAATAATGCTTTCTATACATAGAGATAATGGCTGAGCTTACGATAAGCTGAAATGAAAAGCTGAATTCTCAGTACACCCATTAACTATGCTAAAGAAGGTGGCACTAAAGGAGATATGTGTACCACTGGCATACAGGGCGGGTATAACTACGGTAGACATTTGATGTCACAACAGGGAATAAATTATAACGGCATGATGGAGGAATGGGCTGCTGAGTTTGTGCATTTCTCACAGTACCTTTTGAGATGGACAGCTATATTTTGTAAGGAAGATGAATGCCATCTGTTAACCTGCAATAAAACGCTTTGAACAAAATCATGGGCTGTATCAGAGGTGTCCAACCATGGCTTTCCAGCTGTTGGTGGACTACATTTTACATAATTCTCACCGGTAGAGGTAGACTGAATGTCCGACTCAAACATTCTGGGATAATTAATACATGATATGCAGTGTAAGGATACAAATGTGATGAAAAGCATAATTTGTATCAAAGACATACTCAGAAAGATAGTCCTGCTTTTGGTGGGAAAATCCAGATTTTGTGGATGTTCTCGCTTCGTCCCACGTTAGTTGCCTGGTGTCCCGTATCTTAAATCCCCAGAGAACTATCCCCGGGCAGCACGTGCCCTGCATGGTCCTGAAAGTTGGGGTCTGGCCAAGCAATCTGTCAGTGAGCAGGCCTGCCTATTATGGGCATTGCTGGCAATGTATATTGTATCACTGGTGATGCCCTCCCTGCCCACCCAGGGCCCTACCTACCCTATCTTGATTCTCCCCTCTCGAGTGTACGGAGTTATGGAAAGAAATACCAACTGGATCACTGTAGTAATACAGCGCTTGCCTTCTGTCTTATGACCATGGCGCAGTGATCTTACCCTTGTCAAACATAGGCCTCAGTTATAGTTCTGTGCTTGTTTTAGTTTTAAAGCAGTCTTTTAAAGGGACACTCCAGTGCCAGGAAAACAGATCGTTTTCCTGGCACTGCAGGTCCCCTCTCCCTCCCACCCCCCATCCCATGTTGCTGAAAGGGTTAGAGCCCCTTCAGTGACTTACCTGAGACCAGCGCCGATGTCCAAGGGACATCGGCGCTGGTTTATGGTCCGCAGACGCTCCTCCCCCGCCGCCATCATCTGGCGGGGGAGACCGATTGCGCATGTGTCGGCTGCCAATGCCGCGCACGCACATTAGACCTCTCCATAGGAAAGCATTGAAAATGCTTTCAATGTTTTCCTATGGGGATTTTAGCAACACTGGAGGTCCTCACATAGCGTGAGGACGTCCAGCAACGCTATAGCACAGAAAATATGTGCTATAAACCAGGAAGTGCCCTCTAGTGACTGTCTAGTAGACAGCCACTAGAGGAGGAGTTAACCCTGCAATGTAAATATTGCAGTTTATGAAAACTGCAATATTTATAGTTGCAGGGTTAAGGGTAGTGAGAGTTGGCACCGAGACCACTCCAATGGGCAGAAGTTGTCTGGGTGCCTGGAGTGTCCCTTTAACTTCGGCCAGGACTGTGTGTATTATTTTTTAACACAATCACAATCCAAACATTTCTTAACCATGTTCTGCTGGCAATACCAACAAAGTTGTAAATCATTAGCAACTTAAAACCAGTCTTAACATTTGTCGTCATTAATCACATATTAGCGAGATTAATATGCTCACCTTGTGTTAAAATAAAATAATGATTTTGTGGGCTTTTGCAATAACATCACATGACAACCTGTTAAGTCTAATAAGTTTCACTAAACAATCATTTCACCAGGGAACTGCAACTTTTACGCTAAAATAGTCCGGAGCTAGAAAAACTGACTTGGTTTTAGCAACGTGGCTATTTTTTTTCTAAAATCTGTACTTTGCTAAGTTTCTAACAAGTGACAGGTCAGTTATTCCCATGCAAGGGCTGTGCAGCCACCGTATCATGCTACTTAGAAGGTTTTAAGAGACTGTAACTAAAATCACTCCACATGGGTATTTAAAGTGAATTTCAAATTCTAGATCAAAATTCTCACTTTAGTATTAAAAAAAAACCTTGATATAGGCTTATTCACCTCTATTTAATTGTTCTTTTTATGGGTCAGTTGAAGTTAATGGGAGCGTAAGTAATGTTGGATCCTGCTCCAAGTAGAGCACGGGGCACGCTGTATAAATCTAGTCTCTGCTCAGTGACCCCGTTACCGTTGGCCTACATGTTCTAAGCATATCTGCAGTTTGTCGTCTCCACTGAAGTATGCTTTTCCCAAGAGTTTCCTTTTATTCCTTCTATCCCCAAATAAACCTCTGCCTTTACAGAGCACAAGAGGAGAAATCGCAACGCAGTGTTTTAATGAACACTAAACCAAAACTCATTTTTCATGGCAACACCCTCTGAATATTTCATTAATACCGCCAGATACTGTCTCCGATATATGAACTTTTTTATTATAACAGCAACGTTTGTTAATTATTTTTTTAGCACCAATTATCCCCAGAGCCATAATCCTGTACGTTTTCCACTTTGCTGACTTTGTTAAAAAAAAAAGGAAATGTACTTTCTTAACACTTTCAATGCCACGATCAATATTTTAAAGGTGACAAAAATAAGAGGGACAATGGTTGTCGGTTTTTGACACTGAGTATCCTTGATGTGTCAGTATCAGCCATGAAATCTCCTAGGCTAATATCGATTAATATATTATACAATTGATATTGGGGTTATTGTTGTTTTTTCTAATAGAATTGGTTTTAGGGTAATATTCAGAAATACCATTGCAACAGCGCTACGGTAATATTAATCAGTAGCACAATGCCCCCTTTCATTAGCTGATGAGAGAGATTTGGTATTGTGCCATAAACATTCATTGTGCATGTGTACGTGGGACATGTTAATCCACTGACCTGCTAATGTCAGAGGAAGCAGAGCAGTAAAGCTTTGATCTACGCAAAATATCTCTGGAAAATATAGAAAATCATAATTTGCTTCACATTACATTATGAGTTCACCACAATGAATAGTTTAAAGGGCCTCTCAGAGCACCATAACCAGTTACAGAGAAACATAGAATGTGACGGCAGATAAGAACCATTCGGTCCATCTAGTCTGCCCAATGTTCTAAATTCTTTCATTAGTCTCTGGCCTTATCTTATAGATAGGATAGCATTATGCCTATCCCACGCATGCTTAAACTCCTTCACTGTGTTAACCTCTACCACTTCAGCTGGAAGGCTATTCCATGCATCCACTACCCTCTCAGTAAAGAAATAGTTCTGGATATTAATCCACATAAGTTGCACACTGTGGCAAATAAAGAAGCGGTATTTAAACGGCGTGATACGCTTATTCATCCACAGAAGGCTGGAAGAAAAAAGGAGCCTGATGGCAGCGGTGGGATTTGAACCCACACCGCCAAAGAGACTGGAACCTTAATCCAGTGCCTTAGACAGCTCTGCCACACTACCTGCACCGGCCAAGCTACCACACTAAAGTTCATCTCATTAAAGTGGTAATGGTGCCTGGGTTCCGCTGGTGCCCTCCCATTCTTCAGTGTTTATCTATTTTCAAAATGCTCGGACCTTTCAGCTGCCTAGACCAGGGGTAGGTAACCTTTTAACAGCACTGTGCCGATATAGAATTGTGATGTCCCATAGCGTGCCGATCCTATTTTTTTAAATTGAGGTGTGTATGCTGCCATATTCTGCTTGTGTTATTTATACTGCAGTTGCTTTGTATCGTTGTATTTGTGCATATATGAGCTATTATAGTGTATATGTTCATTAGTAGTTTATGGTATCGTGTATGATACATATTCATGTGGGCTGTGTATGAGGGCTGCTTGTGGATTTGTGAGTGGATGGATATGTCACATTGAGTGTTTGGTAGTGTGTGGGGGCTGTTTGGGGTATTGCATGTGAGAGGCTGTATGTGGGGTTGTGCGCATGTATGTATATTGTTAGTGGTGTTGCGTTTGTGGGCATTGTGTGTTGTGTGTGTGTGTGGGGGCTGTTCATATTATTTGTATGAGGGGAGGGTTATTCTGCATTTCTGTGTATATCTAGCAGTGTGCGTGGGTTCCCTGGGTTCCAGTGGGGATCAGACTGGCCAGGTAAAGGTCAAGGAAAGGAGCTGCGATAGCTGTCAAGGGCTGTGTGGATTCCCATTCACAAGTGCTGGGAGGAAGTGATCTGAGATCACTTCCTCTATGTGCTGCAATGCATAAATTGAGCATTGTCCTTCACCACCTCTTCGTATTAGCAGATATCTGAAGTTTTACTGGGACTCCTGATAGGCCAGAGTGTGTTTGGCTCTAGCAGCCTCGTGTGCCATGCAAAGACACCTTGAGTGCCGTGCATGGCACTAGTGCCGTAGGTTGCCTACCCCTGGCCTAGACTGATGCTTCCACATTAGCCAAAGCAGCAATAGCTGGCAGTGGTTCATTGAAGTAATGGATCGGTATATTGATACAAACTTATATTCTGCCTTAGAGATATGTCCTACCATATGTCTGGAACCATAGAAACCTGAGGACTCCCATTCAGTGTTAAACTGTTTATACATGGCTTACCACTGAACTGAGGGAGAGCACCAGGGGACTCCGGGCACCATAACCACTTCAGCGTGATTACGTTATTATGGTGCCTACAATTTCCCTTTAATGAATGAACCCACCAGCTTCACACATCATGAACCTCACAATAAATCGAATACACTGGGCTAATCGCTAAACCAGGAACTGACCAGGGAGTTGCATATTTTAAGCCATTGTAGTCAAACTGGAATTCTTTTTCAACTCATCTTTGTCTAACTCAGCTACTCTGGCCTAAAATTTAAACAATTACTAGTTTCGTGAATAACCTTTACATTCTATACACAAAATCTGAAAAGACCATCTGAACCACTGACTACAGGGAATAATCATTAAACTTCTTACAACAGCCTCTGACATCAAATGAGCTATTAAGTTCTCTTCTTCCTAAATCCATCCCGAGCAATGATGAATTGATCTTCTTTCTTCCTATAGGCAAGCTAAATCATTTGTTTCTGTCAGTTGGGAATAGATTATTTTTGCAATATTTTATTCTTATTTCTAATACATTGTTTACCAGTATTTACTTATTTTATTTTTTTATTCGGTTATAATTAAAGTTGTATCCCATTGTGTACCATAATCTGTATATATTAAAAAAAAAAAAAAAAAAAAAAGATTTAGGCAGACGGCACTAAATAATTCAAAATAAAAAAAGGAAACAAATTTGGGTAAATAAGTGATAGAATTGTTAGAGTTGGATAAAGAGTATGCAGTTTGCATAATTAGATTTTCAGACGTTTATTTGTTCTCGTTTTCATGAGTGGTTTCTAAGAGTTTTCAACCTCAATTTTAATGCACTCATAAATCAAAATTATAATAATTATTTACAGGGTACATGATGCTTGCAAGAGCATTGGAACATAATCTCTGACTGTGCTCCATTCTATAATGATACAAAATGGTAGGAGGCCATATGGTTCACAATGAAGGCTACCAAGCTCAGAAAACATGGGCGCTTGACATTGTGCCAGCTACATCTGCACATGAAGGAGTATGTGGTAATGCTCTGACAAGCTCAAAAACAGGTCTGCCGAAAAACCACTGGGAAACCTACAACATTATATTTTTGGGCCTAACCTCATCCCCTCCTGCTCATCCCCCATTCCTGTGTTTCTCCCTCTGATGATGCCCCTCTGTCTCTACCCAGCTTCCATTTTTGGCTAGTGCATATGTGGGTATGTGGGTGAAGCTAGTGGGTATGTGGCAGCCTCCCAGAGAAATATTTAGCAGCGCTTAAAAAAACGCTTGTGCTGTACTCCTGCACAGCAACAGCGTTTTAGCCAATCAGGTGTTTAGGACAGCCATGTAGCTCGTGGCAGCCCTGATCACCTCAGATTTTAAAATGGTTGATGGAGGACTCCATTTCTGTGTCTGCCACAGATATGGTGGATGTCTCTCCTAGAGACAGCCCCATCAACGTTAGAAGGCTCTATAAGAGAGCCTTCCTTGCCAGGCACATATCCTCTTCATCTTCTGAGGAGGATATAGTCCCAGTTAGTAAAAGAAAAAAGAAGGCTTGCCTTTCCTCTTCAAGTACTGAGGATGAACTTGATTTTGGTCCCTCTTCCCCTCATTCTCGTTTGAGTAGTCGACATTTTAAAGGGACAGTACCTCCAAAAGCGAAACGTGCTTTCCCCTCGTTTGAGGTTTCAAAACAGTTTTCACACAAAAGGGACAAGACTCGTTTGAGTGCTGTCAGTCCCTCACTGTCCACCTCAAGAGCGTTAGCTCATTCATCCTCCCTAAGCCATTTATAGAAACTGGAGCAATATCATGGGATGGTGCAACACAGATTCTAAATTATTACTGTCCCACCAGATCCACGGTGGTTGGATTCACATGCTAGCACCGTCGCTTGTTTAACTTTTATGCCGTAGGCACAGCTCGAGTATGAATTCAGACCTAAACTCTGGAGTCAAAGGAAAATCGTTAGGATAAAGTTCATGCTCTGTATACATATGAGCAGCACTATTATTATCCTGTGTCACTGAGACTAATGAGGGTTTCTTAATCTTCAAAAAGTTGAAATAATTATTCTTAACATATAGATAATTAATTATAAAAGATAGATTTGTGTTTTGGAAGGGGACATGTTTTGGTGTGGGAGCATATTGCAGTTGGTATTCAGTAAAATCTCTCTGAAATGTACATTTTTGCATATAGCGATAAAATTTCACTTTTAAGTGGAGAGCCTTAAAAAATATTAGTGTACCTTAGTGTACCTTCACATAGATGTTGCCAAGAACTGCTGCATAGACAATGAAGTGTATTTTTCTGTTACCCGTTAATTAAGTTGAGGCTGCAAGGTCCGGGCTGTGCCGTAAAAATGTTTTGTTAGACCTGCCAACTTATTTTTAAAAATATGGCTGCTTCAAAACCAAGACGCTTGATCATGAAAGTGTCAGTTCCTTGGCAAAGATAATTAATCAAACCAGTTTATGTTGCCTTGAAACTTGGCAGACTTTTATAAAGCCTGAGAAAGAATAAATGTAAAAGATGGTATATTTCCTGTATTGTATTGTACAGCGTGACTGGCATAAACTGCTTGAAAACTCCATTTACACAATATTTGAAAGCATTTTTATAGTAAATGCTAATACAGTTAATACTCAAGCTGAATGTCAATGTTCGAAAAATGTGCTTCATAGAAACAGGGTTATTTACTAGGGTAAGAATGCAAAGTGAATTTAATATTTACGGCCAGAGTAACTGAATTGAAAACACAGCTGACTTAGAAAAAAATTCTCGTTTGGCTATTATGACCAAAAATTCAAAATTCTGTTAAAATTTACGTGAAATTCTCTCCTTAGTAAATAACCAGGACGGTATCTTTGAACCTGTACATAGAAAAGCAGATGTTTTCTAAAAGATGGCAACACATTAGCCTCCGTTATCTCAAGCTATACATTTCAATCTCTGACGTAAGAGTCCAAAGAGATGGCCACTACTGTCCGCTTCCGCTGCGGCCGTGTAATAGCGCGACCGGGCCTCTTTAAGAAAAATGCAGCCACAAATAGTGCTGGGAGGAAGTGATGGCTCATGCCGCGCGGGAGGGAAGAGAGACAGGCCGTGAGAAGGGAAGAGGCAGCCGACTCCCATCAGTCCCAGCCAACCTCCTGCAAAGAAAAGGTAAGAAACAGGAGGGTGGCTGGAAAAATGAGCTGTGTGTATGTATGTCAGGATGTGTATGTCAGTATGTATGTATGTATGTTTCTGTATGTATATGTATTTATGTATATGTGTGTGTATGTATGTATGTATCTGTACGTGTGTGTGTGTGTTAGTATGTATGTATATGTATTTCTGTGTGTATCTGTATGTATGTCTGTATGTGTATGTATATATATCTGTGTATGTATGTATGTCAGTACGTATGTATGTATGTCAGTATGTATATGTCTGTGTGTCTGTATGTGTGTGTATTTATGTCAGTATGCATGTATGTGTGTGTGTGTGTGTGTGTGTGTGTATGTATGTCCTTATGCATGTCTGTGTCTGAGTGTATGTTAGTATGTGTCTGAGTGTCTGTATATGTCTGTGTATCTGTTTCAGTATGTGTGTGTCAGTATGTATGCCTGTATGTGTGTGTGTCTGTTTCAGTATGTGTCTGTGTAAGTATGTGTGTATCTTTGTGTGTGTGTGTGTGTGTATCTGTGTCCTTTTTGTATCAATGCGTGTGTTTGTGTCCGTATGTGTGTATTCCTGTGGGCAGGATTTGGGGGCGGGGCCACAGACCTTGAGCAGTGTTAGTGGCCCTAAAATTTCTGATGACGGCCCTGGTCAGACCACCTCGTAATGATCCACTATGAGCTAATCTAGTAACACAGTGCTAGGTGTTTTGAAAACTTTGGATTTTGGATCTATACATTCAATGGTGATTTTGTTAGCACAATGTTTAAAATAACTTTTGATACCTACCAAACGCTGAACTTATGATCCACACATATTGTGGATGCAGTTCCACTTTAAGGGAACATGTCATGCACTATAACCACTACTGTTTATAGAGTATAGGAACGGAGTAACTGACGTCACTCCATTTGGATGCAGGAATGCTGGCAACAAGGCAACGTGTTGGCATTATTAAGAAGGTTTGTCCTCTTTGGGAAAGTGAAACCAATAAAGGGAAATAAATTAAAAAAACAGCAGGATGGGCTGCAACAAAGATTGCAGGAGGAGACCAGAGGTGGGTGCTACTTGAAGAGTAACACCCACGAAGCCAAGGAAATGGCGGCTCTAGCACGAGGTACAGTAAGTAAATCTCAGTACACTGATTTAAAATGAATCTTATGAAAAAAAATCACTTGGCTGAAATCGCTCCCATATACACTGAATACACCATATATCACAAAGATACATGGCGTATTCAATTTTAAATATATTAATTTACTCACCTATCCTCCGTTCCAGCGCCACTTCGTGGGTGTTACTCTGTGTGTAACACCCACCTCCCGCCGCCCGCCACACAGGCTGCTCTTTTCTTTGATTTGCTCTGCTTGGGACACGTCCCCAAGCAGGGCAAATCTTCTCAGTGATGTCGGCATACTGACTTAGTTGCCAACATGCCGGCGTCGGAATGGAGTGATGTCACATAATGGAATTATAGCAACCACAGCGCATGCATGTTGCTCTGCTTAGGATAGCAGATGGACCTTATATGGGAGGCCTTTTCTGCTGTCCCTTGTCAGTCAATGCCTCATCACGCCAAGGCTTTGACTGACAGCTGGGAGAAAAATCTATTTTAAAATAGGTTTTACTTCTACTCTATACATTTGCTAGCAAAACTCAATCTAATGAGCATCAATGGTGCTATGACAGGTGCCCTTTAATTTATGGGTTTATCTTCTTGATACAATCCAGTAGAAATATGAAAGTATCCATTATCTTTTCTGTTTCATCAGCTCTCATTATCTATTAATTTACATCAGACGGACAGCAGCAATCAATCACAAGACACATAGTGAAAAGTGAAATAAAGGGTGTCAGGTAATGCATCATGTGAAGCAAATTAACAATCTGATATTGCCATCAGGAAAAGAAACATCCAAGGTTACATAGTTAATACACTGACAACTTAAATTTGATGTGTTACAAACATTAGATCATACAGTGATTTGTAAGCTAAATAGGCAAGCTTTGACTATAGCCGAGTCGGTAATTTCGACTAAATTTAGCAAATGCGGTTTCAGTGCACTTCAAGTTACTATTTAGTGAATAAGCCCTAGTACATAGACAAGATAATATTTTTTATTTATCATTAATCCCTTGCCGCATCAGCCTCCATTGCAACCACCGCTCTGCCCTGGCTGATATCGCCAATGATGAAGATCAAAGCCAATCCATAGCTTCCCAATAGGGAACCAATTGGGGGCTACTGCTTGTGCATCAATCGCCTTGATGTGCCAATTAGCATCTCCTAATATAGATGCATTGGCTCAATAAATCTCCATGTAGAGCGTCCTTGTGCAGATTATGAAGACACCAGACGTCAGTCCTGCAAAGATTGCAGGACCACTGCAGTAAGCATCTCTAGTGGCTGTTTGAGTGACAGCCAGTGGGGGTGGCCTTAGGAATCAATGTAACAACTGCCTTTAGTCAGAAAAGGCAGTGTTTGTATTAATGAGGCTGCAGGTACAGTCTCTTTGCACCATAATCACTAGATTAAGCTCTAGTTCTTCTCGTGCTTAGTGTCAATTTAAATTAATAATACTTACACTTTCCATCTCCTGTAAATTATTCCACCACTAAAAATCTCCCAGGCCGGCCAATAACTTGCTGCAGCGTAATAAATTGTGACTCAATAGTGGTGTTTGTATTACTTGTGTTTTAAACAATGCGTTATTATTAAGAACATTCTATAAAATGTTTCCACTTGCACTGAATAAAAAGAGCTACGTGTAAGCATGCAAATCACTTTTTGTCAATCTTTGTTTTATTGCGGCATATGAGATGGGATACAGAAGAGAAAAGGATAATGTACGGTTTGTTCACAAAATGGGGTGGATACAACATTTGCATCTGATAAATACATTTCCTTGTTAATCAGTGCCACTTTTTTTTTTTTAAGTCGATTATCGAAACAGATATATTACATTGTAAAGGTAAATAAAGAACGGTTATGTGAAGTTACTACCATAATGCTGCAGCAACTTTTGGAGCCCTGCGGTCAATGTAGATTCATCACAGATTGTGTAAGTTTAAACTGTAGCATGGATATTCAGGCTATGGATTGTTTGATCCAGTGGCAAATCACTTTTATTCAGGTGTGCATCTAGTTTTTTGTTTTATATAAAAGGTGAACATGTATTGATTACTAAAAGATTTTAATTTGTCAAACTATTAAAATATGCAAACTTCAAAAATAAGGTATAAATTATCAACTTTTTGTTCGGTTGTAACCAGCAGGGTTATTCGGTGAAGTGAGTTTTGTAGGGAATTCAAAATGAGCCCAAAGTGAAATTCAAATTTATGGCCAATGTTACTAAACTGGACGTACAGCTGACTTGGAGATTTTGGCTATATTGACCTTAAATTTGAGAATCACAATAAATTCTGACAATACTCACTGTATTGAATAACCCTGCAGGCAAGTCCCCCAAGACTCAAGATGTCAGCCAGTGATGCCCCCTCATATCCCACTCACCCTTCCTAATCTCATAACTCTTAATGTTGGTAGGTATGGTACAGGTGTATACTGTTTTGTTCCACTTGACAATAACCAACTAAAACATTTTAACAATACTGGTAGGAATCTACATTGGGACAGAAGGAACAAATGAGCCCCCATGGGAGCGTAGCCATTGCACATGCCTGCCTGCACATGCCTGCGGTATCACATTTTATTCATGGTGTTGTCTGCTGTTAAAGGTGGAAAGATATAATACAACATATTAGTTTCATTTTTAGATTTCTCCTTTCATTTAGGATATTGTATTTTTAATTTCTTAAAGCAGATCTATCAATTTTAGGGGTCCGTAAATATTTATCAGTGGAGGGGATGTTTAGGCTATCCCTCATGGCCGCCACTATTTTCATACTGCAGTGCTCTTTAGCTCCTGGTGTTTCAGTTAAGGGGAACGTGCAAAAGTACAACACTGAGGTCTATGCAGGGTCCCGCAAGGCCGCAGGATCCTCTATAGGCAGCGCCTGAATCATTTGTGACCAGGGCCGGTGCTTCCTATAGGCTTAGTAGGCGTCCGCCTAGGGTGCTTCTAGGGTGCTTCTTAAGGGGGGCGCCGGCAGTGGCTTTACTATCAAGTTGGATTGATTATAAAGAGCAGGCCGTGGCTGCTACTGGCCATGTTACCGGGTGTGATTGAGCACTTACTTGTATACTAGTGCCCAGTAGAACATCGGTCCAGGATTCACCTCAGCCTGCAAAGTCAGGGCACCCCTCCCAGCCAAGCAGTGCAAGGGCGCATCATTTACTCGCTCCCGCCCCTTACCCTGTACGTGGGGACAAGTGGGCGGGAGAATAACAGGATATGAGGCTGTAAAAAAGTGTGACAGGAATGAAGAGCACTTGCAGTGTGTGTTTCATAGAATGTGTGTCAGTTTCCGTCAGTATATTTGTGTATGTCAGTCTGCTGAGTCTGTGTGTGTGTTTATATGTATGTATGGGTCTGTGTCTTTCTGCATGGGTCAGTGTGTTTGTGTATGTATGGGTCTGCGTGTGTGCATATGGGTCAGTGTCTGTGTGTGTGTGTGTGTGTATGGATCAGTGTGTGTGTCCTTATGAGTCAGTGTGTTTGGGTCAGTGTAGGTAAGTCTGGATAAGTGGGTGGAACGAATGGAGCGGCAAAATTGTTTTTGCCAAGGGCAGCAAAAATCCTTGCACCGGCCTTGTTTGTGACAGCTGATGGCATTGAACAAAAGTTGACTGCTGAGCTCTACCTTTTGTCAATCTCAAGCGTTACCTTAAGACAAAATAGTCCCTTATGGTATCTTTGAATTGCATTGGAAAATCAGTGAAATTCCAACGCAGCCAGCATCACTATTTCATAAAGAATATGTCATTATGATATACTGAAAAAGGACCAATAGTAACATTCCAATATGGTGAAAGACTTTATGCCAGCATAAAAGCTTGTGCTTAATTAATTTTGGCATCTCCCAAGGAGTACATAGCTTATCGTGAATTGTATGCTGGCACCTCAAACCCTCTCCTTCCCCCACCCAATTGTAAACATTTTTGTTGTGAGTATCTCCAGAACTCCCTTGGGTTTCACTCCTAACCATCTCTTGTGTGTCTCTTAACCTTTCTTACCCTATTGTGTGTCTCTTAACCCCTC
The DNA here is from genome assembly GCF_036172605.1 of Pelobates fuscus. Taxonomy (NCBI): domain Eukaryota; kingdom Metazoa; phylum Chordata; class Amphibia; order Anura; family Pelobatidae; genus Pelobates; species Pelobates fuscus. Next base: position 385,690,277 of record NC_086318.1, on the reverse strand, counting down.
CCTTGCCCCCTTGTGTGTCTCTTGTACCTCCTCTTACCTTTCCACTCTCCACATGCTGCTCCTAGCTTCCTGCCAAACCGGGGATAGTACCCCTTAGAACACTACTGGGTATCTCCATAGTGCCTTGCAGCTGTTATTGAGTGGAACATTCTGTTTTCAAATAGGAAGGTTAAAGACCATATGTATAAAGACATATACCATCATTGGTCACTGAGGGGTTAAAAGCCCCACAACGCTGTGTATATTAGTAGAGATGTTTCTATTAAAAAGCTGGAGGATTTCGATTGGATGCACTGCATGAAACCAACAAGCATGGTTATTATAAGTAACATCCTAATAAAACGTCCTGTTTAATATTACTCTTTCTTTACAACTCTCCATAAAGAGCAAGACATTACAACCATCATTTCCCCAGCCTTAATTAAACAAGAATAGACCTGGAATATGAACAAGTCTTTTCTACAGTGTGTCAAGAAAAGCTGAGTGGAATAAAGGTAATACATGAAAACCAGGGATTTAACCAAAATCAATGTCAAATTATATATCTGTCCATGTCTCCTCTTGCGAACCCAGTGGGACTGTCTGAACAATCCATATTGAGCTGTTCAAGTATTTTATTACTGGATCTAACAAACATATTATTTTATGGTTTCCAATATGTTTTAATCAAGTACATTCTACGTCATCAGATGCATTTTTGGTCACATTTTACTCTGATGGGATGATTTTACTCTATGGGCTTATCTTCCTGGTGACAATAAGAGGCTATTTTAGGGAAATGAGAATTTTGTAAGCTAACAGCTAATTGTCCATCAGAGTTGCCGACCGGAGTAGATGATTTCCTGGTTCAGTGTTATTGGTGACCGTTTGATGAGTAAACACCTTATTCCATATTGTCTCCGGTCAGTACGAGTTCCAACTAAATAAATGAATAGCTTTCAAGCACACAGTAGCAGATATCCACCTTGGCTTACGTCATTTAGTTTGGAAGAATTAAGCTAGTAGGATATTTCATGATTTGCTAACTAAGCTATATATCAGCAGTCAAGAGGGTCATTTCTACACATGATGGAGCTCCATTGAAAGGGCACTAAATATACTCTAGTCAATTCTCAAATCCAAATTACTGGGCACACGGTCAGTAAGTGCAAATGTATTCCTTCTCTTAATCATGGGAGACAGCCGTAACAATGAGTTTGCTTGCTCTTACTGAATGTGTAGATTGTCTTTGTGATATGTGGAAATCATTCTGCTACATTGTCTGCTCCCTGGTACAAAACTAGAGATTAAAAGGAATACTGATATGAAACATTCCACAAAGGCACTCATTTTACTGTATGTATGGCCGTAGGCTTATTGTGTCCTTTAGTGTGCTTTCTGTGTGACTATGCCTGCTTTTCACACTGTTGAGGTGCCAATGTTTACCTGCATGGTACACTAAAGATGTTATCTCTAAAGAGTGAAATCTGCTGATTTTGAATCTCGCATTGCAAAATTCAGGCTTACATAACCAAACTGTGACTGTAGCTATGTTTGAGAATGTTTCCAACTCAGATATTTTGGTTTACGTGTTGTAATTTATTTTCCAAATGAAATGATCATCCGGGATTACTGAGGGGGCCAGCCTGCATTTTAGATTTGAAAGATCCAATTGATTCACAAAAAACCAATCTTGGGTCGGAACGTTGCAGTGTTCCCTTGTATCTAATAAATGTTCCTGAAGCTACTGGAGTGCCTGGACCTCTTCTCTGTTTCTGGTATTTACTTTTGTTGGGCTAGTGCTGGCCCATGGTGCAGTTTAGCACTCTTTAGCTAATGTGGACTATCGTAATACTGCATTTCAGATGTGGACCCCCTATTTGGGTGGGATTAGTCTAATATGCAAAAGGTTTAGGTTCCCTCTGTAATAGCGCAAGGTGAGCTAAAACCAGTTTGAGAACTGAGCAGAACCCAGCGAAGGGCAAGCTATTTAAGTGGCTGCCCTTCCTTGGTATTCCCTTGTGCTCCATTTTAGTCTATTTGTTCTGCCATGGATTTCATAATACGTTGACGTTGACACAAAAAGAAAGGAATCAGACTCAATATGGAAGCTTATAAATCTCTTCAGGACAAGTCTTCCCAAATATATCTTCTTTTTATTATTTAATTTTTTGGGGTTCAAATCTCAAGTCCTATACTGCTAGCTCTTACAACAGATTTACTTTAGCTCTATTAGTCCTACCACTATTTAATTAGTCTCCCACGTTTGAATTAGTGAAGGGCCCACTGATATTGTGGTACTGTGAAGTAGTGGTGGGCTTAACACAATATGGCCATATGGTGGAACTGATTCTCCATATTTGATTCCTAGGTCATTTTAAGTAGCCTTATAAAATGTGAAACTGTATATTTATGTGTGTGCTGTTCCTTAATCTGTATTGTGTATAAATGTTGGTCTCTACAGCAGCATCATAGCTGAGAAATACATATTCCAGGTGTGCCCCCCAGTTCGCTTTTCTTTACTATGGAACTTGCCAGGCCTAAACGTTACTCCTACTGTAAATCTCCTTTTCTTTCTCTGTGACCCACAGGGCAAAAGCCTTTGCAAGTTACTTTGCCCCTAAATGATTGAATGTCCACACATAACTCATCTAGCCTCAGGGGTATGAGATACATCTTAGTAACATACATTACACATTCCAAAGGCAACAAGACAATGCCATAAGCGGGCTTTCCATTATGAAAGGATTTTTTCTCCATGTATCAATGCTCCTCGTTTCCCATGTTATTTTACAGAACCTAGTTACCAATCTGTCTAAGAAGCAAATCCACTTGACAGATCGTTTCTATAGAAAAAAAAACATTGTCTACTGACTACACCGGTTCTCATTACTTAGTAATTGTAGGTTACTGTGGGTGTACTGCAATACGAGAAGTTTTTAATTAATGGACTGGTATAGAAGAAGCCCATATATCTGTAGTGACAACTACACTATTATTATATCCATTGGAACACTAAAGAGAACCTTAAAGTTGCAGTGCCTCCTGTTAAAAAAAAAAAAAAAACTGGGAAAAATTCTATTTCAAAAAGGATGGCCTTAAACTAGTAGATGGGTCTTCCCGTACACACAAAATACATTAAATATAAAATATGAAACATGGCACTCACTCAATTTTATTCTTAAAATGTCGGCCTATTTCCATGCTAGGATCAAAAAGGTGCCATTACATCCTACAAAGCATGGACTTTAGTGACATTACAGTGTAATGACACATCCTAACAGTTTAGTGTGAGCGGGTTTAAACCCATGTTCACACCAGGGAGTCCCTCTTTTCAATCGATACCAAGGGTTCCTCTCTGTCAGCTGGGGCCATATTTAGTGGTCCCATACTGACAGGTGAGCTGTATGCAGTGTTTAGAGAGAAGGTCTGCATACAGAATGTTAAATTGGGATCTAAAGTGTGCCTACCCCATCTAGGATAAAGCTCCCTCCTATTTGGCTAGCTTGGGCTTTGAACCGAGGGGCCATCCCACAGCGGGGCCATTTGCTGCGGCTCAGGATTGCTACGTATTAGATGAGGACTTTGCTGGCAATTTCAACATTGATTCCCCTGGTGACGGGTCGGTCCGCGACCAACGTAGTTCCCAACTCGTGAGGGGTCAGTGATTGGTGGCTCTCTTGTGGGCCTACCTACTCCTCCCCCTGCTTCCAATGATGACCTTGTGATGATTCTTGATCCGTCTGGACAGATCCTCTTTGCCCTCGATGTCTGCAGCACCCACGTTCTTCTGAACATTGCAAAGTGGTGTGAGAAGAGTTAAATCCATGCTCACAGTGAGTGCTACATATAATTCTTTAATTGGGAGTTTCAATTCTCAGCTTTAAAGTCTGGTGTAAGCAAGCTTAAACTTTATTCACACTTAATGTTGCATTACCAATACATATAGGATATTAAAAAAGCCCTTTCATTCATTTATAAAAAACAACAACAATATATATATATAATATGTTATTATATTTAATCGCTAGCAGGTTTTGATTCCTTTCACCCATTTTTTTTTTAAAAAAACCTCATGATGACCTCTGTCCAATCAGATGCTTCTCATATTGAAACTGCAACAGTCTGCCATTCCAATGCTTCTATGAGAAGCATTAGTTGCAGGGCCGGCGCTTTCTATAAGGCGAACTAGGCAGCCGCCTAGGGCGCCATATAGGAGGGGGCGCCCTGCGCCCCCATTGCCGGCCCTTTAAATGCCACAGCCACCTGAGCGCTCTATAAAGAGCGCTCAGGCTGCTGCCGCACTGCCTCACCTCCCCTCCCCTGTAGCGTGGCCGAGCTCCTCTCCGGTCCGACTCAGTGTGCACTTCCTGTCAGTCCAGCCGGGTACAGGAAACAGAAACTCCTGTACCGCGGACTGGAGAGGAGCTCGGCCACGCTACAGAAAGGGGAGGTGAGGAGAAAAGGGGGGGGGGCGGAGGAGGAGTGATTACAGGGAGGGAGGGGGGGAGAAGAGATTACAGGGAGGGGGGGAAGAAGAGAGTACAGGGAGGGGAGAAAGAAGAGATTACGGGGGGAGAAGAGATTACAGGGAGGGAGGGGGGAAGAAGAGAGTACAGGGAGGGGGAAAGAAGAGATTACAGGGAGGGGGGAAGAGATTACAGGGAGGGAGGGGGGGGGAGAAGAGATTACAGGGAGGGAGGGGGGGAAGAAGAGAGTACAGGGAGGGGGGAAAGAAGAGATTACAGGGAGGGGGAAGAGATTACAGGGAGGGAGGGGGGAAAGAAGAGATTACAGGGAGGGGGGAAGAAGAGATTACATGGAGGAAGGGGGGAAGTAGAGATTACAGGGAGGAGGGGGGGGAAGAAGAGATTACAGGGAGGGAGGGGGGAAGAAGAGAGTACAGGGAGGGAGGGGTGAAAGAAGAGATTACAGGGAGGGGGAAATAAGATATTACAGGGAGGGAGGGGGGGAAGAAGAGAGTACAGGGAGAGGGGAAATAAGAGATTACAGGGAGGGAGGGGGGAAAGAAAAGAGTACAGGGGGGAGAAGAGAGTACAGGGGGAGGGGGAAAGAAGAGATTACAGGGAGGGAGGGGGGAAGAAGAGATTACAGGGAGAGAGGGGAAGAAGAGATTACAGGGAGGGAGGGGAAGAAGAGATTACAGGGAGGGAGGGGGAAAGAAGAGATTACAGGGAGGGAGGGGGGAAGAAGAGATTACAGGGAGGGGGGAGAAGAGATTACAGGGAGGGAGGGGGGGAAGAGATTACAGGGAGGGAGGGGGAGAAGAGATTACAGGGAGGGAGGGGGGAGAAGAGATTACAGGGAGGGAGGGGGGAAAGAAGAGAGTACAGGAAAGGGGGGAAGAAAAGATTACAGGGAGGGAGGGGGGGAAAGAAGAGAGTACAGGGGGAAGAAGAGAGTACGGGGGGAGAAGAGAGTACGGGGGAGAAGAGATTACAGGGAGGGAGGGGGGAAGAAGAGATTACAGGGAGGAAGGGGGGAAGACGAGATTACAGGGAGGGAGGGGGAAAGAAGAGATTACAGGGAGGGGGAAGAAAAGATTACAGGGAGGAAGAAGAGATTACAGGAAGGGGGGAAAGAAGAGATTACAGGAAGGGAGGAAAGAAGAAATTACAGGGAGGGGGAGAAGAGATTACAGGGAGGGAGGGGGAAGAAAAGATTACAGGGAGGAAGAAGAGATTACAGGAAGGGGGGAAAGAAGAGATTACAGGAAGGGAGGAAAGAAGAAATTACAGGGAGGGGGGAGAAGAGATTACAGGGAGGGAGGAGGGGAAGAAGAGATTACAGGGAGGGGGAAGAAGAGAAGATTACGGGGGAAGAAGAGGAGAACAAGAGGAGAAAAACACGGGGGGAGAAGGGGAGGATGAGAACACAGGGAGGGGGGGTTGAGAAGAACATGGGGGAGGGAGAGGCCACTAAAGGAGGGAGGGGGTGGTGGAGAGACCACTAATGGAAAGGGGGCGTGAGAAGTGACCACTTAGGGTGTGGGGCAGACCACTAATGGAAAGGGGGTGGGCAGAGGAGAGCAGAGACCACTAAGGGGGAGACGAGAGACCACTAATGGAAAGTCGTGGAGAAAAGGAGACCACTAAGGGAGGTCGGGGGGAGGAGAGTAGAGACCAATAAGGGACAGGGGAGATCTCTAAGGGACGGAAGGGAGAGCTCTATAGGACACGAGGCAGGACAGGGAGCTCTTTCACACTACGCACACACACACACAATGCATCCCTATACATACTCAGAAACACACTGTGAGGAACTGACTCTGCTGGGTTTCAAACCCTGGTTTACATGCTGCTAAACCTCTTCCTTACCACTACACCAGCCTGCCTTTTGCAAATGTACCTGAGATCTGGTAACCTTGACTCTATAAGCATCGGTATCAGTGACAAGTCTCTTCAGCTGTGTCTGGTCATGTGTCTGGTTCTTGGCCTATAAAAGCCACTTCCTGTCTCTGTACCTTTGCCAGATTATTGTGGTTCCTGTACTCTCTAATCAAGCTTGTTCCTGTTTCTCCTACCTGTTGCTGATTTTGGACCGTTTTGACTTTGCTGCTTCTCCTTCCCACTGACCTTGGCTTGCCTCACTACGATTATCATCTCTCTGTTCCAGTCTCCCATCTCTGCTTAAGACCAGAAGGCCACTCAAGGCTCAGGGGCTCAACCACCTGGGTAACGAGTGGCTACCTCTGGCAGAAAACATTGCTGATCTGGCTACTGGACTCCAAAACTTTGTAACATCAATATCATTACACACACAATGCATCCCTACACACACAGAAACACAACATGCTTCCCTTACACACAGAGAAACACAACATGCTTCCCTTACACACAGAGAAACACACAATGCATCCATTACACACACACAATGCAACCCTTACACATAAAGACAATGCATCCTTTGCACACATACACAGAAACACACAATGCATCCCTTACACACACATGCAAACACACATTGCTTCTTTTACACACACACAGAAACACAATGCATCTTACACACACTCAACGCACCCCTTACAGACACACACACACTGCATCCCTTACACACACATGCAAACACACATTGCTTCTCTTACACACACACAGAAACACAATGCATCTCTTGCACACACTCAACGCACCCCTTACAGACACACACTGCATTCCTTACATACACAGAAACACACTTTGCATCCCTTATGCATACAAACATAGATTCACACAATGCATCCCTTACACACAATGAGAAACACACAATACATCCCTTATACACAAACACACACTGCTTTCTATCCCTTACACAAAAACACACTGCTTCCACTACACACAAACACACTGTATCACCTACACAAACTGGTATCCCTATACACTACATTCCATAAGCACACACATTAGATCCTCTACCATAACACATCCCCTACAGACTCCACGTCTTGTGAGCGAACATATAGGTGGACTTATGGGTGGACCTTATGGGCATACTCACCGTCAGGCCCTGGGGCCCAGACCTTGAGCTGTGTAAGGGGCCCCAAAAAATGGAGCTGCTTCCTGTTCTCCCAGAACACTGAATTTTGTGACCACAGTTACAAACAGCCTCCAGACAGCTACACCAGACCAGTGGAGCCAGACTGCAGCCAGAGCCCATCATCATCCTCATCTGGTTGTAAGTAGGGAATCTAGTATATTATTAGTGACACTAATCTCTAATTTAACTTGCATTAAAGGGACAATTTAGTCCCCAGAACCACTGCAGCTTAATGAAGTGGTTCTGGTGTCTATAGTTTGTCCCTGCAGGCTTTTTAATGTAAACACACACTGTGTGCAGCACTGGCGTTAGTTCATATGGCAGATCATATGGGTGGGGCATTGTGATGTTACTGGGGAGGGGGGGCGGCAAATCTTTCATTTGCCTAGGGCGGCAAAAATCCTTGCACCGGCCCTGATTAGTTGTGTTCAGCATCATCATGCTGTGAACAATGATGCCGAACATTAACATTTTCAAAGGTCTAGGGGAAAATGTGGCTCTATTGGCTGTCTGCCCGACAAGCACTAGAGTTGTGTTTTTAGCAACACATAAACATTGCCATTTCAGATGTAGTAGTTTTGGTGTTTAGAGTGTCCTTTTAAGTTAGAGGTCATATATAAAAAATAAATTCCATATTATTTACTATGATAATAATCAGAGTATAATTTTCATATATCAAACCCTAATTCAATGAGCATTTGTTGCACTAGTTAATTATTGTTTTGATGCAGCACACAATGCATCCCTTTTTAAAATACCTCCTCAAAAAAAAAGCACTTGTGTCATAACTAGCTGTTTGAGTTAATGAGTTCATGCTGCTGACAGATCTAATGCTCTTTTCTAGTGAACTTTCCAAATCTTGCTTTAAAGGGACACTATAGTCACCCAGACCACTTCAGCTCAATGAAGTGGTCTGGGTGCCAGGTCCCTCAGGTTTTAACCCTTCACATGTAAACATAGCAGTTTCAGATAAACTGCTTTGTTTACATAGCAGGGTTAATCCAACCTCTAGTGGCTGTCTTCCTGACAGCCGCTAGAGACGCTTCTGCGACGTTGGATGCGAAATTCGTTAGAATGCGCGTGCGGCCACTTGGAAGCTGACGTCGGCGGGGGAGGAGTGGTCACCAGCGCCGAGGGAGTCCGGCGCTGGATTAAGATTAAGGTAAGTAGCTGAAGGGGTTTTAACCCCTTTAGCGCCACGGGAGGGGGACCCTGAGGGTGAGGGTCCCCCAAGGATGACATAGTGTCAGGAAAACGGGTTTGTTTTCCTGACACTATAGTGATCCTTTAAAGATTAATTGCTATTTAAGCAAGTAAGAAATCTAACAGCAGCCGCATTAGAATGTTTGTTCTAAAATCCAGCATCTGCAATTTCGACCATCTGTAATGAGGATGATGTAAAGATTATTTTGTAATAAACCCAGTGAATCAGTAAGTATTACTCTAGCAAATTAGCGAATGATATTAGAATTACTTAATGACCTTACAGGATTATTTACAATAATTTCCTACGGCTCTGCATCTTAAAAGTCAGTGAAGCATTTTAACAAGGTTCCAGTGAGCAAGCACATTTTCCCTATTTTACAAGTTGTAATTACTTTGTTTATGCTCTAAAAATGTATCGCATTCTCTCTAAAAGACTAAGAACATTTCCGGCTGCTTGTGAACAAAAAAGACAATTATCCAGTATTAAAAAGTGCAATTTCCATAGATTAACCTTTTCGTGGGTGGTGAAACTGCCGCATTGTATCACAAGTAATCAATTAAAACAAATCAGCAAAACAATGTGATTGGCTGGAAACAAGAGGCCAACATAGTGCTGGGGAGGACACGATAGTGCTTCATATTCCTGCTATTTTACAGCTGCATAATGGGTAATGTAGGCCTCTGAAGGTATTGTTTGGTGCATAAAGCTGCAAGTTTTAGTGGTTGAAGTAATCTTGAAAAAAGACTAAAGTCCATTAAGTTGAACCTTGAAACCCATTCTTTTATGCTGTTGATACAAAAGAAGGCAAAAAAACCCAACTGTAGCCACCTCCACTTATGCCACAAAAATGGGAAAAAAATCCCTTTTGACTCTATAATGGCAATCAGATTTCCCCTTAGATTAACAACCTTTTCACATACCAATTATATCATTGAATATATTTTTTAAATCTATAGAATCTGATAACACAACCTCTTTAAAGGACCACTCCACACCCCAAAAGCTGAAGTGCTTTATGGGTGAGGAGTACCCTCATTTAACCCCAGTTTATCAGGGGCGTACCGTGGGGTTAGTGAAACAGCTGAGGGGGGACTCAAATTGTAAGGTTGAGCAGTGATTTTTGCGCCTCCCGTTCAGCCTGCGCTCCCGGCGCCCCCAGGCAGCGTGCGGCTCCATAAGGGAACCTCACGCACATTACATGAGGGGTGCACCTCCCCCTTGCGCTCTGTGTAGGAGCGCCGGGTGTCACATGACTACCCGGCGCTCAGCTTGACAGAGACCCAGTGCACGCCGCACCAGACAACGGTCGCCTCTCCCCTGCCATGACAGGCAAAACGGCAGGGAGAGGGCCATCAATCTTCAACTTGGCTCAGACTGTAAGTGAAGCAGCTGGCTGCTGCTTTAGAGGGAGATAGGTGGGAAATATATGTAAGGAGGAGTTTGGTATGGTGTGATATGCATAAGGGTTGGTATGTGCTGATATATGTAAGGCGGGGTTGGTATGGGGAGATATATGGAAGTCGGGGTTTGGCATGGGGAGATATATGATAGGGGGATTGATATGGGGAGAGATATGAAAGGGGGTTGGCATTGGGAGAGATATGAAAGGGGTGGCATGGGGAGATATGTGGAAGGGGGTTGGCATGGGGAGAGATATGAAAGGGGTGGCATGGTGAGATATCTAGAAGGGGTGGCATGGAGAGATATATGGAAGGGAGTGGCATGGGGAGAGATATTGAAGGGGGTTTGGCATTGGGGATATATAGAAGGGGGGGTTGGCATGGGGAGGGATATGGAAGGGGAATATTGACATGAGGAGAGATATGGAAGGGGGAGATTGACGTGGGGGAGAGATATGGAAGGGGGAGGTTAACATGGGGAAGAGAGGGATGGAAAAAGGGATGGAAGGGAGGAGTGACATGGATGGAAGGGAGACATGGGGGGATATGGATGGATGGGAGGAGAGACCTAAGTTATGACACCTTACCTACCTGGCTGAAACTGCAGTTTACATAGAGGCTGGGGAGCGAGCAGAGTGGACATCCAGACCGCAGCATTACTACTGAAACCGTAAATAATGAAGTGAAACTTTTGAGTAAATGATGTGTGTCCAGGATTACATATTGTGCCCATGAGAGTGAAACAAGTAATTTTAATTTGTGTTGCTCCAGGATTCACTAACTTTTAAACAGGTCACATGCAGCACAGATAACCAGTTACATGATTCTATCTACTCATCAGAGGCTATTACTATCACACAAAGACAAACACAGTTCCACCATACACAGCCAGCCCAAAACTATCACAAACACAAGCAGTCCCCATCACACACTGACCGCACAAAATAATCACTCACAGCCGGGCCAATGCTAATACACAGTTTCCATGTACACAGCTCTATACCATCAAACACAAACTATTCATATCACACACAGACAACTCAATACATTACATGCAGTCCACATTACAGTCACAGCCAAATATGCAGTCCCCATTACACCGACACCCCAATACATTACATGCAGTCCCCACTATACTCAGACAGTCAGAGGTCATCGGTCACAACCAATATATTTGTTACTTATGATAACAAATGTAGTGACCCCAGTAAAGACTCCTGTTTGTAATATGGTACAGGGCCAGACTGCCCTAGGGCCGCTGTGAAATGGGGCCACAAGAGTGTGATAGAGTACTCCCTCAGCCAATTTAAAGTTTGCCTTTGTTGATGCTGGAAATCTCATATCCAGCATATTTTATGCTGTATGAATTCGTAGGGCAAATCATGTGAGTGCAATCTAAATGTGGCAAGTCCCGTGAGTGCAATCTCAGTGTTGGGTTAAGTCCTGGGTGCTGGATCAGGTCATGTGAATGCAATCTAAGTGCTGGGGTAAGTCCTGTGAGTGCAAACTCTGTGCTGGGACAGGTCCTGAGTGTGCAATCTTGGTGCTGGGGCAAGTCTTGGGTGCTTAGGCAACTCCTGTAAGTGCAATCTCAGTGCTTAGGCAAGTCATGTTAGTGCAATCTTCATGGGACTTCTTTTTATGGGACAAGGAGGATTAGGAGACAAAATATAATTCTAGATATGTTTCTTCAGTTTCCCTTTACATGTTGGTGCACTTTCTTTAAAATGTTTACTTTTTCATGATGGGGGGGAGGGGAGTGCCGGTAGACCTCCTTGCCAAGGGCACTAGAGACCCTAGGTACACCTCTCCAGTTTATAAAAGTGTTGATTTCAATGAGAAATCAGCACTTTTATAAATTAACTGGGGAACTCCCCCCTGGCTGTCAATCATACAGCCAGGGAGGATTCCTTCCTACTTCCGTTAGTTCCCCTGAGCTAGTTCCGTTAGTTCCCCTGAGCCGCGGTGCGTGAGTGTGCACGAGCCGGCTCACCTGTACGTGCGAGCCGGTTCGCACATGCACATGTGGACCAAGTCAGAGGCTTCTCAATGAGAAGCCTCTGATTGGTTATTTCCCTGTGACGAGACTGAAAGTCTCTTCCGGGGGAAAGGGGGAGGAGCTAACAAAGGCTGCAGTCATAAGAACTGCAGCTTTTGTAATCTATTTTAGACTATACTCCCAATGAATACATGCATAAAAATATGCATGTATTTATTCATGGGGGGTATATCTACTAAACTGTGGGGGGTTTTGGGGGGTGTGAGTTGGAAGAGTGGAGTGGTCGTTTAAGTAGACAATGCCACCACGTCTTTATTGTTCTTACCGTAAAGAACCCTTTCCTTTGCTGTAAGTAAAAATGCCTTTCTTCCAGTCTCAATGGGTGACCTCTTGTCTGTTTTGTAGTTATACTAATGAACAGGTTAGCACACCGTGGTTTATACTGGCCCTGTATATATTTATATAATGCTATCATATCCCCTTTGAGGCACTTTATTTTCTAAAGAAAACAAATGCTGTTTTTATAGTCTTTCTTCACAACTAATGTTTGTCTCTGCATTTTTTCTAGTTCTGAAATATCCTTCTTGAAAACTGGTGGCCAAAATTGTTATGTTGCTTACAGCATCCCTTTAATGGACCTGCAGTGTTTTTGGTGCTTGGAGTGGTTTCAATAATCTCTTCACATAGAGCCGTTTTTGTACTAATGTAAAGTTGCTTAGACTACAGGTATACAAAAGGTATAGATTTGCTAAAGTGAGAATTCAAAGTTAATTTCAAATTTAAGGCCAGCGTAGATAAACCAAGAGCATAGAGCTGACTTAGGCATTTTTTTCAGTTAAGCTATTCTGACCTTAGATTAAATTCACTTGGAATTCACTTTGAAGTCTCACATTAGTAAATAACCTTGTCAGACCATATTCGCAATATTCAACTTCTGTATCAAATTTTGCTACAGTTTGTATTTTTCTTTTTCTATCTACTTTGCTATTGTATTTTACCATTTATTACTTTCAACAAAACTGGTTATTTTTCGCATATTGTATGCTTTTGAAAAACATGATATTAGTTGCTATGCAACCACCATCTTACCTGCTGAAGCAAGGCTTGATCCTTAGTGATGAGTTAAAGGAATGTAACAGAAAGAACTATATGTGTTTTTTTTTCTTAATTTTAAACAAAACTTTAAAGTGAGCTATTACTATTACAAACTATTGCAATTTTGTTAAAGGGACACTATAGTCGCCAAAACAACTTTAGGCTTAATAAAGCCGTTTTGGTATAAAGATCATGGCCCTGCAGTCTCACTGCTCAATTCTCTGGCATTTAGGAGTTAAATCATTTTGTTTAAGCACCCTAGTCACACCTACCGGGATGTGACTTGCACAGCCTTCCCAAACACTTCCTGTAAAGAGTGATCTAATGTTTATACTTCCTTCATTGCAAATTATGTTTACTTTTTTAAAATTCTTATCTCCTGCACGGTTAATAGCTTGCTAGACCCTTCAAGTGCCTCCTGTATGTAATTCAAGTTCAATTTACAGAGCAGGAGATGAAAACTTTTCAATTAAGTTACATCTGATTGAAAGCGAAACCATTTTTATTCATACAGGCTGTGTGAGACACAGTCATGGGAGGTGTGGCTTGGGCTGCATAGACAGAAACAAAAGTGATTTAACTCCTAAATAGCAGTGAATTGAGCGGTGACATTTCAGATGCATGATATATACACCAGAACTACTTAATTAAGTTTAAGTTGTTTTGGTGACTATAGTGTCCCTTTAAGGGAAAAGTGAAGCATTTAGAGAAAAATTAAAGTATAGTTCTTACTTCTCAAAAATGAAAAGAACCACTAAAGTCCCCCAGACCACTTCATCTCAATGTAGTGGACTGGGTGCATTATAGTTTTAATGTTGCAATATTGAACATTGGCGTTTTGTAGAAATTGCAATGCTTACATTACAGGATTAACCCCTTAAGGACACATGACATGTGTGACATGTCATGATTCTCTTTTATTCCAGAAGTTTGGTCCTTAAGGGGTTAAAGGAACAATATAGGGTCAGGAACACAAACAAGCAAGTCTAGTAGCCATCTGAGACGTGGCCACTGGAGATGGCCACATAGTCTGGAATGTAAACACTGCATTTTCTCTGAAAAAAACAGTGTTTACTGCAAAATGCCTGAATTGAATGATTATATTCACCAGAACAAATAAAATGAGCTTTAGCTGTTCTGGTGACTATATTTTCCATTTAAATACACCGCTAGTGGATCAGTGTTAATTTTGTTGACTAACAATTTTTGTGAGATTTAGTCGACTTACATTTTGGAGATTTAGACGACTAAAACCATACTGAAACTAAAACAATTTAGACGACTAAAATTAAAATGGCTTTTTAGTCAAAAGGCTAAAACTAACTGGAAATTTGCCGCCAAAATTAACACTGGCGGGCAAGACACATGGGTGATGGTGGAGAGGAAATGAAACACATGGGGGCTGGGGGATTGAGACTCATGGGGGGGCTGGGGGGATGAGACACACGAGGTGGCTTGGAGAATAAGACACATGGAGGAACTGGGGAGGAAATGAGACACGTAGAGGGGCTGGGGGGAGGAATTGTTCCCAAGCCATATTGGAAAAATTCTACAAGTCAATTCTGTTTTCAGTTTGTCTGTTATGGCCTTAAAATTGAATTCCAAGCAATTCTCTTTTTAGTGACAACCCCTTTATAGATGTATTTGTACTTGCAATATCCATTAGATATCCATCTAATAAACTGGTGAGGGGGGGCTAGAAGCAGGGGGCACCATAGAACTATTTGCCTACAGGGACCTGACCTCTAAATGTAGCGATGTAGGTGAAACTACATATAGCTTCCCAACAGCAAAATATAATAAAAATAGAAATTAATTGTTCTGTCTTCAAGAAGGAAGAATGGAAAAAAACGTGATTCGTTAACATATGTGAAAACTAAGAACAAAAAGCTCTCAGTTAATTATTGCCAAGATTATGTAAGAATTTACCATTTCTATGTTAATATAGGAGTTTTAATGAGGATGTATATCGCATTGTGTAGACAGTTTTATGTATTCAATATAGTTATTGAAGTGCATTAAATGTTTGACTCCTGCCACATGCTCCATATTTGCTATGTAAATTCCACTGGAGATCTTTACGGCGATTATGCTGATGAAGACTTTTTTGGAATGTAGAAGACATGTAGATAGCTTTTCATTGTTTCATTGACAACCCCTTCCTCCACTGATGTCAGAATTGCATTACAGAAAGTCACAGTCAAACACTACGCATGGATGCATCTCAAGTGTACTTACAGCTGCTGCTACCTGCTTGACAATACCATGAATCATACATGAATAGTTTGTTTTCTTAAAGGGACGCTCTAAGCACCAAAACCACTACATTTTAAAGAGTTACCACAACTACTGCAGTGTTTCAAAGTGATCATGGTTCTTGGAGTCTGTATGTGCAGCATTTCTCTATGAAGCCTTGCACATGAGTTTAACCCCTTTGCTACCGCAGGTGTAACTCCAGCATCGTTGGGGTGTCATTAGCCCACCTGTAACAAGAGTTCTGGGCTGCCTAATGTCAATGCTGTTCATATTTCTATGCACAGAATGTCATTGACTGGCTGAGGGGGCTAGCTGATGCAGACTCTCGCACAAGTGTCAGAGTCAATCCAGGTCTATTGGAAGCCTGGGTGTTCACATAATTGAAGGGCATGCAGCCCTTCCCCAAAGTCCCACTTTCAGCTGGACAGTCACGGTTTTGTGGTTTTGCAGCACAGCGCACTGAGAACATGCAGGGAGCGCTAATTTTTATGGGCCCTTTTTGAAGGACAGAATGGTAAAAAGACCTGTTAAACTTCGAAAAACGATGAGTTACAGTGTTATATTGAACACAGGCCTTTGATGGTATTTTATTTTTCATTTCTTTATTCAGTTTCATTTAACCCTTTTTTGAAATTTCTATTTGTTAGAATTGAAAGTTGGAATTTTTCTTGCGTTTATGAATGCTGACTGGATTTCTATTTTAGCCTCACAACCAAATCCTGTTAGAATATATGCTTTACGTCAGTTTTAAATAGTAGGTGCAACAAATTGTACTGGATCTCAAAGGAGTGTTGAAGCACAAATATAATTTTTAAACAAATCACAGGTGTGACAAAAGCTAAAAACAATAATTATCAAATAGTCTAAAAAAAAGAATCTGTAACACTCCGGTTACATTCACGTCGAAATGCAATTTACAAAAATGCCTGCAGAATGCAGACAATATGACTGAATTTGGGCATTCTAATCATATACATTAAACATATTACCCGCCTTAAAGCAACACTACTGCTTTAGGAATAGAAACCTGTATTCCTTACGTCATAGTGTACTGATAACTGTTTAGGTTAAGCTCCCCCATAAGATATAGAAACAAAAAAAGCAGTTTTTACATATCCTTCGGCCCCCATTGCTGCCTCTCCTCTTAGGTTGAGATCATCACGATTGATGATCTCAGCCTACCCAATGCTTCCCTGGAGGGAAGCCCTGAGAGGCTAGTGTGCATGTAAGGCAAATCGCCTTGCTGCGCCAGTCAGTTGCTCTATATGACTGAGTCTGCTCTCACAGAGGGCTTCCTGTAAGTCAGCCACTTGGTGTGTGTTTAACCCTGCAATGAAATCACTACTGTGCTAAAAGTCATGGGCACTGCATACAGAACACTTCATTGTGATGCCCCTTTAATGTCCCTTTAGAGCGATTTTCTGTGCCTCAATAAGTGCAGTTTTGTAGTATGCCCTAACATATGCCCATCCAATAAGAAATTAAAACAACCATGTTTATGCAAGATATTAATAGCAAAGTGGTTAACGTGGGGGTTCTCATTACCATATGGTGTAAACAAATACCTAATGCTTCTTTAATGCGAATGCAAGATTTTGTATCATAAATCCCTTCCTGTTTCTCCTACTGATCTTTCTCTATGTTTTATTAGTTGTTGCAAGTTTATTGACGTTTTGTTTTGGCTCAAGCCGTTCGCAGGATCCATTGAGAGCTCAGATGAACTTTCTTGCTGGCATTTAATAAATAAATAATAATTATACAATGAAATTCCACACACCTAACAGCAACGAGAAGATTAATATCAATACGTGGGAGTTTACAGACACTAAACATTTTACCGTTAAAGGTTTTTCACTTAATTCGATAGATGATTAAGTAAACAGCAACATTTTATTCCCACATCAATCTGATTCCGTCCCTGCACCAAATATAAATTATGTACAAAATGAGTTGTAAATGAGGAGACTGGGTACATGTTGGAAAATATAATTTTCTAAACAAACTTGATAAGGAGTGTGGTACCCTACTGCTGGCGTGAAAACATTAATACACTCCTTAGCGGCAGGTTAGTATGGCAATATTTTGAATTAAAACAGTAAAAAATTAAATTAAATAAAATGAGTCCCAGCTAAGTATGGCACTTCTTTTATGAAAACAGTGAAAATAAAATAAATCAAAGAACCCACTTTGTTTTATTTTGACTTTTTTTTATACAATTTTTTGCCATACTTACCTGCCTGACTTTAATCACTGTCTCTGGAACGAAAGATCATAGAAGGAGGTGTGAGCACTGGCCCCCAAGGATCGGAGGAGGCACCTTATTGCTAAAATTAAACTTTATCCTGTGAGTGCAATAATTAAAGGGAAACAAACTCGTCTTCCTGGCTCTAAAGCTTCCCCCTCTGTCAAGGCCCCCTCCTGTGGTGCTGAAGGGATTAAAATCCCTTCAGTCACTTACCTGGGTCCAGCGCTGATGTCCCTCGGCGCTGGCTCAGCTCCGCCCACATCCGCCGGCGGGGAGACCTAATGTGCATGCTTTCCTATGGGGAAATTCTGATGCTGGAGGTCCTCATACAGAGAGTGAGGATATCCAGCATCAGATAAAAGACCAAAAGTCAGTTTCAATTCCGGAGGTCCCTCTAGTTGCTGTCTGGTAGACAGCCACTAGACAGTCACTAGAGGAGGAGTTAACACTCAGATGTCATTATTGCAGTTTATAAAAACTGCATTAATTACCACTGCATGGTTAAGGGTGATCGGAGTTTGCACCCAGACCACTTCAATGAGCTGAAGTGGTCTGGGTGCCTACAGTGTCCTTTTCAGCAGTGTCTTTATGATTTTAGTACATACTGCACAATGGTTTTTGTGCTGTGTTTATGTTTCACATTTCAGCTGTATCCCCAGCTTGCATTGTATGTAATAAGAATGGGAAGTACTGAACCCCACCTGGATACATTGCCAGTTAAGTATCACTAGTGTGGTGGTGGTGGTGGTGATGGTATAATACACAAACATTTGTCTTAATTTCTTTTATTGACACTCTATACAAGGCATAGGCAACCTTCGGCATTCCAGATGTTTTGGACTACACCTCCCATGATGCTTTGCCAGCATTATGTGTGTAAGAGCATTATGGGGGATGTAGTCTACAACATCTGGAGTGTCAAAGGCTGCCAACCCCTGCTCTATACCAACTGTCATGAATTAAGATAGGTGGAAAAAATCTGTGAGGTTCGTAGGGTTTGATGGAATATATATCGGAGGATAGTGCTGGATTCATGCGGTTTATTTAGGCACTGTAATGGTCAATAACATAATGAAGGACAATCAGGGGTTGTAGAGCTCAATAATGAGCTGTGAATTACATAGGTCTGTGATGAACATAAGCACCAAGAAGGGTACACAAATAGAAAAAAAAAGATTATGGGGAACATTTTATGGCTAGAAACATTTCCGATGATGGCTCTAGATTTGTCAAGTGCTCGTAATGTTCTGCCATCTCGATGCCTACTACATCCATCTAACCAAACCCTGGGCTGTGGTGTGTGAGTCTATTCTGGATCTCATTGGCCATCATTGGATGTTCTCAAATAATATTAGTTATCTACCACCTAACATTAAAGGTAACTATTTCTTTCCCCCAAATCCTTTACTTAGTATTTTATTGTTATTGTATAACAACCTCTTTATATTTTTATAACAATATAATGTAGGCATTATAACAATGAAATCTAATTTAATTGGTTATTGACCCTGGAGTCCCCTGGGTCACTGTCCCTCTATTTAGTGTTAAGCCATTTTCAAACAATTTAACGCTGAATTAGGTTCTCTGGCTTTCTATAGCCCCACCCCCACTGGAGGTATGGATAAGGCAGAGATTACATACTTCCACGTAGCCATACCGACTCGTACCTGCAATCACACTGTGATAGGCTGAATATAGGCAGGTGATACTCTCAGCCTATCGTCGTTCCCTATTGCTGCTAGGGCTAATACTTCCTCATTAACCCAAGCAGCACAGACGGGATGGGTTCCTGGGGACTCTTGCTTAACGTGAAAACATTAAAAGGACAGCGCCAGGGGCCTCAGACACTATAACCACTTCAATGAGATAAAAGAGTTATGATGCCTACAGTGTTCCCTTAAAGTATAATTTCATTATTTTTTTTTAAACATGTGTATGCATGCAAACATTGCTATGAAATATAAACACTATGTACAGATTTTATATACATTATATACAGATTGAATGCATAGATATTGGGTACATCTTCGGTAATAATTACGATAAAAAGGTGTACCAGCCAGGTATCATGTTTTATCTATATTAAATTAAAACCAAATAGCGCTCAATAAATAAAGCCTACATCAGATACTTTTAGAAAGAAAGTGTTAACGAAAGTACAAAAAAGAAAGTGTTAACGAAAGAACAAAATGGACAGCCAATTCCTGGTTTTACAGCAGAAGGGAAATTAATAGAAAAGGTCAGAGAAGCAAGAGAAAAAGGATGAAGGAAAAGAGAACGAGGAACAAAAGAAAAAGGTCCAAAAATAACTCTTACTGTCTGTAAAGAAGGCATTGTCTTAGCTATGTTAGAGATCTCGGGTGAACAAGAAGCAGTGGGTAAATCCTACAACTGGCTTATGACAATAATTGCCCTAAATTGCATTTTACATCATCGATAACTCTCATTATAAAGATGGAGGGACTGAATGTAGAATAGTATGAACACCCACAGATTTTAATTCGTCATTCTCCGTGCTCTCATACAACTGATAATGCATTTTAGCCACGTGAGTAAGGTGAGAATTATAATTGTCAATAGTCACCAAACAAACAGTTAACGTCTACGAATGCAGACTAGAGTGTGCTACATTTTCTTTGAGACAAAGAGACAAACTAATGCAAGTTTAGGGCTGGATTATTTCAAATAGCAGATAGGCACAAATAAATATTCAGAGATTAAAGGGTTTTACACCAACCAAAAAACAGTGGTTTAAGAAAACACCTTTTTTTTTAGCAAGAGGAAATCTTCATGGAGCCCCCTCCACTCCCTCAAAAAGTAGCTAGTCCATCACCAAAGTCTAATCCTTCTGCAGCCCATCTTCTTCCACAGAGGTTACTCCCTCTCGAACTTGAGGATGGACATCAGGTAAGTTTAGGGGAGGACATGCGCAGCACAGTTTATGGGGGCGTGCCATCATTAGCTGTCTGTTACCAGCATGATTTACAGATAGGTTACGCCCTGTATGTGCATCGTTTCATAGCAACACGCTGCACATACAGACTCCCGGGGAAAATAAGCCCTTCAAAGCCCTGATGTTGTCATGGTGCATGGAGTAATGATTTACAGTTTTATTCCCTGAACACCGGATTGTGTATGAATGAACAAAATCCAGTGGAAATAACCGAATTCCAACTGCATTGGCAATTTGCTTATTTACTAAAGCCAAAAGAGGTTATTCAAAAGCTTTTGGAACATAACTAATATTCACATCAAACTAATCTAAAGCACAGGAATTTAAGCTTTATTAACGACCGCAAGGTGGTCAAAGATAAACAAAATGCAAAAAAATAATAATCAGAAAGTGCAACATGTATACAGAGGGATCAAGGAGGAGACTGAAGGACAATATGTATTGTATGTCCTCATGCATAAAGCTGAACTGGGAAAGTGTGAAGTCTATTAGAATGTATAGAATGCATGTAGGGTGATCAGAGGAGGAATCAGGTATTGAATCAGGTATGGAGTGGAATCCAGATGATGAGAACTTGTAGTATGCATGTAGTCAGAGACCAAGAGGCATGGAGTTTAAATGGGAGTAGAATAAAAAAAAAAGTAGCACGTATAGAGTTAAATTGGGTAATTTGATCATGGGAATGTGCAGCATGCACATTGCGTAACCTTGAGAAAAGATAGAAGGACACTTCTAAATGTACCACGGATGGGGCTGAATCAGGGAGAAAACATTGTAGGCCACTGAAAATAAAGATTGGAGAGAATGTGGAGTATGAATGGAAAGGAAAAGATAAAAACAGTGAGAATAGGCAGCTTGATTTGAAAGAGATCTGGGAAAGTGGAAGGAAATTAGAAAGTCAATGTCAATGAAGATGAACAGAAGGCAGGGAAAGGGTCCAGGGTATAGCAGAAAATCCGAGAAAGTCAATAAGAAGGTCCCATGGTCGTGGAAGTGGGGAGACAAATTGTGTCAAGAAAAGGAAAATGCACAGCATGATTCTCCGGGGGTGATGATAAGGATGAGGAACAGTTATTTGCCGGTGGGAATCTCAGTCTACTTCGACAATGATTGTTATCTAACCACGTGTGCAATATAATAGTATGAAAGCTGAGAAATAAGCCTTTAATTTATGCTTCAGTTTTGCAGTTTAAATAGATATACTTTCTATTAATGTAGTTTAAGTACTGATTGCCTTCAGAAAATGCTGGTCTGTTATTTAGTAACATTTTCACTCAAGAGCTTTTTAAATGAATAATCCAACAGTTTTTAGATTGTATTTTTATTTCTGGGAAGATAAGTCTTTTCATGTTTCCAGCATTTATTGTCTTCCCAGCAGAGCCTATTACTTTTCTGTTCATTCTGCAAGGTCAGAACGCAAGTGAGGAATACAATATGAGATATCCTTCTAGCACCTCAAGTCTGTAATCTAGAAGATAAATGGAAACGGCAAAGAGGCCGTGAAAAAAAAACAACCACATAATGAGCAGTAGAAAGTTACTAAAAAAAGTCAACTGTGTTTCTGAAATGCCACCCAACACAAAAAATTACTTTATCTGTTCGCTGTTACTGTTTAACATTTTTCTTTTTAAAAATCCCTGATGCACGTAATGCCAAAGTATAGAATTTTCCTCGAGAGACAAATAAAAAAAGATTTGAGCTTCTTCCCTTTCCCGTGCTCCAAAATCCTCAGCCTCATTTTGTAATTCATGAAGGATCCAATCCGAGACAGTATTACGTAGTCACTTACTACAGCTGCAATGAAGGACACTAGTTTACATGACAATCAATAGGTGAGTTTGTAACTATGTATCTTATTTCATGTAAAAGATAGCATCAAGAGAAACTCATGTGCTGACCACCTGCTCACTGACTGTGTCCGCTGCCTGGCTAAAGTCAGGTGCTGATACTGTACATCTACACCTCAAGCTCTCCGGTGAGGTCTTAAAGCAGCACTGTCACTTTTTATGTATATTATGAATATAGAATCCACAAAAAATTCCTAAAGGCAACATTGGACATTTGCAATAACTTCTAACACACTCAGAAAGTGTCATCGGGCAAACATTAGACTACTTTAGCTTACGGACGATTTTAGGCAAAATAAGTCAGTTAATGAAAATATTACTACAATATCTTGCCATATCCCATCATTTTTCACAAGTAATGTTTATTGGAGCAAACATGTTCATACATATAATGTGCAATAGATCCCTTTGGAATCTCACTGTAAATGCACAAGATTATCTATTGAAGATCCTGTGAAATCACTTATTTTTGTAATCTTGCATTTGCCCAAGAGTGCAATGTGTCCTGGTAAATGAAGCTGTCCAAAGCTGAAGACTATGAGAAAGAAGATAAATAAAAGAAGGGACACATAGAGTAGATTTTTACATATAAAATCCCTCTATTTATTAGTATGCACTCACAGATTAAAATAAATGACAGTTTATCACCAATCTCCATTTGGAGTCCCCTTTATTCGGGATATCCAGTTGGTAAAAACTTTGTGAACCAGCCAATCATATAAAAGTATAAGTCAATATAAATCAAACACAAAAAAAATATAACAGAAAAAATAAATAAAAAATAAGATCAATATACGTCCGTCCCGTTCTCCTTACTCCTTGGACAGCTTATCAACAATCTCCACTTGGAGTCCACAGGGTGGACGTATATTGGCCTTATTTATTTATTTATTCTGTGTTGTTATCTTTTTTTGTGTTTGATTTATATTGACTTATACTTTTTATGATTGGCTGGTTCACAAAGTTTTTACCAACTGGGTATCCTGATCAAAGGGGATCGTGTGAGTGCATACTAATAAATAGAGGGATTTTATATGCTGAGTTTTGAGACACCTGCTAAACTGCCTCTCCGTAAAGGAAAGTAAACCTGCCGAAAACCTGTAGTTAGTGTGGGGTGAGCAACAATAATCAAGCAGGTCTGGCTAGTCCAGCTTTGGTATAGCAGGTTAGGTAGGTTAAAAAGGTAACATTAGGCTAAGAACATGTTAAGACATATTAACAGTGTGCAAGCTTGTGTAGCCTGCCGTTCGCTAGACGTGTGTCTTAGGATGTTGGAGAGTTG
The DNA here is from genome assembly GCF_036172605.1 of Pelobates fuscus. Classification (NCBI taxonomy): domain Eukaryota; kingdom Metazoa; phylum Chordata; class Amphibia; order Anura; family Pelobatidae; genus Pelobates; species Pelobates fuscus. The sequence goes on along the minus strand of NC_086318.1, from coordinate 385,666,481 downwards.
GTTGATAATGTCGATTATTTTACGCCTCTGTGTGTTGCTAGGGGTTGTTGGTTGGTCATCTAGGTTATAGAGGCGGGGGGAGGGGGGTTTGAGGGGCTGATTTCAGGCCCCATTGGACCTCTGTTGCGGTGTAAGGGTTCGTGTAAATCAGCTGTTTGGGAGCGAGTGGAGCATAAAAGTGATAATTAACAAATCGAACAATAAAAACTTAAAGTGTTGCAGTTGAATAGATTGCAGTTACCTTATAGGCAGCCGCCAGATCAAAAAGGGCAATCTAGTATCCTCTCAGGTTAGGGTGGCGGCAAGTGCCTTGGCTGAGTGCCTCACTATACCTTTGTAAGGAAAAGTAAGGTAGCTAACGGCCTGAAATAAACCATAAAGTAAAGTAAACGTGTGCCTGCAGGCAGTGGGTAATGGGTAACAGTCCTCACATGGGTGTCTGTGTGGATTTAGATCCTTCGCTCATCACTCTACCCAGAGTGCTTAGGCATAGTTACGCCTGTACTACTTAAACATAGGTAACATAATAAACTTTGATAATGAATAGTCTATTGAGGCTATACGCCGGAGTAAACAAACATGAGACATTTGAAGTAAGAGTAATTCCGCTGGGTGATAGTGGGTTGATCGGCACAAATGGTTTCAGTCCTCAAGGCAGACAGTTTGTAATGCATTCTTTGTTCAGCCTACGCCAGTCAGGCAAAGTCCTGGTGCCCCTATAGAGTGTCTCTGGGTCTCCGTTCGGGATCGGTAAGTGGGTTGGTGGGGTTGGTTGGTCGTACCTTGTTGCTGGTGTTGCCCCAGATATAGTGGGTGAGTGATACGGGCTTGCAGCGTGAGTCCGTATGTGCTGGGACGTTCTCGTCTGTCGGCAGGGGCCTGTCTGTGGGATCTTACAGAATCGGTAGGGCAACTTGGTGCCGAGCTCCTCTTCCCTCTCTGCACTCGTCTGGGCTCTCTCCCCCACGGGTCGTGGATGGGCTCTCCGCCATTTTCGTCTTCCGGATTTCAGCCTTGCTGTGTCCCGATCAGCGTCACCGTGGGCTTTGTGGGTTGCAGTGTGCAGGTCGGTACTGTGCTGATCCACGGCTTCTGGAACCGCTGAGTGAGGGGTAGGTCTGGGCTTTTCCTGTGGTACAGGCTCATGGGTAGCAGCAATCGGGGGACCCGGCTCCGTTTCCCGCCTGCTTGAGCTTCGGCTCTGATTTATTTTGGAGGTAGCCCTGGCTTTACGAGGGGGATGCCATTGCAGCATGCGCCGTGTGGACGGGCGGATCCACGCCGCCACCTCTCTCATTGCCATCCGGTGGAGTTGCCTTCGGGCTTTGAGCTTTGCCCAGAGATAGGTGCAGAGCAAGCTTATAAAGTCCCTTGTGTGTTTGGGTGGTGCGATGGGTGGGTGCTTGTTCTGAGGCCGCAGCCGCGGCGCCATCTTGGTTGGGCCCTGTAAGCTTTGTCTGATAGATGCCTTTGTCGCTTGTGCAGGCGTGATTGTGGGGATATTCGTCCCCAACGAGGACCGGGATTACCCCAGCCGGTCCATAGGGGGGGTAGCAGGGTTGCGATGGGCTTCCGCTTAGGAGTGATTCCCGGGCCGGGAGATCGGCCGTCTTCCTCGGGCTGCAAGCTTCGCTCCGTTGTAGGCCGCATGGTACTTTGAAGTTTTGCCGCGGTGCTTCGGTGCCGGGTACGTATCATTGCGTTCCCCGTGCTGTTCTGCATCCGTTCACCAATTGCCACTAATGCGGTCGTGTCGATCGGTAGCTTCAAGCTTTTGTCCGTGGTTGCAGGAACCCTTAAAATGTGCGGCTGGCCATCTTGGCTGTCAGGCCCCGCCCCCCGGAAAGGGTTGTTTTTTACAAAAAATTCCAAGACCACATATGTGAAGGTTCCACTTTAATGTAAATAACCCCATTTTTTATTTACCAACGGCATGCTCTCTTTTCTACTTTTTGTGTGCATTCTAAAAATAAATAATGTATTTTTTTCATTATTAATTTATGGGGGAAAAAAACAAAAGAAATGTTTAAAGCTGAGCGACACGTTCAAAGAACTTCAGAGGGTGTAGCAAACAAGCTACTCATTACTTTTTTATATAAAGGAACTCTTATTACATAATGTTGTGTTGGGTGTAGTTAAAGGCACACTCTAAGCAGCAGAATCCTCTGGTGTTTAGAATACTCCAAACACCATAGCAACTTCATTGAAATTAAGTTACTATGGTGCCAGCAAGTACCCAGGTGCTTTCTTTTTTTTTTTTCTTTAATTCTTTATTTTTAGTTGTGCATGACATAACAACGAGCCTACGCAGCCACGACAGCTGACGTAGGCGGCAACAGTCAAAACAATGTATACATGGCATAGAAAACATGTTGCACAATTTTATATTTTGGTGAAAGAAAAAGCATAGACAGCGGGTAAGAATGACCTTCTGCAATTGAGTCTTCCTGGCCGACCTGCCCCTTTATTTATTTATGCAGTTAGCGTTTCGTATCGGCAGACCAAGGGCGACTCCCCTAGCATACACAGGTAGCATTAACATAACTAGATCTGTAAACATGAGCTATAAAGGTGGTCAATGACAACCCACTCTCGTATCTGAGGCTGTTGTAGTGATCCCCCGAGAACTGGTTGGTGATGCCAGCAGCCGTTTGTCAGCTCGGGTTCCGCGGTTTTGCAGAAATAATCAGAGCGCTACCTGAAGTCTGAGGTATGTCATGCATCTACAGTGCATATGGGCATAAGAGCAGCAGTAGCGCGTGCCCTCCCCCAGCGAGGAGGTCCCTGTGGTAAGCGGGGCTCTCTATAGGGCCTAGCCCGCGGGCACAACTGTAGTGGCTACATCTCTCGGGAGCTCGCTCCCAACAGTCTCTGGCAAATATATGCTAACCATATTTACAAAATTAAAGAGAGAAAGAAGAAAAAGGCCAAGAAAGAGAGAAAAGAGAGAGATCAAAGAGAAAGGGGTAGGGTGGGGGGCGGGGCGGGGAGGGAGTCATCAGGGACCCTCATTCGTCCGTCTAAATAAATATCAGTTCTCGGTATCGCTGCTAGTCCTAACACAAGGGGCTATTTTCCCAGGGCGCCCAAATTTTTTGGAATTGTATCTGTGTTCCTCTGACCCGTGCCGTCAGGTCGTCCATCACGTATACCTCTCGTATTCTATTAATTACCCCGCTATGGCCGGCGTGGTCTGTTTAAGCCAGTCAGCTGCCACTGCTCTCCTGGCTGCCAGCGTAAATTTATGAATGAGTTTTTGTTCACGTCTCGTCCACCCTTCTACCGTTCTACCGAGCAGGTAAAGCCACGGGTCCAGGGGAGGGGGTCTGGAAAATACCTGGGCCATCATATCTCTAACCTGTTGCCAAAAGCGTACCATCAGGGGGCATTCCCACCACATGTGGATATAGGTCCCTTTCATCCCACAACCTCTCCAGCAGAAATCTGTAGGGCACTTTTTCATGTGGCATAGCTTTACAGGGGTTGTATACCAGCGAAGCATCGTCTTGACTGCTTGCTCCTGTATCGTTACGCACATAGAAGAGCTATGATTGGCTTCCCAGATCTCCTGCCATTCCACCCCCTCTAGGTGCTCCCCTAAGTCCCTCTCCCACTGATCAATATAGGCCATGTCGCCCTCAACCGTGGACACAGAGCAGAGGTGAGCGTACAGCTGGGTTATCAGACCCGTAGGCATATGGTCTCGAAGGCATATTCGTTCAAAAAAAGTCATGGGTGTTTGGGCCGCAGTTCGGACCCACGGGAGTCTCGCAAAATCCCTTATTTGAAGGTATCTAAAGAAGTCTGCAGGTGTGAGGTGACCCCTTTGTTGTAGGTTGTCAAAAGCTATCACTTCGGAGCCCTGCACTAACTGGTGAATGCGCTGCAGGCCTATGCGTTCCAGATTCCTAAAGTTCCTTGCCGACATACCCGGCGGGAATGCCCTATTTCGCAAATAAGGCATCAGCGGAGACGGGGTTGACGCCAATCCATACCTCTGCTGGGTCCTATCCCATACGTGCATAGAATTCAATATAGCTGGGCACGTAGCCCTAATAATTGGTCTTTTATCTTTGGGAACCCAAATTAGTAGCTGCGGTATATCTGCCCCCACCATCAATGACTCCAGGTCTACCCACTTCCGCTCACCAGGCGGAGAGTGCCATAAAACTATCTGCGATAATTGTGTCGCCAAGTAATAGCCATATAAGTTAGGTAGACCCAGGCCTCCCCTATTCTTTGGCCTATATAGAGTGTGTCTCGAAATTCTGTGACGTTTATTTTGCCACACAAAATTCCCTATCGCCTGCTGCAGGGGCGCAAGGTGCGACTTGGAGAGATGTATGGGCAGAGATTGAAAAAAGAATAGAATCCTAGGTAGTATATTCATTTTGACCGCATGTATTCTCCCTATCCAAGAGATGGGCTTTTCATTCCATGCCTCCAGTTCCCTAATGAGTTGTTTTATGAGTGGTGTGTAGTTTTGTTGCATAAGGTGGTCTGGGTCTGCCGTCAATTTAATGCCTAAATATTTAATCGACTGTCGCTCTATGTGTATGTGGTGTTCCCTCTGAAGAGCATCCAGCTCTACTTCTGAGATCGCAATAGGAAGGGCGCTAGACTTGGACATGTTGGCTTTGTAGCCTGACACAGCTCCGAAGTCCTCCAGGACCCTTTGCAAGGCCCGCAGCGAGTTGATGGGGTCAGTGAGCGTCAAGAGCACATCATCCGCATATGCCGATACTGTGAATTCCCTGCCCCCCACTCGAACCCCCTGAATATTCGGGTGTGTCCTGAGGGCCTGGAGCAGCGGTTCTAAAGAGAGAACAAATAGGAGTGGGGACAACGGGCAGCCCTGTCTGGTGCCATTATACAGCCTGAAAGGGGTCAGCGGGGCTCCTGAAATTTTTACTTGCGCTCGCACATCGCTATAGATGGCTTTGATCAGGGTTATCGCTTGGTCGGGAAAACCAATATGAGCTAGTAGCGTGAATAGGTACGTCCATGTGACCCTGTCAAACGCTTTTTCAGCGTCCAAAGATACTAGCATAGTTTTGGTGCGCGTAACTTTCTGTTTCCAAATGATGTCAATGTTCCTACGGGTGTTCTCGAACAATTGTCTGTTTTGCACGAATCCCACTTGATCTGCATCCACCAAGGTGGTCAAATAGGGGTTCATTCTAGTCGCCTGAATTTTTGCTAAAATCTTCATATCGTGGTTAATAAGGGAAATAGGCCTGTAGCTACTCGGGAGGGCCGGGTCCTTGTCCGGTTTTGGTATTAAAACAATGGTCGCTAGTGACATATCCAAATCTGGGGTGCCCCCCGATCTAAATTCGTTGAAAAGAGCCGTTAAGTGGGGAGTCAGCTGCTCCCGGAATTCCTTATAGTAGCTCCCGTGGAACCCGTCAGGTCCCGGAGCCTTCTTCCCTTTCAGGGCGGCTATAGCCTGCGCTACCTCCTCGTTTGTGATTTCTGCCGCTAGTACGTCCGCAGCTGCTTGGTCTAGTTTAGGTAGCCCTAAGTCTGCCAGAAATCGCTGCGTCAGCGCCTCGTCCCCCTCTTTCCGCGTCTCGGACCCCGGGGAGTGATTGTACAGGGATTTGTAATAGTCCGTGAAGACTTCCGCGATATCTCGTGGACTAGATTTAATCGAGCCATCTTTGTGTCTTATGGACGTAATGTGTCCCCCGCGGTGTCTGGGTTTCAGGACCCTAGCCAAAAGAGTGTCCATTTTATTTGCATGTTCGTAGAAATTCCTTCTAGACCACATAAGGGATCTGGCCGTATCGTCGAGAAGCAGCTGGCGTATTGCCAACCGTACCTCCCGTAGACGCTCCGCGGTGCGATCCGTCGGGTTACCCTGGTTTTGTTGTTCCACCCTTTTAAGGTCTCTCAGGAGGCCCTCCAGCCTCTGAAATTTCAATTTCTTTCTGGCCGTTGCTATTTTTATGAGCGTGCCTCTTATCACTGTTTTGTGGGCTGCCCACACGGTTGCTAGTTTCACATCAGGGGTTGTGTTGGTCTCGAAAAATTGTTCAAGCTCCGCCCTAACCTGGTCTGCTACATCTTGGTCTTTCAGTAAGGAGGCGTTAAGTCGCCACGTCCATGGGGTCGCTTTGCATAGCTTCCCCAGGGTTAGTGATATGTCAGCATGATCCGACCAGGAGATGGTCCCGATGTCCGTGCCAAGTATCTTAGGTAGGCACCCGGAATTAACCAGGAACATGTCGATCCTAGAATACGACCCATGTGGGGCCGAGAAGAAGGTGTAATCCTTCGTACTTGGATGATGTGCTCTCCACACGTCCACCAACCCCGAACCCGCAATGAAGTCCTGCAGCAGTCTGTCCTGGCTCCCCCTCCCCTGGGACCTGTGCATGCCGCTGTCCGTCTTTCTGTCAACTGCTGGACTGGGCGTCGCGTTCATGTCACCCCCTACAATCACCATCCCATGGGGTAGTGTCCGAAGTTTGGCCTGCAGCGATTCCCAGAAAGCTGTCTCTGGGCGGTTTGGCGCGTATATATTAACTAAATGGATATGGTGGGAGAGCATGGTGCCCGAAACTATCACATATCGACCCTCCGTGTCGGATTCAGTGGCTACTACTCTAAGGGGGCAGCTATTCCGTATCAGTATCGCCACTCCATTGCGTTTACATAATGCCCTGGCTTCATAGGTCGAGCTGTAAGTGTGATCTTTCAGTTTAAATTTAGCCTGTCGGGGAAGATGCGTTTCCTGAATAAAAGCTATGTCGGTCCTCATTCTTTTTATTTCTCTGAATAATAATCTCCGTTTAGTCGGGGAGTTAAGCCCTTTAACGTTCAGGGAAGAAATTTTAACTGCCATGAGTCCAAACCACTCGGTCTGCTGCAGTGCACGCCCACCTCTGTCCCCTCCGCGCTCCCACCATCTGACTCCGCCGCCACGCCCCCAGGGAAACAGGGAAAAAGCAAGAAAATGAGATTTAGGAAGGGGGGGGAGAGAAAGAAAGAATAAAAGAGAGACAAAAAGAAGAAAATAGAATCACCTAAGAAAAGGTGGTGCACATCTCGCGCTCCACCAAGGTTGCCTGGTCTTACTCTCCGCCAGGCGTCTGTGGGGTCAAGACCCCGCATCCCAACCGCGTCCAGCGCTGGAGAGAAATGCGGGTTCACGAGCCCATCCCCCTCAGCACAATGGTGTTTACATAAATTGTATCTAGACATCGTAAAATACAGCATGGCAAGAAAATTGCCCTCTGGTACGCGCTGCTAGGGCACTGTATAGAGTGTCCGCACGCCCTAAGGCCTCGCCACATCGAAAAAACATAGTGTGTAAGCATTTAGTAACTTTACAACATAACATTTCAAAAAAGTAACCTTAAACAGTTGTATGACTGTAAGACCTGGGATCTCCTATCCCTAAACAGGACCATCCCCCTGCCTCCTCCGACCCATGACCCCCTGTATTCCCAAACCACCCCCAACCTATTCCTTGCCTTGCGATCGTGGTATGCAATAATGTTGGTATGCAGTCCTCCTCCCTCTTGTGATGGAATCTTTTTAGTTTTCATGTACCTCCTTAGTTGTTGCGGTTTTAGATTTAATTCGTTATCCCTTATGTGTACATTTTAAATTTTTCTAGTTTTTGTTTGTTTTCTCCTTTTTTTTTTGTAGTTTGTTTTTTATTTTTTATTTTATTTATTTATTTTTTTGTTTTGTTTTTTCTTTTGTTGTTTTTTTTTTTTTTTTTTTGACGTGAGACAAAACTTTATTTGTCGCTAGGGCTAAACACACAATGGAAGAGGGTTTACATTTTGTTGTTCCCCGTCTTTTTTATTTTATGTTACATGAGGCAAAACTTTATGTGTAATTAATTCTAAAAAACAATAGAAAAATGTTTATCTGTTTTTGTTCCCCCCTTTACAGGTGATTGTACCTGAGTCCCCTATGTTGTGATGTGCGCTTTGTAAATTACATGTTTGTAGTAATGTGAAAAACTCCTGCATGTGCTTATGGACGTCATCAGGAGGTGACTATGGTTGTATTCCATTACCCGTCCCTTTATCTCATTATTACCGGCAGTATGATTGCTCCACATGCACCCCTATCGCAACATAGCATATACCCCGGATTGTAATCCGAGATCGGAGAAAGATTAATCTGCACAGGGTTGAGTAGAAGTATGTCGGTCCCCCTAAGGCAGTAGGAGACACCCGTGCCCCAGCCCCCGTGCATAAGACAAACCATAGAGATAGAAAACTATAAAATACTAAACAAGGTGAGTCAGGCCCGAGGGCCGCATGGGCGACCATAGCCTCCACCAGCCCATAGTGTTCGTAGCAGTCCTGCAACTTTCAAGCCCCCCCTTGGCCTGTAAGTAATGGGCCGTGGCTCCTTGCTGCGATGTTCCAAGCCTCCTCTCACACACCTTAGCAGAGCAGCCGGACAAATATGGGAAACAGACCCCAGACCCAGCGCCATTTGCCTGGAGGGTCGTGGCATCATGCCCAGAGCCCCCTCCCCAAAATCACTAGGAGCCCCCCGCTCTCAACTCTAGGCCCCAGAGACCAGGGGTCAGGGATGCTCGGGCTCAACAGGCCCTAAAAAACCCACCCAAACACAGTCCCGGTCCCCCCCCACTGAGCCTCTGCCTCGCAGAAAAGAAAGTTAACTCTGGGCCAACATACTATACCGGCCTCCGAAGTCAGCGCCGACATGCTCCCACCTCCTGCCATTCAATCGGAAGAAAGTCCAGATCCCGGTGCGCAGGCCTCATATCAGGCAGGTCTCCTCGTGCAGCTACACCCAGGGCATTCAGGAAAGCTCCCGGGTCTCCGGTAGGGGTCAGAGTAAGGGTCTTCCCCCCTCTAAAGGCCATAAGGCGAAATGGGAACCCCCATGCATACTGTACGTTTGCTCCCCGCAGGGCTTCCGTAACGGGCCTCCACTCCCGTCTCCTCTGCAGCGTGCTGGGGGCTAAATCTTGGTACACCTGGATTTCCTTTCCGTCGTGCATAATCTTGGCCTCTCTGCTTTTGCGCAGCAATGCTTCCTTCGTCTGGAAGAAAAGGAACCGGACGATGACATCCCGAGGGGAGTTGGTGTCAACCCTTCTCGTTCGGAGGGCTCGATGGGCCCTCTCCATGTGCCAACTGTCTTCAGGGAGATCCGGCAAAAGAGGTCTAAATAGCGCCATGAGAATCACTGGTAGCATGCCCTCCTTTTCGCCCTCCGGCAGGCCACGTACACGGAGATTATTTCTCCTTGACCTATTGGACATATCTTCGATAGCCAGCTCTGTGTCAGTCACTCGGGCCGCCAGGCCATTGAGATGGGCTACCGCCGCATTATGGGCCTTGGTTGTGGCCTCCATCCGCTCCTCGAGTCGGGCGGTGCGTGTGCCCAGGGCCGCGATCTCGCCACGGAGCACCTCTGTGGCGTTCACAATTTCGCCAGCCAGGTAAGTCTGGACTCCGTCGAGGCGCTCCAGGATTTGTGATGTTTCGCTCTTTTTCCTGCTATCTCCCAGCGCCTCGTGGGGTGAGGATGGTCGGGGCGAAGGGCTCCGTCCGGCGCCATCTTGGGGATCCGGAGGCCCGGTCTTATGAGCCGTCATCAGGTCCAGGACCGTCGTACCTCCCTCGTTCCCCCTCCTGGGCTGTTTTTTAGAGTTCTTTTTGTCCATGCTTGGCAAAAGGTATCAATTTGGGTCTAGAATACTGCTAAAGTATGCTGTAAATTGTGCGTTGGGGCAGGAGCTCTACACAGCCACGTCCAGCTCGATCCCTGGTCAGGCCACGCCCCCCCCCCAGGTGCTTTCTTATCCTAATGGGTTAAACCATTCTTGAACAGTTTAACCCTGTAGGTTGCCTCCAGCACCGAATCTCTAATTCCTCCAGCAGCATCCGGCTTCTGAAATTCATTCTCAGGAAGTTTGGAGTGCTGCCGGGTAGAGATGCTGCTGATTGGCTACAGAGGTCATCTGGTGCTCTAAGCCTATCAGTACCTTGCCGTTCATGAAAAAATAAAGGTAAGTTTCGGTCTCAGGTGCCATCTAATCTAGGTACACCACTGACCACAGATAAGGTTAAAGGAATACTAGCGTTAGGAATACAAATAGTGCTCCGCTAAAGGTTTAGGTGCAAAAAAAATATTTAAAATTGTACTTACCTTTTCTCCCTTACCATGCCGGTCCATGGCTATCATAAAGATTGATGTTCTCAGCCCCATAGGAAAGCATTGTGAGGCTAGTGCACATGTAAGGTAAAACACCACACTGTGATATCTCTGAGACAATCTTATTGAAATAGCTCTGTCTGTCTAATAAACAGCCACTAGAGGTATTTAAACCCTGCAATGTAAACATTGCTCCTCCTGCAGAATGGCAATTGCAGCGTTAAAATGACAGGGACATGGCACCAAAACTGCTTCATTGTGTTGAAGTGGTCTTGTTGCTTATAGTGTCCCTTTCAACACAGCAAACAGCCTGCTGTGAAGTGCAGCCTACCCAGGATGATAAACGTATGCATGACAAAATCTCACAAGGGTACTAGGATATTTATTAAAGGAGCACTATGGTGCCAGGAAAACAAACTCGTTTTCCTGGCACTACAGGGTTATTAGGTCCCCCCCTCCCTCAGGGTCCCCTCCCACTGGGCTGAAGGGGTTAGGACCCCTTCAGCCACTTACTTTAATCCAGCGCCAGGCTCGCTCGGTGCTGGTGACCTCTCCTCCCCTGCCAACGTCAGCCATGAATGCGCATGCGCGGCCAGAGTCACGCGCGCATTCAAACCGCCCATAGGAAAGCATTACTCAGTGCTTTCCTATGGACGTCCAACGTGTCCTCAATGCGATTTTCACACGCGGAAGCGCCTCTAGTGGCTATCAAGGAAACAGCCACTAGAGGCTGGATTAACCCTTAATGTAAACATAGCAGCTTCTCTGAAACTGCTATGCTTTCAGCTGCAGGGTTAAAACTAGGGGGACCTGGCACCCAGACCACTTCATTGAACTGAAGTGGTCTGGGTGCCTATAGTGGTCCTTTAAGCATTTCTTGTGGTACAGATAGCACAACTTAAAGATAAGGAGAAGAGCCTGCTGCTAGATACGGATTGGCACTCCAAAGTATCATCATGTACTTTTTGAGTACGCATGGTTTGTAAACCTAATAGGTACATAGCTTTAGCAATGCAACACAGAATGCTCACACGAGGCTTGATAATGATAGTGGTTCTTCCATGATTGGGTTATTAACAAATAATTTATAGAAAAAAAAAACTTTTTATAATATGCTGATTTTTACTTTATAAATGTATAATGAGATTAGCTCTTTATTCATTTTTTATGCGGTACACATGACAAATTGGTGCAGTCGAAGAGAAGACTGTTTTAAAGAAAATGTATAATTATCAAGAAAAAAGAAAACGATTATTATGGATGAATAATGTCTAATGAATGCATGCAATGAAATAATTAGATAATACGTACCAATGTTTTAAAACAAGCTGGGTGCGTATTTACACTCACAGCGGTATGATAAAAGTCACAAAACAAAATACTGGTTTTGTCTTCCCTAATGTTTAATTCAAATAAAGCTTTTTTTTCACCAGATCTGATATTCTCAGTACTGGACCTTGCTCCTAGGGAGAGCATTAATTCTTTACATTAATATTATTAAGAAATGTGTAAATACAATTATGGGGACATTAAATAGCTCAGCAACTGACTTTGCATATCACATTAAATAGAATGTACATATTTCTATGTCATTCAATATATGTGGTGATTGTTCCCAACCTTGCCAGTAAATAGTCGAAGTAAGCTATCGCTATTAACAACGGTTTCTAACCTTGTTGCTTTTTAATTGATAACTGCCAATAACGTGTGCCCGCAAAGATAATGACAACCAGTAGTGTATTAAAGGGGGCGCTCCGCTCTGGGAGACAGAAGGCAGGGGGTGTGCAGCACTTCCCCCTCACGCCACAGCAGGTACCTGACTATTGCCACTTTGCTCATGGGGGTGCCGCACGACAGATGTCTGCAGTATGTGTCGGTGTAAGGGATGAATTATGTGCCTATAGTGGATGCAGTGTGTATGTGTGTGTATGTGTGTGTGTGTTAGGGATGCAGTATATGCACGTGTAATGGGTATAGTGAATGCAGTCTAAGTGGTTGTATAGTGGATGCATTGTGTGTGTAAGGAATGCAGAACTCAATGATGCGTAAATTATCACCATAGCAACCACACCTTGCCTGTAAAAAAAGGATCACTATGAGCATGCACACTTCACCCTGTGATTGACATTAGAAGGAGATAGCAACAGTGCATGCAATGTTTTAAATTGTGATTTTGTGCTGTTGCACTTGCTCACTGTGCTCCATGTGAACCTGGAGCAGCAGGCTAATTAGCTTGAGCAGAATCAGTTGGTCAGATAACAATAGAATCTGATCTAATATGGCTGCTCAGCTAGTTAAAAAAAAGTAAAACATTTTACATAAAAAAAATCAGTAAATACTTAATTGAAAAAAAAAATCCTTAAGTTTAATTAATTTTAATAAACTTTTAAAAAACGAGAAGTGAATTTTTGATGACAGTTGTCCTTTAGTGAAAGAACAATAATCAGAGCTGGGCCAATACATTTCCTGCCTTGGTCAAAGAACAAAATGTTGCCCCGGGTGTACCAACCACCACTAAGCTTGGAAATTAGTTTCATTATAAACTGCAATTTGTCCGAATTTGGGCCGATTGGGCGAATGTGCAAATTCTCCATTTCTGAACCACCAATTAGACGAAAAATCACGAAAAAAATGACTAGCGCAATGGATGAGCACGTTCGTTATGATTTGTAATTTGGAGTCGCGCACTAAACTAGATAATTAACGGGGAAACAAAGATTATTTATGTCTAGGAGACAGCCACTACATACTGATTTTTTTTTTTTTTAAATTTTTTATTTTTGTAGTGCATAGATATAACACAAACAGGCAAGAGGTACCCCAAAGGCATTCCTCCAGCTTTTCCACGCAAAACAGGCGGGTCCCAAGTTTAACATGCACAATTTTAAATTTTAAACAGGTGTAGGCATACTTAAGATTATGGTCTAAGAATATGAGCCGTTGTAGCAGTGTGGTTTCGACTGTACAATATTATTCATACCATATACATTTTGGTTCAGAACTGTAGTTAAGTTAAAGTTTGGTCATCACATCTTATACACTCATGACATTAACAGGCTAATCTGCGTTGTTGTGTAATGCAACATACTAGGGGGGTTGAGCCTCACGCATATTTTAACTATATTTTGGTTGGTGACTTGCAAATGGATCGTGTAGTCAGTACACATAAGTTATAAAGGCTCAACATATGATTTAGGATATTGGCAGGTGTGCCAGTGATATCAAAGCAAAGGATTATGCAAAAAACGGTAATTGCAGTCAGAGGATGCAAATCGCTTGCACGGTAGATTCTCCTCTAATTTGCCCCTGACTGTCTGTCGCATGGTGTGGAAATCGCAATAGTCCCTTGCATGGTGTAAGTAGTCCAGTGGATTCCTCAGCCGATGCCTTGCGTAGGGAGGCCGCAGGGGTGCAGGTGCCACTTGTCTTCCATTGCTGGTGCTGCAGAGGTGAAGATCTGTGGTAGTTCGTGCTGTCGGACCCCTCCGGGGACTCGTGTGTGGTCGATACCGCTCCGGTCGGTCTTGTCTCCTCGAGTGGGGGTTCTGGAGCTGGTGAGTGCCGTTTGGAGAGGGGCACCGGTGCTCTGCTGCGCGGTTCCCTGGATTGTGGCTGGAGCGTGTAGGGGCTGAGGTGCAGCGTACCGGGCGCCAGCTCCCACTCCAGGCGAGGCTGTTTCGTGTGCGGCTGGGTCAGCGGTCCCGTTCTCAGGAGTGTGGGGGCAAGCCCCGGTGTCTGGGCTACAGGGCTTCCTCGCCTGCTTGTGGGAACGCTGATGCGTGTGCGGCCCAGTGATTTTTCTGGACGACTGTGGCGGGTACCTGTAATGGCGGCGTCTGCTTGCTGGGCGAATCCACGTGGCCACTATTTTCACCGCATACTACATACTGATTTTATTCACAGATCAAGTAAAAAGTGACCAATATAGTGAAAAAAATTATATTTTTATATTTAATAAATATATCAAAAATATATAAATATAGATTTAATGCTGCTACTTTTATATTTATATTATGTATATCATTTACTAGGCACTGCAAGGCACATTGTTGCTTCTTTTTGGTTCTTCTGATTTTGTTTTGCAAATGTTTTTCGGGACACTCCACACAAGATAGCTATAGAAGTGCTTATGGTACTTAGAGTGCCCCTATAAAATTTATGTTTTATAAATAAGAGAGAAAATCAACAGTTTTATTTTTCTACCACAGTTAATTTTGAGGAATATTTTTTAGTAGTAGGTAGTTACTAGATCTCTCCATATATCTATACGCTAACACTCGCAAGCAATTAATAATACTCTTGAAAATCTCTAATGAGACATTTGCTGCAAGGAGAAGTGCTTGACACAGATTTCATTTTGTTTTATTTGACCATTGTTCTTTTTGAAAAGGTCAGAGGACATAACAGCTTTTCAGGCTCCTTCTGGAAAAAAGTCTACTTTGATATAATTTGATAATGATCATGTCCTACATTTATTCCCCAATCTGCTACTTGTAGTGCAATTTGGCTTTGATATATTGAGCACCTTATACCGTGTGCATTCTGATCCTGGAAAACTTTGTAATTTAGCAATCATATTGCCCTTTCCCATAGCACTAATGGATTAGTATTTTTTTTATTTTAATGTCCCTTGCCATTGGTGATTTAACCTCCATGGCATCTGATTATGTCATTATTTTTATTATTTTTGAATGTTAAAGCGATACATTGTTTTGTATATAAATTTGTTGTTTCATATTGTAGGCATGTAATTCTTAGGAATAACTCACTTAAATCTGTCCAAACAAGAGTCTAGTAGATATCCTGGGTATAATTAAGTTTTAAACATAATAAAATATAAATAAAATAAATATAAATAAAATAATAGATAATTATAAAAAAGAATAATACATTTAATTAATAATGTAATCAAACCAAACACACTGAAATTTGTCCAAACAATGGTGCAATAATACTAGTAACTGTAATACTAGACACTGCATATTGGTTTAGGAAACATCCCGGGTATGAAAGATTTTGAAACATGGGACTGCACAAAGTCCGACGTCACAATCAGGACAATGGAACCTGGTTTCCTTTCTGATTTTCTTTCCACTGTCATCTCGCTTCGAGCAACAAACCACGCACATCCTTGTAGGTGCTGACTTTTTCTCGGTTGGTGGGATGTAGTCCATGAAGTGACGACCAGTCAGGCGTTCCGGGTTGACAATGCCAACAGCACGACGGCTAGCTCTATTCACATCCATTGATGGTGTTTGGTGGTCACAAAGATACGTTCGGCAATTTTCCAAATAAAGTCAGAATGAACCACAGGCTTCTCACTCTTGTTTTTTTTTTAAAACAGAATGTAGGCATTCCACAAGCATTGCTCAAGAAGATGCCTGAAGATCTTCTTGTAGTACTTATTTTGCTGTTTCCGCGTTGCTGGGTAGAATGTCATTGCTTGGTCGGCTCTGTCGACACCTCCCATGGTGTTATTGTAGTCTATCACTACTTGTGGCTTCATTATTTCTTTCCCACCTTTTGTGTGTACCATAACAGTGGAGGTATTATGAACTGTACTCATAAGGAACACATCTTTCTGTCACGCCATCGCAGTGCCATCATTTTTCCTTTCTGCCAGGCAACCATTTCTCCAGTCTTCAGCTTCTTATTGCCAAACATTGGCGGCATATTGTGCCGGTTAGCCCGTTCGGTTCCATAGGCATTTGTTTTGTTTTGAAGAAGAAACTCATACAGTTCAGGAGGCGTATAAAAGTTGTCGGTTGTTACACAATAGCCCTGATTTAGCAATGGCTCAATGAGTGAAAGAACGGAAGATGTTGCCATTCCATAGTTGCTGTATTTTGGACAGAATTTTGATCCTTTTCCAGTGTAAATGACTGAATTCCAAATTCCAATGACTGAATGTAGCCAGTTGACAATTTGCATACCATGTAGGATTTTACACCAAATCATGCTCTCTTTGATGCAATGTATTGCACCCAGCTGAGCCTTCCCTTGTAGGCCATTAGACTTTCATCTATGCTGATATCTGTTTCTGGCACATTGGAAATTCTTTAAAATCATTTGAGATACTTCCTAAATTTTCTTTAGTTTTGGTACAGGATGAGCAGTTTCATCAAATTCTTTGTTGTTTTCGAAGTGTAAAAATGTAATGATCAGGGAAAATCTGTACTCTGACATGGCCATTCCAAAGAATGGAGTGGCAAGTAATTTACTAGTTGTCCAATACCACTTCTGCAGGGGTTTCCCCACCACTCCTTGAAGTATTATTAGTCCCAGAAATTACCAAATGTCATCTTTAGTCACTTGCTCCCACTTTCTGCTTCTTGAAAACGTCCGCTGCAGACTAGCTAATTTTTGCTCTTTGTACAGGTTTCTCTCAGTAACATTTTTTTCAATAACCTCATCGGTTAGAAATAATTGTAAGTATGCCAAGAGGTTGTTGTGTTCAACGTCTACTTGCATAACAGATGCTCCAGCAAATGGGAATCTTGGGGGTGCTGCCTGATCGGTACCACAGTCAATAGAGCACCAAGTTCGCACATCACTGAGCTCAGTTGCAGGATCTTCGCTGTCGTCACTTTCAGTGTCTGATGACGAATAGTTCCATGAATCACTATCGCTCAATTCTACAAATGATTCTAATTCACTATCGCTGTTTTCTAGCTGGTGTAAAACCACTTTTGACCGAAAGGGACACTTTTTGGATGCCATGGATGGATGGCAGAAAGAACGGTAAAAGCGCACTCAAAACTGAGGTGAAAAGGTTTGATACAGTAATGTAATCCTAACAAATTACACTGTATCACTATGTATTATGTGTATTTGTACTTTTTTTATTTTTTTTATTTCATGCCTGGTTCTGCCAGGTGGCGCTCGCAAGGAAAGGGAACCTGGAAAACAGATGCCGGCATCGGGCGGAGGACACTGCGGTAGGACACCAGGGGCTCGTAGGGACAAGGTAAGTGATACTACAGTGTAACCCTGAGCATGGCTCTGGGTTACCGCTTTTGGTACGGAAAATTAACCCCAAGCCACGCAAGGGAGCTTAAAGTATTGTGTTTGGGGGAAAGTCACTGTTTTTGATGTACAGATCTGTCTGATTCTGAAATGTTGGTCTCTGACTGTTTTTAGACCATACCTCTGAGTGTAGACGTACAGTCTGTAAGTGTGCACCAAGGTAGGTCATATTATTTTTCACTTGGAATTATTTATGGAAACTTTGCCTACATAACTGTTAAACGTTTACTTCAAGCACCATAAGCCATTTCACTGATTTTAAGTGGTCAATTAAATTGTGCATATGCTGTGTTTCGCTTTGAAACGCTTCCCATGCAAAGATCAACCCCCTGGCTGCCGGTGCTCCCCTCAGTCCATCCTCCCTGTCCTCCCTCTGGTGTGGGGGAGAGACGTCATGCAAGGAAGATAAGGCTACAGGGACAATTTGGACTGCAATGAAACAGAGGTGAGTTTTTTTGTTTTTTATTCCTTTTTAATTGTGGGGCTTGGGCTATCTCAACAAGAGGACATAGTCTTAAATTAGAGGGACAAAGGTTTAAAAATAATATCAGGAAGTATTACTTTACTGAGAGGGTAGTGGATGCATGGAATAGCCTTCCAGCTGAAGTGGTAGAGGTTAACACAGTAAAGGAGTTTAAGCATGCGTGGGATAGGCATAAGGCTATCCTAACTATAAGATAAGGCCAGGGACTAATGAAAGTATTTAGAAAACTGGGCAGACTAGATGGGCCGAATGGTTCTTATCTGCCGTCACATTCTATGTTTCTATGTTTCTATGGGTTATGCTAACCAAGTTAGTTTTTTATGAAAATTCTGTTTTTTAATTGGAGTAACAATTTAATCAGTTTGAATTTGCTTACCTCTAACCTGTAGAGAAAACAGTGTGGTTAGCTTCTGGGTAATAGTTTCTGGGTAAGAGAAGGAGAGAGATATCTCTGGTGGCTACATGCAACTGGTTAAATTTCAGAGATAGAAAGGTAAACTAATTATGTTAAGGAAACAACAAATAGTCCATTCAGGGCATCTGTTGCTTTATAAAATGTCCCGGCACATGGATGCCAAAGCCAATCAGCAGTTCCAAAAAATATAATCCTCAACACGCCAAGACAGCATATGTTTATGTTGTGCCTTGAGAGACCGAAACAGAAACACTAATATGTATCAGAGGAAACGATCTGCCAAAAAAAAAAGCAAGAAAACATGTTTTTCAAAACTACTCTCCAAGAGAAAGATTTGGAGAGAAATAAATAGGTTAGAACAAACTATGTACTACTCGCTAAATATAAAATAGTTCTTGTCTCTCTTTATTCTGTATCACCAGAAAATACTGGGGGCTTGTTCAGGCCTGCTATTTGTCTACTACTGACTTTCATTCCAAAAGGTGGGTGTCCTAAAATGCAGATGACAGAGCCCTAGAAGGTAGATACCTTTGAAGCACTCGAGGTTAAAGAGACTTAAGGTTAAGAGAAAGCTATGGTTAGTGGGATACTTGCCCCGAGAATTCCGAGTTATAGTCTGTGGCATTTTGAAGGCAAGTACCCCAGCCCCTAGTTTACCTTCCCCTTCTGTTTTTTCTAACTCTAAGCCCCTTCAAAGTCTAGCTACCTTTAACTCTACATCATTAGGTACACTGCTATAACCAATTTAATTACAGTATCAGGTATAGCAATATACTCAGTGTTTTAATGATTCGATTATTATAAATTACTCTCTAAAGTCATTTCTAGAATGAAAATAACCTTTTGAAAGTTGACAATTACAAGGTAACATTTTTAACAAGACGCATTAAGAGGGTCAGTGAAAGAGGTGGGAAAGAGACATTTTTGTTCTCACAGAAAACAATGTACACTCTGCAATGCACACCAAAGAAAAAATAATTCTGTGCACAACTGTATGAGAGCTGATAGTACACTGCTAGAGCCAATGCACAACTCACTAGAGGAGGACTTTATAGAAGACACAAGAGAGGTAAGACTCCGGGACACATAGCTTAGCTACATTGAAGGCAAGCAGGACAAGCCAAATATGGGATGTACACTAGAATGCCCATGCCAATCAGCGAGTTATCAAGAATGATTGACTAGCAACTAGCTAGACATTTTGCTAGCACAATTTATAAACCAGAGTGATGGTGTTTAATTTAATTTGAAAATATTTTCCCCTTGGCAAGAAAGTTTAAAAAAAAATGTCATTTACTAAAATATCCGTTGATCATTTGAATAGATCTTACATGGACAGTGTTTTATCTAAATTGCTCGCATATTACTGGATATAGTGGGGATGGCTTTATTTGTACAATAAATGACGTGTTTGTGTTTTGAAACCTATTTTAACCCCTTAAGAACCAAACTTCTGGAATAAAAGGGAATCATGACATGTCACACATGTCATGTGTCCTTAAGGGGTTAAAGAATCTAAAATTAAGATCTATTTTAAAGAATGTGATCTCATCCATTCCAAATTCTTAGCTCTTACAAAAAGGGGAAACTGCGATAAAGAGGAACGACAGAGGGTTCTGGGCCACAAACGGGTACTGTTTTCTTAATACAGTGCACCATAATACAGTTTTTTGATTCTAATGTTATTTTCTTATTTTTAGAGAATTTATACAGTAAACACTAAAAGTGGTAATAGAACTAAAAAAAGCTGAGAGATAATGTGTTTACGCTTTTTTATGCATTGTGCTTTTTCCAGTTTTACTGTTTAGTAAATTAGGTGAAAGTAGTCTAATGAGCTTACCAGAGAGCAAGAAAGTAGAAAATCCCTTCTTTGTTTGGCAGCCGTGCTCTTATAAAGCACTCTCTACTCCCATTTAATAAACTACGGGCTGCTAATTAACACTAGATTACTGCTTCAAGCCCCAGAACATGTTACTATGATCTGGAGGTGAGAAAGTGAAGTATTATATCCAAGAATTGAAGCAACAGCAAGATGCATAATATTGCTATGGACAGGCGTTTTTTTTTAAATGCAAACTATGACATTTAGCAAAAAGTTTAGGAGTACTTTATAATTATGTGCAAAAAAGAAATATAACATGCACTACTGAGCCCAGTACTGTATTGACACGGAATACACAAATGTTTTCCCCAACATAATTTTCTTCAATTAGACGGTATTCTGTCCTGCTGTTTGTAACTTCTGACTGGTAAGAGTTAGTGTTATTTTCTCAGTTGAATTAACGCTTAAAGGGATACTCGAGACACCAAAACAATTTTAGATTGATGAAGCAGTTGTAGTGTATGGATCATGTCCCTGCAGTCTCACTGCTCAATTCTTGTCCAGAAAGTAAAAGGTTAAATCACATTGTTTCACTTTACGCAGCCCTAGTCACACCTCAACCACCTGTGACCTAAACAATTTACTTTAAAAAAAAAAAAATTGGTTTCAATTTCAATCAGTACAGTGTGATTATTTCTGTTTTTATCTCCCGCTCTGTTAATTGAGGTTTAATCACACACAGGCTTTAGCAGGCTATTTAGAGAACAGGAGATTGGAAATTCTAAAATAAACACACTGTGCAATAAAGGAAGTTTATATATTAGTTATCTGTAAGTGTTTAGGAAAGTTGATTAGGTCACATGCAGGGGGAAGTGTGGCTTGGGCTCTGTAAACAAAGGGAATTCATTTCCAAATTACAGAGAATTGAGAAGTGAGACGACAGGGACATGATCTGTACACCAAATCTGATGTATTAAAGGGAAACTATAATGCCAGGAAAACAAACTTGTTCACACTATAACTTCCCCTTTTGTCAAGGACCACCCCCTGGCTAATAACCCCTTCTGTCACTTACCTAGGTCCAGGCTCAACTCCGCTCACGTTTCTCCCCCGCCCACGTCAGCCAGCGTGGGAGACCTAATGCGCGGCAATGGCCTGACGCTGGAAGTCCTCTTGCATAGCATGAGGACGTCCAGCGCCATTTAGGCGACCAAGAGTCATCTATCCACCTGGATGTCCCTCTAGTGGCTTCGGGGATATTTCCCCGAACATAGAATTAAGGGATTCCCTGCTCTGGTGTGCACGTCTGTGTTCAGGGACATTTCCCAGAACATAGACGAATGCACAAGAGCAGGGAATCCCTCTAATCTATGCTCCGGGATATTTCCCCGAACATAGACAAATGCAACAGAGCAAGATATCCCACTATGTTCGGGGAAATATCCCCGAACATAGATGAACGCAGCAGAGGAGGGAATCCCGATAATTTCCACGACGGCTCGGACTTACCACACCGCGAGACAGCTGGTCGTAAGTGTGAGCCGTCGTAAAACAGGAAGTTGCAAAATGAGGACCACCTGTACTGTGAGAATATTCAGTCATTATTTAGAATTGCATGACCTAGCTGTGTGCAATTTAAATGTTAGATTCCACATAAACAATGTGTGTCTCCTTAATCATAACTCATTTGGTTAACACCCAGTGGACAATTTATACTATTACATAAATTTACATATTTTTTTGTTACAAAGCACTGAATATAAAGAAGTATTGGTCCCTTGTCTGATCCCTGGTAACACATCTTCCACAGCAGAGATTTAGAAGCATCCTCATCCAGTTAGATTACAAAGTGGTACATGGTTTCAACATAAGTGGAATTTGTTGTCAAACGATTTTGAATGCAAAACAAGCCTCACTATTCACCATCCAAGCATCCATCACTATCATACATTTCGGTTTCTCCAAATTATTTTTTATTAAATATTTTGCATCTGCTAGATAAAACTAATAAAATAATTTGACTGGACACTTTTTGAGCTCTCACATAACCTAAAGTCAGCAATAATGGTTTGTGCCAAATTAAAAGGTGATGCAGACATACATATGGACCCTTTAACAGCACAATGACCAGGGGTTAGGCAAATTACATTATACTAGGACCCCTAACAGACAAGCTCCTGTTCTGTCAAGTAATCTGCCGTAAAGGGTTTAATCTACAAAATGTCACTATGTAATTAAATGGAATCGTAACACCCCAGCGTTAAAGAAGGCTAATTTGATAATATAACAAGGTCGTTAATAGCATTCATTTTCAAAGAAAGAATATAATTTCGCCAGGTTTAATTTTCATGTTCATTACATTTCTGTTGCTCATTGCAATGTCTGTTTACTGAGTTTTAAATTGCTTGGAATTCTACCTGAATCAAGAAACAAAATCCTTTAACTTGTCAGAAAGTAGAAATGCTAAGGACTTTACAGCAAAATAACAATTCAGCCATAGAGGGTCACACATCAGCTAAATAAGGGTAAGTGCATTATTAATGCATAATATGTTAAGCTGAAAAATTATACAGGTATGTCATATGTCCACTTTAATCTCACCATTCAAGTAAAAAACGTTTTCCTTTTCTCATACAGTTTTATTGATTAGTTAAAATGTAAATAGACATCTACAATACCCAAGGCCAAATTTAAAGACCAACAAGAAAGCCCAAAACTATGGCAGAACATTAAATAATAAAACAGCATGTCTCGTTATAATTAAACCTGATTGTTTTTGTTGTTAGCTAAATAAAGTTTGTATTTTATAATTACTTTTTTTTCCAAAATTGGAGTTTCTATATAGTGTAAATATTAGAATGATAGGCTTCACTTCCAGGTTACATCAGAATACGGTCTTTCTCGTCTCTGTAACTTGATTGATGGCTGAGGTAGCCAACATTCAAGCTATGAACAATGAGTTGAAAAAAAACAACAAATGGGGCTACAGGTATTTAACATTCTCACCGCACTTTGGTTATCATTTTTAAAGAAGATGACAAGGTAACAAAGTAACAAAGCAATCTAGGTTAAAAAAAAGACTCTGGCCCATCAAGTTCAACCTGTCACATTTCTGCAGCTGACACAAAACAAGGTAAAAAACAAAACAAAACAAAAAACCACAATCTGAAGTGGTTTCCAATCGTGTAAAAATCCAGGAAAAATGTCCTCTTGATTATCAAATGGCAGTCTGATATCCCATTCAATCATCAAGCTGTTACCACACATATTAATTACATCCTTGTTGTTTTTACTAAAAAAAAAAAACAGCATCCAGACAATTTTTAGAATTGTAAAATATAATAAAACAACCTCTTAAGACAAATTATTCCACATCTTTATAATTCTTACTGTAAAGAACATTTATAATTTTACAGTCCCTGTTTTACCATAGGAATAACTTCAAAACTGGGCACATTTTGAAAAACAATAAAGTATTGTCAGAATTATTTTTTTTTTTAGATATAGAAATAAAATGTTGTTATGGTATAAACAAAAGCAAGTAA
The DNA here is from genome assembly GCF_036172605.1 of Pelobates fuscus. Classification (NCBI taxonomy): domain Eukaryota; kingdom Metazoa; phylum Chordata; class Amphibia; order Anura; family Pelobatidae; genus Pelobates; species Pelobates fuscus. The sequence continues at coordinate 385,643,028 of NC_086318.1, read as the reverse complement.
TTAAACAATCTAAAACACATGTTAATTAAAATCCATATATGGTCTTTCCGTTTTAATTCCGCCATATTGGGAAGGGGTTTGACCTTCCCAATATGGCGAAATTAAAACGGAAAGACCATATATGGATTTTAATTAACATGTGTTTTAGATTGTTTAATTACATGTATGTATATATTAGAATGAAGAGTACTCATTAGATTATGCACTTGAGAAAGACCCTGTTATGGTTGAAACGCGTTGTGCCTTGTCTTATTGCCTTTTTGTGAAAGTAAAAACGTTTTACCCTAATCTATCTGGTGTGGTATCTGGTGTGGTATCCGTGAACAGATGCCTTAAACAGGCATACCAAAGAGCACTTCTGAGTGAACGTGAGGACCTCCTGGACAATAGTCCCAAACCATGCCCTCCCAAAACAATTCGATGTGTGGCAAAGTTTGATGCAGGATGGGACTCAGCGAAAAAGATTTTGGCTAGATTTTGGCCATTACTCACACAAGATCGACATCTTAAAGATGTGATCCCCCCACATGTCTCAATAACAGCCAAAAGAGGCAAAAACCTCAAAGACATGCTAGTACCCAGTCATTTTTCCAAACGGAATGCAAGTAAAAAAAGCTGGCTTAATGTGTACGGCACCTACCAATGTGGACGCTGTGTAGCCTGTCGCTACATAGATAAAGACTCCAAGTCCATCACAGATTCCTCAGGCACATTAAAGATTCCTGTCAAACTATTTTTTAACTGTAATTCCACAGGATTAGTCTACCTACTCACATGCAAATGTGGCAAAAAATACGTAGGGAAAACTATACGTCCCTTTAAGAGGCGTATGATGGAACATATTCATTCAGTTCCATCAGATAGGGACACCCCTGTGGCTAGACATGCTAGAGGACATCACAGCGAAACGTTTAGATGTTTTAGATTTGCAGGGGTTGAAAAGGTTAGTGTGGGGAAAAGAGGAGGTGATTTGGATCTGATCCTAAAGCAGAGAGAATGCTTTTGGATTCAGACACTGAACACCCTATCCCCCAATGGCCTTAATGAAGGCTTCACTTTCACCCCTTTTATTGCATCTTAATCCTTCTTTTGATATATATTAGTTGCTTGTCACTAAACTTACCCATACATGTATCATTATACTAATATGTCACTTTCATGAACTATTGTTGAATGAACAAACGGTTACTATATGTGGTTTTTAGCCACTCAGTGTTAAGCTGCAACTCAACACTATTTTCATTTTAAATGTAACCATTCCGATATACTATGGCTTTAACCCCTACACATGCCATTTATTTATTTATATGGCATTATAGAAAGGGTTTATTATCCCCCCTGAGCTCCAGAGACTTTCATCTGGAATTATTATGCTGTATGGTTACATTTACGTGTTAGAGAACAAGATCTGTTACGAGCAGGTACCCATGGCAACGCAATACACATGCGTTCCGGGTCTGATACCTAGCTCCGCCCCTCCCTTGTCTCCGATTGGGGCTTCATCATTTGATTGACAGATTGGCGAACCACTCGCAAACGGCTATTGCGGCTGAATAGAACGCCGCCCACCACCATCTCTGATTGGCTCAATGTTCTCAGTGTTACACATTTAACACGAGCCTGCAGTCAGTTCTCCGTTGATAGCCTTTGAGAAAGGCGCTCTCTATAGCGCCGAAACGCGTTAGGCAGAATATGATTTTTCAATAACATGGCACTTTATTTATTTATCACTGTTTGGGGTGTATAACCAGGGATAGAGGGTTGGAAGCCTGATTTGGAGCTGTTTTCAGGGAAAAGCATGAGCTAACTCCACAAGATTTGGCACATCTCATTGAGGATTTATTTGATTACATTAGCCAGTGTGAATTTATTTGTATCACTGTTCTAAGATATAATCCGTTTATGTAGCCATTCACTGGGGTTCTCTAGCGGGCTCTACACATACCAAGGACATACTGTACTAGTATAGCTTGTGTGAACCACTACATATCACACTGGTCTATACAGTGTCCTTGAGTTATACTCTTTTCTTTAAACCTGCTTGGAGCTCTTTCCAGGGACTAGTATGAGCTTATACTTCAGATATGGCATAATCTATTGAGGATTTATTTGATCATATTAGCCAGTGTCAATCTATTTGTGTCACTGTTCTAAGATATAATCCTTTTTTGTAGCCATTCACTGGGGATTTTCAGCGGGCTCTGCACATACCTAGGACTTACTTTAATATTATAGCTTGTGTGAACAACTACATATCACACTGGTCTATACAGTGTCCTCGAGCAAAACTTTTTCCCTACTCTGCTTTGGGTATTGGAGTGTCTCCTATAGTAGCCTTTATAGCTTATGTCCACCTCATTAGTGAGCAGTATATTACTGTGTGGACTTGTATATAGCTTTACACTACTGTCACCTCCTTTTACCCTTTGCCGAAGCTCTACCCTGAGCTCCCTGAGCTACTTATTTTCCCTCTCTCCCTTTTTAGAGTGTGTTTATTTATTATTTTTCACTTTTTATATTCTTTCTTTTTCATTTACTTTAGTTCATGGTCCTGTATACCAATTAAATGATTTTTTATTTTAAGTGACTAGCCACTCAGATCAGTACCTCATTAGTGTTTCCTGGACGTTTGTCCTAGGTTTACACTCTATTCTCTTTTGTATTACAGTATAAGGGTTATCCCCTCTAGAGATACGATCTGGACACACTAAATTTATCCCTGTTTTCAGGGATTTGTCCTTCATTTCATTTTTAGTATCCGTGATGTGGGAGAAAAATACCTGATTACCAAACATCAGCGGAGATAGCGTGAATAAGCTTATTATTCAAAGCCTTTACAGTGAGAGCCTGCTTTCTAAGGCTCTACAGATCGTGAGTGACCCATTACCTCCGATTAATTCTGTTTAATATGTGTTACAGTATTATGCTATGTATGTTTTTCTACTTTTAGGTTGATCCAGAGATTCACCTATTATAAGTATAATACCACTATATTTCTTGCACCTCCCTATTCTCTTGTTTTTTTTTACCAAATAATGTATGTCTATAGTGCCTTTTGGTGATTCTCTGGCACTTGGGAGTTGTTGCTTTGTTTACCGTTATAGCGCCAATCCACCTATATCTTTCTCTGGTTTTCCAGGAAGTTTATTTTGTTTGTCTTGTCCACTTTACAATTCTGTTGAAACATCTTTCTGTAATAATAGATATACAGGTTTGTCCTATGTCAGTTGTGTGCAGAGTAGGTCTTAGGTGTTAACTTCAATCGGTCGTTTCACCGTAAATGTTTTTGAGGGTTTAATAGTGAAGGTGAAAGGTCAGTAATGAAAGCAGCTGTTCTCGGTGCTAGAGAAATGCAAGGTGAGAAAATCTTGCATCTCACAAATCCTATCTCTATACAGATATTGACAAATTAAGGAGAATTCCGAATTGGTATCCTAATATGGTCTGCACGGAAAACTAATCAGGAAATATTATTGCAACAAAAGAACACTGGCCTTGATTTAATATTTTTGTGTAAACATTTAATTTTAAAATGATTTAATATTGTGAAAAATATTTTAATATTTTGATATTTTTCGTATATATTATATATTTTGTAAAATGTTAATATTTTGACATTATTATTTTTTTAAAGTTTCTACAAAAATTTAAATTGTGTGAAAAATGTATCCAAACATAAATTTAGGCCATAGTATGGAGCTTAAAACATATACAGCCATTAAAATCACGAAGCATGTTTCTAGAGGATTAGAAAACATTTTTTTTTACAATAAAAGCTATGATTTGAAAATAATAAAATTTAATGTAAGTGTCAAATAAACTGGAGTAAAATTAGGATTTATATTTACATGGGGGTGACTTACAGCTGGTAGATTAAATACTGTGGGCTCAATATAGGAACTATAAATTATAATGTATATATTTTTAAAGAATATATAAGTCAATGTATGAGTCTTGCCTATAATTTGTGAGTACCCATATGGATTTATGGAATATGTTGTTCATTCAAGTTCATTAAAGTATAGACACAATTTTTCATAATTATGTCGCCAGGATGATTATATTGGGGAGTTTATTTTTCCTCTTCAAAAGCATAGCTAGTGGGTGTGATAATAAAAATATACATGGGTTCATAAGAATACATTTTAAAAAATCTGTGACAGTGAGCTAGCTATTTGGGACCATGAAACACTGCCATCACTGATGACGTTGGCCTCCCAACTATCACGATTTCGGCTGTCCTACCTATTATTTGGGAGGATGTTACCCATTTACTCATGGGTCTGCCCCCTGGGGGCAGCACATGTGACATATTTCACATCACTGGCCTGTCCCCTTATGCCCTGCCCACTGGCTTTACGTTTCTCCAATGTTGTGGAAATAATGTGTAATGGCAGGCAAAGCATCATGGGGATAACAATTCTGCACACATGGAAATCTACCTTTTGGCATTGCCTTTCTTAAACGATCGAGTCTAATTCTTGAATCAACATTTTGTATATTTTAATCTATTCCACTTAGTAGTGAAACTTCCAATGATAGATTACATCGTTCCTGCAGATTAACCATTGTACAAAAGAATTACGCAAAAACCTACCATAGGAGAGACTATGAAAATATCCTCTGTTGTGCACTAAGCACATATATAAGAATATATTATGTAAATTACCGTAAATCTCTCTGGGACAAGAACAAATTTACTTTCTCACAAATGCACCGTTTAGATCATTTTGTATTTCAGAAACTATATTGAGCTTTAAAAATTCATTCAACTTCTACATAGGGACGTACCTCTCTTCCCCAATATCATGTAAATAACAGACATTTTTTGCAGTAATTCAAGGTGTTAACAGAAAAAAAAACCCGAAGGAAAACATTAGCAGTGGCAATGTACACTATGAGTGAACACGAGCTGACACTCTGAGCCTGTCACCAGTCAGCCGGCAAATCTTCCAGCTTACTGTGGCAGCCAAGAGGAAGGAACTTTGGAAAATAGTTGTTAAATGGACATTTTAGACATCCAGACCACTTCTTGTCAATGAAGTCTTGTTCACATGCGCGGCAAAATGCTGTGCTGATAGAAATAACTGTAGGGTTAAAATGGCAGGGACTTCAATGAAGTGGTCTGGGTGCCATGTCCCTGCCATCTTAACCCTACAGTTATTTCTGTCAGCACAGCAGTTTGCCGTGCATGCGCACAAGACTCCCAATGCTTTCCTATATGAATGTATTGGATTGGTTGAGATCATCAGTCTTGCAGAGACTGGCGCTAGGAGGGCGTAAAGTTAATTAAAGCGGCTGTTTTCTTTCACACTGGGTGGTCGGGAACCTAAACAGCTAACTGGGCACTATAGCAGTACACATTTGTATTCTTAATGCTATAGTGTTCTAATTTCTCATGGGGTGGGAGCATTCCCATGTAGTGAAATTTAATATTACATATGATATTTATATGTCAAATAATCTGAACTGCTTACAAATTAGGGCACCAATGTACTAAACAGGAAAAGTGTGGTTTGAGTTTTGAAGAGGGACTGCCCCTATTAATAAGAGAGACCTGGGACTGTTTTGTATACATTTAAAAGGTATATGCTTTCACAGTGTGCTTTCAATGTTGATTTCACTACAACGGTACTGAAACATTACTGTGGTCATCAGAACAACTTTAACAATCGAGAACTTGGTTGAGAGATTAGAAGTTACAGTCCGCAACCTTGTTAAAGGTATGGATTGAGAGAAAAACCTATTTAAAAATAGGTCTTTCTCCGGCCAGGTAATCAATTATTTGACCTTGACACTATGCCAAAGAACTGATTGATAAGGGACAGCAGGAGAAACCTCCCACTGGCAGTCCTTCTACTGTCCCATCCATGGCAACCACAGCGCATGCATGCTCTATGGTTGCTATGGTAACTCCTTGGTTAGCATTGTAACAACCAACATGGTAGCGCGGCAGTTGTGGGGAAGGTGAGTCATGACAGATTCCCTTTAAAGTGGATGAGAATGAGATACATGCATATAGAAGAACGCTATTATATATTTCTTGGTTAATATAGCATTTGGCAATGGATTTATTTTCTTAATCCTGGGGCGTTCCAAAGCATTAGCAAAATCTATGGATGTTTATGTTATAGAAATATGAATAATATATAAGAATCAGCAGGAGACTTTGATGATCAGAATTACCATTTTGAGGGTCAGAGAAGGGGTGATTTCAAACATCAATGTCCAGCAGAAGCAGTTTGGTAGTCATGGCTCTGTGGCTCCGGGTACGTGTTTAGTTCTGCTTTAGTTAATCTGGGACAGCACTGTCTCCTTAATTGCACATTTTATCACAAGCACAATTTTCCCAGCTCAAACCAACAGCTTCCTTTCATGCTTGACAGCACTTTTGTCATTCATTATGTGTTCCTATTGACCTTCCTTTCTACTGTATCTTTCAGATAAAAAATAAATATATTAATAAACTTTAATGTTCCAGCAAGCACAAATTATGGGAGGAATTATCTATTTTCACTGCGTTCTTCAGATCACAGGAATCAGCGTTATTACTTCTTATTATTGTTTATATGTCTAGATAAAATAAATTATCTCGTAATATAATGTTTAGTTGAAATATGTTTAAGGACAGAACCAGATTGTCACCTTATGACTAAATCACTATACTTTTAATTTTGTCTTGTAATCTTGTTTAAACCCTGCCCTCAGGTCCTCAGTCTATACAAATGTTGAGTAATAAAAAAATTCCAGGGAACCACCTACTGGAGCCTGGGGCAGCTTCTTATCTCATCACATAATTTGAAGGAAAATGGAGTGGAAGGGCCTTATTTGTTTTTCCGTACCCCATATAGAATGGTCAGGGTTCCCTAGTCCGATGTGTGGGCCCTGATTGTCCCTTGATATACAGTTCTAGAGATGTTCAACAGTGCACTGAGCATGGTCTTCCCTGAGTGGGGCTGGTCATACATGTTGTCAGTTTTTCTGTTCCCGCTAGTTGTCTCTGCCCCCTCTTGAAACAACAACCCACCTCCCCATGCTTGCAATGTGCATGTATTCCATTTTTGGTGGGTATGCCCAACAGTGTAAATACCACCCACCCCCCACTCCTAATACTATATTAGGGTGTGCCAAGCCAATGGCACTAGTCGTATCAATATGTTCTAATGCTCCAGTTTACAGTGCTGCAGGGTGTCCTTAGCACCCAGTGCAATTTTAAATTAAATGTCTGCCTCAACATCACAGTGACTGAAGTAGCCTATGTTACACCAATGCTAAAACATCTCTGCACATGTTGGACCTTGAAGTGGAAGGACTACAGCAGTAGTAGACATTCATAGGTTTCCACCACAGTGAGCTAAGAACAGAAAACTACAGGTTACAGTGAGCACATGTATACCAAAACTGGACACGAGAAGAATGGGAATACATTGCCTGCATGTATGAATCTCTATTATGAATCCATGGCTCTGTCCTAATGGGGAACATTTTCTTGGCACCATTAGGCCCCTAAATGCAAACAAAGCATGATTAAGATGCCAGAATATACATGAGTACTGATGTTGACTACGATGGCCACATCTATCCATCTGCTATTGGCTACATCCAACAGGACAGCATACCATGTCAAGCTGGTTACACAAATATAACAATGAGGTTACTGCTCTCCAGTGGCCTTCATAATCACCAGATCTAAATCCAATAGGGCACATCTGGAATAGGGTAGAATGGCAGATTTCCAACATAAGCAAATATGCAGCAACTACACAATGGTTTCATGTCAACATAGACCCAAATCCCTGAGGAATACATCCAGCACCTTGATGAATCTATGCCGCAAAGAAGTGGTCAGAAGGGTTTCTATGTGAAAGGTGAAAAAATACTTTGTTCAGCTCAGTAAAAGGTTGCACATTTGTGCATAGTTTTTTAAGTGTTCTAGCGTTGTATCTTAAATGGGTTAAAGTGCACAGCAGCATAAAGTAAATAGAAAACAGATCGATACTCTTTACATATGATAAGAAGAGCACCAAACCACCAACCCACTTAATGTGGGCTCTACATTTTATAATCTAGAATAATTAATAAACGTATTTACGGTAATGTGGTTCACAGACTCAAATAAGCAATGAACAGGTAAATGAAACAGATGTCTACGTCAATGAGAACATCCATTTTTAACAGGAACTGCCCTGTATATTTATGAGCAAATATGATACATATAACATATTCACTAATGCCTTTGGAACCAACCTGCAAAATGTAAGACAAAATTTAAATATCAATGCTAGGTGCCATGAGTCACATTACGTTGCAAGCAACCACAATATAGGTCTGGGTCATAGTTTCAGGTAAACAGAACAATTAACCTATATATTTGTTGTTCATATAGCTAGTAATGCACAGATTACAGATAAAATGTAAATCTCTGCTTTGAAAAATCATACAGGGCTTTTCACTAAAGTGTGAAATGTTGTGAATTCTAAGTGAGTGCTAACTTTTAGACCTACCTGGAAAAATTACTTGTCTTTAAATTCTCTTTGAGTTCACTACAATCAGTTTAGGAAGGCCTCTCAGGCGTCCAGTTTTTGGGGGACAGTCACGATTTTAAGGTCCTGTCCTGACCCAGAAAAAACTGTCCTAAGTAGCTGTTCCCCATCCCAGGGAACTGTCACCAACAAGCATCATGTTCTGGGAGCTTGGACCTTGCCTCTGTGGACTAGAATTAGTGATTGGCAGAAAGCCTGGTGTGCAGACACGTCAGGTCTTTCCAGGTGGGTTCACCCCCTTTGGGAGAAGCCAGGGAAGAAATTGCATCACTTGCCATGCCCCATAGACACCCCGATTCTCAGAACGCATCGGTTGGAAGGTATGCGTTAGCGAATAACCCTGATAGTGTAGTGTGTAGCAATAAAATTAATTATAGTATTAATGTGAGAGTTTTCAAATTATCATACAACCCTCAGTAAGATGAAACTTGGGATCACTGCTTCAAGTTCAAGTGCTAAATATCGTTATTAATCATCCAGTAACGAACGCAGTTGGGTCACTTTGCTTCACTACAAGAGAAGTAAATATTCTTTGTGAGAGATGCAGAGATTTGTGTTGAGTTCCAACTGGCCTAATACAAAGCAGCATGATGTTTGCACTAAGTTACCAGTCAGCACTGCATCTCTCTAGACCAGGCATAGGCAACCTTCGGCACTGCAGATGTTTTGGACTACACCTCCCATGATGCTTTGCCAGCATTATGGGTGTAAGAGCATTATGGGGGATGTAGTCCACAACATCTAGAGTGCTGAAGGTTGCCTACCCCTGTTCTAGACAGTGCTTTTAGTGTTGCCAGGCTAATATTTCCACTAGTAGAAGAAAAAATGATTAACCATAAATTATAGATCTTTTATACATGGCAAGATTTTTTAGTAATCAAATTTTGTTATTGGCTTTAAATTGTAAAGCTTTAATATATACATAAAAAATGAGTTTATAATGATACATCGTACACTGCAGATAACTCACTCATTTTATTCACTGATTAAACTCTGTCCTTAATATTGCTGATTCTTAAAAATCTACAAAGTTTGGCAGTTACTGTCCCAATCGTTTGGCAAAAGCTATCATGCAGCAAAGATCTTACTTTAAGAATGATACAAAGGGCAGAAAAGACAGTCTCTTTCACACATAACACACACGCACGCACGCACACTCCCACACATAGACATACATGCATGCACACACTTTATAAAATACAAAACAAATGAGAATATAAACACAGAAATAACTAAATATTGGTGTGGTGTAAGTGACCTACACCTATAAGTGGAGCGCTCAAACACATATATGGCTTACCAAAATGTAGTCTCATTCAATGGTACAATATGGAGTACATGTCAATGTAAAATACCGAAAATACAATATAGTGTAGATGGTACTTAAAATGGCTTCGCAGTAATTATAATAATATTGTGCCAAATATTACACTCACATTTCAGGGAGCCTTCATATAGGAAACACTGGCTCCGTATAAAGGCTTGTGTGCTGTTATGGTAGCACCACCCTCCTACTTCGGCTTGAAGAATTTCTCGGAAATACAAAAAGGAAAGCAGACCAATGTGTAGATTTATGATGATAAATGACACAAATATGTGTTCAATAAATGGGGTGCTCACCTGGTCCTGAGTCTACGGATCCCGGCTCTAGGTGTATAAGTATTGTGCCAATTTGAATGGGGATGGCACTACCCCTGTGAGGATTCCTTGGAGGCTCCAAAAAGAACTTGAGTGAGGTCTTAAATGAAAATGGTGAATTTATTGGTATAAAATCAATATAAAAACAAAGATGATAAAAGTCCTCAAATAAAAGTCCTTTAAAAATGGCCAATACGCGTTTCACTCTCAAATAGAGCTTCTTCAGTCAGCTGTAATGTTGGTCCTCTGAATCCTCCATTTTAAATGTAATTTGGGTCTTCCCCTTTAATGAGTTAAGTGCATTCTGTCCAATCAGATTCAATTTTACATATTGTGTGTACAGGGGTGTGTGTGTGTATACCTTTAATAGGTTAATGGTGTTGGCGCCTTTATTTGTCTTTTCCTTCATTGGTGGACAGCGTTGGTTGGCGGAAATGCCTGTTTCCGACCGGGCGGTTGGCGGAAGTGACGTCACGCGATCACGTGATCGTCACCTGACCGCCGACAATAAATTCACCATTTTCATTTAAGACCAATAAATTCACCATTTTCATTTAAGACCTCACTCAAGTTCTTTTTGGAGCCTCCAAGGAATCCTCACAGGGGTAGTGCCATCCCCATTCAAATTGGCACAATACTTATACACCTAGAGCCGGGATCCGTAGGCTCAGGACCAGGTGAGCACCCCATTTATTGAACACATATTTGTGTCATTTATCATCATAAATCTACACATTGGTCTGCTTTCCTTTTTGTATTTCCGAGAAATTCTTCAAGCCGAAGTAGGAGGGTGGTGCTACCATAACAGCACACAAGCCTTTATACGGAGCCAGTGTTTCCTATATGAAGGCTCCCTGAAATGTGAGTGTAATATTTGGCACAATATTATTATAATTACTGCGAAGCCATTTTAAGTACCATCTACACTATATTGTATTTTCTGTATTTTACTTTGACATGTACTCCATATTGTACCATTGAATGAGACTACGTTTTGGTAAGCCATATATGTGTTTGAGCGCTCCACTTATAGGTGTAGGTCTTTGTCACTTACACCGCACCAATATTTACTAAATTCGTTCAGTGGAATAGAGGATATTTCCACACTAGTGTATTGAGCTGCCTGTAAATCACTTTTTGACTGTCTTGAGCACTTTTGTCATACACATTCCTCCGTAAAAAGAGGCAACCTTTGATTGGTATTCACAGAAATAACTAACACCAGATAAACTGAATAAAAGAATAGCGTTTGAAAATCGGGTTATGATATTTCTTAACCTGACTGACAAGATCTTGAATGGACACAATTTGCCAGTAAGTTCAACCACCAAACTACAACTCCTATCACTCTATGCAGTCATCAAAACAATTGCATTTTAACAATTTAAACAAAAGTCAAACCTTAATAGCCTATTCTATGTTGTAGGATGGAGCTGATTGAGAATGATGATGTCAGCTGAATGTAACATTTATATCAATATAACGCAGTTTAATGATTAAATCCAATAATTCAGTTCTATTACAATTCTGTGAAGCAGAATACTTCAAAGCTACCGTATAATTGGTCTGCATTTTAATGACAACAATGATGAGGAATATGAAATTTTGAATCAAAACATACACAAACATAATAACCAACCGTAGTTAGGTACCTAAATAAAAATGTTGGCGGAAGTACTCAGATCAGCATATCGAACATTAACCTTGATGCCAAAACCTATTAGGCTTCCGAAGCCGCAAACCTAACTATAAAAGCCTGAAGCCACACTGAATGTCCTACCTACCTATCGTTTCTTGTTCTGCAACCTTACGCCCACATTAGTAAAATTCTAATGCTTACCACCATCTCAAGCAAGGATAAGCAACAATAAACCATTCTGTTATCAGACTTCAACACCCATGGTGCTCAGCTGTAACTCCATATGCCAGTGTTTGGCAGAGCCTGATGGAAATTGTAGTTCAATAACAGCACAGAGATACTATTGATTTGACCTTTGACACTGATTTTCCAATGACTACATTTCTCATTTGGCTGGCTGAGCATGGAAATTAAGGTGAATTGATAAGTGATTGCAAAATGTACAACTTAAAAGCCAGTTTTTACAATCTTTTTTTTTCATAAAATTTACACTTCCTCCCCCAATTTTTTTTTTTTTTTTTTAAATTAATGCCTATGCCATTTCATGCTACTTTTCATTTCAAATAGTTGGTCATACAGTCTTTTGTTTTCCTTGTGTTGTTTTGCCAGTTCATAAAAAAATATAATTTAGCCCTTTCCCAAATATCATCCTGTCTAATTAATTTCCCCAATGCCGGAGCGATGTTCAGCGTGTTTTAGAGCAATGCATGTGTTAATCTGCAGTTCAAACTCCAAAACAAAAGCAGTTTATACAAAGCAAGATCTCTAAAAATAATTATACTATATATTTATTTCTACTCTGACGATCATGATATATGAGTAAAGTGAATCGTAAGACACAGTCATCAATCTTTTTGCATTAATATTTTTTTTTTCTGCATTATAATACATATACAATAAAACAATCACTTTCTCTGCACAATAGAATAAAAATGTATGCCACGCCAAGCTGTAATTCTATATATAAATTCATATTTTATTCTGTTCCACTCTCTTTAAACAGTAATAATGTTATCAGCATGAAGCTTGTGTTAATGCCAAGGGCATAGCCAAGCACGTAGAATATCCTATTTATACCAACACAAAGACATCCGGGCTTGCCGAGCAAATATTATATTTGTTTGAAACATTAGCTTGTTAGAAGGTTAGTTTTGGGACTGTGGGGATGTTGACGAGAGAAAGGGGGGGAAAAGAACCAGATATGCATCAGAGAGAGAGAGAGAGAGAGAGAAGGGCTGGAGACAGAGAAAGGGAGAGAGGGAACGCCAGTTTAAAAGAAGATATAAAGATATAGCATGGCACAGATAAATAAACAATAATATAGAAATTGAGGTAGAGATGGGTTGTGGGGGATAGAGGCAGAAAGATAGAAATGGGAATCGGTAGGAAATACAAAAAGGAGAAGAGATAAAGTAAATGGGGGACAGAAATGGGGAAGAAGAGAAAAAAGAGACAGAGTGCCAGAGATAGAGTTAGAGGGAAGTGATAAAAGGGGAAAATAAAGGAATGTAAGAAAGAGAAATGCAGACAGACAGGGCTATACACTAAGACAGGAGCTGGATGAAACCCACCAGGGTATTGCAAATTTCGGGACATACTTGCTGAGCTGGAAGTATACCTGATTTGGAGATTTTTGTTCAAGTTCAACTATTTTGCAAAAAGATATGGCATACCCTGGTAAATTCAGAATCATTTCTTATTTAGTGATTAACAGCAGGGGTAGAAACAGAGAGGGTGAAAGAAAGAAGGGGGAAAGAGAGATAATGAGGGTCAGTCAGATAAAGACAGTGTGTAAGTCTGTCAGAGACCTAGAGAGCGTGAAGGGCAGGCAGACAGCGAGACAGAGAGATAATGAGGGGCAGTTAGATAAAGACAGTGTGCCAAAGACTTAGAGAGCATCAGGGGCAGACAGACAGCATCACAGAGAGACAGAGACAGTGAAGTGCAGTCAGACAGACAGCGTGTTAAAGAGTCAGGCAGTGAGTGGCAGTCAGACAGCATGTCAGAGAGATACAGACAGTGAAGGGCAGTCAGACAGACAGCAGGTGAGAGAGACAGCATGTCTGAGAGACAGAGACAGTGAGGGGCAGTCACACAAACAGCATGTCAGAGAGACAGAGACAGTGAGGGTCAGTCAGATAAAGACAGTGTGTCAGAGACCCAGAGCCAGTGAGGGGCAGTCAAACAAACAGCATGTCAGAGAGACAGAGACAGTGAGGGGCAGTCAAACAAACAGCATTTCAGAGAGACAGTGAAGGTTAGTCACACAGACAGCATGTCAGAGAGACAGAGACAGTGAGGGGCAGTCAGATAAAGACAGTGTGTCAGAGACCCAGAGCCAGTGAGGGGCAGTCAAACAAACAGCATGTCAGAGAGACAGAGACAGCGAGGGGAAGTAAGATAAAGAACGTGTGTCAGAGACACAGAGAGAAACAGGAACCAAGGGAGCAAGTAATGGAATGAGGATAGACAGAGCACAGGGAGGAGGAGAGAGAGAATGGAGAGAGAAACGGAGGGAGAGACAAAGAGAAAATAAAACAGTGGCTGAGGGGAATGTGAAAAAGAGACAGAGAAGATAAAAGTGAGGTGAAGGAAAGTAAAATGAAAGGATAAAAAGATTGAGCCAGACATATATAGGAAGGTGTGGTTAACAGATAAAGGGGGTTAAAGCAATGCAGACCAAAGAAAGGGGCAGACAGAGATAATTCAGATAGAGAGAGAAAGATGCATCGAGAGATAGACTGAGAGAGGAGGACTGATATACATAAAGATTGATAGAGAGGGAACGAGTGAGCAGTAGCCAGAAGGAATGAAACATAGACGGTTAAAGAGCGAACGAGGTAAACAAACAGGGAAAGTGAATGACACTAAGAAAAATACAAATAGGAAGGATCTGTAAGTAATAAATAGGGACTTTGGTGAAATATGAACCAACCAGCACAATTTCAACAAAAACAGCAAATCTGGGAACAATGATCCTAATAGGCAGAATTGATTATTTACAATGTATCTATTTTAGGCTGTTTAACAAATATTCCCCAATATAAGGAGAGATTCATACTTTGTGAGCGATGGAAACAGGAAATAAGACAGAAGAGGAATAGCAGGTGAAACACAATAGCTGGTGCCTGGTGGCAAACTAATCCAGTGATGAATGTCCTTTGGCACTCGAGCAATTGTGGACTACATGTTAAGTCAACTGAACAGTTATCTGTCACTGGACTGGTAGTACAAGAAATAAATGTTTATATAACAAAAGCCATTACAAGCAAACTCCACATTGTTGTATTTAACCTTGATGAAATCACTTACCTACGGAAAGCTGCACTGGGCCGGAGCATACAGAGAGTTGGACCCAGACTAGAACCCCCAGGAGGGTCTGATGCTGAGTTCGAACTAGGCGTGCACTCCTGGTTTTTATTCCATGACACATCTTTCTACAAGCAGAGGCATCCGAGCGTGCGGGCCTGCAAAACAGAAGTGCGTTATAACTAATCCTTAATTTTCAAAATCATATATTATAACTCATTACTACTCAACATTATAAGTCATTTATAATATACCAGTGTATTATGGCTTATCCCCAATATCCAAAACCATGTCTTACAACTCATCCCTATTATAACAAACCATGTATTATAACTCACCCTTAATATTCCAAACCGTGTATTATAACTCACCCCTAATATTCCAAACCATTTATTATAACTCACCTCTAATATTTCAAACCATCTATTATAACTCACCCTTAATATTCCAAACCATATATTATAACTCACCTCTAATATTTCAAACCATGTATTATAACTCACCTCTAATATTCCAAACCATGTATTATAACTCACCCCTAATATTCCAAACCATGTATTATAACTCACCTCTAATATTCCAAACCATGTATTATAACTCACCCCTAATATTACAAATCGTGTATTATAACTTACCCCTAATATTCCTAACCATGTTTTATAACTCACCCCTAAAATTCCAAACCATGTATTATAACTCACCTCTAATATTCCAAACCATGTATTAGAACTCATCTCTAATATCCATTTATTATAACTCACCTCTAATATTCCAAACCATCCCTAAAAACAGAAATTCTATATTTTAACTCATTCATAATATACTAAACCATGTATAATAACTCATACTAAAATTCCAAACCACGTATTATAACCCACCTGCGTTATAACTCATCGGCAGGTTATGGCAGTAGTAACATTAGTGCCTTGGAACGGGTTTTACTGTTTAATGAAACCATTCATCAGAATTCTTCCCTAATATTCAAAACCCATTATAATTCCACAAATCATGTATTATATCTCATCCTAATATTCCAAACCATGTATTATATAACTAATGCCTAATACAACAAACTCAATATTATAAATCAACCCTAAAATCCCTAACCCAGCATTATAACTTATTGATATTATCCCAAACCATGTACCAAAACATCCCAAACAATGTGCTATACGTCATCCCCAATACCCTGAAATACTGTATGTATTATAACTCACCCTTCATATCGTAAATCATTCAACTTATCCCTAATATCAAAACCCATGTATTATACAACTGGTCCCTAATACCACAAGCTTGATATACTAATTTATCCCTTAGATTTCAAAACCCATTGTTAAAATTAATCCAAAATATATCAAACCATGATTTATAATGTATCAATACTATCCCACACAATGTAATATATCTTACCCCTCGTATCACAAACAATATATTATAACACGTTCCAATTAAACCAAGCCATGCATTATAACTCATTGCTCATTTTAAATTATCCAAAGCCCATACACATGTAACCCATTCCTAACACTGCCAGCCCAATATTATATACATCCTTCCCATTATTACAAAGCAAATAATCAGACAAACCCACAATACATACCACCGTGTGCCTGTATTCAAAAAGTCAAATTAGCATGAATCCCTGGTCAGAGGTTTACAATCTGCAGTCTCTGCAGTTTTCCAAAAAATGATAGGAGTTGTAGGAAAACAACAGCTGGAATGCCCCTAGAGATTCCTTTACACTATATTGCAAACTGCACAATAATAATAATAATAATAATGTTAATATTAATTAAAGTACAAACAGTATCTGCCCCAGATGGAATTAAAACCCAGAACTCACTGTGCAGTGGTTGCTGGTCCAGTAATGTGCTGTGAAGGGACAGCAAACAGAGGTGCATTGCCTAATACCTATCTGCTCTTTGTGCAACAATGTTACAATGTAGTGAAACCCCTGACAGCTCCCTTCCCCATTCACTGATTCGTTGACAGGTCTTGCTTGTCAGCAGCCCAGCTCTCCATGATCAGGAAGACAGTGTTCTGCACCTTCCTCCTCCTCCCCATCCCTGACCAGACATGTATGTTCCAGCCCTCCCAGCCTCCCCTGCACAGCTATGGCATCCTGATAAGGTCACAGGGAACATATCAAATGAGTAGTTGCCTCCCCCTTTGGCTGAACATTATTATACACCTCTGGATGTGCTATGGGAGATGTACCCTGAGAAGTATGTACACCCCTGGCACACTAGTCTTAGGTGCATGCTGACATTACCCCTATCTCAGCCCTTCCCCCACCACCCCTACCACCATGAGCTTGCCTTTTACCTGCAGCACACCGGCGTGCCTGGGAATCCCCAGGGGATCTTGCAAGACCCCCCTCACCCCCCTCGCTCCTGTTGTCTAGAGCCAGGCGCGCCCCCCACCGTGTGCGCCTCGCATGGCATGTGCGTGCACGCTGTCCCTTTAACTCCGGGAGCGCGCGTGTTTGACACTCTCCAGGGTCCTGAACACACAGCGAGCACGGGGCTCCATTTATTTTTCCTGACAAAATTGTTTAAATATGGCTCTGTGATTTGCAGTGTGCCTTTTTCCTTTTAATAAAAAATAAATAAAAATAATAATAATGATAGAAGCCCACTGATAAACCCACATAGTGCAGCTTTCAATAGTTTAGCCAAGCACTGAAAATCACTGTATAAGTGATTATATGTTTTAAAAATAAACGTCCAGGCAGGGATGATTGTTTTACTGTGAGAGGAATGAGTGATGTCATGGTGGCTCACAATAACTATGAGTGATTAATAATCAGTGTTTATTATATCTCTATGCTGCAAGACAACCAGATTCACACTCAAATTCTCTGCCTGTCAGGGGATAAGATGGGGAAGATAGTATAGAAGAGATTGTAGTCGGTTGATGTTAGGAGATAATCATAGCTTTCCATCTGATCACTTGTATGTTAACTACAAAAAGCTTGCAATCTATTGTGTGTGGGAGGATGCAGGTATTTGATGGGTCTACCTGACATCACTATCACAATGTCATTGTTTAGAAGGGACTAGTCATTACTAAGCCACAGCTTAACAAAGGAATATGAATTCCTACTTTATTATGGTCCTGAATACTTGTCAAGTCATAAAATGAATCAATACGTAGTTTGGTTCTTTTACTGATTTGAGTGAAATATCACTTTCATTTGCAAAACTCACCATGCAGTGTAAGTGAAAATAGCCTCCAGGCTCAATGACAGGTAGTAATTAACCCATAGTGTGCCAGATTTATTTATTTTTTAATAAGGTGCAGTTACAAAGGGGACTCTATAATGACAACATGGTTTAGTTTTGTTAAAGATACAAAATAAAGAGCTAAATAATACACTGTTTTAAAATGCAATCAATACAGGTTTAATGTTAACTTGACACTTTTTTGTTGTTGTTTCCATTTTATGTATTTTCGCTATTAGCCAACATTAACATATGTTCTGTGAGATTGAGACACTGAAATACTTCCTGCACACTCAGATATACTCTGAGCAACCTGCATGCTGATATATACCCTGTACAACCTGCACACTGAGATATCCCTAGCAGCCTGCACTCTGAGATATGTATCCTGCATACAGAGCTATGTTTCAAATAACTTGCCCACTGAGATAAACACCCAGCAAATCACACGCAGATATACCCTATACAATCTGTACACTAAGGTAAAACACTGCGGAATGAGTTGCTATATAAATGTTAATAATAATAATAATAATAATAATAATAATAATAATAATAATAATAATACTATTCTCCCTGCAACCTGTACCTGAGATATGCTCTGCAAACTACATACAGAAATATGGCCATTGAAACCTGCACATATAAATCTTCCAGACAAATATGCATAGTGTCATAATCTACCTGTAACCTGCACCTTGAGATATTCTCCCTCAAGAATATGTAACCTGCAGATTTTATTTCCACTTGATAAAGCCCCATGTGGTAAAACATGTTGTGAATTATTTAAAGCATTTTAATTAAAGTGATTTTGTCGACTTTTACACTGTGGTTTTGCCATTTCCTTTTTTATTGCTTTTTTTTTTGCCTGGCATCCTATTCATCACTCCAGAGAGGATCTTACGAAGGAATCCTAGGTGGGGATGATACCGCTGACGCCTTATTCATTGAGCAGTGTATCTGCTCAATTAAATGTGAGTTCATTTATTTGTATTTATTACTCCTGGTTAAGTGTATACAATGAGCAATATTGTTGTGATATTTTGATATTTTGGGGCTCATGGTCCCTATACCGCTGTGAAAACTGTGCTGCTGACTACACTACTACACATATTCTACAAGTGGGGATGATACCTCTGTACGCCCATCATACCAGAGCTGGTCTTAGCTCTATAAAACATGAGTAGGACCATATAAGACTTGCACTTTAAAAGTACCACATAATATTGGAACATATTGCGGCTTTCATCTTTGTTTTATTTTGTATATCTATACGGTTCCTAAGACACTTTGGATCCGGTATCCCTATATAAAAGGACGAAAAGACTCCCCTGTGGGATTTGGCTGCTACCTTTGCAAGTTTACACACCGACTTTGGAATTTTATATTTGTTAATTGTTCTTTCTTTATTTCTTTTAGTGTTTTAATATTGCAAACACATTTGTTCGTAATTGGCGTAACCTTTTCCTGTTTTTCTGCATTATTCTATTTCTGTTGGGAATTTGAGGGAGCCCCATCTTTTAGGTTTGCTGTTGCTTTTTCTTTTCTATTTTGTTGTACAGTGCTGATCCTTCTGTAACCTGTACCATGAGATTTTCTACCTGTAACCTGCAACATTACATATTCTACCTGTAACCTGCACCTTGACATATTCTGCCTGTAACCTGCACCTTGACATATTCTACCTGTAACCTGGACCTTGGGATATTCTGCCTGTAACCTGCACCTTGACATATTCTACCTGTAACCTGCACCTTGACATATTCTGCCTGTAACCTGCACCTTGAGATATTCTACCTGTAACCTGCACCTCAAGATATTCTACCTGTAACCTGCACCTAGAGATATTATACCTGTAACCTGCACCTTGACATATTCTACCTGTAACCTGCACCTTGGGATATTCTGCCTGTAACCTGCACCTTGACATATTCTACCTGTAACCTGCACCTTGACATATTCTGCCTGTAACCTGCACCTCAAGATATTCTACCTGTAACCTGCACCTAGAGATATTATACCTGTAACCTGCACCTTGACATATTCTACCTGTAACCTGCACCTTGAGATATTCTACTTGTAACCTGCACCTTGACATATTCTATCTGTAACCTGCACTTTGAGATATTCTACCTATAACCTGCACCTTGAGATAGTCTACCTGTAACCTGCACCTTGAGATATTCCACCTGTAACCTGCACCTCAAGATATTCTACCTGTAACCTGCACCTTGAGATATTCTACGCAACCTGCACCTTTAGATATTCTACCTTTAACCTGCACCTTGAGATATTCTATCTGTAATCTGCACCTTGAGATATTCTACCTGTAACCTCCACCTTGAGATATTCTACCTGTAACCTGCATCTTGGGATATTCTGCCTGTAACCTGCACCTTGGGATATTCTGCCTGTAACCTGCACCTTGACATATTCTACCTGTAACCTGCACCTTGAGATATTCTACCTGTAACCTGCACCTCAGGATATTCTACCTGTAACCTGCACCTTGAGATATTCTGACTGTAACCTGCACCTTGAGATATTCTACCTGTAACCTGCACCTTGACATATTCTACATGTGACCTGCACTTTGAGATATTCTACCTATAACCTGCACCTTGAGGTTTTCTACCTGTAACATGCACCTTGAGATATTCTACCTGTAACCTGCACCTAGAGATATTCTACCTGTAACCTGCACCTTGAGATATTCTATCTATAACCTGCACTTTGAGATATTCTACCTGTAACCTGCACCTTGAGATATTCTACCTGTAACCTGCACCTCAAGATATTCTACCTGTAACCTGCACCTAGAGATATTCTACCTGTAACCTGCACCTTGACATATTCTACCTGTAACCTGCACCTTGGGATATTCTGCCTGTAACCTGCACCTTGACATATTCTACCTGTAACCTGCACCTTGACATATTCTGCCTCTAACCTGCACCTTGACATATTCTACCTGTAACCTGCACCTTGAGATATTCTACCTGTAACCTGCACCTCAGGATGTTCTACCTGTAACCTGCACCTTGAGATATTCTGACTGTAACCTGCACATTGAGATATTCTATCTATAACCTGCACTTTGAGATATTCTACCTGTAACCTGCACCTAGATATTCTATCTATAACCTGCACCTTGACATATTCTACCTGTAACCTGCACCTTGACATATTCTGCCTGTAACCTGCACCTTGACATATTCTACCTGTAACCTGCACCTTGAGATATTCTACTTGTAACCTGCACCTTGACATATTCTACCTGTGACCTGCACTATGAGATATTCTACCTATAACCTGCACCTTGAGATAGTCTACCTGTAACCTGCACCTTGAGATATTCTACCTGTAACCTGCACCTTGAGATATTCTACCTGTAACCTGCACCTCAGGATATTCTACCTGTAACCTGCACCTTGAGATATTCTATTCTGACTCTAACCTGCACCTTGAGATATTCTACCTGTAACCTGCACCTTGACATATTCTACCTGTGACCTGCACTTTGAGATATTCTACCTATAACCTGCACCTTGAGGTATTCTACCTGTAACATGCACCTTGAGATATTCTGACTGTAACCTGCACCTTGAGATATTCTATCTATAACCTGCACTTTGAGATATTCTACCTGTAACCTGCACCTAGATATTCTATCTATAACCTGCACCTTGACATATTCTACCTGTAACCTGCACCTTGACATATTCTGCCTGTAACCTGCACCTTGACATATTCTACCTGTAACCTGCACCTTGACATATTCTACTTGTAACCTGCACCTTGACATATTCTACCTGTGACCTGCACTTTGAGATATTCTACCTATAACCTGCACCTTGAGATATTCTACCTGTAACCTGCACCTTGACATATTCTACATGTGACCTGCACTTTGAGATATTCTACCTATAACCTGCACCTTGAGGTTTTCTACCTGTAACATGCACCTTGAGATATTCTACCTGTAACCTGCACCTAGAGATATTCTACCTGTAACCTGCACCTTGAGATATTCTATCTATAACCTGCACTTTGAGATATTCTACCTGTAACCTGCACCTTGAGATATTCTACCTGTAACCTGCACCTCAAGATATTCTACCTGTAACCTGCACCTAGAGATATTCTACCTGTAACCTGCACCTTGACATATTCTACCTGTAACCTGCACCTTGGGATATTCTGCCTGTAACCTGCACCTTGACATATTCTACCTGTAACCTGCACCTTGACATATTCTGCCTCTAACCTGCACCTTGACATATTTTACCTGTAACCTGCACCTTGAGATATTCTACCTGTAACCTGCACCTCAGGATGTTCTACCTGTAACCTGCACCTTGAGATATTCTGACTGTAACCTGCACCTTGAGATATTCTATCTATAACCTGCACTTTGAGATATTCTACCTGTAACCTGCACCTAGATATTCTATCTATAACCTGCACCTTGACATATTCTACCTGTAACCTGCACCTTGACATATTCTGCCTGTAACCTGCACCTTGACATATTCTACCTGTAACCTGCACCTTGAGATATTCTACTTGTAACCTGCACCTTGACATATTCTACCTGTGACCTGCACTATGAGATATTCTACCTATAACCTGCACCTTGAGATAGTCTACCTGTAACCTGCACCTTGAGATATTCTACCTGTAACCTGCACCTTGAGATATTCTACCTGTAACCTGCACCTCAGGATATTCTACCTGTAACCTGCACCTTGAGATATTCTATTCTGACTCTAACCTGCACCTTGAGATATTCTACCTGTAACCTGCACCTTGACATATTCTACCTGTGACCTGCACTTTGAGATATTCTACCTATAACCTGCACCTTGAGGAATTCTACCTATAACATGCACCTTGAGATATTCTGACTGTAACCTGCACCTTGAGATATTCTATCTATAACCTGCACTTTGAGATATTCTACCTGTAACCTGCACCTAGATATTCTATCTATAACCTGCACCTTGACATATTCTACCTGTAACCTGCACCTTGACATATTCTGCCTGTAACCTGCACCTTGACATATTCTACCTGTAACCTGCACCTTGAGATATTCTACTTGTAACCTGCACCTTGACATATTCTACCTGTGACCTGCACTTTGAGATATTCTACCTATAACCTGCACCTTGAGATAGTCTACCTGTAACCTGCACCTTGAGATATTCCACCTGTAACCTGCACCTTGAGATAGTCTACCTGTAACCTGCACCTTGAGATATTCTACCTGTAACCTGCACCTTGAGATATTCTACCTGTAACCTGCACCTTGACATATTCTACCTGTAACCTGCACCTTGGGATATTCTGCCTGTAACCTGCACCTTGACATATTCTACCTGTAACCTGCACCTTGACATATTCTGCCTCTAACCTGCACCTTGACATATTCTACCTGTAACCTGCACCTTGAGATATTCTACCTGTAACCTGCACCTCAGGATGTTCTACCTGTAACCTGCACCTTGAGATATTCTGACTGTAACCTGCACCTTGAGATATTCTATCTATAACCTGCACTTTGAGATATTCTACCTGTAACCTGCACCTAGATATTCTATCTATAACCTGCACCTTGACATATTCTACCTGTAACCTGCACCTTGACATATTCTGCCTGTAACCTGCACCTTGACATATTCTACCTGTAACCTGCACCTTGAGATATTCTACTTGTAACCTGCACCTTGACATATTCTACCTGTGACCTGCACTATGAGATATTCTACCTATAACCTGCACCTTGAGATAGTCTACCTGTAACCTGCACCTTGAGATATTCTACCTGTAACCTGCACCTTGAGATATTCTACCTGTAACCTGCACCTCAGGATATTCTACCTGTAACCTGCACCTTGAGATATTCTGACTCTAACCTGCACCTTGAGATATTCTACCTGTAACCTGCACCTTGACATATTCTACCTGTGACCTGCACTTTGAGATATTCTACCTATAACCTGCACCTTGAGGTATTCTACCTGTAACATGCACCTTGAGATATTCTGACTGTAACCTGCACCTTGAGATATTCTATCTATAACCTGCACTTTGAGATATTCTACCTGTAACCTGCACCTAGATATTCTATCTATAACCTGCACCTTGACATATTCTACCTGTAACCTGCACCTTGACATATTCTGCCTGTAACCTGCACCTTGACATATTCTACCTGTAACCTGCACCTTGCGATATTCTACTTGTAACCTGCACCTTGACATATTCTACCTGTGACCTGCACTTTGAGATATTCTACCTATAACCTGCACCTTGAGATAGTCTACCTGTAACCTGCACCTTGAGATATTCCACCTGTAACCTGCACCTTGAGATAGTCTACCTGTAACCTGCACCTTGAGATATTCTACCTGTAACCTGCACCTTGAGATATTCTACCTGTAACCTGCACCTTGAGATATTCTACCTGTAACCTGCACCTCAGGATATTCTACCTGTAACCTGCACCTTGAGATATTCTGACTCTAACCTGCACCTTGAGATATTCTACCTGTAACCTGCACCTTGACATATTCTACCTGTGACCTGCACTTTGAGATATTCTACCTATAACCTGCACCTTGAGGTATTCTACCTGTAACATGCACCTTGAGATATTCTACCTGTAACCTGCACCTAGAGATATTCTACCTGTAACCTGCACCTTGAGATATTCTGCTTGTAATACCTGCACCTTGAGGTGTTCTACCTGTAACCTGCACCTTGACATATTCTACCTGTGACCTGCACTTTGAGATATTCTACCTATAACTTGCACTTTGAGATATTCTACCTGTAATCTGCACCTTGAGATATTCTACCTGTAACCTCCACCTTGAGATATTCTACCTGTAAACTGCACCGTGGGATATTCTGCCTGTAATACCTGCACCTTGAGGTGTTCTACCTGTAACCTGCACCTTGAGATATTCTGCCTGTAACCTGCACCTTGAGATATTCTACCTGTAACCTGCACCTTGGCATATTCTACCTTTCACCTGCACCTTGAGATATTCTACTTGTAACCTGCACCTTGACATATTCTACCTGTGACCTGCACTTTGAGATATTCTACCTATAACCTGCACCTTGAGATAGTCTACCTGTAACCTGCACCTTGAGATATTCCACCTGTAACCTGCACCTTTAGATATTCTACCTTTAACCTGCACCTTGAGATATTCTACCTGTAACCTGCACCTCAGGATATTCTACCTGTAACCTGCACCTTGAGATATTCTGACTGTAACCTGCACCTTGAGATATTCTACCTGTAACCTGCACCTTGACATATTCTACCTGTGACCTGCACCTTGACATATTCTACCTGTGACCTGCACTTTGAGATATTCTACCTATAACCTGCACCTTGAGGTTTTCTACCTGTAACCTGCACCTAGAGATATTCTACCTGTAACCTGCACCTAGAGATATTCTACCTGTAACCTGCACCTTGAGATATTCTACCTGAACCCTGCACCGTAAGATATTCTACCTGTAACCTGCACCTAGAGATATTCTACCTGTAACCTGCACCTTGACATATTCTACCTGTAACCTGCACCTTGGGATATTCTGCCTGTAACCTGCACCTTGACATATTCTACCTGTAACCTGCACCTTGACATATTCTGCCTGTAACCTGCACCTTGACATATTCTACCTGTAACCTGCACCTTGAGATATTCTACCTGTAACCTGCACCTCAGGATGTTCTACCTGTAACCTGCACCTTGAGATATTCTGACTGTAACCTGCACCTTGAGATATTCTACCTGTAACCTGCACCTTGGCATATTCTACCTGTCACCTGCACATTGAGATATTCTACTTGTAACCTGCACCTTGACATATTCTACCTGTGACCTGCACTTTGAGATATTCTACCTATAACCTGCACCTTGAGGTATTCTACCTGTAACCTGCACCTTGAGATATTCTACCTGTAACCTGCACCTTGACATATTCTACCTGTAACCTGCATCTTGGGATATTCTGCCTGTAACCTGCACCTTGGGATATTCTGCCTGTAACCTGCACCTTGACATATTCTACCTGTAACCTGCACCTTGAGATATTCTACCTGTAACCTGCACCTCAGGATATTCTACCTGTAACCTGCACCTTGAGATATTCTGACTGTATCCTGCACTTTGAGATATTCTACCTGTAACCTGCACCTTGACATATTCTACCTGTGACCTGCACTTTGAGATATTCTACCTATAACCTGCACCTTGAGGTATTCTACCTGTAACATGCACCTTGAGATATTCTACCTGTAACCTGCACCAAGAGATATTCTACCTGTAACCTGCACCTTGAGATATTATATCTATAACCTGCACTTTGAGATATTCTACCTGTAATCTGCACCTTGAGATATTCTACCTGTAACCTCCACCTTGAGATATTCTACCTGTAAACTGCACCTTGGGATATTCTGCCTGTAATACCTGCACCTTGAGGTGTTCTACCTGTAACCTGCACCTTGAGATATTCTGCCTGTAACCTGCACCTTGAGATATTCTACCTGTAACCTGCACCATGGCATATTCTACCTGTCACCTGCACCTTGAGATATTCTACTTGTAACCTGCACCTTGACATATTCTACCTGTGACCTGCACTTTGAGATATTCTACCTATAACCTGCACCTTGAGATAGTCTACCTGTAACCTGCACCTTGAGATATTCCACCTGTAACCTGCACCTCAAGATATTCTACCTGTAACCTGCACCTTGAGATATTCTACGCAACCTGCACCTTTAGATATTCTACCTTTAACCTGCACCTTGAGATATTCTACCTGTAATCTGCACCTTGAGATATTCTACCTGTAACCTCCACCTTGAGATATTCTAACTGTAACCTGCACCTTAGGATATTCTGCCTGTAATACCTGCACTTTGAGGCGTTCTACCTGTAACTTGCACCTTGAGATGTTCTACCCGTAGCCTGCACCTTGACATATTCTGCCTGTAACCTGCACCTTGACATATTCTACCTGTAACCTGCACCTTGGGATATTCTGCCTGTAATCTGCACCTTGAGATATTCTACCTATAACCTGCACCTTAACATATTCTACCTGTCATCTGCACTTTGAGATATTCTACCTATAACCTGCACCTTGAGGTAGTCTACCTGTAACCTGCACCTTGAGATATTCCACCTGTAACCTGCACCTCAAGATATTCTACCTGTAACCTGCACCTTGAGATATTCTACGCAACCTGCACCTTTAGATATTCTACCTTTAACCTGCACCTTGAGATATTCTACCTGTAATCTGCACCTTAAGATATTCTACCTCTAACCTCCACCTTGAGATATTCTACCTGTAACCTGCACCTTGGGATATTCTGCCTGTAATACCTGCACCTTGAGGTGTTCTACCTGTAACCTGCACCTTGAGATATTCTACCTGTAACCTGCACCTTAGGATATTCTGCCTGTAATACCTGCACTTTGAGGTGTTCTACCTGTAACCTGCACCTTGAGATATTCTACCTGTAGCCTGCACCTTGACATATTCTGCCTGTAACCTGCACCTTGACATATTCTACCTGTAACCTGCACCTTGAGATATTCTGACTGTAACCTGCACCTTGAGATATTCTACCTGTAACCTGCACCTTGACATATTCTACCTGTGACCTGCACTTTGAGATATTCTACCTATAACCTGCACCTTGAGGTTTTCTACCTGTAACATGCACCTTGAGATATTCTACCTGTAACCTGCACCTAGAGATATTCTACCTGTAACCTGCACCTTGAGATATTCTATCTATAACCTGCACTTTGAGATATTCTACCTGTAACCTGCACCTCAAGATATTCTACCTGTAACCTGCACCTAGAGATATTCTACCTGTAACCTGCACCTTGACATATTCTACATGTAACCTGCACCTTGGGATATTCTGCCTGTAACCTGCACTTTGACATATTCTACCTGTAACCTGCACCTTGACATATTGTGCCTGTAACCTGCACCTTGACATATTCTACCTGTAACCTGCACCTTGAGATATTCTACCTGTAACCTGCACCTAGAGATATTATACCTGTAACCTGCACATCAGGATATTCTACCTGTAACCTGCACCATGAGATATTCTACCTGTAACCTGCACCTTGAGCTATTCTACCTGTAACCTGCACCTTGAGGTATTCTACCCGTAACCTGCACCTTGAGATATTCTACCTGTAACCTGCACCTTGAGATATTCTACCTGTAACCTGCACCTCACGATATTCTACCTGTAACCTGCACCTCAAGATATTCTACCTGTAACCTGCACCTTGAGATATTCTACCTGTAATCTGCACCTTGAGATATTCTACCTGTAACCTCCACCTTGAGATATTTTACCTGTAACCTGCACCTTGGGATATTCTGCCTGTAATACCTGCACCTTGAGGTGTTCTACCTGTAACCTGAACCTTGAGATATTCTACCTGTAGCCTGCACCTTGACATATTCTGCCTGTAACCTGCACCTTGACATATTCTACCTGTAACCTGCACCTTGAGATATTCTACCTGTAACCTGCACATCAGGATATTCTACCTGTAACCTGCACCATGAGATATTCTACCTGTAACCTGCACCTTGAGCTATTCTACCTGTAACCTGCACCTTGGGATATTCTGCCTGTAATCTGCACCTTGAGATATTCTACCTGTAACTTGCACCTTGACATATTCTACCTGTCACCTGCACCTTGAGATAGGTTTGCTGTTGCTTTTTCTTTTCTATTTTGTTGTAAAGCGCTGATCTTTCTGTAACCTGCACCATGAGATATTCTACCTGTAACCTGCACCTTGACATATTCTACCTGCAACCTGCATTTGACATATTCTACCTGTCACCTGCACCTTGACATATTCTACCTGTAACCTGCACCTTGACATATTCTGCCTGTAACCTGCACCTTGACATATTCTACCTGTAACCTGCACCTTGGGATATTCTGCCAGTAACCTGCACGTTGACATGTTCTACCTGTAACCTGCACCTTGACATATTCTACCTGTAGCCTGCACCTTGACATATTCTGCCTGTAACCTGCACCCTAACATATTCTACCTGTAACCTGGACCTTGAGATATTCTACCTGTAACCTGCACCTCAGGATATTCTGTCTGTAACCTGCACCTTGAGATATTCTGCCTGTTACCTGCACCTTGAGATATTCTTTCTGTAACCTGCACCTTGAGATATTCTGCCTGTAACCTGCACCTTGAGATATTCTACCTGTAACCTGCACCTTGGCATATTCTACCTGTAACCTGCACCTTGGGATATTCTGCCTGTAACCTGCACATGTGATAGGTTTGCTGTTGCTTTTTCTTTTTTATGTTGTACAGTGCTGATCCTTCTGTAACCTGCACCTTGAGATATTCTTTCTGTAACCTGCACCTTGAGATATTCTGCCTGTAACCTGCACCTTGAGATATTCTACCTGTAACCTGCACCTTGGCATATTCTACCTGTAACCTGCACCTTGGGATATTCTGCCTGTAACCTGCACCTTGACATATTCTACCTGCAACCTGCACTTTGACATATTCTACCTGTAACCTGCACCTTGACATATTCTGCCTGTAACCTGCACCTTGACATATTCTACCTGTAACCTGCACCTTGAGATATTCTACCTGTAACCTGCACCTCAGGATATTCTACCTGTAACCTGCACCTTGAGATATTCTACCTGTCACCTGCACCTTGAGATATTCTACCTGTCACCTGCACCTTGAGATATTCTACTTGTAACCTGCACCTTGACATATTCTACCTGTGACCTGCACTTTGAGATATTCTACCAATAGCCTGCACTTTGAGATATTCTACCTGTAACCTGCACCTTGGGATATTCTGCCTGTCACCTGCACCTTGGGATATTCTGCCTGTCACCTGCACCTCAAGACATTCTACCTGTAACCTGCACCTTGAGATATTCTACCTGTAATCTGCACCTTGAGGTATTCTACCTGTAACCTCCACCTTGAGATATTCTACCTGTAACCTACACGTTGGGATATTCTGCCTGTAATACCTGCACCTTGAGGTGTTCTACCTGTAACCTGCACCTTGAGATATTCTGCCTGTAACCTGCACCTTGGGCTATTCTGCCTGTAATACCTGCACCTTGAGGTGTTCTACCTGTAACCTGCACCTTGAGATATTCTACCTGTAGCCTGCACCTTGACATATTCTGCCTGTAACCTGCATATTGACATATTCTATCTGTAACCTGCACCTTGAGATATTCTACCTGTAACCTGCACCTTGGGATATTCTACCTGTAACCTTCACCTTGAGATATTCTACTTGTAACCTGCACCTTGACATATTCTGCCTGTAACCTGCACCTTGGGATATTCTACCTGTAGCCTGCACCTTGACATATGCTGCCTGTAACCTGCACCTTGAGATATTCTACCTGTAACCTGCACCTTGAGATGTTTTACCTGTAACCTGCACCTCAGGATATTCTACCTGTAACCTGCACCTTGAGATATTCTACCTGTAACCTGCACCTCAGGATATTCTACCTGTAACCTGCACCTTGAGATATTCTGCCTGTAACCTGCACCTTGAGATATTCTACCTGTCACCTGCACCTTGAGATATTCTACTTGTAACCTGCACCTTGACATATTCTACCTGTGACCTGCACTTTGAGATATTCTACCTGTAACCTGCACTTTGGGATATTCTGCCTGTCACCTGCACCTTGGGATATTCTGCCTGTCACCTGCACCTCAATACATTCTACCTGTAACCTGCACCTTGAGATATTCTACCTGTAATCTGCACCTTGAGGTATTCTACCTGTAACCTCCACCTTGAGATATTCTACCTGTAACCTGCACCTTGGGATATTCTGCCTGTAATACCTGCACCTTGAGGTGTTCTACCTGTAACCTGCACCTTGAGATATTCTACCTGTAACCTGCACCTTGGGCTATTCTGCCTGTAATACCTGCACCTTGAGGTGTTCTACCTGTAACCTGTGCCTTGAGATATTCTACCTGTAGCCTGCACTTTGACATATTCTGCCTGTAACCTGCACATTGACATATTCTATCTGTAACCTGCACCTTGGGATACTCTACCTGTAACCTTCACCTTGAGATATTCTACTTGTAACCTGCACCTTGGGATATTCTACCTGTAGCCTGCACCTTGGCATATTCTGCCTGTAACCTGCACCTTGAGATATTCTACCTGTAAACTGCACCTTGAGATGTTCTACCTGTAACCTGCACCTCAGGATATTCTACCTGTAACCTGCACCTTGAGATATTCTACCTGCAACCTGCACCTTGAGATATTCTGTCTGTAACCTGCACCTTGAGATATTCTGCCTGTAACCTGCACCTTGAGATATTCGACCTGTAACCTGCACCTTGGCATATTCTACCTGTCACCTGCACCTTGAGATATTCTACTTGTAACCTGCACCTTGACATATTCTACCTGTGACCTGCACTTTGAGATATTCTACCTATAACCTGCACCTTGAGGTATTATACCTGTAACCTGCACCTTGAGATATTCTACCTGTAACCTACACCTTGAGATATTCTACCTGTAACCTGCACCTTGGGATATTCTGCCTGTCACCTGCACCTCGAGATATTCTACCTGTAACCTGCACCTTGAGATATTCTACCTACAACCGGCACCTTGAGATATTCTACCTGTAATCTGCACCTTGAGGTATTCTACCTGTAACCTCCACCTTGAGATATTCTACCTGTAACCTGCACCTTGGTATATTCTGCCTGTAACCTGCACCTTGAGATATTCTACCTGTAACCTGCATCTTGTCATATTCTACCTGTAACCTGCACCTTGAGATATTGTACCTGCAATTTGCACCTTGAGATATTCTACCTGTAACCTGCACCTTGAGATATTCTGTCTGTAGCCTGCACCTTGAGATATTCTACCTGTAGCCTGCACCTTGAGATATTCTACCTGCACCTTGACATATTCTACCTGTAACCTGCACCTTGAGATATTCTGCCTGTAACCTGCACCTTGACATATTCTACCTGTAACCTGCATCTTGAAATATGCTTGGTGCCATCCTGTAGAGGGGCATATACTCCCTACACATTGAGATCTCCCTGCTACCCAGTAGCAGAACTAATTCAGGAAGGGCCCTGGTGCAAGAACATGTTTTGTACCCCCTCTAGTGCAAGAGTGGCCAAAAAGTACATCAACATCTTTTGTATAACTCCAACAATGCTATACAAGGTAGGGATCTGCCATTTGGCCATCCTTGCAGGGTTAAATTTGTGAGCAGTGTTTATGTGTTTGAATATAAGCATGCTTTTGTATAAAGTATATGTGTGCATTCAGGGGTATATTTGTATTTACTATTGTCATTGGATTGCATGCAGAGGTGTACTTATGTGTAGTGTTTGCGTTTGAAAATGGGTGTGTTTGTATGTTGTGTAGGCTTTTAAATGCAGCTATCTTTTTGTGTTTTTGTTTTACTGAGGGGTGCTTGCATATAAATTTTAGTGTTTTAATACAGGGGTGTGTTTGGAAGTAATGTTGGCTTTTAAATGTGGATGTACATTTGTGTGTAGTATTGGTGTTATAGTGAAGGGATGTGTTTGTATATAATTTTAGAGTTTGAATGCAGAGGCGTGCTTGTATTTATCAATTGTGCAACATTGCAGGAGTGCATTTGCATGTTGGTGTTTGGTTGCTTGGATGCATGCACTTACACTGCCACATACATACATACTTACACATATGTACATACACATTAACACACAGATACACACATATAAACACACTGACACATACACACAAATTCATATACAAATTGACAAATACACACACTGACAACCTGCACACACACTGACACAGAGACACACACACCTTGACATATCCACACACTGACACATGCACACACCCTGACAAACAGATACACACTCTGACACACAGATACACACATACACAGACACAGACACACACACTGACAAATGCACATACCTTGACACATGCACACAATGACACATGCAAACACACTGACAAATACACATACACAGATGCACAGCCTGACACACAGATGCGCGCGCACACACACACTAACACGCACTGACCCATGCACACACTGACATATACACACCTTCACACAGAGATACACCCACACATAATCTTATACACACATAAACACATAAATGTCATAATTTTATATTTGCAGCCACCCTCCTATTAGCTTACCTTTTGTATCCAGGAGGGTGTTTGCTTGTGGTCCTGCTGCTGCCTGAGGTCAATGGGAGAGTGGGGTCATGAGCAGCTCTCTCATTGCTCCTATAACCCCATTCAGCCTGTGTTGCCTGTACCGTCTCCTTATTCCTCTTTCCTGCCTCCCATACGGTGCTTTAAGCTGGGAGGAAGTGATTGGCAGTCACTTCTCCCAAGCCAGCAGATACTGCAGGGCCCTGGTGTGCTCTTAAAGAGCCATGGAGCCTGACAGGGCCCCTGTTTAGGAATAATGAAATAATACCCATCAGATGGCCCTAAGTGCATCGGCCACCCGTTGGGGTCACAAAGCATGCTGGCCCCTGTGCTGCCACACAGGTGGTACTTCTGCCACTGCTGTTACCTACACATTTAAAATTAATTAAAAGTGCATATTAAATCCTAGACTAAAAGAGCCAAACTAGAAATAATGTCCACGTCATCTATATTTCCAGTATGGCTAGTATGGCCTCATGAAATTCCCTTTGTATTCCCAACAATTCACACTTTGTGAAGAACCCTATGTGAAATATGATTGCTGGTTGAATTTCGAAAAGCAATCAAGTCAAACAGAAGGAGACATTTGGCACTGCCAGCTGCAGTGGAAGAGCTTACAAACTGCAAATAGTAACGCTAAGCTAGTCCCTACAGTTACACACTACTAACTTTAAAATGGGAGATAAAAGAAAAATACATGACATTTAGACAGAATTAGGAGAAAAAACTATAAAATAAAATACAAAGCACTTCTGACACTATAGATTCCTGTAGTGGTTATGGTGCTTGGTTTGCTCTTTTAAGACAGTCCTGAAAGGCTCAAGCCTCAAATTAATTAGTTCCTCCAAGCACTTCAGTGATTTAAAGTGGTGATGGTGCCTGGAGTCTGTCTTTGGCGTGTTTCACAGCAAAAGGAGTGTAACCCCTTTGTAATTCCACCTACGGCAGCGTCATTGGTGCAAGATTCACCAGGCTAATATCAATGCTCTGCAAATTCTGATCTACATCTTTAAGGTATGTTCTCAGCCAGGGAATGAGCGGCAGAATAGAAATCTGACTTCTGCAACACTGCAAGTTGGAGGTCATAAATCTGACTACAGAGGAGACCGGGCGCCCAGAAGGTAAAAAGGTAAGAGGGCAATCTGTTGTAAAACTGTTTGCTGCTTAACTGGGTAATGACCCAGGGTACGCCTAACACCATAACCACTACAACATGCTTTAGATAGAACGACTAGGAGGTATTTTATAGAGAGAATCCCATATATTCCTGGACCCTGGAACTTGCATTACTTCCTGCCCTTTAATATATGTCCTGCAGCTTGTAAAATGCGCAGTTTGTATAGAGCTACTAATTCAAAATAGACAGGGCAATCAAAAGTAGCCTAGGGTCTTCAGGGACCAGATTGTGATCCTTTTATACGCTATGACTAAGGTCTTTAAGGGGTTATTAAATGGCTAAAGCCTGTGTAATAAAAGGTGGGATTAGCATTAACACCACACATTGCACCAATTCACTGGAGAAAACCTGCATTGTAGGACATCTAGCATTATTTAGGGATAAGTAAATCATTGGTGGATTAATGATATTTCATTTCAAAGAAGCAGAGACAGCAAAAAAATAATAATAATAAAGGGATTTAATAAATCATTAAGAATGGTGAAACGGTAACAAAATGCAGCATACAGCAAGATGCAGGTTTCATCTCAGCGGGGATCTTGTATTGAGCTGTTCACTCTAGGACCCTGGAGACTGCAGGTTGTTCGCAACCTGGTTCAGAGAACAGACTGCAAATTATCCTGCGCTGAGAGGACTCCGCAGTCAGATTGAGAACTCTCCCTAATGTTTAGATTATTCGGTTTATCTTTATTTCGGCTCCAAAAGAAATGAAAAATCCTGCAGATTTTTTAAGGTTTATTGTTCCTCTTGATTTTTCTGTTATATCTATTTTAAGGATGGCAGACTAAAGTACAATTTCTTCTGTTGTTTAAGTGCATCGTAATCGTCAAGGTCACATACCAAGAACAGACAGTGCTCAGAGTTCTAAGCAGGCAGGCTGGAGGTAATGGGAATAAATACACATTATTTCACGGAAGATAAAATACAGTTGATTCATCTGCTGATCCTAATGTATCATATAGCCAGATTAGATTGCATAATGGCTCTAAAGGGATCACATAACATAAGTTAAAGGGACACTCCACTGCCCAAATACAAAATAAATTTAAAAAATACTGTTTATTAGATATACCTGAAACTACAACATGCATGCATTTAATTAAGCATTTTTTTTTAAATTGGGCTATATCTAAAAACCTCTCGCAAAACCTGCATTCCTTTTGTCTGCAGCCTTTTCCAGCCCTCCCCTACTAAACCCGCCCAGACTTCCTGTGGCTGTCCAATCACAGACTTCCCAATGTAACTCAATGAGAAGTTCTTGCAAGGCAGGTGCTCTGAGCAAATACTGTCTCTTGAGTTTAGCTTCGCTGAGCTAACTAAACCAGGAAGTACTTTAACTTGTAGTCTATTGAAATCTGCATTTTTTGCAAAATGAAAAAAAGGACACACTTTTACAGAAAAAGCTTTTCATCAACCTAAAGTGCTTTAGGGGTCTGGATTGTCCCTTTAACTCCACACTCTTCCTAAGCTAGCACCCCATTGCCTATCTCTGCTATATGTGTCTAATTCGAGATTCATCAACAATGAAACATTCTGAAACTGTCTGCACTTCCTTTTTTCCACATTCCACAAAATTATATTTCTTTTACACTACAATAGGGAATATGCGACAGTATAGTACAATAAATAATTCAGCTTATGCTATAAGGAATGCTGTTTTATTAATCATCGTTATTTTTTAATAGTTTTTATTTTATTTTATTAGTTTTGTTCCACAAACCCACACTTTCTGTCTCTCCTTTCCTCCTTGCCTTTTTTAACAATTCCTTTTTGCCCCAAAAGGGGCATTATGTCACACTTTAGGTCTTTGGGAGTAACAGTGTGTCTGTTATCTTTCTTTAAAAAGTTTACAATTGAACTACAAATCTCTGAAACATGTGTAATGACCATAAACACTGCCTATGGAATAGGTTTCTATAGAAAATTAAAGGGACCATCCAGTCTCCCAAAGCATGTCAGCATGCTAAATTGCTTTATGGATTAACCTGCTGACTACTCTGTCATATTTTATAATAGCGCCAATTTAAAGGGACACTCCAGGCACCCAGACCACTTCTGCCTTGGAGTGGTCTGGGTGCCAACTCCCACTGCCATTAACCCTGCAAGTGTAATTATTGCAGTTTTCATAAACTACAATATTTACCTTGTAGAGTTAAGTCCTCCTCTAGTGGCTGTCTACGCTATGTGAGGACCTCCAGCATCGCCGAAATCCCCATAGGAAAGCATTGAATAAATGAATAATGCTTTCCTTTTGGGAGGTATAATGCGCGCGCGCCCATTGCCATGCATTCGGTCTCCCCTGCTGGCTGACGTCGGCGGGGGAGGAGAGTAGGCGGAGAGTAGATGGACATCGGCGCTGGACTCCGGTAAGTCACTGAAGGGTTTTTAACCCCTTCAGCAACTTGGGATGGGGGAGGGGGGGGGAGGGGGGAGGTGTGGGAAGGAGAGGGGCACTGCAAAAAAACCAATATGTTTTCCTGGCACTGGAGAATCCTTTTAAGGAGAAATCAGAACATTTTGTAAATGGCATTTGTTGCAACCTCCTGGCTGCTATTCACAGTTAGGAGTTGGGAGGGTATCTTGCCTCACTCATAGAGTAACATTGTATTGGCTTAAAGATCATTATTATTGATATAGTTTCCCAGGGGTGAAGTGGAACTGCGGCAAGAAGATGGTCTCACTGCTGGGAAAAATGAAACATATTTTATTTAAATGGGGATGGGGGGGGGGGGGGGCTTAATCTATATCAAAAAGGGACATTCCGATTTGCAAATAAATAGATTTTTTTTTTTGCATTAGAATATTCTTTTAAGCAAACTTCCATCACTTCCATGTCTGGTGTAACCTCTCGATAGGTCTTGGAGATTTGCAACTAATTAAAGGATGTGCAGATGCTTCTTCATCAATATCAACATTAGGTGCTTTAAAACATATCCTTTTTCCACCCCATCTTCCTCATCACCTACCACCAGGGCCGGTGCAAGGATTTTTGACTACACAGGCGAAGATGAATTTTGCCACCCCCCTCCCCATCGAAAAAAAATGTATCTTCACCTGTGTGTCTTTTACCCCCTTTTGACTAACTTACCCCCTTTAGTGTTTTATATCCCATTGTGTATGTCTTGCCCCCCCCCTTTTATCCTGTGTGTCCCCTTTGCTGTATTTTATCTCTCCTGTGTCTCTTACAACCCTCCTTGTGTATTTTTTACTTCCCCCAGACCCTTTGCCTTTCTCTTTCTCCCCCCAGCCCTTTTGTGTGTCTTTCGTCCCCCTGCCCTTTTGTGTGGCTCTTTCTCCCCAACATATTTGTGTGTATTTTTATCCCAGTACCTTTGTGCATCTCTTTCTCCCCCTAGCCCCTTTGTGCTTCGTTCTCCCCCACAGCCCCTCTGTGCTTCGTTCTCCCCCACAGTCCCTCTGTGCATCTTTCCCCCAGCCCCTCACCCTTCTGCGCGACACAGCCCCTTTGTGTTTGTCCCCCCTCAACCCCACTGTATGTTTCTTTGTGCCACCCAGCCCTTCTGTGTCTTTTTATATTCTCCCGTACCTTTTATTGCCCCCCCTCCCCTCCTGTACCTTTTATTGTCCCTCCTGTACCTTTTTTTGTCTCACCTCCTCCCCTCCTGACCCTTTCATAGTTGTCCTTTCCCTCCTGTGTCTTTCAATGCCCCAG
Organism: Pelobates fuscus; assembly: GCF_036172605.1. Classification (NCBI taxonomy): domain Eukaryota; kingdom Metazoa; phylum Chordata; class Amphibia; order Anura; family Pelobatidae; genus Pelobates; species Pelobates fuscus. The sequence continues at coordinate 385,604,495 of NC_086318.1, read as the reverse complement.
TGCTTTTTAATGTCCCTCCTCCCGTCCCATTTATTGTCCCCCCTTCTTTTTCTGTACCTTTCATTGTCCCCCCTCCTGTATCTTTCATAATCCCCCTAATGTTCCTTTTACTGTCTCAACTCATGAACCTTTCATAGTCTCCCCTCCCTACCTGTGCCTTTTCTTTTCCCCCATCCTGTACCTTTTCTTGTCTTCCCTCTTGAGCCTGTCATAGTTCCCCCCTCCTGTCCTGTATCTTTTATTGTCCCCCTCCCCTCTTGTACCTTTTATTGTTGTCCCCTGTATCTTTTATTGTCCCCCACTCCCCTATTCTACCTTTTATTATTGTCCCCCTCCCCTCTTGTACCTTTTATTGTTGTCCCCTGTATCTTTTATTGTCCCCCACTCCCCTATTCTGCCTTCTATTATTGTTCCCCCTCCTGTACCTTTTATTGTCTTCCCTCTTGAACCTTTCATAGTCCCCCCTTCCTGTACCTTTTATTGTACCCTTACACTCCTGTTCCTTTTATTGTCCCCCCTCCTATCATGCCTCTTTTATTGCCCCCCCCCCTTCCTGTACCTTTTATTGTCTCCTTCCTCTCCCCTCCGCACCTCCATCCATGTGACTGAGCTGGAGGTCCGCGGCGAAGGATCCGGTTTCCTGTTCTGGTCTGACAGGAAGCAGTTCGTTGCATTTCCTGTCAGACCGGGTAAGTAGCGTTCCGCCCGCTCAGCCACGCACCGCAGTGACAGACAGGAGGGGAGCAATGCAAATGGCGCCCTCCTCCTTCTGTTCACCGGAGATCGCGCCCCCTGGACCCGCGCGCCCTAAGGCGGCCGCCTGGGCCGCCTTAGGGTAGCGCCGGCCCTGCCTACCACTTGCTTAATATTTGGCTTTAACTCATGGTTGAAATATGAGTTTTGTTTCTATCCTTCCTATATAATATGTATTTAAGTTGAACTAGTTTAAGTCATTTCTTTGTTTACTGAAATCTCAGGTCTTGCGCACACCAGTTCTTGGAGATTTTCAGCAAACGCAGGAACATAAAAAGGACACTACAAGCATCAATACAACTAATACATTTGATAAGTTTTGGCCACATTAAAGGAACGCTCTGGACCCCTAAAGATTGCTAAAATGAATTATATGTGAATAGCGTGCTCTATTTTTTTCATTTATAAAAGGTGCGGATTTCATCAGAGATTGGCACTTTTATAAATGAACCTTGTTACACCGCCCTGGCTTTCAAGCAGATGACAGGCCATGTTACTTCCTGGTTTGGTTAGCTCAGTGGAGCTTAACTCAAGAGGCAGCAATTGCCAAGAGCTTCTGCCTTGTAAACACTTCTCATTGAGCTCGCTGCATTGGAAAGTCTGTGATTGGACAGTGACAGGAATTCTGGGATTTGAAGGGGAGGGATTGCAAAGGCAGCAGACAAAAGAACTGCACCTTTGCAAGCAGTTTTTAGCTATACCCCAATGGAAAAATCTATAATGCGTGCATGTTTTCACTGTGGGTACAGCTACAATGCCGTGATTTTAATATTCTGTATTTTTTTAATACAATAGTTAGAGTTTTGCCCCCTCCCAACTAAAACATGTTTTGAAGATTGCAGCACCATTAGCCTGGCTCCTTATCCACGCCACCACATGCCAGAAACACTTCCTTATCAAATGTTTGCATGATTTGAGCATACAAAAAATACAGCATATTAATAAAGACAAAGCCCTAATCAAACGCATTAAACTTATACTGGTGCTCAGGGTGTCACTTTAAGGTTTTTTAAAAATCTATTTTTTTTTTATTATATTTAATGTTATTATTGTATATATATTGTGATACTTGAATATGTAATCCATGAAAAAAGAATGAGTCAAATGTAATTGTCCCTTTAAAATACCTTTTCTGCAGCTCTTTGTGAATTCCTTTTTAAAGGGCCTCTCTAAGCACCATCACAACTTCGCATAATTGCAAAGTTAATAGTGCATTGTGCACCCTGTGCCTATAATGGAGCTTATTTTTATCCCATAGACTTCCTTTAAGCATTATCAAAGCACACACACACAACGAACAAAAACACACATGAGATACATAAAATCCGTGTCATAGCATGCTAGTTATTGTTAAAGTTATAATCACGCATTAACAAGCTGTATGACTGATCTAGCATTGTGTCGCTGAATGATTGATGGAGCAAGTTTTTGTACGGTATAAATGATGTATCCTTTGGTGTGTTCTGTGATTGATCACATGGCACGCTGCTTCACTTTGCGATACAGTGTGTCATGTTACTGTTTGACTGATACAGCGTATTCCATGCTGTTGCACCATGTAATTGAAGTTGCCTGCGGTTTTATTATGTGATTTATGCAGTATGCGGTTTAGCATTTGCAATACATTATTCAATAATATGTACTATATAGCATATTTACAAATGGTATCAATCATTGGCGCCAAATGTGTGTTATAAATAAATGTTTTTTTTTTGCAAATATAGAATTGAGGTTAGTGAAAAACAAACAATAGACCTCTTAGATAGCTCTGGCAAGAATTTCCAAATAATGCTCCTTTTGGCACATAAAGGTAGGTTTACTCTTTGTTTACAGTAGGTAAAACGTCTCATCTTTATGGATACCTGCAAGATGGTTAAGTTTCATATTAAATATAGTTTACAAACATTATATCTACGCGTTTGTTGTAGTATAAGATTAAAGGTAGTCATGTGTGTCACTTTAAGCATCATTGGAATGTTGATTTATTGAAAAGGTTATGTTACCCTGATCCTTTACTCCATGCCCAAAGTAGCCATTAAAGTGACACTCCGGGCACCAATACTACTTTAATACATTTGATAGGATTTGGTATGAGTAATATGCTTTATTTTTTCCATGTTGAAATCTTTATAGTTTTTGCATTACAAATTAATATTTTGTAGAATGCTGCACCATAAGCCTGCCTCTTTTGCCACGCCCCCTCACTTCAGAAAAATACTTCCTTATCAAATGTATACACACGGCTCAGCCACTGACAGAACTGAATGATCTGAACTACAAAGCAACCTGGATTCAAAGGAAAGGCCTACGCTTATGGTGCAGAATTCTGCAAAACATTTTTTTTGTGCAAAAACCATAAAGATTTAAGCATGCAAAAAAAATACAGCATATTAATGAGCTCAAAATCTAGCAAATGTATTAAAGTTGTATTGGTGCCCGGAGTGTCCTTTTACCTACAGTTATATTGTTTTTACTTACTCCTTTGTAATCCATGTCTCTCTCTTCTCTCTCCAGCACTAATAGAGCCTGGGCTGCAGCTGAAGGATTGGGAGATTACTGCCGAAAGCCCACTTCACAAAACTGTGACATGTGCTCTGTAAAATCTGATATTAGTGGGGGCATGGCTTCTTCAAGCTTACTGAACTGGGTAAAATTGTGGCTGGGGCCGGCTAGGGGTTTATGAGATAAAAACGTAGAGAACAAAATGAGAGGCCCGTAGTGGAGCCTCTTTGTGAACGGGAAGGCGGTCCGATTTAAACCTTCCATAATTACTATTATTTTTACACGCCCTTTCTTTTACCATCACCGCCGAGAGGCTGCATAACATTCCTTAGAGGTCCAATGTTTTTCTCTCTCTGTGTGCCTAAACAAACACAACCAGGACCAGATTTATGACATTACACACAGAGAGGTAAGAGGTGTGTACCTACTCAATGTACAAAACTCCTGCATTGTAAAGTCCCATGCTGCGGTGCAGTACCTGAGTCCCAACAGGTCAGCATGCTGGTCACAAATGGCATCCTCTACCATGCAGTGGGCAGTGTCGACTACCACAATGTGACAATGCTCTTCATTCAACAGAGTACTGCCACTAAGCCCTTAAGATAGTGTGGTGGTACATCCAAAGGAATATACCCCTTATTCCAACCTTGCTCACATGCCACTAAAAAGCTCCCTGGGTGTCATGAATAGGACACATGCCAAAGGCTGCTGCTCTCTAATATGTATAATACCAAATGAGGAGGTGAGTCATTTCTGCCTGTTGTATCACTTTAAGAGGACGTGCGTTTCTGTTTGCAAGAGATCTGCAGATTTGACAAGCTGATTTAAGATATAACCTAAATAAATAAATGCAGAAATGAATGCATACATGTTTTCATTGGAGGTATATTAACTAAAATGTGACTAAAAATAAATAAATTGAGGCAAAGCATTGTTCCTTAGTGAGACTTACCACTATGCGGCACAGGCAGTCAAAGCTCCACATTGATCACATGACATACGACTATCTCCATTTATGAAATGAAAACAAAAAATGGGCATTAAGGAGCCCCAGGTACTCATTTGCCAAAGGCCTTTATTGTGTGAGTGTTCTTTTAATGCCCAGATAAACTAGCACAATGCTTCAATATCAGTAAATTACAAATATTTTTCAGGGATATTTGCCACTCAGCTGTGGAAATATTATTTATGAGTTCAATAAACATCTAAACTATTAGAAACACTTTATAGCCTATTTGCTGTTTGGTAATATGTATTCTCTAATATAGATTGCTATTTTAGAACAGATTTACAGCATTTCATTCTGATGCACAGTGTTATAATTGCCTGATGCCAGCATTAGTGAAAACAGAATTGACTCCATCAGTTTTATTTAATTGATATTGTTATATTTACTGTGGTCGGACTAGGAGCGTGGATTCTTTACTAAGTATATTATTATGGGTATATCTACTGGGTGCGGGGTGGCAAGATTGGATACTCAATGGATCCTCACATTGTATTAATTAACTTTTTCATTTTTATTTATATTTTGAAATAAATGCATTTTTAAGTGTTCAATTGCATGCACACATCTACTTTACCATTAGGGTGACACTGTAAGCACTACACAGTCAATTGTACCCTGTTCCCTGGCAAGCTGTCCCTAATCTACCCCTTACACTCCAGTGATGCAGACGCAGGTGGGAATACAGATTCAGCAGCAGAGATGTTAAAGTAACACTATAGGCACTGTATCCGCTTCATTTCATTAAACTGATTATGGTGTCTGGAGTCCCCTACTACCATAATTTCATTCAGCATTAAACAATTTTAATGTTTTTATGTTTTAATGCTAAACCTGAGTCCCCAGCAGCCTATCCACTCTGTGCAGCTTTGGCAAATGAGGAAGTATTTGCCTGAGCAGCAATTGGTAGCTGTAATTGGCTGAGAGTGTCAGCTGACTGCTTTTAGCCTATCAGAACGATATGAATTGGTATGACTACAAGTAAGTGTGTAATCTCTGCCTTAGCCACACCTCCAGAAGGTGCCCGACTGTAGGTGGACAGGGACCCTTTTTTAGTATTAAACTGCTTGAACATGTTTTAAAAGGGGCGGTGCCATTCGACTCCAGGCATTATAACCAGTTCAAATAGATGAAATGGTTATAGTGCCTACAGTGTCCCTTTAAACTTAATATATGCAGTGTTCCATACACCATGACCAAGCCAAATCACTGAATTGATCATGGTTCTTGGAGTAACACTTTAACAGTTAATGTGCAATCATTTACATGTCGATAAGTATTGGACATAGGGTGGAGAAAGATTGTGGGTTATTAACAGGGTCTTCCTCCATTAAAGGATTATTGCAAGCATTATAACCTCAACTCACTGTAGTGGCTATGAAGCCAGGAGCCAGGAGTACCCTGGCCTGATTAACCGGTTAGCCCCCTTTCCCGGGCTCTGAGGCTCCCTGCTGCTGTGGTGATATGATTATGGCTTCTGCAGAGCTGTACAAGACAGACGCAAATGCAGTCGACATTCATTGGCTGAGAGCGTCAGCTTATTTCTCTCAGCCAAATAATTGCACACAAATGCAAACAGAAAAAAAAATTGCCCAAATTTGACATTTGCCAGACTCGAACTCGCTTCCGGCAGCTCAGGGGTTAAACTCTGTATTGCTGATTTTCAAGACAAAATGCTGCACATATAGACTCACCATCACTACTTCAAATCACTGAGGTGGCCATGGTGCTTGGAGTAACCCTTTCATAGACACATTACAGAAAACAAAGAAGCTGAATATATTTGGGAAATCTCTGTATTAAATTTATGTGACTGACAGCTCTGTTATGTCAAATTGTTTGAATCATTTGCATTAGACAAGGAGCTGTTAGGCAAACTGTGTCTAAAATATCAGTCTGCACAAATTAATGGCTGTTATTAAATGCATACACGTTATTAATCTCACCAGGAATAATGGGGACTAGACTTTACAATTAATATTCAAATGAAAAACAAAGGTGTAAAACCCCACACGGGCGAAGCTTGAAATTACATGTTTAACTAGCAGCTCACATCCGTTTCCCTCTGCCTTAGGCAGCCTATCTAGACCGAATATACTGACTAACGGAGGTAACAGGGGTAGGGGTTGATTATTCCCTTTTTCTCTTTTCTAGGTTGGGGGATGGGGAGGGGTTCCTAGTCGATACTGTTTACCTATTTGTCCTACCTTTTACTTTCAGGTTGTGCTACTAGAGGTTTTAGGGTGGGTGGTGGTCGATTTTTCATATGTCCACATACACCCACATAGCACCTTACTACAATTTTTCCCTTTTTCATATTCATTGGACAATCTTTACCTCTTTATCCTGTATACCCCCTTAGATTTCAATAAAGGTAGGGCTTCCTGATCCCTAATTTATCCTCCTCCTTAGGATCCCCTGCTATTAGCATAGGGATCCTGTTTCTTTCTTGTGTTTATATTTTCAAGGGTTATCCCCTATTTCAAGGAGTTGGATAGCAGGCGATTTTCGATAAGGGGGGCAGCCCATTAGCCCTTGACTTTGGGCCGGGCTCCTAGACTGCCCTCCTGGTTATTCTAATATTTTTTTACTTTGTACAAATATACTAACTATCGATGGTTATATTTTTCCGTCTTATATCGTTATATAAATTATAGATATATTTAAGCTTTTTTTTAATTAAGCTGTAGGTGTAAACCAAACTTTCATGAGTGATCAAGCATTCCTTCCTTACTGCAAAATGCAGACATGTACTTCTGTACTTCTGTACTTCTGTGTATATATATATATTTTTTTAAAAAGAGTAAAAACAAAAAGTTTAATAATTAAAGGAACATGCCATGCACCATAACCAGTGGCTTAGCGTGAGTTGCCAGTGTCTGTGGCAATGTAACTATTGTGCCCCCTATAAAAAAGAAAGAAACCCACTAACAGGAGGGGGCTCCTGAGGAGGAGAACGACCAAAAGAGAAGAGGGGGGGGGGGGGGGGACTACCTTTATTGAATCTAAGAAACTATGTAAAGTGAAGGGTCCAGAAAAGAGGGAGATTAACTAAACAGTGCTCTGGGAGTATAATAAGAGACTTACAAAAAAAGTTATATATCAGGGTGAAGTGAATCTATAATCCCTGTATATCATACCGGGTCCTTAGTCTCCTAGGGTCACTAACTAGGTGGAGAGGTAGGGAATAGAGATGAGGGAGAGAAAAGAGAAGAGGAGGCTATATATCCATAGCTTCAACAATAAAACCTCTATAAAGCTTTCACTAAAATACCTCGGCACTGTGGACAAGCCACTAATGCCTACCTGAACCACAAAGCAAGTGCTACCTAGTGTGGTGATAAAGTAATAAAAATAGCTTGACGTGCCCCCTAATCCGTGCACTGTCCCTTAGCGGGCGCCTATGTTGTCTCGCTCCTCGTCATCCACTGCCTCATCTCCATGATGTGTGTTACACTAATATTTGAGTTGTGTAATTTTTTAAATCCATTCATGCCTAGAGTAATGTGTATAGTCTATACTGGTGGTTCCCAAACTTTTTAGGTTCAAGGCACCCTTAATATTTTAATATTTTTCCAAGGCTCCCCAAGTCAAAACATTTTTTAGGTTCTATATATCTGTACAGCGCAGTGGCATATACTGGGCCCCTGTTTGGCAGAAATGTTTGCCATTCAAGCGCAGATCCAGAACCTAATCTCGGGAGGAGCACTGGTGGAGTATTTAAAGAAACAATCCAAGCACAATAACCACTACAGTACTTTGTAGTGGTTATGGTGACAGTAGTGTTGTAGTGCCCTCCCAGGGTAAGTAGTCATACTGTTTATGAACAGTTTGACAACTTACCTGGGATCTGCCGGGATAGGGGCTGTAGAAGAGGATAGGGGCAGTAGTGTGTGTGAGGGGTGCAATATGTGTGTGTGAGAGTGGTGGAGTGTGTGTGTGTGAGGGGTGCAGTGTGTGTGTGTGTGTGTGTGTGTGTAGGGTGCAGTGTGTGTGTGAGGTTCAGTGTCTGTGTATGTGGGGAAGCTTGTGCATGAGGGATACAGTGTGTGTGGGGGGCAGTGTGTGTATGGGGGGTTAATTGTATGTATAGGGAGGCAATTGTGTGTATGGGGGTTATTGTGTGTATGGGGGCAGTGTGTGTGTGTATGGGGCGACAATTTTGTAAATGGGGGTAATTGTGTCTGTGTGGTGGCAGTGAGTGTGTTTGGGGGCAATTGTGTGTATAGGGGGTAATGTCTGTGTATGGGGGTAATGTGTTTGTGTATAGGGCAGTGTGTGTATATGGGGGAGTTGTTGTGTGGTGTGTGGTCTGTGGGGGTGGGAGGGCAAATTCATGAATAAATAATTTTATTTTTTTTAATTAAAAATAATACTTTTCATATCTCCCCCTCCCTGCTTACCTTTGCCTGGGGAGGTGGACATGTCCTGCATTCCTGGTGGTCCAGTGGTGAGAGTTCCTGAGGCTGCTAGAGTTCACTCTTGCGAGATTCGGAGCGTTGCCGTGGTAACCGCGGCATTGGCACAAAGCTTGCATAAAAGAGAACCCGGCTGTGCTTCAAGTTAGAGCTCTCTGGGGTCCTCTCTCCCTCCCCTGCCGGCTGCCAGCATTACACTGCTAACAGGCTGGAGAGGAAGATCTCTGATCGGGTCCTGCAGAGCCGGCAGGGAAGAGGAATGCCCAGTTCCCGGTGCTATGATAATAGCATTGGGAAAATATCTTGCGGCTCCCCTGTGTGCCAGGGGCGCCGCGGCACACAGTTTGGGAACCGCTGGACTATACACTTTACTGAATGAATCAATCCATCTGGGATTTAACTGTGAAGTTGTTTGTGCCCACTAAAGCACATTTGTGAACAAGTCTATTAGCTACCAGCAAAGGTGTGACGATTCCAATTTACAGTAGACTAATTAGCTTTAATATGTTGACTTTTGGTAGCTACATTTTTGTAAAGATTGATTATTCATTTTTATTGTGCTCTCAGATCACTGATAGATATACAGTATTTAAGCTCCATTCATGTCATTATTCTGAATGAAGCTATGTACATAAGCGCACATACATCCACCTGAAGAATTGGCTTCAGACATTCTTTTGATTTCCAGTACAACACATGAATAGTACTATAGTTACATTTACTTGCATGATATGCTCTGTCTGTGCCAGAACAGTAAAAAATGCAAATATACCTATGTTGTGGGTTTTGAACAAATCGCACGTGTGACCGTTCCGTATTGATGGAATAATCTTTACATGTAATTCTAAATGCCAAAAATAATAATAACAATAAAAATAATAATTGTTTATTTACTAAAAAAAATTCTGCTAGCTTTATTGTTGATATGATTATTTATTTTAAAGCGCCAACAAATTCCGCAGTGCTGTTTAATGAGAATATATCACAAATGTCAATTGATGCCTCTAAATGTTGTGCTATGAGCTGGCACATTACAGATGGAATAGGATTACGTGAAAACAGAAAGAACTACAGAGAGATACCACCTGGGCTGCACTAACCACAAACCAAGTACCAAGTACCTGCTGTTAGAATTTAACACCCAGGGTTCTATTGTGAAGGCAGAGGGCAGCAACATTCCATTAGTGATGCAGTCACGTTCGCATTCCACTCCGGGCCGCTAGATGGCGCGCCTCGCTGTTTAGCGCACTCTGAGTCCAATCCTTCCACGGCTCATTCTATCTCCCATGGCAACCGTGAGAAGCGTCCAAACTGTCAGTACGGCCAGAGCTGCGGGCCGTGTGGGGAGGACGGGAGCGCTGTGTCGGTGACCGAGCAGGAATGGACAGCTCTCCCCCCTCTCCGACTCCACATTTGGACCTGGCTAACTTCGAGGACGGCCGGGGCAGCCGCTACGTGCTGACCAGCCCCCGCTCCCTGGAGGCCTGCGCCCGGCTGGGGATCAGGCCTGTGGATCTGCTGCCAAAATCCCTGCAGGAGCTGCTGGATGATTACCCGGAGGCCTCGGTGAGGGCGGTGGAGGATATGTACCAAGCCACCGAGAAAGATCGACGCTCCAGGCTGAGGAGGTGCAGAGACCTGAGGCAGGAGCTCATGGAGAGAGAGCAGGTGGAGAGGGTCCACAAAGATGCTGGTGACCCAGTTCCCCAGGAAGGCAGATCCCAGCTCCAGGCCTCCTCCACTGACTGGTGGGATCACAGGCCTAGGAAACTGTACCAGCAGGGAAAAGGAGAAGGGCATACAAGCCTCAGGAGGTCCCTAAGCCTTGGAGATCTGAGTCTTGGAGACCTGTCCCACCCAGAGGTACATGTCAAAAAGGTAGCTAAGAAGTTTGAAAGGGAATCCAGGGTGGTAGTTTCTGAGAGAGATAAAAAGATTGCAGCCCTGATGATACTGAAACACCAAGAGGAAGAGCAGGCCAAGAAAAGAAAGCTGGTGGCAGAACAAGCCTGGGAGGATGTGAAGTACCAAGAAAGGAGTTTTAAGAAGTTGCTGCACCATTATGAAAAGCTGGACGGTGAAATTACAAATTTAGACAAGAGCGTGAGTAAAAGCTGCAAAGGAGGCATGTATCTGGATGGGCTCGCAACGATGAGGATGTACAGCAGTAGGGCAAGGAAGAAGCTGGCCACAGACCAGTTTCGTCCAGGCTTGGTAAAAGCCAAGCCTTCAGGGGGACAGGATAACGTTCTTCCTGAAGAAAAGGTCATTCAAGTCGTCAAAGCCAAAATGGTGAGAGAATTGCAAAATAAAAAGAATATCCAGGTAAAAAACCAGTATGAGATGTTGCGACACTCCCAGCGGAAAGAGATGGTGGATAGTCAAGCGAAAGTAGAAGAACTCTTCAAGAAAATGAGCATCCAGCAGAAAGAGCAAAAGGCTCAGGAGCTTCATGAGTTGATACTTAAAGAGAGAAACCAGGGACTGAAAGAAAAAGCAGCCAGAGAGGAAGAACAGATACTAATGGCGAAGATCAGGGCTGAGCAGCGACAAAAAGAGCAGATGAAACACAAAAAGATTCTTGTTCAACAAAAGGACCAGAAGATCCAGCAAGCTATAGATTCACAGGAAAAGAACATTCAGTCCAAAGCTGAAAGGACAAGAGTATGGAACACGATAAAACAGAGGAATCACCAGCTTTTAAAGCAAAAACGAGAAGAAGAAGAGGAAAACCACAGAAAAATGGTAGAAAAGATAATAAAATTAAAAGATAGGAAGAGTGACCAGTTAATTAGAGAAAGAGAAGCCACAGTCGAGGAAGGGAAGAAAATAGCCAGGGCCTCATTTCATATGAGAGATCAAATTAGACAGAAAACGAGAAATAGAACCTTTGACCAAATGGTCCTAGATGCCCAGCTTAATGCCAGTTTGAAATTTACTCCATAAGTGAAATATGATATCCAGTTTACATCGTGCCATTATGATTCAGACCATGACAATATTTGTCATATCATATCTTTTTATGCCATGATAGAAGTTGGTTTTAACAGTATGACGTTTTAGCCAAATAACTGAACGAGAAACATAGTTGACTTAAATATTTTTCCAGTTCAGCTACTTTAGCCTAACACTTGCATTTTCTTGATGAATTCCCAATAATACCCAGTTTAGTTAACAACCATATATGAGTGTAAGAATGATGGACAGTTCATTCTAGCTGTAGTTGTGCATTCATCTCACTCGCAAATGGTAATGTGAAGTTCTTTCTATTTGATACCATAAAATGTGTTTATTAGTGTGTTTTTACAGTTACCATGGTGACCAGAAGAAATGGAGCCTACATAGTTCAGTTGAAAAAGTATTCTCGGATGATCCCTGCAGGACTTTCTAATTACATATCTTATACTAAACACCAGTATGAGTATGAGGTCATAGGAAGGCCTCCTGATGTGCACTGTACCTTACTCAGAATGCCCATTTTTAAATTGGTACCAATATCTCATGCTGATAGTGACTATATATTCATAAAATAAATATTAAGGAAAATATTTATAAAACCAGTGTATGTATATATGTGTGTGTGTACAGAGAATTCCAGTAAACAGTATTACCTAATCAACCATAACTACCCCTTACAGCCACGATTACAGACTCCTCAATATCTCTATCTTTGTATTCCACCATGAATAATATTTGGACATGTTTGATCTTTAAATGGAACAGCAATTTACATTTCTCCCTTAACCATTGGGTTTATGATAGCCATAGTAATTAATATACCGTTAATTTAATTTTAATCTATCTGCTACTATTTAAAATGTAGGAGTTGACAACGTTAAGACTATATTAAATGATTCGCTTTAAAAATTATTACTTTTAAATAGCAATGTGAAAATGTCTCATCATTGCTATTATATTGATACAATTGTATCGCCACATCAGAAAAATATTTTAGTGGCATTATAATGCCATTTATAATGAAGGGCATTGTTATAGCCGTGAGTACACGACTGTAGGCGGTGTTGCAATAACAAGGTATATAGCCCTATATGCTAAGATGCAGGTTTAGGAATGGTTTGAAGGCTTAGACTTAGGGGGGTACCTGCCTTAAAAAAATCATAGGAGTTATACCACATCATCTTGAAGATAGTTACCTTCTATCGCTAATTTTCTGTTAACCCTAGTACTGCACACACCACCCAACCCAAATCTTACCTTAACCTCGTTATTAAAGGAACACTATAGTCTCCTAAATTACTTTAGCTAAATAAAGCAGTTTTAGTGTATAGATTATTCCCCTGCAATTTCACTGCTCAATTCACTGTCATTTAGGAGTTAAATCACTTTGTTTCTGTTCATGCAGCCATAGCCACACCTCCCCTGGTTATGATTGACAGAGACTGCATGAAGAAACAACTGGTTTCACTTTCAAACAGATGTAATTTACCTTAAATAATTGTATCTCAATCTTTAAATTGAACTTTAATCACATACAGGAGGCTCTTGTAGGGTCTAGCAAGCTATTAACATAGCAGGGGATAAGAAAATCTTAATTAAACAGAACTTGCAATAAAGAAAGCCTAAATAGGGCTCTCTTTACAGGAAGTGTTTATGGAAAGCTGTGCAAGTCACATGCAGGGAGGTGTGACTAGGGTTCATAAACAAAGGGATTTAACTCCTAAATGGCAGAGGATTGAGCAGTGAGGCTGCAGGGGCATGTTCTACACACCAAAACTGCTTCATTAAGCTAAAGTTGTTCAGGTGACTATAGTGTCCCTTTAATGTCATCATTGTTAGAGGCCTTGTAATGCTGCTTCCTTATTATGGGCACAGCAACCATTACTGGTTTTCTATGCTGACATTTTAAAGCTCTCCATTTAGACGGCATCATAGTGGTTTAAATGACCCCATTTTGATTTATAAAAAAAAAAGACACTATAAACACCAAAACAACTTTAGCCAAATGAAGCCGTTTTGGTGTATAGATTATGCCCCTGCAATCTAACTGCTTAATTCTCTGACATTTAGGAAATAGCTTGTTTTGTGAACGCTGCCCTAACCACACCTGTAGGGCATGCTCTGTAGACCAAAATTACTTCACTAAGTTGTATGTTTGTACAGAAATATGGTGCCAACATAAAATGTTTTTTAAATTTTATGTTCTATTCCTTGTGTCTTTGGTAATGACTAATATAGTTCTAGTGTTAATTATTGAACAAAATAGCGTAAAGTATTTATATTTCTAACAGACAAAATGCTGCTGGGAGATATTTGTTTTGTTTGGAGCTTTGTCTAGAGCTGCCCTTTAAATGAACACCCAAGCACCATAACCACTCTAGTACTCTGTAGTGGTTATAATGCTTGGAATACCCAGCGCCCCCCTCAATGTAAGTTTTAAGCACAGCTTGACTACTTGCCTGAGGGATGGTGGGTGCTTCTTCCCACCTCCATGACAGCCTTCAAGACGTCTTGAACCTGTTTGTGTGAGTTAAGCCTGGCAGTGCTCTCAGCCATGAGCTCACCTTGCACTGCAGCACTTAGCTCAGGAGAGATAACTCAAGCTCCAGCTCTCTGATGGAAGTAGTGGAGGCGGGGAGCAGCACCCGAGGATCCCAGGTAAGAGCGCAGCAGTGGTTATGGTGCTTGGAATGTTCCTTTTAACCATCGGTGTATCCACGTAACACTAATCAAAGGTTTCTTATATCTTAACTGGGATATGGAGCTGTGCCCCCTAACCATTGTATTAAAAACGGTGCTATTCTGACAATGGCAGTACAATGACCCTATGTACTAATAAATACACATTACACCTGCTCTATATTGACAATCAGCATTTTGGCAGCACCATTAAAAGGATACCTAATTTAATTATTGACACATATATCCCAGCAGTCCTTATTTGATTTACAAAAGGAGAGAGTTAATGTTATTTATGAACAGTGATATTTGGATATTAAAATAGTTTTACAGTAGAAGTGTTTATATTGCTAATGGAACTAAATACTACAAATGTATTTATTTGATATGTTTACCAAGTTCTGCTGTGTTCGCTTTAATGCACAGTAAATCATACTTTGTGTTATTTTATTTGTGGTTGTGTACATCTTGTAACTTCTGCAAGGTTTGTTCAATGTTGTCTGTACATATTGCAAAATTACATATTTTTGTCACTGAACTTTAGTCTTGTCTTATTCCTTTTTTCTGAGTACTGCTAGGGGGGCGGGGGTGGACAGGAATTCAGTGCAACCTGAAGTGTCTAAACTTGGCACTGCATTTGTGTGTGAATTACGTTTCTTATGATGCATTTAATTGCTGGATCATACACTGTAGGATAGCTGAGCATCATGGGAAATGTAGGTCAGAAACATTTGCAGTGTCAAGGTCAACAATAAATGCATGAGATGAGAAAGTGGGCATTACAGTGATGGACAGTGATTGTAGCTTGTTATATACTGTAATGGACAGGTAAAATACCAATTGGAGGAATGCATTGTACACTGTGTATGACCTATTGTTTCCTTTTACTGTTCTAAACAGGAAATCTCAGACCTTTGAGCAGTTTTATTCTTGAAATATCACCAAGGAAGCTAATCTTAAAGGTGAATAATTGTCATCAAACAGCTTCCGTAGTATAGTTGAGCAGCTTTATTAAAGGAACACTCGAATTACAGGATGTATTCCTGTCACTATAGCTGTAATATAACTTTGGAGCCACTAGGCTCCCCTGTCACCAATGTAAAAGTTGAGTTTACTCACCTTTATCCCAGTGCTGCGAGGCGCTGGCCCCGCCCCAGCCCGACTCCTTGGCTGAGATCATCAAAATTGATGATCTCAGCCAATCATATGCTTTCCCATAGAAAAACATTGGGAGGCTATTGCACGTATGGTCAAACTGCACTGGCCAATCAGCATCTCCTCGTTGAATCAGTGCATCTCTATGGGGAATGTTCAGCGTCTTCATGCAGAGCATGGAGACACTGAATACCAGTGCTGCACTGACGCAGGAAGCACCAATAGTGGCCATCAGAGTGACTGCCACTGGAGGTGTCCCTAGGCAGCAATTTCTCTGAGAAGACCGTGTTTACATTAAAATGCCTGCAGGGACTGACTATAGACACCAAAACCACTACATTAAGCTGTAGTTCTGGTGGCTATAGTGTCCTTTTTAAGGGGAAACTGTCAATTCTCTGGAAATTATACCATTGATGAAACCTATAACATTTAATGAGTTCATGAGCTGCTCTCTTTTAAAATTATATTGACAAATTACTTCGCAAACCAGTTCAGTCCAGGCACAATCAGGGCACACACTGCAAATGAAGAGAATTATTGTTTTATTCTGCTGCGTTTGTGTTCTTTCTTTAATCTCACTGCTGTGTGCAAAAGGACAAAACTTTTGACAATGATGGATAGAGAGGTGTGGATTTTTACATTGAGTTTTGGTTTTCACATCTTGTTAAATTTAGGGGATAAGTAATCATAATATTAAAAATCTTGGCACGTGACTTTCCCTTTAAAAAATATTTTAGTTTTTCCTGCTCTTGGCAGGGTTTTCCTCACATGGTTTCAGTATAACTTGTTCATAGGAAGCTAGGAGAGAACCTCTATAAGTCACATGAAAGGAGGATAGTGTAAGAATTCATATATATTTTTCACCTATGATATCACACACATTTCACCTATGACATCACAGAGTAGGAAGGTAGTGCTAAGCTGCTTAATTGATTGGAAAAGAGACAGCAAAATGGAGTTCCTTGCTCCATTAGCATTATGGTACATTTGTACATTTTGTTGAGCACTGGAACTCCCATCATCATAATTCAGTGTTTTGGTGGATCTCGTATTAAATGCTGACACTTTGACATCGCCATCAGTAGATATACGGTCGTATCACATATCAATTGGAGGAATGGACACTTTTTTTACTTTTTGATGAGAAATTCACAGACAAGGTTATCCACCAAGGTGTGAATTTAAAATGAATTTCAAAGTTTAGGCCAAAATAGTCGAAATAAAAACATAGCTAAAGACGTTTTCCAGTTTGATTATTTTAGCCTAAAAATGTTTCTTTCTGTTCATCACAGTTCAGTTTTTAGTAAATAACAATGTCGTTCCTGCACTTAGTTTTTTCCTGTATATCCGTATCAGTTAACAGTTAATTAATGCACAAACCACCAGAAATTTGTTTTGTATTTACAAAGCGCACGGTGACCTTTTTACAGGTTAATACGAGGCTCTTGCACCATTACCAAGTTGTAGTGTGTTATATCGCATTTCAATGTGACCTACTTACTTTAAATACAACAAGAGAACAGCCTGTGCAGCTGCTTTCTTGGCAAGATAGGTTTATTTGGAAATGTGAAAGACCCTTTTATTCACCAAAAGCCAGATATCCAACTGCAGTTGGAGGAAAAAGAGCTTGTACAATATGCTGAACATTGAATTGTTAAACCAAGTAGCTTTGGAACCATTCCTTTTTGTCCCCCCTCCATCCAAGACAAGAAAGTGTACGCCAATCTCTGTTATAAGATTTTCTTTTCCTCCAACCAACAATTTACTAAGCTTCCTGTTATGTGTTACAAATTAAATCTGGTACGCACAATATAAAGCTTATTAAGGTTTCTGTTTTGTTTGTTTTTTAACTTTCTGCAATCAACAACCACCTACATATTTTATTATTTCATAAAGTTATATAGTGTACCTTTAAAAAGTATTTTTTCTCTTTTCTGCTTTCCTCTATTTTTGCATATTTAGCATGTTGAATTGATCCATATCTTAATACAAAATACAAGACAAAGCGAACTATGGTAAACACAAAACACAGTTTTTACATTTTAGTTTTATTTATTTGGAGGAAAATGTTATCCAAAACCAACTGAAACTCGGTTTTACTGTAATTGCTCCTTTGTTACTCTATGTGCACCTTAAAGGAACCCTCCAGTCACCATAACCACTACAGCCTGCTTGAAGGTGAATAATTGTCATCAAGCAGGTTCTGTTGTATTGTCTTCCCCTCCAGCTGGAAGCTCCTGCCATTATGGTAAGCCTTGAATGTGCAGGGTCGTGCACACTGGCTCATCAGATGAGCGTGGACCAGGTATAACTCAGTGGAGGTAGCTGGAAGCTCCTTGCAAGATCTATTGGCAGCAGTGGGTGCGAAGCAGATGCCCATTTTTAAGCAGCATGACTACTTATTTTGGGAGGGAACTCTTGGCACCATAACCACTCTGGGCTATAATGGTTAAGGTGATTTAGAGTGTTGCTTTAATCTGCAGATAGAGTACCTAAAGGGCAATTACTTTCTAACTGAGCTTCAGGTGATTTTAATAACTTTTTTTCACAGACTGGTAATTACTACCAGCTTATAAGGAAACTTACCATCAATGTAAAGTAAAATAACTGGTCTAAAAAAAACAGCAAACTATATTTCGATTCAAATAAATTCTTAATGATATGAGAAATTTGTTGACATATATCTGTTTCGAAAGGGGTACAAAATTAGCCCCTGAGACTTAAGCAAACCAAAGAAAAAGACACAATCTCCACATGAAGACTGGTGAATCTTCTTAGGGGTGACCATCCTATTATAATTCCTCCACGGTCATAGCAACAACACATCCGGGAAGTGACAACAAACACCCATTAGAACATCTAAGGAGTTGCATTCCTCCTTAGTCTTAACTATGGTCTCAGATTTTTTTTAAAAAAAAAGCTAATTGAAGAGCCCTGTGCTTGTAGGGAGAATGTTTCATGGACTGTCAAATGTAGACTGTTCATATATGACATAAAAGAAACAGAGAATTTCACAATATGAACATCATACCAACAGTTAAATGTGTTGCTGGTGGTGTAATGATGGGCATGTTTTCTGCCTCACGATCTAGAACAACTGCTGTCTTTTACGGAATTTTCTCATCTATAAAATTCTGAAGGAGAATGTCTATCAGTCCATGACCTGTAGGGTAATTGTTTATGCGGAAGGGCGATGATTCAAAACACAAAAGTATGTCTACGTCCGAATGATTCAAAAGAAACAAAAATAAGGTTTTGGAAAGGCTTTGTGAAAATCATGACCTAAGCCATTTTCTGAAGCCCAGGCATGAAAACCATCTGTCATATTAAACTCGCTATTCCACAGCCCAAGGGATGGAGGTTGTAGAGGGTGATTAATCCCCTGCCCACTGCTGATGAATAAGATGACTTTGTTTTACCTATATTGTTTCACACAATCCAGGGAATTTGGGAAAGGTCCCCCCAGATAGTAAACTATAACCTCCATCCTACAGCCCAGGCTATGGGGTTAGAGGGGACGGACGATGCGACTGCTTCTGCTATTTCCCATGGGTGAAGAAAATAGTATGGACCCATTGGCTGGTCTCCCTAATTTTTTATTCTTTATTTTTTCACTCGATAGACAGAACAAGTTTGTAACAACTTTTGGGCTTTTGTAGAAGCCTTCTGAAATTTTGTTTTTGTAGATATATCGCAATTCAAACGGTACAATGCATGCCCAATCTTGAACCCATTGAAATCAGTCTCCCATCGAGGGTATTTTTGATGTTTGAGCAGTCACTCTATTAACCTTTGGAGCCCTTTCATTACTCAGCCTCATCTTGCCCATGGGCCTCCCTTTAACTTCGAATCATTTAATCGTGCCTGGTAAAAATAAAAAGAGAAAATGAGAAACCGCCTCTCCCTAAATTCTGGGGGAAGAGTAAAATAGAGAAAAAAGGAAGAAAGAAATAAAGAACATTGAAAAAGAAGTGAAAGAGGGGCCTAGTGTCAGAAAAGGAGGGTTAAAGGAAAGAAGAGAGGCACGGGGGGAAAGGGCAAGGGCCCCCCCAGGACAATAGTATGTCTTCCGATAGGGGAATTCCGTTATTGCTATTGCTGGCTTGGGTCCGTTCCCCCAACCAGTCCCCGTCAGGCATTGCTCAAGCCTATTGCGCTGCTGTCCCATGGCTTCCACAATTTCTGGAAGGTCTCTGTCGGGTCTCCCTAATTTTTAATGATATCCCTAACATACAGGGGATGGGGATATGGAAAGTGGAGCACAATGTTTGTGCATGTTTGCAAAATTGAAAACAGCATTTCTCTGACCACATACACATATCTGAACAATGCACTGGTTGATTGTTGGCCCTTCTCTACCCTATATGTGTGTTAGCCCAAACCGAGATTTAGCAATTATGCTTTTTTATGATAGAAAAGGGCAATGCATTGCGAATAACTGATTCCTTTGTGGTTCAGTTTACATTAAGTGTTACAGTACTCCAATATGATTTTTCTTTACTCGACGGCTAATTTATGGTGTGGATTAGATGCTTACCTTTCATAAATAGAATGTGTTTTATTGCACAAAATCAGCTCATCTGAATGAAAATTGATATGTAGTAGAGTCTATTGAGTAATACCAGGCAGATAGGAAGTTGTTGACACAGCAATATATCTATAGCTTCGCACTATGAGAGCATTTGATTGAAAGCTAATTACTTTCAGGTAAGAGCTGCACAGTAATATGAAATGCTGGGTCATGTAGCAGGCTTGTACTGTAATATGGCTGAAATACACAGCTGGGTGAGGAAATCAGTTTTCTGTGTTAATTAGAAAGAACAGCACTTCTGGTTAATTGGCCCAAATGAGAGAGGTCATCTGCTGATGCTTAAAGGGACACTCCAGTGCCAGGAAAACAAGCCGTTTTCCTGGCTCTGCAGGTCCCCTCTCCCTCCCACCCCCCATCCCAGGTTGCTGAAGGGGTTTAGGGTCCGCCCACGCTCCTCCCCCGCCGACATCATCCGGCGGGGGAGACCGATTGCGCGTCCGCCAGCAGGGGTGAGACCTAATGCGCATGCGCGGCAATGCCGCGCACGCGCATTAGACCTCCCCATAGGAAAGCATTGAAAAACCTGTGCTAGAAACCCGGAAGTGCCCTCTAGTGGCTGTCTAATAGACAGCCACTAGAGTAGGAGTTAACCCTGCAAGGTAATTATTGCAGTTTATGAAAACTGCAATATTTACAGTTGCAGGGTTAAGGGTAGTGGGAGTTGGCACCCAGGCCACTCCAATGGGCAGAAGTGGTCTGGGTGCCTGGAGTGTCCCTTTAATGCCTTCTAACCTCAATAAATATATACTAACTATAGTATTATTAAAATGCAGAATTGGTGCCCGGACTTAGGAAACCCAAAAGGATTGAAACAGCTGCCACTGAGTGGTTAACTTTGAATGACTTTGAGTGTGTTTGGAGCGTTCCTTTAATATCCTATACCACTGCTGAGATTGTACCATTAGCAGTGCTTTATGGGCTGCAGTGGTTATCGTGTTTGGAGCGTTCCTTTAATATCCTATACCACTGCTGAGATTATACCATCAGCAGTGCTTTATGGGCTGCAGTGGTTATGGTGTTTGGAGCGTTCCTTTAATATCCTATACCACTGCTGAGATTATACCATCAGCAGTGCTTTATGGGCTGCAGTGGTTATGGTGTTTGGAGCGTTCCTTTAATATCCTATACCACTGCTGAGATTGTACCATTAGCAGTGCTTTATGGGCTGCAGTGGTTATCGTGTTTGGAGCGTTCCTTTAATATCCTATACCACTGCTGAGATTGTACCATTAGCAGTGCTTTATGGGCTGCAGTGGTTATCGTGTTTGGAGCGTTCCTTTAATATCCTATACCACTGCTGAGATTATACCATCAGCAGTGCTTTATGAGCTGCAGTGGTTATGGTGTTTGTATCATTCCTTTAATATCCTATACCACTGCTGAGATTATACCATCAGCAGTGCTTTATGAGCTGCAGTGGTTATGGTGTTTGTAGCATTCCTTTAATATCCTATACCACTGCTGAGATTATACCATCAGCAGTGCTTTATGGGCTGCAGTGGTTATGGTGTTTGGAGCGTTCCTTTAATATCCTATACCACTGCTGAGATTATACCATCAGCAGTGCTTTATGAGCTGCAGTGGTTATGGTGTTTGTAGCATTCCTTTAATATCCTATACCACTGCTGAGATTATACCATCAGCAGTGCTTTATGGGCTGCATTTTTTGGGAAACGCTGCAAGTTGGAAGGGAGAAACAAAAAGGGTGGACTTCAGAATCAAAAGTTATTATTATTTGACTAAAAGAAATACATAATTAATCATAATAATAAAGCAGTATACCTGTTAGATAACCTGTACCAGACATGTGGCTGCCTTGTGTGCCCTTCGCTAATCAAATGCCAGGTCACACAATGCTCTTTAGAAATGCTAAATATTATGACCAGCAGGTGGCACTGTCCACACACATTGTTACCTCATATCCCATTATTCTGGCACACTCTTAGTGTGTGTTTGCCAGTGATCCCTGCGCCTTGAGTCCTTAATACACACTCAGAAAACATTGACCAGCATATTAGGCGTGTGAGTGGGGTTGTGGCCAGGGCTAATCTGAGAAATTTTAGGTGATTTACTAATAACAATTTATACAACTAAAATGTACTTTTAAAGCAAGAACAATGTATCTTATTTACACAGACTGATTTCTAGACACATTTATTGCAATTTAAAGACACATTCCTGTGAGTATTATTGCTGTGGAGCTCTGTTATACACTCAGATATAACACTGTGGAGTTCCTAGAATACAGGGACTTTGGGATAGAAAAGAGGCACAAATGGATTTGGGCCCAAAATAAGGACTGTCCCTCCTAAATAGGGACACTTGGCAGATATTGACTAGCCATGATTATTAATACAGTATCTTCTATCTTTCTACTTTCAGACGATGCCACTTTTACCTGGGATCATTATTCAACTCTAATTTCTGCATTAAAAAAATAAAAAATAAAAAAAAATCACAAAAATACCCCTCAGAAATAGATCACGCTGTCTCCTAGCCCGATGACCTCCTGGATTTTCCTTCAATGTCCATTTTATCGCTAATCAGTTTGCAAGGTTAATGCGATATATAAAGGTTAAATAATGGGGGTCCACCATAGAGCAGGGAATTCCAAGGGCCCCGTAAGTGTGCACCCAAACACCCTTCCTGCTCTAGCGAAAAAACAAATTTGTATGCGGAGAGCTATATACTGCATTTAAACACACAGAATAATATATTGGTTTTCGTAAGTCCCTTTAAAAATCTGTACAAGTGCTGTTTTAAAATTTACAAATTTCTGGGGGCGGCGCCTGACTTCCGGTGTGAATGGCGGTGCCTTGCTAGAGCTCCGAGCGATCTGGTCCTACAGCAGCGAATATCAGCCGCAATCCACAGCCAAAACCACCCTAAAGATACACCTCAGCACCCACAAATCGGAGGTAGAACTGAGGGAATGGGAGGAGGAAGAAAGTCCAAGCAGGGGTCGACCGTGGCCCCGATCTTCAAAAACCGCAGGCCGGAGGAGGAACAGAAGGCCGGTGAGCAAAAGGAGTACGACTCCGACTCCACAGCTAGCGACATTAGCCACCACCACAACAACAGCTTCATCACAAGGGAAGACCTCCGAGGTTTACTACAAGACATAAAAGCTAATCTGACTGCAGAATTTACAAAGCACTTAGCGCCCATACGGGCAGGCCTCACTGACCTCGTGCAACGCACTAGCTCCCTTGAAGATAAAATGGCCGCCACCACAGTCAGAACAGACCTCCACGACCAGGCCATAAAAGACCTGAGAGACCAGGTGAAGCAACTCGAGGATGCCCAGGAAGATCTTAATAACAGATCACGACGTAACAATATCAGAATCAGGGGCATACCCGAGGCGATAGATATGGAGTCCCTCGCGACCACTATCAGGGAGACATTCTGCAGCCTACTTCCAGAGGCTCCCCCTGCCGAGCTACTCCTAGACCGTGCCCACAGGGCCCTGCGAGCTCCCACACCGGGCATGACCCGCCCGCGGGACGTGATAGTAAGGCTACACTATTTCCACATCAAGGAGGCCATAATGAGAGCCGCCAGAAACACTCCTCTCCAAATTGAAGGCCATCCAGTGATGTTCTTCCAAGACTTAGCCCCTAGCACCTTAAGAAAACGCAGAGAACTGCGCCCACTTACATTGGAACTAACACGGAGGAGAATCCGGTACGCTTGGGGGCACCCCTTTAAGCTCACGGTACGGAGAAACAACCAAACGTACACTTTGCACGACATCGCAGATGCAGCCAACTTCGCTGAAAGGATGGGTCTCCCCCACCTCGAGACCTCCAACGGCGAGAGATCTAACAGGGCCCAGACACCACCAACCCGGAGAGAGGAAGCACCACATCACCGACTTCGCTCACCTGCTGAAGACCTGCACCCCAACGATCAGAACTAAACACCACCGACTGGCAAGAGAACTCCACATAAAGGCCACACCTGACATCCCAACACAGACTGTACAAAGTCACCCACCCAGAGACTCCGACACATGAAACCCCAAGACTCACCCGGAGCTGATGCGACGAAGATCTTCAACATCACCACAGCTAACCTGACGACTAAGAAGCCGACTCTTCATAACAACATCATAAGTATTTCTTAATATTGGTAGGGCATGATTGCAAAACACACCACCACCCACCCCCGCACCATAGCTTAAACCATCGGGGCCCCTTCACCCCGATAACTGCACACGAGACACCTCCACAATTGCTGTGAATAATGATAACGTTACTCCATCAGAAACTACCACAAGCAATGGACACACCACAACCCCAACATAATAGAAAGCACCCACTACCACCATACACCATACATAATATTTGGGGACACCAGGGAACTGACAAACACCCCAAAAAAAAAAAAAAAAAAAAAAAAAAAAAAAGAGGGACAAAGCCAAACTGGTTCAACAGTGCTCCCCATGAATGCTTAACACCCTGAGTACAGGAAATACAATAAGCCTAGCATTGTAATGATAACCAGAAGTATAAAGCTTGTAAATATTGCACATTTCATGACGTATGGAGCACTTAAGGACTAGATTTGTACAGAAGTGTCAAATGATAAGAGGCGGGGGGTTTGATGAGAATGTATTGACATTGGGATTGTATTAATATTAGGTGTGCAACCAAAACGTTCTACTAATGTTATGAATATTGTTGATCGACTAGCAGGCGCTGTTATAAAACTGATCTATGTTTATTTTGAACAGGAACGCTTCTGACTAACCAGGGTATACGCACCACGATATCCTGCCCTACTATGATGACTAAATTACTAGACGAAACCCGCACTGGGACGCATCACCCTCTGGGGGAGACTCACAACGCTCAACAGACACCTGACTCTGGGTACAGTAAGCACCTCCACCACACATTCTATGGCACCACACTCCTGGGGCCTCTCCCCGTTCCTCCCCGACCGCCCCCGCCCCTAGGGGGGGAGGCGGGGGGGGAGGGGGCGATGCCACAGGGTCCAACACATGGCATACACAATACTCGGACCTCGAAACATTAGGACATTGCACCGACAAAAATATAGGACCAGAAAGCGACTCTGGCTACCCGCCACCACAGACCACCACACTACCTACTATTACCCCTACCCTATAAGGAGCGGTCAGGCGCACCACCCCACCACCTGCTGGCAACGTATAAGACCAGTAGTTCGGCCCCTAGGGCCCTTTTCAATAGAACCTCACACCCCCTACATCTCACCCTCCCCAACCCACACCCCTCCCTAGAACCCACCACTGAGGCACGGGATCACAGCCCGCAACCAGGCACATTCGCCACCTCGCCCATAACCCGCATAAACTCTACACACCACGTCAAGAAGCAGAACCAGCATAGAATCTAGGCCGCTACGATGCCCCTATCAATAAAATGCATTTCTATCAACGTTAACGGCCTCAACACACCCATTAAAAGGCACGGTCTACTTCGATGGGCACACAGGCAACACATAGATGTACTGCTCCTACAAGAAACGCACTTCACGTCCACGAGATCGTTCCCCCTTACAAACCGTTACTACAAACAAAGCTACATGGCCCACTCCCCAAATACTAAAACTAAAGGGGTGGCAATTCTACTCAAAACCACATGCCCCCTGACGGACGTCGGGTGTGTCACGGATCCACAAGGACGATATGTTACAATAGAAGGAAAAATAGGCGCTACCCCCTATGCCATAAGCTCAGTCTATGCCCCATCTGTTCCTAACAGCACGTTCTGGCAACATTATGCATCGCACCTACAGGCGTATGCAGGCAAACGCTTAATAATAGGAGGAGACTGCAACGCCACACATATCCCGGCCATAGATAGATCAACTCGCGAGACGAACGCTCCGCAACCGTCCAGAAACGACACATATTTCGCACAATTCTTAGCCACACAATCATTAGTCGACATATGGAGGGCACAACATCCGACCACCCGTGATTACACCTTCTACTCACACCCGCACTCCTCATACTCACGTATAGACCACTTTCTCGTATCCCCGAACCTGACAACGCAGATAAGTCACTCGTCCATAGGCACTATCTCACAGTCGGATCATGCCGACATAACTATCACCATCCGCATACCAGACCTAAAACGACCTTGGTCGTGGAGGCTGAACCCACTACTCCTACACGACACCCAAATCAGGCTCTCAATCGCCAAAGCCATAAAAGACTACTTTGACACCAACACTACCTCGGTTGCTTCCCCAATAACACTGTGGGCTGCACACAAACCAGTGATCAGAGGAACCCTCATTAGCTTAGCCTCTGCCCACAAAAAAAGAAAAACGCAGCAAATAACGGAGACGCTTACCGAGCTACGAAAACTAGAAATGAGCCACAAACATAACCCACAACCACAAACGCTACGAGACCTAATTGCCACAAGAGACCTCCTCAAAAGACTCACACACACAGACACGACCAAAGCCATGATGTGGCTTAAGCAGAAATACTACGAAACGGGCAATAAAGCAGACACTATGTTAGCCCGGCGACTTAAGAAACGCATAGAATCCAAAAAAATATCATCAATACGCACAAAAACGGGCACAATTAGCAACTTGCCTGATCAGATAGGAGACACGTTCCAACAATATTTCAAATCACTATATAACCACTCCCCACACCTCAACCAAGAGAACGCAACATATCAGGAACAATTGGACAAATACCTACAAGGCGCATCATTACCCGCCCTATCCCAGGCCGCCAAACAAACCATAGCAGCTGAGGCAACGGTAGAGGAGGTTGCGACAGCCCTCGGGGCCTGTAAACCCAACAAATGCCCAGGCCCAGACGGATATACTGCCCTTTACTATAAAGAATTCAGCCCCTTACTCCTCAAACATCTATGTGCAGTGTTTAACGCTACCCTGAAAGGAGATCACCTCCCACCTGACATGACGACAGCGAACATATGCCTACTTCCCAAACCCAATAAAGACCTCACAGAACCGGACCATTACAGACCGATCTCCCTACTCAATGTAGACCTCAAAATTATGAGCAAAATGATGGCTAATAGACTCAACCCGTACCTAGAAAAACTAATACACCCAGATCAGGTGGGTTTTGTCCCCAACAGGCAGGCACTGGATAACACGCGCAGGAACATTGACCTCATCTGGTTGACCCAACACCGCAAAATCCCCACCACAGTAATATCATTAGATGCCGAAAAGGCATTTGACCGCCTGCTATGGCCCTTCCTGTACCGCACATTAGAACACATGAACTTCCCGAGCTCATTTCTCGCATTCTTGCGGGCGACGTACCACTCCCCGCAAGGAGCCTTACTACTCCCCAACATCTCCCCACCTAGATTTCCGATCCTAAACGGAACGAGACAAGGCTGCCCACTTTCACCCCTCCTGTTCGCCATATCCCTAGAGCCCCTTCTTCAGGCAATCCGTACCAACCCTAACATCGAAGGTGTCAACATCAGAGGAGACTCATACACAGTATCCGCTTACGCAGATGATATACTCCTCACGCTCACCAATCCAGATCACTCCATAGACCCCACACTAGCCACCATACACGAATACGCATTAGTAGCAGGATACAAACTGAACATCGCAAAATCGGAAATACTACCGATACAACTGTCGGACTCGCAACTATCCAACCTAAAAAACAAATATCCATTCCGAATATGCCCCTCTAACATAACATACTTGGGAATTCAACTCCCAGCTGACCTAAATACATTATATGAGAAAAACTACACACCGCTTCTACGTAAAGCACACACCGACCTCCAAAAATGGGAATCTCTGGGAATATCATGGCTAGGCCGGATCACATCAATAAAAATGAACCTTCTCCCCAGATTGTTGTATCTCTTCCAGGCACTACCCATACCTCTCCGCACAACAGATTTCAAAGCTTTACAAACTGCGGTTGACAAGTTCATTTGGAACGGGCGTAAGCCCCGGGTCCGCAGAGCCACGCTATATGTCCCAAAAAAACAAGGAGGCTTGGGGTTACCAAATTTCATACACTATCACGCAGCCGCACAACTGACCCAAATCCAACACTGACATGCACCTCCGCAAACCAAACGGTGGGTAGACATAGAACACACAATTTTCGGAAGAGATCACCCGTCTCTCTACATGTGGGTCCCTAAACCATATAGACCACTGCCCCCCCCAACCGCCCCCTCCATCACTCACTCCCTGGACCTATGGGACAAACTACAGACCAAATATGACCTATCCTCTTTCCTCTCCCCAATGACCCCGATCTGGAGGAACAGACTGTTCCCACCAGGACTAACCCCGAAGCACTTCGCTAGCTTCGACCAAAGAGACATGGACAGGCTTAAGCACTTATACATAAACAATAAGGTGATACAATTCTCGGAAATCAAAGAAGCGGACACACTGACGACATTCGATCACTTTAGATTCATTCAACTACGCAGCTTTGCCACAAACCCGATAATTCAACAAGCAGGCACAGCAACGCCCTCCCGATTCGAAAAAGAATGCACACACTGCCCGACCAG
Source organism: Pelobates fuscus (assembly GCF_036172605.1). NCBI lineage: Eukaryota > Metazoa > Chordata > Amphibia > Anura > Pelobatidae > Pelobates > Pelobates fuscus. The sequence goes on along the minus strand of NC_086318.1, from coordinate 385,575,878 downwards.
ACGGGGACAAATTTCAGACCTGTACACATCCATAGCAACTCACCCCACTCAAATCACGCTCCCGTACATAGCAGCCTGGGAGAAAGACCTAGGACCCCCGGGAGACAACACTGACTGGGCTGACATCTGGGACGCTACAGCATCAATCTCTATCTGTGTAACTCACACAGAACAAGCATATAAGATGCTATTCCGCTGGTACCTTACGCCCAAACGCTTAGCAATTATACACAAAACACCCGACACTTGTTGGAAAATGTGCGGCGAACAAGGAACGTTCCTCCACTGCTGGTGGACTTGCCCCAAAATCAAACCCCTGTGGACGCAGGTCACTACTTTACTGACAAAAATCTTGCACAAACCGTACCCACTAGACCCATGGGCGCTGCTGCTCTCCAGGCCCTTGGAAGACCTAACCAGAGCAGAAAACAAACTTAGTGCCCGTATCGCCCTTGCAACAAGGAGAGCAATAGCGGAACTATGGTCGACCACTCGAATCCCTTCACCAACGATCATCACCAAAAAAATATTAGATCACATACAAATGGACAAACTTACGTCCTTGATCCATGACACACCTCGACGCTTCCACAAAATCTGGGACCCATGGATCGAGGGAGACACCACACTGCCATGGTAGCGCTAACATACGCAACAACAGACCCGCCACTCCTGGAATATGGGCCCACCAATACACACGATTAAAATGACCCGCTAACTGTAAGGTCCCCATAGAGCATATCCACCACCTAACCCCACCGGGAATATCGGGCTGGGATCCCGTGCCGTACCTCACCCTACCTAACCACCCAAAGCACCCCCCACCGGGGAGAACTCTCCAAAGACTTACTCCCCACCCAGGACACCACTACCTCACCCCGATACCAGGCTCAGATACTTAGAATCCCCACTATATCATGACACACAAACCCGAACACACGCAAACCCAAACTACAAAAGACGCTTGTGACTCAGGTCCAGAACTGACCCCATGAAACAAAAAACAGACTTTCTACACCATAACTCACAACGACCAAATGCATCTTTTCTGGGAACCGCAGAGGGAGACGCGGGAGGAGGGAGGGAGATAATAGAATGACTGCTACCGGAACGCAACAAGGACTCCCTAGAAACCACAGAGACGCATCAAGCCATACGGGTGTGCAATAGATAACGATGATATACACCAAGACAACCAAGGTCCACCCACTATCGATATTGCACCCCCTCCCCGCCACTTTAACACTCTCGCTTTCAACACCCCGTTGAGAGACCAAACCCTTCCCAATGATGCATAATGACAACACATATGACGGACAAGCGGGTGACTATACGGGAAAACTTTTCAGAATGCTTGGGGGTGAAATATACACCACCAACCCTCCCCGAAATTCCCCGCATGTTACCACACCCCCACTTATTTGGGATAATTACAGCAAAATCGAATAGGGCAACCGTACCCCCTCCCCTTCCTAGTTCTGTACCCTCCCCTAACCCTTAGAACCAAAGCAGCAACAAATGTTACATACGTAGTACAAACGTACTAACAAACATCTAATAACGTAACCAATGAAAGACCTTATCTTATAAGTATCTCATGTATGTCTGTCATTCACATGGTAATTAAGCTTCTTGATCTTTGTAATAATAATAATCTTACTCCCTTGTTTCCTTCTGTACCCCCACCCCAATGACAATGAACACGTTATAAAATATGACAAAATTAAAGAACTTAAAAAAAAAACTAAAAAGAAACAAACAAGGGTACCCGTACCCCCTCCCCTTTCTATTTTGTACCCCTCCCTAACCCTTAGAATCAGCACAGCAACAAATGTCGCATGGATAGCACAAAAGTACCAACATACGTATGATATTGCAACCAATGAAAGACCTCACCTTGCATGTATATTATGTATGATTGTCATCACAATGGTAAATAAGCTGTTTGACCTCTGTAACAATAATTTTATTCCCTTGTTCTTTTCTGTACCCCCACCCCATTGACATTGAAAACATTATAAAATATGACAAAAATAAAGAATTTAAAAAAAAAAAAATTTACAAATTTCTGAAAGTATAAATCCAAAGAGAGTTTTGCATTTTGGGCCAAAATATCAAAGCTGGAAACATTCTTCTAGTCCATTTTTGTTGTTGTTGCCTAAAATGTAAAATTCCAGACCATTAACACGTTAGGGGAATCTATTTTCTTCACAATCACAGATGCACAGTTTGACACTCACTATGCATTTCATTCCAAGAGCAACAGTCACTGGCTTCTCTTTGAAACCATTGGTAAAGTAACCGTAAATTTATTTTGGAATTTGACTTTAAATACTGCCAACGTTATTCCATTTTGGCTATTATGGTCTGAAATGTGAAACTAACGTGAAATTCCTGGCAATTCACACTTCAGTGAATAACCCTGCGAGTGTACATTACAGTTATGTTATAACGTCACACACTAGAATAAATATCTGCAGTTTTTACTAGCAATGCACCGTTATGGTTAAAAGAGAGAAAGACAAGCAAATATAGAGACAGGACAACAATAAAAAGTATACTTGTGCTAAAACTGAAAAATAAATAAATTGAATTACTGTTGGATAATGAATAGAACAGGGCGTCAGGGATGTATTTAACACCCCAGACACCCTGAGAGAGGCTGCACTATGTATCTCTACATTGCTTTCTTGATATGTCCTTTGAGCAAGGGAAGCCAAGTTTGTTTTACAACTGTGGAACTATATTTCCACGATGCGTTGCTAGATGTAGGCATTAGAGATGTCCCGAATAGTTCGCTGGCGAATAGTTTCTGGCGAACATAGCTTGTTCGCGTTCGCCACGGATGGCGAACATATGCGATGTTCGGTCCGCCCCCTATTCGTCATCATTGAGTAAACTTTGACCCTGTACCTCACAGTCAGCAGACACATTCCAGCCAATCAGCAGCAGACCCTCCCTCCCAGACCCTCCCACCTCCTGGACAGCATCCATTTTAGATTCATTCGGAAGCTGCATTCTTTTTTTTTTTTTTTTTTTAGACAGAAGTGTGTTATATTTGAGCATGCTAGGCTGAACGTGCGTATATCATGGCTAGTTGCACTGAGGGTATGAGTATATAGCAGTACATTGTTGTGAAAGATGGCTGTCATGTTTAGGGTGTAGCTTGCACGTTATCAACTGTGTATTTATATCAGCAGCTCCACCACTAGTTATAAATCAAGTGTGAGTCGCCCCATGAGATGAGACTAGTGAATAACATATTACATGAACGGTTAAGGTAAAGGCATGTAAGGAACTACGACAATAAATTCTTTAGGAGGTGAAATAATGACATGTTTAAACGCTTGCTACTTTACGATTAGTTAATGTGCAGAGAGCAGTTCATGTGATCAAAGGCATGGTGTGGAGGATCGGCTATAGTGGGACATGCTTGGCAGGCTGCTGTTTACTGCTTGTGCTCATCCGATCCCTTCTGGGCGCCAGGTGCAGACCCTGGGAGTCCCTGATACCTGGAAAAACAAAGGCAAGTCTCTGGATGAGTGCCGGGTTCGCGGCTTGAGGTGGTGGAAGCTTGTTTTGTCGGGTGGTCGGATCTGTCCCGGTGGTGCTTCACGTCCGGTGCGGGATTGTGGTGGCTTAAGGTGGAGGCGAGTGCTTCACGTGGGGCAGGCTCTGCATTTCTGTTTGTGCCTCCGGTCCCGTATTCGACACCTTTTGCGTTAGTGGATTTTAATGGGGATTGCTTTGCTTAGCTGTGGTGGAGCTTGTTGGGTCTGTGGTGGAGCTTGTTGGGGCTTCCTGCTTGTTATTTGCTTCCAAAATTGATTAAAGAGTCTGTCCAGCTTAGACTCAATATCCTGCCATGCTTTGCTGGTACCAGGAGGACACGCGGCTGCCGCCATATTGAGAGAGTCGCAGATGAGTATGTCAGCCTGGGCGACTGTGCTCTGTGCGTCCATTAGCTCCACAGAGCCTCTCAGGGGTGGACCTGGATAACCCCCACCGGTCCGAGGGGGGTGTAATGGAGCTCCTGCCGGGAAGTAGCTGCACCTGTGCATCCCAGGATTGGGAGATTGTCCGCTTCTCCCGCCCGGTGAGCACCAGGCCACACTTGCCACGCGGAGGTAAGTAAGACTCTGTCGAGTTGCTGATCGCTATTAAGCATGTCGGGTCGGTCAGGTAGGAGCAACATTGCTGGGTCATCCCCTTCTGGGGTGAAATTCGCTTGTTGATAGCTGCTTAAAGTGAGATATTGAGGGAGCTCACACGAAGTGCGTCTTTCCTCCATGACAGCTAGGCCCCGCCCCCCGGAAGCTGCATTCTTCGTGAGAGGAGGGACAGTGTAGCTGCTGCTGATTTAATAGGGAAATCGATAGCTAGGCTAGTGTTTCAGTGACCACTACAGTCCTGAAGGACTCATCTGATCTCTGCTGTAAGGACAGCACCCCAAAAAGCCCTTTTTAGGGATAGAACATCAGTCTGCTTTTTTTTTTTGTGTGTGTGTAATCTAATTGCAGTTGCCTGCCTGCCAGCGTGTGTGTCAGGCTCACAGCGTATACTGTGCCCACTTGCCCAGTGCCACCACTCATATCTGGTGTCACAATAGCTTGCATTTAAAAAAAAAAAAAACTTTTTTGACTGTAATATAATAGCAGTCAGTTTCCTTCACACGTGTGCGTTTCAGGGCCTGCCAGGGCACAGTGTCACACCAGTGCAACTCATATCTGGTGTAACAGTAGTGTACATTAAAAAAAAAAACTAGAAATTTGACTGTGAAATAATAGCAGTCAGTTTCCTTCACACGTGTGCGTTTCAGGGCCTGCCAGGGCACAGTGTCACACCAGTGCAACTCATATCTGGTGTAACAGTAGTGCCACTTCTGCCAGTGCACAGTGCCACTCATATCTGTTGTCACCGTAGCTTGCACGCATAGTACTACTAATCGAAAAAAAAATGACAGGCAGAGGCAGGCCACCTCGCAGGGGCCGTCGTGGTCGTGGTGCTGTGATTCCCTTTGGCTCCAGAATAATGCCCAGTGTTCAGAGGCCACGTACCCTGAACTCGAAAAGTTCTGAGGACATAGTTGACTGGCTAACACAGGACACCCAATCTTCTACAGCTTCCGCTCGGAACTCCTCCAGCTTAGCTTCGGGCACCTCTCAAGTTACCACTCGCCCGCCTGCCGCCACCACCAACACTAGCACCACAGCCGCTTCACTTGATCTGTCAGAGGAGTTATTTACACATCAGTTGGAAGAAATGAGTGATGCGCGACCATTATTGCCAGAGGATGTAGATAACAGGGATATGTCTCAGTCAGGCAGCATTACACACATGGACGTACGGTGTGATGATGATGATGTTGTCATCAGTGAGGACAAGGAACGGGACATGGCTAGCTTGGTATCCAACCTTGTGCAAATGGGGAGTTTGCGGTTGTTTGCGGTGCATTAAATGGGGAGTTTGGTCTGTCACTGTGAAGCAGGCGTAACCCTTACACTACCTGATCGATACAACATCATACCTGATGTTTTAAAGCACGTTATTCCAAACAATTTAGGAATGTTAGGTGATTTATGCCCTTTATGGATTAAAACCAGACTCTGCATCAACTATGTAATTTTCCATGGGAGTTTTGCCATGGATCCCCCTCCGGCATGCCACAGTCCAGGTGTTAGTCCCCTTGAAACAACTTTTCCATCACTATTGTGGCCAGAAAGAGTCCCTGTGGGTTTTAAAATTTGCCTGCCTATTGAAGTCTATGGAGGTTCGACCGGTTCGCACATTCGCAAACATTTGCGGAAATTCGCGTTCGCCGTGAACGGAAAATTTTATGTTCGCGACATCTCTAGTAGGCATATGTTTTAAAGGGGCGGAGTGGACCTTTTAAAACAGGGATCAGGAACCTACGACCCTCCAGATGTTGTGGACTACATCTCCCTTGATACAGCATTATGGCTGCAAGAGGATTATGGGAAATGTAGTGCAGAACATCTGGAGGGCCGAAGGCTCCCCACCGCTATTGTAAAAGAATAACACTGGTATTTACATGAGAATTCTAAGTGGATATCAAATTTAAGGCCAGATTAGCCAAATGTAAAGCATAGCTGAATTTTTCTCAATTAGGCTATTTTGACCTTAAATTTGAAATTCATTTTTGAATTCTCCGTTTAGTAAATAACCCTAAATGAATCGGGTTCCTATGCCTCGTAAAAGTATTTCCATTGCTTAGTATTAATGTCCTACGTTTTTTCTCAGTTTTAGGTTTTGCTTCCATGTTTTTGTTAGTGCTCTCACGTTGTCTGGTTTCTGTACTCTGGCTGAATTTAAATTCTTCATGTTCATGATGAATCTAATTAAATCAGACGTACAGTACCGACTGGTACAGATCTGACAGCCAAAGTCTTAATACAATAGTATCATTCAGCTAGAAGTGTTTTATTGTATCATTGCTTTGCTATACAGTATGTTGCTTTTCTATTATATTAAAGAATATATATATATATATATATATATATATATATATAAAAAGAGATCCATTATTTATCTTTATATAATATTTATCTTTTCTATATTTTATATACACTTCTAAAAATGTCAGATATTTTATGTCATGATTTTGATAGCACACAGAGACCATATTCCCACATCTGTACTGTTTAATATTTTATTATTTAATGCAGGGATTCAGAGGATGTTATATTCTATATATAGCGTTGATGAAGTAAATCTAGTGTGCAATTAAATAAATAAATGTTTATACTATTTTTTGAAGTTAGATGATTTTGCAAATATGGTATTGGCTTGTCCAAGTTTCTCCAAACTTTTTTGGCAACAGTATTTCACATTAGGTATTCTTTATGTTTTAGAATCCGTTCCATTATTACCACATAATATAGATTCATTGTCCAAGACATCAAGGGAGTGTCTGAAGGAAAGAAAGACTCTAGGAGATGTAGATGTTTGTTTTGGGTTACCATGTCACATGGTTCTAATAACGAATCTGGCTTTTATTCCATGTCTGTATAAATAATACTATTGTAAATTAATTTATGTTTAACGTTGTGCACTTATAAAACAGCACCATTATAAAATAAACCGTTTATCTCATATAGTCCTATTAGCTAGTATTAAATTGGTTTGTCTACTAAAGCCGAGCTAATCTTGCGTCTTTTTTTCTCATTTATCGTTTTTATTTGTGCATATTTGCAACACATATCATTTTATGCAAGTTACATTACATAGATGGGAACATTATGCGTACACAACAATTACGATCTTCACTTGACATTATAGATATCCAACATGCAGATCTTGATGTGATGCATACAACATCGTAGTGTAGTTTAAGGAGTTTTATACTAACTGGGGGGGGGGGGGGATAGGGTACAGAAGAGAGGGGGGAAAGGGATGGGGGAACCCTGGACTCTTTCACAATAGTTCGAGAGTAGAAAGCATAGCGATTTATTGTGCGTAACATATTAGCGTGAACGTTACTACCCCTTGGTCCATCTGGACTGCGTGGCCTAATACATCGAGTGGAACCTAAGTGGTCAACCAGCTTGCCCACTCTTTTTCATATTTCTCCAAACGCCCTGATAGTTTATATGCCATCTTCTCGTATGCACTAATTGTGTCCATTTTGGCTATTACCAATTCTAATTGAGGGGCTTGCTTGCATTTCCAGTTGCCGGCTAGTGCTATTTTTGCTACCGTAAGTATGTTTAAAACCACTTTTTTGTGGGGGTGTGTGCTTAGATCGTGTATAGTGTGGAGCAGGTAGTTTTCTGGACGTAGGGGTATACAGATGCCGGTCTTGTGAGAGATTAAGGTTTGGATCTGTTTCCAATAACTCTGCAAAGAGGGGCATGACCAGAAAGTGTGGAGCATGTTGCCAGTGCTTGCCTCACATCTCCAGCACATGTCCGTAACTCCTTTATACATGCCCGCTAACCTCTGTGGGACTAAGTACCACCTCATATTTACTTTGCAGTAGGCTTCCCACAGCGAGAGGCCACTCGATGCTTTTTTTGTGTTTTCCATTGCTAACTGCCAGTCCTCCTGGGGGATTTGGTAGCCCAACTCCCTTTCCCATTTCGTCATATATTGCAGCTTGTCAGGGGTATTGTTGGTGATGATCGCATTGTAACACAGGGAAAGGGGTTTTGCAAATTTAGACAATGATAATTGGCCTGGAGTGAATGTAGGAGTTAACTTTCCACTGACTGTCTGTTTACTGCAGGTCTGTAATATGTTTTTAATCCTTAGGTATAGATATAGGTCTCTCGGGTCTAGTCCTAGGTCAGCTTGCAGTTCTGGGAATGATTTTATTTCGCCCCCCTTCATAAGGTCGCTGACCACCCTGGCTCCTTTGGCCATCCATTTCCCCACTTGTATGCCTGGGGAGTAGGCTGCCAGTGTCGATAGTGGAGCCCTTTTAAAAAGTTTTGTCGGATCCAACACCAAAGGGCACCAGACCTTCCACGCTCTGAGCATGATGTTCGAGCAGTGTAGATTTGGGCCCGCAGGTGTCCGAGGCGACGAGCATGTCCACAAGTAGTGAACTATGTCTTTTGTGTCCAGGCATGCATTTTCTAAAGACATCCATAATGGGACGTGGGGGGGAATTATATTCCCTAATGAGTCTTATCCCTTGTGCCAGAAAGGATGCTTTGTAGTAAGCTGTTATGTCAGGTATACCTAACCCACCCTTGTTGTATGGGATACCCATACAACCCTTGGCTACTCTTGGGGGTTTTCTCTTCCATACGTGCGCATTGATGGTGCTTTGGAATTGTTTGAGCAGTGAATTTGGGAGGGAAATAGGTAAGGTTCGGAAGAGATAAAGGATATGCGGCATTACCATCATTTTAATCAGGTTGATACAACCTAGCCATGAAGCATCCATTCCCGCCCATCTGTCGAGGGTAGATGTAATGTGTTTAAGCATATGGTAATGATTTTCTTTGGTTAATTTGTGAGGTGATTTGGTGAGTTTTACTCCCAGGTATTGGAGAGAGTTAGTGCGCCAGTCAAAAGAATGATGCAGTGTTAAATTGTCTGCTACAGCTTTTGGCAAATTAATTGGTAAAGCTTGCGTTTTGGCTATATTGTTTTTGTAATATGACACGATGCCATAATCTTTCAACAGGCCCAAAAGAGAGGGCAGGGAAGATTCTGGCTTGGTAATGAATAGCAAGATGTCGTCAGCAAATAGAGCAAGTTTTTTGGTACCTCCCGGGGTATGTAACCCATGTATAGACGAGTCTTGTTTAATGATCCTGACCAATGGTTCCAAGCATAGAATGAAAATTAAAGGGGAAAGGGGGCAACCTTGGCGGGTGCCATTACGAATGTCGAATTTATTGGATACGAAACCAGTACTGAACACCTTAGCTGAAGGGCTTTGATACAGTGCCATTATGCTGGATTGAAAAGCCGGTGGGAACCCCATTTTAGCAAGTGTAAGCAACATATATTTCCAGTGTAAACGGTCAAATGCCTTCTCGGCATCGAGCGCGAGTAGAAGGCCCGCTTGTCGAGAGGCATTTGCCCAATCCACCAGGTTTAAGAAGTGTCTGGTGTTGTCTCCTACTTGCCGGCCCTGTACGAAGCCAGCTTGTTCTTCCGAGACAAGGTCCGGAAGTATCTGTTTTAATCTGGAGGCTATCAACTTGGCGTACAATTTGGTGTCCGCATTTAAAAGGGAAATCGGGCGTAGGTTTTTAGGGAGAGTTACAATGTGCGCTTCTAGCATTTCTTTGGGCATGATTCACACTTCTTTGATATGATTAAACAATGTGGTGAGGGGACTGTTTAGTTGTTTGGCCAATTTTATATAATAGTAGTTGGATAATCCATCGGGACCGGGGGCTTTGTGTTTGGGCAAAGAGAGGATTGCAGTCTCCACTTCGTCTTGCGTGAAGGGACTCTCTAATTGAGTGCATTGCGCCTGTGTCAGTCTGGCTAAAGGTGCCTTATCTAGGAAACGGGAGATCTCGTCATCTGTAGGTTGGTGTGTAGTAGGGTCGGTTTCTAGTTGATATAGAGAGGCATAATATTTTGCTAGCTCGTTCACTATATCTTGGGGGTTGTGTAGTTTATCCCCAGTATCTGAGGTTATGTAAGGGATTTTGGATTGTAATTTCGTTTGTTTCGCTTTCCTTGCCAGCATTCTACCCGCCTTGTTACCCAGTAGTGCGATTGTTTTAAAAAACGTAAGTGTCGTTCAGTTGTGGCTAGGTGGAGGTTATGTAGCTGTTTACGGAGTGTCATCAGTTGCTTATGTGTGGATTTATTAGGATTTGCTTTGTGGATGGCTTCTAGCTTAGCCAGGTCCTGTTCTGTATTATGCAGCAACGTTTTTTGACTGCGTTTTGTCCTAGCTCCTATCTGAATCAGTTCGCCCCTCACGACCGCCTTATGGGCCAGCCATTGCATGGTAGTGGACGTTGGGCAGTTAGCATGTGTCGTAAAGTATTCCTCTACTCTGGTTTGAAGCCGCTGGAGGTGAACCGGCACGTCTAGTAGCCCGTCGTTCAGTCTCCATGTGTCCCTACCTCTAGCTGGATATGGTATGCGCATAGTCACTATATGTGGGGCGTGGTCGGACCAAGTGATCGGACCTATCGATGCCTTGGTGGCAAAGGGTAGCGTTTTAGTGTCTAGTAAGCAGAGATCAATTCTTGTGTAGGTCCTGTGGACTGCAGAATAGTACGTGTAGTCTCTGCCTCTCGGGTTAAGACCCCTCCAAGTGTCATAATATTCGTGTTCATGCATTAATTTCCTAAGGTGTTGGCCTAGTGAGACTGAGTGGAGTTGGGGTGGCTTATTGTCTTCCCTTTGTATATCAACCTCAGGATCTGGGGCACAGTTAAAATCCCCACATATAATTGTGTGACCCGCTTTGATACTGTCAATCTTGCGAAAAACCTTTGTGAGGAAGGATTTTTGTTTAACGTTTGGCGCATATATAGATGCTATCGTCATCAGCAGGCCATTTAAAGAGCCTACTAATATCAGTATCCTCCCATCTCGACTTGCGAATTGGTTGGATGGAGTGAACACCCAATCTTTTTGAAAATATATAGAGACAACTTTGACCTTGGTGGGGGACATTGCATCGTAGCTCTGGGGATAGTGTTTGGTATAAAATTTGGGTGGGTTTTTAACACAAAAATGTGTTTCCTGTAAGCTGACAATTGCCGCCTCAGATTTGGCCATTTCTACCATTGCCAATCTCCTTTTATGTGGGCTGTTGAGACCTTTAACATTTAGATTAAATATTACAAGGGAGTCATCCATAGTCCTGTTGTAATGCCGTCTGGCGTTGGGGTCTTGTGGGACCATTCGCACCTCGCTTTGAGCATTGTGAGGCCGGTCCAGAGCAGAGGGGGTTTGGGGGGGAAATAGTAATACAGGAAAAGGGTATGGGTAGTGAGTAACTATAATACATATAAAGGGCCATTAAGAGTGTCAGCGCTCTACGTGGATGAGGTGTGAGTGGGCAGATGGTTCTCCTCACACTACTCATCCTGGGGTCGCACCGATATAACGGGCCGAGTGAGTGACAGCCTGTCATTAAACGGTTTTGTTCTCACCCACGTTGCTTGTGGTTTGCCCCTTACTGTATACCTGCCTGTAGGATTAGATTATCATCTACGTCCTAGAACTCTGCTCATCTGGGGTACCCTAGGCGTAACATGCAAACTTCACATAATATTAACATGTCATATTTGTCATACTCACAAACCAATTGTATTACACGGTACTTAGCATGATGGCATTTTAGAGGCAGAATGCCTTTTGGTTGACATATGTGACAAAGTCCAGGTTTGTTACAGTAGGGGCAGGATCCAGGTCTCAGTCGTGCCTGCGTGGCGAGCCCGCCATCTGCCATTCTGCATGTGGTCTTTTCGGTGATTTAGAACTCGAAGCGTCCTGATCTTGTAGCGGGAACAGTCCCCATTCTTTCAACAGTCGCATCCCCACCTCCGGATCGTTAACGGTGTGTGATTTGGCATTTCTCCATACGAGTAGCTTTGTTGGGTAGCCCCAATGGTACGGTATATCGTTGTTTCTTAAAGTCTTTGTGACCGTAATGAATTCTCTGCGCCTGCTCATCGTCATGGCCGACAGGTCTGCAAAAAGTTGAATATTAGCGTATGGATCAGGTAGCTTAGGTAGCTTCCTTGCCGCTTGCAGTAGAGAGTCCTTTGTTCTATAGTAATGAAAGCGTACTACCACGTCCCGTGGTGTGTCTTGACGCAGATTTTGCGGTTTCGGTAACCGGTGAGCTCGGTCCATGAGCCATTCATTATCTGCCATGTTTGGTACCAGTGACTTGCATAGAGACATGAGGAATTGTGATAGTTGGTCCCTCGTGACGGTTTCTGGTACGCCGCGAAAGCGTATGTTGTTACGCCGTGAGTGGTCTTCCATGTCCGCGATTTTGCTTTTAAGAAATTGGTGTTCCTCTAATAGGGATTGGACTGTGTCCGCCATGGTATCTTGTGCAGCGCATATATCGTCAGTGCGTGCTTCTAGATTGTTCGTTCTTTCCCCCAGCTCAGCTATCTCCTTCTTAATGTAATTTGTAGCTTTCTTTAAGTCAGATTGCAGGACCAGTCTGAAGTCTTGCAACATGGCAAATAACTTATTTTCAGTGACCGGAGCGTCGGTGTAATGCAGCTCCTCACCTTCAGTGTGTGTGTTTGCGGCCTGTGCTGCTTCCAGCTCCTCACCTCCGCCATCTTGCACCGGTCGCGGCCGGTCGCGTTTAGCCTGGCGGATCGGGTCTGTGAGCTTAGTCTGCTTTGCAGGGGCCATGACAGGTGCTGTCAGGATATCTCACCCGGGTGCCGCTGTCCGTTGGATGTGAACGCTTTTTTAAACCACGCTTCAGGCTGTGTCGGACCGGGAGCTCTCACTCCATGCGTCGGCCACGCCCCCCGCTAATCTTGCGTCTTAATCGTAGATTTGCTTCATGATAATTTGTAGGGAATATCCCTAACTTGGGTATTCATTCATTTATCTCTTATCAATCAAGACTGTATTCTTGTTTTGCATTCACTAGAGACTCTTGCATTTACATGCCTCCAAAAAGTCCCGATAATGGCAGGGGCAGTCCTGATTTTCTGATTATTTCCTGCCGTCGTATTTTAGTTACCTGGTGTCCCGCTTTTGGGAACACCAGAGAACTGTCCACAAAAATCATAGTGTGAGCGCATCATTAGAAGCACTTGCATACACTTGTTCAAAGTAATTGGACCCTGCAAAAACAGTGCTCCCTGCAGGATTTGCCCCCAGTGACCAGGCTAAAATGAATGGCAGGCAGCCTGGCGTGTTTCCACACCAGGCTGACCTGCCAGTAATGTGGGCAGGCATGTCCCCTTCCCCCCTCTACCCACTAGCGTTCCGATTCAGTGATTGCTGAAGTTGGGAGGTGCATTTGCATACCTCTGAACATTTCAAATGGTCGAAGAGGGACACTTTCATTTCAGGAGTATGAGTGTGGGTGTGGCCAGGGGCAGAGCTGTTCTAAGAAATTTAGGTGACTAACTAATAGCAATTAACGCAACGAATATGCAATTTAGAACAAGAACAATGTATTTTATTTACACAGACTGATTTTTAAACACATTTATTGTAGTTTAAATAAACATTACTGTGAATATCATTGCTGTTAATCTTTCTTAAATACTCAAGACACACCAACAATATGGAGCTCCTAGAGAAGAGGGACATTAGGATAGAAAAGAGGGACAGATGGACTTGGGCTCAAAATATTGACTGTTCTTCCAAAATAGGGACACTTGGGAAAAGGTTCAATGACAAGGCCCTGAGATACTTCAATCATGGGAACGTTGTTGGAGAATGTTCCTTTTCATTTCCAGTGAACTGGCACAGACCATGGGAAGTATAAACCAGAGATTTTGTTGTGAACTTTAAAGAAATTACATGTAAACCTTCTCTTAACCCATATCCAAGAAATTCAGATCTCTTGCCAAATGAATTATACTAATTATCTTCTACCTCAGATAAGCACCAGAGCTGACTCTATTAAATGTGCCACCTTAATATCCTACAGCTGTGGCACTACGAGATATCTCTCCAGCTTTGCTTGGCGTGATCCAACCCATTTGTTAACTTGAGGCATGTAATGTGGAATCATCTGTATATTTCAGAGGGCTTTCAAGAGTTTAATACAGAATTTGTTGCATACTTTGAAACAAAAAAAAATTATCCTGACTAAAGAAGTGTATTATCTTTGTAGATCTCATTATCCATTACACAGAGACTTCCTTTCAGGTTATCTTTCCTATGACATTTAACCGTCTTTATTTTGAATGATCTATAATATGTTTTATAGATCTTCCATATCTGCTCACTTTTAACTAAAAAAGAATGGTCCAGCACTCTCCAAAAATAATTCGGTGGTGTTTTATTTAGTGCATATCAGGAACATAAACAGAAACATTCCAGCTTAAAAAAAGGCTCCTGTGTGAGATAAAATGTTGTTGTTTGTGGACTTCCTGCTATTCGATAAAAAAAAAAATAATGAATTGTTGTCACAAATATCACAGCTTTGCCTAGAACAAAAGTCACAGAAAAATGTCACAAAAGTCACAGCTTTCTCAAGAGAAGTAAAGTACTTTAAACAAAACAATTAGAGACAAAACATGACACGTAGAGACATATAAACACCCTATATTGTATTGGGTGTTACATGCATATTCAGTGGTTTTAAAATGGATTATTAAGACCTACGCCACAAAAATACTCTGCAACCATCTTGTCTTGCCAGCCTTCTCTTCTATTGTATTCAGTGTTTTCACCCTGGTTTGCAACCCACAAAATGTTTTGTACATTGTATTACAGAATGATGGTGGTTTTGTATGTGTGTGTACATATACATTTGTATATATTTTTGCTTTTAGTAATTGCTGCTGATATGCCTTTTTATTTTGCAGCCCGGGTTGGTCTCTGCATTGTCCTACATAGACAAAGTCAGCAATAACGTATCACGTTAGTATGCTGGGTGTGGGTGACAACTAGCTGATGTTTTATAAAAACTTGGTAGGGAAGTATGAAAACGTGGTGCTTTAATAATCTGAGACTCACAGGAGAGTTATTTTTACTATTTCTGTGACTTATCTTATATGTGACTTTTTTACGTGACGTTTTTTCCTGAATTCATATAAACAATAGTAAGTTATTTTTGAAGAGTGCTGAACCATTCTTGTTTATTTGGAATGTATGATCGGTGCAGTGATATTGGAAGTCTATGTATGATTTTACTTTAGTCAGTGCTTCTCCATTCATTGTTGTACGTGCTCACTTTTAACCAACTGAATTCACAAATCGAAAACCAAACTGCGCATAGTTGAAAGTATTCACAAGTTTAACACGTTTTTAG
Organism: Pelobates fuscus; assembly: GCF_036172605.1. Classification (NCBI taxonomy): domain Eukaryota; kingdom Metazoa; phylum Chordata; class Amphibia; order Anura; family Pelobatidae; genus Pelobates; species Pelobates fuscus. The sequence continues at coordinate 385,560,457 of NC_086318.1, read as the reverse complement.
AGCCTGCATTTCCTGTCATAGGATGAGACAGAGACACAGTTTGTTTGTTACAGACCTCCTGGTAGGTATGGAATTTGACACAACTGTGTTGCTAGTCTGATGTTAAACTAACTTATTCAAAGGGCAAAGAGGTATTGTGTAAACACAGCAAAAGAAGAATTTCCAAGAGAAGGATAAGAAAATGATGGCAACTAAAAGCAGTTATGGTATACATTTACCACTTGTATTATTATACGAATATCTAGTCATTTAGATCCAGTAATATAATTGTGTGCAAATAAAACACATTGTTTTGCTATTATTAGTGTCATTTTTATGGTTTAAAAATACTCTACAATGCTTTAAATGTTTACACTGATCAGCCACAACAAACCGTCTGCCTAATATTATGTATGTCCCCCTTGTGCTGCCAAAACAGTTCTGATGCATTGAGGCATGAACTCCATACGAGCCCTGAACGTATCCAGTGGTATCTGGCACCAAGAAATTAGCAGCAGATCCTTTAAGTCCTTCAAGTTGCGAGGTGGGCCTCCATAACTGGGATTTGTTGTTCCAGCACACCACACAGATGCTCAATAGTATGGAGATCTGCATAATGTGGAGGCCAAGGCAACACCTCAAACTCCTTGTCATGTTCTTCAAACCATTCTGGAACACATTTTGCATTGTGGAAGGGTACATTATCCCGCTAAAAGAGTCCACTCGCAATCTCTTGGTTGGTGGTATGTCTCAAAGTAACTTCCACATGCCAGGACCCAAGGTTTCCCAGTAGAACATTCCCAGAACATTACACTGCCTCTGTCGACCTGCCTTTTTCCCACAGTACATCCTGCTGCCATCTCTTCCCCATGTAAATGATGCACACATACCCGGCCATCCACCTGATCTAAAAGAAACCATGATTCATTAGACCAGACAACCTTGTTCCATTGCTCCATGGTTCAGTTCTGACACTCACGTCCCCATTGAAGGTTCTTTAAGCAGTGGACAGTGGTCACCATTGGCACTCTGACCGGTCTGTGGCTACACATCCCCATACACAGCAAACTGTGATGCACTGTATTTTCTGAAAACCTATTAAAATAGCCAGCATTAAGTTTTTCAGCAATTTGAGCTACAGGATCAGACAGGCTAGCCCCTACTCCCCACGTGTCAATGATTCTTGGGAACACATGATCATGATGCCAGTTCACTGGTTGTCCATTATTGCACCACTTCCGGTAGGTGCTCACCTATGCATACTGGGACAGTACGACAAGACTTGCCGTTTTGGATATGCTCTGGCCCAGTCGTCTAGCCATCACAGCTTGGCCCTTATCAAAGTCACATCTTTTCACATAATCAATCACAACAACTCTCCCTGCCACCACTAATATCTCCTTAGAGCTGAATGTTTCTCAGCAGCAACCTATGCTAACTCTCCTGACCTTAGTGCTACACTTCAGAATGTAGCTCAATGGTGGAAAGCATCAACTGATTGCTATCAGCCAATGAGCTAAGCATGTCTCTGGATAGATTAGTTATTGCTGAGGAACATCAGACTCTCAACAGATGGTATTGGAGGATGGAAGATGCATCTGACGGACCCCATGTAAGATGCGAAACTGTTCAAATATACTTACAATGGGGGGTAAGGGATGAGGCAAGTGTCCTATGGCTGGCAATTACCACTGTTGTGATTGTAGTGTTCCTTTAACTGTAGCAATTTAAAAAAAATTGCAGCAGCTATAGATCTGTAGATTCCCTCATATGACTACATCGCAGAGGGGAAAGCAATGTGTGGCTGTTAAACAGCATGAGTAAATCTATTGAACAAGCTAACAAGTCAACTAGAGCTTGTGTTTCCTTGCTCGGCAGTTTCAATCATGTCAATTTGAGAATACAATTTACTGCATGTTGCTGATCTACATTTCACATGAACTCCTAAATCATATAAAGGTGTTTATGGGATAGGAACAGCAGCACAATACAAAATAACGAGAGCACCAGGATATACAGGGATATTTCAAACATTTGAACAAAATATGACGATTGAAAGAGGAGATGCAAATCCTGAAGTTTTACAGCAAATAAATGCACTTTAAAGTTGTATACCTTAAAAAAACAAAAACAAAAAACCTTCAAAGGTGGATATGCGAGCAGCAGAACAAAGCATGAGAAAAAGGCTACAGACATCCTTCACACAACACATTAGAGGTGCTTAGTGGCCTTGAACCTGCTCCATGACTTTCGTCCATTTCCAGTGAGTTTTGCCATATGACACATTTCAATAGCTCTGTTAAGTCACTTTCGCTTAGGGTAGACTGCCCTCTGCCACTTGCTGAATCACAACTATTATTTACTGGGCAGTATTCTAGGTTTCAGACACATTGATACATTAAAACAAATGTGATAATGGATCCTTGTTCTTGGAAAATAACATCAAATTAATGATAATGTTCCCATAAGTCCTAAAATATCAAATGGCAAGAGGGGTATGACTAGAGAAGCAGCCAAGGCTGGGCTGGGCTATGTTGGGACATTTCAGGGAACGTACTGACCTACTTATAACCACTTATAAAAAAAACAGAAATTTTTACTTACCGTAAATTCTTTTTTTCTTAATATGGTGGCAGTCACATATGGATTTTGCTCCTCCCTGTGGACAAGACTTTTAACAAGCTTATTAAAAAAGGATCCTCCCCCTGTGGGTATAAAGGCTCAGACCGCAAAACCTACCCCAGTACGTGACAAGTAAAGAAACCAGACAAATCCAATATCCAATGCAAAATTACTTTAATAAAGAGGGAGGGTTATAATACTGCCACCATATTAAGAAAAAAAGAATTTACGGTAAGTAAAAATTTCTGTTTTTTCTGTCATATGGTGGCAGTCACATATGGGATATAGCAAGAATCCCTCTGGGCGGGACCTATGCCACGACGGCTTGTAACACCTTACGCCCAAAGGCAGCTTCAGAGGCAGAGAAAATGTCTAGCCGGTAGTGCTTGATAAAGGTGTTGTAAGATGACCAGCATGCTGCCTTGCAAATGATTTCTGGAGATGCAAGTGCTCTTTCTGCCCATGAGGTAGCCATAGCTCGAGTAGAATGGGCCTTGATAGCAGCAGGCGACTGAAGACCTGAGGAAGAATATGCCAAATCGATAGCCTGAATAAGCCAACGAGATAAAGTACCACGGGAAGATACCTTACCCTTTAAGTGACCCTGAAAATTAACAAACAGGTGATCCGACGCTCTGAATTCCTTTGTTCTGTTTAAATATATACGTAACGCTCTTCTTACGTCCAACTTTTGCCATCTGTGTTCTTGAAGGGATGAGGGCGCACTAAAAAAGGAAGGTAAAACAATAGGTTGATTCACATTCTTTGAAGATAAAACCTTAGGAAGAAAAGATGGTCTCGGGTAAAGAACCACCTTGTCCTCATGGAAAATAGTGAATTCGTCTGAGGAGGATAGGGCGTGAAGTTCTCCCACTCTTTTGGCTGAGGTGATGGCCACCAGAAACAAAACCTTAAGAGATAAAATTTTTAAAGGAACTTCCTCCAAAGGTTCAAACGGGGTAGCACTAAGGGCTTGAAGGACTAGGGCTAAGTCCCATGATGGAAACACTGATCGTTTAGGAGGCCTCCTGAGGCTGATGGACCTAAAAAACCTTCTGATAAAAACATTTGCTGCCAGATCCTTTAGAAGAAAAAAATTCAAAGCAGATATTTGGACCTTGAGAGTTGAGACTCCCAGGCCAGCGTCAAAGCCTTCTTGTAAAAACTGAAGAATGTTATCAATTGATGGTTGTAAGATCGGGAACCGGTGATCCCTACACCAGTGCAGAAACTTGGACCAAATTCTAAAGTATATCCTAGAAGTCGATACTCTAGTGGCGCGGAGTAAGATAGCTATTCTCTCATCCTGCAATCCCTTGTTTCGAAGGATCAGCCTTGCAGTAGCCAAGCCGTCAATCTGAACATCTCTAGTACCTTCAAGGGTAGGTTCCTGTTCACAATGAGATGAGCTGACATTGGAAGTTCCCAATAGCTGATGGTCATCTCTTTTAGGGCGGCAAACCAGGCTCTGTTTGGCCAATAAGGGATTATTGCCAATATCCTTGCCCTGTCTGTTCGTATCTTGAGGAGAACCTTTGGGATCAGGGGCAGAGGTGGGAAGATGTAAGCCAGCTGAAAATCCCACCTTATTGATAGAGCGTCTATCCAACTGGGTCGATCCGTTCTGAATAGGGAGGCGAAGTGGTAAACCTTCTTGTTTGATCTTCTTGCCATCAAATCTACTTCTGGTACGTCGAATTTCACAGTTAGGATTCTGAATACGTCCGGGTTTAGCGACCATTCCTTTTGATCCCACTTTCCCCTGCTCAAATCGTCGGCTATAACATTGTCGCTGCCTCTTATGTAGACCGCCGTAATGTCTTCCAGATTTCTCTGCGCCCATTCCATAACGGCTGTACAAAGACTGTAAAGCCTTCTCGCTCTGGTTCCTCCCTGTCGATTGATATAAGAGACTACCGTACGATTGTCTGACTGTATCTTGACCGCTCTTTGAAGTAACCAAGGTCTGAGGTGATGAAGAGCATACAGAACCGCCAACAATTCTTTGAAATTTGTGGATTCCTCTGCTTCTTTGGAAGACCATTTTCCTTGGAACATGGTGGAACCCAAGTGGGCTCCCCAACCTGAGTTTGAAGCGTCTGTGGTGACTATCAGCCAGACCTTTGGTAGAAAGGACAAGCCTTTTAACAGGCACTCTGAGGTTATCCACCAATCTAGCTGCTTTTTCACCTGAGGGGACAGTAGGAATCTTTCGTCTAGATCTTCCTCCTTCTTTGACCAAGACGTCAGGATGTTCCACTGTAAAGGTCTGACCTTTGATCTTGCCCATTTGACTGCGGGAAAAGTGGCCGTAAGAAGCCCTAACACACTCATGGCCTCTCTGAATGAACAACTTTTCATTCTCTGGAGGTTGGAAATCGATCTTCGGATCTTTATTCTCTTCCGTCTGGGCAGAAAAATAGACATGGTGGTTGAATCGATCTTGAACCCGAGAAACTCTATTACTCTTGTTGGAATGCAAACTGATTTTTTTAGATTCAAAATCCAACCATGGTCCTGAATAAACTTTATAGTGATCCGCAGATCCTCGTGCAGTTGATCTTCGGTATGTGCCACCAGTAGCCAGTCGTCTAAATATGGGACAATAGAAACACCCTTTTCCCTTAAATGAGCAGTTAGAGGAGACAGGATTTTGGTAAAGATTCTTGGAGCGGAGGACAGACCAAAAGGTAGAGCCCTGAACTGGAAATGAACGGTGTGACTTCTTCTTCTTATTGCAAATCTTAGATATTTCCTTGAAGTAATGGCTATCGGAACATGTAGATAGGCATCCTTTAAGTCGATTTTTACCATAACGTCTCCGTTTTGCAATAGGGGAAAAATTGATGCGATTGATTCCATACGGAATCTGTGATAAGGGATAAACGGATTTATCCTCTTCAGATCCAGAATGGGCCGAAATGAGTGGTCTGGTTTTGGAACGAGAAACAGTCTTGAATAGACTCCTCGAAATTCCCGTTTCTGTGGCACTCTTTCTATTACCCTTTTGTGAAGAAGCATCCTGGTCTGACAATCTAGAGCTCGAGATTTCTTTCTGGACTGGTAGGATGAAAGTAGAAACCTTGATCTTGGCTTTTCCAGAAAAACAATCTTGTGTCCCTTTCGGATAATCCTTAGAACCCAAGGATCCTTTGTGGTCTGTTCCCATGTCGGTAAAAAATATTGGAGTCGTCCTCCTACACCTCTGGCGTCAAAAACGCTTCCCTTTGTCTCTGAAGCTTCTCTTGACTTCGTTACTCTGTTCAAATTTTCGGTTTTTTTCTTTTCTTTGAAAATAGTGTGGTCTTTCCTGAAAGGGTCGTCTACCCCTGGATTGATAATTCCTGTAGCCTGCTCTCCAGGAAATTTTTCGATCCTGAGGAAGTGCCTTCTTGGTTTCAGACATCTGACGTATGATTTCCTCTAAGGGAGCGCCGAACAATTTAGCCTTTTCCAGAGGAAGTTCACAAAGGACTGCCTTGGACGCCGTATCTGCCGACCAAGACCTCAACCATAGGGCACGTCTTGCCACCGAAGTCAAACCCATGATCCTGGAGGCCAATTTTATCACTTCTACTGACATATCCAAGAGGAATTCATTCGCTAAATGCATGTTCTGAAACATGTGACTAAGATCAACGACCTGGCCAGATGAAAAATTTTCTTGTACTAGATTTAGCCAAACTTCATTCGCTCTGGCTGCTGCTGCCCCTGCCAGAAGGGCTTTACATTGGAAACCGGCTGTCTGATAAGCTCGCCTACACGAGGTTTCGGCTCTCTTATCCATGGGATTTTTTAATGCTGCAGTTTCTCCAATAGGGATCGTGGTTCTCTTGGCAATCTGTGCCACCTGAACATCAACTTTTGGGAGATCTTCCCACATAACGTCGCTAGCCAGCTTAAAGATGTCCTTGAAGTGTCTGGAAATAAAAGGCACATTTTTCCGGGTTTTTCCATTCCCTAAAAATAGAATCAACTAGGCTCTGTTGTACAAAAAAACCTCTCTTAGGATTTTCTGCTCCCTGAGGTAGGATGGTCAGATTCACTTCTTTAACAAATTTACGGATTGCCTCTGATGGAAAAACCACTGGTTCACTGGATGAGGAACCCGAATCTTCCGATTCGACAGAAGAAGAACATTCCCCTGAAGATGATCCAGATGAGGAATCTCTTTTTCTTTTATTGATCTTTCGTTGACTGGGGGCTTCTACCCTCTTAGAATCCTTAATCGTGTCCAAGGTCTGGGACAAACTCTCCTGGAACCAGGATAGGAAAGATTGCATATCCTTTTGCTTCTCTCTTTCCAATGAGTTTGCAGTACACAGACTGCATATTTTCTTCCTAGACCCGTCTGGGAGGGGAGTTGCACATTCGCTGCAAACAATATGTTTGGACTTCACTGTAGCCTTTCTAGGCGTGGGAGTTAGTTTCTCTTTATCCATCTCAGGTGGACTAGACATATCTGAAAAAATTAAACGGATACTCCTTAGAAAGTTTTTTCTCCTTCAGAAAGTATTTCAAAGTAAAGATCTATTTTCTGTAAATCTTACCTCAAAATACCTCTTAGCCGTGTGGGGGGGCAGGTGACACGGCGTACCTCTTCTGATCTGCATCATGCTGTCAGTGGGTACTAGCACAGCTTTTAAATTCAAATTTTCGCGTTTTTTTTTTTTTTTTGCAATATCTCTTTAAGCTTCCGTTTGCGAATGCGTCTTTGCGCACCCGGAAGCTTAGGTGGAACGCAACACCACCCGGGCGTGCGTTCCACCGTTGTGCGCTTGCTCAGAGCGAGCTCCGCCTCCCGGAAGTATTTGCCGGAAACTTTCTCGGCATAAATTACAGACCTCAGTATGCTCCGTAACGATTAAGAAAACGGAGCATGGGCCACTCAGCTTACCACCCGGGCAGCTCTCGGACCGGATCCCCCAGACAGCAACCTGTGTGTCTCACCAACGACGAAGTCCTGTCCATCCCTATCGGGACAAGAAAGAAGACTGGGGTAGGTTTTGCGGTCTGAGCCTTTATACCCACAGGGGGAGGATCCTTTTTTAATAAGCTTGTTAAAAGTCTTGTCCACAGGGAGGAGCAAAACCCATATGTGACTGCCACCATATGACAGAAAAAAAAATATTAAATTAGAAAAAAAATTAAATTACATTTTAAACTGATTTAATATTTTACAAATGTCTTAATATTTTTATATTTTTGGAAATATATTTATATTTTTTATGTTTGTTGTGCAGATACAAAAAGGAGTTACAAGTTTGAGTATATTTTACTCGCTTATTCATTTGCATAACAGGAAGCATCTGGTTCAATACATGCTGAAATAGAGTCATAGGAAAACATTGATAAGCATTGCTGATCAGTAGAAAAATACTAAGCCTTAGGTTGCAGAGACATTGATGTACTGGCAAAACAATGTAAGAACCTCAACTGCACTTTTAACTGCATTAGGCGGCTGAGCTTAGACTAAAAATTTGCGAACAAGGTAATTGCAATCAATATGTCGGTGCTGGCAATAAGTCAGCAAAAAGTAAAATTTTCAGCTTTTCAATCAGAGCTCACATGAGATGCCACTATTCAGCATTGCAGTCAAGCCTTGCCCCCATATATATTTAGATTGTATTATTTTTTAAACAGAAATTTGAAAAAAATTATAATTTTTTTTTTTTTTTATATAATGTTAAGCACATTGCCGTTTATTTGCATTTAGCTCCGTTATAAAAACATCTATACACCAACTATTTAGAGCTGATTGAAAAAAAGCTACATAGGTACTTGGGTCCAAAATAAGGACCCTACCTCCTAAAGAGAGATAATTGGTTGCTATGGGTTACATCCCTCTTTACCACTCCTTGGGCTAATACTTTGAATTGTTGTGTGTATGTAATAACCTGTAACTCTGCCAGGAATAAGGATATCCTGTTTGAGCTTAGAGAACAAAATATAAGCTCAATGAGGTAGTTAGTGATTAAGTGATTATTGCTGATGATAAGGAAGGGTCAGCTTGCTTGAAGACTAAGATAAAGAATTACATAACAACTCCATAGTAAATGCATCTCCAACTCAGATAATCTACAGAACTATCTTAAACCACCATTACATGAAAAGGATGTTTTAACTTAAAGAACCCTGCAAGCTTCAAGATAGAGGCCAACAGTGCAGCTAGTTTGTTAACTACAGTCTATGAATATAAAGGAGAAAAATGGTGAGCACAGACCCAAAGGTAAGTATTCACTAAAAGGGCAAGGATACAAAAACAAACATAAATAAAATCCAAATCTTTATTGAATGATTAAAATAATATTTATAAGCAAAGGAATATTGCTGGAGACTAAGGACAGGATAATTGAAGGCTTGTAGAATTAAACTGTCTGAAAATCTCAACTTGAATATTAGATGTAGAAAACTATATGTGCAACTGAAAGAGGTAAAGCAGATCCCTACAAAACTATACATCGGTATAATTTTCTAGTATACCTACAGCCCAATATAAAAGCTCAGCAGCTTGCAGGCCTAATCAAATGGTTACCATACCAGCAACTAAACTCAGACCTCGGCAACTGACTAGAGGTGGGTCAATGCCCACCATAACAGAAAAGGTTTGGGTTTAGATTTAAGCCGTTGTATTCAGATTTAAAAATGTATTTATTTATTTTAGCTGAGCCCCCGTCCTGCTTATCTTTTCTGCAGCAAGGGGAGCTCTTGATTCCCTGGCGGTCCAGTGGTTTTTTTGGAGGTCCTGTTGGCTGCTGCCAGCAAGATCTGCACCTCCATGTTGCGGCAGACCCCTCTGAATGCCCGTTTCCGATCTGTGACCACAAGGGAGTATCTACAGGTTGTTGCCCCCAGCCAGAGCTGCGGGCCGCATACAGAGCAGCAAAGAGCCAAATTTTTATGTTTTTTTTCAATTATGAAACATAGAATTATATACGAATCACAATACTGTATATGGTAATACTGAAATGGCCACCATAAATTTTTTTTTTTTTTTAGAAAGGAACTATAATTCTAATGAATCAGCAAGTGATGATAACAGCATTATAATAATAGATGACCTAGTATTGAAAGGGTTACATTTTCTCGTGTACAAAGGTTTCAGCAATTCTGAATCCACTAATGACTAACAAATAAGAATCTAAAGTAAGAATATCCCGTAAAATCTGGCATAAAACCTTCCCACAGGGACCAATTGCACAGTTTAAATAAATCTCTAGCTAATGATCAGACTCCTATAATCTAAAGGCATCAACATTTTTTATTGCATGATTTTCCTTTTGCAATAGAACACAAACTCATTTAAAATTTATATTTAGAAGTCAGTTTGTAAAACATTTTAAATTATTTTTATGCTGATTAGTTCATAACCTTACTTTAGATATAAGAATGCATTTTTAAACTGCAAAAAATATAATATGAATAGAAATCCCCCAAATCTCCAGAGGACATGTTGAAAGATGAAAACATAGACCTCCATTAAGAGAAGGGAGGCTTGAAAAATCATCCCCTTATCCTCCACCCCATAAGTCGTTGGGTAGAGAGTCCTTTCAAACCTTGACAACTCTATTGAAGATGAATCAACAATGATAAACCCACATGTTAGAATTTTTTTTATTAGAAAAATACATTTTAATTCTGCTAAACAGGTGTCTACAGAAAAAAAAATAAAAGTGACCATTTTTACATTAAGTTTAGAAATAGATAAAACATAACATTGCTTCTTAAAGGGACACTATAGTCACCTGAACGAACAACTTTAGCTTAATAAAGCAGTTTTGGTGTATGGAACATGCCCCTGCAGCCTCACTGCTCAATCCTCTGCCATTTAGGAGTTAAATCCCTTTGTTTATGAACCCTAGTCACACCTCCCTGCATGTGACTTGCACAGCCTTCCATAAACACTTCCTGTAAAGAGAGCCCTATTTAGGCTTTCTTTATTGCAAGTTCTGTTTGATTAAGATTTCCTTATCCCCTGCTATGTTAATAGCTTGCTAGACCCTGCAAGAGCCTCCTGTATGTGATTAAAGTTCAATTTAGAGATTGAGATACAATTATTTAAGGTAAATTACATCTGTTTGAAAGTGAAACCAGTTTTTTTTTTTCATGCAGGCTCTGTCAATCATAGCCAGGGGAGGTGTGGCTAGGGCTGCATAAACAGAAACAAAGTGATTTAACTCCTAAATGACAGTGAATTGAGCAGTGAAATTGCAGGGGAATGATCTATACACTAAAACTGCTTTATTTAGCTAAAGTAATTTAGGTGACTATAGTGTTCCTTTAAGCCAAACGATATATTTGCAGATTTATTCGGTATCGTACAAAAACAAACCAGAGTTTGCAATGTTGTCTAGCAAATATAAGCACAAGTTATAGCACAGGAAGCATCAACAAAAGTGTAACTCTTTGAAACAAGGCCGGAACTAGTGTAAATGGTGGAGATTAGTAGAATTAGTTGAATAGTGGCCACATTTGTGTTTGGTTATACCTGCAAACTTTTTGATCCACTAACCCATTGAGTTCACCTTTTCCCTTTATGTCGCGACCATTCAAGGCATAAGTGGATCACTGGCTCCAGACATCTTAAGGAAGAGGCCCAATAATTTTTTTATTTTACATCAGATTGAACCAATATTTTAAATGAAAGTTATAGAGAATATTATTGGTTTTGTATTCAGAACATTTGACAAAATTGCAGAATAAATTGAACAACCACTTTCAACTCCATGTTTACATTAATGGAAATTCATCAACAATACAGTTACAAATGAAAACCTTATCAGACTAATTGATAACAGATTTACTGTTCAAAATCAATTAGCACAATTATAATAAATTAACTACTCTTCCAAGAAAAGTACATGCTACAGGCTAAATGACCACTAAAATCACCCAGACTACCTCATCTCAATAAAGTGGTCTGGGTGCAGTGGTCCTGACATTTTAACCCTTGCTTGAAAAACATTGTAGTTTTGTAGAAACTGCAATGTTTACATTGTACGGTTTACACACCTCTAATTGTATTGCAGACAGCCACTAGAAGAGGTTCTGTGTTGATTGGCGCAGACTTGTGACTTGCTGTGCATGCGCACTTGCCTCTGAATGCTTCCTTATGGGAAAGCATTGGATTGGCTGAGATGATCAAGATTGATAATCTTCACTAAGGAGGCGGGTCGAGCGAGGATAGAGAAGCACAGAAAGGGAGAAAAGGTGCGAAAATCTAATCTTTCTCAAGTACTCCAAGAGTGCCTGGCAACCTAACCTTCTACAGGACATAATAGCCTTACAAATAAATATTTGTATTCCTAACACTATAGTGTTACTTTAAATAGATACTCTAAGCACACTTATCACTCTTTTATAGCATGACATTTACATGGATCTATGGGTGCCCGCTGTCTGGGCTATTTTTTTTTTTTTAATTAAAGCCAACATTGCATACAGTTTAACTCCTTACAATTGTAGAGTGCCAGGGGACCCCAGTCTAACCACTACAATGCACTGTAGTGTTTATGGTGCCTTGAGTACACCTTCAAATTAATTTTTAGAGCCAGTTCATTCCATGTATATAGTTTGATCCCTGTCGAATTTTTTTTTATTTTTAAGAACGGATTTAAATAAAAAAAAAACACCGAAATGTTAAGTAATTAGGTGTAAAACCCATACCTCTCCTACCTTGAATTTATTTTCACATTTAAGTTTTTTTGAGCTTTTATAAAATGGTAAAAGTATACATAGGAAAAAGGGAAGGGTGGGATAAGGCACACTTTGACACATTGAGGCATATGGTATAGCATAACATAATAAGACATTCTAACTACAAGGCTTTTCCATAAACAGGATGTCCAACATTGTGGCTTTAATACATGATAACAGTATATCATAACTTTTATTGGCATTCAGACAAATCATCTCCAGTACCGGCTCCATACATCCCACACAAGCTATGCTATGACAAAGGTGTGAGTGGGGGTATATATCGTGATAAATTTACGTTTGTATGAACTCTGCCTGTCAATAGAATTAATTAACATTGGCTCTGTGGGAGGCGTTCCCATGCTCTCGCTATGAGTTGTTGCACAGTTAGAATAATATGAAGTATGACTTTAAGTAACGCTCAAGGATAGCTGCCTCTAAATTTCAACCAGATTACCTGCCGTGAAGAATTTTACTTTATTTAGGGGGACTCCTGTTGTCTTTCTATCCAGTGGATCAACAAGGCATGTTATTAAGATATCTCTATAGACACTACCAGGCATAGAATCAAAAGTAACACAGATGAGGTAATTTCATGTTAAAAATAAAATCTTTATTCACACATTTCCCCCCCCTTTTTTGTTCCTTATTACCGTCTTCAGGATTCATAAATTCAGATGAGCTTGAAAGGGTGTCAACTTAATGGACCTGTGACATTTCCAGTTAAATATTTTGTCATTGGCATTTTTATTGGAGAGAACAAAATAACGCAAGCATGGGAATAATGTGGTTTGGCACTAAAATGTAGGACCAGATATATGCCCTGATCATATTTTAGGTGAAAGGTTAGTTTATATGTGCATGGTAACATTTGTGGAATGTTGAAAAGTATGATACAAAATATATATTTTGTGCATATTAAAGGGATACTATAGTGTCAGGAATACAAAACTGTATTCCTGGCACTATCATTATCCCCTGCCTGCCCCCTCCCCTGTAAATTAAAACCCCTCTATTTACTTACCTTATCCCAGCACCGTGTCCCTCGGCACTGGGTCAAAGCTCTTCCTCCTCCTCCATTCTGGGATGAGCGGGCTCTAATGCATATTAGACCTATTAGGAAAAAACTGACGCTGGAGGTACGTCCAGTGTCAGATACCGGACCAAAGGTCTGTTTCAAACCAGGAAGCCCTCTAGTGTCTATCTGGGAGAAAGCCACTAGAGACTGACTTAGTGCTGCAATAGAAATATTTCCATTTCTATGGAACTGCAATGTTTAACATTGCAGCACAAAGGGCAATAGGAACACTGCACCCAGGCCACTTCAATTAGCTGAAGTGGTCTGGGTGCCTACAGTGTTCCTTTAAATAGACTGCAGGATATCATGTTTTGTCTGACAAGTGACGAAACAGACAAACCGTTTGTCCATCAAGGACCAGCCTATTAACCTGTCCTGTGTAACTTTGCTCGCTACGGTACTATAAATCTTGTCAAACTAAGCCAGCCAGCAGCAATGGACAGTGCACAGAATAACAATTCTCAGAACCTTTATTTCTATAAACACTCCAATGTTTTCCAGCTGTACGAACGGACTCTTACCATGATGAAAATAATTGAAAAGCTTGATTTACTGAGAAACCTTCAGTTACAAGTTACTACACGAAAAGTCAAGTAATGCGCCATCTCAGTACAGTAAGTGTTAAGATACATACTCACAAAATAGTTCTTACCTTAATACCAGGTAAGACAGAATAATGCAACATGAGCTCAAAACATGACATGAAAAATGCTTTTATATAAAAATCAGCTTAAAGTGCATTTTCACCTGAGATTCATATAAAATGTGTTCTGCTGACTGTGGATACTCATAGTATAATTAATTGTAACTATAGGTATTTTTTAATATGTACCCAAATTAATGATTTTGGTCAGGGCTATCCAGACCATTGCTACCTTGCATAATAATAAGTTGCAGGGTGAATTATTTTAACCACTGCCATGACAGGGGCATAATAAGACAACTGGGAGCCTCATGTATCACTGTTGATTGGATCACCAATCTTTACCTTCCCGAGTTACTTCTTGCGGAGAACAGCATGTCCTTGGTAATCAGGCTATGGAAGCAGGGCCCTGCCTATAATACATCACAGTGACAGAGGGGAGAACCAAACTGGTTATTTCTACAGCATTAGTTAACCTTGGTTCTGATTCCAATAACAGTATAATAAAAAAAAATGTAGATGATATCACCTCTCGGTTTGTAATCCACACTATTATCATGAAAAAAATATTAAACTGTACAATTTCCAAAAAAAGAAACAAAGCATTGTCATATTGGTGTAAAGAAAAAAAAAAAAGTCTGCTGTATTAAATCTTTTTGCTGGTTAATTGTACCCTTCTATTGGTCCTACAAAATCAAAACAGAACGGTGTGTCTTTAAAGAGCGGTCATCCATCATGGAGGCCCAGGGAAAGTAAGACAGGCAGGACAGCTCCAATGACTAGGGTTATACTTTCCAAGAGGCCCAGACCTGGGCGCTTGTATTCCGAGCTGCTGCTGTGATGACTGTGACCTCTGCCACTAATTTCAGGCAATACGTGCACCGTGGCCACGTACAGAAATGTCCCTGCAGAAAACAGCATCCCGTTTCCTGTTGCGCTCAGCTTATGCTGTAATGATCCTCCAGTCTAAAACAAATAGAGAAACTATTAAGTGACAACAAGGCTTATTGGCAAATATATTCCAAGCATAAAAATCGTGTAAAAATAATGCTAAACAACATTTAGCATTATTTTTGTCAATCTTTCTTTTTAAAAAAAATAGTTATATTTAGTGATAGGAAGATTTGTCTGGTTGTATTTTCACTGTATATTTGTAAATCATTGTACATGACTTTATACCAAGTGTAGGATTAATCATCGGTGCCTCTAACTGTGCAATAATGTTCCAATAGTTCCCTAGCACCCCTAGGATGTGTATCAAAACATTCTAACACAACACAGATTCATTTTAATATTACACTGACTAAATATGGCCTGCCATTAGCACAGCAGATATTTAATACTGACTGAGACAGTGACAAGAAGACCGGTAAAAGAAAATGAACAAAAATAATGTTGTAACTACAACCATTCCAATATCATTGTATAGTTATTATTCATTACGATTCGTGTTGCATTTTCTTTGTTGCAATATATACACTCAATGATTTTCAGCCATTTTATCAAGCAAGAAATATTTTTATAAAAGCACTTAGTTGACCATCTGTTGGGGATATCAGTCCTAGCTGACATTTACTTGTAGGAGGAGCAGTCATACAATGGCTGCCAGTACTAGTTTATATACAGTTCCTCTCTACTTACCATGGTTAAAATTAAATACGTTGTAATTGTTAACAAGGGAGCAGCCAGTGAAAAGGCCAGGAGGTGTTTTTGAATTTGCTTCTTCTCTAGGCCGGCATGCATCAGAAAGGTGACCAAGCCAAATGCAGCAGGTGCCTAAATCAGAGGATGATATTAAAGGAGAAACATGCATAAACTTATCCCAATAATGTTATGTATAATGCTCATTAATTGACAGCATTTACAGTGCCTCGTTTGATACGCCTAGTTCTAACAAAATGTAGTTCAGAATAGATTTAGCAGAGAGTCACATCAGATTAGGATAGAAGATCACACAAGGTTCTAGCAGTATGGTTCTAAGGTTCTAAGACTAGGTTACAATAGGTTCGAACATTAGGTCCAAACCCGACAGCGTGTGACAACTGTGTATCAATATGTTAGATCAGTACAGGAAAATGCAGGTGGTAGGTCCGTCAGAATCCTAAATTGCCAGGAATTGCACACACTTGTAACACTGTATTGACAAGGATTGGACTTTCATATATGAACGCACAGTGTGTATATATACACTATATTGCAGTAGATTTGTTGACTAAAGGAAAGGGGTTCGAGTGAAGCCAAAGTCAGTGATATAAAGGTCTACTAAATTAAAGGACTAACTTGTTGGCAGTTTCTCAACAGACCATGAAAGATGCGATTTACATAAGATTGTGGTAGCAGCACTGTGGTCTCTACCTTGAGTAAACCTTAATTTATAGCTTTCGAGAATAATTCTCATGACCATGAAAATAAGTGGAAGGAAGACTGTGGGGTGGAGTAATTTTATATTTTAATTAAAGTGAACCGGTTAGGAAAAATACTAATTAACTTAACGACCACTGACGGGATTATTCCGTCATAGCAGTCCGTGCCAGGAGGACCACTGATGTAATAATTCAGTCATGTACTATAATTAACGCCAGATTACGGCAGTTGCAGTTGCTTGGTGCCTCACAGTCTAAGGCAAATCAGCAACAGCAATTGGTACTGTTTCACAGAATACTCTAAGCAAGTTATTACATGTAATCTACAAAGTGACATCAAGTTACCCCATGAGCAACTCCTTTTACTACATACCTAAAAATTCTGTGGAATTATTTTATCATCTGATATAGTAAAACATTTGAAAAATCAGTTTGCATTTGTAATAGGAGTTCAAACGCATTTAAGTAAAACATTTGCAGTAGGTCCTTACCTTGTGCAATATAACTGCAAAGAACACAATGACTTGCACTGACACTTGTGAAGAAGCTACCGCTGCTCCAAGGGCTACACCGTCAGCTGTAAAAAGAATTAACCGATTTAGAAATCGTGTGCCTGATAGGTTTTAATTTAATATTATTAACCAAATCCCTTTCAGGTGCTTACTAAACACAAAAACGCTATAATCTATATTGGCAAAAACAGAAATGTTTAAGATCTGCATATTTAATTTTTTTGTCATTATATGATTTTAAGGTATCTTTTTAACCTCTTAAGGACCAAACTTCTGGAATAAAAGGGAATCATGACATGTCACACATGTCATGTGTCCTTAAGGGGTTAAATGATTCATGGAACACACTGTTTGTAGATCCTGCTTGTATTTATAATGAGCTCGTGATGTTTTCACAGTAGATTAAAAAGAAACCAAGTTGTAATCGAAAAAATAAATAAATAAATAAATACTGGTGGCAAAAAGAAAAAATGTCCATGCTAAATAAGTCTAATAAAATAATAATAAAAGTCTCGTGGGAGGGACGAAACGCGTCGATGAGTTGCAGCTGATTTCGGGACGTTCTGCTCTGTTGCTGTGGGAAGTTATAGCTGTGTGCCGGTTTCCTCGGGAGTTGATTTGCTTTACACTGCGGTCTTTTTTGAAGATACCGACCGCAGTGCAGCACAACATACCCAGCGTGAGAGAATATATCTTGGCCCCATTGGAGGAGTGCTTTCCATCTACACCGCGGTCTTTTTTGAAGATCCCGACCGCGGTGCAACGGTTGTTCCAGCGGTTATTTTATAATTAGTGGCCACTGTTATTCCTTCCCATCTATACCTCGGTGGGGGCCCCCACCGAGGCAAGGTACTATTTTTATATTTGTGTGATACCTATGTCCTGTTTTCTAATTTGTTAGCATTGGTCACACCTCCAGATACTTTGTTTCATTTTTTTGACAGAGTATCTGTTAGGTGTTTATCCTGGTTTTTTATTTCATTTTTTATTTTATCAGGATTTGTGTATCCACTTTGATTGGTTATTTACCTTTTAGCAACAGATCCAGTTCGTCATAATTGCATATGTTTTTTAGATGTCTTGATTATAAAGGTCTTTTTTACTTATTAAATATACGTTTGTATTATAAGTGTTATGTTTATTTTTTATTTTACTTTTTAGGAGCGCACATATACTTGTTCAGATTTTGAGCTTACACTCTATTTAGGTCACTTGTAGTTATATGTTGCAGCCCATTTAATTTTTTTGTTTCTAATTACACCTTTCCATTAGTTTTCATGCTAAATAAGATGCACAGAAATTAAATTGACATGTACCTTGAAACCAGGAGATGCGCATGCAGGCTCTGTGGCTGCCGAGATTTAAGTAAAATAAATAAATAAATAGAATGGCAAATTCTTCCACAAAAAAAAAAACAGAACAATACCTCAGTCGAAAAAATAAGGAGAAAAAAAAAAGAAAAAAAGAACCTCTATTGTAACATTGTAGTAAAAGGCTTAATTTAATCTGATGTATTTCATTCCCCCTCACTACCTCAGAGTGCACAAAACGGGTCAGATTGATTCATTGCTTCCGCCTGTAAATCTTTACAGCGATATTAACAGATAAAATATAAGGGTTCTCTTTTTCCCCTCTTATTTCTTAGATTGAGACACTACTGTTGTTCTCTTGTGGAGGAATCTGTTCTTCTACGTAATTTAACTTGAGTTGGATTTGACACATCCGGTCTTGTGATTTATAGAAAGATGGCATTAAAATATGCAAACTCAAAATTTCAAAGCAAACTTGCATTTGGATTCTCTGCAAACCGCTATGCTGAGACAGGATAGCAATGAGCTCTCACTAAACAAGGAAGTGGCTGATGCTTACTATAGTTTCTATACCAGTTCTTACATTTTCACATAGACAGAGTTGTTTGGGCTCGGCAAGTGTTTGTGTGCTGCAAAAAAAAAAACTAACAACTGAACTACAAATCCCACAAACATAAGACATATCAGACAAAGATACAGCAGTAGTTTTGCAGAAAGAAAACATTTTTTCTTGTGCAGTCAAAAAACACACGTATTTCAGTTGTTCACTACTCGCACCCCTTGCCAAAAGAACCTGCCCCTAGCGACTTGGCCAACAAATGTAGAACTCAGGGACATCAGCGTGAACCTGGATCTCAGCAAATTTCATTTTAAATGCCAGTTTAAAGGTTAACAGAGAATAATGATAGCCAACGTTCCAGTGATAACATAATTCTCGTACTCAGCCTGTTTAGTAAGAGCAAAGTGTGTCACTTAAAATGAAGCTCCTGTAGGAACAAAATGCAATATATAAACAGTCCTGGGGGTGTTACTGCTCTTTACTAACACTATTACAGTTACAATGCTGCCACAGATAACATCTCTGTGGATTAAGAACCAACAGTATATTAATTAACATCCTCCCCCTGTTATAAACAAAACAACATCTGGCAATAGAATGTGCATGCAAATCAGTCACACTAATATCAGATTCTAACAGCTCCGTGAGAGAGCTTGGTAGCTGTAGAGATAGCTCAGTGGTTAATACTCCACTTAACAGTGTATCCAGGACCGGCTGAAACGGCAGGTTTTATACCAGAGAGGGGCAACTCTGCAATTCAGTGTTCAGAGGTGACAAAAATTTATAGAATTCAGTTGCTTAACAAAATCTATCCTAGAACATGTGTGAAACGGGGAAAATAAAATAAATTGTAAGGTCTATGGTTAAAAATCAAATATACACCAATTAAGCAACATCTCCTATGTGCACATTACTTTGATAAAGCCTCACCTAGTGTGTTTTCTTTACTGCATATAGTAATTTAATAACCACCCTATCTGGTGGCACATTATGTTGTCTCTAAGCTACTCAGTGCATAGGTTTAACCTGGTTCACTTATTTGGGATTTTAACGCCAAGCACCATATCTCTTCTATTTACTATTATAAATAATGTGCGTTAGTAACGTTATGCCATACAATTGTACTACTATGCCTTTTGAATTGCTTGCTATAGCTGTTGTGGCTCTGCAAGTCTGTTTGTAACTACATGCACAACAAAAATAAAGAATTATAAAATATATATATATATATATATATATATATATATATATATATATATATATATATATATATTTTAATCTTTAGCCCACATGTTCTCAATATTTTAAAAAATTAGATCTCTCGAGTTATTAATGTCCTACAACTCCTAGAATTGTTTGCATGCAATAGCAAACCTCCCAACAGAGACGGGATTTGAGGGGCGGCACCCTGCATGTTCCTAGAACCACTGCAGTGTGATCCCCGGGGACAGTTCCCTGGTGCTTTCAGATACAAGACAAAAGGGAACTAAAGCAAGACAGGAATTCAAAATCAGGACTGTCGGTAGGCCTGCGATTGCTCGACAAACAATCATGGTAATTGTAGTTCTGTAGCATCTGGGGGGCCAGAGTTTAAGATGACAGTGACAAAACAAAAACAAGATACAAAAAGCAAGGCTGCACAAAACATACGATTCCATCAGCCAATTTAATTTTGTGATTAGTAAACCGTAAATGTTTTGTTAAAACTCTCCGATGCCCAAGAAGAACTACAAATCGTTTACTTTTGTCTATTTGGAGATGTAAAAAACCACACAAAACTTATCAACATATTTAAAATAATGAACACAAACTACAGAAAGCTTTTAGAAGTCCATATGACGCGCAGACTATTTTTGTTGACAAAGTCACTCAAAGTATAATGCACACATAATGTTATGTTAGCACTTGCTGTGAGTATAAACAACGTGTACAGAGCTGTATTTTCAGTTTGCAAACTTCCGGATATTACACGAGGCCCACTAAGAATGAAAGAGACTCTATTAGTCCTTCTGAGTTATTTAGTCTGACTAAGATTGAATTGCTTTCTGCTTTGTATGTCAGACCAGCGGAGTCAAAGCAGATACTTTCACATTTAGATTTCAATGGCCTCTGCGTTATCCCTCACAACTGTTGAGTGCTGAGTACTTTGTGGGAATTAACAGGTTTCCAAGACTCAACTCTAAGAAAACTCTTAATTCGATAATACTTTGCATCCAAGCTTTTGCCAAAAACAATCCTTTCAGGATTTTTAAACAGGATGTATCATAGAAAGTACGCAAACCATGGCAAGCCACAATTGTTTTTCCAGGTGGGGCCAAAGCTGAAGTCATATGGATACGATCAGAAATTGATGTACTTCAAATCTCCCCCCCCCCCCCCCCCCACCAAAAAAAATAATAATATATAAAGGATCCTGCTTGACTCTCTTCACCTTGAAAAGGTTCAATTGCATATCAAATTACACGCAGTGAGAGCAAATAGGACGGATCACAGAATTTATAAAGCAAATGTCAAGGGGAAAGTTGGTAGAAATGCCCCCCCCTCTTTCCCACCCATATTACCATTCAGGTAAATGCACTAAGCAATCATTAGATTCTAAGCTTTGTTTATTTTATGAAAGAATTAAATATTTGTACTTTTTCACACAAAGTAATTAGGCCTATATCCAAAGACTTGGCACAGTCGCAATTATTATTATGTAGTAGTCATTAAATATGGAAAACACTTACTGGCAATAACCTCCCAAAAAACTCTACAGCCATTGAAATTTTACATGATTGTTCATACTCTAGCACTGTGTAAACATTAATAGCTTTAGTATGGACCTGCATTATAAATGCCCCCCATCCCCCATCGCAGAAAGTGTTTTTAAAAAACAAACAAAAAAAAAAAAAACACCTTTTAACACACCCTATTCCAGCACCGAACCTCCTTCGGCGTTGGGTTGGCGCTCCGCTGTCTCTGGCGTCATCCGACAAGGTGGCGGGGGTTTAATGCGCAGCGAGCGCCACAAGCACATTAGGCCCTCCCATTGCTTCAATGTTTTCCCTTTGTGTATTTTACCAATGGTAAATGTCCTCATGCAGTGCATGAGGACGTCCAGCGTCAGTCAAGTCACCAAAAGTCTATTAACCACCCCTAAGTGCATGTAGTTTCCCAAAAACTGCAATGATTTACATTGCAAGGCTAAGAGAGCCTGGGACACTGCACGAAAACCTCTGCAATCAGCTGAAGTGGTCTGGGTGCCTATAGTGTCCAATTAAGTAGACATTTATTGTACATTTACAGGATGTAAGTAAATAACTGATATTTACAAAAGCAGAAGTGAATAAATTGAGTTAAATAATTCCACTGCTATCATATGTGCAATCCTTATATACATATATTTGCATATATTAAAAAATAAAGAAAGAAATTAACTCTTAAAGGAGAGTAAAACGTTTTTAAGGGCACTATAACAAAAGTAAAATTTAGCCAATAAAGCTTCACTTAATACTCTCTTTGCTTTAGCAGCAATTTTCACCCTGCAATGAAACACATTTCTCTTCCAGGCTTTCTGCATCTGTGAATTATTGCGCACTATACCAGTTTCAGAGCATGTTACAGGCATTCTTTGCTAGCTGCAATAGTAGCCTGCAATGTGCTTTATATTTCAGATGCTGGATGTATATATTCAGTCCCAGAAATCATATCAGCATCCTTAGTACCCTCTAGTCTATTCAATATATTTATAAATGATCTTGAAACAGGCATTACAAGCCATGTTTCAGTGATTGCAGATGACATAAAACTGTAAAGTTAGACAATGTGAGCAGGATACTGCTTTGCTGCAGATTAATTTAGATAGATTGTGGGACTGGGCACTAAAATGGCAGATGAAATTGGAAGAAACAAAGTTATGCACTTCAGGGTAAAGAATGTACAAGCAACTTACACCCTAAATGGTAGGGAGTTAGTGATAAAACACATGAGAAGGATATGGGAATTGTCATAGACAACAAACTAGGCAACAATATGCAATGTCAATCAGCAGTTGCTAGGGCCAGTAAGGTATTGTCAAGTATAAATAAAGCCATTAATAAGTGAAAATGTGATTTTGCCTCTTTTTAAATCACTGGTAAGACCACATTCGAATATGCTAATACGGAGTCCAGCATGTGCAAAATCCACCAAAACGCATTTCGCTGTGATAGCTTCCCAGTTAGCAGTGTACTGCAGCTTTTATTGATTTTAGATTTGTTTTTGATGTTATAAAAATGTAATATCTGTACACTTTATTACAACAAGGATCAAGATAACAGCCGGGGAAGTGTCACCCTACAAAATGACACTAGGTGCATGCCCTTAGAGCCAAGGACCTGTAGGCTCTAAACAAGGTGAGCGTCCATTTTTTATTATATTCATATTAGATAAAATATTTTGTCAGACATACTGCCCTATTGTGGTATTCCTGTGTTTTCCCTGAGTGACACACCTCCAGATAGAAGACAGGTGGGTGCTACCTGTAAAGGCAAAACTACTAATTAAGTGAGCCTATATTTTGTGGCTCCAATACAAGCGAGTGTGTGTTTACACTCCATTATTTCGCATTTAACAAGGATTGTTACCATCTGCACTATTTGTTGTTCTCTCAGTTGTTATCTTTTATGTACTGCATATTGTATGGGTACTCCTTCCCACACAGCGCTCCACTTTGTATTATAAATCTTGCCCTACCAATACAAACCACTGTCTGGAAATCTATTCATAAACAGGACTAGACAGAGGACACAAATTCACACATTTAGGCTGGAAGAATGGAGATTTAGTCTAGGTCTAAGGAAAGGATTGGATTTTTTTTTTTTTTTTTACAGTAAGAACAATAAGGATGTGGAAATCTATGCCTGAAGAGGTGGGTTTAGAGCCTGTACAGATGTTTAAATAGCAACTAGATGATTACTTGCAAAAAAAATAGAATACTCAGGGATAACATTTTTTATAGGTCAGGTAACCGCTTCTTGATCCAAGGAGAGATCTGACTGCCATTCTAGAGACGAGAAGGATTTTTATTCCTAGCTTGTTGCAAAACTGGAAAGCGTTTCAAACAGTCTTTTTTTTTTTTTTTTTTTGCCTTCTTTTGGATCAACAGCAAAAACAGATGTGAGAAAAGCAGAACTTGATTGACGCAACACTCTTGTCAGCCTATGTAAGTACCTTAAACTACACAAATGTAATTCCTTAAAACAAAAATAATTTGTTGTGAAGTCAGAGAAAATATGATCAGCTATATTTCCTGTTAAGGAGGCACTAACAGAGTTTTACTTGAGGATGTCACTGTTGCATAGTGCGGAGTAAGTTTGTCTGAAAAAAATAATTTCGATTCATCGAACGATCATACACTGTGTGTGTGACTGATCTCTGCAAAAAGCAATGCTTTCATCATTCTATGGCCAAACGTGTGCATTTTTTTTTACAGATGCAGGGGAGATGGGGGTTGACTCTAATAGGAGATGATTTCAATGTCTTTTATTGTCAGGAAGTAAGTGTTCTATAAATAGGCAATTTGTACAGAAACCAGCATTCAGGAAATTGCAATTTTATGAAATCTGACATTATAGCCTAAAATGTATTTTAGTGCTGCTTAACCCCTTAAGGACACATGACATGTGTGACATGTCATGATTCCCTTTTATTCCAGAAGTTTGGTCCTTAAGGGGTTAAGCGGTTCATACAGTTAAAGGAACACCACAGCATTAGGAAAACAAGCCTGTATTCCTAACACCATGGTGTCCCTGTCTCTACTTGTAGTCAAGTTCCCAGCGTGTAATAAAATGTTAAGAAAACAGATTATTTTGTTCTAGCACCAGTTTACCTCTCCGGCTTATGCAACGACACGGAGGAAGCATGAAGTCTTCTGGCGACGTCCAATCCAGCGCTCCTCATACAAGAAAATTAGGGACCTGATGTGCATGTGCAAAGAGTGGTGCGCACATTTAAGCTTTCCAATATGAAAGCATTACATTAAAGGACCACTATAGGCACCCAGACCACTTCAGCTCAATGAAGTGGTCTGAGTGCCAGGTCCATCCAGTGTTAACCCTCCAGCTGTAAACATAGCAGTTTCAGAGAAGTCTCAGAGTAAACTGCTATGTTTACACTAGGGTTAATCCAGCCTCTAGTGGCTGTCTCACTGACAGCCGCTAGAGGCGCTTCCGCGCTTCTCACTGTGAAAATCACAGTGAGAAGACGCTGGCTGTCCATAGGAAAGCATTGAGAAATGCTTTCCTATGGACTGTTTGAATGCGTGCGGCTCTTTCCCCGTATGCGCATTTGGCTCTGACGTCAGCTGAGGGAGGA
Source organism: Pelobates fuscus (assembly GCF_036172605.1). Classification (NCBI taxonomy): domain Eukaryota; kingdom Metazoa; phylum Chordata; class Amphibia; order Anura; family Pelobatidae; genus Pelobates; species Pelobates fuscus. The sequence goes on along the minus strand of NC_086318.1, from coordinate 385,535,359 downwards.
GAGTTCCCCAGCGCTGAGGGAGCCCGGCGCTGGAGAAAGGTAAATGTTTTACCCCTTCAGCCCAGCGGGAGTGGGACCCTGAGGGTAGGGGAGATCTAAAGACCCTATAGTTCCAGGAAAACAAGTGTGTTTTCCTGGCACTATAGTGGTCCTTTAATGCTTTCCTATGGGTGCTTTTAAAAGTCACATGAGCGAGTTTTACTTTTAAAGAGCAGCAGAAGCACTTCTAGTGTTAGATTTAACACTGCAATGTAAACAAGCATCACTGCACCCAAACCAATTTATTGAGATGAAATGGTCTGGGTGACTACAGTGTTCCTTTAAAAGAGAAGGTCACTTCTATGGTTAATATGCCACTTAATAAAAAACACTAAAAATCACCTATAACATATATTGAACCTTTTTTCATGTGGTGCTTTTTTTTCTTTTAAAGGGTTACTCCCTTTATCATCACTATAGATCACTGTAATGATTATAGTGGTACGAGTACCTTGGTAATGGTGAATAGTGGCGGCTTGATAAGTTCCTTATTGTTTTTTTCAAAATATTTAAATATTATAAGAGCAGATTGGTTATATGTCTTTTATATGGATAATATTTCTAAGGAGCTATGAGCAGTAAATATCAAAATGGGGGGTGAACACAAAATGGCAGATTGATTATTCAATTTTATGCTACCATTGACAGAAAGCCAAAATGGAGGCACTCTGCAGAAGAGGTATGGATTTCTATGTATTTAATTTTATTTTGCACATCTCACCAATACATATTTGTTAAATATAGAAGATAAATAAAAGTTAATCTTAAAAACCCTGGGAAGTGAAAGTTTCTCTTTAAATTGAATAATGAATGGATTTTATGATCCAACACTGACCTTAACGAACAACGGAAATAATCATTCACTTTATTTTGAATGATATTTTGTCTGGAGAATACTTAGAATTAGTAAACTATTGAATAGTCCCTAAATTCGGAATTAATCCCCCCAAATCTCACCAACCTGCTGCGTGGATCACCAGACCAAGTGTTGCAGTTATGCTTGTTCCAGCAGACATCCCCGTTCTAGGATCTGTAACAAACAAAACACATATAATTTCTTCTAAACAGTCACTGTAGTGCTGCACCTTTATGTCAAGTTATGAGATACTATACATTTACAGTGAAACATATAGTGTTACTCACTAAGAATTCAAAGTGAATTTAAAATTTAAGCCCAAACAACCATGGCGACACAGACATATACTACTGTGACCCTTTCTACCAGCGACCTAGACCAGACGATAACAATCTAGTGAAATTGTATAACGGAAACTGTTTCTTTACAAATGTGATACATGAAGTGTAACTACCTGCCAAACGCATACGTTTTCTTGTATATCCCTGTTATCCCATTGTAAAGCGCTGCGGAATTTGGAATTATTATATAAATAATTAACATAATAACATAATATGAATGCACATAGTGTTTCTTTGTATATACAACAAATGTTAATTCTGTGACAACGCAAAAAAAAAAAATTAATTGTTTTTTTAATATAATTTAAGCCCAAACAGCCAAATTGGAAAAAAATAATTTATGCTATCAGTTTGGCCTAAAATTGGAAATTCACATTAAATTCAATTTAAAAATCTCAAGTTAGTGAATAACCCTATATATGTAATTTACTGGGTTTGCATGACTCTCCGCTACACTGACAGTTGTCTGACCATCAAGGCAAATGTAGTCAATTATTGCTCGTTTGTCACAGTTTAATGATCAGTGTTTTATGATACGTAAAACGATTTTGTTTATAGAACAAGCATTTGTAATCCAGAGTAAAAGGGAACATGTACACTATAACTGTTCAAGCAATATATTCTGTAGTGACGTGATTGGGCCTCACCATGATATGAACAGTAGGTCCCAATCTGATCTACGAGGAACATGAGGATGAATCCCATCACCAGGAAGACTCCGATGAAGAAGTGAGATGGTATAGAAGAGCCGGCCTCTGCGGAATCAGTGAGATTTTCTTTCTGGACAGCATTGACACATTTCACTGGAGCATCTAGTACATGAACACAAAAGAACTGAAACGCAGCTGAATATTAGCCTTGATAGCGACTATAATTTAAATGGAATTATATTTTGTTCTAATTTCAGCTATCGCTGGCAGGCGTTGTGTTTTCAACCTCGTGCTAATGGTGGAATAATGCTATTTTACTAATTGTCCTGAACAACCCTGGCAGATTAACAAATCACTAGAATGAGTAAAATGATTTAAAAAAAATATATATATATTAAAAAAAAGTTTTAAGCATGACACATATGAAGACATTAAAGGGTTACTCCAACCTCCATGGCCTCTTCTGCTTGTATAAGAGAACATGGAGGAAGGAATCTGTATATGCAGATGTGATTTGGGCAGTCCAGAACTCTGTTCTGGGCAATGTAATGTCAACTCTGTGCAAAAAATACTCCAGTCGTCAGTGAATGATTTTATTATGTTGTGTCAGTCTATAATCAAAACAGCAAAAAAGGTGCGTTAAAAAATAATTAAATGTTATATTTCTAGCAGGTAGTTAGAATGGTTGCTCCGTCTGGGATACAGATATAATGAGACAAAGTGGCACTACGACACATATAGTGACTTGTGACAACTCAAACTCCCCTTATCGTTATGTTAAATCCTTACTGTTATTATATTATTATGCTAAACATAGTTTCAGAGAAAGAGAGGGACTAATGTTCTTTATGTTGATGAGCAGGGCATGTGCATTTGGAAAGTTTCTAGGTGCCCCAACTACTGTTTTCTTTCTAAAGTTGCTGTGCGGTCTCTCTGGTTGTCAGTGGACTTATAATATCCAAATAAAGCAGAAATGTTATAGTATAAAAACAGTGGTTCAGGCTCTGTTATTGAGACGATGGACATCTAACAGTAGCCATGACATGGCTATTAGTACAAATACTAACAATAATAAATCTTGCTTTAGATAGGGAGTAAGCCTACTATAGGTACTTTACGTTTGCTATGTTTCCTTATTGTAACATTATGTAAATACATACCCTTGGACGATCCATCCAGTAGTTCAATCCCTTCTGGAATAATAATCGCCAAAGCGGTCCCACACAGTAATCCGGCACCCAAGACACTGACAAACTGCAACTTTTGCTGTAAAGAAAAATGAAAGTGGGCCATTTTTTTTTTTTTTTTACTATGTTCACAAATGTTTGAAATAATAATAAAAAAAAAGTTTATCACAAAAGGACAAAGGGGATTTTATTCACTAAACAATGGTGAACAGCCAAACAAGATGTAAAAATTCCAAAATTGACAAGCAAAGACCAATCCCCAGTGAAGCATTATGGGAGATTTGTATAGTGTATAGTTTGGAGGAAAGACAAGACAGGGGGGATATGATAGAAACATTAAAAAAACATAAAGGGATTCAACACAGTAAAGGAGGAGTCTATATTTAAAAAAAGAACCTACCAAAACAAGAGGAGGGGCAAAGGTTTAAAAATAATATCAGGAAGTATTACTTTACTGAGAGGGTAGTGGATGCATGGAATAGCCTTCTCGCTAAGGTGGTAAAGGACACAGTGAAGGAGTTTAAGCATGCGTGGGATAGGCATAAGGCTATCCTAACTATAAGATAAGGGACTAATGAACGTATTTAGAAAATTGGGCAGACTAGATGGGCCGAATGGTTCTCATCTGCCGTCACATTCTATGTTTCTAATTCACAAATTTTTCTGCAATGGATACTTGAATTGCAAATAATATAAAAGCAAAACAGATACACAGCTGTTCAACATCAATCAGACTGAATCTCTCATTTAAATATCATCTCATCTGCCTTACAGCAATTAAAAACCTTAATACACCACACTACATACCCAAACACACTTCACTCTCACATATTATCTTTAAATATCACCCTTGGGAAGCTATATAAAATAAAGTGGCTCGATCCTACTTTTCCTACAGAGCACCGCAATTATGGAATAACCTCAGGGACACAGTCAAATCTTCATTCAATCTAAAATCTTTTAAGAGATCCATGGCGATCTACCTCAGCACAGAATGCACCTGTCATGTATTACATTTACGTGTGTGTGTGTGTTATATATATATATATATATATATATAGTATTTTTGTAATATTGTATCCTATTGTAACAATGCAATGTTTTGTAGACAAAGACCCAGGACATACTTGAAAACGAGAGAAATCTCAATGTATCCATCCTGGTAACATTTTATATAAAATAAATAAATAAAATCCCTTCAATCTATTTTTAATTGCCCTGGGAACAAACATTGATAAATATCTTCAGAATTTAGCATCAGGACAGTATTAAGATACAATCTGATATCTACGAATCATTAAAATAAGGCATCAATAAAAATACATTAAAGGATAAAGTGTATTTTTTTTAATAACATGTAGATACCAGGAAACCAGAGAAATGCTTTATATACATTTGCTAGTTACAGGTGTTGATATTATAATGAAAAGGTAACACATTAAAAAAATATATGTTAACTAAACCGAATGATACTTTGAAGTTCCTTGATTTGTTCCATACATAACCATGCATGTACAAGAACAAATCATTAGAACACAGATTACCAACTTCCCAACATCCCCCTTGAAAAATAAGAAATGTAACTCTAGGCACTTAATTTATAAGATTAATATATAAAATTGTACAAATTATCTGTGCACAACTTATTACTAGGAATGTACACAGATACATCTTTGTCCTAATCACGCACAATATAATATATATTGTTACATTTAATTTGGAGCTTTATTCCAGACACCTTGACCTTAAAGAGTTATTGCATACATTTAAATAAAAAAAAAAAAAAAAAAAACACTTGATGCAAATTGACCTGTAGCAGTAAATCTAAAAAAAAAAAAAGACTAACTTCAAATAGAGGGGGGGAAAACCACTTGTCTGATATTTACTGCTTGGCTTCAAAGGACACATTTACGAGAAAGTTTTCAAACTGGCCTTGTGCTAGAGAAATGGGGAGTTATTGGAATATTTATATATTGGAGAAGCACAGTTTGATCTCAGTTGTGTAGATAAAAAAAAAAAAAAGGTTTCTTTCATGTTATCAAATGTTCTTCCATTGAAAGTGGATAATAAAATGAAAATCTGCATCTTTTTAACAAGGTCTGTTTTTGGGTGATGTCAGTGTGAACTTTTGAACAGCACTGATAAAAGAAGGATTCATTGCCTTGAGCATTGTAAAAGAGAGACCTGGATCCCTGTAACATGTTACAATATGAACCCACACATTGGGTGAATAACTTCATTTTGTGTCTTGAGACTTAAAATGTTATGTTCTGAACTACAGCGCAATGTACTGAAAGTAGAGCAATCGCCATGGAAACCAGTGGAACAAGCAAGGCACATTCTATTGGTGACTCTTTAACCCCTTCCCTTCTCCCCCTCATCGTGCCCTGAAAACTATTGCAACAATATAGAATAAGGTCAAGGGTGGAACCAATATCAAAAACTTTCATCAAATCAAACCTTTAAAAGATCACTCCATGTATTATAATCACTAAGTGTACTGTAGTAGTTTTGGCGCCAGGAGTGTCCAGGTGCCACCCTATTGGTGAAGGCGGAACCGAGCAAGCACTGTGGGATACTGGCGCTGGACCTAGTTAAGTGACAAGTTTGTTTTCCTGACACTATAGTTTCCCTTTGAGTACGGTTTGATGTCGGCAGAACTAACAGCGTCGGGCAAATAGTTAAAAAATCCTTGGCCATACCAGGGTTAATAATGTGCCAGCTGGCCAGCACTTGCTAGCCAATCACAACAATAAAAAAAGTTTTAGGTAGTTTTAAGTTTCTTGTAAAAATGAAATAAATAAAAATCCTACTTCGGTCAATAAGACGCCCATGTTACTACAATGGGTGTAATACACCTCCATATGGGGGAAATCTATTGTCTCCTCCCCAAGCTCCCAGCCATGGGCATCAAGTGGACAATTAAGCCCTATTTAATTATAAAATAGTGGAGGGGGGGAGGGACATAACATCCTAACTAACAGTATACCCCACCCTGGTGGCTAGGGGTGCCACGGTATTCAATTCAGTTGAAATCTTGACCAAATTTAGACCCATTTGGGGCCTGATTTACCAAATCCGGACATTGATGAATTCCATGAACAATGTCCAGATTTTGCAGCCTGAGTGGCCATGGTTTTGCCACATTAGGTAAGGAGCCATTCAGACTTTAGTAAATAAAGCTTACGGACGTTGTATGTAAACGTCTGAGGAGCAGCTATACAAAGAGGGAGAATGTAACCTACGCAGAGGAGTCCGGGCAACCCATTCATAGTAAAAGGGTAAAAATGATCCAAGTCAGCTGTACTTCCAGTTCAGCTTCTTTAGCTCTGTGAATATCAGAGGATACAGGCCTGTTTTGTCTGGATAGCCGTGTCTCTGACAGAGGAGTAAATTAACACATTTCACTTTCATTCTAATGGAAACTCTTGTGAAAGAATCATATAATTAGGTTCATAGGTCCAGAGATCACGTGACCATTCCACACCAACACTCTACTTTAGCTATGGGAGTGAACATGACATCTGAGACATGCAGTAATGCTTACAATTTTTGTAAAAATTTTAGATTTCAAAATAACCTGGTGTATAAGCCATGTGATAAACTCCTAGTAGATCTTCCTGCAAGTACATTAAAGGGACACTCCAAACACCTAAGGCAATTTGGTGCTTCGTGTGTCTGGGGTTCAGGAGTCTGCCATTTTCTTGACAATTTATGCATACATTGCCTTTACGAGCCTACAAGAATACTCAGCACTGTGTTTTATGCCATGCAGGACAACCTATCAAATGTTCACACATGTTAGCTGTGATCGTACATCTCGTTTTGGACTCTATGTATTACTTTGACCCTGCCCTCCCTTACTATGACTACATACTTTTCAAAAGCCAATGAGTGACGTCAAACCGTTATAAATCTCTAAAAAACACAGAGCAGAGTCAAGCCATATAGCATACCTCCCAAGTGTCCCAATTTAGGAGGGCCTGTCCATATTATGGGCCCAAAATCCTCTGTCTCTCTTTTCTTTCCTAATGTTCCTTTTATCTAGGAGCTCCATAATGTTGGCGTGTTTGAGTGAGTCCACAGCAATAATACTCAGAATACTGCGATAAATGTGTTTAGAAATCATTCAGTGCAAAGGAGTATAATATAGTGTTCTTGTAAATTACATCAGTAAGTCACCTAACATTTCTTAGAATAGCCCCACCTATGGCCATATCCCCACTCACAACCCTAAAATTAAAGTGTCCCTCTTAGTCCATTTTAAATATTGAAAGTTATGCATATAGTTATGCTCCCAGGCAGCTGTTGATGTTTGTAGTTGCCACAATCTTAATTCAGCCCTCTCTTAATAGAGCAATGTTTGTCTGTTTTGCAGTGGTAAAACTCTACTATTTTGTCAGATGGTCTTAAAGAGACAATTTAATTGGCACAGCATAGTGTTAATGCTTTTCCGGTTTAACCCTGGTAGCACCCCGGTGACTATAAACCAAACCGTTAAGAATACACATTGGTATTCCTAATGTTATAATGCTTCTTTAAGAGGGACAGTCCCTACTGTTGGTCCAAATCATTTTGTACTAACTTAATGTCCCTCTTTTTCTAGATGTTCTATATAGTTGGTGTGTCTGGGTGTATAAGAGCTCCACAGCAATAATACCCCAATAATGTGTCTGGACAAAAAATGTGTTTAGAAATCAGTCTGTGTAAATAAAATATATTGTTTTTGTTGTAAATTACATTTTGTATGGATCAGAACGGCCTTGACCTGGTCACACCTCAGTCACACCCTTAAAGTGTCTCTCTTTGACCATTTAAAATGTTGGGAGGTATGTGTCAGGAATCTGGTCCAATATGCTGGTCACCTCTGCCTGCATTGTGTTGAGGATGAGGAGATCTGAAGATGTAGTTTCAGGTCTCTGGAGTTAGTGCAGAAACAGCAAGGTAGGCTGAGATAGGCTGATATATGCCCAGCTCCTCAAATGCTTTCCAAAGTTAAACAACATAATGTGAAGGTCTATTTTTTCCATTACCTAAGCCACACCACCAGAATAAAAGGAATGTAGGTGGCAGGCGAACCCAGGGAGGTTGCACCCATATACAATGAACTGTTAAAGAGATACTGTCAGATGAAATATGACAAATTTATTATGACTGTTGGAATTTCACTGAAATTAAAGCCCAGTCAAGAGATTTGCAGAGACAAAGTAGGGACTACTATGGATCATGATGGTGGCGCCCGTGAGGGACAGGTTCTAGTAAGTAAACCAGTCCCCCTGGCCACCGGACCACCGTAACCACAAAGTCCCCAAACTGTGACAAATACTTTCGGACATGTGTTAGGTGGACTGCAGAGCCCCACTATATATCTGCTTTCAAATATCTGCAGTATCAAAGTAAGCTGTGCTGCATTAACACATCAAACAGAGGCAAAGTATCACATACTGATCTGTATCACAGATGTATGAAATCAATTTTTGTAAAGTAGATTGAAAACTTGTTTTAACTAGGACTGCAGAACCAGTTTCCCAGATTATAGGTGAAAGTCTAGGCTAAATGATATATAAATCTTAAACCAGGGTGTGTTAGTAAAATGACATGTTTGTGTTTTACTGCAACACTGGTGTGACAGCTTCCAAGTTTTGAAGATAACTACTGTACAGTCACAGCATTCTAAGGGCTTTATCCACTAAATACTGATTCACGAAGAGAGATAACACAAGTATAAGTAGAAAACCAGAGTTGGCCAAAACAAAGGTCCAGCTCAAGTATTTACAGCTCATTATAACTCACCCTATAGTGACTGATAGGTACATCTAACTAAAAAGCAGGACTGGATTGTGAGCATTTAAAGGACCACTCTAGTGCCAGGAAAACATACTCGTTTTCCTGGCACTACAGTGCCCTGAGGGTGCCCCCACCGGCTCTGGAAAGGGGAAAAGGGGTAAAACTTACCTTTTTCCAGCGCTGGGCAGGGAGCTCTCCTCCTCCTCTTTGCCCCGTCGGCTGAATGCTCACGCGTGGCAAGAGCTGCGCGCGCATTCAGACGGTCGCATAGGAAAGCATTTACAATGCTTTCCTATGGACGCTTGCGTGCGCTCACTGTGATTTCCACAGTGAGAATCACGCAAGCGCCTCTAGCGGCTGTCAATGAGACAGCCACTAGAGGATTTAGAGGCTGGCTTAACCAATTTATAAACATAGCAGTTTCTCTGAAACTGCTATGTTTATAAAAAAATGGGTTAACCCTAGCTGGACCTGGCACCCAGACCACTTCATTAAGCTGAAGTGGTCTGGGTGCCTAGAGTGGTCCATTAAGTCTAACAAAAGCAACACTTTATATTCCCAGCAATACTCACGTTAATGAATATCTATGCTAGTGAGAGATGCTTTTTGGGAATGCAGTTTTCCAAACATGCCACCAGGATGTAAAAATGAATGTCTTCAAGAGGCCATAATGTCCTGTATACAGAATCACATTAGTAGCATTCAGGGGGTTACTAGCTGGTATTGCGGTCTGTAAAGAATCACTTGCCCAATCAATGTGCCCAAAAACCTGTCTCTGGCTATTAGAATTCAGCCAGTGTACTCTCAGACATAAGGTCTCATGTTACGCGTACACTCACAGAGAGTATAGGAGAAGGAAGTGGCAATATTTACAGTCCCTCTGGCTATGCAGAAGGGCAGTGCAGTCTACTGATGGAGGAAGTGAATAACACAGTATTTAACCCCTTCAGGACACATGACATGTGTGACATGTCATGATTCCCTTTTATTCCAGAAGTTTGGTCCTTAAAGGGTTAAATGCATGTCACACCAGAAAAGATATGTGATTGGCTAGAACAAACCAGCCAAGCAATACAGGTTTAAAGATAATTTGCTAGTTTTTAATTTCTGGGCAAATTTGGGGATTTCCTGTAAATGTAGCAATTTAAAAGACAATTATTAACTTGGGCAGTAAAAGTCAAATAAAAATCAGTAAGACTGAAAACCACTGGAGCCCTGCAGCGAAAGAGAATATTTTAAACTGACTGTAATCTAAGTTTTGCATTAAAGCAAAAACGTTTTGTTTGTTTGTTAAAAGTAATAAATGTCAGAACAAATCGAGTCTTAAAACTGTGCACTGTGTTCCAATATCCATCTGTTTACCAGCCCGTATCATGCATTGTAAACATATCCCCAGCTTGGCACAGTGTGAATGTGCTCAGTATAAATTAGCTTCCATGACGCCCATTCACTAGGAACTTTCTCTAGCTTCTTGCAACAGCCCTGATGAACTTAGCATGTGATGGTTTCCTAGTAACCAACTTCTCTGTCTAAAGGGAATACATACTATGCATTGCACACACAGCACAGAGCTAGATAACATCTCAAAGGCTATTCACTAACGTGAGAATTCAAAGTGAATTTCAAATTTAAGGTCAAAAAAGTCCAAGTGGAGAAAAATCTCTAAATCAGCCATGCTTTCACCAGATCAGCTACTTTGGTCTTACATTTGAAATTCACTTAGAATTCTCACTTTGGTGAGTAACTCTGTTAGGATTAACTCTCTGGCTCTCCAGGAGTTAACTCTCAGAATGAGTCAGTAATGGCAGAGTTGTGCAGACTACAGAGAAGTGTGTTGTTGTTGTTGTTGTTTTTTTTTATTTCCACCTTAATGAATAAAGAAACCATGGGCTTAATGTATCACTGGAATTAACCCCTTGAGTGCCACACAGGTAAGCAGATCCTCTGACAAATCCATGTGTTAATATAAAACATCAATGGGGGTAGGTCCATCAGGGGGTTAGGGGATGGTGGGCTGTAACCCCAGTGCGGATTAATTATCAGAGTTAGCTTGTCATTAATACAGGTCACTTACCTCTGAAAGTTTTACAGCCAGAGGAATCAAACCCAGAAGGAAGCATCCCAGAAACATGCCAAGAGAAATTAGGAAGACCACCAGCAGACCATCCATGGTGGGAGCTCTGTGCCCTGTGGGGGGATCTGGGTGCAGGGTTAATTAGGAAAACACCGCCCTGGGACTGAAAGACCCCAATAACTGGGCTTCATGTCTATGGGAAAGTCTAGAGAGCTGGGGGCTGCTCCCTCCAGCCTTCCACGTCGCTCCTTTGACTTTGCAGGGAGTACACTGAATGAAATATTTAGCTGCAGTTTGAACATGCTGGATACAATGAGGTCATTGGTGCTTCCTTGCGCCCCCTAATGGATGGCGAGAGCAACACTTAGGGCGGCCAACTCTTCAACTATCACGTAGCGTAGACCGAGACTCCGCATAAACAAGGTCAAAGTGTATTCAAACTGCTACTTGTTGCACTGTAACTACTTGTATCATTGACATTCATTTACAGATAACCGAGTCATGAACTTCAGTGTGCAAATTATAATTATTAATTATTATAGTCCTAAATTATCTCCCCCTCCCATTTAACTATGTTTTCATTTTTGCTCTCATTCATGACCTACAAGTTTTTTTTTTTATATATGCATAAAATTAAATTTAAAAAATTATTTCATGTGAGCAATAAATGAAAAACTAGTTGAAAGGGTAGTTTATTTATTATTTTATTTATTTTAATTTTGCTTTATGTGCAATCTTATTATGCCCACATGCCACTTTGCCTATTTCAGTTTGTTGTAATTTTAATTTTATCACATTACCCACTTTTATTTCACATTGCCTGCATTGCCTCCTGAATCTGCGCTGTTGATTCAAGATATATGGACATCACAAAGATTCACCAAGCTATTCAGGCAAAACGAGTGTATGCACAAACTTGTGCAAACCTGACAGGGAACATTAACAGTAACATGCAAATTGCAGTTGTTATGGTGGGTGAATTTTGTTACAATTGTTATAATAGGTGGATTTTTTTTATTTTTTTAAAATTTTTTAATTTTATTGTATGTGGCGCAGCCGCGCAGCCCTTCTCTGTCTTTTTTCCTTGGATTTTTATGTATTAATTTATTTTTGTTTTATTACAATGCTTTTTTTTTTTTGCCTGAGCCCATCCCTACCTCCCTCTCAACCTGCAGCGTTTCCCTTTCCCCACTGCTAATAGAGCTGTGCAGGATATCACCACCTGGTATACAATTAGTGTGGGCTTCATAATTAGCAGTGGCCCACAAGACTTCCTTTCAACCAGGGAGATACAGCTCAGTGGTCCCACTTTCACCAGATCATGTGGAGCAGGTTAGGGGTTAAAGGATAATAAGGTAGGACGTGGGACCCTAGTAACCAAGAGGCAGGATTTATGGATGCTGGACACATCACTTCTTTGTGCTAATGTTCTGTAACTCATGTCCCTCTCTTCCAGCCTGCAGAGTTTTCTTTTACTGAGCCAACAATATGGCTGTTATGGAGAGAAGGAGGTGGGTGGGAACTCACTTGGGAGGAAGGGGTCACTTAACCCTATAATACAGTGATTAAAGGGCTTCAGCTTCACACCAGCATTGCATGAGTTAGTGCAAAAATCAATTCTCATCAGGTCTGAACTAGTCCACTGGGAAATTGCCCAGAGGATTTTAGTATTTGAGGCTGACCTCACCAGGCTACTACATTATGATGGGTGTGCATGGTGGCCCTGGAGGTGTTTATATGTGACCATATGGTGAGATGGCACAGTGATCATGACATTCAATACACACTCTGGTTTCAATTGGTGGTAGTGGTGCTCTGTTGTCACTCTAAGCAGGTCTTATTTCTGGAGGTAGCAGTAATCTCATATATTTCCAAAGAGAAATATGTGCATCCATCTGTCAAATCCAGTAACTGCATGTTCTGTGTGAATAGGACCATTAACAAAGAAATCTGTTAGTTTTATGTGTTAAAGCCACTCAGTGGCGTCTCTAGGATTCATTTTTAGGGGGGGCACATGGTGGGCCAGGGACAAAAGTAGGGGGGCACATTTAACCCCGCCCTCGCTGCAGTTTGACCCCGCCCCTGCCGCATGTTAAGCCCCGCCCCCGACACAATGTTTTTTTTTGTTTTTTTTAATAATCCCTGGTGGAGGATTCATTTTTTTCCACCAGGGATTATTAAAAAAACAAACATTTCCCTTGATATAGTGCCATTGTTGCCAACATTTGAGAAATTGGGACATTCAGCGCTCCCTGTATAGTGCTGCTCTCTGTATAATACATGGCTGTGTGTATAATATCCCAGGACAGTCAGTGCTCCCTGTATAGTGCTGCTCTCTGTATAATACATGGCTGTGTGTATAATATCCTGGGACAGTCAGTGCTCCCTGTATAGTGCTGCTCTCTGTATAATACATGGCTGTGTGTATAATATCCTGGGACAGTCAGTGCTCCCTGTATAGTGCTGCTCTTTGTAAATACAGATCTGTTTGTGTATAATATCCCAAGACAGAGAGCAGCACTATACAGGGAACAATGATTGTCCCAGGATATTATACAGACACAGACCTGTATTATACAGAGAACAGCACTATAGTATTATACAGATAGCTGAGCATATACCCCATGTCCCAATCTCTAGACTACAAGTACCTGTCAACAGCAGCTCCCAGATGCGTGTAACAGGGCTAAAGTGTGCGGCAGCTCACACAGATGATTCAGCGGTAAAGCGCACTCGCTGGCAGAGCCAAACTGGAAAGCAGCCCTGGAAAAAAAAATGTATGCCATTCCTACAGAGAGAGAGAGAGAGAGAGAGAGAGAGAGAGAGAGAGAGAGAGATATATATATATATATATATATATATATATATATTACAGTGAGCACACAAGCTCACTGACATGCACAAATAGGCTCACTGACAGACAAAAAACTCTCTGACTCGCACACAGGCTTACTACAGACAAACTCGCTTGTATAAACACAAGGCTCACTACAAAGAAGTTCAGGGACACACACATGCTCAATAAATAGAAGCTCACTGACACACACAAGCAGTACCATCTTAACAGTGTTAAGGGCCCCAGGGCAAAGCAGTGCACTGGGGCTCTTCCTACACAACAACTCACAGGGATAAAAATTTTAATTATTGATAGACTGCTGAGTACATACACACAGTACACAAATACGAACACCGAGAAACTTCTGAATACACACACACAGACGTTGCTGAATGCACACAGACGTTGCTGAATGCACACAGGCTGATTTTTACACTTACACACGGACTGCTGAATCCAACACACACACACACACACACACAGCTGAGTCCATGCACACACACACAGACACACAGACTGCTGAGTCCATACACACACAGACTGCTGAGTCCATGATACAGACACACACAGACTGCTGAGTCCATGATACAGACACACACAGACTGCTGAGTCCATGATACAGACACACACAGACTGCTGAGTCCTAGATACAGACACACACAGACTGCTGAGTCCTAGATACAGACACACACAGACTGCTGAGTCCTAGATACAGACACACACAGACTGCTGAGTCCATACACACACACACACACAGACTGCTGAGTCCATACACACATACAGATTGCTGAGTCCATACACACAGAGACTGCTGAGTCCATACACACAGAGACTGCTGAGTCCATACACACAGAGACTGCTGAGTCCATACACACAGAGACTGCTGAGTCCATACACACAGAGACTGCTGAGTCCATACACACAGAGACTGCTGAGTCCATACACACAGAGACTGCTGAGTCCATACACACATACAGATTGCTGAGTCCATACACACATACAGATTGCTGAGTCCATACACACAGAGACTGCTGAGTCCATACACACAGAGACTGCTGAGTCCATACACACAGAGACTGCTGAGTCCATACACACAGAGACTGCTGAGTCCATACACACAGAGACTGCTGAGTCCATACACACAGAGACTGCTGAGTCCATACACACAGAGACTGCTGAGTCCATACACACAGAGACTGCTGAGTCCATACACACATACAGATTGCTGAGTCCATACACACATACAGATTGCTGAGTCCATACACACATACAGATTGCTGAGTCCATACACACATACAGATTGCTGAGTCCATACACACATACAGATTGCTGAGTCCATACACACATACAGATTGCTGAGTCCATACACACATACAGATTGCTGAGTCCATACACACATACAGATTGCTGAGTCCATACACACATACAGATTGCTGAGTCCATACACACATACAGATTGCTGAGTCCATACACACATACAGATTGCTGAGTCCATACACACATACAGATTGCTGAGTCCATACACACATACAGATTGCTGAGTCCATACACACATACAGATTGCTGAGTCCATACACACATACAGATTGCTGAGTCCATACACACAGACACACACACTGCTGAGTCCATACACATACACATACACACACATACACAGACTGCTAAGTCCATGCACACACACATACACAGACTGCTGAGTCCATACACACACACAGACTGCTGAGTCCATACACACACACAGACTGCTGAGTCCATACACACACATTTACTGCTGAGTCCATACACACACATTTACTGCTGAGTCCACACACACACATTTACTGCTGAGTCCACACACACACACACACACACACACACACACACACACACACAGCTGAGTCCAAACACACACACACACACAGACTGCTGAGTCCATATATACACACACACAAACACACAGACTGCTGAGTCCATACACACACACACACAGACTGCTGAGTCCATCTACACACAGACTGCCGAGTCCATACACACACAAACACACACACAGACTGCTGAGTCCATACACACACAGACTGCTGAGTCCATATATACACACAGACTGCTGAGTCCATATATACACACAGACTGCTGAGTCCATACACACACACAGACTGCTGAGTCCATACACACACACAGACTGCTGAGTCCATACACACACACAGACTGCTGAGTCCATACACACACACAGACTGCTGAGTCCATACACACACACAGACTGCTGAGTCCATACACACACACAGACTGCTGAGTCCATACACACACACAGACTGCTGAGTCCATACACACACACAGACTGCTGAGTCCATACACACACACAGACTGCTGAGTCCATACACACACACAGACTGCTGAGTCCATACACACACACAGACTGCTGAGTCCATACACACACACAGACTGCTGAGTCCATACACACACACAGACTGCTGAGTCCATACACACACACAGACTGCTGAGTCCATACACACACACACAGACTGCTGAGTCCATACACACACACACAGACTGCTGAGTCCATACACACACACACAGACTGCCGAGTCCATACACACACACACAGACTGCCGAGTCCATACACACACACACAGACTGCTGAGTCCATACACACACACACAGACTGCTGAGTCCATACACACACACACAGACTGCTGAGTCCATACACACACACACAGACTGCTGAGTCCATACACACACACACAGACTGCTGAGTCCATACACACACACACAGACTGCTGAGTCCATACACACACACACACACACAGACTGCTGAGTCCATACACACACACACACACAGACTGCTGAGTCCATACACACACACACACACAGACTGCTGAGTCCATACACACACACACAGACTGCTGAGTCCATACACACACACACAGACTGCTGAGTCCATACACACACACACACACAGACTGCTGAGTCCATACACACACACACACAGACTGCTGAGTCCATACACACACACACAGACTGCTGAGTCCATACACACACACACAGACTGCTGAGTCCATACACACACACACACAGACTGCTGAGTCCATACACACACACAGACTGCTGAGTCCATACACACACACACACACACAGACTGCTGAGTCCATACACACACACACACACACAGACTGCTGAGTCCATACACACACACACACACACAGACTGCTGAGTCCATACACACACACACACACACACAGACTGCTGAGTCCATACACACACACACACAGACTGCTGAGTCCATACACACACACACACAGACTGCTGAGTCCATACACACACACACAGGCTGCTGAGTCCATACACACACACACAGACTGCTGAGTCCATACACACACACACAGACTGCTGAGTCCATACACACACACACAGACTGCTGAGTCCATACACACACACACAGACTGCTGAGTCCATACACACACACACAGACTGCTGAGTCCATACACACACACACACACACAGACTGCTGAGTCCATACACACACACACACAGACTGCTGAGTCCATACACACACACACACACACAGACTGCTGAGTCCATACACACACACACACACACAGACTGCTGAGTCCATACACACACACACACACACAGACTGCTGAGTCCATACACACACACACACAGACTGCTGAGTCCATACACACACACACACAGACTGCTGAGTCCATACACACACACACACACACAGACTGCTGAGTCCATACACACACACACACAGACTGCTGAGTCCATACACACACACACACACACAGACTGCTGAGTCCATACACACACACACACACACAGACTGCTGAGTCCATACACACACACACACACACAGACTGCTGAGTCCATACACACACACACACAGACTGCTGAGTCCATACACACACACACACAGACTGCTGAGTCCATACACACACACACACAGACTGCTGAGTCCATACACACACACACACAGACTGCTGAGTCCATACACACACACACACAGACTGCTGAGTCCATACACACACACACACACAGACTGCTGAGTCCATACACACACACACACACAGACTGCTGAGTCCATACACACACACACAGACTGCTGAGTCCATACACACACACAGACTGCTGAGTCCATACACACACACAGACGGCTGAGTCCATACACACACACAGACGGCTGAGTCCATACACACACACAGACGGCTGAGTCCATACACACACACAGACGGCTGAGTCCATACACACACACAGACGGCTGAGTCCATACACACACACAGACGGCTGAGTCCATACACACACACAGACGGCTGAGTCCATACACACACACACAGACGGCTGAGTCCATACACACACACACAGACGGCTGAGTCCATACACACACACACAGACGGCTGAGTCCATACACACACACAGACGGCTGAGTCCATACACACACACAGACGGCTGAGTCCATACACACACACAGACGGCTGAGTCCATACACACACACAGACGGCTGAGTCCATACACACACACAGACGGCTGAGTCCATACACACACACAGACGGCTGAGTCCATACACACACACAGACGGCTGAGTCCATACACACACACAGACTGCTGAGTCCATACACACACACAGATACACAGACTGCTGAGTCCATACACAGACATTTACTGCTGAGTCCACACACACACATTTACTGCTGAGTCCACACACACACATTTACTGCTGAGTCCATACACACACACAGACTGCTGAGTCCATACACACACACTGCTGAGTCCATACACACACACACATACACAGACTGCTGAGTCCACACACACACATTTACTGCTGAGTCCACACACACACACACACACACAGACAGACTGCTGAGGTCACACACACACACAGACTGCTGAGTCCATATATACACACACACAGACTGCTGAGTCCATCTACACACAGACTGCCGAGTCCATACACACACAAACACACACACAGACTGCTGAGTCCATACACACACACAGTGGGCTGAGTCCATACACACACAGACTGCTGAGTCCATATATACACACACAAACACAGACTGCTGAGTCCATACACACACACACACACACAGAGACTGCTGAGTCCATACACACACACACACACACACACACAGAGAGACTGCTGAGTCCATACACACACACACAGACTGCTGAGTCCATACACACACACACACAGACGCAAAGACATACACACAGACACACAGACGGCTGAGTCCATATACACACACAGACTGCTGAGCAGGGCTGCCATCAGAAATGTTAGGGCCCCTGACACAGCTCAAGATCTGGGCCTCCAGGGCCAGCCCCGAGCTGCCCACAAGGATGAAGGGTGTGTGTGTGTATAGTGGATGTAGAATGTGTGTCATGGATGCAGTGTGTATAGTGGATGTAGAATGTGTGTAGTGGATGCGGTATGTGTGTCATGGATGCAGTGTGTATAGTGGATGCAGATTGTACGTTTTGTGTAATGTATGTAATGTATGTAATGTTTGTATGCATGCATTAGATGCAGAGTGTGTGTGTAGTGAATGTAGGTGTGTATAGTGAATGCAGAGTGTGTGTTTTGTAGTGGATGTAGTGTGCATAGTAAATGTAGTGTGTATAGAGCATGTAGTGAATGTAGTGTGAGTATGTGTAGTGCAGAGTGTGTTTAGTGAATGTAGTGTGTGTGTGCTGAGGGTGGTGGGGCAGAGGGTATTGGGGAGGCTGAGGGTGGTGGGGGTGGTGGGGCTGAGGGTGGTGGGGAGGGTGGTGGGGCTGAGGGTATTGGGAAGGGTGGGGAGGCTGAGGTTATTGGGGAGGCTGAGGGTGGTGTGGGGTGCTGAGGCTGATGCAGTGGTGTATCTTGGTTTTGTGCTGCCCTAGGCAGGACAAAACTCAGACACCCCCCCCCGCGCGCGCGCCACCCCCACCCAACCCTTCCCCCGCCTTCTAAATACACACACATTCACTGACAGATACGCATACACTAGATAACAGACACACACAGTCGGACACACACACACACTAACAAACACACACAGTCGGACACACACACACACTAACAAACACACACAGTCGGACACACACACTAACAGACACACACAGTCAGACACACACAGTCAGACACACTAACACACACACACAAACACACACAGTAACAGACACACACAAACACACAGTCGGACACACAGTCAGACACACACTAACAGACACACACAGTCAGACACACACTAACAGACACACACACACACACTAACACACACAGTAACAGACACACACTAACACACACAGTAACAGACACACACAAACACACAGTCAGACACACACACACACTAACAGACACACACAGTCAGACACACACTAACAGACACACACACACACACACTAACACACACAGTAACAGACACACACAAACACAGTCAGACACACACACTAACAGACACACACAGTCGGACACACACTAACAGACACACACACACTAAGACACACACACACACTGACACACACACACACACTAACAGACACACACACTATCAGACACACACAGTCAGACACACACACACACACATTAACCCTTTTTTAAATTTATTTACTTCCCCCCCCCCCCAGCCTCCTTACCTTTGGGAATGCTGGGGGTGGGGGGGTTCTCCCATTCCCTGGTGGTCCAGTGGCTGCAGGGCGGCACTGGCGAGCAGGCTGGGTGGCCGGCGAGGGAGCTCTTCCCCTGAGCTCTCTGCTCAGCTCCCTCGCGCGCCGCCCGCAGAGTGAGGCTGGGAGGCGGAGCCAGAATATGATGTCATATTCCGGCTCCCAGTCTCACTCTGCGGGCGGCGCGCGAGGGAGCTGAGCAGAGAGCTCAGGGGAAGAGCTCCCTCGCCGGCCACCCAGCCTGCCCGCCCGCCCAGCAACCAGCCCAGCATGTCTGTTAGCTAACAAGACATTTGCCCTGGGCATTTGGGGGCGGCGTTTTTTGCCGCCCCCTGGAAAATGCCGCCCAAGGCAAATGCCTTGTTTGCCTCGCGGCTAATACGCCCCTGGGCTGATGGGGAGGGTGGTGGGGCTGAGGGTATTGGGGAGGGTGGGGAGGCTGAGGTTATTGGAAGGGTGGGGAGGCTGAGGGTGGTGGGGAGGGTGGTGGGGCTGAGGGTATTGGGAAGGGTGGGGAGGCTGAGGTTATTGGGGAGGGTGGGGAGGCTGAGGGTGGGGCTGAGGCTGAGGGTGGTGGGGAGGGTGGTGGGGCTGAGGTTATTGGGGAAGGTGGGGAGGCTGAGGTTATTGGGGAGGGTGGGGAGGCTGAGGTTATTGGGGAGGGTGGGGAGGCTGAGGGTGGTGGGGAGGGTGGTGGGGCTGAGGTTATTGGGGAGGGTGGGGAGGCTGAGGTTATTGGGGAGGGTGGGGAGGCTGAGGTTATTGAGGAGGGTGGGGAGGCTGAGGATGGTGGGGGGTGCTGAGGCTGAGGGTGGTGGGGAGGGTGGTGTGGCTGAGGGTGGTGGGGAGGCTGAGGGTGGTGTGGGGTGCTGAGGCTGAGGGTGGTGGGGAGGGTGGGGAGTCTGAGGGTGGTGGGGGGTGCTGAGGCTGAGGGTGGTGGGGGGTGCTGAGGCTGAGGGTGGTGTGGGGTGCTGAGGCTGAGGGTGGTGGGGAGGGTGGTGGGGCTGAGGGTATTGGGGAGGGTGGGGAGGCTGAGGTTATTGGGGAGGGTGGGGAGGCTGAGGGTGGTGGGGGGTGCTGAAGCTGAGGGTGGTGGGGAAGGTGGTGGGGCTGAGGGTATTGGGGAGGGTGGGGAGGCTGAGGTTATTGGGGAGGGTGGGGAGGCTGAGGGTGGTGGGGATGAGGTTATTGGGGAGGGTGGGGAGGCTGAGGTTATTGGGGAGGGTGGGGAGGCTGAGGTTATTGGGGAGGGTGGGGAGGCTGAGGGTGGTGGGGCTGAGGTTATTGGGGAGGGTGGGGGGGCTGAGTGTGGTGTGGGGTGCTGAGGCTGGTGGGGAGGCTGAGGCTGGTGGGGAGGGTGGTAGGGAGGCTGAGTACAGACACTCAGACACTCACACTCACACTCACTAAGCCTACCTGTCACTGGAGCCTGTTGCTGGGGGTCAGCCATCTTGCATCCTTTCCAGCAGCAGCATGGGCTGCTGCTTAACGGCGGGGGCGGGGCTTGTGTGCGGGAGGCGGGGCTTCGTTTGGGGGCGGGGCATGTGCCGTGGAGCCTGTCAGTGCTCCCTCCAGCCCCAGACAGCACCTGACCCAGCGTTACAGCTGCTCTGCCCTGCATTCCCTCGGGCTGTAACAGGCTGTTACAGCCCGAGGGAATATAATTTAAACACATAACCAGCAGGTTGCTGGCATTTGGGGGGGCACAAGGGGGGGGCACAGCATAATGTGGGGGGGGCCATGGCCCCCTCTGGCCCCCCCCTAGTGACGCCACTGCTTAAAGGGACACTATATGCACCCAGGCCACTTAATGTCAATGAGTGGTCTGGGTGCCATGCTCCTGTCTGTTTAATCCTGCAATGTAAAACATTGACATTCTGAAAGCCCTAGTGGCGATTCCTCTGAAATAGCCAAGTTAAACTTGGCTGTTTCTATCAGATGGTCTCAAGGAGATTGGCACAGTGTGGCGTTTTGCTGCGCATGTGCACTAGCCTCCCTGTGCTCTTCTGTGAGAAAGCATTGGATTGGATGAGATCATCAGTCTTAATGATCTCAGCCATGGAGGTGGGACTGCAGCATGGAGACCGGCGCTATGTGGGAGAAAAGTAGCAGGGAAGCAGTAAAAGTTTTTTTGGATGTGTGGGTTAGACTATTATTAACCACATGTAGCTCCATCAGTTCCCAGGAACACTTTAATGAACATGATTTATTCCTTTGCTTGGGATTTGTATAAAAAATAAATAAAAAAAAAACTATTTCATTGTAGTGTGAAATGCTTTATTTAGACCAACCATTTCTAGAAATGTCAGTGTATTTTACATGTCACAAAAATTAAGAATTGTACGCTTAGGAAATTGTATACATATTTCAAAGTGTTTTTTTTAATATAAACATTTTATGTCAGATGTAAGTGATCGTCATTATTTTCAAACTTCAGGCCAGTGCAGCACAAAGCCACTGTAAGGGGATCAAGAAAACAAAAAAAAAAGTAAATAAGTGAATTATTGGACAACAACACAAACATATACAGTATCATTGTGGAGAATTAGTTAACTTTTTAATCCTTAGGAGTCGAGTTACTAAATATAGAATTTACTGTAGTAAATGTGGCTTCTCTTCTTTGACTATCAACAAAATTGAAACTACACTTAAGCACATAGGTCCCAGATAATTTCAATCGGACCTCACTGCTGCTCTTAGATTTATTTAAAAATAGCTGAAATGAATTGCAACTGTGCACCAGCCAATTTTCCCCTGTTGTAAGTGAGAAAAGAAACTAAACATTGCAAACATACGAACACAGTTGGGGTATCATTATAGGCTTTAATTATTGGTGCAATTCATATGACTTTGATATGATTTACCAAAGAAACAAAAATCGAAATGCGTTGGGCTTGACAAGTGCTTGCCAGAGTTTTATGTAATAAGCTGTATTTGCACTTTGTAATGTTAGTGTATTTGTATAAAAATAGGAGCCTATTTTTATCATTAAAATTTTGCAATAAATATTGACACAGTTTTACATTATTTAAACATTTACCTCCCTTATTATACAAGCGGAGCAAAGCCGTGTATACAATCAACATTGTACCTTTTATCTAGAGAACTGCAGTACGAGTGTGAAATTCTTTATTCTATTGTATTTTATATCTTATTTTGAAATTATACAATGGATTGTCTGATGTAAACTGGTAACTGAATTTCAGCTCAATGGGTGTACAAATTTAAAACAGCTGTTATTCAGCTCTTTATTACCAAGACATTTGATTAACAAAAATGTAAAAAAAACAATAAAGCCACAGACATGATCCTGCATTTTTTCTCCTAATTTATATTTAGGTAGAAAGTTAGCCTATATTCAATTCATTTCCAGTGATGTTATCTCATCCCACTTATTGAGGAGAACACGTAATAGGTATTAAACGATCACCGTAGCCCCATAACAACATTGCATTGTTGTAATGTTGGTATGGTGCTTAGAGAGTACCCTGCACCAATTGTCATTGATCAGACTGACTTAGAACTGCAGCTATTAGTGTGTGTGTGTGTGTGTGTATATGTATGTATGTATGTATTTATGTATAGTTGCAAGAAAAAGTATGTGAACCCTTTGGAATGATATGGATTTCTGCACAAATTGGTCATAAAATGTGATCTGATCATCACATACTTTTTCCACCTGCACTGTGAATGTTTACATGGTGTGTTCAATAAAAACATGGCAACATTTCATTCTTTGTGTGTTGTTAGTTTAAGCAGACTGTGATTGTCTATTGTTGTGACTTAGATGATGATCAGATCACATTTTATGACCAATTTGTGCAGAAATCCATATCATTCCAAAGGGTTCACATACTTTTTCTTGCAACTGTGTATGTATATATATATATATATATCACTCTCTCCATCTGAGAGCCATGAAGTTAGCAGTATGGACCATAACTGAATTACCGTATATACTAGAGTATAAGCCGATCCGAATATTTCTAAATAAAATTAGATCCTAAAAAAATTATATTAATTGAATATTTATTTACAGTGTGTGTGTGTGTGTGTGTGATGCAGTGTGTGTTTGTGTATGTGTTGCAGAGCCTTGGTGGGGGGTGGGCATTTTTATTATTATTTATTTTTAATTATTATTTTAATTATTTTTTTTGGGGGGGGGGTTTAGTCCCCCCTCCCTGCTTGATACATGGCAGGGAGGGGGGCTCTCATTCCCTGGTGGTCCAGTGGCATTGGCAGTTCAGTGGAGGGAGGCTGGCAGAGAGCGCTTACCTCTCCTGAAGCTCCTGTCAGCTCCCTCCTCCTCCGGTCCGGTCAGCTCCCTCTGCAAGTCACAGTGTAAGTCTCGCGGCCGCGCTATGACCCCTGCGGCTCTCGCGAGACTTACACTGGGAGCTGACAGAGGTGCTGACCGGACCGGCGCGGAGGAGGAAAGAGCTGACAGTAGCTGCAGGAGAGGTAAGTAACAGCTCCCTGCCAGCCCCCCTCCTACACAGGGCCGGACTGGGAACTAAAATGAGCCCTGGAAAAAAATTCTATACCAGCCCAATAATGCGTCGCGCCAGCATAGTGTGCTGATATAGAGGGTGAAAAAATAACTTGAAATTGAAAACTCTTACTCCAACGAAGGAACGCATATAGGGCTTCAAAATAATCAAAAGAGCGCCTTTATTTTAAGCAGACGTACATTTGCATGTAATCAATGTTTCAGTACAACTACTTTGGCCTGTTAAGGACATTTTAGTAATGGTACTGAAATGCTGAATGTCTGCAGTTGTACAACTAAAAAAAAATGAAGTGATCTTGTTTATTTTGAAGTTCTATGGGTGCGCTCTTCACTTTGAATATGTTATTGTGCATGAGTATGCAACTAGCAACAAGACGGGGCCAATGCGTGCTCATTACACACACACACACACATATATTAATGACATTTATGTGTGTATTATGCATATATAAATGTATATTACTATATGTGTAACTATTATAGGCATAATTATATGTTACTAATACACACATCAATATACATGCATATATATATGTGTGTGTATTACTGTCAGGATCACATCAATTTACGTCTATTACCTTTACCTCATTGAGTGTATCTTGTCTCCAATTGTCTCCTTTTTTTTCTCTTACAGCAACCCTTGTGCATCTTTTACTTCATCCCAGTCCTTGGGTGTTTCTTTTTACTGTTCTCCAGCCTCTCTATTTCTCTTTCCCCCAGCCCCTTTTGTGTTGTTCTTAGCCCCAGCCACTTTGTCTCTTTCTCCCCTTCCAAATCTCACGTGTGTGTCTCTTTCTAACTCCAGACTCTGTGTGCCTCTTTCTCGTCTCCCAGCCACTCTCTGTCTCTTTTTCCCCAGCCCAGCGTTGCCTCCCACAAATCTTGTGTCACTTTGTTCCCCTTCCCTACTGTATGTCTCTTTGTCCCCCCCAACAAACCTTCTCTGTGTCTCTGTTCCCTATCTCCTCCCTGTGTCTCTCTTCCCCATCTCATCCCTGTGTCTCTCTCTTACCCCTCTGTCTCTTTGTACCCCCATCCCCTGTGTCTCTCTATTACCCCATCTGTCTCTGTGTCCCCCTTATCCTGTGTCTCTCTATTACCTCTCTCTTTGTCCCCCCAACCCCTATGTCTCTCTATTACCCCTCTGTCTCTTTGTCCCCCCTTCCCTGGTGTCTCTCTATTATCCCTCTCTTTGTCCCCCCTTGCCCTATGTCTCTCTATTACCCCTCAGTCTCTTTGTCCTCCCCCCCAACCTGGTGTCTTTCTATTACCCCTCAGTCTCTGTGTCCCCCCCTTCCCCTGTGTTTATATTACCCCTCTATTTGCCCCCCCTTCCCCTCTATTTGTCTCCCCCCTTCCCCTCTATTTGTCCTCCGTTTCCCCTCTATTTGTCCCCCCCCTTCCCCTCTATTTGTCTCCCCTTCCCCTCTATTTGTCTCCCCCTTCCCCTCTATTTGTCTCCCCCTTCCCCTCTATTTGTCTCCCCCTTCCCCTCTATTTGTCTCCCCCTTCCCCTCTATTTGTCTCCCCCTTCCCCTCTATTTGTCTCCCCCCCTTCCCCTCTATTTGTCTCCCCCCCTTCCCCTCTATTTGTCTCCCCCCTTCCCCTCTATTTGCCTCCCCCCTTCCCCTTCTGTGTCCCTTCTGACCTTGTTACAGGAGGACTGAGGGAGGGGGCGGAGCTAACTACCATGTTCCCTCGCGGTTCACATAATTCCCAGCATGGACACATCATAGAGTAGTGATTATTCTATGATGTGTAGATGCTGGAAATTATGGGAACCGCGAGGGAGCATGGTAGTTAGCTCCGCCTCCTCCCTCAGTCCTCCTGTGCTGACCGCTATGCTGCTGTCAGTATCAGTGAGTGTGCTGCTGGATCGCTTAGGCGGCCGCCCGGCACACTCACTGATACTGACAGCTGTCAGCACAGGAGATGGGGCCGCCGGCCGCAAGGTGAGTAATCACCTCATAGTGTGCCGACGGACCGGCCACGCGGCTGCACTGACATGCGGCCGCCGGCCGCGATATTATTAAAATATGTGGAGCAGGGCTCCCTCTCTCTTTCCAGCCCCCTAGGTGCCGCGGCCCACCGGGAAATTTCCCGGTATCCCGGTGGGCCAGTCCGGCCCTGCTCCTACACAGCCCCCTGTCTGTATTATGGCAATGTAAATTGCCATAATACAGACATTGACTCGAGTATAAGTCGAGTTGGGTTTTTTCAGCACAAAAAATGTGCTGAAAAAATCGACTTATACTCGAGTATATATGGTAGGTAGGTTCGATGAACTGTGGTATGACAGCTGTGGTATGACTGCTATCACTTTAAACTGTAGCTCTACTTATCCTATATTATGAGTGCAGCCACGGCTGGGTGATAAACTACTTATCCTATAAATCACTGGACAGGGGATTGTAGAATAAGACCAGAACGAATAGGTCTAGATTCATGTAGTCTCGTCCTGGTGACTGTTTAGTAGCTTTAGGGACTTTAACATTTATTTTATATTTATTTATTTTGGCATCTAATTTATCTACATAATGCAATTTTACAATGCAGTTTCGTAAAGGTGTGTTTCTTTATGTGTTTATGGATATATTGACTGATGGACTCTTTCCATGTTTGACTTTTTGGACAGGGCTAGAAGACCTAAAATACCTTCATATACCCAAGTAACTGCTCAACGCCCTCCCTACTCATTTATCCCTCGGTGTTGCTTCTCTAAACACTGTAACTGTGAACCTTGCAGGCTCCTGTACAGTGTATGTGGGGAGGACATAACATCATGACCTAGGCAGGTGTGGAGGCACTCTTGGTGGCAGGAGGATTAGCAGGGGGGGGGGGGGGGGGAGAGAACTGTTGAAAACTGTTTCTTTGTTTTGTTTTTACTTTTGGATTTGTAAAATGAAATGTACGGTTGGAAGTGAAGGAGATAATGGAGAGAAAGGATTATTTACCTCTGTTAAAGAAAGACTGATGGATCCACTCTTATTTTATTCTAGTAGATCAAACATTTCTGTAACAATAAATAATATATAAAAAAAAATAACATTGTATATCAATAAAAATTAGACTTAAATGTCATTTTGTCATTACCCATTACAGCAGCTAGCATTATTAAAGTGAGCCTAGAACCTACAGTTTCAGGAAAACTATAAATGCCATCTCTAGGTTGTGCTTGTGAAATCATCATTACATTTCTAGTCAACATCACAAGCATATCTAAAGTAAACTACCATACCTGCTTGCAATCAGTATGACAAATGTAGAATCCGCAGTGTTTTGTATGTAGCCATTAAGCTCTGAGCATTGTGAGTGTACACTAACAGGCCTACCACGTTCGTCAGTTTCAGCATACCTCAACCAACTTGCTACGACTGGTATAACTCAATCCTTGTTGTATGCTTCGGCCTTTTGATCCCAACCATAAATATTAAGGCAGAATGCCTGTAGTTGTTGGAGGGTTTATTATCGGCCTATATATACTCCCTCCTCTAAGCTCCGTCCTGAAGTCCGCCCAAGTTTGGAACCCACCCACCTCTCCCTTATTATACTCATTCAATAGGTGGGTCCTCTTATTCCGGCTAATCCTATTCGTCGGTTTCCGCACACCTCAACCAACTTGCTACAACTGGTATAACTCAATCCTCATTGTATGCCTCGGCCTTTTAAAACAGATCACACACATATATATATATATATATATATATATATATAGATGTATTAAGCTTTAACTACATACTTTTAATCACTGAGTACTCCATACCTCCCAAAATTCTTAGATATGACGGTATATTCCTGATTTAGGTACCTTTACTGCTACTCTGGGTTGGTAAATATGGTTGTAGATTTGCAAGGCTACTAACATGTGTTCTACTCATTATTCAGTGAACATCCACTATATTCTGCACATTTGCAGTTCTGGTTGACACGGGTGCCTTTCCTCTCTGAAACAGTGACATGTCTGGTATCAGTCATTACAACTATGGAATAGTTTACAACTACAGATATTTACAACAGACCTTGAATCCCTTGATCTGCCTGTTAAGTTGTGTTTCTGTAAAGTCTCTCACAAAATATACAAGTAATAGGAAGTAATTAGAATATGTCACTTACTGAACAAGGTCTCCAGACGTATCATGCAGGCGATGAAGTCATCAAAGTTAATTGATAAACCATTGGAGATATATCTATGGACAACAACTTCTTGAATGTCATAATTCAGATTAAAACCTGAAGAGAGAACATAAAACATTTAAAGTCAAATTGAATTGTGTCCGTTGTAAAAAAAATATCTTTTTGGGAAAGTAAAACGAGGGAGAAGGTTGGTAAGTTTGATGTAGAGAAGCTCCAAGTCCAAATGCATCACTGAATACAGTTGTATGACGAGTTGGGACATCCTGACAATATATCCAGTTTAAATAATCTAATTTACCTGCTCTTTCCAAAGAATTTCTCATTTCATAGGCATCCATGGTTCCTGAGTGGTTGGTGTCCATTTCTTTAAAGATTTCCTAGTGTATAAAATGTTAACATACTTACAATGGGGGAAATATCACTGTTAAACTTTACACAGCAAATACAAATTTTCAAATCTTTGTTTTAAGCTTATTCTGGTATAACTAATTAAAATTCTTCTAGGAGAAAGACGTTGTGATTTGCCATTTATAATATTATAACGTAATATTTCGTATACATTTATTTCCTGAAGTGGTTAAAAAAATAAATAAATCAAAGGCCCCATTGAAGCCATTTAGGTCATATAATGGAACCAGACAGGGGTGCCCTCTTTCCCCCTCTTCGTGCTGGCAATGGAGCCCGTGCTACATGCTATACGTCGGCACCCGAATATTAGAGGAGTTAGCGTAGGCGATGAAGAGTTCACAGTCTCGGCCTATGCAGGCAACATCCTCCTGACCATTACAAACCCGATCAAATCGATGTCAGCACTACAGGATGTAATAAAAGAATACGGGGAACTGTCAGGATACAAAGCAAATATCCAGAAGTCCAGCGCTATGCCAATTGGCTTAACGGCGGCCGATGCGGCCCTGATAAGGGAAACCTATCAAATTCAGATGGTAACAGACTCCATAAAATACTTAGGCATCCATTTAACAGCAGACCCGGGACACTTATACTCTGACAATTACGACCCCATGCTAAGGGCCCTGATAGGAGATTTAGAAAAGTGGATGGACAAACCGATCTCTTGGATAGGGCGAATCAACTCTGTAAAAATGAACATCCTCCCCTGCATTCTACTTTTCTTTCAGGCATTACCTATCCGCGTTACAAAAACACAACTGGTATCGCTACAAAGAGCGATAGGGGATTTTATCTGGCAGAATAAGAGAGACAGAACAGCCAGACAAGTCCTGTATAGACGTAAGGACAGAGGGGGTTTAGGACTACCGAACCTATACTACTACTACCTTGCGGCCCAACTGACTCAGGTGGCCATGTGGCACTCCCCGCCGGGGGAACGGAGGAGGGTGGAAATCAAATCCAAATCCATGACTTTGCTAGAAGACTCCATATTAGAACAGCAGCCCAAGGAAAGCTATCTATATACGAGAGATTATGTCTGGACGGAGCTGCCCCGAAGAGTATGATCACGCTTCTATATGCCCATCTTAGCACTGAAAATAAAGAATGGGGTAGATTGACATATACCGATCAATGGGAGGCGGACCTAGGGGAGGAACTGGAAGGAATTGAGTGGCAAGAGATATGGGAAGCAAACAAAAACACTTCCATATGTGTCACAATACAAGAGCAGGCATGGAAAACCATGCTCAGATGGTAAACTACTCCCGTAAAATTACATAAAATGCATAAAATAGACACAGATGATTGCTGGAGGGGCTGCGGATTGAGAGGTACGTACATTCATATTTGGTGGGAGTGCCCGAAGATACACAGCTTTTGGAAGTCAGTAGAGAACTTGTTTAAACAGACGTTCAACAGACCCTTGGTTATGGACCCATGGATATACCTGTTAAACAGATCAATCGAGGGATAGACAAAAAAGAGCAGAAACTGGTACACAAGATAACTCTAAGTGTGCGCAGAGCAATAGCAATGGCATGGCTTTCACCTGGGGGTCCAGAATTTCGAGGGGTGATATCCAGGATCAGAGAATGCAGAATCATGGACGACCTGACGGCAAGGGTAAAGGGGACGACAGTGCCATTCAAGAGAATTTGGGAACCATGGGACAATAGTAAACTGGGCTCAAGTGGAGACTGACAGGGATCGGAAAGGGATGAAGTTGGGGACCAGCAACAAAAGAACCTTCATGGCGAACTAGATTCAGAAGGCCCCGCTCCTCCCCCGCCCCCCCTCTCTCATCTTTTATTTTACTTCCCCTCTCTACCCTCCCTATCTCTCTAACATTACTCCTTTTCTCTTCTCTTACTTCTTCTCATTTCATATCTCCTAATACCCCCTTTTTATTCCCCCCCCCTCCCTTGGTTTACAGGGGTTTGTTTTCTTTTTTCATTTTTCTCACCCAGGCATGATTAAACCGTCGGAGAAATGAGGATGCCTAAAGACGAATCTGGCCTGTGAAAAGCCAGGGCTCCTTCTTTAACTAGATTCCCTGGAATAAAAATTAAAAACCTCGGTAGGAGGCAAGTCACAATGGGTTTAAAAAAGAGGCTTGGGGGCGGGGCCTGACAGCTAAGATGGCTAGACGCACAATCTAAGAGCTCCAGCGACCATGGATGAAAATATGAGGCTACCGATCGACAAAATAGTATTTATGGCCACCGGCGACCGGGATCAGTTACGGGACAGCAGTGGGACCATAACGATACCACCCCGGCACCAATACAATAAGGACAAGCCTCACACGACCATGCGGCCTAAACGGGAGGAAAGCCTGCAGCCTGTGGACGACGACCGATCTCCTGGCCTGGAGCTCACTCAAAAACGGGAACCAGCCCTGCTACCCCCCCCTATGGACCGGCGGGGGACATCCCGGTCCTCGCTGGGGGCGACTAACCCCACAATCACACCCGCACAAGCGACTCAGTTGTCAAATAGACGAAAACTACAGGACCCACCTAAGATGGCGTCGCGGAGGCGGCCCAAGGCCAAACACCCACGCATCACACCACCCACGCACACAGGGGACTTTCTGAGATTGATATGCTCCTACCTATGGGCAACGCTCAAAGCCAGAAGGCAGCCCCATCGGATGGCAATGAGGGAGATGGTGGCGTGGATCCGCCCGGCCAAGCGACGCACCCTGCAATGGTACCCCCCACGCAAACACAGAGCGACCTCCAAAACAAAGCGGCGCCAAAGCTCACAAAGACGGCGGGAATCAGAGCCGGATCAATCGACTGCCTCAATCCATCGTCTCGTGTCACGAGACAAGCTCGGATCTACACCTCACCCAGTGGTCCCAGAAACCGAGGACTGGCACAGTACAAGCCTGCACGCTACCGTCCGCAAAGCCCACGGCAACGCTAACCAAGATGCAGCGAGACAACACCCAGGGAGACAAAACCAGCGGAGAGCTCCCTCACGACCCACTGGGGAAAAGCGTGAACCCCCACGTGTGCTCAGGACCCAGAAGAACTGCCTGACAGAGCGCCAGCGTTTCCCGGTATCAGGGGTCGGCTGAACTTTAACTGGACTTACCCGTTCGTACCAGAGTCCTGGAAACGGTTATGTACTTTCTCCTATGGTTTACCCTGATTTATTGCCTGCCCCGAAGCCCTTGCTAGTACCAGTTCTGTGTTTTTGCCGTCGACACAACATGTTACCCGCAGTACAATTATATGCCACGTTATGTTATCTCTGTTTAACGTATCACTGCTTGTGACACATAAGTTAAGCGATCTCACTGGGTGTCATTTATTGCATTTATCGCATGTGTAATCCAGCAGGTTACTCAATGTTAAATAATATTTAGGCAGTCTTATTTCTAGCGATGCT
This sequence comes from Pelobates fuscus, assembly GCF_036172605.1. NCBI lineage: Eukaryota > Metazoa > Chordata > Amphibia > Anura > Pelobatidae > Pelobates > Pelobates fuscus. The sequence goes on along the minus strand of NC_086318.1, from coordinate 385,502,504 downwards.
TAAATCTATGTTGCCTTATTTACACAAACAACACACCAGTATACCTTCCACACTGACACTGTGCAGAGGTGTACTGACAGCGTTCTTGCCAGGTCTGACAACATGCTGGCTATAGTACACTACATTCTACGCTGAAAGCACAACCAGGCCTATTTTTTATTCGTAAGCAGCCTATGTCACCAGTTGTATATATTTGAAATCCATGCTCATGATAAACCTCTCAGGTGACTAGGCACACATTGTTATCGTTAAACCATTTAGTTCGGCACATGTTCTCAGGCACGTTTCAAATGTATCGGCAAAACATACAATCTATATATCAGCCACTCTTTTCTAAAGAAACTTCACGAAAGCCAATACAAATATTTTACTAGCTACGAGCCCACCACCGTTTATAACCAGTCTTATTTCATTTAAAATGTTCGTAATAATGTACGTAGCCTCACCCTAGCAAAGCACCTGCTCATACTCAACGTTATTCATATACGTTACTCTTTCTTTGTTATACCTAGAAAGCCTTTACAGGCATGACTCCTTAATTTTTTACCATTACCTACCTTATGTACTACTTATTGTTCAGCATACTTCTTGGATTAGATAGAACTGTTAAAACTTAAATGTAAAAAAAAAAAAAAAAAATGTGCATGTACTGCTGCCACTGTTTTTCCGTGTACTCAAAGTGTGCGCTGTTGTGGCGCTTGACCTAACAATGTACCTACCTGCACAACAAAAATAAAGAATTAAAAAATAAAATAAAAAAAAGAGGCTTGTATTGTAAGCTCATATTGCATACTGTATTTCCAAGACTATTCTCTCAAGTACTGGCTTCTGCGCAAGCCCAAAAGTTAAAGTATAATTGCTGTACCTATCGAATGAAAAAATAAAGAATTTAAAAAAAATAAAAAATCAAAGAAGACTAGGGAGTAAACTGTGGAATTGGGGGTAGAACACATACAGGTTTTGCAAAATAAACGTAAGCTTGTAACATAAAATAACTCAAAAAGGATTGAGATACCAACAAGGGAATGGTTAATAGACAGCTGAGACTGCAGCAAAAAAAAAAAAGAACAATGGAAGCATTACCATTTATAAGCATTATTCACGATGTGTGCAATGGACTTTCCAAGTGTACCAAATAGACCTCAATTATTGCATGAAATTCTCCCTTACCGCAGTTTAATCACTATCTGTACTCATGACTCCAAGACAACTGAAAAGACTGAGCCCCATTTGTCTTGGGCCTACCTCTGTAAGGGTCACATTGGATAATCTTCTGCTTAGTGCTTACCAACACCATACAATAAAAGTCAATGCACATAGAGCTTAGAGCTTCCATGAGCTGTGCAAGAATGGGCCTTAATGGAAACAGGAAGGAAAACAGGGCAAAGCAAGTTACAGACCAGTGACCACAAAAAAAGGGGAAGGTAACACACAGAACAGAAAACCACAAATGGGAAGGTAGATCAGGAGTCTCATGGTGGACAGTCCACGTGATTAGGGATAACAGTGGTGAACTATTGACTGGACATGGGACAGTTGCAAATCTATAATAAAAAGTCACCTTTATCTTCAAAAATGTAATGAGCTAAATTAAAAATACAGATTAGGATCCCAAAAATTAATACTGATGTTTCTAAATTATTAATACTGGGGCAGCTTACTGCAGTAAGAAATTATGATAATTACCATGTACTTCTCCAACTTCCTCAGTAGAATGTTGAACTCTTTGGTTCCTATGGCCCCAGATCTGTCAATCTTTATATGGTTTTGTTGAGGTTAATTCAAAAAAGAAAGATAATAACTACATATAATTTGCACATGTAACAAACATGTAACTGTGCCAGAACTTGCTGATATCAAGACTTTCATTACTGAGCGTGGTCCCACATGTTTTCAGTTTCAATGGTGGTGTATTAAACATAACGCCTTCTGGGCATTTTTATATACGTACTCATATAACTGTCTAAGGGCCCTTTTTGTTTCTTACCGGTATATTCACTGCAGCCCATGTTCACTAACGTGGTAATTTACTAACGCTAAAATTGACAGGAATCCAAAGTGAATTTAAAGCAAATCTCGACCTAAAGCCAAAATAGCCACAGTGGAAAAATGATCCAAGTCTGATTTTGTTTTCGGCTTAAATTTTAAATTCACTTTATGTTCTCAACAATTCTCTGTTTAAGTTGTCCCAGGCCACTACTAAAATGAACCAATGACCAATTAAAACAGCTTGTTAAGACTTTAGATAAACATGGACAATTAAACAACAGAACCAGCTATCAATTCTCACTTAGGATGCCAGATAGAGGGTGGAAAATCCCTCTTGGCAGCGAAGACTTTGGGTTTGTTGAGGAAATCTTGCAGTGTTGATAAGGTGAAAGTTGAATAACTTGCGCAACATGTGCATCTGTTTTTATGTTGGACTGCTCTAAATGGTGAGTTTTAAAATCAATCTAGTCCCTGTGTATCCACGAATATCTAGCTAACCATATGTTCCAAGACATCTTGCAAGGAAAAGGATACATCAAACAGGTTGATTATTTCTCTGCATGTAGCCAGACTGAATCCATCAGATTTGATATAGGCTCCTGTAAAGAAAAATATGAAAAATGTTTAAATTGTTACACGTCGAGCTTACTTGGTTTTATACATAAATCTTAGCTAAAACAATTAACATCATGTATGTGCAGTGCCGGTCACAGAAATCACTCCTTCTAAAATATTTACAAAGTGTGTTTGTGAACTTGGTAGTTTTAGGCCTGTTAGGTGGTCTGCCCCAGTGGTAGTCAAGATGTGGTGCAAATTGCACTCAGTTTTCTCTCCTGGCACTCTTTGTAGTGCAGCTCAGTGGGACTGCGACAATGGATGTCCATTTTCCTCTGCCTGGTCTCTCATTGCAGCTCCAAGTAGCGTACAGAGTGAGTGGAGGGACAGGGATATGAATAAAATGACACATTCTGCCTCTCTGCCAAGTCACTGTGCATGTCACTCTGATCCCTAATGACATCCTGGGTACATTCTACTCAGCTACACTGCAGTAATGATAGGTGTGGATATGAAATGTCACTGAAGGGGTGTGGGGCTGGCAAGACACACTTGAAGGTGGTTTGGATTGATGAGAAACACAAGGGGTTAGGGGAGCTGGAGAGACACATGAGGGAGGCCAGGCAAGACACAATGTAACCCTTTTAAATTTGGTGGGGTGCTCCGGGTGCCTTATACGCGAGGTACACCTCTGGTTCTTGGTATGGACTTATGCAGCTCTACATTAAAATAGCAAATTTAATGAGTAGTTCTTTAACGCTAGATATTTTAATTTTTTAAACTAAAGACTTTTCTTATACACATTGTATCAGAGTGAGACAAGTTGCCCCAATGCCTGCTGTTCATACAATGGCTCCCCCCATCATTAAATAGACAGGTGAGTTTTAATTTAAAGCAGTGATGATTATTTCATCAACAGAACATGGATGACATTTCATGATGCAATGTCTTCCGCCAGGCTCTACCACTTGCTCTGTGCCACCTTTCTGGCAATTAGATCAGGCAATCACTGACACCCGAATGAATACATGCAGGAAGACTTGTTCCTTCACTATGAAATAGTGTTGTTGCATTCACACAGAATCTGTGACTTTTAAACATGGATGGAGCCAAGCTTGTGCTGGCATTCATATAACTACTGGAGCACAGCAATAGTGTAAATCTGTGCATGACTTGCCGACTGACCTCTACGACCCTTGAAACTCTTCTGGGATGTCAGTCTGACTCATACACATTCTGGATTCTCATTGCCTTTTCCAACTGGTCCATGACCTTTGCCACTTTCTATATTCTTAGAAAAGACCTTACATCTGTTAAGTGCTGCTCTGCTCCAAGCTTTCTTTGTCAGGTATTTTATTAAAGAACTTTATAAAATCTTTTTTTAATCTATGACTCGGGTTTCAGGTTTTGCTTCAGGGGTCTAAATATCTCAGTTAATTCAAAAACGTTTAATATTGATTATATATTTTATGAACAGAATGTCTTCATAAAAAGGTCAATAAAATAACCAAACAAAACTCACAAACACGTGATTGATCATCAAGTATATTTCTTGTATATTACATGGTAAACTAATATATTAAATTATATGTGCAATGTAGAGGGAGAATTTTAAGGAACACTGCATAGAAAAAAATAACAATTTAGTAGAAACAAAAACCCATGCATTTAATATTTTTGTATATTGGTGGGTCAAAAGAACAAAAGCTATATAATTCAAACAAAATAACACTATACGGACAGGCAATTTAAAGGGACACTATAGTCAACAAAACAACTTTAGCCTAATGAAGCAGTTTTGGTATATAGATAATGCCCCTGCAGTTTCACTGCTCACTTCTCTGCCATTTAAGAGTTAAATTTACTTTGTTTATGCAGTCCAAGTTACACCCCCCTGCAAGTAACTGCACATGCTTCCTAAACACTTCCTGTAAAGTGAGATCTAATGGTTACATTTCCTTTATTGTACAGTCGGTTTAATTTAGAATGCATTTATCTCCTGCTCTCTTAATAGCTTGTGTGATTAAAGTTCAATGTACAGAGCAGGAATCAAAAACTTCTAAAGTAAACATCTGATTTAAAATTAAACCATTATTTTCATGGTTGTGGCTAGGGCTGCTTAAACAGAAACAAAAGTGATTTAAGTCATAAAAGGCAATGAGATTTCAGAGACATGTTCTATACACAAAAACAGCATCACTACCTAAAGATGTTTTTGTGACTATAGTGTCCCTTTAACCATCAAGCGCTTCAGAAAGCTGAAATTCTTGACGTGTTGCTTTCATGATATGTGTTCACTAGATCAGTAGTATTAATCACAGTGGACTAGATTAATTCACAAAAGGGTTTTTCTCTCCAACTACAGTAAGCCAACTTACGTTTTGATAGCATCTCATCCAGGGCAGTCTTTAATTCCTCTCCATTCAACTCATTTTTCTGCAGGTACATAAAACAAAATGATTGGATGGAAAAATGCATACTATGTTATGTGTCAATTTCTTTTCTTACCCCTTTTATGTTTTCCTCACCCCTTCCCCCCATTTCCTTATTCTTTTAAGGGCCCGGCCCGGCAGCCCAGCAGCCCCACTGGACCCCAGGGAAATCTGGAATTTTCTCAGCACTCCCAAAGGTAGGGAGGCTGGGGGATTACATTTAAAAAAAAAAAAAAAAATGTGAGTGTGTATGTGTGTTAGTGTGTGTTAGTTTTTGTGTGTTTGTGTGTGTGTGTCTGTTACTGAATGTGTTAGTTGTGTTTTAGTTTGTGTGTGTCTGTTATTGAGTGTGTGTCTGCTAGTGAGTGTCAGTGAGCGTGTTAGTTTTTGTATGTGTGTGTGAGTTACCGTGTGTGTTGTGTGTTAGCTTGTGTGTGTCTGTTATTGAGTGTGTGTCTGCTAGTGAGTGTCAGTGTGTGTGTGTTAGTTTGGGTGTCAGTGAGTGTGTTTGTGTGTCTGTGAGTGTGTTACTGTGTGTGTCTGTTACTGAGTGTGTTAGTTTGTGTGTGTCAAACTGTTTCATGTCTGTTAGCGAGTGTGTGTTTGTCAGTGAGAGTGTATATTTTGTAAGTGAGTGTGTATGTATGTCTGTCACTGAGTGTGTGTCTGTCAGTAAATGTGTGTATATGTTAGCTAGTGTGTATGCGTCTGTTCGTAAGAGTATGTGTGTGGTTAAAAAACCCTTCAGCATTTACCTTTCTCCAGCGCCGGGCTCCTTGGCACTGGGGATCTCTCCGCCCCGATCCGCCTCTCAGCTCCGAATGTGCATGCGCGCGCATTCAAATCGCCCATAGGAAAGCATTACTCAATGCTTTCCTATGGACGTCCAGCGTCTTCTCACTGTGATTTTCACAGTGAGAATCGCGTAAGCACCTCTAGCGGCTAACAGTGAGACAGTTACTAGAGGCTGGATTTTAACCCTCAGTGAAACATTGCAGTTTCTCTGAAACTGCTATGTTTTCAGCTGCAGGGTTAAAACTAGAAGGACCTGGCACCCAGACCACTTCACTGAGCTGACGTGATCTGAGTCCCTATAGTGGTCCTTTAAGTGTTTGGGTATCTGCATGCACTGGCATACATACTGCGGTGCCCACCGCCATGTGTTGCGGCCCCGGCCCATGCAGAGTAGGCGTGGGGGGTGGGGGGGTGGGCATGGATCAATTTTCCCCCCGGGGCCCCATGGATTGTGTGTACACCACTGCACGATGCATAAGCCTATTTTTACACGGAAGTCAGTCTGTGATTCCAAAGTATGCAGTGAATGCAAAAACTGACCCGGCCTCATTCTTCACAAAAATGTTTGTAGTTCTACAATAGCTATGCTATAAGGGTTATTCACAAAAGGGTTTATTAAGAGTACATTTTTAAGTAGCTGAACTGGATGCGGAGCTGAGTTGGAGATTTTTTTCCAATTCAGCTATTTTGATCTTAAATTTAAAATTCACTTTGAATTCTAACTTTACTAAATATCCCTTTAAATGGCTTAGTTCTGCAATGGGTCACATGCCTAGCATATGTCTCTGTATACCACTCGACTGCACTACAATGTAGCTCTCTGATTGGCTGTCTCTTCCCACTGTGGCTTCAATACAAGTGAGGATCACTTCTTACACTGAATAACATTGCAATACATCTATTATCATACCTCTGTGTTAAGCTCCTCAATACCAGCTTCAGTATTTACGTCTGCAGCCCCGTTGGGCACGCCCAGCTAAATGTAAAAGACCAGGCAATAAGAATTAAAAGAAGAGGATACATATGTGTTTTTTCCTTCTGTTACATTCTTATTTTATTATTTGACACACATATATTCAGATTAATATTACACATGGAAGAATAAAGCTAGATTTACAACACAATGTTTTATTAAAATTTTTATAGAAAGCAAATGTTCTTACCTCATTTATAACAGGGTTAATTCCAACACAGATGTCCCCACTAAAATAAAACAAAAGTGTATATTTTATATTTATAGCTGCTGGATAAATCAAATTACATAGCTGAGTTAAATGAGCATTGATCTGGATAGAAACAGCTTTGATAGACACCCTCAACATGTCCCATAATTCTGTGGGCAAACACATGATTCAACAAACTCACACAATAACCCACTTATGAAATCTATTTTGATGCCTTAAATCAATTTTAAATTATTTAAGAGAAAGAATTTGAGCAAACGCATGTGATGAGTTACCATAGAAACTTGTGTAAGTTAATTTGCCAAAACTCTTGCAGGAATATGGGAAATTATGACCAGAACAGTAGATATTTATAATTTTATTTTCCAAATGTTGGTTCCCCACTACTTCATCAGTAGTGCAAAAAGCAATATCACATACCCTTTGGCTAGCTATTTGCAATATTGTATATGCTTAAGTTTGGTATTTGAAAAAAATCAAATGCAATATAATTTGAAGGGTCAAGCACACAGTAATCTTTAAAGGACCACTATAGGCACCCAGACCACTTCAGCTTAATGAAGTGGTCTGGGTGCCAGGTCCATCTAGGATTAACCCTTTCTGCTGTAAACATAGCAATTTCAGAGAAACTGCTATGTTTACTTTAGGGTTAATCTAGCTTCTAGTGGCTGTCTCATTGACAGCCGCTAGAGGCGCTTCCGCGCTTCTCACTGTGATTTTCACAGTGAGAAGACGCCAGCGTCCATAGGAAAGCATTCAGATTGCTTTCCTATGAGACTGGCTGAATGCGCGCGCATTCAGCCGATGATGTGAGAAGAGGGAGGAGAGTCCCAGCGCTTAACCCCTTCCCCCCCTTCAGCGCTACGTGAGTGGGACCCTGAGGGTGGGGGCACCCTCAGGGCACTAGTGCCAGGAAAACGAGTATGTTTGTTTTTCTGGCACTATAGTGGTCCTTTAATAAATAGGACCATGTCTTTGAATGTTACACTTACAAAGCTCCAGTCTTTTTCTCTGTGAAAACACGAAGGCAGATATCTGCTTCTTGATAGGGTTCAAAGGTGTGTGGAACAATTACGTAAACTCCAACTGGTAACTTGAAACGGCAGGAGATCTCACGGTGGTCTTTATAGCTTATTTCACGAGCCACATCCTTATATTTCTTGAAGAAATCTTTGCCCAATTGGATCTGATTCGATTTCTGGAGCTGGAGTTGGGAAACAAATATTTTTTCACAATACTTAATTAAATTAGTAACCAAACCTCCAATGTTTTTGTTGCAAGAAAACAAACAAACAAAAAAACAGACCTTTTTTTATAAATTGTTTCATTTGTAATACAAATCCAAAAAAATAACAAACAACCACTGTAGCAACCATTGACCTTTACATTTTATATGTGTGAGTGTAGAACAATAAATAGACAGAGAATTTTCAGCTATATAAAATCACACCATCTTAAGGGGAAAGTCTACGCGCCATAACCAGTACGTTACTTTGTAGTGGTTGTGGTGTCACTGGCAGTAATCTCCTGCCGGAAGAAAATCACAAAGGACAGGTTCAGAAACGTAGAACCGACCATTACTTGTCAGCTCGACCACCAGACCTCCAGCGGCAATATCACAGTCGGGAGTCTTTTTGAAATTCTGCAAAGTCACCAGACGGTGACAGTACCGCTTTAAAACATAGTGACAGGCAGACCAGTGCTCTGTGTCAGGAATGTCCCCATCACTTGGGCTTCCCTGGCTTTATATATATTAATGATATATTTTAGTAAATTTCCTTGCTTGATCAGCCCTTAGGCAGTCACTAGGGCTATTGGCTGTGCTCTCTCTGTGTTACTTCCAAGATGGCTTCTTGCTTCTCTCCTCTGTGGGCACTGTAACTCCAGCCCCAGGTGCTATCAGCCAATGGTGGTCCCTGACCTCTCAGTAGCATGCATTAACTCATGGGCAGCGGGCTCTGCTGCCTGCGTGGCAATTTAATGGACATTCCTGAAATTCCTTCTTAACCCCTTAAGGACCAAACTTCTGGAATAAAAGGGAATCATGACGTGTCAGACACGTCATGTGTCCTTAAGGGGTTAAAGGACACTAGGCATGTGCAAAACCTGCTGCAACAGGGCAGATTTCAAAAGAATCCCATATTTTTCATATGCCTAAATGCAAACACTACTAATGACGAGCGAGTGGCTCTGCATAACTGAAACCTATTACAGAATTAAAGAGAAACTATTTTTTTCCCCATTTATTTTTTGGGCTTAGTACCCTCATCTCCAGCAAAATAATCTAAGTGTTACTAGCCTACTGCAAATATACCTCCTCCCCCCCCCCCCCCCCCCCGCCCCCCTCCCAGTTAAAAAGTACCCCTTTGGAAGAGCCTACACTAAATGAAACATTTCTTTCTTTGTTTATTTTATGTTTCGAGGATTATGGGTAACTGTCTGCACATTAGAAAATGAAGTAATAATCTGGAGTGAACATCTACGGTAAATCCAGGGAGAATGTAAAGACAGACCCAAGTTGATCATTCTGTTACATTTCATCGAATATTTCCTAGGTGAAGCGTGTTTGGAGAAATAGAACAAAAATAACAGTACCTCTGCAGGGATCTGTAAAAAGAGAGAGAAAAATATTTAATTAAACGTTAGCAGATTAGATTTTTGTTTAATTTTGAATGGAATTGTTTTTTCTTTTTTTTTTTATTCTTTATTTTTGTGGTGCTTGGGAGTCACAAAAACAAAAAATTCACATAAAACAGGTAAACTTTTTTCAATAAAACAGGTAAACGTACAGAAAATACCCAAAGTTTAGGGTGGAATGGAAGTATTTTCAATCTATAATTTTGCCACAATGATAAGCATTTTTTTCGCCATTTGGCTCACAGATTAAGTTTGAAAGAGTAACAGTAAAAAATATATATATTTATTTTGTATATTTATTAAATATATAATAAATGTAAGTTTTCATTTTATTTATTTATTTTTTACTGCTACTAATTTTCTCCCTCTACTAGTCACTTCCCACTTGATTTGTGAATAAAATCATTATTTAGTTTATGTTCCATAGTCACCAAATCATCTCTTTTTTTTTTTTTTTTTTTTTTTTTTTTTTTTAAATGCTCGGTCATTGCACATTTCGTTGGTGAATTGGATAAATTTCAGGTTTGAGTTTGGGAACAATAACCCATTGGCTCAAACTCGGATGAATTGCAGTTTGTAACTAGAAGTCTAGTTGTTGTTTGATTTATCCCTATAGATTGTTTTAAACATTGTGCAATATTTTTTTTTTTTAAACTTGTATTCATACACACTTACTTCACTTCATTGTCCCATCGTACCTACCTTATAAATATAGAATCCAATCGAATACAGCTTTGCTCCAAGTGGTTTATATCTCCTGCGATCTTTTTGCATCAGGCTCACAATAATTGTACAGCAGGGATCAGTTATAGGCCCACTGTAATCATTATCATGGTCGTCCAACACAATACAGAACTGAGGGTTGGTCCAAAAAGTTTCTGTTGGCAAAATTAGGTGCTATAGTGAATATTTCAAGAATATTTAAGGTATTTAAAGATGTTTGATCGACATTAGAAACAGCAGTCAGTACTTCGAACAATGCTTTCTCTCACTCTGAATTTTCAACGGTACAGCAATCTGAAAGGCAGTATTGCATGATCTGCAATTATTAAAGGGACACTATAGTCACCAAAACAACTTTAGATTAATGAAGCAGTTTTGGTGTATAGATCATGCCCCTGCAGTCTCACTGCTCAATTCTCAGCTATTTAGGAATTAAACCACAAATGGAATCATGAAGACAATATAATTTGTTAACATGGATATATCAACCACATGCATATCCAGTCTGTGAAATTGGTTTAGAGATATGTGATTTAAAAGATTGTAAATATTTTAAAGAACACTCTAAGTACCATAATCACTACAGTGCGCCAGGAGCTTCAGACTCTCTGAAGGCTGCAGTGGAGGTGGGGTGGGTGACCTAATGGACCCTAGGAAACAAGTAAAACCTCTCTAAAGCAGTTTGACTATTTACCAAGGAGGAAGTGCCTCAATTTTTTTGAAAGAGAAACTAATTAAACTTTTCATTGAAATAATATCTTTACCTTTGTTGTGTTTGCCACCACCAGCACTGAAGCCGGTTTTCCAGCTCCCAGTAAACTGAGTTAGACACCACTTCTGATCCTCACAGCACAGTGCATTGCTCAAATTTATGTTACACACTTCCACCCGAGTGTACTCCTTCACTAAGTCAGCAAAGGGCATCCTGTGAGAACAAGAGAATGTTTAACATTATGTTAAAATACATATTAATGTTGTATGATCGTATTTATGCTACCACATAGTTGTAAGGCGTTCACATATTATTTAATTCTCTGTTTATTTAAATTGGCTTTAAACACAATTTAAACATGTATTTTGTGCAATCTTGGAATTTTATTCTCAATTTGGTTGAGCGACGATGAGCAATTCATATCAATTAAGTTAATCCTTTTAAAAATATCACATTTAATTGAAATATTTTAGTGCAAATTTGCAAAAATGAATGACAACATGCAACCACAAAGACATTAGTATCAACTCAAAAGCAATGCAATCTTTTTCCATTTTCTCTGCTTTGGGATAATCTACCTTTAACCCAAAATGTGTTCTGAGCTACTTTAAAATGAGGCGAAAATGCTATCTGTAACAAAACTGAATACTAATCTATCAGAGCAGCACACACATATATATTCCTTGGACCACAAGAAAGTTGTGCTGTGATAAATGAGACTTTGTCCTTCTTAACCCTTTAAAGGTTGGTATGCTATAACAGAATTATTCCATCATTTGTCGTTAAAGAACACACCAAACTCCATAACCAATACATCAAGCTGTAGTGGTTATGGTGCCACGAATGCCCTGGCGCCAACAAAATTTAAGTAGTCAAACAATTTGCTATCAATTAGATCTCTTATCTGGGGTCCGCTGGGTGCTAGTATCTGCCTCCTGCAGCCCGAAGCTCTCTGTTCTGAGCTAAGCTCAGTAACGCAAGATATAGCTCACTGGCTGAGTGCTACCATGCACTCAGAGCTAACAAGATGCTCCTAGCAGGAACAGGAGAGGCAAAGAGAGTCACCTAAAGGACACAAAATTGTTTCACCTCTTACACTTGGATGCCAAAACACTTGTACCAAAGCTGCTACAGCATGCTGTAGTGGTTATGGTGCTTGGGTGTTCCTTTAACCCCTTAAGGACCAAACTTCTGGAATAAAAGGGAATCATGACATGTCACACATGTCATGTGTCCTTAAGGGGTTAAAAGGCTTATGTCACAAAGTTATGTCCCATCATGTGAATGTGACAGCACAGTTTAGAGCTAACAAGGCAATCATCACTTTCATAGGATATGTACTGACCAGATTGTGATAAAGACATGACATTCAGTTGGTCTTTTAGAGATTAAAGAGATGCTAAAGGCACCCAGACCACTTCAGCTCATTGAAGCGGCCTGGGTGCAGTGTCCCAGCCCCTCTAACCATGCAGTGGTAATTACTGCAGTTTTTGTTAATGAACTGCAATAATTACCTGCCTGATTTAACGCCACCTCTAGTGTTAAACACCACTAGAGGGACGTCTGGGTCATTAGGTGAATTTTGATGCTATACATGAGGACATCCAGCCTCACCTGAATCCCCATAGGAAAGCATTGTATAATGCTGTCATAAGGGGGAAATGCAAGTGCAGCCTGAACCAGCGGCGAGGAAGATCGGCGCTGGACTCAGGAAAGTGACAGGAGGGTTTTTTAACCCATTCTGCACCACTGGAGGAGGGAGAGGGGCAAGCGAAAGGGGCACTACAAGGAGCTACAGGGCCAGGAAAACAACTTTGTTTTCGTAGCACTATGGTTTCCGTTGAAAGAATATTTCACTGTAGGAAAATGTTTTCGTTATATACATAAATCTGTAATATGTTACTAGTGTAACACATGTAACTGCTTCTGCATTGAGTACTGGTCCCAACTTTCACTTGCAAAAAATTGAGAGAGTTCATGTGGACCTTTAAGTTAAGTAGATTGCAATTGTTTTAAATATTGATTTTCACTCTTTATTATACAGATTCACATGGGAATGTGCACTAGAGACATTATTGTGAAGCATATTGTGAGTGACTATGACTCTAAATGTTTCCGAGACACTTATATACTGGTTGGGTAAAGTAAACAAAATGTGGTTTAGTGTGGTGCAACATATATTTTCTACTTTGATTTAATTGCTAAACAAGCCTTATGAGTCTGAGCCAAGACAGCAGAATCTTTAATATCCCATTTCTTTCTCTGATCTTGTTATTTTTAGAAGTTTTCAGTAATTAAAAGGATAGTCTCCCCTGCCAATTGTGAATGTCCCTATTCAATTACACACTTACAAGTCACTTAGTCACAAGGCTTTACCAATAAATTTCCAAACTTCAGTCTCCAAGGAATACATAAATTAATTCAGATTGCGCTCACCAAACCTCTCCATCGTCACGCTTGATGTTAAGAGCATCTTTTATACTGGGATGAACAATGTTCCATTCTGGTGCACTATTTGAAAAAAAAATAAATAAAAAATAAGATAAATCTAACGTGTTGATTTTTTTTTTTTTATTAATACTATCAATATATCACTGGGAGAGGATGTGGGGTGATTCTGGCGTATATAAGCTACATCAGGGCACAGTAGCCCACCAGCTGATTTTAAACGGCAACTTTAAAAATGTTTCAGGCTGTTCAGCATCCCACGAATGATGAGATTTGGATACAGGACCTATAATAATAAAAAAATAAAATAAAAAAACTGCTGACAAAGGTCTCAAAAATATTTAAAAAAAAATGAAAACACTCCAGAATAAGAAATTTTGTGAAAGTAATTTAATATTACAACATGTTCATAATATTATTGCCATTCACACCACTCACCTAAGAAGGTGAAAGTCGTAGGAGTGGTCTGCTGGGTGTTTGCTACATTATGACACCGTATATTTTGTTTACTATAATTATGATTTTTTTAAACCTGTTTTGCCCTTTCAGGCCCACCATTCCACTTTGGGAGAGAAAGGGCGAATTAAAGCTCTATCTAACCAGGCAAAATAACCAGACTGGTATCATGCAGCTACTGGAACCTTCGTACATATTGATATTAGATATATTCTTGATTTCCACCAGAAAATGTTTTGATATTTTCTTTTTTTATTAATATGGCCTCACTGTTTCTGTACATTGCTGTGGAACAACTTTGCTTTGGGCAGGTTTTTTCGAACCAAAACAGATCAGATCAGACTGTCTAGTACATGTCATTTTGGCGTAACTTTGCTGTGATGGCAGCAAAAAAATGTCAACAACCATCTAGTAAATCAACCCCTTAGTTTATGTTGGTGTTGTAAACTTATCCGCCAGTATTCGCCACAATTTGTTTAAATAAGAATCAGTCCAGACACAGGGTCTTCTGCTTTGACTGACATCTACGTATGTGGACAGATCAAAAGGGATGGTAATTGTGTAGATCACGTCAGCTAGCATTATTATATTGAATGCAAATGTTAGCGATTGCCATAGGTCTGTTGCATTGCCATGTTGACTATTCATAAGTATAGATAGGCCTGTTGGATAAGTGTGGTTGTGCAAACAAGTATTTTATCTACAATGAGTAAACAGGATTTGGCAGTTTTACTTGTGTTAAAACAGACATGTCAATGGCAAAAAAAACCTTATCATATGACGATGAAAAAAATTAATAGGGGACTCAAAAAATATTAAAGGGATACATTGAGGCTCCCTAGAAACCTGGCCTTAAGCTGCACACATGCAAAGTCAGTAAGTCTAGTTCCTTAAAGAGAACCATCATTCCCCAGAGTTTATAATAGTATGTTTACTTATCCCTATATTTAACAAACATATATTTGTGAGGTTTGAAAAATAAAATGGAGCTTAGAAATCGACAACTCTTTATACTTCATCTGGATGCCTCCATCTTAACTCCCTGTCAGTATTCGTTATGAACTCTGTCCTTCGCGCCTGGGAGTCAACATAGAGAGAAGTTACAGAAACAAGATTTTTACATTTTATTTCCTCTTCGTTTGCAATTTGTGCCCTGGCTTTACTTTGTCCGAACTGGATTATGATGATGTAATCTGAAAAATCTATAATATAAATTTAATAGAAGTCGGAGCATCTCATGAAATAAAAACAGGTTAAAACAAGTTCTAGGAGATTTGTAAAAGTTTAGAGTAAAGTCCAGAAAGTACCATCTAGTACCAGCAATCTCCAGGTCACCCATACAAATATGGAAAGTTACTGACTAATGCCACATACCGTCACATACCAATATGGTTCTTCATGGCACTTTTTTGGGGATGTAAAATTCCTGTATTTAAGAAGTTCTTGGCTAAGAAAACAATTTAAACTGTGATTTTACTAATTAACACCTGGATTTTTTTACTAAAAGTGTACCATTCACGATACACACACTACTCATTTTCAGAACATAGAGTTCCATGTGTTTAGAGAAATGAGAACAAAATGTCCTATCCAAATAGGTTTCTTATGAGGTTTAAACATACACTTTAATATGACTGATAAAATATAACATTTAATCAAAATTCTATTAAAAAGGTATACAAAAATATATATTAAAAAAAAGGAAAGAATTATATAAGAATATGAGGAAAAGAAAAAGGGAGAAACTAGGGATACTTACAAAATACACTCCAATTCATAGGTATCTGGAACTAGATCAGGGGTAGGCAACCTACGGCACTAGTGCCATGCACGGCACTCGAGGCTGCTAGAGCCAAACAGGCTCAGGCCTATCAGGAGTCCCAGTAAAACTTCAGATATCTGCTAATACGAAGAGGTGGTGAAGGACAATCCTCAATTTATGCATTGCAGCACGTAGAGGAAGTAATCTCAGATAACTTCCTCCCAGCACTTGTGAATGGGAATCCACACTGTAGCAGAGCAGCCCACAGCTGATGTTGCAGCTCCTATACTTGAGCTATACCTGGCCGGCCTGGTCCCCACTGGAACCTAGGGAAGCCATCCACACTGCTAGATATACACAGAAATGCAGAATAACCCTTCCCTCATACAAATAATACGGACAGCCCACACCCAAACATACACACAATCCCCACAAACGCAACACCACTAACAATCCACATACATGCACACAACCCCACATGCAGCCTCTCACATGCATTACCCCAAACAGCCCCCACACACTACTAAACACACAATGTGACTTATCCATCCACACACAATTCCACAAGCAGCTCTCATACACAGCCGATCATACACGATACCATTAACTACTAATGTACAATTAATAGCTCATATACGCACAAATACAACGATACAAAGCAATTACAGTAAAAATAACAGAAGCAGAATACGGCAGCATACACACCTCAATTTAACAAATAGGATCGGCACGCTACGGGACATCACAATCCTATATCGGCACAGTGCTGCTAAAAGGTTGCCTACCCCTGAACTAGATAATAGGATATGTGTATGTAGATTGGTGAGTTTTACATAAGCATACTCATAATATTGGGTATCCTTTGAACACTTATAGTCAAATTAGTAGTGAAACCTCTTAAAAGTAACAGAGTATCTGCAAATGTAGCGATTCCCTGAGAATCAAATTACGGTAAGTGAAATGATTGTATACTATATACTCTAGGTTTGTAACTAGAATTCCATGTATACTATAAACTGGCAGAATTCCTATCAAATGGATGAAACACTTTTTTATAAATAGGCCTTTTTCTCACCTATCAATAAATTCTTCAGCATAAAGATATAAAACGGATTGAAGGGCAACCTTCCTCCTGCTCTCTAAGTGTGGCAACCACAGCTTCTAGGAATAGCTAGGAAATATTGGAATAAAGTGACTCATGTCACTCTGTTCAGACACCGGCATGTTTGCACTCATTGGCTGAGAGTGTCAGCTGAGGTCTGTCAGCCAAAGAGAGTGGCTTTGCACAACCAGGCCTGGCTCAGTGTTAAGAGTCCTCTGGCAGCAGGGAAGGTGGGAAGGTGGTGGTGGGTGCCAGTTGGGACCATTCTTAAATGATTTGAC
The DNA here is from genome assembly GCF_036172605.1 of Pelobates fuscus. Classification (NCBI taxonomy): domain Eukaryota; kingdom Metazoa; phylum Chordata; class Amphibia; order Anura; family Pelobatidae; genus Pelobates; species Pelobates fuscus. The sequence continues at coordinate 385,485,428 of NC_086318.1, read as the reverse complement.
TGCTTACTCTAGGAGGTAAGGGTACAATAACCACTACATGGGCTGTAATGTTTACAATGAATGGCATGTTTGTTTCAGTTTCTTTTAACTGCTATAATTATACTTCTGGATCATGTTGACCTTGAGTTTACTATTACACAGCTGGTGCATAAACCAACTGTTACATAATTTCTGAATATTATTTATTAGCAGAAGTATTTAAGTCCTCTACTAGATTCTTGTTAGTCAGACAGTGAGGACGTGAGTAGTAAAAAACATACTTATCACTCCATGCACCGTTCCATTCTTTATACCCCCAAGGGTTCCGCACTCGTATCAGTTTTACTTTACTTCCACAGTATGGCACCTGAAAAATCACATTGTATAAATTAAATAATAAAATAAATCCCACGGTATTTATTAAATATTGGGTTGTGTTACTATGACTTGCACATTTAGGCTAAAGAAGTTTAAAGGCACACTATAGTCATCAAAACAACTTTACCTTAATGGAGCAGTTTTAGTATATAGATCATGCCCCTGCAGTCTCACTGCTCAATTCTCTGCTATTTAGGAGTTAAATCACTTTGTTTATTTAGCCCTAGTAACCTCCCAGCATGTGACTTGCACAGCCTTCCTAAACACTTCCTGTAAATTAGTCTAATGTTTAGACATCCTTTATTGCAAATTCCGTTTAATTTTGAATTTCAGATCTCCTGCTCTGAATCTGAATCTGAATCTGCAAAAGCTTCCTGTATGTAACAGGAGGTAAAAACTTTTAAAACCATCTGATTGAAAATGAAGCCCTTTATTCCCATGCAGGGTGTGTCAGTCACAGCCAGGAGAGGTGTGACTAGGGTTACATAAACAGAAACAAAAGTGATTTAACTCCTAAATGGCAGTGAATGGAGCAGTGAGACTTCAGATGCATGATCTATACACAAAAACTGCTTCAGTAAGCTAAAGTTGATTTGGTGACTATAGTGTCCCTTTAACTGGAAGATTTTCCCAACTTAAGTTAGCTGTTCAAAGTCATTTTTATGTAAGGTACATCGACAGTGAAAGAGTAGAAGAGTAAGTGTATGTTTGTGTATGTCTGCGTGTGTGTTTGTGTGTGTGAGTGTGTGTGTGTGTGTGTGTGTGTGTGTGAGAATGTGTGTGTATATTTTACCTCTTCTGCTCCGGTGATAGAATAGGCGTGCTTTCTAACCACATTGTTATTAGCAACAGTTTCAGATTCTTTATTCATTTCATCAGTTTTCTGTGGAAAGTAACAAAAATAGGAAACATACATTTTAATGTTTTCTAATATCCCCAGCTTTGTGTATTTTTGAAGAATTTAAACATTTCCTTAAAAGGCATGTACAAGGTAACCTTTTGACATGTTTTATTAACATCTGCGAAATTCTTTTCTGAAGATCCTCTATAATTAAGTCATTAGCATTTTTTCACCAAAGGGCTTTTTATGTTGCATGGTACACCTCTGTTTGCTTGAGGCCAAACATATGAGTATTTAAAGGGGTTGTAAATCCCACTTGTTAATAGGGACAGTAAACAACACTGACAGAAATAAACCGCTTTCTGGAAATAAATAGCAAATCTGCGAATAAATAGCTTCTATCAGGTTCTGTCTATTTGTTTATTTAGCAAGTGATCAGTAGGACACCCTCTCTCCCCCTGCCACCCCCCTCCCCCCAAGTAAATAAATAAACAATAAAAAAAAGTAACAGAATTTGTGGTACTATATAGTTACATTGAAAATTGATACTCTCTGGATTTTCAACATAATACATACACATATTTATATATATATACACACACCTCTTCTATTAGTTAAGCGATAATGTCATTTACATTTTCTGGATTATAGACCGTTATGCTCTATCCTCTAGATTGCAAGCTCATTCAAGCAGGGTCCTCATCAACCTATTATTTCTGTAATAGTTTTATTTGTTGCCCTTGAATCGACACTATAGTCAACAGAACAATTACCGCATAATGTAGTTGTTCTAGTGTCTATAGCTTGCACGTGCAGGTTTTTAATGTAAACACTGCCTTTTCAGAGTAAAGACCTTCAATGCATCTCTCTGAGGAAATGCTGATCGGCACAGCGAGACTTTTTGCTGCGCATGCATAATAGCCTCCCAATGCGTTCCTATGGGAAAGCATTGGAATCCCTGAGATCTTCAAGATTGACGATCTCAGCCAAGGAGGCAGATCGGGGGACGGGACCAGGCGCATCGAACCCTACCCTGGATAAGAGGTACATTTTATTGCCTTTTTAAAGAGTTTGTAGGGAATAGTTATTACATTACACATTGAAGCATGTTACATATCTGTTACACCTAATGTCTGTTCTAGATCTGCTTCAATTTAACATTTTGGATAAGCTTTTTTAAATGATTTCATGTTTTTGGTAAATCTTTAAAATGATCATTTAAATATTAATATATATAAAAAAATATGTATTTTAAAAATATCAATATTTTCAAATATTTTTCAAAATATAAAAAATGTATCCAAAAATATTAAATCTTTTGAAAAACATATTAAAAATTTCAAATTGGAAACTGTCCCTAATTGGAACCGATATCAAGCCACATCTACATAACCTGCTGCCAAAATTCTTTTTTTATGGACAAGTGAGGATATGAAATTTTTTTAGATATGAGAATTTATCTAAATATGCCTGTTTGCAGACCTCAGTTTTGACACTTCTGGTTTAATCAGTTATGTGTTTTCACATAACAAATATATATGTATTATTTATTTTTTACTTCCTGTTTTTTTTTTGTTTACATTTAATAAAAAAATTCTACATACTTGCACATACTTTATTTTTAATTTTTTTGTTTAAATCAGAATGTCTTATTTTTTTAACACAAACCATGATTGTTAGTTTTTACTCTTTATAGTACTTTTTAAAATATATTTTACATTTCGATAAAATAGTAAAATTTTAATTAAACACTTCTGTAACAAACTGTAATCCTTTAAATTGCAGTTTCCTCCCACATATGTCACATGGGTTATAGTAAACATGATTATCAATACTTAGACACTACAGCCTTTGGCATGTTATAATGAAAACTTTTATAGCACCTATTACAATACTGTACAAGTGAACACGTTTTGACAGTTGACTGCATTCCTACTAAACTACTAAAGAACACTTTGTAGATTCCATGCAAGAGAAAACATAGTTGAAATGGCCATCTGGTTAAAAGGTACAGTAATCAATAACTAATAAACCATGTTGTTATATTGTCATAACATTTTGTTAATTCGTTTAAGAATATTAAGCTTATACTAGTTGTATTTGTACATCTTTGTAATTTTGGTGTAGGAAATGATGTTAAACATCATGTTGCATTACATAATTATTGTCACGATTCGGGAACCTAACACGCTAACAGGTCACAGAAAGTAAAGGGTGCAATACCGGTCCTTAGAATGGCCGGGTTATGCACACTAAGAATTAGTCAGGAGACAAGCCAAGTAAAGGGAGCCAGAAAACAGGAGAACGAGAAACAAGCCGAGGTCAAAGGAATGGAGAATACAGGAGAATCAGAATAACAAGCCAAATAATCAGTAACCAGAGAGACGCACGAGCAGACTGCAATACAGGTATCACAAGACCACAACAGGGCACTGAGAGACAGGAAAGGTAAGTATATAAATCCTATGGTTAATTCTGATTGGATAACTTCCCATCAGAATTAACAATCACACGTGGGAGATATTTACACCTCCCACTGTGATTATGGTACTGTGACTTTAACGCCGGGTCACGTGACCGACCCTGGCGTTCGTAAAAACGTGCGGGCTCCCAGCGTGCATCGTTATACATGCTGCCGCTGGGAGGCGAGGAGGAGGACGCGAGTGGCGCCTGGAGCTGAGAGAACGCCGCTCGCCGACAGGTAGGGGAAGGGGAGACCGCCTGCGGTGCCCTGACAATTCTCATGTATGGCAGGTATGTGTTACTAAAATGCTATTTAATAATTTTAAATACCAAAATAATGGGTGTTTGATTCCATTATAAAGACAATATCATCTAGCAAGACTTACGGAGGTGCAGGTGAGCAATGCGTTTGCCTTCAATCTTTTCTGTATTATCTGGAACAAATTTTCTGAAGTATTTTGCAAATAATATAGTTCAGCTGTGCCACCGGTAAAATCCTCAAGGGCTTCTACAGGTACACCTCCTGACAGTGCTTCATAGGACCCATTCAACCTGTAGGAGAAAACAATCATGACATATTACCTGGTAGGACTAGTACAGTGATGTTGGCCATGCCAGCTGTCGTTAAGTAAAATTCCATAAGACTCATCCAACCACTTGTTGATGGAATGCCAAATATGACAGATATTATGCTGGTTTTAGAGCAGAGGCTTACTACAACTATGCAGTCCTTATATACATTATAAATATCTAATAAATTAACCATGATAAATACATCATATGTCTATATAATTAGTAATAATTTTATGAGCGCAACTTAAAATGTTGGATTCATTCGTACACTGTCTTAGTAAAATATATATTTTTTTAATCTCTTTATTAATAATGAGTTACAAGGAATATCATTCTGAGAAAGCTCATTGAGTAATTTTTTTTAGTATTACTTACTTGGCATAGGCTTTTTCCAGAAGTGCACTCCAAAACTCGTTGCCAGCAAGTGACTTCACAAACACCAATTTCCCTGATTTTGTTGGTAGCTGGTCATCCACCACAACATCAACCCACTCGCCATACTGCCAGAACTAAGGGGATCATGGTTACATTGTTACCATTCAAAATGAAGGATCCATGAATGAAAATATTGCAAATTATCAGGCATTCCAAGATATCTCTAAACAGGACCAACAAAAGGTGAATGCATGAAGACTGTAAGAATATAGAGAAGTTATCTAGGGAATATGAAGACGGTGTGATAATGTGCACTGATCCGAATACAGGTCTGTTTCTCATTCCTTGCCTGTTGTACAAGTGTAGCTGACTTTCAGCAGATGTTATGGACTCCTTCTTCCCTGATGCTTTGCCAGGATTATCGAAAACCAATTGGAAACAGCCAAATAGGGTACACTAAGTACAGGGGGTAACCCCTAGTGGAAATAAGCAGTAGACTTGAGAGTAGTGTACCTAAAACTGGGAGAAACTAGCGTATGCCTGTACTACAAAATAACCAAAAGGTATATGAAAAAGAGGCACCAGTAAAAAGACCAAAAGGTCCAAAAAACATAAAAGAATTCATTGTCTACTGAATAGTATCATAAAGATAACAATAACCCAAAAGTGCTCAATCAAAAGAATTCACTAAAAACAAAAAAAGATACAATGTTGATTAACTTGAATAGGCTCTAATGTTTGGAATGATATCGGAGTAATAAGCAACAGCACATGTCTGTGCTGCTTGGGAAAGACGTTTAGCTGGTAATAGCCATAATTATGGGAGAGTGATGGAATGTAAAGGAGTGGTCTAAGTACAGAGAGTATACTGGACAAAAAGCTCAAAGAACTATCTGCGATTGTCAAAATAGAGACCGCAGGTCCTAACGTATAGTTGTTAGATAAGCATAATGTGTGTAATGCCTGATGATAGTGACACAGTTCTGCATGTATAGTAATGGAGCCTGCAAGCGTTTGAATGCTATATATACTATTAAAAGTTACCGTATGTGATAATTGCCATATAGGTAATGTATAATGGTAACAAAGCAAGATACTGTAGAAAGTTCTGAAGTGATAATAGTAGCGGCTCTAAATCTGTGCCACTAATGATAGAGGATCTAGTGGCGTGCTGTAATTCTAATAAAAAGCAGTAACAAAAAGTATAACAGGTAGAGGCTATGCTTGACTAGTGTACTAGGCAATTGGTTGAAAGAGCTGTCTGCGATTATTCGAAATGGAGATCGCAGGTGCATATATGCCTGTAGGGCCTGCAAGCATATGAATGCTGTATGCTGTTGGAAGTTTCAGTATATAGTAATTGACATGTAAGTAATGTATAATGGTAACCGAGCCAAATCCTATAAAGAACGCTGAAGTGATAGAATAGCAGATCTTAATTTGTGCCACTGATGATAAGTAATCTAATGGCGTGCTGTAGTTATAATAGAGAGCACCAAAAAAGAGTTGGACAGATAGGATAGTATAGTACTTGACTGGTAATCAATAATATGAGGATGATAAAATAGAGAATATGGTACTAGTAAGAATAAACAACACGCTAGTGGCTAGCCTCTGTCCCTACAAGGGTATTGAAGTAGTGACTTGCCTATGCTGTCAAAATAATGATAACCAAAGAATGCTGAAGATAGCTAGCTGCAATATCACGGCCAATACACCCCCCGTGCCTTCAAGGGCTCCTAAGTCTAACCCAGCTAGGAAATAAACTATGTGAAAGGAAGACAATTAGAGTTGCTGTCATCATCTAATAAAAAGACGGCATGTGTAAAGCGCCTGACGCGCGCGTTTCGCCAACCTAGCTCGTCAGAGGGGAATGGCAGCATTATCACTTTAAAGGCCCTCTCAATAGTTCCACCACTTTGGAGAATAGATGGAGTCAGAATAATGGGATTCATGCAGAGCAAGCTCTGGTGTCAGGTTTCTCTCTCTTGCTGCTTTACAATATTACCCTGTTTCTGTTATTAATGGACTGGTTGCAAACTGAGATTGGTGGCAGGGCCGGACTGGCCCACCGGGATACCGGGAAATTTCCCGGTGGGCCGTCGGCACCTGGGGCCGGGGTGACCTGCGGCCGCAGGGAGAACTTGAAAGGCGGCCGCAGGGGAAGCTTTTCATGAGGCCGCTGGGGGAGCCGGCTCTTCTGGGGAGCAGGCTGTTCTGTCTCTGCTCCCCCTCCCTCGCGCGCAGCTTAATGAGACCGGAGCCGGAATATGACATCATATTCCGGCCCCAGTCTCTTTCTAGCGCGCGAGGGAGGGGGAGCAGAGACAGAACAGCCTGCTCCCCCAGAAGAGCCTGTTCCCTCAGCGGCCTCATGAAAAGCTTCCCCTGCGGCCGCCAGCACAGCAATCACTCTGCCCACCCACAGGTACCAAAAAGTGTGTGTGTGTGTGTGTCTCTGTCTGTCTGTCATGCTGTGTGTGTGTGTGTCTGTCTGTGTCATGCTGTGTGTGTGTCTGTCATGCTGTGTGTGTCTGTATCATGCTGTGTGTCTGTCTGTATCATGGTGTGTGTGTGTGTCTGTGTCATGCTGTGTGTGTGTGTCTGTGTCATGCTGTGTGTGTGTCTGTGTCATGCTGTGTGTGTGTCTGTGTCATGCTGTGTGTGTGTGTGTGTGTGTGTGTGTCATGCTGTGTGTGTGTGTGTGTGTGTCTGTCTGTGTCATGCTGTGTGTGTCTGTCATGCTGTGTGTTTGTGCCTGTCATGCTGTGTGTGTGTCTGTCTGTGTCATGCTGTGTGTGTCTGTTTGTGTCATGCTGTGTGTGTGTGTGTGTGTGTGTCTGTCTGTCTGTGTCGTGTGTCTGTGTCACGGTGTGTCTGTATCATGGTGTGTGTGTGTGTGTGTCATGCTGTGTATGTGTGTCTGTCAGTGTCATGCTGTGTGTGTGTGTCTGTGTTATGCGGTGTGTGTCTGTCTGTCTGTCTGTGTCATGCTGTGTGTGTGTGTGTCTGTCTGTGTCATGCTGTGTGTGTCTGTCTGTGTCATGCTGTGTGTGTGTGTCTGTCTGTGTCGTGTGTGTCTGTGTCACGGTGTGTGTGTTTGTCATGGTGTGTGTGTCTGTCTGTGTCATGCGGTGTGTGTGTGTCTGTCTGTGTCATGCGGTGTGTCTGTGTCATGCTGTGTGTGTCTGTCTGTGTTACGCTGTGTGTGTCTGTATGTGTCATGCTGTGTGTGTCTGTGTCGTCTGTGTCACGGTGTGTCTGTATCATGGTGTGTGTGTCTGTGTCATGGTGTGTGTGTGTCTGTCATGGTGTGTGTGTGTGTCTGTCATGGTGTGTGTGTGTGTCTGTCATGGTGTGTGTCTGTCATGGTGTGTGTGTGTGTGTGTGTCAGTCGTGGTGTGTGTGTGTGTGTCAGTCGTGGTGTCTGTGTGTGTTTTTAAAAATAGTGTTTTACTCACCTTTTTTTTTTTTTTCCAACGTCATGCTGGTCTCTGCCTCTATGACTGAGATCATCAAGCTTGATGATCTCAGCCAATCCGCACTGACACAGGAAGCGCCTCTAGTGACCGTCTGAGTGTCTGTCACTAGAGGTGTCACTAGGAAGCAATGTAAACCCTGCCTTTTCTCTGCAAAGTCAGTGTTTACATTCAAAAGCCTCCCGGGACAGGCTATAGACACCAGAACCACTACATTAAGCTGTGTGTGTGTGTGCGCCTGCTAGTGAGCTTGCTTGCATGTGTGTGTGTGCCTGCTAGTGAGTGAGCTTGGGTTTTTATGTCAATGAGCTTATGTATATTAGCGAAATTGTTTGTCTATGAGGCTGTGTATCAATGAGCTTGTGTGTGTCAGTGAGATTGTCTGTGTCTGCATGTGAGTATGCTTACTGTATAATTAAATGTTTTACTCTGAAAGGACCAATATATTATATTAGAAAAAGCAATATATATATATATATATATATATTACTCTATTATCTGAGGTGGCAAGATATTTCCTTACATATTACATGCGACAATATATGGCGCAATGACTTATGGGGCTGGCATAGATTTTTTTTTCCAGGGCTGCTTTGTATCCCCAGTCCGGCCCTGATTGGTGGGCAAGGGGGGAGGGAGGATGGGGTGGCTGAAGGAACTTTCCTAACTTAGAGGCGTGCCCAACAATGCAATCTGACCACTTTTATAGTAATTTTATATACATGTTTTACATACTTGTCAAGCTTTTTCTTGCTTTATTTTGGTTAGTATGCTTTTTTAAAAGAGTTTGTTGCTGGTTAAAAGAAAAATGTCAAGTCATGCATGTCCCATTAAACTATTGTTCCTACTTAACAAACGAAACCCAATATGCATTTTTGCCACACAATGTCCGTCTTTGTTATTTCAGCTATTCGCACATCTGCAGGGAATACTGTAGTCTTTACACTATGGAATCACACTGCAGCGGGTATAATGAATCTCAACAAATTAAGTTTTCTTGAACACTAAAATAATGGTTTTGTTAGTCGATGTTACCCTGAAGTGGAAGATTCCTGCATAGTCAATCTTCATACTTTGGTTTTCTGGCACCACAATGGACAGGAAGGTCTTATTCTGTGTAAGGCTTGCGATAGAACACAAGAACCAACAATCACCTGTACAAATAAATAGTTACCGGTATACGTTGGTGGAAATACATTCAGCAGTGGTTTTAATGGAACATACGTGGGGTGCGTATGATGAACAATATTATATAAAGAATGTACAATAAGTTTAAAATTCAACAAAAAATTTTTTTTTCAAAAAAGAACGCAACAGCAGACTACTTGTATAAAAAGTCTTCCCATGTCTTTTCACAGGGTACATTATCTTTTAATTGCATAGTAACATTATTTGGTCATTTATTAGATTTTTGCTAATATAAATTCTAGAGTTTTTTAGATACACATAAAAAGAACACATAAAAACTTCATGCTGTTTTGCAGCACAAGAAAAGTGCTTCGTTAGTATGTAGTAGTATTATGAAGCATTTATGCTGCAGAAAGGAGACAATGTAATTACTTTAATCTAGTAGGGTATCCCAAATAATCTGCCTCCATCGATTTCCACCTTGCAGCATATGAATTGTACATACTACACTACATCCCATAATACATCCTGCAGTGCTCAAATACAAATAATAGTTCTCTATACAGAAAATCAATACTAAAAGGTTTGTATTCTGATAAGCATCTTTTATATTTCAAACCGTCACCGATTTTATTTCCAAAAATATGCTGTTACTTACCCAAAGACCCTTGGCGAACATCTTCGCAAGTAGCTCCATCGATAATAAAACTTGCGTCAGATTTTATTTGCTGCAGACCGTAAAATGTGGAACAAAATGTAGAAGTTAAAATAAAGTAACCAATGTAACAGAAACACTATGGAAGTTTTCATTAGGGTTAGGAGTTCACCAATTTCTGAATGTGGGTCCACTATGCTCTCATAACACTGCACAAGTGTATGAACGCTTTTCCTTATAGATAGATACTTTTCATATTAACTGGCGATTCTTGTAACAAAGCATTGTGCATTGTTTTATCCCCCATCGAATTGAAAGTCTTGTGGATTCCCATCAGGCTATTTTGCTATATTTATACCCAAACAGAGAAAATCCTGTTTCCTTGTGCCATAGCTGTTATAGATCAAACCTGATCTAGAACATTTCAGACCTGTTTAGATGGGTAATAAAGTCTTTCTCAAAAAAAGGTTGTCTCCAAGTGGCTATTCACTAAACAATAAAGTGCCGTGGCTTAGCAACCTTGAAGAGAAGAGTTGAACTTTATTCAACTCTATATCTTAGACTAAATGTTACCAAAGTTGTTTACACAAATCACAACAATTTGTTGGTTGGAGCATAAACCCATCAAGTGTAAAGAGGATATTTATCAAAGTACTGTTTTAAAAACTGCAAAAATGAAAATGGGGAAGGTCACCATTTTATAAATGCTTGTTAGTTCAAGTGGTTTCCATGGTGATAGTTCCACTTTTAGTACTTTAGATCACTTTTTAGAACTCAACATTTTGGTAAATCTCCCCTTAAATCTCAGTGTTAAAATGTGAACTCTGAGCTAGAAAATATGATTTTTAATTTTTTTTTGTATTTTTTATAATCGTCTGCTGCTTAAATCAACCGAGCTATCTCTTTGGCTGGTGTAACTCAAAGTATAAGTGACCTATAGTTATTATTAGAAAAACCTTTCTTTTAAACACTTTTTATTTTATTACATTGATTTTTTTCCCCCTGTCTATATAAATTAATTAAACATAGTAGACAATTACATTTATAGGTCACAAGATCAGTCATTATTTCTTACAACTACAAGTACCAAAAACACACTGGAATATTCACTAAAAATATAAAAATAAATAAATACATAATAATAATAATAGAAAGCCCCAATAAAAACAGCAGCAGAAACTTCTCAGTGACCGCAAAATATTCAGTGAAAACATACACAAAGTCAGCATTCAAAAATAAGTTATACATTATAATTCCCACTAACCACACGTTATAGGCTACGGAGAATCTACAATGTTTGATGTACTGTTATTTTTTTTTTTTGTTGTAAATAATATTTGCTGATCAATACTTAATAAAGATTTACCAAAAAAATATATATAATAATAAAAAGTGCACATACATCAATAGTAAGAAATACCTAAATGTTTCTTTTTTTTATAAATGTAAGTGTCACACCTGAACTGCATAGTATTCTTTAATTTTTATCATTTATATAGCGCCAACAAATTCTGTCTGCACTGTAGTCACCAAACCAACTGTAGCTTAATGAAGCAGTTTTGGTGTATAGAACATGCTCTGCAGTCTCACTGCTCAATCCTCTGCCATTTAGGAGTTAAATCCCTTTGTTTATGAACCCTAGTCACAACTCCCTGCATGTGACTTGCTCAGCCTTCCTAAACACTTCCTGTAAAGAGTCATCTAAGGTTTATTCGTCCTTTATTGCAAGTTCTGTTTAATTTAGATTTTCTTATCCCCTGCTATGTTAATAGCTTGCTAGACCCTGCAAGAGCCTCCTGTATGTGATTAAAGTTCAATTTAGAGATTGAGATACAATTATTTACGGTAAATTACATCTGTTTGAAAGTGAAACCAATTTTTCTTTCATGCAGGCTCTGTCAATCATAGCCAGGGGAGGTGTGGCTAGGGCTGCATAAACAGAAACAAAGTGATTTAACTCCTAAATGTCAGTGAATTGAGCAGTGAAACATGATAAGCATGATTTATACACCAAAACTGCTTCACTGAGCTAAAGTTGTTTAGGAGACTATAGTGTCCCTTTAATAATAATGTTGAAACAAATGAATGCAGTTTCTATCCCAATATTGGATTTAGTTTATAAAGGATATTTCAACAATCCTCTTAAGTGTTAATGAAAGGAATCTCAACGTAGGACTGTAGCAATAAGAGATTCTATGGAATTCTAAGAAATGTTTAATTATTTCTTACCGCAGGCCGTTTCCAGACAATGCCCTTTGCTTTCTCAGATCCTGGACCCCAGTCTTTTAGACCCAAAGAGGATGAAGATGGAGGGAATGCTGGATCTTCAAATAATCTACCTGAGGCCAAGCACTGAGCTCTCAGCTCCTCAAAATCCTGCTCTAAATATTTCACAGGGTTATTAGGAGTGCCAAGCCCTTGAGCTACAGCTCTGTCTCTGGAAATTCTGACAGCGATTCCTGACATGATGTTGTGTCTTCCCTGCAGGTGTCTATAGAATGGGTTCAGGACAGCAGCTGAGAGAGAGCTTTAAAGGCCTTCTGGTCTGATAGTGAAAGCCCTGCAGATGTTATCTGTGGGTGGACTTTAAAAAAAGTCTGTGACACTGGAGACACTGAATGAAAGACAGGGAGGTGTTTATAGGACTGAACATTTCCTTTATAGTTTTACTATACAATATGCCCTAGAACTGTCCTATTTAAATAGTAGATTAAACACTCTAGAACAAAACAAATGTCATAAAGATAAAGTTAGTAAACAATAACTCAGAGATGAACAAGACATTTTATTTTTAGTAGAGTTTGCTTTGTCTGTGAAATTAGCTTTCCTTTCCTCGTTCTGGTTTTATTAAAAAGTGTCACAGCCGCTTTTACGAAGAACATTTGATGCATTTTTTTAATCTCTCAGGTTTTGTTCGTCACTTGCCTCTTTTGCCCCTTTATTAGTATTTTTGAATGTAGCAATCGTTTAACCCCTTCACTACCAACCATATCAATATTTTAACCCCTTTACTAACAACCATCTTAATCTTTTAACCCCTTCACTAAAACCATATCAATCTTTTAACCCCTTCACTACCAAGCAGTTTACAAAAAGAAAAAAAAAGCACTCACAGAATCCCAGAATTTGGGGATTTTGTATTAAACAAAAAGTGTTGGCTGGAGCGAAAAATCGATGAATGAAGTTATCGATAAGAACAGAGTGTTGTAAATAAATAACATTTCTCAATAGGTAACCAAGGCTTTAAAACTTTTTTTTTAAAATAATTCTTTATTTTATTGTGCACGAACAATACAGATAGGCAGGCAATGCCACAACAGCTATTGCTTGTATTTAGGGCAACATTGAGAAACATTTGTTTGGCATATCTAAACAGCGCACATTTCGTGTTATATTGTAAAATCGTCAAGAATAAGATCAACATGTCAGTTATAAGATAAGGCAGATGAAAGGCTATTCGGATTAACATACTGACTTTTTGTGAATTTAAAGGGTCACAAGCGTATTTAAGGTTTATCTGTCATATGTGAGTTGATATAAAAACATAAACAAAGAGAAAGCATAGTTAAACGTAGGGTAAACAGTCTTGGTAACTGCTTTTAGAATGTATATTATGTTCATCTATAAGCCTACCGTAAGCAATCCTGTACATATTATAATCAGCATTTTCTGTCAATTAAAGTAAGAGCAAGAGATACCCTTCGCAGGGCAGTATAGACAAGATAGACAATGCTGGGTAAAGCTTAAGCACTGCAGATAGATTTAATTGCTCAGAGTATATAATGAGACAAGTCACTGAGTTTAACGCTTATATGAAGTAGTGTCCACTGAGGCTGATTTGAAGACATTACTTATATGCCAAAATAAACTTTTAAAGACAACAGGCACAAAGAAAACATTAAAGAAAGCAAGATGCTTAGGTATTATGAGCATGCAACGTGGGGGCTCCAGTGTTAGAGGAGCATTACAGGTTGATGACCTGCTCGCAGTCAGTCGGTTCCCAGGTCTGGGTAGACAGGTGTGGAGTCTGCACTGTTATCGGTGGAGCAGTGTGTGAGGCTTTGATTACTAAAGGGGTCAAAGTGGGACCATCACTCCAGCCTGAGTCAGTGAGGTGGGGATTCAATAGAGTTTATAGAAGAGTCATACTGGTTGTCGGCTGAGCTGACTATTCTCTTGTATGTGGACTGGAGCAGAACTAGTCCCCAACTCAGCCCTTGTTGTTCAGCCAATGCCGGTCCTGGAGGCCTGACAGATGCGCTGGGAGTAAGGGCTGGTGTGTCGCCTCGTCAGGATTCTGTCCCTGTTAGTCCCTGAAAGCATGTTTAATGAGGTGTGTGTCGGTTCTGAAAGTGCCCCATGTCGTGGTTTTGGGCCGTTGCTCGTCTGACGTAATGTTGCCGCCATTTTGAGCTTCATGCCTCGCCATCTCCGTACACGATTTGGTGGCGCTGTGTTCTTACGGGGCCCGGTCCGGGCAACTGCTTGCCGGTGATGTAGTGTTGGGCACTTTGTCTTGTTCGCTCCAGTGGCCCTGAGAGACAATTTTGGGCTGCAGCTGCTGTTGTTGAGGCTCCAGGAGCCTGATTTTGGTATGGCACGTTTACAGAACCGGCCTTTCATGCGTGTGGAGCCTGTGGGGGTTTCTGTGCCGGGCTTTGTAGGTTGCCCTCTGTCTGGATTTCTAGGTTGGAAGGTCTATGCTGTGAACATAGTCAGTGAAAATAACATTTGTTTGCCATAAATTAATTTCATGGTGTGAAAGGGTTAAATACGCACATTTTTTTTTATTAACTTCTCTCTTCTGCCTCTCTAAATTTTGCTTGAAATGGAAATGTCTGCAAAATCTGTCAGATTATACTATGAAGAAACCATCTATTTTTAGAATACTTTAATAAAAACCATCAACATAGCTTTCACAATATTTAATGGGACTTTCAAGGACTAACTGATTTTTTTTTCAGCTCGTCCAGGAAGCCATCATTCTGCATCCAAAAGGTATGGAAACAGGGGGAGTAGCTAAATATATGTAAATGACAACTTTTGTATCTGTCTCTGTTTATCTCTGTGTGCCAGTGTGTGTGTGTGTGTGTGTGTGAATCTGTGTGTATGTCAGTGTGTGTTAATATTTGTATGTCACTGGTTGTATCTGTGTGTGTGAATCTGTGTGTATGTCAGTGTGTGTAGCTTTGTGTGTGTCAGTGGTTGTATCTGTGTGTGTAAGTCATTGTGTATCTGTGTCTGTGTGTCTATCAGTGTGTGTTAGTGTGGGTATATGTGTGTATGTCAGTGTGTGTATTTGTGTGTGTTAATGTGACAGTGTGATGTAATTCCAGTAAAATACAAGTTTAGCAGGCTAAGATTGCCACAAGGCATATGTATGTATATGTGTTTGTAGTATCAGTTAGTTAATTACACGTAGCTAAGATACTGTTATCACTGTACTGACCAGGTGCAGGAATGTAAGAACTGGAATTACGCGTCCCTCTCCTTTGTATCAGATGAGCCACG
The DNA here is from genome assembly GCF_036172605.1 of Pelobates fuscus. Taxonomy (NCBI): domain Eukaryota; kingdom Metazoa; phylum Chordata; class Amphibia; order Anura; family Pelobatidae; genus Pelobates; species Pelobates fuscus. The sequence goes on along the minus strand of NC_086318.1, from coordinate 385,470,046 downwards.
TGGTTAGACCGGATGGATGAGTTTAGACTCTATTTATTAAATAGGTTAAGGGTATGTGTGGGTGTAGTTAATTGTGGGAGGAGCTACAGTGCTATATAAGGAATGTACTCTATGTATTCAGTACTCAGACTTTGCTGTATTTTGGTGACGCTAGTCCCTCTGAGTCCCGATCGGTGATCCAATAAAGAATCTCTTCCTTCCTGAAGAAACCTGTGTCCATCTCTCTGTGCTTGGCTTCCGTCAGTTTCTCCGGTATCATTTGGTGCATTGGCCGGGAAGCTCATCGTTCAACGGTAGCTGAGAGGCAGAGGCGTGAGACGGTCTATCTTTGCCCACGTTCTCTACGGCTGCACCCCTGAACTTCTGCGTGGACCTCCCTTCGTCTCGGCGCCACTGGTCTGTTGTCCAGGAGATCATCAGCCTCTACGTGAGAAGTGCTGGGGTGTCCCCGTCGATGAGTGTGAACTCAGGTTCAGGAACGAGGAGGTAAGACAACTGCTGTTTTAGACGGCAGGACCCACTAGGGGTATACCGATTGTGCGGTAGGCCCAAAGGGGTTTTGAATCAGTGTATCTGCCCCCTCTGTCGGAGGGAAGGAGCGAAGGCGCACCGCTCGATCGAACGCTCTTTAGTCAGACCGTTTGATTTGGTTAGTCAGGCGGGGTCCTGGTGTAAATAGCCCTAGCCGGACACCGGTGTCTTGTCTAGACTAGCGTTCTAGGGTGTATATTACGTTCGCTAGGTCGGAGGGACCGGGAGACTAAGCGGCGCCTGTGTAAATTCGGTTCGCTAGTTCTCATCCTATCTGGGCTAAGTGGGAAGGCGTGTAAATTTGGAACCCACTAGACTTTTGATAGTGCGACTAAGAGGCGCCTGTGTAAATTCGGTTCTCTAGCTCGCTATATATGTGGTGATTGGGCAGTGTGGCTAACCAAAACGGGTGTATATAGTTTTAGGTAGTCCATTCAAGGTACTGGCCAATAGTTTAGTTGGGAATTGTAAATGTGTTAACGATTGTTTTAGTAAAGTGTATATCTTGTTAGATAGCGCGAGCTCAGCCGTCTAGCGAGAGTGTTAATAGTGTGTTGCTGTATTATAGTGCACGGTACCATAACCCTGTATATTTACTGACATTATATAATAAGTACTAATCATTGTCGTCCATTGCATGTTTAACACCATAACCACTAATAATTGTATTGTGACCTTAACTTGTGCTTTGACCTATGCTAACCGTACTGTAACCGCTATTTGTAAAAGACGATGTTACTGGGGTGTGTTATAGACGGGTAATTCGTATATAGAGAATTATAGCGTGGGTGACTGTATAGTTACGCCAAAGGGCATAATATTGATTTATATAGTGACTGGTGTAACAGCTGTGTGTGTACGGGAATTCCCTGAGTGTTTATTGTTATTGTGTACGTTTCACTTGGTAACCGTACCACGTGGTGCTGTTGCCAGAGGAAACGGGTGTGACTGTTGAATAGTACGCGTGTATAGTATTCGTTGTCGACGACGTTCCATTGTTAAGTATGGGTGCGTCGCAGTCAACGATTCCGGATCCCTTAGGATGTATGGTTAAGAATTTTAAAAAGGGATTCAAAGTTTGTGATTTTGGGGTAAAGATGTCTCCTGTACGTTTGGTCACTTTGTGTACTAGGGAGTGGCCTACTTTGGTTGCGGCATGGCCGCCACGTGGCAGTTTGGATCCAACTCTGGTACAGCGCTTACACGTGGCTGTATCGGGTAGGCCTGAACTTTACGGCCAGTTTCCTTATATTGACTGTTGGAGACAGGCCGTAAATGACTCGCCAAAATGGCTCCAGACATGCCACGAGGAGCAGTGTCGCCTCATGGTAGCTAGGACTTGCTCGTCCACTAGGACTGGTGTTAGGCCCATTTTGGACACGCCCCCTGAGTCCGAGATCCCTTTGCCGCCCCCTTACTTTCCGTTAAGAAGAAGTGACGCAAACGCAGGAAGTCCTGCACCCCTCCCCTCATTACCCTCATCCACTTCCGCTTCCTCCTCCAGTACAGGATCCACCCCCCCTCGTACTAAATCTCCCCTTCCGGAACCAGAATCCACCCCCATTAGAAACGAATATCCTGATTTGGCGCCACTTCAGACTTCCGGTCAAGCTTCATCTAGCTCGGCTCGAAGTGTTTTATTTACGACCTTTTCCCAAAACCGACCTCCCACATCCCCATACCCTATCTCTCCCCGACCGGAACCCATGACTGACGCCTCTCTACGTAGCCCCATCCAAACCCGACAGTTGACTGGTGCCCAACAATTAAAGCACTATCAGATGCCTCTTCGTCTGAATCCCGGGTCAGCTTATATCGATGCCGCAGGTCAAATGGCACACGCTGACCCAGTCTTCGTATATGTCCCATTTACCACAACCGATCTTTTAAACTGGAAGACCCATAATTCCTCGTATACTGAGAAACCACAAGCTATGACTGATCTGTTCACCTCAATAGTACAGACGCATAATCCGACATGGGCTGATTGCCAGCAGTTACTAATGACTTTATTTAACAATGAGGAAAGGACAAGAATAAATCAAGCAGCCATTAAAGCATTAGAGGATAGAGCCCGTGCTTTGAACCAAGCCAATCCAGCAGCATGGGCCGCGACACACTATCCCAACACCGATCCCGATTGGAACGTAAATGGTGCTGATATGGTTCAACTCAGAGCCTATAGAGACGCTATAATTGCTGGCATGAAAGCCGGAGGAAAGAAAGCCATTAACATGTCGAAGACAGTTGAGGTGATCCAGAAAAGCGATGAAGCGCCCAGTGTCTTTTATGACCGATTATTGGAGGCATACCGCTTGTATACCCCCTTTAATCCGGAAGACGCAGACAATTCCCGAATGGTTAACTCCGCCTTTGTCAGCCAAGCATACGGAGATATTAAGCGCAAGCTACAAAAGTTAGAAGGGTTTGCAGGTATGTCCATCACCCAACTAATGGAGGTAGCAAATAAGGTCTATATGAACAGGGATACAGAAAGTAAGAAAGAGGAAGAGCGCAAGATGCGTAAAAAGGCTGATATGCTAGCGGTAGCGATCGCAGGCGTAGATAAACGGGGCCCAGATAGAGGCAATAATAGATGGAGTAGGGAGCCTTTGAGTAGGGATCAATGCGCGTATTGCAAGGAAGAAGGGCATTGGAGGAACGAATGTCCGCAAAGAGAGCAGTACGAGAGAGACCAACCCAGGGCAGGCTACGGAAACTTTAGAGGTAGAGCGAGAGGTAGAGGAGGCCCCGGAGGGAGTAATGGTTATAGAGGGAGTAATGGGAACAGAGGAAGTGTTAGGGAAGACAGGTATATTCCAGCAGCGCAAAGGTCCCGCGATAGAGAAGGTAGGGACTTTGTAGGATTGGCTGACACTGTCATGGAGGACTATTGATACCGACCGGGCTCCATCCCCCTTGGTCGAGCGGAGCCTATGGTCGATGTATCAATAGGGGGGAAAAGGAGTGCGTTCATGATCGACACTGGTGCTGAACATTCAGTGGTGACTAATCTAGTTGCTCCTCCATCTGGAAGGACTATTACTGTGATAGGAGCAACTGGAAGAAGTGCTGAAAAACCGGTTCTTAAAAGTCGACTCTGTACATTGGGAGGCCACGTAGTAAAACACCAATTCCTTTATATGCCTGAATGTCCAGTCCAATTGCTGGGACGTGATATGCTATCAAAATTACAAGCGCAGATTACGTTCCTACCAAATGGAACAACATCCTTAAAGTTTAATGGACCTTCAGGTATTATGACTTTATCCGTACCAAAGGAAGAAGAGTGGCGACTTTATACAGTGTTGACTAGCCAAAACCCTAGGAGTGATGAGACATTGTTTAACATACCAGGAGTTTGGGCAGAGAACAACCCACCAGGACTGGCCCGCAATATTCCACCAATAAAAATTGAACTGAAACATGGGGTTTATCCAGTGAGCCTAAGACAATATCACATTCCGCAGAAGGCTAAGAAGAACATCCAATCCTATCTGGATAAGTTCATACGGTATGGTATCCTAAAATTCTGTACTTCCCCCTGGAACACCCCATTGCTGCCTGTTCAAAAGCCCGGTACAGATGAGTATCGACCTGTACAGGACTTAAGAGCAGTCAATGATGCGGTTGTTAGCATACATCCAGTTGTACCCAATCCATATAACCTGCTTGCTTTAATTCCGGGCGGGGCTACTTACTTCACAGTCTTAGATCTCAAAGATGCCTTCTTTTGCCTCCGAATTGCCGCAGAAAGCCAATGTATTTTCGCTTTCCAATGGGAGAACGCTGTAACGGGCTCAAAACGCCAAATGACTTGGACAAGACTGCCCCAAGGGTTTAAAAATTCACCTACCCTATTTGGTTCAGCTCTAAGTCAAGATCTACTGGATTTCGAGTCTATCCCAGGAGAATGTGTATTGTTACAATATGTAGATGACTTGTTGATAGCAGCAGTTACAAAAGAAAAATGTCAGCAAGCAACGCACGATCTACTACATATTCTCTGGAAGGCAGGATACAAGGTGTCCAGGAAGAAGGCTCAGTTGTGTTTGCCAACTGTCAAGTATCTGGGATTCCATATCTCTGAAGGTCAAAGGATTATGGGGCCAGAGAGAAAAGAAGCTGTCTGCCAAATACCAATACCCAAGAATAGAAGACAAGTGCGAGAATTCTTGGGGGCAGCAGGCTTCTGTAGGATATGGATTCCCAGCTATGCGATACTGGCAAAACCTCTGTACGCAGCCATCAAAGGTACAGAGCACGACCCCTTCTTATGGACCCAAGAACAGCAAACGGCATTTGAAGATGTGAAGAAGGCTTTGATGAGTGCCCCAGCATTAGGTCTACCTGATCACACACGACCATTCTACTTATATGTACACGAGCAAAGAAGAATGGCTGTGGGAGTATTGACACAGTACTTGGGATCATGGCAAAGACCTGTTGCCTACATGTCTAAGCAACTGGATGCAGTGGCCAGCGGACTTCCACCTTGTCTAAGAGCCGTAGCTGCAGCCGCCCTGCTAGTAGCTGAAGCCGATAAACTCACTCTGGGTCAAGAACTTTATGTACGAGTCCCACATGCAGTACAGACGTTGTTGGATTACAAAGGAAATCATTGGTTTAGTAACAGCCGTATGACCAAGTATCAAGCAATGTTGTGTGAAAACCCAAGAGTGCATTTAGAGACTGTAAACACCTTAAATCCAGCTACCCTTTTGCCGCAACCTACTGAAAGTCAACATGATTGTTTGGAAGTAATGGATGAAGTATTTTCAAGTAGACCAGATCTTCGTGATTTTCCCATCCAGAACCCCGATGTTCAATATTACACCGACGGCAGTAGTTATGTGAAAGAAGGGATCCGCTATGCAGGATATGCAGTGACAACAATAGACAAGGTGATAGAAGCTCGGCCACTGGCGAAAGGAACATCAGCACAAAAGGCAGAATTAATAGCACTAACACGAGCGTTACAATTGGCTGAAGGTTTAAGAGTAAATATCTATACGGACTCTAAGTATGCGTTTTTAACCACTCATGCCCACGGAGCTTTGTATAAAGAAAGAGGACTACTGAATTCAGAAGGCAAAGAAATCAAGTACGCAGCTGAAATCCTACAACTATTGGAAGCAGTGTGGGAGCCGAAAGAAGTCGGTATCATACATTGTCGAGCGCATCTGAGAGGAGATGGTGATGTAACCAAGGGAAATCGGATGGCAGATAGTGCAGCTAAGCGTGCTGCTGAATCAGGAAGACAGGAGTATGTGGGGCATATAGCTGCTCTTATACCAACTCCACTGTCCCAATGGACTCCAGTTTATACAGCTCAAGAAGAGGAGTGGTTAAAGACTGAACCGGGAAAGTATTTGGAGAACAAGTGGTATCAGCTAGAAGATGGAAGAATAGTCATACCAGCATCACTAGCGGTAGAAATTGTCCAAAATTATCACAACGGGACACATTCTGGGAGAGACAGTACTGAAGAATCTCTCAGGAAACATTTCTACATACCAAGATTGTCCAACTTGACTCAGGCCATTGTACGCAGATGTGTAACGTGTGCTAAGAATAATGCAAGACAAGGACCAGTAAAGCCACCAGGAGTCCAGTTTATGGGGGGACTCCCCATGTCCGATCTACAAATAGACTTTACAGTAATGCCTAAATCGGGTGGACATCGTTACCTGTTGGTAATTGTGTGCACCTATTCAGGCTGGGTAGAAGCATGTCCTACTCGTACAGAGAAAGCAGGAGAAGTTGTAAGATTCCTGCTACGAGAAATAATACCCCGATATGGACTACCCTGTTCTATAGGATCGGACAATGGTCCAGCTTTTGTTCATCAGTGCCTACAACAACTGACTCATATGCTTGGTATAAAGTGGAGGCTTCATACTGCATATAGACCCCAGAGTTCTGGTAAGGTAGAGAGAATGAATAGAACTATAAAGAACCAGTTGGCTAAAATGTGTCAGGAAACCCAACTTAAGTGGAACGTTCTCTTACCCATAGCTTTATTGCGAATCCGCAGTACCCCTACCAGAAGGATGGGCCTCTCTCCTTTTGAAATCATGTATGGGCGACCACCTCCCGTACTTGGTAACTTAAGGGGGGACTTGAGTCAGTTGGGAGAAGGAATTACCCGGCAGCAGGTTGTAGAGTTGGGTAAGACTATGGAGGAGGTACAGAAATGGGTACAAGATAGATTACCTGTGAATATTTATCCCCCTGTTCATAGTTATCATCCAGGAGACCAAGTGTGGATTAAAGAGTGGAATAATGTACCGTTAGGGCCCAAGTGGAGAGGTCCTTATGTTGTTCTTTTGTCTACCCCTACAGCGATAAAAGTAGCCGAAGTAACTCCGTGGATACATCACTCCAGGGTTAAACCAGCAGCAGTCGATTCTTGGCAAATTACAGCAGATCCAGAGAATCCCTGCAAGATCCGGTTGAAACGCACTACTCAGTCGGAGTAACGAGGAATTATTGTGGATTACAAATTTTATTGTTACAGGTGTGAGTGAGAAGGCCATAATAAAGCCTGTCCGCTTACCAACACATAGTGTATAAGCCAGGAAAGTCTCGAAGGGACACCTGTGAAGACGAGCAGAACTCCATTCCCTGCAGCCCTCACATCCTGGAAGCTGAGGTTCCATCGCACGGACGAAGACTGAGGATGACGGCGAAAGATGTGCTTTTGATTGTGTTTATTTATATGTGTTTTTATATTCAGGAAGGTAGAGGTACCGACACTCCTAGCTGTGAGGTATGCATTAAGACTACGAGAACAGGTAACCATATTTCCCAAACCCTAATTTGGCATTCACAATACGAATGTAAAGGAGAGGTATCAAGATGTAGATACCTAAATATAGACTATAGTGTGTGCCATTTAGGAGTAGGAGAACCTAAGTGCTTCAGTCCAGAGTATCAACCTCGTACAATTTGGTTGACTCTCAGGAATGGAGATCCTCAGGGGACCCTAATTAATAAGACGGTGTTAGAATCCGTACATTCTTCGGGTGTTCTGCTATTTGATGCATGTACGGCGATATCAAGTGGTAGAAAACCGTGGAATGTATGTGGGGATCTTAGATGGGAGAGGACGTATGGGTCTAATGATAAATATATTTGTCCCAGTAGTAAAAATAAATATGTGAGTCCTAGATGCCCAAATAAAGACTATAACTTTTGTCCATATTGGTCTTGTGTGGGGTGGGCGACTTGGGGACAGACAGTAGATAAAGACATGATAGTGACTAAGTTGCCGACTAGCCCTTATTGTAAGTCTATGGAATGCAACCCAGTCCATATACTTATTAATAACCCCGACAAGTTCCTAGATAAGTATGGAAATTTATTTGGGTTTCAGATATACGGGACGGGTTTAGATCCTGGGACATTATTGTTTATAGGAATAGAGACTGATACGGTATCCTCCCAGACTCATCAAGTATACCATTCCTTTTATGAAGAGATGAGTATAGATAATAAGATCCCCCATAACGCTAAAAACCTGTTCATTGACCTAGCTGAAAGTATTGCCGGTAGTCTTAATGTTACCAACTGCTATGTGTGTGGAGGTACTAACATGGGAGACCAATGGCCTTGGGAAGCAAAGGAGGTAATGTCCGGTTCTGAGGCAGTTGACCAACTAATATCTACACAAGCCGATTATCATTTGAGTGTTAGAGGTAAATCTGAGTGGAGATTAAAGACCTCCATCATAGGTTATGTTTGCATAGCAAGGAAAGGAATAATGTATAATACTTCTGTAGGAGAATTAACTTGTCTAGGGCAAAAAGCTTATGATGATGATACTAAAAATACAACTTGGTGGTCGGCTTCAAATGTCTCAGAACCATCTAACCCGTTTGCTAGATATGCCAGTTTAAAGGATGTGTGGTTTGATTTATCCATCACATCTACCTGGAGAGCCCCAGCAAATTTGTACTGGATCTGTGGTAAGAAAGCCTATTCGGAGTTGCCACAGGACTGGGAAGGGGCATGTGTGTTGGGTATGCTCAAACCATCCTTCTTCTTGTTACCGATTGAAACAGGTGAGACTTTAGGTGTTAAAGTGTATGATGTGAATCATAGGAAGAAAAGGGGACCCTTAGAGATAGGCACCTGGGAAGATAATGAATGGCCTCCCCAGCGTATCATAGATTATTATGGGCCAGCCACGTGGGCAGAAGATGGTACCTTTGGTTATAGAACCCCAATTTATATGCTCAACCGTATTATAAGATTACAGGCGGTGGTTGAGATTATTACTAATGAGACCTCACAAGCACTCAATCTTCTAGCGAAGCATAATACCAGGATGAGGACAGCAGTGTACCAAAATAGATTAGCCTTGGATTACCTTTTGGCAGTAGAGGGAGGTGTATGTGGGAAGTTTAACCTGAGCAATTGCTGTCTTCAAATAGATGACGAAGGGCAAGCAATAGCTGAGCTTACTAGCCATATGGTTAAACTAGTGCATGTGCCTACTCAGGTATGGAAAGGGTACAATCCAAGTAGTTGGTTTGGTAGCTGGTATGAGTGGTTTGGAGGGCTTAAGGCAGTGGTAGGTGGAGTCCTACTGATTTTACTGTTGTGTCTACTCCTACCGTGTCTTATACCCTTAGTAGTTAGGTCTGTGCAAAGCCTGATAGGAAGTATAGCAGAGAGGAAGGCTGCTGCACAGATAATGGCGATATATAAGTATAAGGCTCTAGATCAAGGAGAACCAATGCAGGAAGATGAGTGTTAAAAGATTCACATCATAAGATAAGTCTGGTCTGGTTCATGGTAACCTGAGGTATATGCAAACCAAGGTTAAGTGATGCCTCAAGTAATTGTGAAATATCAGAGGCATCAAAGGGGGGAATGTGATGTAATTCCAGTAAAATACAAGTTTAGCAGGCTAAGATTGCCACAAGGCATATGTATGTATATGTGTTTGTAGTATCAGTTAGTTAATTACACGTAGCTAAGATACTGTTATCACTGTACTGACCAGGTGCAGGAATGTAAGAACTGGAATTACGCGTCCCTCTCCTTTGTATCAGATGAGCCACGTGGTTAGACCGGATGGATGAGTTTAGACTCTATTTATTAAATAGGTTAAGGGTATGTGTGGGTGTAGTTAATTGTGGGAGGAGCTACAGTGCTATATAAGGAATGTACTCTATGTATTCAGTACTCAGACTTTGCTGTATTTTGGTGACGCTAGTCCCTCTGAGTCCCGATCGGTGATCCAATAAAGAATCTCTTCCTTCCTGAAGAAACCTGTGTCCATCTCTCTGTGCTTGGCTTCCGTCAGTTTCTCCGGTATCAACAGTGTATATATGTGTATGTGTGTCAGTGAATATGTGTAGCTGTGTGTGTGCGTGTGTCAGTGTGTATCTGTGTCTGTGTGTCAGTGTGTGTTAGTGTGGGTATACGTGTGTGTGTCAGTGGGTGTATTTGTGTGTGTCAATGTATGTGTCATTGTATATATGTGTATGTGTGTCTGTGAATATGTGTAACTGTGTGTGTCAGTGTGGGTATATGTGTGTTAGTGTGTAGCTGCATATGTGTATGTTTGCATACACCCTGCACTGGTGGTTTGATCATTCAGGTTTAATATAATGTCACTATCACTATAATTAGATATTTGCCTAGCTCTGGCATAGAATAGGTTAATAATAAATTATATGTCAAGTGGAAAGTGTGTAGCATCAAGTTCCGTGCACCGATGTTTTCTTAGCCGATTCTTACATTGTTACAGATAAAGTTTAAGGAATTTACAATTACACTTGTAGTAATATAAAGAAAAAGAATGTAGTATAACTTTTAAACTTCCTTTGAACATTCAGTATTTACAGTACTTTCCATTTTAGTGTAATGCACACAGAAAGCACTGGTTATCGTTGTCATTTACTGTTTCCTGCAGTGAGAGGTCTTTTATCCAGCTCTAATCAATAATGGGGATAGTACCTAAGTTACACTACCAATAACATTTAACGTCATAATATATCTGTTTAGATAGCTATCTGTCTACATTATAGAAGTTTTCAAACGGGTTTGGGGAGTTTTTATGGTGATCTATTTCACGCTAGATTTAGCAAAGCGATTTTATTTATTTTGTAATATTTATTTTTTTGTTGTAATTTATTTTTTCTTGGTCTGCTGGAATATTGCCATTCTCTTGCCTAATGAGAATAGGTGTGCATAGAGGGCGTGCTTGTTGCGCAGGTCTGTGTTGCTGTGTATGTCCTCCAATGTGGTTTTCTGTGCGTGGCATGTCCCGGGATATTTGAATGTGGTGGCTAACACTTTGTCTCATTTTCAGTGGTCCTGATTTCGAATGGCGGTGCCTGGAGCACAGGACGAGGGGCAGGCATGCCTGGAAGAGATTTGGGTGCTCAGAACAGCTTGCTTGGTGGACTTGTGAGAGCTTCCTTGGCTCCTCACAAGTGGATGACCTACTGTAAGGTTTGGGATTCGTGGGAGGAGTCATGGATTGGCTTGGAGAGGGATGTGACTGGGGAATCTCGTTTGGACGCTGTCCTGTGGTTTACGTTTCAACTGATGGGAAGAGGGGTTTCCCCGGCGGTAATAGGCAGGCCATGGCCGCACTTGCTTTCTGGTTTAAACTACATGGGAGGATCTAACAAAGCATTTCGTGATGAGGCAAACACTGAAGGGATCTTTCGGGGTCGTCGTTGTGCCCAGTTACCAGTGTGTCACTGTATCTGGCTAAACGGCCTCTGGGGGAGGGTTCGTTTTTTTATGCATGGGGATGGTTCCTTGCTTTTCCGTTTTCATTTTTTTCGCTTGGTGCTGGGGACACTGGAGTTGCAATTAATAGGACTCATTAATTCTGCATCACGCGGCTACGGAGGCAACTAGTTTGGGGCTTGTTGAGGAGATTGTCAAAAAGATAGGGAGGTGCGAATCAGTTCGGTTTCTGATCCTACGAGTGCCTGGGGCTGCTGGGGGGAGGTTTGCAGGGGTTGCAAGGTGCAGCCCCGTTGATTGATTGTTTCCTCTTATCTCTGTAGGTTGTGTGGCCTGGATCGTGGGCCATTCTTTTGTTTTCTGAGCGAAGAGGAGGGCTGCAGCTCGTGTTCGGGGTCAGCAGCTGAGCTTTCCTGTGTACCAGATTACGCTAAAATGGTTCGGTTACCGAAGCGCTAGTTGGGGCAATGTATGTAGGGCTTTGTTTCATTTAATAGCTGGTGGGAGGATGCAAGACTTCGTGGTTTTGCATGCTGGGTGTAATGATCTGGGGCTTGTCCCTCAGCGGCAACTTGTCAAATGGATGAAGCAGGATATCAATCGTCCTAGTGGTGTGGTCGGAGATAGTTCCCATCTATGGTGGCGGCACACGAGGGATACTAGTGCAATTGTGCGGTGTTGGGTTAATAGTTTGATGGCAAGTTTTGTTAGGAAAACTTGAGGGGTTGTAGTTCAGCATATGGAGCTGGGGGCTATACTGCCTAGTTATTTTCTCTCAGGTAGGGTTCACCTCTCAGACGTGAGTTGGGACATGTTAAACTTTGGGTTTCAGGAGCAACTGAGTAGGGCCTTGTTTCTTCAGGGTGGCGGAGCTCAGACGGCTTAAGGGATTAAGGTCTGAGCTTGTGGCGGGATTAGTGAGCTGAAGGTTAGGGGTAAAACAGGCTCTTGGTTAAGTACAGGGTAGTTATTCAGCTGCTTAAGAAAGGGTTAAGACAGTTCATGTTAAGTTTGGTAGGTTTCAAGCTCATTGTTAGCTCAAAACCTAAAACGGGTATCCGGTTATACCCCTACCATGGCTATTGAAGTAAAATGGCACTTTATGTATTATGGTTATGATGTAGATTGTTTGTTATATGTAAATATTTATTGTATACAAATATGGGTCATTGCTTTTTTTATGATGTGAGATATGTTATGTTACAGGGTGGGGTTAGGGTCAATTACTTTTTTTTTATTCATGTTGAGTTTTATTTACTATATTTAATAAAGCTGTGGACTTATTTGACCCATATAACATCAGTGTTTGTGTCTTATTGGATAAGATAATATGGTGAGTTTTTATGCGTCAAGGACACATCATGAATACAATCCACATTACATGATTAAAGATTTGTATGTCCACGAACTCTGGAAAGGTGTGTATCTTCCTAATCAGCTGTGCTGGATTAATCCATCAGCAAACCAGCCATCTGTAGTTTCTAAACAATAGTGCTTGGCCAGTATCTGCTGTAATGTCAACAGCCAAACAGTTGGGATCTTTCTAAACAATTGGTCTAGGTCAATATTTGCTGCAATGCCAACTACCCAGGCAGAGAGATGCCACACCACAGAAAACATTTAGAGAACACGTGGACAGAATGTTGGTTCTCCAGCAGACTTTTTATTAAAGGTTAGGTTGGAATACTTCTGAACTAGAGCACAGGATGTGGCTCAGCGAGCCGTACATAAAGAAAAAGGAACATTTCCCCACTTAGCTAGAGCATCCGAATATATATATATCACGAAATAGCTTGCACTCCTATTTATATATATATATATATTTCTGAAAGATATTTCAGCTTTAGACAGAGCTGCTATCATGTTGCCAGGCATAGATACAAACTCAAACCTTTCACCCACCTCGTTTAATTTTACCTAACCGATGTAAGCTTGTTGAAGAATGCTGGCACCATCCAGTGCTAATCTCAAGGATCACTCTGCTGCCACACCCCAACATAGTCACATTCATCCATCTAATTGCATACCGAAACCTCCTCACATTCAGCCATCCATCTACACCTCCAGTCCCATGTACCTCCACCACCATACCCAGTCACATACACACATTACAAAAAATATAAATTAGAGGGGCAAAGGTTTAAAAATAATATCAGGAATTATTACTTTACTGAGAGGGTAGTGGATGCATGGAATAGCCTTCCAGCTGAAGTGGTAGAGGTTAACACAGTGAGGGAGTTTAAGCATGCGTGGGATAGGCATTAAGCTATCCTAGACTTAAGATAAGGCCAGGGACTAATTAAAAGTATTTCGAAATATTGGGCAGACTAGATGGGCCGAATGGTTCCTATCTGCCGTCACATTCTATGTTTCTATGTTTCTATAGATGTAATTACGGTATTATAATTTGAACGTTACAGTAAAAGATAACAAACGTCAATGTAGGTTTCTTCTTAACACTGATAATAGTTTGTTTCTTAATTGTTTTTTTAATACCCACTTTTACATTTTTAGAGCACAGTGGAATTGTCACGGTAATATACCCCAACACGCAGGAATAGTTCACAGTCAAGAGACAAGAAACAGTGTTCGTCTTACCGGACCTTAGAATGGCCGGACTAGGACGAGAGAAAGACAGAGTCAGAACAAGCCGAGGTCAAGGGAACTGAGAGACAGCGTAACGTAGAACAAGCCGAGGACTGGTACACAGAGGACAAAACAGCGGATAAGCAAGCAAGGATAAGGAGAGAGCGGAGTCAGGAACAAAGCCAAGGTCAAGCACCAAAAAACCAACTGAACGATACAAGCACTAAAGGGAACTGGACAGAAACCACGATAGGGCAAAGAGCAAGGGAAACAGGTGAGTATAAATACCCTAAAGGTTCACTTTGATTGGCCCCTGTCATATCCACGCCCCCAAAACGTGAGTGTATGGGGAATGTGGCCTGACAGGGGCCAATGGGAGACTGATTCTAATTTAGTCTCCCACTGTCCCTTTAAGAGCGCGCCCGAAACGCGCGGCGCGCTCTTAGTGTCGGGCGGGACATGTGACCGCTTCTCGCGGTCACTGCCCGCCTGACTGATCCCATCGTTGGCTGAGCCGCGCGCGGCTCGTGCAGGAGCAGGACCGCGCGCGGCGAGAAGGGAGGACCCCGGCCGGCCCCTGGAGAGGGTAAGTACCGCTACAGTACCCCCCCCTGAAGACACGCCCACCGGGCGGGGAGGAGCAGGCCTGGCAGGAAAACGAGCGTGGAAAGAACGCACAAGGCGAGGAGCGTGAACAGCGTCAGCGGAAATCCAACTGCGTTCCTCAGGCCCATAGCCCTTCCAATGTACCAGATATTGGAGGCGACCCCGAAGCAAGCGAGAGTCAATTACAGCCGCCACTTCAAACTCCTCATGGCCCTCCACCGAAACCGGAGGAGGAGGGGGGACATGCCGAGTAAAACGGTTGCACAGGAGGGGTTTTAACAAGGAGGTATGAAAGACGTTAGGAATGCGTAAATTTTTTGGAAGATCCAATGCATACGAGACAGGATTAACCACATGCAAGATACGAAAAGGACCAATAAAACGAGGGGCCAACTTCATAGAAGGCACACGAAGACGAATATTGCGAGTAGAAAGCCAAACCCGGTCTCCCACAGCATAGGATGGAGCCGCCCTGCGATGCTTGTCAGCGTGAACCTTCTGGCGAGCAGCTGAGGCCACCAAAGAACACTGAACCTGCTCCCAAGTATTACGTAGACTAGCCAAATGTTCGTCCAGAGCTGGCATGCCCTGTAAGGAGAATGCAGCTGGAAGAACCACGGGATGCCGGCCATAAACAACGTAAAAAGGGCTGTTACCGGAGGATTCATGAGCAGCATTATTACGAGCAAACTCAGCCCAAGGAAGCAGGTCAGCCCAATTGTTCTGATGGTGGGACACGAAACAGCGAAGATACTGCTCCAGAGATTGGTTGGCACGTTCAGCAGCTCCATTAGACTGGGGGTGGTAGGCTGAAGAAAACGAGAGGGAGATACCCATCTCTGCACAAAACGCTCTCCAGAATCTGGAAATAAACTGGCTACCCCTATCGGACACGATCGAAGTGGGAATACCATGCAACCGAAACACCTCCCCGGCAAAGATAGAGGCAAGTTCCTTGGATGATGGCAATTTGAGAAGAGACACAAAATGAGCCATCTTAGAAAAACGATCCACAATCATCAGGATGACAGTTTTACCATTAGAGGGAGGTAATTCAACAATAAAATCCATGGATATATTGGACCATGGCCTCTCGGGTATGGGCAACGGATGCAACAACCCACAAGGAACTCTGTGGGAGGACTTCATACTGGCACAAGTGCTACAGGCATTAACGTAATCGGTGACGTCCTTGCGCAAGGACGCCCACCAGAAATATCTAGAAACTGCTGAGACTGTTTTAGAAATACCAGGGTGTCCAGCAGTTCTAGTGTCATGATATAATGACAAGATGTCTCGTCTCTCTGGTATATCAACGAATAGCTTATCAGCAGGCCTCTCCTCAGGGGCCAAGTTTTGTTTAGCCTGAATAGTTTGTAAGAGAGAAGACGAAATAGAAAGAACAGTAGTCGCTATTATTCTGTCAGGCGGAATGACAGGGGTAACATCGACCTCGAGTTTGTCAGTAGTTTCGAATTGTCTGGACAGAGCGTCAGCTTTAGTATTACGATCACCCGGTCTGTAAGTGATTATGTAATTAAAACGAGACAAAAAGAGAGACCACCTGGCCTGCCTAGAAGACAATCTTTTTGCTTCACTAAGGTATGAGAGGTTTTTGTGATCCGTTAAAATGAGGATAGGATCCCTGGTACCCTCTAGCAGATGTCTCCATTCCTTGAGCGCCAAAATGATAGCAAGGAGTTCACGATTGCCTACATCATAATTCCTCTCTGCTTTGGACATCTGTCTGGAAAAGAAGCCACAAGGGTGTAACGGCTTTTCAGGTGAATCTCTTTGAGACAAGATAGCACCTACCCCTATCTCAGAAGCATCAACCTCAAGAACAAAGGGCAGTGAAGGGACAGGATGCTGTAGAACAGGAGCAGAGGCAAATGTAGCTTTCAGGAATTCAAAGGCCTCGAGTGCTTCTGGTTTCCAGACATGAGTATTACCATCCTTCTTGGTCATTCTGGTTATAGGCGCTACAATGGCAGAAAATCCTTTAATAAAACGCCTATAATAATTAGAGAACCCCAGAAAACGCTGAATGGCTTTCAAACCCTGGGGCAGAGGCCATTCCATAATGGCAGACAGTTTCTTGGGATCCATACGAAAACCCTTGGCAGAGATTATATAACCCAAGAATTGGACTTCAGATTGATCAAATGAACATTTTTCGAGTTTGCAATAGAGACCGTTAACCAGAAGAGTTCTCAACACTAATTTAACATGCATGTGATGAGTCTGTAAATCATTAGAATAAATTAATATGTCGTCCAAGTATACTATAACGAATGTATGTATAAATTGACGTAGGACATCATTAATAAATTCTTGAAAAACTGCTGGGGCGTTACAAAGACCAAAGGGCATCACAGTGTACTCGTAGTGGCCACTCCTGGTATTGAAAGCAGTCTTCCACTCGTGATCCTTTTTGATACGTATGAGGTTGTAAGCACCCCTAAGGTCCAATTTAGTAAAAACTGTGGCCTGTTTAAGCCTATCAAAAAGTTCTGTGATCAAAGGTATGGGGTACGCATTTTTGACGGTGATTTTATTAAGGCCCCTATAGTCAATACAAGGCCTTAATTCGCCATCTTTCTTAGACACAAAGAAGAACCCAGCCCCTGCCGGGGAAGAGGATCTTCTTATAAATCCCTTCTCTAGAGATTCCTTGATATATTCCTCCATAACCAGATTCTCCTGAGGAGATAAAGGATATATTCTCCCTTTGGGAGGCATCGTACCAGGTAATAAATTAATTGCACAATCGTAAGGCCTGTGAGGTGGTAATCTTTCAGCCTCCCTTTTATCAAAAACAGATTTAAGAGACAGGTACTGAGAGGGTATGACCGTAGGCACGGGAGGAATATGAGTAGAATTCAAAGGGGTGACTTTAACAACACAAGACTCTTGGCAAGAATCACTCCAAGAAACTATTTGTCCTGACTCCCAATCAATGGTGGGATTATGAGTACGTAACCAAGGATACCCTAACACGAGGTGAGAGGAAGGAGAAGTAATGATCTGAACCCGAATGGTCTCAGAGTGTAACACCCCTGTAGACATATGTAGGGGAACAGTCTCATGTGTGATAATTGGAGAGCATAATGGTCTACCATCTATGGCCTCAACGGCCAAGGGTGTCTCCTTCTCTCTGGTGGGTATGTTATTCTCCTTGACAAAACTGGAATCAATAAAGTTTTCGGCCGCTCCGGAATCAACCAGGGCTAGTATATTCCCTGCTATGCAGTCACTATCAAGGTGCAGGGAAACAGGAAGAAGTAACTTATTAAGAGGCAAATGTGAGGACTGTGATGTCACACCCAAGGCCAGTCCTCTATACGGTCTTAGGTGCGATAGTTTCCCGGACGCACGGGACATTCTTGTCTCATATGACCCCTCCTACCACAATAAAGACAAAGTCCCTCCTTTCTCCTATAAAGCTTTTCAGCGTCGGTAAGTTTAGCAACCCCTAACTGCATAGGTTCCTCCTCAGAACCTTTAGATCCCTCGGGAGTCTCAGCTCTAGGGGAGTTAAAGGGAACAAAATGTCTATTTCTGGACCTGGTATATAACCTGTCACGGATCCTGTTATCTATATCGATAAGATAGTCAATCAGGTCCTCCAGGGGTACAGGGAGGTCCTTAGCTGCTACCTCATCTAAGATAGTATCAGACAGACCTTCCATAAAGGCAGTAGTAAGGCCATTATTAGTCCAATCTACCTGTGAGGCAAGGGTCCGGAACTGAATAGCATAATCGGCTACAGATTTAGATCCTTGCTTTATTCTCATTAATGCCCTGGCGGCATTTTTTGACCTTTTAGTCGTGTCAAATGTTCTACGGAACGCTGTGAGGAAGCTATTGAAGTCGTGTACCATAGGCCCATTAGCCTCCCAAATAGGATTTGCCCATTCTAGTGCCTTATCCGTAAGCTGGTGCATAAGAAAACCCACCTTAGATCTGTCAGTGGGAAATGAACGTGGGTACATTTCGAAGTGGAATTCCACTTGATTAAGGAATCCCCTACATGTCTTAGCGTCCCCTCCATACCTAGGTGGCGGGGTTAGATGTGCAGAAGCATTAGACATATTAGCTGTGTCCGGTATAGGGTTTACAGGAGGCGTAGGTACAGGTACCGGAACAGATCTGGATAACAGTGTCTGGATGGCTTGAGCCATTTGATCCATACGGTGATCCTGTTCTGCGAATCTAGCCTCATGAGTGGCCATCTGTTGACCTAAACCTGCGGGGTCCATGGCCCTATCGTAATGTCACGGTAATATACCCCAACACGCAGGAATAGTTCACAGTCAAGAGACAAGAAACAGTGTTCGTCTTACCGGACCTTAGAATGGCCGGACTAGGACGAGAGAAAGACAGAGTCAGAACAAGCCGAGGTCAAGGGAACTGAGAGACAGCGTAACGTAGAACAAGCCGAGGACTGGTACACAGAGGACAAAACAGCGGATAAGCAAGCAAGGATAAGGAGAGAGCGGAGTCAGGAACAAAGCCAAGGTCAAGCACCAAAAAACCAACTGAACGATACAAGCACTAAAGGGAACTGGACAGAAACCACGATAGGGCAAAGAGCAAGGGAAACAGGTGAGTATAAATACCCTAAAAGTTCACTTTGATTGGCCCCTGTCATATCCACGCCCCCAAAACGTGAGTGTATGGGGAATGTGGCCTGACAGGGGCCAATGGGAGACTGATTCTAATTTAGTCTCCCACTGTCCCTTTAAGAGCGCGCCTGAGACGCGCGGCGCGCTCTTAGTGTCGGGCGGGACATGTGACCGCTTCTCGCGGTCACTGCCCGCCTGACTGATCCCATCGTTGGCTGAGCCGCGCGCGGCTCGTGCAGGAGCAGGACCGCGCGCGGCGAGAAGGGAGGACCCCGGCCGGCCCCTGGAGAGGGTAAGTACCGCTACAGGAATATGTTGGTGCTATGTATATGTTTTTTTTTTTTTATAAAGATATCATTACTTAATTAAATTCCCAAGGCTAGTTGATAGCCAAGAAGGGGTTAAACTTAAAAGCAATTTTTTTTAGTAAACCAGTTCCATAATATAAACAGGAAAATACTTAGATACAAGGTGCAAAACACACTAAGTATGCACTCCCTCTCCCGTGCAGAAAGAACTTAAGTGCTATATTTTAAAGGAAATACTTATACACTTGTAGATACTTAGTGTGTTTTGCACCTTGTATCTATCACGTATTCATCCGCACATAAAAATGTGGGATGCCGAGAAGCATTACCGTCCTGACAGGAAAAGTTGTGCCGAGCAGCAATCATGCACATGGAAATCTAGTAATTGCTTTTGGGGTCAAAGGTCAGTTATGGCCAATCAGATCCACAGGAGGGTTTGTGCTGAGCACCAATCATGTGCATGGAAACCTGGTAATTGCTTTTGGGGTCAAAGGCCGGTTACGGCCAATTGGATCCACTGGAAGGGTATTTAAACCCAATTCTCCTATTGCTCATTGCCCTGTCGTGGTTTCATCCTGATGGTAATCCGAGAGTGCGTTCCTGATCTTGATTTTCCGGTATTTGACTCTTGCTTAGTTTTGACTTCCCTGATTTCTGGAATTTACACCATTAAATACAATATTGAAAATTTACCAATAAATTGTACTAACCATTTTCACGAGATGCTCCTAAATTTATAATAAATGATATTGAAATCATATTCCAGTTAAGACAAGGCAAAGCCGTGGGAAACAGTTCGAATAAAAAGGAGAAATAAAGACATTAATTTATTTCTCCTCCTTGTTTTATGCTAACTGTCAGATACAAATACAGATCTTATAACAATGATTGACAGGAAGCTATGATGGATGTGCCCAGTTGCGGGATAAAGAGGTGTAGATTTCTACATTTTAATTTTATTTTTTCACAATTCGTTAAATACTTATTTGCTAAATATAGGAATAAGGGAACATAGTATTACGAATTCTGAGAAGTGACTGCTCTTTTTTAATGCTGCTCGTAACTTAAAGAAACATTTATCACTTGACAATTCTTTTTTTCTAAACCAGCATGCAAACACTTTTAAACATACATACAAACCAAAATAAAGAAAGAAATACTCTGAAAATTGCTTTATAATAATTTATAAACGTACTATAAACTTAGTCAGATTACAATATTGGGCATGCCTCCCAGCTAGAGGAGTTTCTTCAGTCTCACCTCCTCCCCCCTACCCACCCCTATATTGTGGGTAAAATGGGAAAAATCCATCAGTTTTAACTTTTCAAAAATCTCTATCTTTGTTTATCCAAAAGATATAAATATGATTATGTGATTTATTACATTCTGATTTTACATATTATCAAAATATATTTACTATTACTGTATGTGTAAATTGTACCCAATTGTATCATTTTTTCTCTCTAAATAAACTATAAATTAAGTAAAACAACAAAAATCATGCGTTTAAACGCTAAAGAATTACAATTTCTTTTTCCAATAAAATAATGTATCATGTCATTCCAGCAAAATGTGTTTGTATGGCTGTATAAGGGAACTGTACTATGGTAATAGAATGAAGATTGTCTTAGAAGAATAAAATTGAACATTCCGTTTGGTATCAGCTTGTGGAATGTCCTGCCCAGACTTAGAGTAGCCTGCCCTGCAGACAAGCTTTTAAGTGGACAATATTAGGAAACTAGTAATATATGCAAGTTACGAAACAAGCAGCTCATATGTCTCTTTCATGTTAACCATTTATCTGGTAATTACGATTTACTGGTTATTGGTTACACAATCACATATCAGCAGAGAAAGACACCCATAAAAATTCCAATGTCGTCTACCACCAGACGTTACTTCTGTAATCTTAATTTGTATTTGTGAATATAACATTATACAGGGTTATTCGATAAAGTGAGAATCCAAGAGGAATTTAAAATGTAAGTCCAATATAGCCAAATTGGAAACATTCGACAAGCCAGCTATGCTTCAATTTGGCTATTTTGACCTTAAATTTTAAATTCACTTTTAAATCACTTGGTATTTTCACTTTAATTAATAACCATGTTTAGTGTTTAAAGTAATCATTAAAGGAACTCTATAGGAACCCAGATCACTTCAGCTCATTGAAGTGGTGTGGATGCGCTGTCCCAGTTCTGTTAACCCTGCAATTGTAATTATTGCAGTTATTCATATACTGCAATAATTACATTTCAGGGTGAATGTCAATTCTACCAGACAGCCACTAGAGGCACTTCCAGGTCCTTAACAGATTTTTGGTCTGCTAAATGACACTGGACATGACCACCCTCTGCATTAGGACATCCAGCGTCATCTAAAACCCAATAGGAAAGCATTGAGCATTAGAGGAAGTCCTAATGCTGATGTTTGCTGAGGAGCAGAGGCGGAGCCTGACCCAGCGTCTGACCCAGCGCCTGATCCAGTGCCTGACCCAGCGACTGATGATGCACCGAAGGGCATCAATGCTGGAATCAGGTAAGTGACAAAAGGGTTTTTAACCCTTCTAGTGCCATGGGTGCACCCAGGGATGTGTCTACCGCAAGGCAAACAAGGCATTTGCCTTGGGCGGCAATTTCCAGGGGGCAGCAAAGAACGTCGCCCCCAAATGCCCAGGCAAATACCTTGTTTGCCTCATTTTACCTATGTGCTCCCCCGGGCGGGCGGCGAGGGAGCATTTTCCCCTGAGTTCTCAGCTCAGCTCCCTTGCGCGCCGCAGTAATGACGGGAGCTGGAATATGGCGTAATATTTTGGCTCCTGGCATCACTCTGCGTCGCGCGAGGGAGCTGAGCAGAGAGCCCAGCCACCCCACTGGACCCCAGGTGAAATATCCACCCAGCTATCCCAAAAGTAGGGAGGCTGGGTAGATTTCAATAATAAAAATAATAATAATAATTGTGAGTGGGGGAAATGCGTGTGTGTGTCAGTGAATGTGAGTGAGTGAGTGTGTCAGTGAATGTGAGTGAGTGTGTCAGTGAATTTGAGTGTGTGTGTTTCAGTGAGTGTGTGTGTCAGTGAATGTGAGTGAGTGTGTGTGTGTCTGTCAGTGAATGTGAGTGTGTGTCAGTGAATTTGAGTGTGTGTGTCTGTCAGTGAGTGTGTGTGTTTCAGTGAGTGTGTGTGTCAGTGAATTTGAGTGAGTGTGTGTCTGTCAGTGAATGTGTGTGTGTGTCGGTCAGTGAGTGTGTGCGTCTGTCAGTGAGTGCATGCGTCTGTCAGTGAGTGTGTGCGTCTGTCAGTGAGTGTGTGCGTCTGTCAGTGAGTCTGTCAGTGAGTGTGTGTCCAAGTAAGTGTATGTCTGTTTATCAGTGTGTCAAATCAGTGAGTGTGTGTATGTCATTGTTTGTCAGTGTATATGTAAGTGTGTGTCTGTTAGTGAGTGTGTGTCTGTCAGTGAGTGTGTGCGTCAGTCAGTGAGTGTGCGTCTGTCAGTGAGTGAGCGTCTGTCAGTCAAAGTGCGGCCTTGACAGGAAGGGGTGGGGAAAATTAAAATTAGGAGGCAGCACAAATCCTAAATACACCACTGGGTGCGCCTGTGAGGGAGGAGGGCATCGTAGGTCACTATAGTGCTAGGAAAACACGTTTGTTTTTTTAGCACTATAGTTTCCCTTTAAACCCTTATGGACAGCGGGCGTTATATGCCATCCTTTTTTAGGCGGTCCTAAACGCCGGCGGGCAGCATAGAACGTCCCCGCCGTCCTTTGTACTCACCGGGTGATCCTGGGGTCTGCTTGGGAACTCAGGCAGACCCCCTCTGCTCGATCCGCCCCCCCCCCCCCGGCCATGTGATCGCGGGGTCCTCGCGATCACATGGCTGGAATAGCCGGCTTATGCAGTGCATGCAGGGGCACTGCCTGAGCTCTCAGGCTGTCCCTCTCATGCCTGTAAAAAAGTTTGTAAAAGTTAGTAAAAGTTAAAAAACAGCTTTTAACCCCTTAAGGACACATGACGGAAACATTCCGCCATGATTCCCTTTTATTCCAGAAGTTGTGTCATTAAGGGGTTAAATTAAATAAAAAATACTTAGATCATATGTATGATCTAAGTACTTTTATATACACATACGCATACATACATCATTAATAAAAGTGTATTTTAATATTAATATATATATAATTATATATATATATAAATATATTAATATTAAAATACACTTAGAATGACGTTAATTTTCTATATATATATATATAATTATATATGTATAAAATAAAAATAACCTGTGAATACATTGAAAAAATGGAAAAAATAAATACATTTAAAAAAATTATATACCAGTTTTCATTTGTTCTAACTGTATTTTGATATTAATATACATATATATTAAATTCAAAATACATTTAGATTGATGTTATAAATACATATATGTGTCGATATCTATCTATCTATATATAGCTATACATAAATAAAAATGTTATATATATATATATATACACACAAATAGCGAGGGCTTGCACTCCTGGTGTAATCCTGTGGTGCTCGGTGCTGGTCTGGCAAGAATCATGTATACATTACCGCACTCCAAGGACTTTGTAGAGATTTTCAAATAAAAATTTTCTTTTATTCACTCCATTAAAAAAGTCAACGTTTCAACTCCCACATGGAGCTTTCATCAGGACAAAACATGATGTTTTGGTATGGGGTATGTCCAGTGTTTTTTTAGTAGCCACTTAGTCACAAACACTGGCCAAAATTAGCATTCAATTTAGGTTTTTGCATTTTTCACACACAAACAAATATGAATGCTAACTTTGGCCAGTGTTTGTGACTAAGGTGCTACTAGAAAAGACTGGACTGGAAAGACTGGACATACCCAGTGGCGTATGTATGTAATGTTTGTGTGTGTATGTGATTGTGTGTCTGTGATTGTATGTGTGTGGGTCAGTGATTGTGTTTGTGTATATCTGTGATTGTGTGTATCTCTGCGTATGTGTTTAGTAGATAGCTCCCTTATTTCCTGCCCTTAAATATTGCAATCCCACATAAGGATAACAAATAAGGGATTTATCTACTAAACAACTGGAAATAAGAAAAGGGCGTTTTTTTTATTCCTTTAGCTGTTTAGTAGATAATTCCCTGAATTGGTGCCCGTATGTGAGATTTCCATATTTAAAGATACCAAATGAGGGTGTTGTTTAGCACCTTATTTGGTGTCCTTAAATATGGCAATCCCACAAAGGATAGCAAATAGAGGAGTTATCTGCTAAACAAAGATTGAAATTAAGAGGTGTCAGCCAGCCCACAACAAGAAATCTGGGTGGCTAATGTAGCCCCAAGGAGCCAAAGTGCAGCTTAGCGGAGGAGGGCCTTGACAGGGGTTAGGAGGCGGGCTTAGGAGGAGCCGGCCAGGACTGGGTGGTTGTGGGTAATAGGGCTGGACTACTTAAATAGGCAGCAATTTTAGTCAGAGCACATTTAATTTCTTACCTAGCCGAGTTTGTGTGCACCTTGTGTTCACTGCTTTGCTGGGTAGGTTTTTTCCTTTTGTCTCCTCTGCAGGGCCATGGAAGAAGTGGAGAGGTTGCTGGCTGGAATCCGGACGGCGGCGCTGCGGCAGGACGCGGGCTGGGTTCGGGCCCAACTGGACCAGATCCTGATGGCGGCAGCGGAGAGGGACGGCGGCGGAGAGAGACCACAACGGGCCAGGAGGCCTCCGCGGCGCTTAAGTCCTGGATCAGGACCGGAGGAAGGAGGTGACGGCGGAATGGAGGCCGCGGGCGGAAGCGGCACGTGTAGCAGGCCCGCGGACCCCGTGGTTGAGGCCCTGCCTCCCGCGGCGCGGCCCGGGCCTAGGCGAGGTGCTTCCCGGCGGGTGGCGGCTGAAGAGGCTGGCGGTGTGCACCCCGGACCGGGTGGGGTGGCGCCTGGCGTGAGGAGGCAGGTGGCGGATGAACGGCCCTCTCCAGGGCCAGGCTCATCTGGGATGCGGGCCCAGGAGGGCGCCCACTACACTGGAGGCCGGGATGGACGGGGCCCAGGGCAGGACGGCCCGGAGAGGGCCCCTGGCGAACCGGAAGCAGCAGGCAAGTGCTGGGGATCCTCCAGTGGCCCCCCATGATGTGTCCAGTGCTAAGGGTGCTCTGTTAGGGGATAGGGCCCGGGCTGTAAAGGGGAGGGGGGGGCGGGTTTCCCCTGTGAGGCCTGTAGTGGGGGATAGGGAGCAGGTTAGCCGCGGGCGGAAGGGGGTAGGGGGGGGTCAGGCTGTAGTGGCTCCGGGGTCTAGTGGTAGGGAGGCCGGAGAGGGGGAGGTAGGGGGGGGGGAGGGGGCAGAGGGCTCTATCTTCGAGTAGATCAGGGGGTTTGGCGAGGGGGGCTGGGCAGGGGGTAGCTGAGCCTAGGGGGAAGCGTAGGGGAAGTTTTTCGGGGCGCAGTGGGGGTGAGGAGGGTGGGGTCCTCAGTAGTTCAGGGACTGGTAAAGGGGGGCTTAGGCGGGTTCGGTCCGGTGACAGGTCGGGTTCTAGGTCTAGCAGTGGGAGCCCCTCCCCAGTTAGGTACGCTAGGGCAGGTAGGCATTGCGGGAGGCGGCGCCGTCGGTCTTCGTCCAGTGGGTCCGCAGGGGTAGGGTGGGGTCCCCCAGGCATGGTCGACGGGGGCAGGCTTCAAGGGGTGTCAGTAGGAGTCGTAGCCCGCGGGGTGGGGCCCCGGGTGAGGAGCGACAGGACAGCGGGCACCGGGAGGCCTTGGCGGTCAGCAGGCGCTCCCTGGGTCGGTACGGGAGGGCTGCTGGGGAACAGTACACCCTGCCCAGGACTTCTTCTCCTCATTGCAGGTCGCGGAGCCCTCCTCATCAGTGTGCGGGAGGCACCGGGTGGGATCCCCGGTTGGCGGGACTTCAGTGGACGTTGCCTGTCATGGAGGCACAGCAGTTCCCATCGCAGCCCCGGGCGCTTCCGGATCGGGGGGCTTGGCCGGTGAGTCCAGCGGATCATTGCACTCCGACACGCTAATACAGACACTACAATCACTGCTCCACTCACTGGGGGCGGGGGGTGGTTCAGGGGTTAGCGTAGGGCAGGTGTGGGCGCAGGGGGCAGCGGCTAGCGGGCCTGGGGTGGGGACCCCGGCGACGCCTGCGAGCAGTGTAGAGGCAGGGGCTGCGCCCAGCACAGGAGATGCAGGGAGCGAGCGGGCGGAACTGACTGGGGGGGTGTCGGAGGCGGCAAGGCAGCACGCCTACGTTTCGTTTGCTGGCCCGCTCGGGGTCCACCTCAAACAGGAGGTGAAAGAAAAGATCTGGAAGGGGGAGTATTTAGAGATTTTCTCCCTCCTCCCTTGGAGGAATTTATTGACCTCAAGGAGGAGGATAAAAAAGATGAGAAAAAGGAGGAGGAGGAGAAGCGGAAGAGGTATCGCAAGATACCGAAATCCTTTGGGAACTGGTTGAGGGCGTTTTGCGTCTTGGCCAGCGTGATAGGGGAAAAGTCGCCGGGCGTATGCTCTTCCTTGTTTTGCTACTTGGACGGAATTTGGGAGGCATACCGCACCTATGGCGGGCTGGCATGGTGGCGGTATGACGAGCAGTTCCGACAGCGGCTGGCGGCGAATCCGGGTATGAGGTGGGACCAGATGGACCTGCCTCTCTGGATGAAGCTGATGATGGCGCAGAAGGCGCAGCCCTTTCAGCATGCGGCTGGCGCAAAAGGTCAGTCCGCCTCATCGGCCGCCTCGCAAAAGGGACTTTGCTGGCTGTTCAATGAAAGCCAATGCAAATGGGGTGCTTCCTGCCGATTTAAGCACGAATGCTCCGGCTGCGGGGGGGCGCATGGGCTGCAGCGCTGCTTCAAGAAAGGTAAGTCTGGGGGATCGGGAGCCGGATCCGCGGTTGGCGGTGCAGGGGCTTCCGCTACCCAGGGGACTCACCCCAGTGAGGCTAGACGCGATGGAACCCTGGCTAAGCCGCTACGGTAATAGGGCGGAGGCCGAGCTCCTCAGGGCTGGGTTCGGGCGGGGTTTCTTTATCCCGTTCCAGGCTAGGGAGAGCATGGGGCACCCGCGTAATCTAAAATCTGTGGCTGAATTTCCGGAAGTGGTACGGGACAAGCTGGGTAAGGAAGTTATGTTGGGTAGGATGGCTGGGCCGTTCCGGGCGCCACCGATAGAGGGCCTGCGGGTTTCCCCTCTTGGAGTGGTCCCTAAGAAGGAACCCGGGAAGTTTAGGCTCATTCACCACCTGTCGTACCCTAAGGGCGGGTCGGTGAACGATGACATTGACAAAGAGCTGTGCTCGGTCTCTTATGCATCGTTCGACCAGGCGGTCGAGCTGGTAAAGAGGGCTGGGCGTGGGGCTTTGATGGCAAAGGTTGACATCGAAGCGGCGTTTCGGCTGCTCCCTGTCCACCCGGCGTGTCATCACCTGCTGGGATGTCTTTTCGAAGGGGGCTACTATGTGGACTTGTGTCTCCCAATGGGATGCTCCATTTCTTGCTCCTATTTCGAAAAGTTTAGTTCTTTTCTTGAATGGGTGGTGCGGGTTGAGGCCGGGGATAGGGCGGTGGTACATTACTTGGATGATTTTTTCTGTGTGGGGCCAGCACCGGCTTGCCTGCACCTGCTGAGGACCATTGAATGGGTGACAGGCCAATTTGGGGTGCCGCTAGCGGCAGAGAAGACGGAGGGCCCGACCGGGTGCCTCAGCTTCTTGGGTTTGGAGATCGATTCTGAGCTGGGGGAATGCCGTCTGCCGCTGTCCAAATTGGAGGCGTTACGGTCCAAAGTGGGAGCGGTGAGGCAGGCGCGTAAGGTGACGCTCCGGCACCTGCAGTCGTTGATAGGGATGCTCAACTTCGCCTGCCGGGTGATCCCGATGGGAAGGGTGTTTAGCCGCAGCTTGTCAGCGGCTACGGCTGGGGCCCGGTCTCCACACCATTTTATACGGGTATCCTCGTCTATGCGGGCTGACCTGGTCGTGTGGGACACCTTCTTGAGGGATTTCAACGGGACGGTGTTCTTCCGACGGGAAGGCGTGTCGACAGCCGAGTTAGAGCTGTTCACTTATGCGTCAGGCAGCGTGGGGTTTGGGGCCTACTTCGGTGGACAATGGTGCGCAGAAAAGTGGCCGGTGGCGTGGGGGCAGAGCCCCCTTATGCGTAACTTGGCCTTTCTGGAACTGTTCCCGTTGGTGGTGGCGTTGGCTTTGCGGGACCGAAAAGTGGTCTTTTTCTCGGACAACATGTCCGTGGTGCATGCAGTTAACAACCTGTCCGCAGCATCTCGGCCAGTGGTGGCGTTGTTGCGGCGATTTGTCTTGCTGTGCATGTCCCTTAATGTGGTCTTTCGCGCGCGACATGTACCAGGGTATTTGAACGAGGTGGCTGATGCTCTGTCTCGTTTTCAGTGGTCCAGGTTCCGGACGGTGGCCCCGGAGGCGCTGGACGTGGGCCAGGCGTGCCCGGACGAGATGTGGCAGTTAGGAGCGTCATGCTTGGAGGACTTGTGAAAGCGTCGCTCGCACCAGCCACCTGGGCCGCCTACAGTACGGTCTGGGGTGCATGGGAGCGTTCCTGGGACGGGCTGGGTAGGCGAGCGTCAGGGGAGCCACCGCTGGACGCCTTCCTGTGGTTCATCTTCCATTTGTTGGCAAGCGGTGCGTCTCCGGCGGTAGTGGACAGGACCATGGCGGCAATGGCCTTTTGGTTCAAGCTCCGCGGGGGGGAGGACCTTACTAAAACTTTTGTTATACGGCAGGCTCTTAAAGGCTACCGGAGGGGACGCAGGGTGCCGGACGCTAGGCGCCCGGTGTCGGTACGGGTGCTGGGGGGTCTGATTCGGGCCTTGCCTGACATCTGCTTTAATGGGTTTGAAGTGGCTCTGTTTAAGGTGGCATTCCTCCTGGCCTTTTTCGGGGCCTTCAGGATTGGTGAGTTGGTGAGTGCCACACGGTCGGCATCAGGAGGCATACAGGCGTCGGGGGTTCGCATCCTTGAAGGAAAGTTGGTGGTGCACCTGGCCAGGTCTAAGACTGACGTCAAAGGGGCAGGCAGGGACGTGACCCTGGGCCCCCTGCCGGGTTCGACCTTGTGTCCAGTGGCTGCGGTGGTGCACTACTTGGAGCGGAGGCCGATAGTGGACGGGTCGCTCTTGGTGCATGCGGACGGCTCGTCGCTATCCCGCTTCCAATTCACTAAAGTTTTCCGGATGGGCTTAGTACGGCTGGGGTTGAGTGCGAGCGCCTATGGCACCCACTCATTTCGCATCGGAGCCGCCACAGAGGCTGCGTGCCTGGGGTTGGGGGACGAACTGGTCAAGAGGATCGGGAGATGGGAGTCGGTCCGGTTTCGCTCTTATATTCGTTTGGGTTTATTGGAGTGCTAGCTAGGGCACAAATGGGGGGGCACTCTGTTGGGCCCGGGGGGTATTTATACTCTGTTCTTTTCCTCCTTCCCTAGGTCGTGTTGCATGGATCGTGGGCCATTCCTTCGTCTTCTGGGCCGCCAGGAGGGCTGCAGCTCGAGCAAAAGGCCAGCAGCTGGGCTTTCCAAAGGACCAGTTGGCAATACAATGGCTTGGGTACAGGGGTTATTGCTGGAGGGATATTTGCGGAGTGGTGTTGCGGAAGGTGGCAAGCGGGGTTAGGCCCGATAGGTTGATACTGCATGCGGGGGGCAACGACTTGGGCCTCATTCCGCAGCGGAGGCTAGTGAAGTGGATGAAGCAGGACCTTAACAGGCTGGTTGATCTGCTTCCCGGGGTCATGTTGGTATGGTCGGAAGTGGTCCCGCGGAGGCGCTGGAGATATGCCCGGGACCACGCGGCTTTGGATAGATGCAGGGGCAAGGTTAATAGTTTGATGGCTAGCTTCGTGAGGAAGTTGGGGGGAGTAGTGGTGAGACACGTGGAATTGGAAGGTGGTTTGCCAGGGTATTATAACCCGGACGGCGTTCACCTGTCGGCGGTGGGTTGGGACCTGCTGAACCTAGGGCTGCAGGAGGGGATGCAAAGGGCACTCTTTCTTCGGTGTGGGGGAGCTCAGACAGCTTAAGGGGTCAAGGTCTGAGCCCGTGGCGGGTTAGGGAGCCGAGGAGGAGGAAATAGGCTCCCATGAGGAACGTCACGGACATGGAAATTGTGGTCACTGGTGGTTGGTAGGTTTTGAGTCCTGGAGGTGGCTCAGAACCTGGTGGGGTAGGGGTATCCGGGTATACCCTTACCGTGGTTATTTATGGTTGGCACTTAAAATGTTATGTTGGAGTAAGGTTGAAAATTGTTAAAGATATATATATGTGTTAGTATGTTGGGGGTCATTGCCCGTTATATTAAAAGAAGGATGCGGTTGCGAGGGCGGAGTATGGGGGCAATGACCCATATTTATATGTTAAATTATTATTATATTGTTATGATTGTTATTATTATTAATTATAACTTATTAAATTAATGGTTATAATGGTTAATAAAAGCTGTGGACAATTTTACCCATATACCCTAGTGTCAGCGTATTATTGGGTTAGGGATGTGGGTTTTTTTTGTCCTAGATTACGACTGCCCATATGGCGACTATACACCTGTCATGTAGCCCCAAGGAGCCAAAGCGCAGCTTAGCGGAGGAGGGCCTTGACAGGGGTTAGGAGGCGGGCTTAGGAGGAGCCGGCCAGAACTGGGTGGTTGTGAGTAATAGGGCTGGTCTACTTAAATAGGCAGCCATTTTAGTCAGAGCACATTTAATTTCTTACCTAGCCGAGTTTGTCCCGCCCACCCTCCCTTGGGTTTTTAAGATCACTAATGGTTTCCCGTTTTGTCACAGCGGCGGGTTAGGGAGCCGAGGAGGAGGAAATAGGCTCCCATGAGGAACGTCACGGACATGGAAATTGTGGTCACTGGTGGTTGGTAGGTTTCGAGTCCTGGAGGTGGCTCAGAACCTGGTGGGGTAGGGGTATCCGGGTATACCCCTACCGTGGTTATTTATGGTTGGCACTTAAAATGTTATGTTGGAGTAAGGTTGAAAATTGTTATATGTGTTAGTATGTTGGGGGTCATTGCCCGTTATATTAAAAGAAGGATGCGGTTGCGAGGGCGGAGTATGGGGGCAATGACCCATATTTATATGTTAAATTATTATTATATTGTTATGATTGTTATTATTATTAATGATAACTTATTAAATTAATGGTTATAATGGTTAATAAAAGCTGTGGACAATTTTACCCATATACCCTAGTGTCAGCGTATTATTGGGTTAGGGATGTGGGTTTTTTTTGTCCTAGGTTACGACTGCCCATATGGCGACTATACACCTGTCATGTGAATTATATGCAAATGTGTAGTCAGATGCCAGCATGCAGAACACAGCATGCTGGCATCAGACAGCCAATGGCAGCATATTACCCCATCCCCTAGTGAGAAGTTGTACTGCTCTCCCTCCCCCTTCTGTTTTGACTGTGGTATCTTATGTGCCCCCCCATATATATTGTTCCTAGAGTTGCCATGATGTCTGCATGTGTGTCTGTGTGTGACTGTGTTTGTGTGTATATGTATCTGCATGTGTGTATGTGTATGTCCGTGTATGTGTATATGTGCAGACATCTAAAAATCTCGTCAACACTACATACAAACCCCACCATTATATATAACCATACCACTGCATTCAAATACCACACAACACACAAATGCATGCTTGCATTCAAACGCCAACACTACATACAAACACACCGCTACATTCACTCACATATACTCCATACAAAAACATGCATACATTCAAACACACAATCACTGCTTAGTGCTGTTTTTATATTTAAAGTTGGGGGGAGGGGGGGGGGCAAAAATAGGACCCACCCCGGGTGCCAAATGCTCTAGGTACGCCCCTGGACATACCCCATTTGCAATACCTTGGGTTGTCTACTATTGTAAATGGTATGCCATCATGGTGGTAATTCTCATTCCTGGGCTACCATACGGTCTCAAAGGCAACGTAACCAATCTGGCAAATTTCACTGTGAAAAAAACTTAAATGCAAACCTTATTTGACTCTGTAACTTTTGAAAACACCATAAAACCTGTACATGAGGAGCACTGTTATACTCAGGAGACTTCACTGAACACAAATATTAGTGTTTCAAAACAGTAAAACGTATCACAACAATTATATCGTCCGTGTAAGTGCCACCTTGTGCAAATGGAGTCTTTCATGCTGTCGTGCCTGTTGAGGGACCCTCGTATAAAAAGGCTGAAGGAGAACGACCTGTACTGGGTGTCCACGCTACTAGACCCCCGGTATAAGTAGAAAGTGGCTGAAATGTTACCAAATTACAACAAGTCGGAAAGGATGCAGCATTTGCAAAATAAATTAAAACGTATGCTTTACACAGCGTATAAGGGTGATGTCACAGCACAACGGGAATCTAACAGGGTAAGAGGTGAAAGTAATCCTCCTCCTCCCACGACCACGCCGGCAAGGACAGGACGCTTT
The DNA here is from genome assembly GCF_036172605.1 of Pelobates fuscus. Classification (NCBI taxonomy): domain Eukaryota; kingdom Metazoa; phylum Chordata; class Amphibia; order Anura; family Pelobatidae; genus Pelobates; species Pelobates fuscus. The sequence continues at coordinate 385,437,214 of NC_086318.1, read as the reverse complement.
AAAGACGTGTTGTTGATGGAGGACATGCAGAGCTTTTTAAGTCCTACGCATCGCCACAGCCCTTTGAAATCCACCCTCAGAGAACGACTCGACCGACAGGTAGCAGACTACCTCGCCTTAACTGCAGATATCGACACTCTGAGGAGCGATGAACCCCTTGACTACTGGGTGTGCAGGCTTGACCTGTGGCCTGAGCTATCCCAATTTGGGATAGAACTTCTGGCCTGCCCCGCTTCAAGTGTCCTGTCAGAAAGGACCTTCAGTGCAGCAGGAGGTATTGTCACTGAGAAGAGAAGTCGCCTAGGTCAAAAAAGTCTAGATTACCTCACCTTTATTAAGATGAATGAGGAATGGATCCCGAAGGGACTGACAGTGGGCGATACATTTGACTAAAAAAGGCCTGATGAGATGAGCTGCCTTGTGTTAAAATGGTGACCCTATATATGAGGAACAGTCCCTATTCTGCTCTGTGTCAGTGTGTATCAGGGTCCCTGAGGACAGGTGTCAATCCATACCTTCCAATTGACCCTATGTAGGGGGAACAGTCCCTATTCTGGTCTGTGTCAGTGTGTATCAGGGATCCTTAGGATATGTGTCAATCCATATCTGCCAAGTGACCCTATGTAGGGGGAACAGTCCCTATTCTGCTCTGTGTCAGTGTGTATCAGGGTCCCTGAGTACAGGTGTCAATCCATATCTGCCAAGTGACCCTATGTAGGGGGAACAGTCCCTATTCTGCTCTGTGTCAGTGTGTATCAGGGTCCCTGAGGACAGTTGTCAATCCATATCTGGCAAGTGACCCTATGTAGGGGGAACAGTCCCTATTCTGCTCTGTGTCAGTGTGTATCAGGGTCCCTGAGGACAGGTGTCAATCTACATCTGCCAAGTGACCATATGTAGGGGGAACAGTCCCTATTCTGCTCTGTGTCAGTGTGTATCAGGGTCCCTGAGGACAGGTGTCAATCCATATCTGCCAAGTGACCCTATGTAGGGGGAACAGTCCCTATTCTGCTCTGTGTCAGTGTGTATCAGGGTCTCTGAGGACAGGTGTCAATCCATATGTCAAGGTGTCAATCCATATGTCAAGGTGTCAATATGTCATATGTCAGGTGTCAATCCATATCCATTGTGATTTAGGAATGTTAGGTGATTTATGCCCTTTATGGATTAAAACCAGACTCTGCATTAACTGTGTAAGTTTCCATGGGAGTTTTGCCATGGATCCCCCTCCGGCATGCCACAGTCCAGGTGTTAGTCCCCTTGAAACAACTTTTCCATCACTATTGTGGGCAGAAAGAGTCCCTGTGGGTTTTAAAATTCGCCTGCCCATTGAAGTCTATGGCGGTTTGCCCGGTTCGCGAACGTTTATGGAAGTTTGCGTTCGCCGTTCGCGAACCGAAAATGTTATGTTCGCGACATCACTACTGAAGACTAGATCCAGAGGCTCTTGAAGTAGATGCCTTCCTGCAACCATGGCCGAGTACTCACATTATGCTTTTCCACCCTTCTCTCTCATTGCTCGGATACTTCTACATCCATTAGCTCGGTCTTTTATCCAGCTCTTGCACATAATGTTAACCTCTGCCCAGCGGCCTGTCTAAAGGAATATGAGGAGAAGACCTCCTCAGTACGTGAGCCTTAATATGCTGATTTATTTCTAGCCCTTCGACGCCCACATCAAACTGTTTCTACAATTACCTTATCTCGTTGGGTCAAATGGATCATGACGTCGGCTGACATTGACACTTCCAAATATGGAGCATACTCTGTTGAGGCGCTATGGCATCTAAAGCCTTCTCGTTAGGCTGCAGGCTAGAAGACCTCCTCCGTGCTGCTGATTGGTCCCGGGGATCTACTTTTCGGGAATCCTATTTTTGTTCAGTTAACAATTCTTCCACTACGGTTGGTTGCACAGCTTTGAACGAGCATAATATGAGCCTCCGTGTCCTTTAATAAAATTACCAGATTTTATTAATTTCATGATGTAAAGTCGTGATTTTATTAAGGACACGGAGGCAAGTATTATCCCACCTGATACAGGCATGTTACCCCCTCCCTGGGGTATATGTATTATTTTCACAAGAAGTATGCAGTCTGTAGGGTATTGTTGTTGTTCACCTAATTGACTAATTTCTGTTGACGTTAGCGTTGACGAATCGGATATACTGTTATGATACTTGATACTTTGTGGATAAGATTTTATATCCAAGAGCATATTTTACCACTTATTTCTCTGTCTTTACAGCCTCCCATTTGGTTTCACACTAGTCCACATCGGTTCAATACACGTTCAATTAGAGGATTGAAGTTATCTGCTAAGTTCCATTTTTGGATCATCCGGGAGTCGCTGTCCTTCGCATCTAGTTGGTCGTACATTGCGGTCTTGTGGAGATGTTCATCGGCATCATTAAGAAAGAGGATTGGTTGAAGATCACATGGGACATTATAGTACAAGTATCCATTCCTATTGGATAAGATGTTATAGTGTGGTTAACCCTCTAGGGTACATGTTAACTTTTTTCCTTTGTATATTTACAGTATCCTTTCTTTGCTGCTGAGGAATAAAGAAAGAGATAAAGCATAATACTCGCCTCCGTGTCCTTAATAAAATCATGACTTTACGTCATGAAATTAGTCAAATCTGTTAATTATCCACTATAACCTATTATATTTATTCTCTTTGTACTCTTCCCCTTGGACAGTATTCCAACCTTTACCCTTTAGACCTAGCTAAAAACCTCTACTTGCGGCAACTCCTTGCAACACTGTATCAGGTCAAACAGCTACTATGTACTATGTCTATGCTTTAAATATGGGTTTACTTTGGATATTTATACAAGGCTCCAGAAGTTGGTCCTATATTAACTATGTTGTCCTTTGTTTGCACATTATTTTGACACCGTTTTTTTTTTACTTTTTCATTTCTTGTTATGTTTATCCATATAGGGATTTAATAAAGTGTTTTGTTTATATAAAGGCACTAAGCCTATTATTGGAATAGCAGCCTCCATCAGGGTTTCTCACAAGTCTGCCCCATATCTTCCTTATTATCTCTTTTGTTGGGTTATGCCCTAATTACCCTACAACCACTACAAACTCAGTGATAGATTGTTTCTTTCGCTGTATTTGTATATTTCCTAACCTTGTAAGAGGGTCATAATTTCTTACAGACTGACCGCCTCAAATACCAGCATCACAATAAAGTCTCTTCTCCACTGAAAGAGAACAACCTAATCCACAATATTACACCACAAAAAAGTAATTAAAAAAAACAGAACAAATAATTAAATATACACATTACTTTAATCCCATCTCTTTTTTATTCTTTTTTTTTGTTGTGCATGTACCAACAACAATTACACAGGGCCAAACCAGCGTCTGTGTGCATCTTACAGCATTTGACAATGCCATAGATTAATACAGGACAGTTTTGAAGGTGGAAGAGTAAAAAAAATAAAATATAAAACACAATTCTGTTAGGTAACAGTGAGTTGGATGATACGCAGCACTCCATACAATCAAAATCAAATTCTGTGTTGATGAGTAATGGTAGCCTTGCTACTTATGTTGCATATTGATATAAAAAGAGGCACAATGACTGTGAGAGAAGCCCAGAAAAAAATCGGGGAAATAACGAAAAACTATTCAGTCATTGCGCTGGGCCATAATGTATATAGTTATATTGACATCACATGCCAATCCCTAACTTATGCCCAAGGTGTCTGCTGCCTAAAGTTAGGTATTGTAGAGTGCTACTTGCATGGCAGCTAGACTGTGATCCCAGTCTACGTGAGTGCACAACTTGCTCTTTAATCCCATCTCTTATGGATGGTGGGCAGGCATAGAGATGAGCTCTTGCACACTAGCGCCTATTCCATGTCGTACAATGCAGGCACTTATTGAGCGATATGCAAGCCCTTTATATACCCGAATTTTGCGCCATTATAGCGCCACAGGCATCAAACAGCCAAACAGACTTTAATCACTTCAATCTTCATTTCAACATCATCTGTCAAACCTCAATAAGCACCTCATTAGCTGCCTAACTTCTAAAAGAATGTGATGAAATAGGTCATTTACTAGTTTACTAAACTTTAAAACTAGTTTGTAATATTGAGAAGTTATGCCCCAACTTGACGGATGGCAAGATACAAAACCTCCATTGTAGCAATATAAGGCTCTTATTAACCCCCATAGGATTTATGTTTATTTTGTATTAGTTTTTCTTACTTTTAAGATCTGGCAGCTAACTAGGAAGTGATTTTCGCATTCGAACCAAACAAATATTACGGAATTGGTCGGACTAACCAAATCCTGGCCGCATTTGGCTTTAGTAAATATGAGTGTTGTCAGTGTGGGTGGAATTCTGCTGTTTTCACTGGATTTTGTCCATTCAGTGTTTAGTAAATAACCCTAAAGAACTTGGTTATAGAGTGATCAAGGAAGGACCTTCACACTTGGTCTAATTGATAAAAAAAATTCTGGACCACAGAAATTGGATAAGCCACTTTGTCCTTCAATAAATATATTTAGATCCATTTACCATTACCTTCTTCATCTGTTTTAGACCGTCCAATCCAATATAACACTGTATTAGCTTTCATACACACATAACCGTATTGTAAGCCAGACAATCTAAACTTACTGGCCACTACTAATTCACTCACTTAATGCAGCGTAAAATGGTAATTTAAATCAAATTTGAATAAATAAACGTCCAAATCCAAAAACAAAACCAAAGGCAAACTAAAACTTAATCAAAACATATTGAATCCAACACATTTTTTCAAAGCCTTGAACCTAACACTTTTTTTAGAACCTTTAAGAATCTGTTAGAATCTGTTTAATCATGAAATCATTTAGCACCAAGTCTTTATTTAAAAGCTTTAGAAAACTAACAGATTGTAGTAATCCTTTTGTAAAGTGCTCTTTTCGAAATGTGTCTTTTAATTAAATGGATTATGAATCTATCTGCATAATCAAGTTAGGCACTAGAAGGGTCCAACTTATTCTTCAGATATATGTGTACCATTCGTTACAATATGATGTGTAACAAGACCTAGTTAAAGACGCTAAAGCGTTCCTTAAATTTGCACTAAATCTTCTGAGATTAATTTCCATAGGGATCCCAGAAAAAATGCACCGATCAAATCCATGTCTGGGGCCAACCTTCTGAATTTGTTGAACTGAAACCATGAAAGAACATCGGCTATTACATACTTCAAACCAGGAATATCTGATTTTTGTTTGCATAGCCCAGGAAGGCATTATAGGTGTCATGTGGGTAAGATAGGAGCTCAAGATGCAGAACAATGGGGATGATGGGAGAATCCTAAGGGCAAGGTCAAAGTCCGTTCCATGGTCAGAATCGAAGAATGCAAAATATGCCCGAAGCGTATAGATAGAGGGTAAAATCCTAGAAGCACAGTCAGGGATGTATGCTAGGGGTCATTATGTGAAATAAATAAAGAATTGCATACACAAGTATGTCCCGTCGAGACCCCTGCGCTCATCCCAAGACCTACGCCTATCCTCTGCCCAGATCCCCACCTCTGACGCTCGCCTTCAAGACTTCTCTAGGGCTGCACCTGTTCTGTGGAACTCGCTTCCCTCCTCAATCAGACTTTCACCCAGCCTCCATTCCTTCAAAAAATCTTTGAAAACTCACTTCTTCATTAAAGCGTATCAATTAAACTGTCAGCAGGCTTCTCATCCCCCACCCCATGACTCCTTTCCTGCAACTGTCAAAAATGACCTACCGAGCACTCAATAAACCCTTCTCTAACAAACTATTTAATTCCCCTACTTTAACCCTTTGTGTCACTATACCCCACTCCCTCTAGCATGTAAGCTCATTGAGCAGGGCCCTCAACCCCCTCTGTTCCTGTACGTCCAGTGGTCTGATCTCAATTATGTGTCTGTTAGTCCACCCATTGTACAGCGCTACGGAATTTGTTGGCGCTATATAAATAATAATAATAATAATAGTAACACACACTATCTGAGAGAACATAATGACTGAGCAACTTGTTGAGGTCGTTCTGTGCTTTTAAAGAGAACGCTTGTACAGGAAACACCACCCACCAACCTCCCTGCACCACCCCCAAATCCCAGAGGTTTGGGCATTGGGTTTGGTAGCTGAAAATGCACCAATCAGAGGGTAGGCCAGAGCCCCGCTTCTCCGGGACAACCGGGATTTCCCCTGGATGTCTCAATCCTCCCAGGAAAGTGTACTGCCTCAGACAGAGTGAGGCTGTGCGGCCACTAGTCCCAATTGGTGTTGCTGACCCCCCACAAATGGATTGCCTGAGATATGTCTTGATGTGTTCGATGCCTTTTGTGCTCCATGTGCTCGATGTGCTCGATGCCATTGCTGCGTAGATGGTCCCAGCGATATTTCTCTTCAGTTGAAGTTCAAGAACCAGTGATTTTATAAGTAATATACTTTATTACAATAAGTGAAAAAAAAACCACAACAAGCTTAGGGGTGAAAGATGTTAGAACATTCAGAGAAATGGAAGTGTTTACATTGCTGCCTAAGGACACCTCCAGTGGAAGTCACTCAGATGTATTTATTTATTGCATCTCTATGAAGAGGTGATGATTGGCTCAGCGCAATGTTTTGCGATGCATGCTTAATAGCCTCCCAATGCTGTCCTATGGGAAAGCCTTCTCTGATCTGCTAATGGTGTTATAGGTAACCTTTTCATTGTCTTAGTCAATGGTGTAAATTTCAGAAAAGAAACAGTTCCTAGTGAACACAAAATGCATTTAATACATGAACATCAAGCGCCATCTGCTGGATTAACATTTTTAAAACTTGGGCCTTTAATGATATTGATTTAATATTTTTGGAAACGTTTTTCAAATGATTTAATATTGCAAGATAAACCATTCAAATGTTTTTTCTAAATATTAAAATATAAAAAAGTTAAATCAATATATTAAAATATTAATATGTTGATCAAAACATTAAATCATTTTAAAAGGTTATCCAAACATATTAAATCATATAAAAATCTTGTTACAAATATTACATTGAGACCTAGGTGAGAAATTTAGGATAATACAGCTATGGAGTAACTAATATGAAATGAACATTGTTTGTTTATAGTCGATGAGGCAAGCTCTTTTGAAGACATTCTAACAGAGACAGATGTTAATATAAGAGAAACTATGCTTCAAAAACACTGATGGTTTTTATTGAAACAGAGGAATCTATTTAGGAAAAGTCTGAGGTCTTTGTGAAGTCACTACAATTCTAGTTTCGCTGATGGAAATATAAGAGGGCAAAGAACAGAGACTGTGCCCCATTGCTTCTCTTACCAGAGGATGAATATTAAGAAACAAGTGTCAGATAATCATTAAGCCATTTTTCGATCTCGGTTCAAGGGTTGAATGCAAGACTGAAGCATCTTCAAGACAAGCACTTCCTAACAGTAATGTAAAGGGAATTCTCACATCCATGGAATTTAGACAATTAAATAAAACATTCACCTATAACATATAAAAACTTTTTTTCATATGATGCTTTCCTTTGCAGTTATATTAAAAATGTAGCTCATTACATCAGAGGATAGTCAAGTCCAGGCACAGACAGAGCAAACATTGCAAATGTAGAGACAAAAAAAAATAATAAAAAAATGTTAATTTAGTTTTTTCCTGTATGCTTTCTCTGACTGCTGGGGAAAAAGGACAAAGCTTATAATAATGATTGACCCGAAGCAACACTGTGGTACCCAGATTCAAGATAACAGGTCTGGTTTCTGCATTTATTTCTAACACCTCAATAAAATAAAATAAAAATAATACATATAATACATTTTTTAAAACAATTCTAGGTGACACGTAAATATAATAAAACTCGGATTATGTTTTGTAAATATGTGAAAAAACTAGTATTGTACAACTAAATCTGCATATGGCTTAGTAAAAATTACATTCTGTTGAAAATAAGTGATAAATGCAAGCACAGAAAATTACAGTGGTAAGCAACAGGTAAAAAATGGTAACGTTGTTATAGTGAACATAGCAATATAGTGACAACAAGTTTTAGACAAAGAAAGCCTTAATCATGGATGACATGACTTGGATTTAAACCCCATAAGAAATTCTCATTGGGCAATGATCAATGTGATCATATGACTACATGTGTCACATGATACACTCCAATGTCCATATTGAAAAAGGGCAGAGGACGGAGCAAAATTCTAAATTAAAATAACAATTAAAAAATTAGACTGACTCAAAATTGGGGTGTTTATCTATTACATACAACTGGGAGCAAAAGATTAAGTAGATATTATATGCATAATTGTTGGAGGCTAACTTTTCCAATTTTTATAATAATTCCTGAAAGTTAAAGGCAGAAATAAATAACAGACATGACTTTATTATTTTATGTGTAAGGTGAATGGGAGGGACTAGTGCAGTTTAATGTAATTCTTCTTCTTGAAGCTACAGAATATTAGACAGAAGACCAAATGTATTAGTGTAAAAGACAAAATTAACACATCATTGTTATAAACCTCCCCAGAACATATGATCATAAAACTGCTCTTCAGATTGCAAAGAGAGTGGGGAATCAATGAAAATATTGTATAATACTAAATATGAGTGGCAGGTCCATATGAAGTTAAACTATAACTTTTTTTTTAGGTTGTGGTTTTTTTTTCCAATTAAGAAAAGAAAAATATAACCAAAACAAGGTATTTAGATTGCTTGACTATCTAACTGACCATTAGCGAAACGCGTCAGCTAATATTGACAGAACGTATGCGATTGAGTTAGTGTGAAGCACAAGGCAATATAGTAGACATTCTGGTGAAGATTTTAACCAGTGTGCTCGTTTAGAAGCCGGCTATTTCTTGCGCAACGACCGAGCTTATGTGTCTCTCCACAGCTCTGCCTTTCTCTCTTTTTATAATTGTCTTTATGTCTTTTTAGATGCATTCCTTTCCATCTGTTCACCCTCTGTTCACAGACTATTAGCGAAGAGTTAGTCTGGTCATGACTATTTAATTGGATATACACAGATTGTGATGTATTCCAATGAGGAGGAAGGGGATAATTGACTTAACACGGAGTTTGAATCTAACTAGATAGATAGTTTTCATTTCTGAGAATATAACTGACAAAAAGAACATTGTTGACACTAGAGGTTTTCCTAGGCAGTAATGAAAACACTTATTTTCTCAGAAAAGGCAGTGTTTACATTGCTCAGTCTGCAGGGACAGGATATAGACACCAGAACCACTACATTACATTTTAGTTGTTCTGGTGACTATAGTGTCCCTTTAAGTCTAGTTGCTGCTAATCTCTGTAGAAATAACTCAGTAGAAATAACTCCAAGTCTGTAAACAGCAAATAGCACAATGTACCTATCAGTAATTTTGCTAATTTTGCAGTCACATACTTATGTTCAACTTTTCAAAGGAACACTATAGTCACCTAAATTACTTTAGCTAAATAAAGCAGTTTTAGTGTATAGATCATTCCCCTGCAATTTCACTGCTCAATTTCACTGTCATTTAGGAGTTAAATCACTTTGTTTCTGTTTATGCAGCCCTAGCCACACCTCCCCTGGCTATGATTGACAGAGCCTACATGAAAAAAAAACCTGGTTTCACTTTCAAACAGATGTAATTTACCTTAAATAATTGTATCTCAATCTCTACATTGAACTTTAATCACATAGAGGAGGCTCTTGCAGGGTCTAGCAAGCTATTAACATAGCAGGGGATAAGAAAATCTTAATTAAACAGAACTTGCAACAAAGAAAGCCTAAATAGGGCTCTCTTTACAGGAAGTGTTTATGGAAGGCTGTGCAAGTCACATGCAGGGAGGTGTGACTAGGGTTCATAAACAAAGGGATTTAACTCCTAAATGGCAGAGGATTGAGCAGTGAGGCTGCAGGGACATGTTCTATACACCAAAACTGCTTCATTAAGCTGAAGTTGTTCAGGTGACTATAGTGTCCCTTTAATAAATCTGATTACCTCATGTGATCTGCAAACCCAATGATACTTACCTTGTCAGGGTCCCAGATTATATAACGGACATTAATATGATGACCCATTCCTTGATTATGCATATCATATTTCTCATCCTACCAGTCGAGACCCACTAAATAAAATTGTGACCTATTTCTGCTCCTGATCCAAGAATTAAGGATCTCTGTCAGGGGTGTAATAGGCCCCAATGCTCCCCTAGAAGCAATACATCTGAGTGGAATGTGTGTGGTGACTTAGTGTGATACAGTTGCAATCAAGTTTATTCAAACCCCATTAAAAAAAAAACAATGTTGTGACCTGCTGCAAACGAGATGCATAACTAGACACCAGCTTCTGGCAGCGTTCCTGACTAATCCTGACTAATCTTAGCCCATTGCTCATGAGCAATGGCCTCCAGTTCAGAAATATTCTTGGGTCTGGGTGTTGCAACCGCCTTATTCAAATCCCACCAGGTGACTGTGATGGCCACTAGAATTTTCAAGGACATCTTCTGTAACCAAGCCATGGTGGAATTTGTGGTATGGTTGGGATCATTGTCTTGTTGGAAAGTCCAATAGCGCCCAAGCTTCAGCTTCTTCACAAACGACTTGACGTTTTCTCCAAGGATTTCCTGATATTTCAATGAATCCATCTTGCCTTCCACATGCTGCAGGTTTCCAGTGCCAGATGAGGCCAAGCACCCCCAGAGCATCACCGAGTCCCCATCATGCTTAACTGTAGGCAGACTGTTCTTTTCAGTGTATGCTTTATTTTTCTTCCTCCAGACATACCGCTGATTAGTGATGTCCCGAATGGTTCGCTGGCGAATAGTTCCTAGCGAACATCGCATGTTCGCGTTTGCCACGGACGGCGAACATATGCGATGTTCGGTCCGCCCCCTATTCATCATCATTGAGTAAACTTTGACCCAGTACCTCACAGTCAGCAGACACATTCCAGCCAATCAGCAGCAGACCCTCCCTCCCAGACCCTCCCACCTCCTAGACAGCATACAATTTAGATTAATTCTGAAGCTGCATTCCTTTTTTTTTTTGTATTTTTTTTGTGTGTTTATTATACATTATCCTCCATAGCCAGTAACCTGTGTTTATTATACATTATTATACATTATCCACCATAGCCAGTAACCTGTGTTTATTATACATTATCCCCCATAGCCAGTAACCTGTGTTTATTATACATTATCCCTCCCATAGCCAGTAACCTGTGTTTATTATACATTAAATAAAGATAGGGGGGGGGGGACCTACTGTCCTCCCCCCGGCCCCCACCCCTGAGCGTTGGGTGGGGGCCCTAAATAAAGATAGGGGGGGAACCTACTGTCCTCCCCCCCGGCCCCCACCCCTGAGCAGTGGGTGGGGGCCCTAGATAAGAATGGTGGGGGGGACCTACCGTCCTCCCCTCCCCCCCCCCGGCCCCCACCCCTTTTTTTTGTGCTCGGGTTTTTTATTTTATTTTAAGTTCGTCAGGTATGATGGCTTTTTATTTGGCCTTTTTTTGGGGCTGAAAAATGAAGATTTTAGAAAAAAGAAGACGTCAAATGGTAAGTTTAATTTTTTTTTTACAGGTTAGTTATTTTATTCCCCCCTCACTATTTTTAGGGTGAGGGGGGTAGGTAGGGAATAGCTTGATTTGGGTGGGGCTTGGGACCCCTAGTCACCTTGATTAGGGGGGGATTTTCATTTAGGGCCCCCAGCCGTCACTCAGGGGCCGGGGGGGGGGAGGACGGTAGGCCCCCCCCACCATTCTTTTTTTTTTTTAATTCTTTATTTTTGTTTGTGCATGAATTGAACAATCTGGCTTGCTATGCCACAATAGCTGCAGGAAGCCTTTCAATAGCAGAACATAACATGGCATAAAATACTGTGCACATTTTTTATTTTTTTTTAAAAGGTCGGGTGAAACTAGGCTTTGTCGGAACATATTATAGTATTCAGGCTTTTTCTTTTCATCTGTGATATTGGTACATTGTGCATTACTTACTTAAATTACGCACTAAACAAATTGCCTGCTAAACAAATTAACTTTTCTATATGAATGCTAGGCTAGGTAGACTTATGAGATTATTAGTAACGCTTAAAGTTATGATAAGGTATGTGATATTGCAGTTTCGAGAGGGGTATACAGTATGCTTATTTAACAGGTTAAAACAGATCTCTAGTATGGTGTGACTATATGATCCTGAACATGCTAGGATTAGTATACCCCTTAGCTTGTAATGTCCAAAAGATATAACGCTATACCCGTTTGGATGTGCGAAAGTCCCCTGGGGTTTCCCAGATGTGAGTCCCTCTCTGGGTAAGTTGGTGTAGGGGGGATCGTGTTCCCAGAATCATGATGTGGCGTTGTGAGCCTTGTCAGGTCCCCCTGCTCCTGGACCGTAGTGTCGATGGATCCCCGGCGGTTCACCCGATGCCGCATTGGGGCTGTGCAGAGCCTTGTTGTGGATTCTCGAGGGACTCCGTTGTGGTGTGGTGAGTGCACTGGTGTAGCTGGGTAAACGGGTGTAGCTGGGGTCGGGTAGTAATGTCGCTGTGCCCAGGCAGGGTCACCCTCCGGGTGGTGAGTGGACGGGGTGAGCCAGTGCTTGGTTTCTATCGCTTCACTGCCCTACGCGGGCGAGGTGCAGGCTTGTTCCTCCGCCGCCTATGTATAGTGTGAGGCCCCGTCTGGGCTGCAGGCTGGTGCTGAGGGTTAGGTGGCTGCTGTCTGGGTGGACAGTTTGAGACGACTGGACCTGGAGCCCCTTGTTGTAGTCTGAGCGCTAGCTTGAGCCAGAAATCTTGGAAGATTTTATCCATGTTGGACGTGGGGTGTCTTAATGTCTCGTGGTTGACTGGTGGCTGCATGGTCTCCGCCATCTTAGGTGGGCCCCTCGGCTCTCCAGCCATCTCCCCAGTTATTTTCGCCGTGTTGGGGGGGACCCCCAGGGGTGGACCGGGATCACCCCCGCCGGTCCAGAGGGGGGGGGGTTGCGGGGTATGCGCTTGTGGCAGTTGGTTTCCATGTGGCTCCAGGCTGGGGGATCGGCCGCCTCTCCCGCCCGTTGCGCACCAGGCCGCATGCCCTTGCAGGTATAGTCTGCTGTCTGCTGTCCCTTCATGGGCCGCATCACCGGTTCACCATTAGGGTAGAGGGCTGTTATGTTGCTTGGGGTCGTGTGTTGCTGTTTGTTGTAATTTAGAGGTGCCATTTTAGCCGTTTTTACAAGGGTTTGTGTGGAGCTTCAGTTAGGCACGTCTTCCCTCCATGACAGTCAGGCCCCGCCCCCATGTTTGAGCCACTTTTAACAGCTCAATACATTAGGGTACTCTAAACCACAGGCATACAACACTATATGGAACTCTATTAATCTGGAATGATTCACTTATTCCAAGATTTGGTGTATAAATTATGCCCCTGCAGTCTCACTCCTCAAATCTCTGCCATTTAGGAGTTAAATAACGTTTGTTTCTGTTCTACAGTGTTCCTTTAATATGTATTCTGTAATCTTGTGCCAGGGAGGGTGAGACAGGAGCTGCAGCCTGCATCCAGTCCCCCCCCCACCATTCTTATCTAGAGCCCCCACCCACCGCTCAGGGGTGGGGGCTAGGGGGGAGGACAGTAGGTCACCCTATCTTTATTTAGGGCCCCCACCCACCGCTCAGGGGTGGGGGCCAGGGGGGGAGGACAGTAGGTCCCCCCCCCTTATTGTTAGTTAGTAGGTGTCCCCCCCCCCTTATTTTACGTGATTTACGTGGCCAGAAAGAGTCCCTGTGGGTTTAAAATTCGCCTACCTATGGCGGTTCACCCGTTCGCGAACCGAAAATTTTATGTTTGCGACATCACTACCGCTGATCCATTAGACCGAAAAGTTCCAGTTTTGTTTCATCACACCACAGAAATAATCCCAAAACGTATGTGGATTATTTATATGATTTTGAGCATATTGGTGCTGACTTTTCTTGTGCTTTTGGGTCAGTAGTGATGCACGTCTGGCATGGAGACCTTCTATGTTTAGTACAACCAAAAGTCGCCTAACAATCTGGAAGTCCCCCAGCGGCTGTCTGTTAAACAACCACTATGGGTGGAAATAACTCAAAGTTTCTTAAAAACTGCAATAATGGGGGGGCGGAGTCTGACCGCCAAGCAGCACAGACGTGCGGGGAAAGAGCTCCCGCCGGGCGGACAGAAATAAAGCCGTTACCGGCGACCACACGGCTCCAAAACCCATCGGGGTGCGCCACCCGAGACGGGGGTGCACCACAGAATCGGAGGAACCCTTTCTGGAGCCTGTCGGTGCCTGAGGCCCGACACACGACTTGCGGCCTGCGGGAGTAAGTGCCGGGGAGAGGCGGCCGCTCTCCTCGACGCCGGAACCCCCAGAATCAACTAAGATCTCCAGCTAAACAGCCTACTGAGACACGAGTGTATCAGAGCATGCCTAAAATGGCCGCCCAGCACGGGCCAAAGAAGGAGCACGCAGACAGCTACCAACACTCGCAACACTTGGAAGCCCTAGACCGACTTTGCTCAAGTCTCTACGCGATACTATGTGACAGGGGAGTGTTTTACCTTCGAGCGGCTCAGATGGTGTCCTCATGGATCCGTCCGGAGACCCGCCGACGCCACTACGGAGTTCCACTGCGGGCCTTCGGGGTGGACAGGCGGCCCAAAAAGCACCGGCAACAACGGCGGCGGGCGAAAGCCCGGAGCAAACTGGGTGCATGCAACCACGCACATGCAAATGAGAACGGGACAGCCAGGCAGCCACAAAGCCCCAGCAAAACACCTGGATACAGCACCTTAGACCAGCAAGCCTATACTCTGCAATCATGGTCTACAGCAACCTACCAAGCCACGGCACAGCTTAATGCCGAAAACGATCAAGCCAGAGAGGGACCCTTCCCCTCCCCAGTCGCAGAGACTGTCTATCCCAAGTGGCCCATGTGTGGGGTCGGCTGATCCAGGACTGGAACTGGTATTACCGTAAGGGGCATTGGCGGACACTCCAGTATAATATGTTTATTTAGACGTGCTACCACCTTGCACCTTATACCTAGCAGCCTATGCCTGAGGCCACATCTATACACTAGGCGACAGCCGACACTAACGAGAGGCATACCGCCTTTAATACCCACTACACTTGTTCACAGCTCGGCAATAGCTGGCAACCCAACATTATAATCATATGTGCATATCTACCCTGATAACACATTACTCACTGCATAGACAAGCCTGAACAAAACGATAAACATGCATTTTAGCAGTTGCAGCATTGTTATGCTTAATGTACTCGTCTTACTTAAGATTCAATACTACCTATGTTTTAATTTGTTTTCACTTTAAATATAAAAACGTGCAAAAGCATCTAAATACCCCATTGTCACAAATGTTATAACATGCTCTATAGTCACTACTAATATGGCACATTAGACTGATGGGGTTGATTTCACTCACAGTTGATATTACCTAGCAATTACAGACCAGCCAAACTTGTATTGTTAAGCTTGCATACCCATAAATGCCAACTATACTCACCTGGCAATCTGGGTAATATGTTTTACTCTAACTCCATGCACCGTACCACAAGCAACAGTTACTACTAATATTGGCTTGTCTAGAGTAAATATAACATTATCCGGCTCTCACAGGCCAGCCATAGCCTGTATTGATCTGCTTACTTATTTTTCTAAACGCTAAATGTACCCACCTCGGATTTAAACATAACGTTTACTGGTGCCCACAGGCCAGCCTTAGCCTATAGTGTTCTGCTAGCGTATCTTTAATGGTTATAAAGCAATATCTAACCTATGTTATCTCACACTTAACGTTTCAACATAAAAATGTGCACTGTGTTTTCCTGTGGCCAGATGTATCGGTCCACTCTCTTTAATAGGCAAAATGCGCTAGCCTGTCTATACAGTTAGGAAACACGGCCTAACAGATTACCAGTTAAGCTCATATACACCGTTAGATTACAAAACGATGTTACTTTATTTATCAACATGACACAGCAACGTTTATTGCTCTTCAAAGCCCTGCAGTCTAAGTGGGTACAGTGCAACCTGTCTATCACTAGCCCAGCAGGTCCTACACAAGTAAGACTCATTATCACTCTATTGTCACAGAGGATAGTAATGTGCTGTAGAAAAGCAGTTTCCTGGCATGTTTGACTCGTGACTAGTTATGTTGTTTTTCTCGTTTTTTTTTGTTTGTTTTTTTTCTCCTTTGTTTTTGCTCTTTCACACAAGGAGGGAGAAAGAAGGAGAAAGGCAACCTTAGTTAAGCTTGTGATCCTATAAATTTACAAACATCAGTATGATAACCCGAAATAGTGTTTTGTCTGCCTTCTCTTATAACTGACATGTTGATCTAATCCTTGATGTATCTACATAAAAATATAAAGAAGTGCAATGCTCTGATATGCCTAACATGTCTCTAAATGTTGACCTAAAAGCTGGCAATTGCTGTTGTGGCATTGCTTGCCTCTTTGTATATCCTTGTGCACAATAAAATAAAGAATTAAAAAAAAAACCTGCAATAATTACCTTTGCAGGGTTAAGGGACCTGGGACAGTGCACCCAGACCGCTTAATGAGTTGAAGTGGTCTGGGTGCCTATAGTGTTCCTTTAACTTTGTGGATCATTCTTTTGATTTAGCCATATTTCTAACATGAAGTCAAATGTGATACTCAACAAACCTCTAGACAGTTCAGGTATTTCAAGTGTTCCAACTCAAGCACACCTGGTGCAACTAATGAAGCCCTTTTTTAGTTGCATCAACAGTATTTGTTGAGTTGAGCAATTTCAATTGTTTTTGTTTGATTTGTTCATTGCAAACAGCTGAAGGTCTGTAAATAGTTAAAATAAACCTGATTTTCAATGGGGGTTAAATAATTTTGATTGCAACTGTATGTATGTGTGGAGTTAGGACTGTGAGGACTGGCTGAGTGAGATTGCGTGGATGAATGTCTAGGTGTGATTGTGTTTAAGGTCTGAATGAGTGTGATTTTGTGTGTGGCATTGGCTGTATGTTAAAGTGTGTGAGAGCTAGCTGTGGGTGAGCTTAACTGAGATGGCAGAGTGTGGAGGTTGTTTGTGTAATGTTATCATAAAAAAAAATTAAAAGTTTTCCCCCCTCCCTGCCTTCTGCTTACCTTATTGTACAGAGGGAGATGTACCTGGTGGACCAGCATGAGTGTGATCCCTGGAGGTCCCGTGCTCCTGCTGACCTCATCCCTTGTGGTCCGGATGCAGACCAGATAAGCACTCTTCCAGCCCAGTGCTCAGGCAAAGAGGTAGCGCATTGCTGTAACATCCTGTGGTGAGCGCTCTGAATCGTTCATTGAGCGTAAGAACCATGAAGGAGTGCTTAAAGTACCCCTTGCGTTAATTTTTTTTCCCAATATACTAAATAACTATTCTGCAAGGGGGCGCCCCTTTCGACTGACATGGCCTAGTTGCAATAGCGACGTCTGTGCTAACCATCTTCCATTTACCATGCAACTTTTATATTTTTTCACAGTACATGTGTTTCTATCAAAACCATAAAGAAATACACATCACGCAGATTGCAAAATACAGCAATGTTATTGTAGTTTACCAAAACAGTCCAACCATACCCAATCACAGATTATTCCTTCAGGAGAAACTATACTTATTTTTGGTTACATTTATGTCAATGTTTAATAGGTACTTTTCCACTCAGCATGTTATATTGTGTTTTTTTTATGTAAAAATAACATAGTGTCAGTGGTTAATCTGCAAAATGTGCTATTTACTAAAGAAGAATTTAAAATGAATTTCAAATTTAAAGCAGCACTGTCACCCTAACCCCCCTCCCTCCAGAAAAATTGTATTTCATAAATATAGAATCTTTACTAAAACGGCAGCACCCCCAAGGACAGGTTCAAGTAAAAAATCTCACCTTTACCTGCCCCCTCAGCCACGAGAACCCCAGCGGAAAGGTTACCGTCACGAATCTTTGCGAATTCTGCAAAGTCCCCAGACGGTGACAGTGCCGCTTTAAGGCCACTATAGGTGAATGGAAAGCATGGCTGATTTAGAGAAATTTGTAGTTTTTGAAAAATGTTTTTAATTTTTAGCTATTTTGACCTTAAATTTCTAATTCACCTTGAATTCTTACTTTACTGACTAACCCGTATAGTTTTTGTATTG
The DNA here is from genome assembly GCF_036172605.1 of Pelobates fuscus. Lineage (NCBI taxonomy): Eukaryota > Metazoa > Chordata > Amphibia > Anura > Pelobatidae > Pelobates > Pelobates fuscus. The sequence goes on along the minus strand of NC_086318.1, from coordinate 385,419,042 downwards.
ACTCCTGTACCTTTGAAAAGGTGCAAGTGACCCTTTGAATCCATATTCTAGCACACAATCAAACTACATTTTTATGATCAAAAATTGATCCAGCACTCTTGCTAGAAATAAGAATTTGACAGTATTTTGTTCTGTGTTCAGGGTGACACCATTGTCTTGTGATTCTATGATGTTCTGGAGTTCTCACACATGCCACATGTGCGGTTCCACCCTCAGACATTCCTTTAATAGTGTCACAGGTGGTTATTATGCAGCCAGGTGGAATTGGAATTATAAACATAGCCTTAAGCACCATAGTAAAATTCGATTTCACAATGTAGGGATGGGGCTATTATGAACATACAGGACTGGTTTAGGGGGCAAAAAGTGCTTACTATCCTAATCTGACTAACATATCAATATCATATCATATCAACATATCAATAGGGGTTACCATAATACTGCTAATGTAAAATAATGTTTTATTTCAGAAGTAGAATGAACTAAATTGAACTATAGACATTTAAGGTGGGAAGGAAACATCAATTTATTCAATAGGAGAAAACGCAACTCACCGTTTAAGAACCATTTTGTTACTATTAACCTGACAGTTCAATCTGTGCCATTTTAACGTTATAAGGTATCCATATATTCTGTTATCACTTGCTACTGCAATTTATGGTTATTATATATCATTTTTATTTAGATGCTTTCCTGAGGAAATAATACCACGCCCTTTTCCTCATGGAGGTCATTAACTGTAGGCATCTATTCAGGACTTTTTCTTTAAATGCTTGATAATAGCATTTTTATTTATTTGCAGAGGGAGTTCGTGAAAAATGTATCCTCTTACTCTTGAGTGTTCATCAAATCATTGAGCAGCCGATAAACTGGAAATTGGGGCTACTAGGGGCACCTGAGAAGGCTGTGCCAATTGGCACACAATATATAATTCTGGGCATGGCTGTATTGCACTATTAAAAACTTTAAAGCCCTTTTTTTTAAAATAGGTGTCTCAAATTAATAATGTAGCCATAATCAAGCAATGAGCATGTCTGTTTCTCCATATGAACTGAATAATGCTAACCTGGCACACAGAGCATTAGATAAGCAGTTTTCATTACTTCAAATAAACAACATGAGGAGTAAATGATAAGAAAGCAAATACACTACACGAACACTTAAAATGGTACAAAAATGTATAAAAATAGTAAAACATAAAACTACTCTACTGTACACTGCAATAGGGTTAAAAGGCACAAAACAACAGTTTCCCTTAAACAAAACAAAAAAAAAATGGTCTCCATCCAATAAGAATTTTAGACACATGTACATATCCAGCTAATATCAGTTGATCACAAGGGGTTTATTCACTAAATAGTGATCTGAAGCAAACTAATAAATAAATGCAAAATTTAGACTGAAATATTCAAGATGATCACATGGAGGGAGTTGTTTTAATAAATGTTAGCATAAAATGTTCATTTTGGATTTCAATTTGCTGTATTTTAATGTTTAGTGAGTAAATCCTTAAATTATTACCTATGGTGCAATCACAAAAGCCAAAAAAAATGAAGGACTTCATTAGAGGTTTAACCGCCGAATAATCAGTTGTACTGAGTTGGCAACTGAGGTGCAAAATTAATGTTAAAAAAAACTTTTCGTCCAGGAGAGCAGCTGATTGCATCAGTAAACAACACTGGTTAAAAAGGTTGACAGGGTTAATAAATAGATACCAACTTATAAATAATGATAAAAAAAAAGTATCACATAAAAAAATAGCTAGTTACCTCCACTTTAAGCCATTTTTTCCCCCTTTGTTGAAACAAACATTTAAATACTACTTGTAAAAAAAATAGGATTTCCAAACAGTGAGCAATTACATAAATAACAACAGTATTTATAAAATAATACAATAAGCAAAACAATCTGGAAAATACACAATTAATAGAAACATGTATTTGCACTGATATAGATTATCTAAATAAACATCAAATTAGTCATCAAAGTCAAGAAAGTGGTTCGTAGCTCATGATATGCAATGTATGCTGTGTTCAGTGGCTTTTTTCAGTTGGCTATTAGTGCTGGTTCAAGTTGATCTTCCCGTAAGACTGTCCGTTTCTGGTGAAATTGAATAACCATTAATGGAACATCTCTTTGTTGATCCACATCAGACTGCGTGTCTCATTGGGTTTACACTCGTATTCGATACTGCTGAAGCTGTTCCCCCATTGGCAGTGATCTCTTTTGTGATAATTGTAGAACTTGACTTGCCATACAGTTTCAAAATTCCCAATGTCATCAAACTGTGCAAAAAAATAAATTAAAAAGGAATTAGTACATTAGTCACAATCTAAAATCAGAGCATTAAACCACAGTGTTAGGAGGCTGAACCCAGTAAGTGTCATCTCTTCAGCAATGAAATGTTTGTTTAAAATCCAAATTACAGTTAATTATTAATTACATGTATACTAATATTGTATTACGGTAGGCCTTCATTCTGTGTTGAGACAAGGTTTACGTCTCTCAGTCCAGTCTCATTTATTTAGAATGAGCAGGGAAGCTCTATTCATTTGGTTCACCTTTTGTAAGAGACAGATAGTGCTATATCATCATTTATTCCTATGCAGCTTTTAAATCATGAGTGCTTTGTAGATTACCCTGTGCTTCTCTATTTATATGAGGCAGACATCATTATGACAGATTGCCACACTGCTATGAGATTATTGGCGCCCAGTGGTGGAACTAATGTAGAGAGGGCCCCGGTGCAAGAAATGTTTTGTTGGGCCTCCATCTAGGAATGTAAACAAGTTTTTGTATGGAGTATGTGTGTGTGGATGTAGGAGTGTATTTGCATGTAGTGTTGGTGTTCAAATGCAGGTATACGTTTGTGTATAGTGTAGGCATTTGAATGCAGATGTGCACTTGTATGCAGTGATGGTGTTTGTATATAATTTTGATGTTTGAATACAAGAGAGTGTTTGTATGTAGTGTTGGTGTTTGAATGCAAGATAGATGGACATGTACACAAAGTGCCACACACAAACATACCATCACAGATACACTTACACTCTGTCGCACACACTCACTGCTTTTACTATGCACAAACACACACTATCTCCCCTACACAAACATACACACTACATTCACTGTACACACACTGTATTACCTATACACACTATTTCCACTACACAAACACACACTGCATTCACTACACAAATACTGCATTCAATATACACACTACCTCAACTACACAAAAACACACACTTTGCATTCATTCTATATACACTACATGCCTACACAAACACACGCTGTATCTCTACACAAACACACACTCTAAATTCATACCTGTGGATGGACTCGGGTGTGGGCCCCAGGGGGAGCCCAGATCTCGAGCTGTGTCAGGGGCCCCAAAATTTCTGATGGCGGCCCTGCACACACATACAGATACACATACATACTGACACAGATACACATACGAATCATACTTTACACATTTTTAGCCATCCCCTGCTTCCATACAATTTTGACATAGGAGTGTGGCTTCATTGGAATCTAGACCTGGCTGCTGCCTGACACTGATGGGAGTGTAGTATTGTTAAGAATCGGGTCAGGGCTCTCTCTCCCCCTCCTTTCTCTGTGTCTTCCTAGCTCTCCCTGCACAGTGCTCTGTAAGCTGGGGGGAAGTGTCCTGATCTCTGCTGTGCTGATCTGACGTAGAGTCTGATCAGAGAAGTTGACCGGTGGTCAGTGTCCTCAAGTGTGAGGGACACTCAATGGGCCTCCCAAGCTTGTGGACCATGGTGCAGCCAATTGTTGGCTCATTAACAGGTAGCCCAGCCAGGCCTCGAGTGAGATAGGAGTAATTAACTGGAACTTTCTACGTATGCTGTTTGTAATCTTGTGTACCTGGATTTTAATTGCTCATATTTTGGTATTTAACAATTAAGCACCATCACTACATGTGGTCTATCCATTACAAAGTGACGAGAGACACAGAGAGCTCTATTCTGTGGAACAGAATGCTTGGTGTGATTCATATGTTTATGGTTTTATAAATATAAAGAATACATATTTCCAGACTATGGTTATCTCTGCAGTACTGCATATACGCTCACATACACAAAAGGTCAATTTTTGTTTAGTCTATATATCGTATTTATATGTCCGGTTATGTACACCATACATATACACAGGGGCAGAAAAAGAAGCAATATGCAAAAAGCTAATTACATTTTCCTAGGTACTTAAGGAAGGAAATTGGACGTGTACCTGAGAAGTTGACAAGTTTATATTTTAGGACTTGACAGACACCTGACGAACAGTACAACAAGCCTGACTATTTATTAAACAAAAATAGCAAACTAAACCAAGTCATGCGGGAATGCAGGAAACGGCTAACTTTGATTAGATGTTCGCCACTATAATTTTGCTGATTCAGTTAAAAACAAAACAAAGACACAAAAAAGGAAATAAGGCAAACCAAACATAAAGGAAATAAATTTCGATTGGGAAAATGATTAATTTTGTTTGATAAAGCAGACTCTGAAATATGAACACACTGCATTTTGCTTTTGGAAACATGTTGTTGATAGTACACACATTAACGAGAAAATCTGCTTTTTTGTGTGTAAATTTACTCAGATTCTGTTTATGCAGCAACTGAAAAAACATCCCTGCTCATTCCAACCTGGATAACCCTTGAACTGCAGCCCATAGTGGAAAGGTATTGGTGGGGAGGTCATATTGCCATAGCTCAAAGTTTTAATATGGAGCTTTGCGGAGGGAGGGGGCGGTTTAAGTTTAATTTGTTTTTTATTTGCTTTTTTAACTCTGTGTGCATTATTTAACCCCTAAAGACCGCAGCCAAATGTACAAGTTGTGAGCCAAAAAAAAATGTAAACAAACCACAGAATTTTACTATATGTCTGTTCAACAATAATTTACCTCTTTCATACTAAGTGCACCCACACTTATTATATATCACTTTGTTCAGGGGAAACAGAGCTTTCGTTTAATATCAAACATTCATATATGGAACTCCATTTTATATGAATAAAATCTAAAAAACTTGAAAGAATTAAGAAATCTTGTTATTTTTCAATTTCAGCATGGCAATTTAACTGTTAATGTCAGAATACTGTTCGGTTTTCCTGCAATAAAACATAAATATTTGTATTCAGAAATGTCTCACGAGTAAAACAGTACCCCCCATGTATAGGTTTTATGGGGTTTTGGAAAGTTACAAGGTCAAATATACGGCTTGTCCATTATTTTATTTTCTGCATAGAAATTTGACAGATTAGTTTGCAGTGTCCAGGCTGCCTTTGAGACCGTATGGCAGCCAAGAAATGAAAATTACCTCCATCATGGCATACCATTTGAAAAAGTAGACATCCCAGGGTATTCAAAATGGGGTATGCCCAGTCATTTGTAGTAGTCACTTGGGCACAAACCCTAGCCAAATTTAGCGTTTGTTGTTTTTTTGTGCATTTTTCACATAAAATCTGTACTCTCACTGATAATATTATTATTAGTATATAGTTTACTGCCCTGAAACACTCCTAGTTCTGTTCAGTGATATCTCACGAGCGCCATGGTACCCCCCATGTATAGGTTTTATGGGGTTTTGGAAAGTTACAGGGTCATATATACGGCTTATCCATTTATGCTTTTTCACCTTGAAATTTGTCAGATTAGTTTGCAGTGTCCAGGCTGCCTTTGAGACCGTATGGCAGGCAAAAAATGAAAATTACCCCCATCATGGCATACCATTTGAAAAAGTAGACAACCCAGAGTATAAGAAATGGTGCCGAGCTGGACGGTCGCAAGCCTGAGCAGCTCCTGCAATTCAACACAAGTTACCCTCTAAAAACATGCCTCACCACTTAAAATCAGACCGCCAGAGCAGATACCCAGAGCTGAGGGACTACTGGACCCGGGGAGAGGCTGGCTCACAGAGCTTCAGTCCCTCGGGGGGAGAAAAACGCATTGCCCAAACCGGGGCCTTCTCTTGCAGTCAGTGGGGCGGACGGCCGCTGCCCCACTATCCTGCGCCACGGAACCTAGCCACAGGTACAGACCGTCGCGGATCCGGCTCCGTTCCCCCCCCTCTGTACCGGGGGGGTGATCCCGGTCATCACACTGTGGCCATAACCGCGATACTACAACTGAGGCGGGGAGCAACACCTAAAATGGCGGGCGCCATGTGCCGACAGCAACACCTAAAATGGCGGGCGCCATGTGCGCGGACGGCAGCCTGAAGGCCCCAGCCGGACGCAAGTACCCAAACCGCCAGCGGACAGCAAGATACCCTGAGCCCTGTCACATGGGAACGCAACAACAGAGCCCTGCCACATACCGCGGCAAACTCCTGGCTTACCCGGCTCACATACCCAGGACATGGACCCGGTCTCCACAGCAGCCTTCCTGGGCCTTGAGCCCCTAGAGGACGTTCCCCGAACCGCAGCCCCAAGCCCACGCACACTCCACCAGCCAGGCACCCCGTTACCGGCCAGCAGTGGAACCGGAACAGAGGGCACAAGCGGCCGCTCAAGCAGAGCCCAGGGCTGGCAGAGTGGAATACACCGGGCCAGCCTTCCCATCAAGCCTCCGCTCACAACAACATCGGGTCAGAGGCGGGTGAGCCACGAGAATGGAGGACTCGGCAAGCCCTGCTACAGAACCTGCCCAGCAGCACGATGCAGAGGATCACGAAAGACAGCGTGATTACTACGTACGGACAAGTACAGAACCTGCTTATGTCCAGCACGAAGGGGACGGCGGTTGTTGAATTCTACAGGTCGCAATATGGTGCATACACCCAAGCAGCACCCCGAAATGGCGACACGCCACCAGCGAGAACACAAATATGGAGAACCCTGAAATCCCCACCCCCCAAGCTGGGAATCGGCTGAGAACGCACTAAGATCCCAGATGCTGCGGGGCAAGCTGAACTCTCTGACCTGAGACTCACCCGCACTCGCATTGCTGGACTCCTGTTCTCAACCACTCCTATGAGAACTAGCCGGTTAAGTCTGATCCTTATGTTATTACTCTCTTGACAATCTTAATGGTCTAACATGTAATCAACCAAATATTGGTTTAATAATACCAACTATACTGTACTTAGCATGTAACCGAACGGAAATTTCATAAGTAACTACAGTCATGTATAGTCTAGCATAGTACTCGTCACTTACTTAATACCTAAGCAAGCCTATTAATGTTTTGCCTATTTTCCCTGACCCACCCATGTAATATCTCTACTTTACGCTTAATAGAAACTAAAATGTGAATGATCTAGACAAATCGCATACTAACTATAAAATTGTGCAAGTTCTAACATACCCTTACTGTTATAATTGTCTGGAAAAAGCATGTGGATTGCCGTCGGGGTACCCCATGCGAGTTGTTCCCTCAAATGCACTACAAAAATAAAGAATTAAAAAAAAAAAAAAAAGAAATGGTGCATTGTAAGATGTTTGGTCTAACCACTTTATCAGAAATGAAGGGCCCACATAGCGGTTATAGCTTTATTTGTGTTTTTTCACACACATTAATTCAATTTTCACAGGACATTTCATATTCCTGATATGAGTTATTGCAACAAAGCCTCACTATTTGTATTTAACATTGTCTCCTGAATGTAACAGTACCCCCATGTACTAGATTCTCTGTTTTGGGGGGGGAAGTCACAGGGACAAAAATATTAGATGTCCTTTTCAAAGTTGGCAATTTGACAAAGTGATTTTCTGGGTCTCTCTCGCCTTTGAGAGAGCATCGCAGCCTGGGTAATAACATTTCCACCGTTATGGCATACCATTTTCAAAAGTAGGCAACCCAGAGTATAACAAATGGCATAATTTGAGATGTTTGGTCTAGCCATTTTAACAGAAATGCTGGGCCCATGTAGAGATTTCTACTTTGATTTTTGTCTTTTTAATCAGATAAATTGCATTTTCACTGAAAATGTCATAATACTGATATTAGTTAGTGCACTAGAGACTTGGTATTTTGATTTAACACTGTCTTCTGAATGTAACGGTACCCCCACGTACTATTATTTCAGATTTTACTGATAAGTCACAGGGCGAAATATATTAGATGCCCTTTCAGCTTGTAAGTTTGCCAAAATTATTTTCTGGGCCTATGTAGCTTTTCAGAGAGTATGGCAGCCTGGGTAATAACATTCCCACCGTTATGGCAAACCATTTTCAAAAGTAGGCACCCCAGAGTATAACAAATGGCATAATTTGAGATGTTTGGTCTAGCCATTTTAACAGAAATGCTGGGCCCATGTAGCAATTTCTAATTTTATTTTTGTCTTTTTTTTTTTGTAAATCTTTCTTTTATTAAGGCAAATAAGTTGGGATACAGAAGTAAAAGAAGGGAAATGTGCAACTATAAATACACGTTAGGGAGATCACAACAGAGAATAACATTTCCCAAAGAAACGATGCCTCATTTTTTTTTAAAGTAATGAAACTTAAACATGCTGAACTGTTACAGTTATTGAGTATAGCACAGTCGACTGTGTATGCTTGCCCGACAGAGGGTATGCTATGTGTATACTGTATATGGGGTCCCCGGAGATGAGGCAGAGGCCCACATCCTACAAAAATTAAAACTTCCCATGCTCATACATTATACATTATGGTCGCCACGCCACTAGGATCAGTGCTGGGGGTTCACCCATGGTATTCATTAGTGTTTCTTCACAGCCTAGCTAGCTTGTTGAAACTCAGCTAGCAATCTCCCTAGATTATCTATTATGTACATGTTGGGCTACAAGCAGTCCATCAGGGTGCAGTCAACATAGGTTGGGTTCATGTCGGGCCATGTGAACAGTCCGAGCAGGGCTCCAGGTAGGTAACGGGGCTCACAGCAAGGAGCGACTACGTGTGGGTCCCACCGATATGTGCGTTTCCGTTCAGCCGATGCCCACACGAGGGTGTGGGTGTCCTCAGATGAACGGTGCAGTACAGGGAGGCCGCCCTCCAGCCCCGGGTCGAGAAGAAGGCCCGCACCCTTGATCCACAGACTTGGAGGCCGGGTCTTCCCTTTGTCGGGTGCCCGGGTACGCCCGGGTGGTCTGCCGCCGCCAGCAGCGGTCGGGCTTCGGGCAGTGTGGTCGGTGCCTCAAAGGTACTCTCCGATTGGCCTTCAGCCCAGGATGGCCTGTAGGGTGAGAAGCAGTTGCGGCTCTGCATGCTGTGCCTGAGCGTGCCTCCTTCTGTTTCTGCTTCACTCTCCACTCATCGTGGTTGTGGGTTACCCTCTGGGTGGGAGCATCGGCTGCCTGGTGCTTCCCTGGGTGTGTTCCCTGATTGGAGTGCATGTGGGCTGTTCTCTGGTTGATGCGGTGCCAGAATTTGTGGCATATGTCGTCAAACTTGGCTTCAAACAGAGCCCTCCAGTGCGTTTTGAGTTGCTTTGTTGGGCTTCCTGCATGGCGGCCATCTTGGTCTCGCCTCGCGGTGCGTGCTGTATGGTGCTTCTGCCCTCCGGTTCTCTGTGTGTGTGCCACCCTCTGCCGTTGGTGGACCGGGATAACCCCCACCGGTCCGGGGAAGGGGGGGGGGGGGTGCAGGAGTGTGGCGGCTCCGTGTGCAGGGCCCGTACTCCAGGAGATCGTCCGCCTCTCCCAAATCCAAGTCCCAGCAGGCCGCCACAGGGCTCTCGGGCCATCAGCAACAGTAGTCTTCAGGGTGAGTATTATATCTTGTGACCGGAGCCCCCTGTGAGTGATAGCTTACAAGTTTTCTTACTTGAGTCCTGATTTTAGGCTTAACACTGCTTTTTTCTCTGCTTTATTGCTGGAGCTCAAGCTGCATGCATCTGCTATGTTGAGCAGCCAGGCTCCGCCCCTATTTTTTGTATTTTTAATCAGATAAATTTCATTTTCACGGGAAATGTCATAATCAGGCCCGGACTGGCCATCGGGCACACCGGGCAAATGCCCGGTGGGCCGCGGTGGCCATGGGCCGAGGCCGGCAGGGGAAGGTCCCAGGATCTCCCCTGCCGGTCTATGCGGGGCCGGCACTATCTGAGCGCCGGCCCCGCTGTTTTCAATGAAGGGCCGGTGAGGAGATCAAAGATCTCCCTCACCGGCCCACTTGGAAAGACATGCGGCTGGGGAGGGAGAGGACCCGGCGGAGTTCTATCTTGCAGCTTCGCCGGGTTCCTCTCGCGAGATCCGGCGCGTTGCCATGGCAGGCTAGAGTTCACTCACCCACTGGACCGCCAGGGAAGATACCAGCGTGCCGGTCCCCCCCTCCCACTCACCAGCATGCTAAATTTTATTTTACCCCCCCAACACTCAATCCCTTCTAACATGCACACACAGCACTCTCACTCCCATCACACACAGCACTCTCACTCCCATCACACACAGCACTCTCACTCCCATCACTCTCACTCCCATCACACACAGCACTCTCACTCCCATCACACACAGCACTCTCAAACCCATCACAGCACTTTCACACACAGCACTCTCACACACATCACACTCAGCAGTCACACACATCATCCACAGCACTATCACACTCAGCACTCTCACACACATCACACTCAGCACTCTCACACACATCACACTCAGCACTCACACACACATCACACTCAGGACTCACACACACATCACACTAAGCACCATCACAAAACACATCACACTCAGCACTATCACAAAACACATCACACTCAGCACTATCACACACATCACACTCAGCACTCACGCACATCATCCACAGCACTATCACACTCAGCACTCTCACACACATCACACTCAGGACTCACACACACATCACACTCAGCACTATCACAAAACACATCATACACAGCACTCTCACACACATCACACTCAGCACTCACGCACATCATCCACAGCACTATCACACTCAGCACTCTCACACACAGCACTCATCACACTCAGCACTATCACAAAACACATCACACACAGCACTTTCACACACATCACACACAGCACTCTCACACATCATCCACAGCACTATCACACTCGGCACTCTCACACCCTCATCCACAGCACGGCATTACCCTCAGCACTCACACACATCATCCACAGCACTATCACACTCAGGATTCACACACATCACACTCAGCACTATCACAAAACACATCATACACAGCACCCTCACACACATCATACACAGCATCCATCATACACACACAGGGCCGGATTAACATAGGGGCTGATGGAGCTGCAGCTCCAGGCCCAGGCCCATGGAATAGGCCCATTTAAAAAAAAAAAAAAAAAAAAAATATTTTTTTTTTTTTTTTTACACACTACTCTTAGGTTTGCCACCTGACTGGTATTTTACTGGCACAGCCGGTATTTGAGGCTGTCTGGCCGTGCCGGTATTGCAGTAATACCAGCAATACAAATGCAGGTATTTTTCTCAGAATAAATAAAAAAAGAGATTACTCTGCAATACCAGCACCGGCCAGTAGGGGTCACTGTGTGTGGAGAGAGGCAGGTATAGGAAGTTACAGCATATCTCTGCCTCTCTCTACTACTCACTGATCCATGAGGGAGCAGCAACACAGCACAGAGTCCAGACAACAGCTCTACAGTAAGTGAGGGATGGGGGGAAAGATAGTAGGGACACATGGGGACACTGAGACACTAGGGGACATATGGGGACACAGACACTAGGGGACACTGAGACACTAGGACATATGGGGACACAGACACTGGGAGACCTGGGAACAGACACATGGGGACACTGGAAAACATGGGGACACTGAGACACTAGGGGACACTGGGACACATGGGGATGCTGAGACACATGGGGATGCTATGAGACATTGGGACATGGAGACACTATGTCCCCATTTCTCCCAGTGTCCCCATGTCCCCCAGCCAGTGTCCCTAGTGTTTCAGTGTCCCCAGGTCTCCCAGTGTCTGTGTCCAATGTCTCTCAGCGTGCCTAGTGTCCCCATGTGTCCCTATATGTCCCAGTGTCCCCATGTCTATGTCCACAACTGTCCCCATGTCTCCCAGTGTCTCCCAGTGTCCCCTAGTCTCCCAGTGTCCCCTAGTCTCCCAGTGTCTGTGTTCCCATGTCTCTGTGTCCCTAGTGTCTTAGTGTCCCCAAATGTTTCAGTGTCCCCATGTCTCTCAGTGTCCCCAAGTGTCTGTCTTCCAGCCAGTGTCCCCTAGTCTCCCAGTGTCTGTGTTCCCATGTCTCTGTGTCCCTAGCGTCTTAGTGTCCCCAAATGTTTCAGTGTCCCCATGTCTCTCAGTGTCCCCAAGTGTCTGTCTCCCAGCCAGTGTCCCCCAGTCTCCCAGTGTCTGTGTTCCCATGTCTCTGTGTCCCTAGTGTCTTAGTGTCTCCAAATGTTGCAGTGTCCCCATGTCTCCCAGTGTCTGTGTCCCTAGTGTCTCAGTGTGCCTAGTGTCCTTATGTGTCCCAGTGTCCCCATGTCTATGTCCACAACTGTCCCCATGTCTCCCAGTGTTCCCAAGTGTCTGTCTCCCAGCCAGTGTCCCCTAGTCTCCCAGTCTCTGTGTCCCTAGTGTCTTAGTGTCCCCATGTCTAAGTGTCTGTGTCCCTAGTGTCTCAGTGTCCCCATTTCTCCCAGTTTCCCTAAATGTCTCAGTGTCCCCATGTCTCCCAGTGTCCCCATGTATGTGTTTTCCCGGGTCTCTGAGTGTCCCCATGTCTCTGAGTGTCCCCGGATCTCACTGTGTCCCCAGTGTCCTAGTGACATGGGGACACACTGAGACATTGGGACACTGGGAGAAATGGGGACACTGAGAGACTAGGGGACTGGGCGACATGGGGACACTGACACTGCGATACATAGGGACACTGAGACACTGGGTGACTTGCGAGACTGAGACACTGGGAGACAGGGAGACATTGGGAGCAATCCATCTATACAGCAGAATCAAACTGTGAGTAGTTTGTTGGTGATTTTACAGAATTTTCTCTGATGTCACTCCTTGTTATTATACAAATGATTAAGGCTGGTATTTTTTCCCCAAGAAAGGTGGCAACCCTAACTACTCTTCACATACTCTTGCTTAAAGGAGCACTACAGGGTCAGGAACACAATCATGTATTTCTGACCCTATTATGTTAAAACCACCACCCTGGCCCCTTCTTGCCTCCCTATAGTATAGTAACATATAACTTGTATTCAAGTCTGCAGCTGCTGGCTCTGCCTCTGAACTGACTGTCTGCTGACATCATCAGAAGTCGTGGTCTGAGCAAATTACAATACTTGCCCATAGGATTGGCTGAGACTGTCAACTAGGCAGATCAGGGGCAGAGCCAGCACAAGTCCAACATAGCCCTGGCCAATCAGCATCTCCTCATAAAGATAAATTGAATCAATGCATCTCTATGAGGAAAGTTCAGTGTCTGCATGCAGAGGGTGGAGACACTGAATGGCAGTGCTGCACACTATGCAGTTCTGCCCCAGGAAGCACCTCTAGCAGCCATCCAAGGAGTGGCCAGTGGAGTTATTTTCTCTGAAAAGACAGTGTTTACTGCAAAAGGCCTGAATGGAATGATTCTACTTACCAGAACAAATACAATAAGCTGTAGTTGTTCTGGTGACTATAGTGTCCCTTTAAGTTTGGAAGCTTAAGAGGGATGTATGTGAACAAAACCTGTGTGGACTGTCTGACAATAAAATTAGTTTAGGTAATGCTGTTTGTCTCTCTAACACTGTGGTATGTTCCCTCCTTTCTTCTACACTCACTACATACACCTTTTCTCTGTCTCAGACTGTATACCAGGAACATCTGCCTGCTAGTAAGAAGATAGGAGACAAGTGGACCAGCGAGTGCTAGGGGACAGTCCTTAGAAAGCATGGAGTGAGCGCATCATTAGACGCATTTATGTCAAGCTCAGAATGCTGCCTGCATAGTATGCCCTTAGTTGGCCAGCCTGCAGGATTGGCGGGCAGCCTGACATGCATTCATGCCAGGCTGTCCTTCAAATTCTTTGGACAGACATGCCCCCTTTTTGGGCATGTTCTCCCCTTTTGACCCTTTTACCCCGCCCATTGACTTCCTGCTTCACTGGACACTGCTGTTAGGGGGTATGGATTTACTTGAAAGATGAAAGCATAAATTAGAGAGAAATTAGCATAGAGTATGTGTTTTTTATAGCTGCATCCTATGAGTTTCCCTCCAACACCATCTCCATCAGATACATGACGCTTGTGAGGTATGACCGTTTTAGTGTTTTTGGTCGATAAGATTCTGTAAATAGGCCCATCATAATTGTCAGCACCAGGCCCACTGGGCTCTTAATCCGGCCCTGTACACACATACTGCACCCCTCACATACACACAGAACCTCCCCAACACACTGCACCACACACATACACAATACTTCCAAATAAATATATATACGCACACACACACTACATTCCTGACATACACACTCTGGATCCCCTATACACACACTAGATTCCTTGTAAGCAAACGCATACTACACCCCTAAACACACACTCTCTACAAACACTACATCACATATATACACACACCCACACACACACACTATAGCCTGTATGCACACACTTGCTACATCCCCTATACACACATTCTCTACAGCCCCTAGCCACATATGCATTACATTACACCACAAACACAACACGACTAAAACCGACCTTATTACACAATACCACACCACAATCAGCTCACTCTATACACACACACACACTCCCACAAGCAGGCTCCAAACACAGCACAATACTCTTTCCTGGCATTTTTGTCTCCTGGTATCCATTTATAGAGACACCAGAGACAAGTTGCAAGGAAACACAGTGCAAGCATGTTATTAAATTTGCTTGCACTGTGCAGAACAAATACAGGGCTTTTTTCTCATGCTAGAGATCTTTAGCAGAGCTCTGCGCATGGTCTGCCCTGGCCTGCACTTTGAGAAGGGGGCGTGTTTGTCGTTCGTGACGACAAAACACACCCTCTCTGCCCCGCCCCTTCTTAGTGGGACGCTCTGATAAAAAAAATGCCCGGGCCGAATTTTTATCCCAGTCCGGCCCTGGTCATAATCCTGATATTAGTTAGTGCAATAGAGACTTGGTATTTTGATTTAACACTGTCTTTTGAATATAACAGTACCCACATGTACCATGTTTCCAGGTTTTTGTTATATCACATGAATAGAACAGTACCCCAGATACACTTTGATCTGAAGGCAGAGAGAGGCAGAGAGAGGCAGAGAGATATTTGATATCACATAGAGAGTCACTGTGTGAAAGGTTTGAGAAGTAAAAAAACACAACAATTTTTTGTAACCCTTTCAGTGCTAATCACAGCATTAACCCTGTGATTAATTTTTTATTGGGAAGTCACATTTCAAGTACTACAAATGTAGTATTTTGAGTTGTTTGGTGTAGCCACTTTAGAATGGGTAGCGTAAACAGGGACTGGCCAAGGTCAGGGGAATCCAGAAGTCAGAGTAGTCGGTAAAACAAGCCAATGTACAGGCAGCTTACAAAGCGTAGTCAGGACAAGCCGAGGTCAGAAATCCAGGGAAATCAAGCAAACAAACTGCCAAAGTCCCATACAGAGTGATTCATAAGTTCAGCTCTGTATGGTAGACTTTGAAACAGTCTGTTATACAGAGGGCGTGTAGAGATGGGCAGGTTGGACAATAATAACTGGAGTCCTTTCGGACTCCTTTCTTGTAGCAAACACGGCACTTTCTTTGGGGAGCTTTTTTTACTAGGGGTGGGTGGGATTCGGGAAGGGAAGTGTTTGCCACAAAGTCTTTGGAGATCTCCTGATTCCAAAGTGGGATTGGGGGGCTGTGTAAATAACATACGGGACAAAAGGCTTAATGTGAATTCGAGGAAAGGGCAGGACCTACCTATGACCTCTTTTGTATAGAGGACATAGGCATTGAAAATTGCAATCTGGCTCACGTAGATTGCAATTTTCTTGTACCAGGTCCTAGTTTTTCGGTTCACCAGATAGGGCTGTATGCATTGGTCAGCCAAGTCTACTCCCCCCCATAAACTTGCTGTAGTCTACAATGCACTTCGGCTTTTCCAGATGCTCAGTGCTACCTCTCACAGACACTGGCACTGTACTTTCGTCATGCATCGTAGACAGCATGTATACATCTTTCCTATCTCTGAAGCGAAGAGCAAGCAACTCATCCTGCCGGAGAGCTGAAGAGGAACCTCTACTGCTTCTGCCTCTTGCCAGGGCTTGGGGGAAACCCCTGCGATTCTTCCTCACTGTGCCACAGGCTAGGGTTTCAAAACAATATACATTTTTTAATAATTCTATACTGGTATAATAATTGTCAACCCATAGCCTATATCCCTTATTCAACAAGGGAAGGATTAGATCCCAAACAATCTTGCCACTTGTACCCACAGAATCAGGGCATCCTGGTGGGTCAAAATGGCTATCCTTCCCCTGGTAAATGCGAAACGCCCATGTGTAACCAGTACAGGATTCGCATAATTTATAAAATTTAACGCCATATCGGGACCGCTTAGATGGAATATATTGCTGAAATAGCAGTCGACCTTTAAATTTCATAAGGGACTCGTCAATTGAAATATCTTTATCGGGGACATAATTTTCAGAAAATCTGTCTGACAGGAGTTGGATAAAGGGCCGAATTTTATAGAGCCTGTCAAACAGTGGGTCGTTTCTAGGGGGACACAGTGAGCTATCATTAAAATGAAGGAATCACAGCAGTTGCAGGTCCCTCAACATAACCTCAGGGAAAAGAGGTGTAGCCAGGATGCGTTGCTTGCTCCAGTAGGACCTGATACTGGGCTTTTTAACAATACCCATCATTAGGGTTAAAGCCCAAAACCGTTTCAAAAGTACTAAATGCCCTAATCAGGTTGATTACAGTAATATGCTGTGATCAGCACTGAAAGGGTTAAATAAAATATATATTTTAAAACTTTTAAAAAAATTTACACTTTGTTTTTCACAGGAGCTGCAAAAGCAACAATCTCTCTGCCTCTCTCTCTCTCAGATCGCAGTGAGGGGAGGAGAGGGGCAGAGACAATGTGTCAGCCAGTGATCTGAGATCATTGGCTGACACATACTAACAGTGATCACAGTGACTGGCTGTCACTGTGATCACCTCCTACAGATCACAGGGGGAGTGCCTGGGTGGTACAGGCATGCCCCCCACCGCGATCTGTAGGGGGCTAATGGCTGCAGTTACACGTGTCAGCCAATAGGCTGACACATAGTAACACTGATCGCACTGACAGGCTATGGCAGCCTGTCAGTGTGATCAGACTGCAGCCTGACAGTGCAGATCGCGGTCACTGACCCCAGTGGGGCTGCCTGGGGGGCCAGGCATGTCCCCCGACCGCGATCTGCTGCAGGAGAATGCGGCCGGCTCCATGTGTCAGCCGATTTAAAATCGGCTGACACATGGTAAATACCGATTGCAGTGACAGCCTGTCACTGCGATCAGAAGCTGCAGACCGCGGTCCCCAGGCACAGGGGGGCTGCCTGGGGGGCCAGGCATGCCCCCCGACCGCGATCTGCAGTGGCCATGTGCCGCTGGCCACGTGGGGGGTAAGACCGCCCAGGGCGTTCTATGCCGCCCTGCGGCGTCTAGAGCCGGCCAATTAAGGTCTTAAGGGGTTAATTATAAATCCGGGGGATGGTTTAGGATTTGTTTTAGAATTCATTCTTTCGGGAAAAAATAAGATATTTCAACTAAATTCAGAAAGACTTTAAAGCGTCACTGCCATGCCAAACTTACCTTTCCTCAATCAATTCCTCTTCTCTCCCTCTGTCAGGATCTGCTCTTCATTTCTTCAAGTCTGCTCTAGTTTTCTTTAAAACATAAGACAAAGTAGGGACCTTTTGTCCCCCCCCCCCCACCCCGGATCCCATCCATCAGCGGCCAGCGGAGGCCCTAAATTAAAATGTGGGGGGACCTATTGTCCCCCTCCCGGCCACCACCCATGAGCGAGCGGTGGGTGGGGACCCTAAATGAAAATGGGGGATAAACTATTGTCCTCCCCCCTGGCCCCAACCATGAGTGGCAGGTGGAGGCCCTAAGTGTATAAAGCCTTCCCACACTCTTCAATTTGACTTAGAGCACTCTGATTGGTTGATTCCAAGCCAACCAATCAGAGTGCTCTGACAGGTAAATGAAGAGACTGACAGGTAAGTATCTATATTTACCTGTCACAGCACTCTGATTGGTTGGCTTGAAATCTAACCAGAGTTCTCTGTGTCATTTTACACAGCGTGGGAAAATTCTTTGGAATTTTCCCATGCTGTGTAATTTGACTCATAACACTGTGATTGGTTGCTTTTAATTTTCAACGTATTGTCCCCCCCCAAAAAGCCCCCCCCATTTTCATTTAGGGCCCCCACCCGCCGCTCATGGGTGGGGTCTGGGGGGGGGGGAGGAAGAGGACAATAGGCCCTCCCATTTTCTTTTAGGGACCCCACCCACCATTGCTGGGGCCAGGGGGGACGCTAGGTCCCCCTTCAGTTTAATTGCCCCCACTCGTGTGGCACGGGTGGAGGCTTGGAAGGGGGGGACACTAGGGGACTTTTTTTTAACAGTGAGCAGCAACAGGCTGCTCACTGTTTAGTAGACATGCCCCTACTCATGGCATCGCGAGTAGGGGCATTCGGGAGATTTTAAATCTCCCTTATGCTATTATGGGGTTCATATTGTCCCCCATTGAGTGAGGGAGGACATGGGGGGCTTAGAAAGTGAAGGGGAGCACTGCTCCCTGCCACTCCTATTTTTACATATTACAAGGAGGTAGCTATGAGCCAGTAACCCCCTCCTTGTAATAAACCAAACAAACGAACGTTTGTTGGTCTTCTTTCATTAGTTTGAAATTTCTATTAATTTATTCGTCTTTCTGATGAATCGATAAATAGATTAAATTCCCTTTGAATGCCCAAATGTTTAACTGGGCATGCGTGGAATTTCACAGCGCTATCTAGTGTGGGCAGATGACGTGTCCCACAGGGACTTCATCTACCCACACAAAGATAGTGGTGCCCAGGACTTAGGTCCGGGCATGAAATAAAGATGAAAAAAAATTGGCAATATGGGGGGCTTAGGGGCATTTGGGGGATGGCTAGGGGGACAATTAGATGTAGTGGAGTAGGAAGGAGGGTTAAATAAACAAAACTGGATTCGGCCATGACAGCGCCGCTTTAATTTGCAGAGATTCAGAGATGGTCTTGCTCAATCTACAGAGTGACATATTGGTAATTTTTGTGAGATTTTCTGCCTCTGAATTACTATAATTTATTTACCCAGAATGGATTTCTCAAAATATACCATTGAAAAAAAATCAATTATTTCAAAAAGTAGAAGACGTATTCTTCAGGCACTCTAGCGCTGTACCGTTCTATTTAAGTTACATTGTTTTCCCCATAAGTATATATTTAAAGATAATGTCTTATTTAATTCCATGGTTTATGCAAAGTTAAAGAATTTCGAGCAGACCTAGTAGTTACCTATTTATCTCAGTATACGTTCAAATATAACTATAATAACTGTATTCATCGTCTATTTTGAGAACATATATTTAAATGTTTCCTATGTTATGAGTCATCTAAACTTCGTGGCACAATGCAAAGCCTGATCATGTGCTTAAACAGGATGCTTTATATCTTGTGCTCAAGGATCAGAAAATATCATGTGATCAGAATTCCAATTTAAAGATAAAGAAAAAACTGTAAATGGAATAGACACCATACAGCTATTTTAAGGAACACTACAGACACCATAACCTGAGATTTGCCAGGCGCTCCTCTCCATCTCCACTACAGCTGACAGACAACTGAAATCCCTGCATAGCCTAGTCTGGCTTAGCCAACATAGACAGGTTGGGGCTCCAGGGCATGGCACCCAGGGGACCCCAGTTACAAAGTCAAACCAGTCTAAAGCTATTTGGTTACTTTGATGGGGGCACTAGGGTATATTGACCTTGCCTCAAGAACTCTTCTTTAATGTGTCGTTGGGAATAATTTTTAATGTCTGTTTCACCCAGCATGACTGATGGTGACTAGCTGAGAGTTCAAGGGGGAAGTTAGGCTAGTGTTAGCCTACCCCATGAAAGGAAAGGGTGGATGTCAACTCTGGGTTATGTCAATGCATGGAGAAAAAAAAATGTAGAATTTGATTAACTTTGTACAGGATTAGAGAAATATAGTTTTAATAATCTAAGAACATAAATGTCAGAGGTAAACAAAGTGCGTGTGTCTTTGGGGAGGCGATGTTTAATATATAGAGTTGGAGAGTGAAAATGCAACATTCTTTTCCCATTCCTATAAACTGGAGATAAGAAAATGCAAAATATGGGCTTGATAGCATGCTACCGCTAGCCTCATTAACCCTGGCTAATCAACTTCCTTGCCATTCATTCACTGAAGATGTGTGGGTTTAAGGGCCAGTCCTCCAGAGTGGTGATCTTGAAGAAGAAGAAAAATAGGGCAAAGAAAGACTATGTCCAAAACCTGGGACTCGGAAAAAGGTTTGGTAATCTCAAAGAAGATTTTGCAACAAAGAGAAAAAAAAAAACAGCCACAAAAAATAACGCCCCGGGGGGCGGAGCCTAACTGCCAAAGCGAGCGGTCGCACGATTCTTGAGCTCCTGGAAACAAGGGCCCAAATCGGCATTTTACAGCCTTCCCTACCGGCACTTTGGGGCTCTGGAAAATCCCCAAGCTATACTTCCTACCATGGGAAAGAAAAGTAAGAAGATGAGACCTGATAAACCCCGTGAGGGGATGTCCATCGGTGATATGTGGCGGCAGGCAAACAGCATGCAAGAGTCCAAAATGGCGGCCCTCATGGGAGATTGCTCGGACTTCTCCGACGATCAGTCCACAGACCTGGGCGAGGGGTACTTACCCGCACTGGCAGCCGCACCGCTGACACCACGGTCGATCCCAAACACCGCTACAGTAACAACGGCCATAATGAAAGAGCTCCTAGCTGATCTGCAGCGGAACCTCATGGCTGATATGGCCACTATTCGCAAAGATATACAGAGCCTGACAGGCCGCCTCGGAGACTTAGAAAAAACCTCCATGGAAGGCACTAAACAAATTGCATCCCCGCAAACGGCAGTCCAAGACCTGCAAAAACGAAACCTTATATACGAACGCCGCTTCGCGGCCCAGGAAGACACACGCAGGCGAAACAACCTTAAAATAAGGGGGATCGCAGATACCGTCCCTGAAGAAGAACTACCACACATGGTGAGACGCCTGATAGCAGCCTTGCTGACACCACGACAGGCTAAAACCCTGGAGATAGAGGGAATATTCTGAGTGCCCAAACCGCTGAAAGCACCCCCCGCGGCCCCAAGGGACCTGATAGTCCAGTTTCAAAATATGAAGGACAAAATGGTGCTGATAGCGGCATCCAGGGATAAGCTGCCATACCGCTTTGAGAAAATGGAGGTCAACTTCTATGCCGACCTGTTGGGCAGTACCCTAGCCTGGCGCAGGGAATTTCGGCCGCTCACGTCAATACTACAGCAGCGCAAAATCCGCTACCGATGGCATCTCTCACGGTCCCTAACCATCTTCCATGGAGAAGCAACTCACACAGCCCAGGACGTTAGGGAGGCGTCGGCTATCCTACAAAACATGGGCCTCATTGGAACAGCCTCGACCCAGGACAACCTGCCCAAGGCACCCAAAAACCGGCACCACTGGAACCCACAGACGGCGGCGGTGTTTGAGCCCCGATCCTCAGCGGCGGAACCCTCTGAACGAGCCACTACCTAGAGGCAACAGAACTCACTTCACACTAAGCACCGGCCGGGAACTGGACATTGCAGCTACAATACCCCAAAAAACGAACAGGCTTTGGAATCATATGCCCTCTACAGCACTCCCCCCCCCCCCTTATGCATATGGGTGACTAGGGCACGGGAGAAACTCACCCCAAGTGAAGGCAATCCCACGGATTGGAAAGGGGGGGGGCGAAAGCCTTCTACGATTGACTGTGACCCTAGCTACTGTCACACCATAATTGTTAATCTTTATTGAAAGTTTGTTTTCGCTACTTAAAAAGTTGCTGCTCTTGCTTAGCGTCTGGCATGACATTTAATTTACCCTTTAGGGACAGAACTCACGACCACACCACCATGTCTTCACCCACAGCAGGACACGGACGCACATCACACTACCACGGCTCATATGCCAGCCATGCACAGCCCTCACGCTTTATCGGCTACCGGACAACCCACACACCTGACTGGGGAAACAGCCTTATCTTTTCTTTTCTTTTTCCCTAGTTCTCCCTCTATCGTTAACCACACTACTGAAACCAAGGTTCCACAGTGTTATCAATATAGTCCAAACATGCAGGCATAGAGAGACACCCCCGCGGTTCTACTCAGCGACTTCGGGCATATCTATACCCACTAAGATACTGCAGACCGATCTGTAAATAATGAGCCTACTGGTGTTATCTCGGGCTTAAACCTGTACATCTCACGATGACTACTCCCGCACTGCCAAACGCACACCTTAAGCGAGAACCCTCACACATACTATTCACTTACAGCCTGATTTGTATTCGTAATCTCAACAACATACTGCTTTTACAATGCTGATTGCACTGTCAAATTATCTGGTTTATATATGCTTTTGTTATCGCTTGTGTATACAAAAAACAAAAAACCCTCTCTCTGCATGCCTATCGCTTGTGAAGTATACAAATTGTAACCCGTTCTATACTTATGATCTGTCAATCAATATAAATCGTATTTTTGGCATATTTGCAGAAAGAGAAAAATAAAGAATTAAAAAAAAAAAAAAAAAGAAAAATAACGCCCCAGTGATGAAGGAGTTCATTAGTAAACATTCAGCTGGGGCTTTGATGTACGTTTTTGGGTCTTGCTTTTCAGCCCCACACAGGATACACACACACACACACACACACACACACACACAAACGTTTTGAGATTGGTTTGCCAAGTACTTGGCTTGATCCGTAAATTAAAGCAAGAATTCTACAGCTGCTGTTCACTCGGGCACAGATGGAGCATAATTATGGACCAAGTCTCTGGTTTTCAAACCTGGAAGAACCATTTAATTTTTTTAATTTTTTATTAAAGACTGTGGGTTACTAGTATAGCAAATATCATTGTGGGCTAATATAGGAGGTTATTAATATTAAAATGCTGAATATATCTTCTAATTAATATACAGCGAAAATTTTAACAATTAAAGGATTATTTACTAAACTGAGAATTGTGGGGAATTCAAATTGAATTTCTAAATTAAAGCCAAAGTAACCTAACTGGAGCCATAGCGGGCTTGGAGAATTTTCCCACTTTGGCTATTTTGCCTTTAAAATTCATTTGAATTCCCCCAAATTTTCACTTTAGTAAAAAAAACCTGTAAATGGGTCACTCATCCCTTAAAGGGACACTATAGTCAACAGAACAACAACAACAACTAATGTAGTTGTTATAGGAAGTATGACCAGTCCCTGAAGTCTTTTTGCTGTAAACCATGACTTTTCAGAGAAAAGGCAGTGTTTACATTGCTGCCAAGGGACACCTCCAGTGGCAGTCACTCAGACGTTGATCTTTCTCCATAGTGATGCAATAATTCAATGCATTTCTATGAGGAGTTGCTGCTTGGCCAGTTCCCAACCCCTGATTGGTGTAGCTCTGCTCCC
The DNA here is from genome assembly GCF_036172605.1 of Pelobates fuscus. Classification (NCBI taxonomy): domain Eukaryota; kingdom Metazoa; phylum Chordata; class Amphibia; order Anura; family Pelobatidae; genus Pelobates; species Pelobates fuscus. Next base: position 385,395,394 of record NC_086318.1, on the reverse strand, counting down.
ACCCAACCCCCTTGGCTGAGATCATCGGAATTGACGATCTCAGCAAATCCAATCGTTTCCAAATGCATTCCTATGGGAAAGCATTGGATTGGCTGAGATCAATTCTAATGATCTCAGCCAAGGAGGATGAGCAGGTGAGTTTTATCTCATTAACCCCTTAAGGACACATGACGTGTGTGACATGTCATGATTCCCTTTTATTCCAGTAGTTTGGTCCTTAAGGGGTTAAAAGGAGGGCAAGGGGGTTGGCCACCTAAATAGTGTTTATAACACTATAGGATCAGAAATACACATTTGTACACACAGAAAAGTTCTTAAGAGTATGTACATCTACAAAATGGTTGTCTTGATAACCTTTATATACTTCTTCACATGCATGAAAGCGTTCCAGTTCATTACAACTTAGACAAATGTTCACATTGGCACACTTTGAAAAAGAAGACGGAAAAAAAAGTACTGTGCTTTAATACTGCTTAAATTTTTATTTTAGAACACTTGTACTTATCTAGTAAGTTTGTGTGTGTGTGTGTGTTCAAGAAATAGCAAGTTCATGTAATGTAAACAGAAAATGAAGATTGAGACAGCTTCTCATGCAGGTCCTGTAGTTAGAAAATCAAAACCTTATTCTCATTGGAGGGGAATTCACAAAACACTGAATTGTGACACATTGTAATTTGTAAATTGTGAATAGAATCCAACAGCTTCTAATTTGAAAGGAAAATGCCCAAGTTAGTTATTTTGGCATAAATAAAACAAGTTGTCTGTTAACGCATCCCAACTAACTATTTAGCGAACAGATTCCAGAAAACCAGTTAGCAAATTTCAGGCAAAAATAGGCAAGTTGTGATGAGTTTCTAGAATTGTCCAGGTCAGCTAGTATGGCATAGATCTCCCAATACAGTTTTCAAGTCACTACAATTCACTGTCAGGAATTTACCCATTAAAAACTGAATTGTAACAAATTGAAAAACAAACGGAATAGTTTTGCCCAGGGCTGCCATCAGAAATTTTAGGGCCCCTGACACAGCTCAAGATCTGGGCCCCCGGGGCCAGCCCCGAGTCCGCCCACAAGGATGAAGTGTGTGTGTGTGTATAGTGGATGCGGTATGTGTGTCATGGATGCAGTGTGTATAGTGGATGTAGAATGTGTATAGTGGATGCGGTATGTGTGTCATGGATGCAGTGTGTATAGTGGATGCAGTATGTGTGTCATGGATGCAGTGTATATAGTGGATGCAGATTGTACGTTTTGTGTAATGTATGTAATGTTTGTATGCATGCATTAGATGCAGAGTGTGTGTGTAGTGAATGCAGGTGTGTGTATAGTGAATGCAGAGTGTGTGTTTTTGTAGTGGATGTAGTGTGTTTGTAGTGAATGTAGTGTGTTTGTAGTGAGTGAAACATGTGTATAGTGAATGTAGTGTGTGTGTGTGTGTAGTGCAAAGTGTGTTTAGTGAATGTAGTGTGTGTGTAGTACAAAGTGTGTTTAGTGAATGTAGTGCGTGTGTAGTGCAGAGTGTGTTTAGTGAATGTAGTGTTTGTAGTGAGTGCATAGTGTATAGTGAATGTAGTGCAGAGTGTATAGTGAATGTAGTGCAGAGTGTATAGTGAATGTAGTGCAGAGTGTTTAGTGAATGTAGTGTGTGTGTGTAGTGCATGTAGTGTGTGTGTGTGTGTAGAGCAAAATGTGTATAGTGAATGTAGTGTGTGTCTGTAGCGCAAAGTGTGTTTAGTGAATGTAGTGTGTGTGTGTGTGTGTGTAGTGCAGAGTGTGTTTAGTAAATGTAGTGTTTGTAGTGAGTGCAGAGTGTTTTAGTGAATGTAGTGTATGTGTAGTGCAGAGTGTGTTTAGTGAATGTAGTGCAGAGTGTGTTAGTGAATGTAGTGTGTGTGTAGTGCAGAGTGTGTTTAGTGAATGTAGTGTGTGTGTAGTGCAGAGTGTGTTGAGTGAATGTAGTGTGTGTGTGTGTAGTGCAGAGTGTGCTTGTAAGGATTCAGTGTGTGTGTAAAATAGGGGGGAAGGGGAGTATTATTTTATTTATTTATTTGTGTATATTTCAATTTTATTCCCCCCTCCCTGGTTCTTACCGTGCCAGGGAGGGGGGAGATCGCATTTCCTGTTGATCCAGTGGCATGGTGGAGGGAGCCAGCCGCGGTACATTGAAGAGGGGGCCCAGCAGCACACATTGTCTTCCTTTCCAGCTCCTCTCTGACTAAATCTCACGAAACAGGCCTGTGTGCTGTGCGGAGCGTTGCCATAGTAACCCGTGGCAACGCTCTGGCAGCCGCAGGGTGCAGGAAAGTTAGACAGAGAGCAGCTGGAAAGGAGGACAGAGTTTGCTGCTGGGCCCCCTCTTCGTCGTACAGGTAGCAGGGGGCCCTCTGCGCACATATATTTATGTGCTTCTCTATGACAAGCGTTCAGCGTCGACATGCAGAGCATGGAGATGTTGAATGTCAGTGCTGCACATTTTGCAACACTGACACAGGAAGCGCCTAGGTGTTCCTAGGCAGCAATGTAAACACTGCATTTTCTCTGAAAAGGCAGTCTTTGCAGCAAAAACCCTGCAGTGGTAGACTATACTCACCAGAACAACTACATTAAGCTGTATAATATAAATTAAGCTGTAGTTGTTCTGGTAACTATAGTGTCCCTTTATGTTTGTGCGTGCAAAGGGGTAGGGACTGCAGAGGGTGCCGAAAGGAAGGGGCTGTAAAGGGTGTGAGTGGAAGGGGCTGCAGAGTGTACAGGGGGGAATAGAGGCTGTAGTGGGTGCAAAGGGTAATAGGAGCTGCAGTGGGAGCAGTTGGGTAGCCCACTAGCCACTACCAAAAGCGAAACCCTACCATTGCGCACAGTGCAGGGGGTAGGGGATGCAGTGGGAGCAGGGGGGTAGGGGATGCAGTGGGAGCAGGGGGGTAGGGGATGCAGTGGGAGCAGGGGGTAGGGGATGCAGTGGGAGCATGGGGGTAGGGGATGCAGTGGGAGCATGGGGGTAGGGGATGCAGTGGGAGCAGGGGGGGTAGGGGATGCAGTGGGAGCAGGGGGTAGGGGGTGCAGTGGGAGCAGGGGGTAGGGGATGCAGTGGAAGAAGGGGGGTAGGGGATGCAGTGGGAGCAGGGGGGTAGGGGATGCAGTGGGAGCAAGGGGGGGTAGGGGATGCAGTGGGAGCAGGGGGGTAGGGGATATGCAGTGGGAGCAGGGGGGTAGGGGATGCAGTGGGAGCAGGGGGTAGGGGATGCAGTGAGAGCAGGGGGTAGGGGATGCAGTGGGAGCAGGGGGGTAGGGGATGCAGTGGGAGCAGGGGGGTAGGGGATGCAGTGGGATCAGGGGGGTAGGGGATGCAGTGGGAGCAGGGGGTAGGGGATGCAGTGGGAGCTGGGGGGGTAGGGGGATGCAGTGGGAGCAGGGGGTAGGGGATGCAGTGGGAGCAAGGGGGGGTAGGGGATGCAGTGGGAGCAAGGGGGGGTAGGGGATGCAGTGGGAGCAGGGGGGGTAGGGGATGCAGTGGGAGCAGGGGGCATAGGGGATGCAGTGGGAGCAGGGGGCATAGGGGATGCAGTGGGAGCAGGGGGGTAGGGGATGCAGTGGGAGCAGGGGGATAGGGGGTGCAGTGGGAGCAGGGGGGTAGGGGGTGCAGTGGGAGCAAGGGGGGGTAGGGGATGCAGTGGGAGCAAGGGGGTAGGGGAGATAGGGGATGCAGTAGGAGCAGGGGGTAGGGGATGCAGTGGGAGCAGGGGGGTAGGGGATGCAGTGGGAGCATGGGGGTAGGGGATGCAGTGGGAGCAAGGAGGGGTAGGGGATGCAGTGGGAGCAAGGGGGGGGGGGTAGGGGCTCCCAAAACCCTCCCAAACCTTACCTCTCTGGTGGTCCTCTTCTGAAGGAACCTCACAATGCTGACAGCTGCCTGTAAGTCTGCTCAGGGCAGCTCCGCACAGCTCACTCTGCACTGTGACTGATGATGCCACTTCCTGCAGAACAAGCTGCACGGAGCTGCCCTGAGCAATGTTACAGGCAGCTCAGTGAGGCTGTGTTTGGAGACAGGCACACTGAGGGGCAGCCTAGTGGGGTCTTTGGAAGGCCCCTATAGCTGTCCCTCAGTGTGCCCTGCACGGAGGAGATGATTAGTAGCAGCAGGGGCCCGCGGACGGCTGTGCGGGCCCCTTGCTGAGTGCAGGCTGGCTGGGGAGATTGTTTAACTCCCCAGCTCAGCCATTACTTACTGAAGCAGTATGTGGGGCTCGGGGCCCCCCAGGACCGCCGGGCCCATGACAACTGTTATGGTTGTCATGCCCTGATGGCGGCCCTGGTTTTGCCTTCATCAAGCATGTCAAACTCAAAGTGTGGCACAGGCCACATAAACAAGGTTTAAGTTTATGTGGGCCGCACACACACACACTCACTGACAGACAGACATACACACATACTCACTGACAGACAGACACACACACAGACACTGACACATACTTGCTGACAGACACACACACTCACAGACAGAGACACAGAGACACACACACACACACACACACACACACACACACACTGAGACACACATACTCGCTGACAGACACACACACATACTCGCTGACAGACACACGCACTTGCTGACAGACACAGACACACACTTTTCATTATTGCTTTTTACCTTATGGAACTGATGTGGGGCATCTCCCTGGGGTCCTTCCTGCTCCTCACTGCTCCCGAGCGTGGCTTAGTGATGACGGGTGCCGGAATATGACGTCATATTCCGGCGCCCGGCTTCACTTCAGTCGGCACGCGCGAGGGAGCAGTGAGGAGCTGGACAATTGAGCTCCCTCACAGCCATCCTCCCTGGCCAGGTAAATGTTAGCAGAGTAGGCACCTGCAATGTGGGGAAAGCAGGTGCCTACTCTGCTATAACACCAGCATGTACTTGAGTCTCGCCTGGCCGCAAAGATGGTCCTTGTGGGCCGCATGCGGCCCATGGGCCGCGAGTTTGACATGTTTGGCCTACATTGTGCAATCTTTGAATACACCCAAGTGACAGACTCTTTACAAATCATCAATTATTGCAGTTTGGTTTTTGATCCACTGTGTTTATCTCATTGAGAGGAAATCGCAGATGATATTGGTGGTCTCATTTAGCAGACACAAGCGTAAATGTACAGCTTGCCAAAAATCACAGTATGTAAGTTATCATTAAAATACATTCAACAATGGGAGAGGGACCTTGTGGAGGTACTAGAGTGCCGCCTTGTGGGGGGAGATATGAGAGGCAGCCACCATGGTCTCCATCTGTGTGGCATCATACAAGCAGATGTACAAAGAGTGAAGGCTTGTCTACAGGGTCACTTGGGTCAGTGTCCCACCAGTTTTTATGTGGGGGATAAAATGTATTTGCAGTGGTTTAGAAAAATTTAAGTTTCTTTTCCTGTTGGAGTCTGTGCGGCTATTGGGGTACGAATATCATGTGGTGGAAGTGTCCCAAGGTAAATCCCAATTGGAAGGAAGTGGGCAGTTCTTTGGTGGCTGTCTTTCAGAGGCCAATTAATATGGATCCCTAGGCATACCTTTTTCACTCCCCCTAGAGCTGGGATAGGCAACCCTCAGCACTCCAGATGTTATGGACTACATCTCCCACAATGCTCTTACAGCAATAATGCTGGCAAAGCATCATGGTAGTCCAAAACATCTGAAGTGCCAAAAGTTGCCTATCCCTGCCCTAGAGGGTCAGTGAAAGAACAACTTTTTAATAAATTAAAACAACACTATAGTCACCAGAACAACTGCAGCCTTTTGTATTTGTTCTGGTGAGCATAATCATCCTCTTCAGGCTTTTTTGCAGTAAACACTGTTTTTTTCATAGAAAAGGCAGTGTTTACATTACAGTCCACTGGCCACTCATCATATGGCTACTAGAGGTGCTTCCTGGGGCAGTTCTGCACACTGTGCAAGAAATGTGGGGTGCAGGGGGGGCTAGATAGTGTTTTTAACACTAAACGTACAGGAATACAGGTTTGTGGTTCTTACTCTATATTGTTCTTTTAATGATCTCTGCCCAAAGAGCTTTAGAAGAATCCTGGGTCAGGGACAACACTCCCTCTTTACGAGAGATCAGTTCTAAAATAGAGGATAATTACCTGATGGGCAGAAGAACAGTAATAGTTTGGAACATACTTCCCCTTCCCAAAAAGTATGGTAACCTTGGTAAATTAATTATATTGCAAATGATCTGCAAATCAATTCATGGATTTACAATTTTGTGCCTAGCCTTTAGGTCTCCTACTCGATTCGCCTTCCATCTCCTCCCCTTTCCTTTTTATCCCACTTTACTTTTTATCTTCATGTTTATCTTTCGTTTTGGTGCATGTCTTATTCAGAAAATTGAGATACAGTTTGTTTTTTGATACCTCATGTATATTCTTGCTTGTGTACATGTTCTCTCTTAAATAAAATATTACAAAGTATTAAAGGTTAAATTTTAAAATTGACTTAAATTCCTTTACTGGATTTTAACCCCATCTGTTATTCTCTTGTGTAATATGCATGTTTGTGCTATGGAAATGCGATATAGTCACAGTCTTTAAATGTTCTAGGTTTCAAGACAGTAACAAATGATACATACTAATTATATATTGATAATACGTTTGTATAATGACATATGCCAACGTTTTGGCAGGAGATCTATTTTGATTGTATTTGGGAAATACGGAAAGCCACATTTGAAATCGCTTTAGAGACCTGTTTATCATACAAGTGAAACAATAGGAGTGTTTTTACTTGAAGGTTTTGACAAGCCATGTAGCACAATCAGATCTATTGTTGATTCTAAATGAAAGATGCCTTTTACTAGTCTAATCATATAGTAATTTACAAATTCTAAAACTCGTTAAAAAGTTTTTAGTTATGCAGCTCACATTGATCGATATCTAATTAGTTATTTTGTTATGTTTTGTTTTTAGTACTATGTGGTTTAGAGATTCAGAGAATGGTGCCGTCTCAATCTGTTTGGGAAGCTTCCAATTTACAAGATATTCTGTTCCAACATTCCAAAGTTTCCAGGAAGTTACTCGGAGTATTTAAAGCAGTGTTTGCTAATATATCCAAACCAGTACACGGTTATATGCTGAAGAATTTCTAGTTAAAAATATAACATATGTATATGTTTATGTATACAAATGTATCTTTAAACCAGTGGTAGTGAACCTTTTTCTACCTACCACCCACTAATGCATCTTTCTTGATGGAAAAATGTCCTTACCGCCCACCAGTTTTCGTGCAAGTGTGGAATATTTTTTAGAAAGGAGGGTGTTTTAAAAAATAAAAATAAAAATGTACGTACATTTATCTTTTTATTTCTAGTTAATGCATGTTTATAATGTTAACTTTATAAAGTTTAATGAGAAAACAATAGAGTAAATTGAAATTACCTTAACTAGTGATTAATGAGATCCTTGAGGTTGATGCTGCGAGACTAAATATTTGATATCTGGTTCGATTTTCGTAAGGAACAAACGAAGGTCTCCTCTTTCGGTGATCTTCAGACGACTTCTCTGTTTGCGCATAATATGATTTCTTATCTGTGCGTCAGCTCCCCTCCTCTCCCTCCTCAATTCCCCTCCCACTTTTGTTTTTCCTTTTTTCTATTTTTTAATTTTCCTTATAGCAATGCCCAGTAGGAAGGCTGAGCTAGGTAGCCCACTTACTATAGCCCACTATAACAGACAGGCACACATACATACAGACACACACACACACACAGACACATACATGCAAACAGACAGGCACACATACAGACACACAGACATACAAAGACACACACATACAGACAGACACAAGATACACATACAAAGACACACACACACACACACACACACACACACACACACACAACACATACATACAAAGACACAAACATAAAGAGACACACAAGACATACATACAAAGACACATACACACAAACACATTATATTTAAGTCACCCTCCTGTTTCCTACCTTTACGGTGCAGGAAGGTGACTTTCCCTGGGGTCCAGTGGTGGCTCTGGTGGATGGGAGTCAGAGTTCCCACTCTGACTCCCTCTGCTTCCTCCCGCACGGTCTGTGTGTTAGCTGGGAGGAGTGACGTGCAGTCATTCACTTTTGAGAAAGCTTTGGCGAAACGCGTCAAGTGAGGAAGAATTTTGGACTTTTATACAGGACTGGTTTTATAGTTTATTATTCACTTTTTACTTATTGTATTAAAGTATATATATTTTTAAACTATCCAGTCATTTCTCTTGTCCTCCTTCCTATCTAATACTGCTTTGCTGCTATACCTGGGTCCACTATATCCCGAGGTGGGGATTATTCCACCTGAAATTTTCCAAACTAGAGCAGGTCGTTGCTCTAGTATATGTAAGTAGGATCATCCACTTTTACTACAATATTTTATATTTACGTACTATACCATGTGGCGTATTTTACTCTTGTTTTTCATATAACGAATACTTACACCTATAAATTCACCAACGATCTTGAACCTCAAGAAATCCATAGACGGGGATTATTCCGTCCAGGCTCTTAACACCGAGCTGATATAGCTCCTCAAAGTGTGAGTGTGAATATAACACCTTTGTTCTTGTGGAATTATATGGTTCATACATACTGTACCATTATTTGTATTTTTGTTTATCTTTTTTTAAGTTACTCCGCTGGCCAGTATTTCTACTAAACGTATGTACATTTTCTGATCTTTAGCACTGTTCACCTTTCTATTTTATCTGTCCATTTATCACAAGGTAGAGGGAACACCTTGTTGGTGAACTGCTGCTCACCCTTGAGAAGAGAGCGCTTATTACTCTTTTGCACAAGACGTGTGGAACAATGTCCTTTGGACAGACGAGACCAAAGTGGAGTTGTTTACCCATAATACACAGCACCATATTTTGGGTAACAAAACACAGCATATCAGCACAAACACCTCATACCAACTGTCAAGCATGGTGATGGAGGGGCAATGATTTGAGTAGACATGTGCAATTCGTTTCGGCCCGATATGTATTCAGACGAATTACGGACAATTCGGACATTCGGGTACTTCCGAATATCCGAATTGCCGAAGTTCCGAAATTTCCGAAGTGTCGAAGTTGCCGAAGTTCCAAAGTTCCAAAGTTCCAAAGTTCCAAAGTTCCAAAGTTCCAAAGTTCCAAAGTTCCAAAGTTCCAAAGTTCCAAAGTTCCAAAGTGTCAAAGTGTCAAAGTGTCAAAGTGTCAAAGTGTCAAAGTGTCAAAGTGTCAAAGTGTCAAAGTGTCAAAGTGTCAAAGTGTCAAAGTGCTGAAGCGCCGAAGCTCCGAAGCACAGTATTGGGGACCCCTAGTCACCTGGGGGGGGACATTTTTTTTAGGGCCCCCACCCACCGCTCAGGGGTGGGGGCCAGGGGGAGGACATTAGGTCCCCCCCTTATTAGTATTTAGGGCCCCCACCCACCACTGAGGGGTGGGGACCAGGGGGAAGAACATTAGGTCCCCCCCTTACTTTACTGTAGGGCCCCCACCCACCGCTCAGGGATGGGGGCTGGAAGGAGGACATTAGGCCCCCCTTATTATAATTTAGGGCCCCCACCCACCGCTCAGGGGTGGGGCCAGGGGGGAGGACATTAGGTCCCCCCCTTATTCTGATTTAAAGCCCCCACCCACCGCTCAGGGGTGGGGGCCAGGGGGGAGGACAATAGGTCCCCCCCCCATCATTGGTGGGGGCCGGGGGGTACTATTTTTTTTTTTTTTAAACAGTGAGCAGTCACAGGCTGCTCACTGTTGACTAGACATGCCCCTACTCGCGGTATAGCGAGTAGGGGCAAATTTTACTAATACTAAGTAATTTTTACTTAGTATTAGTACATTTGTCTGAAAGACCAATTTAGGTCTTTCAGCCTTTTGGTAGATAACTCCCTAATACCGTGGGAATTAGGGAGTTATCTACCAAGCGGCTGCAAGAGACGTCCCAAGGTGCCGAAGTCCAGAAATTCTGAAATGCCGAAGTTCCGAAATTCCGAAGGGTTGAAGTGCCGAAGTTGCCGAATTTCCTAAGTGCCGAAGTTCCGAATTTCCGAAGTGCCGAAGTTCCAAAGTCCCGAATTGCGAAAATCCCGAATTTCGGAATGCCGAACCGAACCGAAAATTTTCCCCATGCACATGCCTAGATTTGAGCTTGTTTTGCAGCCACAGAACCTGGGAACCTTGCAGTCACTGAGTCAACCATGAACTCCTCTGTATACCAAAGTATTCTAGAGTCAAATGTGAGGCCATCTGTCCGATAGCTAAAGCTTTGCCAAAATTGGGTCATGAAACAGGACAATGATCCCAGCACACCAGCAAATCTACAACACAATGGATGAAAAAGAAAAGAATTGAGGTGTTGCAATGGCCCAGTCAAAGTCCAGACCTAAACCTAATTGAAATGCTGTGGCAGGACCTCCACAGCAATGTGAGAGACTAATAAAAATCATACTGAAAACAATTACGTCAAGTTATTGCTGCTAAAGGTGGTTGTACAAGCTATTGATTAATAAAATGTACTTCGTTTTTCACACATGGCTTCTCCATTTTGGCTTTATTTTTGTTAATTAAATCATGACATGGTGTAATATATCATGTGTTGTTGTTCATCTGAGGTTGTATTTACAGAAATTTTAAGACATAGTTACATAGCTGATAAGAGACTTGCGTCCATCAAGTTCAGCCTTCCTCACAAATGTTTTTGATGTTGATCCAAAAGAAGGCAAAAAAACCTAGTCTGAAGCGCTTCCAGTTTTGCAACACACTAGGAAAAAATTCCTTCTTGACCCCAAAATGGCAGTCAGATGTCTCCTTGGATCAAGCAGCTATTACCCCACTAATTAGAAATGATATCTTTGTATGTTAAGTTTTTGGAAGTATTTATCCAATTGCTCTTTAACCCCTTAAGGACACATGACATGTGCGACATGTCATGATTCCCTTTTGTTCCAGAAGATTGGTCCTTAAGGGGCTAAACATCTGTATGGACTCTGATAAAACCACCTCTTCAGGCAGAGAATTCCACATCCTTACAGTTCTTACTGTAAAAACAAAACAACATTTTTTTGGGCTTAGATTAAATCTACTTTCATCCAGCCTAAACGCATGACCTTGTGTCCTATGTATAGCCCTCTTTATGACAATGGTTTTGTACTGGCCCTGAATATATTTGTATATTGCTATCATATCCCTTCTGAGGCGCCCGTTTTTCCAAACTAGAGAGATTTACATTTTTTAACCTTTCTTCATAACTAAAGTGCTCCGTTCCTTTTATCAATTTTGTAGCTCATCTCTGCACTTTTTCTAGTGCCATGATATCCTTCTTTAGAACAGGTGCCCAAAATTGCACAGCATATTCAAGGTGTGGTCTTACCAGTGATTTATAAAGAGGCAAAATTATATTTTCATCCCAAGAATTTATGCCCCTATTTATACATGACAAAACCTTACTGGCTTTAGCAACTGCAGATTGACATTGCATATTGTTGCCTAATTTTGTGCTTTTAGCAGTGTGGGCAGGTGCCAAGTCCTGCTTGAAAATTAAGTCAGCATTCCCATAAAGCTTGTCTGCGGAAGGAAGCATGAAGTGCTCCAAAATCTCCTGGTAGACCCTGCGTTAACCCTGGACTTAATGAAGCACAGTAGACCAACACCAGCAGATGACATGGCTCCCCAAATCAACACAGACTGTGGAAACTTCACACTGGACTTCAAGCATCTTGCAGTGTATGCCTCTACATTCTTCCTCCAGACTCTGGGTCCTTGGTTTCCAAATGAGATGCAAAAGTTGCTCTCATCAGAAAAGAGGACTTTGGACCACTGAGCAACAGACCAGGTCTGTTTTTATTTAGCCCAGGTAAGACGCTTCTGACGTTGTTTGTTTGGCTTGACAAGAGCAATACGACATCTGAAGCCCATGTCCAGGATCTGTCTATGTGTGGGGGCTCTTGATGCACTGACTGCAGCCTCAGTCCACTCCTTGTGAAAGTCCCCAACACTTTTGAATGGCCTTTTCCTGACAATCCTCTCCAGGCTGCGGTCATCCCTGGTGCTTGTGCACCTTTTTCTTCCACACTTTTCCCTTCCATATAACTTTCTATTAATGTGCTTTGATACAGCACTTTGGGAACATCCAACTTCCTTCGCAATTACCTTTTGAGGCTTTCCCTCCTTATGGAGGGTGTCAATTATGGTTTTCTGCACAACTGTCAGATAGCAGTCTTCCCCATGATTATGATTCCTACTCAACCAGACTGAGAGACCATTTAAAGGCTCAGAAACCCTTTGCAGGTGTTATGGCTTACTAAGCTGATTAGAGTGGGACACTGTGAGCCTAGAATATTGTACCTTTTCACAATATTCTAATTTACTGAGATTGTAGATTTGGGGTTTTCATGAGCTATAAGCCATAATCATCACACTTATGACAAATCACGGCTTGAACTATCTTGCTTTGCATGTAATGCGTCTATCTCATATATTAGTTTCCCCTTTTACGTTGCATTACTGAAATAAATGAACTTTTGCACAATATTCTAATTTTTCGAGTATCACCTGTATGTTAAATAGAAGCGGTCCCAAAACAGAACCCTGCGGGACACCACTTACCACTTTTGTCCAGCTTAAAAATGTACCATTAATGACAACTCGTTGTACTCTATCCTTAAGCCGATGTTTTACCCAAGAACAAGAATATTCATATAGACCAATTTCTTTTAGTTTGAAGACTAACCTTGCCTTGGCAAAATCCAAGTAGATCACATCCACTGCAAAACCCTGATCTATACTTCTTCATAGAATGCAATTAGGTTAGTTTGACATGACCTATGTTTCATAAAACCATGCTGATTGTTGATAATAACAAAGTTCTTCCCAATGAATTCCTGAATATTATCTGTTAATAGACCTTCAAATAGTTTCCCAGTCACAGAAGTTAAGCTCACGGGTCTATAATTTCCATGCAAGGATTTTGAACCTTTTTTAACCCCTTAAGGACACATGACGTGTGTGACACGTCATTATTCCATTTTATTCCAGAAGTTTGGTCCTTAAGGGGTTAAAGGAACACTAGAGTCACCTAAACAACTTTACCTTAATGAAGCAGTTTTTGTATGTAGATCATGTCTCTCAGTTTCACTGCTCATTTCTCCACCATTTAGGAGTTAAATCACTTTGTTTCTGTTTATGCAGCCCTAACCACACCTCCCCTGACTCTTATTGACACAGCCTGCATGAAAAATAACTGGTTTCACTTTCAATCAGATGTAATTTACCTTACACAATTGTATCTCTTTCTCTGTAAATTGAACTTTAATCGCATACAGTAGGATCTTGCACGGTCTAGTAAGCTATTAACATAGCAGGGGATAAGAAAATCTAAATTAAACAGAACTTGCAATAAAGAAAGCATACACTTTAGATGACTCTTTACAGGAAGTGTTTAGGAAGGCTGTACAAGTCACATGCAGGGAGGTGTGACTAGGCTTTATAAACAAAGTGATTTAACTCCTAAATGGCAGAGAATTGAGCAGTGAGACTGCAGGGACATGATCTATACACCAAAACTGCTTCATTAGTTGTTTTGGTGACTATAGTGTTCATTTAAATATAGGAACTACATCTGCCTTCCTCCAATCCTCCCGTACAATACCTGAAACAAAATAATATTGAAAGATTAAATACAGATGTTCACTTATTTCCCCACTTAGCTCCTTAAGTACTCGTGGGTGAATACCGTCAGGTCCCGGAGCTTTATTTACATTAGTTTTCTTTAACTGCTGTAGCACCTTGTCTCGAGTCATCCAATCACAAGTTATCTGCAAGTTTTTTGCAGCAATCATTTGCATTTCTCTTGACATAGGATCCTCATTAATATATACTGAAGAAAAATAGTTATTTAAAATGTCTGCCTTTTCCTGGTCTTCATTAACTAACAGACCCATCTCTGTTTCCAGTGTACCTATACTTAAATTTTTTTTTTTTTTTTTTAGTTGATGTACTTGAAAACATTTTTGGGGTTGGTTTTGCATTTTTTGGCTATCAATTTCTCATTTTCTAGTTTAGCCACTTTAATTGCCCTTTTGCAAGCAATATTGGCTTTCTTATATCTTATAGAGGATGCCTCTGATTTGTCCGATTTAAATGCCCTTTTCTTATTTTTATATTTCTCATTTTACTTATTTTTTAATCTCTTGTTTTACTTTTCTACTAAGCCACATTGGTTTCAATTTGTTTCTTTTATATTTATTACCCAATGGTACATACTGAGAAATGTACCTTTCTAAGAACCAATCACTGTGCTTGATCATTTGAGTAATATGTTAGCTGTCCATTTTGAGGCAATGCTCAATTAAAAATATACTGTGAACTTATCAAACTGGATCAGATGCTTCTCATAGAGATGAAATCAGGAGACACGGTGCATGCATGGCAATCGCCGCAATCTGACAATCCAATGCTTATAGAAAAGCACTACATGTACACAGTGTCTTGCATGGAAAGGGAAGTGATATTGTTGCCTTGGGTTCCTCTTTAATAATTGTCTTTTGTCCCTACAAACAGCAGATCTGAAGATACCTTTCATGTAACTGCTCATAGAGCACTTGACTTATATTGCAAAAACTATGGTTTCATGGAACTATTGCACTTTCCCCGTAATAATTTTAGAGAAGTTACAAGTTTGCTAAATAATTAACTGTTAAACTGTACTTTGTTCCCATTTTGTCTATCATTCACAAAGTTCAGACACTGTTTACAGCTATTTAGTAATCGCTGCGTTAGAGAGTCAAAGTATTAAAATGTGAAAAAAATAAATATGAAGCCAAGGTAAAAAAAATAATATTTTTGCACGTGCAATATTCTTTGTGGCTACCTGTAGTGTTGGTTGTTACTGGGAATGCTGTTTTTTGGGTTCTGTGTATAGGAAGGCTGCTTGTGCGTTTATGGGTGTGCTGGTAGGCTGTGGATGAGGCTATTTGGGGTGTAATAGGTGTGTGTACTTGCACGTGTAAATAGGGGCTGTACCGTGTGTGTTTAGGGATGTAGAGACTGTAGGGTGTGCTTAGAGGGATAGATGCTATGGTATGTGTTTGGGGAGAAATTGGGGCTGTAGTGTGTGTAGTGCGGGTGGGAAATTAGAGCTGTAGTTTGTGTTTGGGGTTGATAGGGACTTGGTTTGTTGAGGGGGGATACGGGCTGGTGTGTGTTGGGGGCATAGGGTCTGTTCCATTGGGGGTGCAAGGAGTAGATTTGTGTTATATGAGGGGCTGAAGGTATCCCTCCCTGAATGTGAGCTTTCCCTTGTGTTCCCATCATGCAGTGGTGCTTGGTTTATAGGTGCATTAATGTTTGGAGGTCTTTGCACTTAACAGTGAATTATAGATATTTGTTTCACAGTATACTGATAATACTGGATATTTTCCCACCATTTGGCTTACAGATCAAAAGAGAAGAAGTAACCAATAGCAGAAAAAAAACAGGAGGAGCAATAAAAAAGAAATCTATATTTATACACTTATTACATATAAATGTTTTTACTGCCTCTCCTTTCTTTCACTCTATTGGTCACTTCTAAACTGATCTGTGAATTAAATCAACATTTAGTGGCTGTCCCCTAACCATCAATCATCTTCCCCCTCACACCCCCACCCCCTGCTTTTTTTTTGGTTATTTTGAGGTGTTGTCATAAGGCAACTCACAGTTATGGAATTCTGACAAACCGCAGAGAACCTATCATTTTGAATAAAAAATAAACCAATTCACATGAAAATGAATGCAGACATCTACTTAAAGGAACACTATAGTCACCTAAATTACATTAGCTAAATAAAGCAGTTTTAGTGTATAGATCATTCCCCTGCAATTTCACTGCTCAATTCACTGTCATTTAGAAGTTAAATCACTTTGTTTCTGTTTATGCAGCCCTAGCCACACCTCCCCTGGCTATGATTGACAGAGACTGCATGAAGAAAAAACTGGTTTCACTTTCAAACAGATGTAATTTACCTTACACAATTGTATCTCAATCTCTAAATTGAACTTTAATCACATACAGGAGGCTCCCGCAGGGTCTAGCAAGCTATTAACATAGCAGGGGATAAGAAAATCCTAATTAAACAGAACTTGTAATAAAGAAAGCCTAAATAGGGCTCTCTTTACAGGAAGTGTTTATGGAAGGCTGTGCAAGTCACATGCAGGGAGGTGTGACTAGGGTTCATAAACAAGGGGATTTAACTCCTAAATGCCTGAGGATTGAGCAGTGAGGCTGCAGGGGCATGTTCTATACACCAAAACTGCTTCATTAAGCTAAAGTTGTTCAGGTGACTATAGTGTCCCTTTAACAGGTTGAACCAAGCATCATAATCATAGATCCCGCAGTAGATGTGATGATGCCAGGAGTAAGATGGCCTGGTCGGCCCATTACTGGAACAAACTGTTTAGCATTAATTTGCCCTCTTGCCTGGTTCTGCCGGGTGTCATGGATCCTTTTCTCCTGGCGGTGACGACAACCGGTTTCAGCAGAGCTGCAGCAACCGGGTGCCAAGCCAACGGGCCATTCATTACACTGCACACTCTCAGCCTAAGAATGACATTCTATCCACTGACATTTGATATTAGCCAGCCTGGAACTCTAGTTTTGGGCTGGCTGATGACACCCCATTGACTCTAGGTGAACTTACACCTCCAGCAGATGAGGTTAAAGGACTACTCTACACCCATAAAGCACTTCAGCTGTAAGTGCTTTATTTGTGATGAGTATCCCATCTTAAATTGCATTTTCTATGAGATATAGGCACTTTTATGAAATATGTAACACAGACAGCCAGGAAAGTTCTTTCTCTCCTTCCGTTAGTTCCAATAAACAAATGGAAGTGGCAAGTGCCCTCTGCTAGAACAAGCTTGCCACTACTTACCCTAGTCATACACTCTGGTGCACATTTCCACTGGACTCCTTCTCTGGCTCCTGTGGCTGCCCTGGCTCTCCCAATCACTGCGCATTTAGAAGTGTGCGAGCATACATGCTCATAGCTGAGAGACAGAGGCTTCTCAATGCCCCGATTTTACAGCTTCTGCTCTCTTATTTGGTGTTTGTCAAAGCAGACAGCCAACAAATTGGATAACTTTTTGTGTCAATAAGAATTAATGCCTATTGACATCATAAAATAAAGAGAATTACCACGTCACACATACAACACATTTATGACATCCCATTCAGTAGAGTTCAGAGTTCAATACCTGAATAATGACTTGAAGGGGTTGTCTCTCCCCACTTTTCGTGTGTGCCACCCCTTCTGTGTCATAGGCTGCTGTGTAACAGACAAGTTGAGGATCCCGTGATTTCTCTTCCAATGGTATAATCACGCCACCTAAGTTCATAGTCCTGGAAACAAAATAATGGAACATAGATTGATCAGATGCTTCAGCCCCCATGGGAAATCAAAATCATTGATTATCACAAATGAATAGTTCAACGTATATATATTTCTCCTGGGAAATTAGCCTTAAAGTGACATATGTGAAAACTTTCATTTCATAGAAATATGTTAAAGTGACACTATAGTCACGAGTACAACTACAGCTTTTTGTATTTGTTCTGGTGAGTATAATCATTCCCTTCAGGCTTTTTGCAGTAAGCACTGTCTTTTCAGAGAAAATGCAGTGTTTACATTATAGCCAAGGAATACCTCCACTGGCCACTCCTCAGATCGCTACTAGAGGTGCTTCCTGGGGCAGTTCTGAACGGTGTGCCGCACTGCCATCCGGTTTCTCCACTCTCTGCATGCAGACACTGAACTTGTCTCATAGAGATGCATTGATTCAATTCATCTCTATGAGGAGATGCTGATTGGCCAGGGCTGTGTTTGGCTTGTGATGGCTCTGCCCCTGATCTGCCTCCTTGACACTCTCAGCCAATCCAATGCTTTTCTAGGGGAAAGCATTGTGATTGGCTTTACTCAACACTTATGATATCAGCTAAGCAGGCAAATCAGGGACAGAGCCAGCACACTGGATTAAAAGTAAGATTTTACTATATACAGGGAGGGAAACATGGGGCTAGAGTGTGATTTAACACTATAGGGTCAGGAATATATGTTTGTGTTCCTGATCATATAGTGTTCCTTTAATTCCGATTTGATTTGGGGTAAGAGAATGACTTAAAAACAATAATCATAATTGTTTAATATCTATGGTCAGAAGGTATGCACAACTTAATGGATGAATCCCCTTGACATTATGTATCCGTAAAGACAACTGTAAGAAGACTAGGAGGATAGAGATTTGGCAAACAGTGCCGAGTTCAGCTTGAGTTGAGCCAAGTTGCACCTACTAAAGAATTCTAAATTGAACTGCAATTCAGCTACTTTTATAGGATTAGCAGTTCCCTAGTCAGTCAATTTACCAGAATTCTAAGTTTTTCATGATATAATTAATATATAAATATATTTAGAATGGATAGAAAAAAAAGCTTCAATTAAAAGCACACATTTATTTAAAATACTGAGATTTAGAAAATGAAACAAATACAACGGGGGCCATACGGGGCCAATACAAACCATTGTGTGGAAATCTATTCACAAACCGGACTTTACATAGGACACAAGGTCATGCGTTTAGATTGGAAGAAAGAAGATTTCGTCTGAAGCAAAGAAAAAAGTTTTTTTTTACCGTAAGAACAATAAGGATGTGGAATTCTCTGACTGAAAAAGTGGTTTTATCAGAGTTCATACAGATGTTCAAACAGCAACTAGATGCATACTTGCAAAAAACAGAATATTCAAGGATATAATTTTTCAATGTAGGGTGATAGCTTCTTGATCCAAGGATTAATCTGACTGCCATTCTGGGGTCAAGAAGGATTTTTTTCCTAGTTTGTTGCAAAATTGGAAGTGCTTCAAACTGGGTTGTTTTTTTGCCTTCTTTTGGATCAACAGCAAAAACCAAATGTGAGGAAGGCTAAACATGAGGGACACAAGTCTCTTTTCATCTATGTAACTATGTAACCAATTGATATGTGACAAGATAAATTAAATGTAGCCATTCATTCTTTTAACAACCCCTGAAGAAAATGAACGAATGACAATAAAAAATAAAAAACGGTTTCATGTGTTAAAAAAAACAACCCAATAAATAAATAATATATCGCATTGAGGTGACATATGGTACTTTATATTCGCTGTTATCTCACTGCATTCAAATGGTGGTAGAAAAATGATGGGTGATGCTAAATTAGTTATTTATATGAAAAATAAGATCATTCTCTTTTTGCCCTGTATTGATGACAGGCCTATATTGGTCTCTTGTCTCTCTTGTCAATCATAAAGAATAAACATATATTTTATTTTTCTACTCAAATAAGCATTTTGCAATATTATCGCAAATCTTTGTGACAGCTTTCGTTTTCCGTTTTTCCAATTTTGTCCCAAGATAGCCTTCGTTTGGAACTTCAGTAGACCAGGAGTTCTATTAGAACAGAAGTCATGCCAAGTCAGTGATCTCCATGGTAACAATGATGCAAAATGGTACAGGCTTGGTAAGACATTAGTCTAACAATGTAGCTTGGTGTCTTGGAGGATGCAGTTACAAGAGGTGAGTTCTGTCTGCCAGTTATACCACTCTAGTGGTAAGATCTGTCTAGGGGGGTCGCTCCATCTAGAAAGTAGTATTGAGACCACTTCTCCTCCCCCCCCCCCCCCCCAAAAAAAAAAAACATGCTCTGACTGGTGGGAATCTGGTCCTGTTAGTTTAGTAAAACGCCAGCATTTTACAAAATAACATTATTTAGCTACACTATGCTACATTCATACTGCACATAATGTACCCTGTCCTTATATAAATGACCCCAGACTAAGAAATCCATCCTTATTGTATCTATGCAGTTACAATGTAACCTTCATTAGACATTGAAATTTAGTCTCAAATCCGATACGTATAAAGGTTGGATTATGCGGTTTCATCATCCCTGCAGAGCCTTCTGCCCAATGGCTGTGTACTGCCAAAAGACACATCAACTGCCTGTCATCTGCTCAGGGCCTTGCGCTCCTTGAAATTATGTATGGTCTTTTATTATAATGCATAGCAGGGTCCTAGAATATATTGCATGGCTCTTTATATAATGCATTGCAGGGTCCTATAATATATTGCATGGCTCTTTATAAATTGCATGGCAGGGACCTTTAATATAATGCATGGCTCGTTATATATTGCACGGCAGGGACCTTTTATATAATTCAAGCCACGGGTGGCCCTTCATATAATATGGCAGTGATGGGGCCAGCCTGGACCATATAATCTGTATGTCAGGGATGAAGCCAGGCGATGGATAACAGGCACTGTGAAGGTACCTGGATTATAAATCATTACCATCATTGCATTGAAAATATATAGATTTATATAAATAAATAAATAAATAAATATATATATAGATTCATATAAATATATAGATTAAGCATTCTGTGCCTAATCTAAGAACAAAAGAATCTAAAAGCAAATCACTGGCTCTGTGTATTAAATTATATGTTTATCTATAATTTCCCCGTCTCTGGCAGATTTGGGGAGGGGGGAGGTGTCTCCCACAGCCCCAGCAGGTGTATGTTGAGCTAGCTGTGATTAATAGCAATAATGGAATAATGAAGGTGAATGGTACCGGCACACACCGTGCAATCCATAAACCCGCTTTACTTACTTGGCTCTGACTGCCCCCGGTTTGAGGACCAGCTCGATTTTGTATTTCGCCCCTGTTAGCAGTTTGATTGTTCGGTTCTGGCCGAACCTCTGTCCGTCCACCTTAAAATAGACCGGACCGTCATTGGGCTGGATCTTAAGGGAGACCGCGATCTTCACTAAGCTGGGGATCTCCCCCATGTCTTGGAGCAGGGTGGCTGCGTGTGATGGGCTGGGTGTGCTGAGCTGGTTGTTCGAGGAGAATTAGTAGATCTGAGCCATTCACCGCAGCTCCAGATTGGCAGACCCAATCCCCTGCCAATACCTCTATCTGTGCACTATAATCCTCCTCCACCGACTGCAGCATGACAGTCTGCACTACAATCCCTGCCCAGGGGGAGGGAGAACTTGGTCTCCTCCCTGCACACACAGCCCAGGACTGGCAGATAAGGAGGAAGCTTGCTGTCTGTGTGACAGGAGGAACGAAGATTCACCCAGGAGATCTTCTCTGCTAATCCCAACCCAACCGACCCCACCCTATTCCCTGCCATCTGGCAGATTTACACTTATAACCATCCCCTGCATGCCAATCACAAAGTACACTCATTAACCCCTTAAGGACACATGACATGTGTGACATGTCATGACTCCCTTTTATTCCACAAGTTTGGTCCTTAAGGGGTTTAGGGGTCACAGCATGAGCCTGAGACAACTTGCTGTGTAAGAATGCTCTCATTTTTGTGGGTTATTTTTTTTCCCCAGGTGGCTGATACATTCACAGTACTGTGAGTATATAATATGACCTGATTAAAGGGGAACTGTCACTTTAATTTACACCAGGGAATAAAATTCAGAAAATCACCTATAACTTGTGTTAACCTTTTTGTTCATGAGATACTCTATTTATATATATATATATATATATATATATATTTGTGGTCGGTTAATATCGTATAGTGAAATACCTTGTGATTGGAATTAAGTCGGTGTGGTGTGCCGGAACCGACGTAGAGGGTAGGCCTGAAAAAGAGGGCCCCCCTGAATGAATTGTATAAGAAGGAGAGGTGGGTGGGGTGAACAGCGTGCATACGGCAGGTAGGAAGGGGGGGGGAGTAGCGTTTATATGGAACGCTTAACTCCTCCCACAAATACAGGCCTTACGGCCTTAAACTTGTGGTCGGTTAATATCGTATAGTGAAATACCTTGTGATTGGAATTAAGTCGGTGTGGTGTGCCGGAACCGACGTAGAGGGTAGGCCTGAAAAAGAGGGCAAAAGGAAATGCCAGAAAAAACACACTTATAGCACTATATAAAATCCGTTGTCTTACTACTCATGCGTTGGGAATGTTCCTGTATAATATAGCCGATTCCTAGTGCCTCTAATTGTTGTTCCGGCGTACTGGATGTCGTGCTTATAGAATGGATGTGAAAAATAGGAGCCAGTGGTCCTACTTACTCTAATGACAGGAGTGTGAATGTAGAATCGTATTTAGAAGTAGTTAGGGAATGATTAGTAGGTTAAGTGTCTCAATTGTCTGGTTCGAACGTTGACGTGACGCGGAGTAGTGTTTATACCTTCTTAAATTTTCCTTGGGGAGACATGACTTACCTGTCTGATTAGTTGTGATCGTGGAGTTGTAGGGTTCCCGAACCCTTGTATGGTTGCAGGCAGATAGATTTAAGACCTGGTTGTGTGGCGCGAATGCTGTTTTTGGGAGTCTGATACTGCCCGGTATTCCCACCTGTGTACGTACGTTACTGTGGAGCGATAAACCAATTATCTTTGATATCTTGTGTAAAAATGGGGTATGGTTTGAAAGGCTTGTCAGAAACGTGTACGTCAGTTCGGAATAGTGCGATCATGTACGTATGAAGGTTTGAATAAAAGGTGGCAAAAATGTAGAAAAGACTACAGGGTGATCAGAATGCCAGTGGAAGTCATGCTCCACTGATTCTTGGAAGAATGTCACGATTCTGTGATATGTATCTTAGAGCAAACGAATAATGTTCTAGATGATAACTTGTGTTGAGCCCCAACAGCCGAGTGACCGGAAGGGGATGCCAAAATGCGGATTATGCCTGAGAGATGTGAGTTGGGTGAGGTACGAGACTGAGCGACTCATGGATAGTCGGGCCTAATAGACACGAAAATGCTGCAATCCCTCGTCTGACGTTGCGTTTGTAGGACATCCTGAAAAAGAACATGACAACAACAATGAACTCAAACAACAACAATACGGTTAAGCAAAATAGAACTGGCTGGCTAACTAGTGCCGAAGCGAAAAGCTCACTACCCCGTGACAAGTGAGGCCCTGCTAGTAGCCAAGCGGCTGGTGAGAGGCTCTACCTATGATTTGGGCGTGGGGCTCGAGCCACTAGCGTGGTGGCGGGGTGGTGGCCTCTCGGTGACAGTAAAGATCCAAAAACGTGTGGCCGTGTCAGGTGAGGCCCTAACTATAAACCCGAAAGGTGGGTGAATGCGAGGCACTAACTATGATTTGGGCCGAGGGGCGAAAATCTCTGTGTTGAGATTGGGGAGTTGGCCTCGCGGGACCAGCTACGTTGTACAGCTAAGGCCAGCTCCTAACCCTAGATAGCCAGTTCTCTGACCCTAGACGGGGGGCTTGATAAGGGGGTAACGTAACGTGCTTGGAAACCCAAGTTGTAGATAGGTACCCGGATATTCCCAGATAGAGACAGAGGAAAAGAAGGGAGAGAAAGGAGGAAGAAAGAAGAAGGAACTGAAGTCGAGGGAAGGAAAATAATGTGCAGTATAGTGAAGTACTATGGAGATATAGCTGATAGTGCAGTATCGATAGACCTTGAGGGTGCTGAAGATTCTCGTGATGGTTACTATATAAACCTGAAAGGAGATGAATGAAGGC
The DNA here is from genome assembly GCF_036172605.1 of Pelobates fuscus. NCBI lineage: Eukaryota > Metazoa > Chordata > Amphibia > Anura > Pelobatidae > Pelobates > Pelobates fuscus. The sequence goes on along the minus strand of NC_086318.1, from coordinate 385,371,834 downwards.
GTTGTGCCAAGAAAACGCCGTAGCAGCCGACGGAGAGAGGAGGGTGAAATTAGCAAGGTAGTGAGTAACAAAACGATTGTTACGGGTAGTGAGTACGAATGAAGAGTTGTGGAGTGGAGCCGTGGCCTGACGAGGCAAGGCAGGAATCAAGCCCCCGTACCCCAAACATGTAACAACGTGGCCTAGTAGAGGCAGTTGTTTGGAAACACAACGAAACAAAACCTGATAGAAACAGGTGATAATCGTTTAACAAAGGTCAATTGTGTAACAATTGTAGGAAATGTGAACGCAAACACATTTATACCAGATAGAAACAGGCGGCAATAGCGAACCAGTAATTGTCTACTGCTAGCAGATGACAAAATGAAACTAATAGTAATTGTGATTGTCGGTTCGATACCCCATCGTGTAACAACGTGGCCTTGTCGAGGCAGTTGTTTGAAGTGTGGACGAAACAAAATTGTACCTGATAGAAATAGGCGATAATAGTGACCTAGTGACCGTCTAATGGTAACAAATGACCTGGTTAGATCTTGTTACAGATATCGCCGATCTGATAGAAATCTCAGCTGTAGCCAGAGATTGACTATTTTAGCCTGATTTTTTTTTTTTTTGTCTGATCAAGTCACTGTTTAGGCAGTAACCCCCAAATTGAATTTGCATGAAAGGTGCTCTGTGAGCATCCTGAGCCCACACTCTCCTAAAATCCTGATGGGTTTGTAAACATTTTGTTTATACAGCGTATTGATGCTGCACTGAGTGTATAGATGGAGCTTCAGTGTCATGTAATGGTATTTCACAATTATACATTCCTCTAACAGCCTGAGATTTAACAGTTGATTATTAATAAAATGCAAACCTAAATAAAGTAATAATTACGGTTGACAAAGTAAATTTCACCTACCACCATTGGGATTTAAGTAATTATTAAAGGTAGCTGGTGATAAACTGATTTATTAAGAATTACACAATAATGATCACTTTATCACTTTAAACGCAATGATATAGTATGTTGGCAAGTATGGTAATTTTGAAAATGCGAACGGCGGGAGTAGCCCGAACGTGGCTATACCCGCCGGTACCTGGACTTCAGCTGGAAGCGTTTCGGTAGAGTTTCCCCGAACGGAGGGGGGAACTCTGAACCGGCGGGACGTGTGGCCGGAAACCGGAAGTGCGGGGTCATCGAGGAGGACCAGTGAATCCGGAAGTTCGGCTGTCACGAAGGCGAGGTGAACAGCGTGCGTACGGCAGGTAGGAAGGGGGGGAGTAGCGTTTATATGGAACGCTTAACTCCTCCCACAAATACAGGCCTTACGGCCTTAAACTTGTGGTCTGCAACATAAAAGCTGTGAAATAACACTAGTAATGGTGCAAGTGGGTTGTGGTAGGGTAGATCTGTGAATACAAGAGGACCAGGAGGATAAAAATATAATAAAGGAAAATTAAAGAACGCTGCCAGCAAATTTTATTTAGTTTAGAAAAACGTCGCCTAAGAGGGGATATGATAACATTATACAAATATATTTGTGGAAATCTATTCACAAACTGGACTTTACATAGGACACGAGGCCATGCGTTTAGACTGGAAGAAAGAAGATTTCGTCTAAGGCAAAGGAAAAGTTTTTTTACTGTAAGAACAATCAGGATGTGGAATTCTCTGCCTGAAAAAGTGGTTTTATCAGAGTTCATACAGATGTTCAAACTGCTACTAGATGCATACTTGCAAAAAGAGAATATTCCAGGATATAATCTTTCAATGTAGGGTAATAGCTTCTTGATCCAAGGATTAACCTGACTGCCATTCTGGGGTCAAGAAGGAATTGTTTTTCTAGCTTGTTGCAAAATTGTGCTTCAAACTGGGTTTTTTTGCCTTCTTTTGGATCAACAACAAAAAACAAATGTGAGGAAGGCTGAACTTGATGGACGCAAGTCTCTTTTCAGCTATGTAACTATGTAATAACAGGAGAGGTGGGTGGGATGACCAGTGCGGCACGGCCCAGATATAAGGGAGAAATGGGGTTATAAGGGAACATCAGGGGTTATGTATAAAAAGTGGTTTGTTTTTTTCTTCGTTTGCACCAATATTTTCCGACCGTCACAGTTTTCTATGTATAAAACTCTGTGTCACTATTTCTACGTTGGTATTTTTGTTCCAGTTCTGCTAGACTGACTGTGGCGTAATAACATGCTGGGTAAATGGGCTTGGAATGGCGGTTTCTGGAGCGCACCTCTAATTCTGTCTGGGAAAAAAAATACTCAAAAAACATGAAAGTGTCATTAGGGTGCAAGGAGAAAAAAATGTGCACATCAAATGGCAAAGGTGCAAATTGAAAATGTAATATGCAACACCTTATAAATGTCTCTTGTTTAATTTCTCATTTTCTCTGTATGCTTTGTCTATCCTGAATGGCAAGAGCAAAGAACATAGCTTATAACAATGACTGTTAGGGAGCTAAGATGGAGGCACCCAGTTGCAGGATGGAGAAGTGAGCATTTGTACATTTACAGGGTAATTTACTGTTACAAAACTGTTACCAATCAGGATTAGTGTTGTCGCGAACCCGAAATTTTCGGTTCGCGAACGGCGAACGCGAACTTCCGCGAATGTTCGCGAACCGGCGAACCACGCGAACCGCCATTGACTTCAATGGGCAGGCGAATTTTAAAACCAACAGGGACTCTTTCTGGCCACAAAAGTGATGGAAAAGTTGTTTCAAGGGGACTAACACCTGGACTGTGGCATGCCGGAGGGGGATCCATGGCAAAACTCCCATGGAAAATTGCACAGTTGATGCAGAGTCTGCTTTTAATCCATAAAGGGCAGAAATCACCTAACATTGACACCTGTCCTCAAAGCCCTGCCCTGATACACACTGACACAGAGCAGAATAGAGACTGTTCCCCGTCCTCAGAGACCATGATACACACTGACACAGAGCAGAATAGAGACTGTTACCCCTACATAGGGTCACTTGGCAGATATGGCGGGGTCGTGGGAGGGGGAGGATGACTTTCACCTCTTCCCCTGTTAGATTCCCGTTGTGCTGTGACATCACCCTTATACGCTGTGTAAAGCATACTATTTAATTTGATCAGCATGGCCACTTGAGTTTTTATAGTTTTCACGCTGCTTGTAGTTTATATATGGTTCACAAAAATCAAACAAACGATAAAGTAAACGTGTAAGGATTCAGAATATTCTTTCAAACCCTTACACATTGTGTGTACATATTTTTTTGTCTTAAGTTTGTGGCTTTAAAGAGGTTTACGTTGTTTCTATGATGTGCATAACATGTTCTTGTAAATGTTTGTTAAATTTTTCCTGGAATTGTAATTTTTCAATCTGAATAAAGATAGTCAAATCCCTGATACACACTGACACAGAGCAGAATAGGGACTGTTCCCCCTACATAGGGTCACTTGGCAGATATGGATTGACACCTATCCTAATGATCCCTGATACACACTGACACAGAGCAGAATAGAGACTGTTCCCCCTACATAGGGTCACTTGGCAGATATGGATTGACACCTATCCTAATGATCCCTAATACACACTGACACAGAGCAGAATAGAGACTGTTCCCCCTACATAGGGTCACTTGGCAGATATGGATTGACACCTGTCCTCAAAACCCCTGATACACACTGACACAGAGCAGAATAGGGACTGTTCCCCCTACATAGGGTCACTTGGCAGATATGGATTGACACCTGTCCTCAAAACCCCTGATACACACTGACACAGAGCAGAATAGGGACTGTTCCTCCTACATAGGGTCACTTGGCAGATATGGATTGACACCTGTCCTCAAAACCCCTGATACACACTGACACAGAGCAGAATAGGGACTGTTCCCCCTACATAGGGTCACTTGGCAGATATGGATTGACACCTGTCCTCAAAACCCCTGATACACACTGACACAGAGCAGAATAGGGACTGTTCCCCCTACATAGGGTCACTTGGCAGATATGGATTGACACCTGTCCTCAAAACCCCTGATACACACTGATACAGAGCAGAATAGGGACTGTTCCCCCTACATAGGGTCACTTGGCAGATATGGATTGACACCTGTCCTCAAAACCCCTGATACACACTGACACAGAGCAGAATAGAGACTGTTCCCTGTCCACAGAGACCATGATACACACTGACACAGAGCAGAATAGAGACTGTTCACCGTCCACAGAGACCATGATACACACTGACACAGAGCAGAATAGGGACTGTTCCCCCTACATAGGGTCACTTGGCAGGTATGGATTGACACCTGTCCTCAAAACGCCTGATACACACTGACACAGAGCAGAATAGAGACTGTCCCTGTCCACAGAGACCATGATACACACTGACACAGAGCAGAATAGAGACTGTTCACCGTCCACAGAGACCATGATACACACTGACACAGAGCAGAATAGGGACTGTTCCCCCTACATAGGGTCACTTGGCAGATATGGATTGACACCTGTCCTCAAAACCCCTGATACACACTGACACAGAGCAGAATAGGGACTGTTCCTCCTACATAGGGTCACTTGGCAGATATGGATTGACTCCTGTCCTCAAAACCCCTGATACACACTGACACAGAGCAGAATAGAGACTGTTCCCCGTCCACAGAGACCATGATACACACTGACACAGAGCAGAATAGGGACTGTTACCCCTACATAGGGTCACTTGGCAGGTATGGATTGACACCTGTCCTCAAAGCCCATGATACACACTGGGGGGAGCTACTGTCCTCCCCAACCCCTGCGCGGTGGGTGGGGGCCATAAATCACAATGGGGGGACCTACTGTCCTCCCCCCCTCGGCCCCCACCCCTGCGCGGTGGGTGGGGGCCATAAATCACAATGGGGGGGCCTACTTTCCTCCCCCCCGGCCCCCATCCCTGCGCGGTGGGTGGGGGGCATAAATCACAATGGGACGGACCTACTGATAGGAGTGGAGTATTGTTCATATCAGTTTAATACCTTCCGCGTCTCCTATCAGTGGACGTGTAAATGGCAGAGATTTTTAATTGTTGAATCACCTCCCCTTTTTAGGCCAAGGTGGGAAGATGCTTAGACCACTGGTATATTGGTGCCATCTTGGAGGATTTTTTTTTGGTTTGGTTTTTGAAGCCACAGTGCTGCACCAGTGGGCCTAAAAATTAGGCATGTACACATGCCTGAAAAATTTGGTATTGTTGCAGCCGCTGCTGTAGCAGCGGCCAGAAAAATTGATGTTTGTTTCACATGCAGAAAGTCCCCTAAAACATGGCGGCTTGAACCCTAGTTGGTGGCGGATAAGTCACGCAAGTCAAACGTCATTCAGAGCTAAAATACAGCAGCGTGTGGACCATTTTTAGCCCAAGGCAGCTCATCTCATCAGGCCTTTTTTAAGCGAATGTATCGCCCAGTGTCAGTCCCTTCGGGATCCATCCCTCATTCATCTTAATAAAGGTGAGGTAATCTAGACTTTTTTGACCTAGGCGACTTCTCTTCTCAGTGACAATACCTCCTGCTGCACTGAAGGTCCTTTCTGACAGGACACTTGAAGCGGGGCAGGCCAGAAGTTCTATCGCAAATTGGGATAGCTCAGGCCACAGGTCAAGCCTGCACACCCAGTAGTCAAGGGGTTCATCGCTCCTCAGAGTGTCGATATCTGCAGTTAAGGCGAGGTAGTTTGCTACCTGTCGGTCGAGTCGCTCTCTGAGGGTGGATCCCGAAGGGCTGTGGCGATGCATAGGACTTAAAAAGGTCCGCATGTCCTCCATCAACAACACGTCTTTAAAGCGTCCTGTCCTTGCCGGCGTGGTCGTGGGAGGAGGAGGAGGAGGAGGAGGATGACTTCCACCTCTCCCCCTGTTAGATTCCCGTTGTGCTGTGACATCACCCTTATACGCTGTGTAAAGCATACTTTTTAATTTATTTTGCAAATGCTGCATCCTTTCCGACTTGTTGTAATTCGGTAACATTTCCGCCACTTTCTGCTTATACCGGGGGTCTAGTAGCGTGGACACCCAGTACAGGTCGTTCTCCTTCAGCCTTTTTATACGAGGGTCCCTCAACAGGCAGGACAGCATGAAAGACCCCATTTGCACAAGGTTGGATGCCGAGCTACTCATTTCCCGTTCCTCCTCCTCACTGATGTCATTGAAGGTATGTTCTTCCCCCCAGCCACGTACAACACCACGGGTACCAGATAGGTGACAACGAGCACCCTGGGATGCCTGTTGTGTTTGGTCTTGCTCCTCCTCCTCCTCCTCAAAGCTACAATCCTCCTCTGACTCCTCTTCCTCACAATCCTCTTCCAGCGTTGCCGCAGGTCCAGCAAGCGATGCTGATAAGGCTGTTTCTGGTGGTGATGGTGACCACAACTCTTCCTCTTCCTCTTCACGCTCATCTACAGCCTGATCCAGCACTCTTCGCAGGGCACGCTCCAGGAAGAAAACAAATGGTATGATGTCTGTAACGGATCGCCTGGCACCCCGACTTGGTACCTCCGTTAATGGATGCTCCTAGTGCTTCCTGAGGACTCCAAGCACTCTGGCAGACACCACAATCACCGAACCGATGCAGCATATGAACCTTCTCAAGCATAGGAATGCTGTAGACCGTTGAATAGGAACCATACGAATAGGCTTGCACTCCTAGCAGTCAACTGGAACAGCATGCAATAAATCCTTCCCCCAATAATGAGACGACACTTCACTTTGAGGGTAAAAACAGGAACTCAGGACTGTCTCATCCAGCCTGGCTTTTATTACAATAATACACATACAGGCCACACCCAGGGGGAGGCATAAAATAACCAATCACATACATGGTTCAGCCCACACATCCCCTCCCCTCAGATAACATTAAACCCAATTATCCGGTACACTTTTTCAGCCAAGTTCTGGATGTACCCCAAAACCCGGGGGTACACCTTTAAATCCAGCATCGCTGGATAGCCCTTATTCAGGGGGACAACATATTCAAAATTCAAGTCATTCGGATGAACGGTTCGTGAGATATGGGGTTCCAAAGATTTGACCGACCGCATGGGTAAAGTATCCGAAAACAGTTCCATGCATTTTGGCCCTGCGGTCGGTCACAAACAAGGGAATGAAAACAGACGAATTGCCTGTGTTATAGAGCCTGGAGAGGGTTTGAATGAATTCCCTTGTTTGTGGGGTTCTTTCTACCGAACGGCGGGTCATTCGGTGGTTTCTATACGAATTTCTGGAAGTATGGAGGTCTCAGCGGTGTTTGCCTAGTCAAGTGTCCGATTTTAGTTCCAGACACTCGACGGCAAAACACCGCTGTTCGGTAGTTTAAGATGGCCACCGCCACGTGTTTGTTTCCCGAATGGCGGCCACCCAGAGGACAAAGAATACATTACACTGATTGCCAATTACCCGTTTGCAACATTGTTGCAAACTGTAATTGGAGGCACACTTATTCCTGGGTGGTCTGGTTGTTCGGTAGTTTCACTCAATATAATGAATGGAGTGATTCTACCGAACAATCAGATGAATGCTGCATACATATCCCAGGTTAAACTCAACACATAAATACATATGTAATATTAAAGGCAGTATACTGGAATATGCTCCACAGTCTTAAAGGGACAGTAGTCCCAAAAGTCCCAATATGTCCATCGCTGATTTTAAAGGGCCAGTAGCAGCAATATAAAGTAAAATATGCCCCAAATAACCCAGGGGCCATAGTCAGCAGGTAGGAGGCTAGCAAACAGGCTTCTCCAGGGCCCAGTGGCGAGGTTGGTTTCGCCACAATGTCGCTGATGGTGCCTTCGTTGCGACTGACTAGGTTTGTCACCTCCTCAAAAGGACGCATGAGCCTACAGGCATTGCGCATGAGCGTCCAGTAACATGGCAAAAAAATTCCCAGCTCCCCAGAGGCTGTCCTAGCACCCCGGTCATACAAATATTCATTAACAGCTTTTTCTTGTTGGAGCAGGCGGTCGAACATTAGGAGTGTTGAATTCCAACGTGTAGGGCTGTCGCAAATCAAGCGCCTCACTGGTATGTTGTTTCGCCGCTGGATATCGGCAAAGTGAGCCATGGCCGTGTAGGAACGCCTGAAATGGCCACACACCTTCCTGGCCTGCTTCAGGACGTCCTGTAAGCCTGTGTACTTATGCACAAAGCGTTGTACGATCAGATTACACACATGTGCCATGCACGGCACATGTGTCAACTTGCCCAACTTCAATGCCGCTATCAAATTTTTTCCGTTGTCACACACCACTTTGCCGATATCCAGTTGCTGCGGAGTCAGCCACTTTTCCACCTGTGCGTTCAGGGCGGACAGGAGTGCTTGTCCAGTGTGACTCTCTGCTTTCAAGCAAGTCAAACCCAAGACGGCGTGACACTGCCGTATCCGGGATGTGGAATAGTACCTGGGGAGCTGGGGGGTGCCGTTGATGTGGAGCAAGAAGCAGCGGCACAAGAGGACTCAGCCGAGGAGGTTATGGAAGAGGATGGAGTAGGAGGAGTAGAGGAGGTGGCAGCAGGACTGCCTGCAATTCGTGGCGGTGTCACCAACTCCTCTGCAATGCCACGCATTCCTTGCTTGTCAGCCGTCAGCAGGTTTACCCAATGCGCAGTGTAGGTGATATACCTGCCCTGACCATGCTTTTCAGACCAGGTATCAGTGGTCAGATGGACCCTTGCCCCAACACTGTGTGCCAGACATGCCATGACTTCCTTTTGCACAATCGAGTACAAGTTGGGGATTGCCTTTTGTGAAAAGAAATTCCGGCCGGGTATCTTCCACTGCGGTGTCCCAATAGCTACAAATTTTTTGAACGCCTCAGACTCAACCAGATTGTATGGTAAAAGCTGGCGGGCTAATAGTTCGGACAAGCCAGCTGTCAGACGCTGGGCAAGGGGGTGACTTGGTGACATTGGCTTCTTACGCTCAAACATGTCCTTGACAGACACATGACTGTGGGCAGATGAGCGGGAACTGCTCAAGGCGGGAGACGGAGTGGCGGATGGTTGAGAGGGGGCAAGAAGGACAGCAGTGGTTGACGTGGCTGAAGATGCTGGACCAGAAGGAGGATGGCGGCTTAGAGTAGGCGTGCTGCTTGTACTCATGTGTTGATCCCATAGGCGTTTGTGATGTGAGATCATGTGCCTACGCAAAGCAGTTGTACCTAGGTGGGTGTTGGACCTCCCACGACTCAGTTTCCTTTGGCACAGGTTGCAAATGGCATCGCTGTTGTCAGAGGCAGACACACAAAAAAAATGCCACACTGCTGAGCTCTGCAATGACGGCATTCTGGTGGTGGACACAGCATGCGTTGATTGGCGTGCTGTCGGGCTGTCCCCGGGTGCCGATGCATGCTGTCTGACTGTGCCACTAGCTCCTTGCGACGACCCCCCCCTGCTTCCAACTCGTCTCCTCCTCCTCTCTGTCTCCCCATCTGAACTTTCGCCCTGTTCTTCTTCTTGCCGAGCGGGCACCCACGTGACATCCATGGACGCATCGTCATCATCAACCGCTTTGCTTGTATCTGACAACTCAGAAAAGGAAGCAGCAGCGGGTACAACATCATCATCATCACACCGTACCTCCATGTGTTTAATGCTGCCTGCCTGAGACATATCCCTGTTATCTACATCCTCTAGCAATAATGGTTGCGCATCACTCATTTCTTCAAACGGGTGTGTGAATAACTCCTCTGACATACCAAGAAAAGCGTATGTGGTGCTAGTTTTGGTGGTGGCGGCAGGCGGGTGAGTGCTATCTTGAGAGGTGCCTGAAGCTAAGCTGGAGGAGGATGGTGCGTCAAGGTTCCGAGCGGAGGCTGTACAAGATTGGGTGTCCTGTGTTAGCCAGTCAACTATGTCCTCAGAACTTTTCAAGTTCAGGGTACGTGGCTTCTGAAAACTGGGCATTATTCTAGGGCAAAAGGGAATCATAGCACCAGGACCACGACGGCCCCTGCGGGGTGGCCTGCCTCTGCCTGTCATTTTTTGGGGGATTAGTGGTACTATGCGTGCAAGCTACTGTGAGACAAGATATGATTGGCAATGTGAACTGTAACAGTTCTGCAGAGCACACACTGTAGGCCTGAGACACCCGCTTGAAGACAAGTAACTGCTATTCAATCTATAACAGTGAAAAACAAATTTTGGTTTTAAAAGCACGCTATAGAGACACCAGATATGATTGGCAATGTGCACTGGAACAGTTCTGGAGAGCACACGCTGAAGGAAGGACTGACAGAGCCGCTTGAAGGACACTGACTGGCTGCTATTAGCTTACACTAGAAACCTTTTTTCTTTGTAAAAGCACGCTAAAGAGACACCAAATATGATTGGCAACTGTCAAAGCACACTGGAACAGGTCTACAGAGCACACGCTGAAGTAGGCCTGACACCCAGACGCTTGCAGACAACTAACTGCTCTTCTATTACAGTGAAAAAAAATTATTTCTTTTAAATCTAAAGCTTAAGCTATTGTAAAAACAGATATGAGTGGTGGCACTGGGCAAGAGGGCACAGTATCCACTGTGAACCTCACACATAAGCTGGCAGGCAGGCAACTGCTCTTCTATTACAGTGGAAACAAAATTTTGGTTGTAAAAGCACGCTATAGAGACACCAGATATGAGTGGCAACTGTCAAAGTACGCTGGCAGGGTTGTGCAGGGCACACGCTGAAGGAAGGCCTGACAGAGCCGCTTGAAGGACACTGACTGGCTGCTATTAGCTTACACTGGAAACCTTTTTTCTTTGTAAAAGCACGCTAAAGAGACACCAGATATGATTGGCAACTGTCAAAGCACGCTGGCACAGGTCTGCAGAGCACACACTGAAGTAGACCTGACACCCAGACGCTTGCAGACAACTAACTGATCTTCTATTACAGTGAAAAAAAAATGATTTCTTTACAATCTAAAGCTTAAGCTATTGTTAAAACAGATATGAGTGGTGGCACTGACTGTGCAAATGGGCAAGGCATCCAACCTGACACAGAAGCTGGCAGGCAGGCAACTGCTCTTCTATTACAGTGAAAAAAAATAATTTCTTTTAAATCTAAAGCTTAAGCTATTGTAAAAACAGATATGAGTGGTGGCACTGGGCAAGAGGGCACAGTATCCACTGTGAACCTCACACAGAAGCTGGCAGGAAGGCAACTGCTCTTCTATTACAGTGGAAACAAAATTTTGGTTGTAAAAGCACGCTATAGAGACACCAGATATGAGTGGCAACTGTCAAAGTACGCTGGCAGGGTTGTGCAGGGCACACGCTGAAGGAAGGCCTGACAGAGCCGCTTGAAGGACACTGACTGGCTGCTATTAGCTTACACTGGAAACCTTTTTTCTTTGTAAAAGCACGCTAAAGAGACACCAGATATGATTGGCAACTGTCAAAGCACGCTGGCACAGGTCTGCAGAGCACACGCTGAAGTAGGCCTGACACCCAGACGCTTGCAGACAACTAACTGATCTTCTATTACAGTGAAAAAAAAAGATTTCTTTACAATCTAAAGCTTAAGCTATTGTTAAAACAGATATGAGTGGTGGCACTGACTGTGCAAATGGGCAAGGCATCCAACCTGACACAGAAGCTGGCAGGCAGGCAACTGCTCTTCTATTACAGTGAAAACAAAATATTTCTTTTAAATCTAAAGCTTAAGCTATTGTAAAAACAGATATGAGTGGTGGCACTGGGCAAGAGGGCACAGTATCCACTGTGAACCTCACACAGAAGCTGGCAGGCAGGCAACTGCTCTTCTATTACAGTGGAAACAAAATTTTGGTTGTAAAAGCACGCTATAGAGACACCAGATATGAGTGGCACTGTCAAAGTACGCTGGCAGGGTTGTGCAGGGCACACGCTGAAGGAAGGCCTGACAGAGCCGCTTGAAGGACACTGACTGGCTGCTATTAGCTTACACTGGAAACCTTTTTTCTTTGAAAAAGCACGCTATAGAGACACCAGATATGAGTGGCAATTGTCAAAGTACGCTGGCAGGGTTGTGCAGGGCACATGCTGAAGGAAGGCCTGACAGAGCCGCTTGAAGGACACTGACTGGCTGCTTTTAGCTTACACTGGAAACCTTTTTTCTTTGTAAAAGCACGCTATAGAGACACCAGATATGAGTGGCAATTGTCAAAGTACGCTGGCAGGGTTGTGCAGGGCACACGCTGAAGGAAGGCCTGACAGAGCCGCTTGAAGGACACTGACTGTCTGCTATTAGCTTACACTGGAAACCTTTTTTCTTTGTAAAAGCACTCTAAAGAGACACCAGATATGATTGGCAACTGTCAAAGCACGCTGGCACAGGTCTGCAGAGCACACGCTGAAGTAGGCCTGACACCCAGACGCTTGCAGACAACTAACTGATCTTCTATTACAGTGAAAAAAAATGATTTCTTTAAAATCTAAAGCTTAAGCTATTGTTAAAACAGATATGAGTGGTGGCACTGACTGTGCAAATGGGCAAGGCATCCAACCTGACACAGAAGCTGGCAGGCAGGCAACTGCTCTTCTATTACAGTGAAAAAAATGATTTCTTTAAAATCTAAAGCTTAAGCTATTGTTAAAACAGATATGAGTGGTGGCACTGACTGTGCAAATGGGCAAGGCATCCAACCTGACACAGAAGCTGGCAGGCAGGCAGGCAACTGCTCTTCTATTACAGTGAAAAAAAATGATTTCTTTAAAATCTAAAGCTTAAGCTATTGTTAAAACAGATATGAGTGGTGGCACTGACTGTGCAAATGGGCAAGGCATCCAACCTGACACAGAAGCTGGCAGGCAGGCAGGCAACTTCTCAGCGCTCCCTCCTGTCACTCCCTCTCTGTAGCGTGACCGAGCGTGGTATAGTCCGCCGGTACAGGGAGCATCTGTCTCCTGTACTCGGACGGACTAACAGGAAGTGAACACTGAGTGTTCACTTCCTGTTAGTCCGCCGGGTACAGGAAACAAAAGCTCCCTGTACCCGCGGACCATGATACAGAGCTCGGCCACGCTACAATAGAGGTAGGGGAGGGCGGGGGGAATAAATAGAGAGGGGGGGGAGAAATAAATAGAGAGGGAGGGGGAGGGGGAAGAAATAAATTGAGAGGGGGGAGAAATAAATGGAGGGGGGAGGAGAAATAAATGGAGAGGGAGGGAGGGGAGGAGGAGAAATAAATGGAGAGGGAGGGGAGGAGGAGAAATCAATGAAGAGGGAGGGGGGGGAGAAATAAATGGAGAAGGGGGGAGGAGAAATAAATGGAGAGGGAGGGGAGGAGGAGAAATCAATGAAGAGGGAGGGGGGGAGAAAAAAATGGACAGGGAGGGGGGAATAAATGGACAGGGAGGGGGAATAAATGGACAGGGGAGGGGGATAAATGGACAGGGAGTGGGGGGAATAAATGGACAGGGAGGGGGGAATAAATGGACAGGGAGGGGGGGAATAAATGGACAGGGAGGGGGGGGAATAAATGGACAGGGAGGGGGGGAATAAATGGACAGGGAGGGGGGAATAAAAGGAAAGGGAGGGGTGGGGAATAAATGGACAGGCAGGGTGGGGGGAATAAATGGACAGACAGGGAGGGGGGAATAAATGGACAGACAGGGAGGGGGGAATAAATGGACAGGGAGGGGGCAAATAAATGGACAGGGAGGGGGGTAAATAAATGGACAGGGAGGGGGGTAAATAAAGGGACAGGGAGGGGTGGAATAAATGGACAGGTAGGGGGAGGGAATAAATGGACAGGGGGGGGGAATAAATGGACAGGGAGGGGGGGAAATGGACAGGCAGGGTGGGGGAATAAATGGACAGGCAGGGTGGGGGGAATAAATTGAAAGGGGGGGGTAAATTGACAGGGAGGGGAATTGACGGGGTTAGGAGGGGGAATGAGAGTGGGGAGGGGAGAAGAGAGTGACAACGGGGGAGACGAGAGTGACAAGGGAGGGGGGAGAAGAGAGGGACACGCAGGGGAGAAGAGAGTGACAAGGGAGGAGGGGGAGAAGAGAGGGACAAGAGGGGGGAGAAGAGAGGGACATGGGGGGAGAAGAGAGGGACAAGGGGGGTTGAGAAGAGAGTGACGAGGGAGGGAGAGGGGGAGAAGAGAGTGACAAGGGAGAGGGGAGAGATTGACATCCATCACACACACACACAATGCACCCCTTTCACACAGAAAAACACACAATGCATTACACACACAGACACACACACACAAGCAATTCAACCCTTACACACAATGCATCCCTTACACACACAGAAACACACAATGCATTCCTTACACACACTCAATGCACCCCTTACACACACTCAATGCACCCCTTACAGACGCACACACTGCATCCCGTACATACACAGAAACACTCATTGCAGCCCTTACACATACAAACACAGATTCACACAATGCATTCCTTACACACATATCAGGACATCCCCTACTCCTGTGAACAAACTAATTGGTGGAACATGAAGGTGGACCCTGGGGCCCAGACCTTGAGTTGTGCAAAGGGCCTTAAAAAAATGGAGCTGCTTCCCGTTCTCCCAGAACACAAACAGCCTCCAGAGAGCCTGTTCTACACCAGACCAGTGGAGCCAGACTGCAGCTAGAGCCCATCACCATCCTCATCTGATTGTAAGTAGGCAATCTAGTATATTATTCGTGGCACTAATCTCTAATTTACCTCACATTAAAGGGACACTTTAATCCCCAGAACCACTGCAGCTTAATGTAGTGGTTCTGGTGTCTATAGCCTGTCCCTGCAGGCCTTTTAAAGTAAGCACGGCGGCACTGCAGCACTTGCGTTAGTTAACATGGGGCATTGTGATGTCATATCGGGGGGGGGGGATGGGGGGCGGCAAACTTTACTTTTGCCTAGGGCGGCAAAAATCCTTGCACCGGCCCTGCTCCCGGTCACGTAAACGCCGGCCGCGAGGGAGTCACTTCCTTTTGTAGCAGGACGTCCGGAGACCGACGTCATGACGCCAGCCCGGAACGACCTGTCACTCAATCCTTTAGAGACTAATCAGATCTCGTCGGAGGCGTGTCTCTCTCTCCTAGCCAGGGTATTTAAACTTGCTTCTCCCATTTGCTCATTGCCCTGTCGTGGTTCTAGCCTGTCTAGTCACACAGTGCTCTGGTATTTTCTGTTATCCCTTTGGTTCCGACCCGGCTTGTTTGACTTACTCTGTTTACCTCTGTTATCCTTGACCCGGCTTGTTCCTCGCTTACCTGTCCTCTCGTTCCCTCGACCTCGGCTTGTCTCTGACCATTCTCTATACTCTCCGTACGTTAGTCCGGCCATTCTAAGGTCCGGTATACGTATCCTGTACCTGTTTGTACTCTGCGTGTTGGATCCCTGTCCCGATCCTGACATTACGACAGGGACAATGGATCCTGCAAGTACAAACAGTCAGCTTGGTCCTTCTGATCCTAGGTTTGAAGCCATGGAGCACAGAATGGATCAGATGGCGCTAGCACTACAGGCGTTATTGTCTCGTGCTAATAACCCGCCAGAGGAGACGCGTACTACTTCTATTTCTCCTGTGAGCTCAGGCCTAGAGGTAGCCACTGTAGGTGCCTCTTCCCGTATTACACCACCAGTACGTTATGGCGGCTCACCTGAGAAGTGTCGTGGTTTTCTTAACCAGATCAGTATCCACTTTGAATTACAACCTCGCTCCTATCCTACAGATAGGGCAAAGGTTGGATTTATTATTATAGATGGTAGACCTTTGCTTGAGCCTGTTATCTCCCGTGAGACTATACCCGTTAACTTAACTGTTGGTATCTTACACGAGGAGAACTTATCACTTATGCTCATTTCGTCCCCTTCGGTCCCCATAGTCCTGGGGTACCCATGGTTAAAAAGACATAACCCTATTATCGATTGGGAGTTAGGGGAGATACTCTCATGGGGTCAGGACTGCCAGGAGAAGTGTTTACGCAGGGTTTCCCCATTGGCTGTAATAAACACACCGGGTAGTTCCACTCAGTCTACAGAGGGACAGATACCGTTCATCTACCAGGATTTAAAAGCAGTATTCGACAAGAAGAATGACGATACCTTACCTCCACACAGGTCATTTGATTGTAAAATTAAGCTTTTACCTGGTACTATGCCTCCGAGGGGCAATGTATATCCTCTATCCACTCAAGAGAACTCAGTTCTAGAGGAATATATTCGTGAGAATCTAGAAAAAGGATTCATTAGGAGATCCTCTTCCCCCGCCGGGGCTGGTTTTTTTTTCGTTAAAAAGAAGGATGGCACTTTGAGACCTTGTATTGATTACCGAGGTTTGAATCAGAAATGCCTATCCCATTCCTTTGATTACCGAGCTGTTTGATCGTTTAAAGGGCTCTAAAATTTTCACCAAGTTAGATCTCAGAGGGGCGTATAACTTGGTGAGAATCCAGGATGGTCACGAGTGGATGACAGCGTTCAATACCCGTTATGGTCACTATGAATACACGGCTATGCTATTTGGTCTTTGTAATGCTCCGGCAGTCTTTCAGGATTTGATTAATGAAGTTCTTAGGGAGTTTCAACATGATTGTGTCATTGTATACCTGGATGACATACTTATACACTCTAGGGAGATTGAGACCCACCACAGACAAGTCAGAAAGGTATTGCTCAAACTTCTGCAACATGGCCTATACTGTAAATTGGAGAAATGCAGTTTTGACCAGTCTCAGATAGACTTTCTTGGGTATGTGATTTCTGGGGAAGGCTTTAAGATGGATCCTGACAAACTCCAATCTATTTTAGAGTGGCCATTGCCTAAGGGACTCAAGGCTATTCAGAGGTTTATTGGTTTCTCTAATTATTATAGGCGCTTTATTAAGGGATACTCTTCTATTATTGCGCCTATTACCAATATGACCAAACAAGGGGCTAATACTAAGACCTGGTCTACTGAGGCTCTTGTTGCTTTCAAGACGCTCAAGGAACTTTTTGCTTCTGCTCCAATTTTGGTTCATCCTGATACGACTCTGCCGTTCCTACTCGAGGTCGATGCCTCTGAGACGGGAGTAGGGGCTGTTCTGTCACAAAGGTTAGGTGTGGACAAACCGTTACACCCTTGTGGGTTTTTCTCTAAGAAACTATCTGGTCCTGAAAGCAGATATGACATCGGTGACAGGGAACTGTTAGCGGTCATTATGGCTCTTAAGGAGTGGAGGCATTTATTAGAGGGGACCTTACATCCTGTTACTATTTTAACGGACCACAAGAACTTGTCCTATATTGGGGAGGCTAAACGCCTATCCGCCAGGCAAGCTCGTTGGTCCCTATTCCTGACTCACTTCAATTATGTGCTTACTTATAGACCTGGTTCTAAGAACTCCAAAGCCGATGCTTTATCTCGCCAATATGAACCGTCCACTATAGTTGAGCCAGTTCTTTCCTCGATAGTTCCTAAATGTAATATCATCGCTAACACGAATCTCAGGATTCATTCTCCGTTGCTTACCGAGATCATAAAGTTACAACATCTAGCTCCTAAACAGACTCCTGGGGATAGACACTTCGTTCCTCCTGCTCTCCAACTGGAAGTGTTGCGGTGTTTCCACAACAGCAAGGTAGCTGGGCATCCTGGCATTCGCAAGACGTATGCTTTAATCTCCAAAGATTTCTGGTGGCCTGCTTTGCGTAAGGATATTAAAGATTTCATCGATACTTGTGAGGTCTATACTAAGACTAAGCAACCTCATACGCTTCCATGTGGATTTCTGCATCCCTTAGAGGTTCCAGAGAAACCATGGTCCTGTTTAGCTATGGACTTCATTGTCGATTTGCCTATCTCTAAAAAACAGACTGTAATCCTCACCGTGGTTGACAGATTCACCAAGATAGCTCACTTCGTTCCTCTGCCTAAACTCCAGTCTTCACCCGAATTGGCAGAGATATTCGCAAGGGAGATTTTTCGTTTACATGGGATACCCTCCCAAATTGTATCTGACAGAGGTTCCCAATTTGTTTCCCGTTTTTGGAGGTCCTTCTGCTCTCAACTGGGTATCAAATTGAATTTCTCTTCTGCCTATCATCCTCAGTCTAACGGAGCTGCTGAACGCACCAACCAAAAAATTTAACAATATTTACGTTGTTTTGTTTCTGAACACCAGGACGATTGGGTTGGTTTGATTCCTTGGGCGGAGTTTGCACACAACAATCTCGTTTCAAGCCCCTTCTTCATGAATTATGGCTTTCATCCATCTATTCTTCCCTCGGCCTCCCCTTCCCAAGGGATACCGTCGGTTGATGTTCATGTTGCCAATTTGAGGAAGTTGTGGGATCAGACTCGACAAATTCTTCTGCACAATTCTATGCTGGTTAAGAAACACGCCGATAAACGTAGAAGGGCAGCTCCGGTGTTTGTTCCAGGTGATAGAGTATGGTTGAGTACTAGAAACATCCGTTTAAAAGTACCTTCCATGAAATTCGCCCCTCGTTATATTGGACCTTACAGGGTGCTGACTCAGATTAACCCAGTTGCGTATCGTCTAGCTCTTCCAACTGCCTTACGCATCCCTAACTCATTTCATGTTTCATTGCTGAAACCACTAGTCTGCAACAGATTTTCCTCCACAACGTCCTCTCCTCGCTCTGTTCAGGTGGAGGGTCAGGAGGAGTATGAGGTTAACTCTATTATCGATTCTCGAATCTCCCGGGGGAGAGTACAATATCTGGTCGATTGGAAGGGATATGGTCCTGAGGAGAGGAGTTGGGTACCTCAAGAGGATGTTCATGCTCCTCGTCTCCGCAGGGCGTTTCACTCCCGCTTCCCATCTCGTCCCGGTTCCTTCCGCCCGGTGGGTGTATCTGAGAGGGGGGGTACTGTCAGGGTACCTGAAGTCTCTACCTCCGAGAGAGGCAGAGACTTAGACGTCTATCCCTCCGGACGGGCTGTTTCCTTAGTTCCTCGCAGTCCTCCCGGTCACGTAAACGCCGGCCGCGAGGGAGTCACTTCCTTTTGTAGCAGGACGTCCGGAGACCGACGTCATGACGCCAGCCCGGAACGACCTGTCACTCAATCCTTTAGAGACTAATCAGATCTCGTCGGAGGCGTGTCTCTCTCTCCTAGCCAGGGTATTTAAACTTGCTTCTCCCATTTGCTCATTGCCCTGTCGTGGTTCTAGCCTGTCTAGTCACACAGTGCTCTGGTATTTTCTGTTATCCCTTTGGTTCCGACCCGGCTTGTTTGACTTACTCTGTTTACCTCTGTTATCCTTGACCCGGCTTGTTCCTCGCTTACCTGTCCTCTCGTTCCCTCGACCTCGGCTTGTCTCTGACCATTCTCTATACTCTCCGTAAGTTAGTCCGCCCATTCTAAGGTCCGGTATACGTATCCTGTACCTGTTTGTACTCTGCGTGTTGGATCCCTGTCCCGATCCTGACAGGAACTATCTAACTACCATTGACCTCTGTAAACGTTATTGGCAAATCCCCCTGGTCAGGGAAGCTATCCCCAAGTCAGCATTCGTCACCCTGTTTGGCTTATGCCACTTTAAGGTCATGCCATTCGGGATGAAGAATGCCCCCACCACATTCCAGCGCTTGGTAGATAGACTCCTTGATGGCTTCCAGGATTTTGCCTGCGCATACCTGGACGACATAGCGATCCATAGTGAGTCCTGGGAGGAACACTTAGCACATGTAGGAATGGTTCTGGATCAGATTCGGGCCGCGGGCATGACCCTGAAACCAGAAAAATGTCATTTTGGAGGTGCAATACCTGGGTCACCGGGTGGGATGCGGGAAGCAGCGACCAGAGCCAGCTAAGATAGAGGCGGTCACGAACTGGCCCACTCCCACCACTAAGACCCAGGTATTAGCCTTTCTGGGCACAGCAGGGTACTACAGAAGGTTCGTACCAGATTACAGTACTATTGCCAAACCCCTGACTGACTTAACGAAGAAAAATCTTCCTCGTCAGGTCCTGTGGTCTCCCCACTGTGAAACAGCGTTTAACACACTAAAAACTGCTCTAAGTAATGCTCCTGTCTTGGATGCCCCAGCTCCTAACCGGCGTTTTCCTGGCTAATCATGGCAGCATCACTTATGGGTAGCTCCGCCCCAATCAGGAACAGGACAGGAAAAAATCTATTAATCTGGACCAGACTGGGGTATAAAAGGTCACACCTCCTTCCATACCACAGTCTTTTTTCCTGTCCTTCCAGGACACACAGGATATTTTATTTTGGGCCACCTTCCCATGTGTACCATGGGCCTCCAGATGAAGTTCAGCCTCTCTTCATCTGAAGAACTCAGTAAACAGCCTGCACAGGCAGGACTAACTGAGTTTAGTACAGATTAGCATCTGTACTATTATGGGAGAAATTATACATTAAGTTCTATATTATGATGTGGGGTCGGCTGTTGCCTTAAAAATTCCCCTTATGGCATCAAACCCCCCTGATCTGAGGGCAGAGATTTGGTGAAGCTAGGGTAAGTCTGTGTCTTAATATTGTTACAGACGAATTGTGAAGTCAATATTTATTTATGGGGTTTATCTTCCTATTAATTTACCTGCTAGCTCTGTGTTGTAGTCCTTACCTGTGTCAGTCTTCTTCTTCTGTGTCATTCTGGCGTGCAGAGGCAGAGTTTCTTCCGGCTCTGGCTCTTCTGTGTTCGGAATTACGACGCATGCGCAGTAACGGCGGCGTCCGGGGAACTATCCGCGCATGCGCGAACTAGTTCGCGCTTAAAGGTATATCGCGCCAAAAATTAAAAATTCTACATTTCAATCGGAATTGATTCTATCTTCTTACCTGGTCATCTGGTGATAAGGAAAGCTGCCTTTTACTTCCAGATTCTGTTTGAAAGGTAAATTTCCTATTCAATCTTGTAAAAAATATTTGATTGTTTTTTGTTTTTTTTCTCTCTTCTTTCTTTTTCTTAAATCTTTCCGTATTAAGTAGATTTTATTATTCTAGATGGCTTCTCCCTCTGCCTCAAAATCTCGCTCTAGAAGACATAGGTGAGCCGCATTAATTCTTTGTAATTTGTTATAAGGGGGGAAAAGAGTGCCATGACAGGCCTATAATATATTGTATATCGGCCTCTATTTCAGCCCATAAAAATCTCAAGAGAATTCTCCCAGAAAATATAGAGCGAAATCGAATAGATGTGCAAACTGCAACCAAGTGGCTCCTCCTGGAAATAATTTGTGCAGAGCTTGCCTGGCGGAAGCAGCGAATGAATGGGATAAGAAAAGTTCCCCACAGGCTGACTTAAAGAAATGGATATCAGAAGCAATTGCAGAAGGCTTCAAATCCTCAAGTAAGATGACTATTTCTAAGCGTCCCAGAGTGGAAAGTTATGTAGAATCGGAGGAAGAATCTGATGTGATGGAAGAATATTCAGAGGAAGAAGATGATGAGAGTGACTCAAAATCCCTGGATTCCAGGTCTGCGGATAAATTGGTTTATCTTATCAGAGAAACCTTAAGAATTCCTGAAGAGAGCAGGGAAAGAAAGGAGTCTGACAGATAGTTTGAAGATCTGAAGTCTAACAGACCCACTTTTCCAGTTCATTCGGCTATCAAGGAGGTCATACATGAAGAATGGAATAGACCTGAGAGAAAGGTTACTTTAAAAAGTAAAACTCCCAGATATATCCGTATGCACCTGAGGACTGCAAATCATGGATTTCTGTTCCTAAAATTGATGCAGCAGTCATTCATATGGCGAAAAGAACGACTCTTCCCATAGACTCAATGGCATATTTAAGAGAGCCAATGGAAAAGCGATTGGACGCTAACCTTATCAAGGCATACCTGGCCCTGGGATCAGCATTACATCCAGCCATTGCCCTAACCACCTTGTCCAGAGCTCTTAAAATATGGATTGATAATCTAGAAGAGGATATTACTAGAGGAGTCCGTAGAGAACACCTGATGGAGGGCCTTAAAGATTTAAAACTAGCCACAGAATTCTGTTCTGAAGCTTCCCTGCATGTTACCAAGATGGTAGCAAAAAGTATGGCGCTGTCTGTAGCCTCTAGGAGAGCATTATGGCTTCACTCTTGGGGTGCAGATTACGCCTCTAAGGCCTCTCTATGTGCGCTCCCTTTTCAAGGTGACCTGCTGTTTGGCAAAATCCTGGAAGATGCAATCCATAAAGCAGCTGATGGGAGAAAGGCTTTTCTTCCATAAGGGAAAAGAAGATTTAGTGCTTCTTACTGGAAGGATAAAAAATTCTGAGATCGATCCTTTCGAGATAGCAGAGCATACAGACCCGGAAGAGAATATTCCAGGAATTCTAACTTGAGAAGCTATCAGTCTACTACATCAAAACCGGTTAGAGGAAGAGGATCTAGACCAGCAAATAAAAACTGCCAGCCAGATGTTATAGGAGGCAGACTTCGCTTCTTTTATCCAGTTTGGGCCAAAGTTATTCAAGATACTTGGGTTCTTTCTATCCTTATGCAAGGATACAAGATATAATTCAAAGAATTCCCTTCTCAAAACACCTTTATCCGTTCAAGAGTTGCAAAAGGAAGAAAAGAAGTTGCTCTGAACGACATTATTTCTCAACTTTTACAGAACCAGGTCATAGAGAAAGTACCTTACGGAGAAGATTACAGAGGCCACTATTCTATGATATTTTTGGCCCCAAAACCTCAGGGGAAATGGCATCTAATTCTGGACCTAAAAGGTCTGAATACATATTTGATTCCAAGAACATTCAAGATGGAGTCTATTACCACAATCCTGCCCGATATAAAGACAGAGAACTGGATGACTTCTATCGATCTCAAAGACGCCTACTATCAGATACCTATTCATATCAGTCATCGCCGGTTCCTGAGGTTTTGGCTTTCGGGGAATCACTACCAGTTCAAGGGACTTCCTTTTGGCTTAAGTTTGGCCCCCAGAACATTCTCAAAGATTCTAATTTCACTTGTGGCCTTTATAAGGACAAAGAACATCAAGCTTTATCATTATCTGGACAATTTTCTGATCATAGGTCCATCCAGTCAGATAGTGAATCTCCACACGTCTATAACCATCAAATACCTTCAAGAACATGGTTGGCTGATAAATCCCCAAAATAGTTCATTGGTGCCTTCTCAGAGGATGATATTCCTGGGAGCAAATATAGACACGGTGAATGGCCTGGTATCGCTGTCTACAGAAAGGAAAGAACGAATTGTGAAGAAAATCAGAAGCCTGCGTCAGAAATCCTACATCTCAGCAAGAGACTTTATGAGCCTATTAGGGTCTCTTACTTCCACGATAGGCCTAGTGAAATGGGGCCAGTGGAGGATGCGACCTATTCAGAGGCAGTTTCTCTTACAGTTCAAGGCAAAAACCGGCAATTGGGATTAGAAGATTTGTTTACTCCCGAGGATTTCGAAAGATCTGTATTGGTGGACAAAAGAAGGAAACCTCTTTCGTGGCTTTCCCCTAGAAGAACCGGCTTGGATGACTATAACAACAGATGCCAGCCTCCTCGGATGGGGAGCACACTTAAACAACTCATGGATTCAAGGAACATGGTCATGGAAGGAGTCAAAACTTCACTCAAATTTGAGAGAAATGAGAGCGGTTCTCAGGGCATTAAAGGGGTTCCGTCCTCTCTTGAGGAATGCCTGGGTGAAAGCTTCAAGGAAGAATCAGCAGAGGTACCTAGTCGGGGTATTGAAGCTCTGCTATACTCATTAGTTATGGCACATATACTGATCAGCCACAGTAAAACCACTGACAGGTGAAGTGAATAACATTGATTATATCAATGTAACCTGTGAAGGGGTGGTATATTTTAGGCAGCAAGTGAAGTCAGTTGTTGAATTCCATGTCTTAGAAGCAGGAAAAATTAGCACATGAAACGATCTGAGTGACTTTGACAATGGCCTAATAGTGATGGCTAGCCGACTGGGTCAAAGCATCTCCAAAATGGCAAGTCTTGTGGGGTGATCCCGGTATGCAGTGGTTAGTACCTACCAAAAGTGGTGCGAAGAACAACCTGTGTACTGGCGTAAGGGTCATGGGGGCCAAGTTTCATTGATGCACATGGGCAGCAAAGACTAGTCTGTCAGGTCTGAACACACAGAAGACCTAGTGTAGCTCAAATTGCTACAATAAGTCTTCATATAGAAAGTTATCAGAACACACAGTGCATTGCAGTTTGTTGCGTATACGGGTGCGTAGCCGCAGACCGGCCAAAGTGCCCATGATGACCCCTGTCCACATTGGAAAGCTCCCTCAGTGGGTACTGAACTATGGAGCAATGGAAGCAGATTGCCTGGTCATTGAATCACATTATCTTTTAGATCAGGTGGATGGCTGGATGCACGTGCATCGCTTACCTAGGAGATGGCAGCAGGATGCATTATGGGAAGAAGGCAGGCCCATGTTCTGTGGTAAATGTTCTGTGGGAATCCTTGGGTCCTGGCATACATATGGATGTTATGGATGTTACTTTGACACGGACCACCTTCCTAGAGATTGTTGCAGACCATGTACACCCATTCATGGCAGCGGTGTACCCAGATGGCAGTGGCCTATTTTAGCAGGATAATTCACCCTGCCACAATGCAAAAATTATTCAGGAATGGTTTGAGTACCATGACAAAGAGTTCAAGGTGTTGCCTTGATCTCCAAATTTCCAAGAGCTCAATCTGCTTGAGCATCTGTAGGATGTGCTGGAACAAAAATTCTGTTCCAATGGAGCCCCACCTCGCAACTTGCAGGACTCAATGGATCTACTGTTAATGTCTTGATGCCAGATACCACAGGACATGTTCAAAGGTCTTGTGCATTCCATTCCTCAAGTCATCAGAGCTGTTTTGGCAGCACAAGGGGACCTACACAATATTAGGAAGGTGGTTTTAATGTTGTGGCTGATCAATGTCTAATTCCCTGGTCAATAACACGTTCATGAATAACCCTCAATGAACAGAAAGAGGGGAATATTTAGCCATTTTTGTGGGATTAACTGCCACCTATAAAATATCTTCTTATGTAATTCTATATGATTACTGCAAGAGGACAATCCTTTTAACGAATTTCCTAAAATTACATGTCTAGAAAAAAAACAACATATCTCTGATGATACCATAACGGGTTCTTGATTTTACTTTAACTTCATGCAAATGAGAAAGTTGAGTGTTATTTTTTTAGTTTTCATCTCATTGTTTATTAAATAATTCCCCAGGGCGATGACACTCACCTGTCACCATTTATATTTATAAGATACAGGAAGGACTGTTGCCAAGCATTTTAACAGCTGGAAAACTGGTTTTACCTCATAATTTCAACAGACCATTAATTGGTCTCAACAAGTCTATTAATTAAAATAAAATATTTTATAAAATGCCATACAGACAATTCATGAATACATTGTAGATATAACAAAAACAAAGAAAAACATCATACGCCCTTGCATCCATCATCATGAATGTATTCCTTTTTATTGAGAATCAGTCTTCATTTTTGAGATTTTTCAAACGTTTTACAAACATTTTGTCAGGTCTAAGAACAGAGTAAGGCATTTTTGTAACTTCCCAGAAACTTCCCAGCTTTCCTGTCTAGGCAGCTTGTGTTTGGTGTGATTAGCTTTAGGGGTCAATATAGCACCTCTTGGGGGAGTTGTCTGTGTGAATACCCTGTATGGTGCAGTTTATCCCATGGCCGAGGTACGTGCTTCCCCTTCCTTGCTACTTTACTCCCTAGCTATCCCAAGGGCTCTCTGCGAGTGTCCCTGAGTCGTGACTCCGCCAGGTCTTAGAGAATCAGTCTTCATGAATCTTCATAACTTTGTGGAGTAGGACTGAACCCTTGCCATAGCATGCAGATGTGGTGCACAGTGTGTGGACTGTCTGGGTAATATGCCAAGTGAGGGGCAGCTAGAAATGACAGATTTCCCCCCTCCCCTTAGACTAGTCCTCCAGGCGTTTGATAGAGTTAGAGTCAATTTGAATGGGCACTATGAAACGTTCTGTCTCTAGCAGGGATAGAACAGGTTCCCAGGAACATTCTACATTCGGGATTGTAGCCATTGCAGTGGACCATGTACTCTTGGCTGACCTCAGTGCACCAGAGGGCATTTGCACACTGTATTTTCTTATTATATCAATCAGAACTGCCCCAGAAGGAGACATGCAGCTTGAGGAAAAGGGACCTAAGATTGTAGGCTTCACCAGAGAAATATGGACGTCTGGATGACTACTGGTTGCTTCTAGTGAGAATATCTTCTCCATGGGGAATAAATCAGTGAACCAGGGTATGATTCTTGGATGGACCAGTTAAAGGAGCACTCTGTATACCAACACAACTTTCAATTTATCAGTTTACTGACAAAGCACTGCCTGAGCTGAACTGCTTGCTGGAAGTCATGAAGCTTGCATTAGAAGAAGTGGACACCCAGGCAGACGTATAGTAAGTATATCATTACATGTCTGCCTGTTTTCTCTGTCTCTCTGCTGCTAACTTATGGATGTATTACAAGCAGTGGCCAAGCTACCATAGAGAGGGCCCTGGTGCAATAATTTGTTTGGGCCTTCCTATCGCAAGAATGGCCAAAAGGTAGCTCTCCATCGTCATACAAGTCCACAATGCTTTCCAACATTTTTTTTTTTTTGCTAGCTTTTGCCCATCCATGCAGGGCTCTATTTAGCAGTGTTTGTGTGTTTGAATGCAAGCTTGTTTTTGTATGGAGCATGTGTGTGTGAATGTAGTGGTGTATTTGTGTGTACTGTTTACATTTGTTAACAGTGGTTTTGTGTGTATTGCTTGCTTTAGAAGGTAGGGGTGTGTTTGTATATAGTGTTGGCGTTTGAATGCAAAGATGTACGCACGCTGTGACAAAAGTACTTCTTTACTTGGTACCTTGTCCTGGGATACGGGTTTTACACACAGTCTTTTCAAGCTCCAGAGACACTTCTCACGCTGGGTAAGGTAAAATGGCACAGTAGGTACAAAATATATCAAAATAAAATCCTTGCTCTTCTGAGCACAGACGTAACAAAATAATAAACTAATTAGGTTGGATGGTTTGTCAATTTCCCCACAGAAATAGTTACCTTTCAGTTTCTCTCAGCAGCTTCCTAACACCTCACAGGAAGCAAGACAAAATCTACTCTCCATCTTGGAACTGGAGTATTTAACAGCACCAGCAATTTATTATCTTCTGGAGGTGAAGTAAACCAGAGTGTTGGAATGGGATTCCTCACCTGCAGCCTCACAGCAATCTCCAGAATGTGGAGTAGAGCACTGGCTCCATAAGTGCTCCACCTCAGGGCCCTGATCATTCATACATATAAAATGCAAAAAATAACACATTTCCTTGGGGCTAGCCTTCTGCATTACACAAAGTGGAAACCTTGCACAATGTGGGGAGATACATAGATTCCATCCAGTACAATTCCTTGCTTTCGGTCACAACATGTACACATAAACTGCCACACACACTGGCAAACAGGCAGATACAAATACACAGCAGATACACATTCACAGAGTTCCGAACACTGACACACATGCAAATACCCAGACACGGCGATACGAACACTGACACATATCAGTGGTGTATCCTGGTTTTGTGCTGCCCATCTTTTAGCCACCCCCCTGTTTCCTATCTTTTGGGTGCAGAAGGGTGGCTTCTCCTGGCTGAGGCTATTGGGAGTCAATTCACATACCTGCTCCTCACTGCCTCTTACTCTCCTTTCCTCAAGGCTATATGTATGTTAGTTAGGAACAATTGATCTGCACTCACTTCCTCCCACCGATGGCTGCCAATATTACATGGGCTCAGAAGCGATGTTGGCAGTAGTTCCACTCTTGATTACAAGTGAGCAGATGAAAACAGCTACATGGGCCATACATTACACCAAATATAATGAACTACATGACTTGGAGGTAATCCTAGGGTAACTGCTGTTTGTCCTGTTTTTAGCACAGCTACACATTTTGACTAACTATAAGAAGTGTAGTTTTACAAATAACAAATGTTTTGAAAAAAAGTATATAGAAGATATTTATGTAAAGCTTGGTTAGTGTACATTTTTCCATGATAACAAAGAAATAAGTATGGGAGTGTCCTGAACCTGAGAGCCAATGTGATTGTGTATTTGTTTCTACTGTGGTTTACTCTCAGGTCCAAGCGGTCCATCACAACTATTGGCACCATAACCACTGCAGCTAGTTTTATTGGTTATTCTTCCAGGAGTGCCCTAAACTCTGATGCTCTCAGCCACCGAACTACGTTCTGCACGCCTTACAATGTGGGGACACCAGGGCACATTACATTATTTTCCTGAATCTGTAATTAACAAATTACAGAAAGGAGGCTAAGGACATTACAAAGTCTATAGAGCATATAAATATTTCTGTGTTTCTGTATAATAGTCAATGTTTATTTATTTGATCAAAGGGAAACTATAGTGCTAGGAAAACAAAGTTGTTTTTCTGGCACTTTGGCTCCCACCGGAAGTCCCTCTAATGGCTGTTTGGTGGACAGCCACTAGAGGTGGAGCTAACCCACCAAGCTAATATGTATATATTAATAGAAAAATACCCTTAGTATGATGTTATATATAAGATATAGATATATATCTCATATGTACACAAGAAACGTATCAGCGCTAATATGTCAATGGGTAGGCAGCAACCACGACAAAGCTGATCCCTCTCACCATAAGAACAAAAAAACAGAAATGTACAAAGATAAAAAGGGGCTGCACCACAGGGAGTAATTGAATATAGTCAATGACAGGAAGTCCAGAGGTATAAAAGAAAACCTTTAGGTTCACACCAGATGGTGTCTTTATGGTATATTCAATGGGAGATGTGAATTCTTAAAGCTTGGGAATGGTATCCTTAATCAGTCTCTCCGATATTTGGTCATATGAAAGAAGAAGAGAGAAAGGACCTAATAGTGCAATATGTATCGTATAAAGTGGTTATGGTGGAATAATAATAATAATGCCCTCACATTTGGCAGAGCTATAGCCAGCTCTAGCATCTAGCTCTTGTAGTGGTACAATCCCCACTTCAGGATATACTGTAGGTATCCTCAGTCTTTGGGTTAGCTGTAGCTCAAATGACAACAAATGTAGGGGGGCAACAATAGTGCTCTCAATAAGATAAAAACCAAGTGTAAAAAGATATATAAAATATACTCACACAACGTAGAGCAGGCTAACTGCTCTGTGGTATCGACTCTGGTGGTATGATCCCCACCTCGGATTACTTTAGAGTGGTGGTTAAAAAGCCAGTTAACAAACAAAAAATGTAAGAATTAAAAAAAAAATGCTTTTGAATAATTAAAGGAATTGGCACAAATCAAGGTAGATTTGTCCCTAAAAATTCCTTTATTTCAATACAAAATAAAACATCCAACAACGCGTTTCGCCATTGTGGCTTTTCAAAATGGGGTAAAGAAACATGCAACCTGGCTACATGGGGTTTAAATAGGGATATGGTAGTTTAAAATTAACGCCAAAAATCAGTCATGGGTTGTTCTCTGATAAAATACAATCACTTTTTGTAAGGTGCAAATCTGAAAATCATACATATAATATGATACATAATTTGATGGGAAGTGAAGGTATATGATTATATTGTATAAACAAAGTGTATTAAGTATAATAGCAGCTTCTAAAGCTGGGACATAGTATCGTCCGCTAAGCCTTCTGGGAGCTATAGTTTTCAATATGATGTATACGATGTCAGCAAAATTATCATACTGTCTGACATCAAAATAGAGCTTTTAGAGCGGTCACATGGCCTCTGGGGGTCCTAATTTTCAGAGGGGGGACTGTCTGGGCTGTCAGACAGTCCCCCTAGTGAAGAAGACTGTTTGCCGGCAGGGAAACAGCGGCGATCGGGTAAGTACATATGGAGGGAGAGGGAAAAAGGAAGAGAAGGGGCTAATTAAAAAATATATTTTTTTAAATTTTCACTGAGTGCCTCGACCCCTCGAGGCACTCAGCACAGGCAGAGCATTGGAAGCCATGTCATGCCGGTCGCCACGTGGAACAACCCGGAAGTGATCGCTCACCCGGCAGTGAGGGGGGGGATTGCAGGATTCCTCGACATCGAGGCATCGCTGCAATACCGTTAGAGCGTCTGTAAGCGATCATAATCACTTCCAGTGCTCTAAATAGCCGTGGACGTATCAGGTACGTCCGCAGTCCTTAAGGACCATTTTTGTCGGAAGTACCTGATAAGTCCAAAGTCGGGATGGGATTAACCCCTTAAGGACACATGACATGTGTGACATGTCATGATTCCCTTTTATTCCAGAAGTTTGATCCTTAATGGGTTAAACAACAATTGAATAAATACTTGCAAAAACATAACATACCGGGATATAATTTCTAATTAGTGGGGTAATAGCTGCTTGATCCAAGGAAATATCTGACTGCCATTTTGGGGTCAAGAAGGAATTTCCTAGTTTGTTGCAAAATTGGAAGTGCTTCAGACTGGTTTTTTTTTTTTGCCTTATTTTGGATCAACAGTAAAAACCTAGGTGAGGAAGGATGAACTTGATGGATGCAAGTCTCTTTTTAGCTATGTAACTATGTAATGCTATGTAATAGTAATAATGCCAATAAATAGATACTGTACTGTCTTAGCTTTGTGGCTGCTTGTACTTAGCAGCAATCTCCACTAGGTGGCAATAGATATGAACAGAATAAATGCATTGTTTCACCAACTACAGCCTGCATATATCTGCATGTGATAAAATCTTTTCTAGACTGACTCAAATAGGAAATATTGAAAAGGCAGTTCTACCCTTAGCGTGTATAATTGAATCTGCATCTTGTTGGAATGCAAATAAGAACAGCATGTGCAGCCTGCAAGTTTTAGCTTTATTCATATTGTATATGCACAAGATTGCCACTTGAATAGGTGACAAGTAATGATCCAAATAAAATTCACTTAAAAAGAGTTTTGTCATGTTAGATTTAAATGGTGTATGATTTGAATATTGTGTGGAACTTCAGCCCTGGGGCAAGGGAGGGGGGGGGGGACGGACGGACGGACAGAGGGTGAACAGACACATCTTTATTGAGGGGTTATTTAGCACTAAAATAATTTATACAAAAATATCAATTGAGTTTTGGTGTTATTATGTAACTCAGGGAATAGAGTCACACCCTCTGGGCTTTCAAGCAGACAGCAGGCCCTGTTACTTCCTGTTTGTATAGCTCAGAGCTGCATTGTAAAATATGTGATTGGACGGTTACAGACACTCTGGGCTGGATTAGAAGGGGAGGGCTTGCAAATGGTTCAGACAAGAGATCTACAGCTTTTGCAAACTGTTTATAGCGATACCTCCAATAAAACAATGCATAATTAAATGTAGGTTTTAATTTGGGGCATATCTTGATCCACGTCTGGAGATGTTAGCATCCAAGCTGACATCACCCGTGATCTCCTCCAATCCACTGCTTCTCATAGAAGAGCAATTGATTGAAACTAGGCATGTACAGTCCAACGCTGTTCTATCATCAGCATATGATTCCAGAGCTGAGTGTCACTCGGTTCTGGAGGAGAACGTGTCTCTAGTGGCTGTCACTAGAAAAATGCAACGTTTTACATGGAAGGGTCAAAATGACAAGGACCACTTTAACAGGATGAAGTGGTCTGGGTCCTTTAATGAATAATAAAAAAAAAACCATGCATCTAAAAGTGTCTATTTTGTAACTCAGTTTTAGAGTTTTAATGATACACTGACATTGACATTGTATAAATCTAGCTGTCAATCTTAATCATTTCCCAGCATGCACCAAGCTATGTACTAATACAAGTGTAATATCATGAAAGAAAGTTAGTAACATAAGAGAGATATGAGAGCTTGTGCTGTAGATTTCAGAAAGCAGAGAGCAAGGGTGTGCTTGGAAATTTGGGAAGCAGTAAATGCATGTACAGGCGTGCACATTATTTTACAATAGAATGCGTACCAAGAAAAAATACTGTCTAAACTTTGCTTTCTTTACTGTCTGAACAGTCATTTAAAAATTGAGGAAGAAAATAAAGTTTTGCACAGGTAATAACTAGGTGTTATCAGAGATAGTTTATTGTTTTCTATTTAGACAATGAATACAAATGAGGTAATTTACATGTTTTTTTTTTTTTTACTAAAGGGAGAATTCAATGTGATTTCTTTTAAAATTTAGGCCAAAATAGTAAATTCTCCTTTCAGTTTCTCTATTTCGGCCTTACATTTTTAATTTACTTTTAGTTCATGAAAATTCTCATTTTACTAATTAAATCCTTATTGTATTAGTTGTTTTATAATACCCTTATCATTCTAAAACCAGTATGATAGCCCAGCTGCTGATGTCATATCAAGTCTACCACTTGAAAAAACAAACAAAAACAGATAAGCCTGTCACTTTTTTCAAGTTTTTTGCTTCATAAATCACTGAATAAAACATTAAAAAGCTCATCTACACGCATACAAAAGGATCTTCCTTTTCATAGTTTATTTCTTTTTTCTGTGTCTGGATGTCAGTGTAACTTCCCTTTGTGGGAAGAAATATGTGTTTTAACTTTTAACCTTGTCAACAGTTTTTTTTTGTTTCTTATTTTTTTTTCTAATTTTAGCAATTTCATTGGATATTCAGTTTAATTGAATGAAGAGGTAAAACGTTATATGTAAAACATCTTGTGATTACGGACTTGCAATAAATATGTTATTCATAATGGCCTATTCACTAAACTCTGAATTGCAGTAAACTAAATTCTAAAGCTTCACTGAATAGTGAAGCTGTGACTGTGACGGAGCTCCTGTACTCTGAGTGAGTACCTCCGCCAAGTTCGCTTCCTAGTCGCTTGCTGGGACCCTGGAGCGCTTCAACCCCAGTCGCCGCGGTTTGACTGGGGTCTCTCTGGAGCTTTTCCCCCTGACTAGGCTGATTTCCTTCCAGGCAGGTATCAGCCCCTCGGCCTATTCCGCTGCAGTCCTTCTTGTGATAGATTTTGTCTTATTAAGGACATTTGTGGCTCTCAGGCCTAGCTCTCTTTGACTTGCCCCAGGGCTAGAGGGATTGTGCAGCTAGCAAACAGGTACGACAACTCTGTGACCGGGATACCTAAATATTCACACAGGACACACAGTTCACAAAGAAACTAACATGGACAACTTTATTTTTACTTGGGACTAGTCCATATGCTTATTACATTATGCTTGCTGTGACACTCCTATAGATAGTTATCTGACTTGGTGTGTACTTATCTGGGGACATTGGTAATCAAGGAGAGAATGGTGGCATCCCATGGAAAAGGGGTGGCCCACCTCTAAACATGGAGTGATTGATCTAAACTGGGACATGATCAACCAAATGGTAGACTGAGAGATAGTTCTTTATTTGGGAGCAGGAGGAAATGATCATTGGGACAGGCAAGAGTTGAACTAAGCTGTCTACTGAGCACAAAGATACCTAAACCAAATCATAAACATATATGTTAAGGTTGCAAGCAGGGTGCTACCTGATGTGAATGTTGTCAGTTTATCACAGCAATATAATACAGGTACTCCTCACTTACCGACCGGGTTCCATTCTTACGACCAGGTCGTAGAACGAATTGGCCGGTCAGTGAGGAGTTAAGGGACTCCCTGCTCTGGTGTGTACGTCTTTGTTCAGGAAAATTTCTCCGAACATAGAGTAGAGGGATTCCCTGCTCTGGTGCGTTCATCTATGTTCGTAAAACTTCCCCAAACATAGACAAACGCAGCAGAGCAGGGAATCTCTCTAATCCCCACAACGGCTCACACTTACCACCCTGCAAGAGAGCTGGTCATAAGTACGAGCCATCATAAAACCGATAGGTCGCAAAATGAGGACCACCTGGCATACCAAGCACTGTGTAAGTTCTTATTACCACCATATTAAATAAGGTACATATTCTAATGCTACATATATTGCCCATTTTCTTTATGCATTATGCAGTTAGCACAAATTTGCAATGCAACTTTAGCAAATCAAAATTAATCAATATTCACATATGAAAGCCTCTCTTTTGCTACAAATCATTGCTCTCTGACCCTCTCTGTCAGGAGTATTTGTCCAATTTTGGGGGAAGTGTTTGTGGGGCAATGTGTGTATGGGGGACAGTATGGGGGGGAGGAGGGTAGGTAGGCTTTTTAACAATGATTTTTAAAAATTATTATTTAATAAAATAAATGAATTTACGTCTTGTTCCCTGGTGGTCCGGTGGGGAATCCTTGGTGGTCCCAGTGGTCAGAGTGAACTCTAGCCTGCAGCTCCTGGGCTAGAGTTCACTCTCGCGAGATCCGGAGCATTGCCGTGGTAACCGTGGCAACGCTCCGTGCTCACGAGAGAAGGACCCGGAGGAGCTACATGCTCTCTCACTCCCTCCCCTGCCAGCTGTCAGCAATGTGCCTGCGGACCTGGGAGGGAGATCTCTGATCTCCCCTCTGGTCCGTGAAGGCACTTTGACAGAGCCAGCCCTGCATTAGCCGGTAGGGGAAAGCCTTTGGGGGGCAGGGAGTGTGATAAGGTGAATGGGGTGATCTGTGAGGGAGTCTATATTTCGACAGAATTGTTCAGAGAGGCATATGATTTTAACCCCAGGGGGGAGTGTATGTTTCTGTGTATATAACCAAAATGAATATTTAGTTATGGGGCCAGTGCTCTACTCCGCAGTTTAGCGGTTTTCTTGGAAGACATAGATCCAGGACAGGGTTTTTGGACTCTCCAACCTACTGCTCAGCTGCACGTAATCAGCTGCAGCAGTGGGAATAAACCCCTCCGTGCTAGGCAGGTAAGGGGAGAATGTTTGTTTCTCTCTGGAAGGCTGACAAAAGACTCTAGGTTGGTGAAACCAATAATGTTTGTTCTAGTTTAACCCCTGAGAGATAGGGAACCTAATGTTAGTTAGTGCTCAGACGAGCTAGGTTTTTGTTTATAAGGATTTGTGTTATATTTATGTTTTCATTTGCTGCTGCCTCATGTGTAAACTTGCAAATAAAGTGCCTGGAATGAAGCCCATGGAACAACGCAGTGGGAGGAGTGGGCCTTGACAGAGCCAGGGAGTGTGCAGGTGCTAGTGTTTGGGGGTTGGGTTAAGGTAATGGTGCTTGGGGGTGGAGATAGGGAGTATAAAGAGCAGCCATGTTAGAGTAGGGGCCATTTTAACCAGAGCCTCTCTTACCTGTAAATTGTTGCAGGTCGGCGAGGTTCTTTTTCTTTCTCGTTTCTGCAGGATTATGGCGTCGTTAGAAGAGATCCTGGCTGGTGTTCGGGCAGCTGTGAAGGACAGAGGGCTGGAATGGCTCCATCAGCAGTTGGGGGCTACCGGGCCTGCTCCCGCGGTACCGGCCCGTTGACTGATGAGGAGGACAAGGCCACCCCAGCGTTTGAGCCCGGGCGCTGGGCCCGCAGCACGGCGGAGGAGGAGCCCTTCAGCGGGACATGAGGTGACCGGCGGTTCTGGAGAGGCCCTGTCAGCAGAGCCAGGCAGGCGCACGGCTCGTTCCGGCGGGCGCGGCAGCGGTCTGGTGAGGACGGCCGTGAAGCGCACAGCGGCGGAAGGATACAAGCCACGCGGGTTCCGCGGCTGGCAGGAGAAACGGACCGGATGGATCTCGGAAGACGGCCGGGACGGAGGCCGGGTCGGCAGGAGGCCATGTGAGCGGCGGCTCGAAGCAGACACGTCCCGGTGAGTCAGCCACTATTGACAGTGCTGGGGGGCAGGGGAGTAATGAGGAAGGTGGGACTGTAACAGCCCCTCAGGCGTTATGGGGAGGCTGGGACGGCGGAGTCACGGCAGGAACGTCCCAGGCAGGGGCAGGACAGGGAGACAGCTGCAGGGACAGGGGGACCTCACAGGAGGCAAGTGGGTCCGGGCACACGGCAATCTGCCAGGACAGTGATAATGAAACAGGGACGGGGCGGACGGCTGAAGAGAGGCCAGGCTCAGCAGTGACAGATGGGAGACGGAGAGCCCCTTCATTTAAGGCAGTTAA
This sequence comes from Pelobates fuscus, assembly GCF_036172605.1. Taxonomy (NCBI): domain Eukaryota; kingdom Metazoa; phylum Chordata; class Amphibia; order Anura; family Pelobatidae; genus Pelobates; species Pelobates fuscus. The sequence continues at coordinate 385,335,925 of NC_086318.1, read as the reverse complement.
GGATGGCAGTGGTAGGCGAGAGGGCCCATCCGGCCGCTCTCAGGGGCAGCTTCATGACATGGAGGCCGCAGGGAGCGGGTGGGCAGAAGAACGGCGCTTCTCTAGCGTCAGGCGCAGCGGCACGAGGAGCAGAACAGGGAGTTCAGGCAACAGGGAAGGGACCCCAGCGCGGAGCAGGTGCAGCGTAGCAGGATCCTGTTGCAGGAGGCACAATTCCAGAGATAGAGAAAAGAGGAGGCAGCGTAGCGGATCAGGTTCGCCAGAAAGGAGGTTCAGCGATCAGAGGAGGGGAGCACCTTGCGAGGGCAGTCGTCCTGCGAGACGGAGCGTTACTAGGGATGGCTGGGAGGAACGTAGGGAGGAAAGGCGGGTAGGGACGGCTCAGGACAGACTACCCAGGATTCCTTCTCCCTACAGGTCACGGAGCAATACACCTACGGTCTCGAGGCGAGTCCAGGCGGATGGGAGTCGGCGACAATGGGACGCTCCAGTGCCTGGAAAGGTAGACGGAAGGACGGCGCCTCTGCAGCCAGCTGCGGCCAGAGGTTCGAGCGGTGAGTTCCCACACACACGACACCCTGATCAGTTGTTAAGTGATTTAAGAACAATTTTAGAGTCTTGGTCTGGGACGGAGGGGTCGCCTGCGCATTTCGGGAAGGTGTGGGCACAGGAGAGTAGTCGGGACCCGGCGGCTGGGCTCGGGGGGACGCGATTGTCTGTGTCCGGCGGAGGTGAGTCCGGCGCCGCAGCTGAGTCGTCGGGGTTAGAAGGAGGGGGCGCGGAGCGTGAGGTAGGGTGCGGTGATATCCCGGAGGCGACGCGGCAAAACGTGCACGTGTCCTTCGCGGGCCCCCTCGGATGTCATTTAAAAGCGGAGGTGAAGGACAAGATATGGAAAGGTGAGTTTGTGGAGATATTTTCCCTCCTTCCCCTGGAGGAGTTCTTGGACTTGAAGAAGGAGGATAAGAAGGATGCCAAAAAAGAGGAGGAGGAGAAAAGGCGGAGGTATCGCAAGATACCAAAGACTTTCGGGAATTGGTTGAGGGCCTTCTGCATTCTGGCTAGCGTTATAGGGGAGAAGACTCCGTTGTTCCGAACTCTTCTGTTATTTAGATGGGATAGGAGACGCGTACCGAACCTACGGAGGCTTAGCTTGGTGGAGGTATGACGAACAGTTTCGTCAGCGGCTAGCGGCGAATGCGAACATGCGGTGGGACCAAATGGACCTGCCATTATGGATGCGCCTTATGATGGCCCAGAGGGCGGCGCCCTTTCCTGGGGCAGCCGGCGCGGCCACAGGGGCCGTGTCGGCTGGGCAAAAGAAGGGTTTCTGCTGGATGTACAACGAGGGACATTGCAAATGGGGAAATACTTGCAGGTTCCGGCACGAATGTTCCGGCTGCGGGGGGACTCACGGTGTCAGCCGTTGCTTCAAAAAAGGCAAGACTGGTGGGGGAGGAGGGTCCGAGGGGGGCGGCAGCTCCTGCGGCTCCAGCTGGGAGTGTCTCCGGTGAGAATAGACGTGATGTTGCCTTGGCTAAGGCAATACGCTAATAGGGCGGATGCAGTTTTCTTGTGGCGGGGTTTTCGTGAGGGTTTTTTTATTCCCTATGTAGTCAGGGGACCGGGTACATTATGTGGGAATCTCAAGTCTGTTCGGGAGCACCCGGAGGTAGTGCGGGAAAAGCTAGGCAGGGAAGTGCAACTGGGGAGGATGGCGGGACCGTTCTTGTCACCGCCATTGCCCGACTTGCGGATATCCCCACTTGGCGTGGTCCCCAAGAAAGAGGTAGGCAAGTTCAGGTTGATACATCATTTATCGTACCCGAAAGGGGCTTCGGTAAATGATGACATCGACGCGGCCCTCAGCTCCGTCTCCTATACGTCATTTGACAAGGCGGTCGAGTTGGTCAGGAGGCTGGGGCGTGGGACGCTGATGGCGAAGGTAGATGTGGAAGCAGCTTTCCGGCTGCTCCCGATACACCCGGACTGCCATCATCTGCTCGGGTGCTGTTTCGAAGGGGAAATTTTTGTTGACCTGTGCCTACCAATGGGGTGTTCGATCTCGTGCGCCTATTTCGAGAAGTTTAGTACCTTCTTGGAGTGGGTGGTGCGGACAGAATCGGCAGGGGGCGCTGTGGTGCACTACCTTGACGATTTTCTCTGCGTGGGCCCGCGTGAGTCGGACCGATGTAGGCAGGTGTTGGACGTGTTTCAGTGGGTGGCGCACAAATTCGGGGTTCCCCTGGCGGAGGACAAGACGGTGGGGCCCACGACATGCCTTAGTTTTTTGGGTTTAGAAGTTGATTCCGAAAAATGGGAATGCCGGTTGCCGGGGGACAAATTGGCACAGCTGAGGGAGTTGGTTGACACAGTAGGGAGGGTGACATTGCGGGGGCTCCAATCATTGGTGGGGAGTCTTAATTTTGCGTGCCGGGTCATACCCATGGAGAGGGTTTTTTGTAGGCGCCTTGCGCAAGCAACGAGCAAAGTGCGGCTGCCGTCCCACTACATCAGGGTTTCGGCGGATATGAAGGCGGACTTAATGGTGTGGGACCCGTTTTTACAGGATTTTAATGGGACGGTGATTTTTAGAGAACCGGCGGCGGCAGCGGAGGCTGTGGGGCTGTATACCGATGCTTCTGGCAGCATGGGCTTTGGGGCTTACTTGGGGGGTCACTGGTGCGCCGAGCCGTGGCCTGAGGCTTGGAAACAAAGCCCGCTGATAAAAAACCTAGCGTTTTTAGAACTATTCCTGGTGGTGGTTGCGGTAGGTTTGTGGGGGCCGGTGTTAGCAAACAAGCATATTGTGTTCCACTCAGATAAAATGGCGGTGGTACAGGCGATCAACAGTTTGTCGGCATCATCCCCCCCGGTGTTATGTTTGCTGAGGTGTTTTGTCCTTATCTGCATGTCTTTCAACTTGGTGTTTAGGGCTAGACACATCCCTGGTATGTTGAACGTGGTGGCTGATGCGCTTTCTCGTTTTCAGTGGGAACGATTCCGGGAAGCGGCGCCGGACGCTCTGGAGCAGGGGCAGGCTTGCCCGGTCGAGATGTGGCAGCTCAGGACCGCATGCTTGGGGAGTGTATAAAGAATTGTCTGGCGCCGAGCACTTGGTCGGGTTACGTCAAGGTTTGGAAGGAATGGGAGGAGACGGTACAACAGGTAGGGGGCGACGGTTCGCAGGGGCAGAGGGTGGACGTGCTTTTGTGGATACTGTGTCGCTTGTTCACTAAACAGGCGTCACCGGCCGTGGTGGATAGGTACATGTCTGCCTTGGCGTTTTTGTTCAAGGTTAACGGGTGGGAGGACATTACGAAGAATTTTGTGATACGCCAGGCGTTGAAGGGTTTTAAGAGGGGTAAGAAGCTCGCGGACTCGAGGCGGCCGGTGTCTTTCTCGGTTTTACAAAGGCTGTTAGGGGTGTTGATGGAGCTATGTGATTCCCCTTTCGAAGTAACGCTATTTTCTGGGGCATTTGTCTGGGCGTTCTTTGGTGCTTTCCGCATCGGTGAGCTGGTGAGTGCCAACAGGTTAGGGAACGGCGGATTAATGCTTGAGGACGTGGACATATGTAGTGACAGGGTGCAGATATGGCTGCGCCGGTCTAAAACGGACGTTTTCGGCAAAGGATGTTCGGTGGTGTTGTATGAGTTACCGGGATCAGGGGCTTGCCCGGTAGCCTGCGGCGCGAGGTACTGGGATGTTCGGCCAAAAGGAAAGGGTTGTTTCTTTTTGCACGCCGATGGCTCGGCGTTGTCACGATTTCAGTTTCTGCGGGTCTTTCGTAAGGGATTACAGAAGCTGGGCCTAGAGCCAAACCAATTTGGGACGCACTCGTTTCGCATTGGGGCGGCAACGGAGGCTGCGCGTTTAGGTTTGGGGGACGAGAGGATCAAACGGATTGGGAGGTGGGAATCCATGCGATTCCGCTCGTATGTAAGGCCGGATAGGTTGGTGTAAATAAATGGTTGAAGGAATTTGGGAAGGGGACGTTGTCTTTTTCTGCCACTAATTTTGTCTCTTTTCAGGTTTGGAAGTTTGGTTGCTGGGCCACTCGTATGTGTACTGGGCGGAGAAGAGAGCTGCAGTTCGCAGAAGCGGATCACAGCTGGGCTTTCCATTGGAACGAGTGACTCTATCTTGGTTTGGTTTTAGGGGCGCTAGTTGGCAATGTTTATGCAGTTTCTTGTTTCAAAAAGTGGCTGGAGGGTCGGTCCCGGATGTGGTATTGGTTCACGGAGGGGGGAACGACTTAGGTGGGATTCCCCAAAGGGAGCTAGTGAGGAGGATGAAAAGGGATGTTGATCGGCTTCGGGAGCTGGTTCCTGGCGTGGTGGTTGTGTGGTCCGAGATGGTTCCGCGCTTTGCGTGGAGACATGCCAGGGACCCGGCTGCAATAGCTCGATCAAGGGGTAAAGTTAACAAGATTATGGCAGTTTTTATTAGGCGTTCGGGGGGCGTAGTGGTGCGTCACAGGGAGTTGGAGGGCATGTTACCTGCGTATTTTAGGAGGGACGGTGTCCACCTGTCAGACGTGGGGAATGATTTGCTGAACCTAGGTTTTCACGAAGGTATAGAACAGGCCCTGTTTAGGTGTGGTGGGGGTTGCACATGCGCTTAAGGAGGTCAAGCTATGTGCTGTGGCGGAACAGGGCGTAGTGAGAATTGGAATTTGGCGTGGAGTTTGAACTGGACAGGCCGAGGTGTAGGCCTGATGGAATTAAGGACTGGTTGGTTCTAGCTCTTCGGTGGCGACGAACCTGGGGGTGTAGGGGTGTCTGAGGTACACCCCTACAGTTAACAGTATGATGTGGGGCCTCTTTGGTAGGCCGTGTTTCAAGTGAATTGTTATTTGGTTATTTATTGTTCAATTGGTAGGGTCATTGTCAGGGGTACTGTGTGGGGGGTATAGTAACTTAATGTATAGTTGGACAATGACCCTAAATTATGTTAATTATGTTAATTTATTATAATTTAATTAATAAAAGCTGTGGACTTTGTACTCCAACAGAATTAACTGTGTCCGTGTCTTATTTAGTATAAGGTTATAGCACATGCCGAATAACGTCTGTGCAAATGTTTTAATATAAGGTTTTACCACATGCCGAATAACGTCTGTGCAAATGTCATGAAATTGCATTAAAAGACTGTGCATGTTTTGCCCTAGAGGACCGTGCTACCTGCAGACAAGGATCACAGGGACAATTGCCCCGTTACCCCCCTGGATCCGCCAGTGGTTTATTTAAAGCCTAAATCTGTCTATTTTGCCCCCTCTGTGTCTTTTTGTGTCCTCCCAGCCCCTCTAGGTATCTCTCTCGCAAGCCCTGGTCTGTCTCTTTTGCTCCTTCCACGGCCCATCTGTGTAGTGTTAATTTTGGCGGCAAATTTCAATTTAGTTTTAGTCATAGTCTTATGACAAAAAAATCCGTTTTAGTTTTAGTCGTATTCTAGTCATCTGAATTTTTTTAGTTGACTAAAATTGTTAGTGGACAAAATCAACCCTATTATAACCAAAAGTACCGTATTATTTTATAGCATTAGTGTTCCTTTAATGTCCCACTCAGCACTCTCCAACCCCGTGTTAGAAAACCTCAGACTCTCATGATCTCTAATGATGCCATCTCTGATAAAGGCTACTTGTGATTTGTCTGGCTGTGTGCCTATTCTGTGATCAGTAACAAAACAAAGGATCCCTGAGGTACAGACATGTTTTATAGACAGACACTGAGAAAATCCCGTTCCCTCTGAGAATTCAGGTAGTTACTGCCTTCTCTCACTGGGATTGCATCTCTCAGAAATATTAGGCAATGGAATAGATGCCATTCTTGTACAGTATATTGTAGTATTTAGCACACAATATGATCTTATTATACAAGAACTGCAAAAGGGAGACATTTCAATAAAAAGTCAGTAAGTGTTAGTTTAGTCAAAATTAATCCATATCAGCTGTTGTTTTGTAGGAACCCCAAACTCACAAACCTCAGTAGAACAAAGAAAGATCATATATGTATTATAGTGTCCGGGGTTTAACATAATAAAATAGTCAGATACGTCCAAAGCCAAGGGCAGGAAATATTAGAGTATACTGTTAACAAGAAAAAAAAAAATCCTGCAAAACAGGGACAATGTAGTGTGTCCTGAGAATATCCAATAGTAGGGGGTAACCCTATATATATGAACTGACAAAAAGAAAAAAGGAACCCTAAGGCAGAATGTCTAGGATACACAGATAGGATAACTCAGAGTGAACTGATACTAATAAAAAACATAAGTTTATTTAAACATCATAGACATCAACAAAAATAAAAAACACACACATCCATAGTCCCAAAAATAGGAGAAAGATATATAAAGCTCATATTACTAGGAAGGGAAAGCCAGAATAGATAGGAGAAAAGGAGGCATGTTGCTCATATATGGCAACTAGAGTAAATAATACAAACATTGTAACACCTATAATTGGAGCTCCCTAATATATACAAAAAGATATGGAAGGGCTGCGCCAAATAAGGGTAGATAGTCCAGTAAAGTATTGATAGGGTGCCAATAGATGGTCTAGGATATTTGATAGAGTTCCTCTGTGGATGCGTCTAGTGTAGACCGTTCCGTATATGTAAATACAAGAGAGGCGACTAATGGTATAGTATGAAAGTTCAGGGTGTGATAGGTAACAAAATGTAGAGAACTCACATTCAAGAGAGCTATGGCCAGCTCTGGTGTGGATTGCGTACAGCGGTATAATCCCCGCTTATAGGATATGTAGGGAGGGGGTCTCCGTCAACACCGTCTGGTAGTCCAGAACTCGGAAAAGAAAGACAGAAAGCGACAATAGTGCTCTCAATTTTGATGTGGTTCAGTGTGCAGATAAGAAGAGGTAAAAAACTCACATTTGAAAACTCACTAAGATGAAGACCTGAAGGGATATCTACACTATACAAGAATAGGTTGATTGTATAGAGCCTCAAGTCCCATAAGAAACCTAGCTCAAGGATAAGCAGAATACTGATGCATGCCAATAGGCAGCTATAAAGGAGAAAAGTCCCTATGGCCCTGTAATATCTATTAGCCAGCAGGTCCCTATAGCCCTATTGTATCTATTAGCCAACAAGCTAACCAGTGCCGATCCTCTATATCGCTAAGTGATCTTAGAACAGGCTAAAACCCTTCCTAGACTAAATAAAAAAATCGGCTGAAATTCCCCATCAAGTAAACAAATAAACACCACAAATAAAGTGCTGGAAATAAAAAGTGAAGTGATTTAAAAAAAAAAATCATAGTATGCCTAATGCGTTTCGGCGCTTAAACTAGCGCCTTTCTCAAAGGCTATCAACGAGAAATCTTACCTGAGCGTGTCTTTATACCGGATACACTGAAATGTAAGACCAATCCGATCGTGGGTAGGCGGCGTTTCCGTTACACGCCCACTTCCGATTGGATTGGAGAGTGCCTACTGTCCATCATCTACCAGAGAGCCAATCAAAGGAAGATGGGCGGGGCTTAATGCTGATAATGCAAAGTGAATGCTTATTGCGTTGCAATAGACAACCTCTCACTGTATAAGTGTGTGAGGACATGTCATAAGCAGGCACAGCCCGTTAATTCGAGAGATATTGAGAGTAACAGAGCTCTTAATAAATGCAACTGTAACTCTTTATATATAGTAGCTAATAATATGTGCACATATAAATAGAGAGAATTCTTTACAGTTACCTAATATGAGACAATAATGTCCAATAAGTTATACAACAGCCAAGTATAGAATAGGTTGGTATTGACAAGAATAAAAAGAATTTATGTTAGGTACCATATATATTGTCCTCAAGCACAGAAATATAGAGACACACTCATAGCTAACTACAGCCTCTCACATATAGGCAGATAGAAGGAAACCAGAGACTGACAGTAGTATCCAATGTCTCTTAAATAAAATAAATATAAACCAGTGTATGGGTATATGTATAGAACTAGCCAGGTCACGTAATGTAACGAATTGTTGTCCTCAAGGATTTATGACTAAGATGTAGTATTTAAAAAAAAAAAAAAAAAAAATATATATATATATGTAGTAACATGTTACACAAATACATACTCATAAAGATATGGTCTAGGATTCAATAAAGTGGGTAAACGTAAAGCCTTCAGTTAGGCGATTCGGAAACAGAGTATCCAATTTGTGAATCCATAAGCATTCTCTTCTTTTTAGGATTAAATCTAAGTCGCCTCCCCTTTTGCCCATCTGTACCTTTTCAACAACGACAAACATAAAGCATCTTGGTGAATCGCTATGATGTAGTCTAGCGTGTCTAGCAACGGGAGTGTCTCTTTCAGATGTAACTGAATGGATATGCTCCATTATGCGTCTTTTTAAGGGACGTATTGTTTTCCCTACATATTTTAATCTGCATTTGCAGGTAAGAAGGTAGACAACACCTGTAGAATTACAGTTAAAGAACTGTTTGATTGGGAACCTCAGCGTACCAGAGGAATCGGTTATAACTTTTGAATCTCTATCTATGTAGCGACATGCTACACATCGACCATATTGATAGGTCCCTTGCACATTAATCCAACTCTTTTTGTTCATATTGGATTTGGAAAAATGACTCGGCACCAAAAGATCTTTTAGATTTTTCCCTCTTTTAGCAGTTTTTTTTTTTTTTTTTATAATTCTTTATTTTTATTGATGCATTGAGAAAGATACAGTCATACAATCGATATCTGTTTACATTAGTTCTCAGAAATCGTTCTGTTGTTACAATATCTCGAGTGTTACACTTTTAGCTTTCCAGAGAAAACAGTAATTGCAGCAATTTCAATATATTGACTGTTGTGCATCAGTTTTATATCTTAACGGGTAGGGGAGAACTTGGTGGTTGCGTCGAGGGGTCTAGTCGGTTGAGGGAGGGTGTGGGGTTATGTTAGAGTCGGAGGTCTCCTGGTGTGTTGGGAGTCTGTCTGTTCGGTCTGATTGTGGGTTGTTTTCTAGGTGTTCTTTGGGTTTGTGGGGGCGTCTAGTCGGTAGTCGTAGAGTTTATTTTTTTTTTAAATTCTTTATTTATAACAAGGTTATAACACCATTGACAAAAGATACAATGACATATGTATAACAGCGTGGACAGATTCATGAGCCAAGACATGCGTAGAGAACTGTGTACAGGAGGAGACAGAAGGCCGTGGCATCTTTGATGATAGCAATAGCGTGCTATCCATGAAACGTCCATATTAAGGCATGGTGTCCAACCAATTTTTAGAAATTATAAAATTGAAGCTAGTCAAAAAAGAACGGCTACAGCACTTGATATACATTGTGTCCGAAATGAGGTATACATGTTCGCATATCTTTCGGGTGTAATAAGAACCTAGTCCAGACCCGATGGTGGGGACGCCCAGTGATGTAAGTGCATACATCCAAAAAAGGCCTCCAGGTATTAGCGCCCCTTACCAATCAGGGCAAGGCCATAGCTAATGTGAAAACGGAGGAGAGTATGGAGCCATTCAGAGTAGTGGCGGCATAAAAAAAGAAAAAGAAAAGAAAAGAAAGGAGAAGTAGTCAAGAGATAGGGAAACAGAGGTAAGAGAGAGTACAGGAAGAGAGAAAAGAGAACAAATAGGTGGGAGGGAGGGGGGGAGGGAGGAGGGAGGGGAGGTATTACACTCGTGTCTCCCATCAGTGCCCTATAAGACAGCACACTTACACAAGACCTCGCGAAATTGTATCTGGTATAGTTTAGTACATTCCCCAACAGGCTGGCCTCATCCTTGATGCCTCCTGTTGGAAACCCCAGCGTTCCCCCGCGAGAGGACAGGTCGAGGAGGTATTCAGCTCCCTAGAGTGCTAGCTAGGGGGACGCACAATCCCTGCGTCTCTTAGTCACCCACGCCACTATCTATCCATGGCGCCCAAACCTTATCAAATCTTGAAGTTGTGCCTCTGACCTTTTCTGTAAGTTTATCCATAAGGAAAGTGTCTTTAATCTTTTGTATCACTATGCGAAGTGGGGGGGGGGGGGTGGAAGTTTGAAGCCAAACCTGTGCCAGGGCCCTCCTTGCCACAAGATTCACCTTGTGTACCAGCTTCTGTTCGGTTCTGGTCCAGTCCTCTAGAGGTCTGGCCAGAAGGAACACCCACGGGTCCAGCTTAATCTCCCTACCAAAGATATCCTTCAGTAGATTCATCACCAGTCTCCAGAATATTTGGGCCTCAGGACATTCCCACCACATATGCAGGTAAGTTCCTTTGTGTCCACACCCCCTCCAGCACAAGTCCGTAGTCAATCTATGCATTCTAAAAAGTTTCACCGAGGTGGTGTACCACCTAAACATGGTTTTATAAGCTTGTTCCTGCATGGATACACATATGGAAGAAGTCGCAGCAGCCTCCCAAATCTCCTGCCAATCGACCCCCTCCAGTTCCGCACCAAGATCAGCTTCCCATTGAGCTATATAAGTAAGCTCCCCCCATTCTGATGTGGAAGTAGTTATATGTGCATATAAAGCCGTTATGAGGCCCCTTGGGAATCTTTCTTTAAGGCACATCGTTTTGAAGAAGGTGAGTGGCTGCAACGCGCAAGTTCTAATCTCCGGGGCCTGTGCATAATCTCTAAGCTGGAGATATCTCAAGAAATCTGAAGGGCGTAGAGCAGCCCTGGTTTTTAATTCTTCAAATTGAAGAAGTGAGCCGCCTTCATACAAATGGCATAAGCGTTGGACACCCGTGCTTTCTATGCCCTTGAAGTCCCTAGCGTCTAATCCTGGGGTGAACGCTTTGTTCCTCAAATAGGGAGTTAACGGGGACAATCGGGAGGATAGCCCGTATTTGATTGACGCCGCGTCCCATATTTTTATCGAATTCGCTATGGCTGGACAATCGACACGTGGTGTCGGTCTATGGTCCCGAGGGACCCACATGGCGAACTGGGGAATGTCAGGTCCCATAAGAGACGACTCTAAATCCACCCATCTCCTTTCATCCGGAGGAGAGTGCCAATGTGCTATTTGTGTTTGCTGGGCTGCTAAATAATAGAAATAAAAATTGGGTAATCCCAGGCCCCCCCCTCGATTTCGCTCTGTACAGGATGTTGAGGGAGACCCTTTGTCTCTTGTTCTGCCATATGAATTTCCCTACCGCCTGCTGGAGCGTACCCAGGTCCGACTTAGTCAGTCGAACCGGGAGGGCTTGAAATAGAAATAAAATCCTGGGGAGCACATTCATTTTCACCGAGTGGATCCTACCATTTCTCCATATCCGTAATCAGAGTACAAATCAAGGGGGAATAGTTTTGTTGGAAGAGTTGGGTAGGATCCGCTGTCAGGTGAACCCCCAAATACTTTATATGGTGTCTAGCAATTCGAATATTGTGAACGGACCCCACGCAGGCAATATCAGAGTCGCGCATACAAACAGGAAGCGCGCTCGATTTGGGTAGGTTCACCTTATAGCCGGCCAAGTTGCCATAAGATTCCTCTTTTAGCAGTTTTAGAGACGCATGGGGGGATTACATCTCTTAAGTGGTGATCTTGAGTGAGTAATGGCCAAAATCTTTTTTGCAGTATCCCATCCTGCATCGTAATTTGCCACACATCTTTGCTACACATGTTTTTGGGAGGCACAATTTAGGTTTATCCTCAAGGAGGGTCTCACATTCACTCAGAAGTGCTCTTTGATAAGCATGTTTGAGGCACCTATTAGAGTACCCTCTGGATTTGAATCTGACTTTTAATAAGGCAGCCTTCTGTACAAAGTCCTCAGAGGAGGAGCAGTTTCTTTTCAGTCTCAAGTACTGCCCCACTGGAATGCCTCTCTTGAGTGAAGTTCACTCTGAGTTATCCTATCTGTGTATCCTAGACATTCTGTCTTAGGGTTCCTTTTTTCTATACTGATAACAAGCAAATAATCATGGAGTAGAGAGATCAGGATAAACGAGAAAACAAGTTATGGTCAAACCAGAGTACAGTAGTAAATATAAACGAGGTACTGGGCAAACAAGAACCACAACAGGGCAACTAGGGGCTAAAAGAGAGGGGCAGACTGGTTGAGTTCTTGCATTGAGGTAAAAAAGTATTTGATCCCCTGCTGACTTTGAACGTTTCTCTGCTGACAAAGAAATGATCAGTCAATAATTTTAATAGTAGGTGTATTTTAACAGTGAGAGACAGAATAACCCCCCCAAAAATCAAGAAAAACGCATATCAAAAAATATATAAATTGATTTGCATGTCAATGAATGAAAACAAACATTTAAAATCAACAGGGGATCAAATAATTTTTTCCCTCACTGTATCTGCCGTCACATTCTATGCTTACTTAGGATGGACTAATGTTTATTGGCTAGAATCATATTGTGCACCAAAAGATGAAAGAATGGCAGAAGGCTGATCTCGAGTCACTAGTGAGGTCATTGGTTTGTGGCAAATATAATCCTGCATTCACGATAAAAGTACGCAACAGCGGAAGCATATGGGAGTCTCCACGAGGACAACACAGACAAATCTGCATGAGCGCGACAGTTAAATGTTTAATATTGATGCTTGCCCAGGCTGTGTAACGGATCCCCTATACTCTGCCTGAGTATATCTGTTGTAATTCTCCCAAATCCCAAGTGAAGCAGTGATTATAGCTCTGGTATACCCAAATATCAGCCTAGACTTGATGAAGGGTACAAGAAGACTGTTTAATTGTGGTATTATTTTATACACAGCAAGGATACAGTAAAACATGCCCAGAACACTCCCACAACACGCCCCTGAATTTCTGGTCAGCATGACTAAGCATAAATACGTTAAATATTAAAAATACATATAAGACATAGAGGAACCCCCACAAATATTATATCCCCAGATAGCCTGGATCTGAGTGCCCAAGTTGTCCAAATTGCGCTCATATCCCACGAATACAGCCGAATCGCAACCAAGGTAAACTTTTGACCGACTGCACATGAGGCGTCTGCCCAAATCAGTCCCAGAGATTCAGTGGTAGCGGTCGGTCACTTTCGGGAATTCCAAAATGAACTAAAAAACGGTCAAATGGTTCCCCTGGCTCATAGCATTTGTTCACCATGTTTGCACGAAAAATCTACTGAACAGCGCTCTCCTGGCTTGTCGCGGAAAGAAGCAGGTATTTGTATGATTTTACCAGTGTTCGCGAGGTCGAGTGTCCGACTTAAAGTTCCAGACACTTGACGACCAAGTCCAGCTGCGTGCGCTCGTGCAACAAGATGGACGCCGTTTTCTCCAGCACGTGGTGTTGGGTTATACGAACGGCGGCCACACAGAGAGAGCACTTAAGTCTCCGGTTTCTTTGTAGTTAATGAGCCAGAGGGGTGGTCAGTGTTCGGAAAATTTATCTACCGAACGCAGGGAAAGTGTTTCTGTTCAAGTACCTTAAAATCGAACCATGAGAAAATGTCTTGAGAACAGAAGGGAAAATAGTGAGTTTGGTACTATGTATATGGCCCATAGTCGGCTGGCAGAAGGCTAGCTTCCACACTCCTCCAGGAGTTCGTAGCAAACATCCAGGAGAGTTTGTCACAGGCTGTATGAAGTTTCAATGTAAATGTACTATTTCTTTACAATCTTTATTAAGGTTTTAATATATATATTTGAATGGATAAGAGGAAAAAACATTGTGTACACAACAAATAAATGCACTTTTTATGATTCCCATTCAGTTTAGTGATTTATTAAACATTTTCAGTACTCAAATACTGAACAATTTACAAATGCAGCTTAAAGGAACACTATAGTGACAGGAATACAAACATTTCGCCCTCCGTCCCCCCTGTAACCTATGTAAAAGGTAAGTTTACTTTATTATAGCATTGCGTGGGTGCAGCGGGGCTGGCTCAAGTCTCGATCGTCCTCTTTGGCTAAGATCTTCAAAATTGGTGACCTTAGCCAACCAATGCTTTCCAATGCTTGGGCCTCCCCCATTTGTCTCATTTCCCGCACAGCTCCTCCATATGTCTCCATATGTCTCATTCTCACCCCCCCCCACAGCCCCTCTTTTTGTCTCATCACCCCACCCCTCTATGTGTTTCATTTACCCCCCAGTTCCTCCATGTCTTATTCTGCTCCCCCATATGTCCTTCCTATCCCCACTCAGTCCCTCCACGTGTCTCTCACCTATCCACCTCCCGTACCTTCTCAATTCTGAGCTGACAGAAGTACCTGGTCTAACAGAAAGTGCTCTCTCAGTGAGAACTTCCTGTAAAACCGTAGTTTGCTAGGTCATACTACATACAGCACAGCATTCCCCTCCCACCAGTCACCCAACGACCATGCACCCTGGGCCGTATGCGGCTGTGCACCAGCCCGCAAAGTGATGTTGGCCTACAGTTGCAGGGGTTGACAGGGTGGTCGGACCCCCTTGAATGAAGGACTCGGTTGCATCCGCGACCCCTGCAACCGTTGTAGGTTCGCCACTGCACTACAGCCCACTCTAGTGGTTATGGCGTCAGAAGAGCACTGCCCTCCCCGCACATTGTACGTAGACAAACCATTTTTTAACAGATCGACTTCGTACCCTGTGGCAATAGATAAGCTAATGCTTTCATCCAATGAGCTGGGACATGCACTGCAGTACTTTGCTCAGATAAGCTAACAGAAGCTCATAAGCAGGAATTTTTATGTGTATTTTAATATATTCTACTTTTATACATATACATTTCTTCTTCTTTTTCCTATCTGAATCAGTGTCGTCTGTAATTCCATGTTTTACCAGTGTACAAGTGGAACCTTTATAGTGAACTGATTCTGCTCTTTTATTGCTAGTGTAATTGTTTTTATGGTTTAGAGATTTAAACCAGTCTCCAGGCATATTACACAATCTTCTGGTATTTTTCAATTTGATTATATGCACTGAAAAACCGACTCAATAACATTTACATCATGCTTATATAAGTGCATCTTGTATTGCGCAACAACTTTATTGTATTTTTACTTCTTAAATGACAAACCCATATACATCAATAATATTCACTGTTATGAGCACATCTTAGTTGCGGAGAGCTGGACAGAATCTAAATTGCATGAGCATTTTATTCCTTAGGGAGATTATTACACGGCATTAAAAAGAAGAAGGTATAGGAATTCTTAGTGCTGTTCTGGAGAGGTCTCTCTCATTTCACCAGCACAAGTAGCTACTTGCCCATATAGTACAGAAAAACAACTTGGACAGCAAAGTAAAAAACAGATTTGCTTAAGATAATTGCTTAAATTACAACGTCTGAGTTCCCAGGAGTATGGATTGCTTAATGCTTATGGCTTTGAGAGCATTTGTGTATCATGCAGTCTCTAAACCTGCTCTTTGTTCTACCCAATAATTAATGACGGTATCACTCTGAAAAGCACTTTCCATGCAACCATTGAAACAACAAACTGTGTACACTGATTTATAGACATATTTATTACATTTACAGAACTGAATTAAATGCCTTTAGGATCCGGAACCGAAATACTGTAATGTTCCTAATGAAAATTACTTTATTTAATTACAATTATACCTTTTAAATCACTGCTTCAATTGTAGTTCCTAAATGGGTGTCTCTTGTTTCCTCTTTTTATTGTACTCCAAAATGTGTCCCAGGGTGCTAGTGAAATTTAATTAATTCTGTTACAGTGCGAATATGGTGTACATAAGATATTGAACAGATCTTATCAGCAATAGCAATCAATAAGTTCTGACTCACTAACTGGGACAAATATCCTCACCTGCTTTAATCACAGAATTCTCCACCAGTTTTGGCACTGTATTGGTGCACTGCCATACTAATATCACATGATGTCGCACTGCCATACTGGTATCACATAGGCAATGTCACATGAAGTTGACATCTGCCAATGTCATAACACTGAGCAGTGATTTTGTATTAGCAAAGCCCATTGTAACGGAACGCCTGGCACCCCAACAGGGTACCTTCCGTTGACGGATGCTCCTAGTGCTTCCCGAGGGCTCCAAGCACTCCACCAGACACCATAACCACTGCAGATACCACGAAACCACCGCAGCTTGGTTGGGGTCTCGCCGTCTTCCACCCACTCTGGACCCAAGACCAGGATCCAGCTTCCAGTGGGCAGACCTCTCTTAGAATCCAGAGAGCAGGAACAGGAACAAGCTCTTACAAGGGCTTACTCTGGGTAGTATAGTGATTATAGCAATCCCCAAAGTGTAGGTAGTTCTCCAATCCCCCAAAACATGAGCCAAGACTTCATGAAGAGTAGAACAGGTCTGTTTAATGAGCACAAAGGCATTTATTTTGTACAGTTTCCCCCACGAGGTTACCACCCACGTGGACCTTGTGGAGCACAGGACACAAAGTCACAACAGCATATCAACACAGTATTGTACAGTTAGACACTCCCAGCTAATGTACACAAACCCTCCCCTCTGTCTGTGATACAATTACCAAACACAATGGACTAACTCAATTACCACAGGCAGAAAATATAAAATTTTATCCAAAATCCAGAAACACCCCAAAACAACAACATATCCCCACAAATACAAAAAATACAGCCTTGGATAGCCCTGATCTGGATGAACAACATATCAAAAAATCACCCAGATCAGAGCAGGGGTTCAAAAGTTTTATGGAAGTCACATTTGACCGACCGCAAGCATGGCTTTCATGCCCAAAACAGTTCCACAGATTTAGGCTGTGCGGCCGGTCTATCTTCTCCTCTATCCTGGAGATAATTGGCTTAAGTGGCTGTGCTAACTTAATTATCTTCAGGTACAGGAAATATCTCTAAGTCAGAAACTGTTACAAAAACCACATAAAAATGCATAATATTATAATACAATGTTTAACCTATATGTCCAACATATCCCCAGATAGCTTGGATCTGAGCATATGTCCAATGTTAAAAGTGCACTATAGTACAAATAAGGGTGGGGTCAGAAAATAGCAAGGGCTGATGGGAGATTGAGGAGGGACAAAGAAGCCAGTTTAAACTGGTCTGGCAGTGTCCCTGGGACAACGCCCTGCTGGAGAAACAATGGGACAGGAAAAAGGGGGAGGGCAAGAGGCACATTTCTCCATGGATTTAAAGGGGCAGAAAAAGTGCTTTAAAATCAAATATGCCCAAATAAGCTTTTAAAGGGCAATAGATCCCATCAGTGGCGTACATACCGCGGTCGCAAGGGGTCGCGGATGAGTGCTCCCTCGCGCGCCCGCAGGACCGGCTGCCAGACAGCACCACTGGACCCCAGGGAATCCTCTCAGCCAGGGCCGGACTGGGAGAAAAATTCGGCCCGGGCATTTTTTTTATCACAGCGGCTCACTAAGAAGGGGGCGGGGCAGAGAGGGTGTGTTTCATCATCACCAATGACAAAAAGCCCCCTCTCAAAGTGAGCATGTTGGTTCAATGCTCTTCCAGGGCAGACCATGCGCAGAACTCTGCTAAAGAGCTCTAGCATGAGATAAAAAGCCCTGTATTTGTTCTGCAGAGTGCAAGCAAATTTAATAACATGCTTGCACTGTGTTTCCTTGCAACTTGTCTCTGGTGTCTCTATAAATGGATACCAGGAGACGAAAGGGCCAGGAAAGAGTATTGTGCATGTGTTTGGAGCCTGCTTGTGGGATTGCGTGTGTGTAGAGTGAGCTGATTGTGGTGTGGTATTGTGTAATAAGGTCGGTTTTAGTCGTGTTGTGTTTTTGGTGTACTCTAATGCATATGTGGCTAGGGGCTGTAGAGAATGTGTCTGTGTGTGTATAGGGGATGTAGTAAGTGTGTGCATACAGGCTATAGTGTGTGTGTGTATATAGGTGATGTAGTGTTTGTAGAGGTTGTAGAGAGTGTGTGTTTAGGGGTGTAGTATGTGTTTGTTTACAATTAATCTAGTGTGTTTATAAGTGATCCAGAGTGTGTATTTTAGGAATGTAGTGTGTATGTGTGTGTGTGTAGATGGTGCAGTGTGTGAGTATACAGGAGTCTAGTGTGTGTTTGAAGGACCCAGAATGTGTAGATCTAGTGAGTGTGTGTGTGTATATAACGGATTCAGAGTGTATAAAGGGATCCAGTGTGTATATGATCCAGAGTTGGGTAAGGGATCTAGTGTGTGTCTGGAACATAATGTGTTTAGGAGTGTAGTATGTGTGTGAGGGGTGCTGGTGTGTGTGTGTGTAAGCTTGGCACTCTCCTTACAATTGAAATAAAGATATCTTGCCTGGGTGCTGTATCCACTGGCGTCAAATGTATAGAAAAATCAGGAAAACGGGATGCACTCAAAGGTCTTCATATAGGTGAAAAAATGGTGCTTTATAAAAAAAAAAAACCCAGGCAGGATGTACAAGCTTCCTATAGACAGCTGTTTCCCCAGGAGGGTGGAAACCTGCTGATATTTGGCGATCCCGGTTAACAGACATTATCTACTACTTTGTCTTGTAAAAGTAAAGTGCTTTGTTCTCAGTATGTATACTTGTTTACGCTGATCGCACAGTTGATGTATGTAATCTGCTTGTTATGTCTTGCACTGGAATAAATAAAGAATTAAAAAAAAAAATGGTGCTTTATTAATACATAAAGTGTATACAAAAATCGACCGACATTTCGACCCTGCCGGGTCTTTTTCAAGATCCAAATTCCTACCGAGAGGGCTAAAAAGCATAAACAATGTCATAAAGGTGAACATTAATGTCCCAGTATCATTGCTGTTCCAGCACTGTGGATCTGAACGCTTTAAATATTTTGCTCCAACAATATGTCCTCTGGCTTATGATTAACCCCTTAAGGACCAAACTTCTGGAATAAAAGGGAATCATGACATGTCACACATGTCATGTGTCCTTAAGGGGTTAAAGGGATTTTATCATCTCCTAGCCGCCTTCCCCCTTCCAAAAAATAAGCATTTCATAGAGATCTTTTTGAAAGGCTCATAAATGCTGTGCTGGAATGTCTCTGAAATTCCAACGCATTCAAAAGATATTATAAGACAAAGTAGGGACTTCTTTCTCTTATGTATTTTTATTATGCTTGACAAAGCTTGACATAAACAGCTACTGCTGTCAGGCTTTGTAAAGTCCTTACCTTCATAAGTGACGATTGAGGAGAATAAAAACATTGTTTGTGGAGCATCCTGCGGGATCGTCCATAGGCATCAGTGTTGTACTCTTGTGTTTGTGCGAGAGTACACCACTGACATCGGCTCCTGGTAGATGGAGCACCAAAAGCTGAAGAGGAAGGCAGGAAGATGATGGCGATGGTCACAAGGGGCAAGTTCAGGTAAGTAAACCTCATCTTACCCTGCACCCATCTCACTGCAAGCAATTTCCCCATCTGTGCTCAATTTTTAAAATGTCGACAAGGGCCCCCTGTTGTTTGTTTTGTGATTGGGGTATATGGCGTTTTGGAGCTGCGGAATTAAGATGAATCACCAATTGCCCACACCTCAGGACAAATGCACAAGTTTACCGAATAGCATTGGTAGTTGGTAAAAATGAAGAGTGTTCTAAGGTTATATGCAGGAGTCTGTATTATTAGAACTTGTTATTTTGCAGTAACCTTTGCCAGGCAGTCAAACCTGTAGGCAATCCTGGGACACCTGAGAGCACACAATCTGTAGCGAAAGAACAGACACAGGAGACGTTATTGTTTATCACACATTTAATGGGCTCCAGAGGGGAAAGCCAGGTCTGGCAGGTATTTCAGATCTTTTAAGTCAGGTCAAATCAGGGAGAAAGATTTATAAACTTGGCTTAAAAATTCTACAAGCGTATATGGCTGTCGTACAAAACTGATCTTTGGGATTAGTCCACTGACCAACAATATTGTTTATTGACATAACTTGTTTTCCTACAGTTTTTTTTTTTTGTAATTACTCAAGTAGGCAATGCAAGTTTTATTCAGTAATAATATGTTATTTAATGATATATATAAAAACCTCTGGCATGTGTGCCATGCATGGCACTCGAGGTGTCTTTGCATGGCCCTCAAGGCTGCCAGAGCCAAACAGGCTATCAGGAGTCCTTAGTGCAAACTGAGTGGTGAAGGGCAGGTGTCAATTTATGCATTGCATCACTTTGTGGAAGTAATCTCTGATCTCGGAACTTGTGAACGGGAATCCACACTGGAATAGAGTAGCCCGCAAAAGCTATTGCAGCTCCGGCCCTTGATCTATATCTAGTCACAGCCCAATCCCCACTGGACCCCAAGGAAGCCACCCATATTCCTAGATATACACAGAGCTGGAGAAGAAGCTGCACCCTTATACAAATATAACAAACAGCCCACACACAAACACCACATCCCCACATGAACACTGAAACTCCACACACACACACACACACAACCCAACTAGCAGCCTCTCATGTGCAATACCTCAAGCAGCCCCACACATACACACAATGTGACATATCATCCAGACACACAATTCTACAAGCAGCCCCTATACACAGCCCATATTCATTAGTATCATACACAGTACCACAAACTACTCATGAACACATACTGTATGATATAACAACCCACATGCACACACAAACAACATTACAAAGCAACTAAAGCACCTATAAATAACACAAGCACAATACAGCAACCTATACACCTCTATTTTAAAAAAGAGGATCGGCACACCAAGAGACTTCAAACTCTTATTTTGGCACAGTACTACTAAAAGGTTGCCTACCCCTGCCTTGATGGAGATGGGGCATATGACATGTCCACTTTCAATATACTGGATCTCTGCTTCAGACTTGCACATCTGGTGGGCTCTGACATACTTGGGAGAGAATTACAATATACCAATAGGAACCGCACTCAACCCACAT
Organism: Pelobates fuscus; assembly: GCF_036172605.1. Taxonomy (NCBI): domain Eukaryota; kingdom Metazoa; phylum Chordata; class Amphibia; order Anura; family Pelobatidae; genus Pelobates; species Pelobates fuscus. Next base: position 385,315,154 of record NC_086318.1, on the reverse strand, counting down.
AAGCCTAGAGTGCTAAACTAGACCATGGGCCAGCACAAGCCCAACTATAGTAAATACGTGTAATAGAGAAGAGGTACAGGAACTCCAATAGCTTCAGGCACATTTATCAGAACAAATGGAACACTGTAATGTTTTGACCCAATCTCGAGTCGAAATGTTGCAAGGTTCCTTTTGTTCCAATAAACGTGCCTGAAGCTATTGGAGTGCCTGGACCTCTTCTCTATTACCAATATATGGGAGAGAAGACTTTCCCAAACTCTAATACTCGTAGACAAACAGGCAGAACTGACAATGCAGGCAATGCAGTAGGCAAACAACTCCTCATAAAATTGAAAAATGAAATATAAATAATCCATGTCATAACAGTTGTAAACAAGGATCATGTACAAAAGCTCAAAATTGGTAAGAAAGGTTTAAAAAAAAAAAAAAATTTTTTTTTTTGCAGATACAGGATCTTTTAACCTGTTCTTCGTAACCAGATTTATGATCCTAGAACTTCTGTAATTAGTCCATACGTCGAAATGTGACTTATTTTGAAAACTAGAGAGTTCTTGGCTGCTTGATTGACGGGCCTGTCTTAGCTGTTCAGGATACTCTATCCACAATTACAATTAGCGGTAGTACTTAGAGTGACCTTTTAAGCTTTGTAAAATACTGAGAAGGCTGGAAGCCAAAGCAAACTACCATGCACCAGATTTAAGATTTAAGTTGTTGCAGCTAAGCACCAGATTTAAGTTGTTGCAGCTAAGTATAATGTAATACACCATTGGTGTCACAATAAACAATTGCTGTATATTCCAAAACTAAAGCACATTTTCCAAATCTTGTGTTTATCTAACTAGGAATACACAACATCCTCTTCGCCCAGTTTGATGTTGTTCCCGGCTCTTTGAATTGTTTATAGTTTTGATAAGAACTAGAAGGGAAATAGTGAGTCAGTTTCTTGGCAGAAAGACTTAAAGGAACACTATATTGTCAGGAATACAAATATGTATTACTGGCTCCCCTCTCTATGGAGATTAAAGGTTTTTAAAATATTTTTTAATTATTATTTTCATCCTACATTGTAACCCCTGTGGACGTCTGATTTTGTTGTTCCCTGTGGGTTGTGGACCCCACTTCACAGGACTACAACTTGCACATTCCATGTGTGCAACACTAATCCTATTTTTGCGAAGATTAAAGGTGTTTTCTCCCAGGCCACGCTGGTCTTGCCAAGGCTAGCCCCTCCTTCATGGATGAGATCATCAGTCAGTCTCAACCAATCCAATGCTTTCCCATAGGAATGCAATGGGAAGCTATTGCACATGCACAGCAAAACTCTGTGCTGGACCAATCAGCATCTCCTCAGAGAGATGCATTGAAATAATGCATCTCTATGGGGAATGTTCAGCGCTTCTATGCAGATCGTGGAGATGCTGAACGTAGGGGCTGCACATTGTACAGCACTGACACAGGAAGCACCTCTAGTGCCGTCTGAGTGACTGCCACTAGAGGTGTTACTAGGCAGCAATTTAAACACTGCCTTTTTTTTTCCGAAAAAGCATTGTTTACAGTACTAAGGCTGCATGGGAATGCTATAGTCACAAGAAGCACTACATTAAGCTGTAGTGGTTCTGGCAACTATAGTTTCCCTTTAAACCTAAGAGTGCTGGAGCTAAACTTTCAATGTGGTAAGGTAACTCACTTGTACGTGTTTTGGTTTTAAAATGTAAATAACTTCAAAAGTAAAAAGCAGAAAGAGTAAATTTATCACTAACCATGCCATTTCAGTTCCAGTTTGCTTTTTCATTATTAGGTTCAGTCATCGTTCTATTTGGGAGAGAGACAAAGGTGCCAGGAGTGGATTTGATGCAAATCCTCTACATTAGCACTGTATATTTATCATTTAAATATATTTCAGCACATTTCATGTGCTTTAATATAGTTCATATTTCATTTTACACTGGTAATGAAGGAAACACAAATACATGGGCCGTGTGTTCAACTTACCAACTTCATTGAGCCACATCACATTGTTGCTCCAGCTTGTTCATACATCTGTCATCTACTGTATCCAACACGTTTGGCAGGATTTTCAACACATTTTATATTAAAGTCCATCAATTGTTGTGTGAGTAGCTGAGCATGACACATACAACTGAAGGCTATGGAAAATGTCATGTGAAGGGAGGTGTCTGGGCTATCATCAGATTTATTAGCTGCAGTTTGGCAATGTGTCATTAGGTAACTGATAAGTGACATTTTATACATTCTTAGCGATCTGCAAACAGTAATACATTTTCATAATAGTGATTGAGTAATGTATGTATGTACATATATATAATATACAATGATCTATAACGCAACACTGACTTCTAGGGTCAAACAAGTAGCGAATTAAGATTTAAAGAGGAAGTGTCACTTTCTTGGTTGTAATGCCATTGCATGGAGCATGTACTCGTACAGCATTGCTACAAAGAATTCCAAAATACAGAATTTCTCTGTGAAAAAGGCATTGTGAGCCCAAGGTATTTAAGGGCATCGAAGATCCTGAAATGCTAAAGTGCAGCAAAGGTAAGTATGGTTTTTTTTTTTCACTTACCCATGCTGCTCTTTTCATTCCAATAAACACTGAAATTGTATGTACTAGGGCAGGATCACCAAGTTAATATTAAGCACACACAGGGTTATTCAGTAAAGTGAGAATTCAATGTGATCAATTTGAAATTTAAGGTTAAAAAAAATGCTGAACTGGAAAAAAAAAAATCTCAAACTCAGCTATGCTTCCAATTCAGCTACTTTAGCCTTGAATTTGAATTTTACTTTGAATTCTCACTTTACTCAATAACACTGACAGTGCTCTTGGCTGAGTGAATCTATCTGACTAAACAGGCTTTCTGTTAAATTCTTGTAGGATGTAGTAGTTGTAGTTGAAGTACTGGCTTGACTGGCTCTCCAGATATTTCACTCCAGGGTTCCACACAAAACTGTACAGAAAATGTTAATCATGGGAAATGCAGTAAATCAAACTTACTCTAATGTTATCTCACATCCAACATATACCATGGTTTTTGTCACCTATTAATCCAAACCAGCTCACATCCAGTACAGTAAGAGAACGAGCACAGTAATCTCCATTGTATGGACAATATATGACCTATTACAGCAATAACATAAAGTAAGTAAAGACATACACATTAAAACACAAAGACACTGTAAGTGGATTTAATGGTCATAGCTTTTATTTGAAAGGTTTGAGAGGTATTGCAAATAACTATTCCAATAAAAATATAACCACCGTTGAATAAATAAACCATACAATAACTTTCAAACCAGATTTAAACAAATACAATCCACCCGGAGAGCAAGATTGTTATCATTGTGAATCCATCCACCACTAAAATTGGAGGAGACCTTACCTCTTGACTTAAAGCCTACAACGGATAATTGGGAGGATGGGATGCTTGTCCGGTAAGCCGAGGAAAGAGGTTTTGACCACCAGCATTTTATAAATACCTATAGTGCTGCACGTGCTTCATAAACTCTACCCAAACACATTATCAAGCACGTGCAGCACTATAGGTATTACGTTTGCTGCAAAAATAAGTTTAAAAACACCCTATACCTATCTCTAACTAAACTACCTGTACTACATAACATAAAATTGACCCCACTGGTAACAATGTCCAGCAATGGACAGCTACAGGGCTGGCTTTAATGCCAGTGCTTTGCAAAGAACATTAGAATCAACGAGCCCAGCGTTTCCCAAACCAGTCCTCAAGACCCACCAACAGTCCAGGTTTTGTTAGTATATCCATTGGAATGAAACAGGGAAATACATAAATCCTGGACTGTTGGTGGGCCATGAGGACTGGTTTGGGAACCAATGAACTAGTCATTATTTTAATATTGTAATTCTTTCTTACCTATATGAAAAGGGCTAGAGTGTGATAAATCCAAATGTCCTCCTCCTTAACAGTACTGAAGGTCTCAAGACCTTCTCCATCATGGTGTTGTAATTGTTTCCCTGTTGTTTTATTTATTTTTATTAGAAAAAGGAGACGGAATTCTCGTATTCCGGAGAAAGAACTGCCCAAACCAACACCAAAAGAATCTATCTGCACTATAAAATCTTTAGAGAAATGAGTAATGAAGATTGGGAATAACATAAGGAGCATCTTTCAAGAACGTAAACGCCTGTTCTGCCTCTTGTCCTTTGACAAAAACAACCAGTCTTCTTCAACCCGGAGTGTCCCTTTAAGATACGCCAAATTGTACTTCTTCATTTTATATCATCCCTTAACACGTGTAAAATTATATTAGTACCTGCCAAAACCTGGAAAAATGTGAAGTGTAATTAAGTTTTCATCATTTGTTGGAACAATCACTTTCTCAACAAATTTTCCATGAGAACTAACCGATTTTATTCGAATGAGCAACTCAATATTCCCTTTGGGCTGAACACAAGTTTACGCAAGCTGTTCCAGACAAAATATACCAGTTTCATGTACAGTTTATGTAATCTTGTGTGTACTAGTCTTTGAATGTTGATTGGATAGATAATGGATATTGAGATGTAGTGCACATGAAATAGACATTCTCATTCCTACTGGAATAAAAGGGAATCATGACAGGATATTTGCGTCATGTGTCCTTAAGGGGTTAAATGCTGCTGTCATAGCAATTGCTAGTCTTTTTTCATTAACAGTAAATGTATTGTTTTGATTTAGTTTTAAAATAGCAAAATATATATTTGTATTACTTTAAAAATGCAAATAAGCCCAGATAGTATTGGTACTTTTTTGATAGCTAAGGGAGGGTAGTCTGAAAAATTCTGTCAGCGTTTATTTGCATGGCATTCTGGGTGGTTTGTGGAGACACAGTCTTTCAGAGATGCTGTTTTTGAGGTCATTTTGAAATTTAAAGGTACACTAACATAGGCACCCTATGTTAGCTCATTGAAGTAGTCTGTGTGCAGTGTTTATGTGTCCCCTTATCCCTTCATTTGTAATTATTGCAATTTCTGATAAATAATTACTTGCAGGGTTAAGACTGCCTCTAGCGGCTGGCAATCAAACAGCCACTAGAGGCACTTCCTAGTGGTTAGGCGAATGTTGGTTGCCTAACTGACACTGGACATCCTCACGCTCTGCATGAGTACATTCAGCATCAGCAGAGTGCAGAGGGACATCAGCGCTGAAATCAGGTAAGTACAGTAAGGGCGTTTTAACTCTTACTATGCCAGTGGGGGAGGGGGGGGGGGGGAGAGGGAGGCAGGGTGAGGTGGCAAAAGGGAGCTATAGTGCTATGAATACAACTTTGTATTCCTTGCACTATAGTATCCCTTAAATATAGATATGCAGATTCTCTACAGCATATTTTAGAATGTTATTAAATAAACACCACTACTTAATACAAACACACACGTAGGTTGAAAAAATGACTAAAAGTCAAAACATGACACAAAAGAAATGCATATACTGTATGTATAAAGATACAAAGTACATAAGCCGTGCTTTCTCCTGGGTATAGTATGTCTGTGATATGAGGAACTTGGCTAGAAAATGTGCACACACACTGCAATATACCATATGGAGGAAGGGCTCAACATATATGGAAAAACAAAACATATGACATAATAACTGGATTGAAAGGTAAAATCTCCTGAAAAACAAGAGTTAATTTACACATAGATACAAGGCAGAATAAGAGGGCTAAAGTCCATTATGGAATGCAGAACATAAGTGAGTTAATCCTACCCTAACCTCAACCTACTGATTCCAGTGGGCATTAGCCATGACCAGGGCTGGCATTAGGCCTTTAGGCGCCCTGTGCAAAAAATCTTCACTGCGCCCCCCCCCCCCCCCCCCCATCATCCAGTCATATACACACACACATACACAGTCACATAGACACACACAGGCAGACAGTCAAACACACAGACAGACAGACAGACACACACACAGGCAGACAGTCACACACACAGACATATAGTCACACACAGACAGATAGCCACACACACAGGCAGACAGTTACATAGACGCATACAGGCAGACAGTCAAACACACAGACAGACACACACAGGACACAAGACAGTTACATATAGTTACCTCTGTTCATTATGGAGGAGTGGAGGCAGTGCAGCTCCTGGAGACTGGTTGTTGGGGAAGCAGGGACTCCTTCCTGCATCACCTGCAGCAGTTATCCGGCACTTTTAGCTCTGCCCCGTCGTCAATGTAGCTCCGCAGCTGCAATATTGGTTTGTATTTTTTTTAACGTTTTTTTTTTTAATAATCCCGGTCGGCCATGTGTGAGCTGTGTCGGCCACATGGTGTCCCCTGTGCAGCTGCACAGCTCGCACACCCTTAAGGCCGGTCCTACCTGTTCTGTCTCTAGGACAGGGAGCTAAACCTTCCTGCTCCATAAACTTCAGATACCATATTTCTTTGATCTCAAATTTATTAGAACAAGCCAGGTGAAACTACAAATTGGTAGAAATAAACATCAATCAGTACATTACTGCTGACCCCGGACCAAAACTCCCACCACCAGTTGCCCAATAAATACACAACACCTTTTGTATGGGTAAGGGCAACGGCCACAGCTTTATTAACAGAATTAACATAAATCACCACCAGCGTCCACAACCTGTCAGCTGTTGGGGGATTACCAACAGACAGCTCTATCAAATGACCCACTAGTCTGATGCAGCCTGCCCCCGCCATCAGTTCTCAGCAGGCTGCGACTCCCCAAGCCGCTTGGGCACTTTCTTCCAAACCTCTTCGCTGGCCAGGACTACCGCGAGCTGTGACAAAACAAAGAAACAACAGCACACAACCAAAACAACACCATCATAAACATTCTTTTGGGTGGGCCAGCGGGCGGGAAGCTAGCAACACTACACCTCTGCCCGGGAACTGGTGAGTACCCTCCCCTTTTTCCCCATCTTAATGTCCACCATGTGCCGCAATGTATCCCCTTATGACCCATCCCCTTATCCCTGCCAGCAGTCATGTCCTCCCTTCCTTAAGATTTCCAGGGAGGAACTTGACTGCTGACCCCGGACCAAAACTCCCACCACCCGTTGCCCAATAAATACACAACACCTTTTGTATGGGTAAGGGCAACGGCCACAGCTTTATTAACAGAATTAACATAAATCACCACCAGCGTCCACAACCTGTCAGCTGTTGGGGGATTACCAACAGACAGCTCTATCAAATGACCCACGAGTCCGATGCAGCCTGCCCCCGCCATCAGCTCTCAGGAGGCTGCGACTCCCCAAGCCGCTTGGGCACTTTCTTCCAAACCTCTTCGCTGGCCAGGACTACCGCCACCGCGTTTTCTCCCTACCTACTCCCCTGGAAGGGACCGCGCCCCCCCCCGTAGCCAGCGCCTCCTCAATACCTTAATGAAGACCCGCATTTAGGATATCCAACCCTATGAGGGAGAGGTGTACCCCATCCTTCCGCATCAAGTTGGAATTGTCCCCTTCCAGCACCCTGTGCCTAATGGCAAAACCGCCAATCCGCCGGACAAATTTACCAATGGCCACGTTTAGCTTGCGCCTACTACGCTCCACACCCTTTGCATGAGGCAGCAAACGCCAACACGGCCTGGACACTATGTCCGACCAAATAAGGGTCAACTCGGGGAAAAGAGCCATACACCGAGCCAGATCGTGTCTAATTGCATGCAGGAGATCCACTGACCTACTGCGCCCTAGGTCATTTCCCCCCGCATGAATCACCGAAGGGATACACATTCGGAATACAGCTGCTGCCACAACATACCCCTAATACCCCTCCACCTTACCCTGGCTATCTCATAGGAAACACCCAAATTTCTCCCATAGGGACGCTCCTCAGCTCGCCGCGCTGCCCAATACACGTATGAATGTCCCAGTATCCAAATGCAGCGGGGCCGAGGACCTACGGAGAAAATGCATTATAGTAAATGAGGTCTGACATAGGACCTGTAGCGCTGTGAACCCCATCTACCCAAGCGTTGGATCGCTGCGTCCGAGAAATCCCACAAACTAGCCTGGGTGGCCGCCCCTATCCGGAAAGAATGAGCAGAGTAATGGCGAGGATTCACCCCGCATGCAACCAAGGCAGCACGGAACCTGGCTGAGAACTGATAATGTGTGAGGGGGGACCCATCCCTATGAACCAGAAAAGAGAGACACCACATCGGCCTAATTTGCAAATAATCTGAGAAAAGACGGACTGGACAGAACCTGCCGCCCATGAACCCCTACCTACCTGGTCCGTCTTGGAACGCCTTATGAAAGCCTCTACATAGTCCTCGGACCACCGGATATCCGCCAGCAGCAGCGGCCCAACCGACCTACGGTTGCGAGCAACCAACTCGCCCAACCTAAAGGCTCCAAAAAAACAAAATGCAAATGCAACCCGAAATAATGAGGCTTCGTAGTCTGAGAAACAAACTGCCCCCAGAGCCGCCTGAATCCGTCCCAGCAAGTCGGCAGACACCGGGCGGCGGCGGTCTGGGGCCCTCCTAAGTCTCCAACCCCGGATAACTCGCTGTATTCCGAACCACCAAAAAAAACGTCTTGCCAACCCATAAACCGACACAGAAAGGACAGGGCGGTTAATGCCTTCTCGGCCGCAGAACAAGACTTACCCTGCGCAAACATCGACTCCAACATTATCAGAGTCGCCTCCAATCGCCCGGACTCCGACCCCAGCACCTGGCTCTGCGAAAACGAGGACAGCCATGTCCGCCAGACGGCTTGATATGCCTTCCAGGAAGAGTCAGCTAAGGAGTCCGACACCAAGCCTCTCAATCCTCCAAATCGATCTCCCATAAGGAAACCGGACATCGGATACCCACTGCCTCCGCGGCTGGCGCCGACTCCCGAAAACGGTCCCACTGAAATTGAGAAAAAGAGTCAGCTACCACGTTATGAACACCCGGGACATGACCAGCTTTAATCCAAACATTAAACTTTAAGGAAAGAAGTACCAACCGTCGCAGTAGCGCAAGAACTGGAGGGGAACTGGCGGTGGAACGGTTTATCACATGGACAACACTCATGTTGTCCGTGTGAAAAACCACTGTCCTGTTGCCTAGATCCTCCCCCCAGAGCTCCAAAGAGACCACAATGGGAAACAGCTCTAAAAATGTCAAGTTGTGCATAACATCCAAGCCCAGCCAGTGTGCAGGCCATGCCTCTGCGCACCACTTACCCTGAAAGTATGCCCCAAACCCCACGGAGCTGGACGCGTCCGTGAAGAGGTTCAACTCCGCGTTAGACACAGCCTCCAGCAACCAGCAGGAGCGCCCATTGTATCGCTCCAAAAAGGAGCTCCAGACCTGGAGGCCGCACGCAGACGCCTCATGACTCGGATAAAATTAAAAGGCTCCCGAACCCCTACCGTGGACAGAGAAAGGCGCCTGCAGAACGCACATCCCATGGGAAGAACTCGGCACGCGAAGGCCAAGTGCCCCAGAAGCACCTGCATTTGTCGCAACTGAACCTTCCTCGCCCCTCGAACCAGGTCAATCAGCCGCAAGAGGACTGACAACTTTTCATCCGGCAGCCGGAAAACCATACCGACAGAGTCGATCTCAATCCCTAAAAACGACAGAACCTGAACCGGGTCCACCATCTTAGCCACCGCGACGGCGACCCCGAAATATCCCATAACTGCCCTAAATGTTTTTAAAAGCTGCTCACACTCGCCCGAACCCGGAGGGCCAAAGAAAAGATAATCATCCAAGTAATGAGAAGCCGATTCCAAACCCGCCTCCTGTCTCGTTACCCAATCCAGAAAACAGGAAAACATTTCAAAATAAAAACAAGAAATAGAACAACCCAAGGGTAAACACGTCGTAGTAAAAAAAACCTTGGAAAAAACAGCCTAATAGGTGAAAACAGGAGGGGTGAACAGGCAAAAGACGGAAAGCCGATGCTATGTCGGATTTTGCCAACAAAGCACCGTGACCGGCCCGACGAACCAACTCCAAAGCCCTGTCAAATGATGCATATCGCACGCGACAAATGTCCTTGCCAATGGCATCATTTACCGACTCACCCGATGGATAGGACACGTGCTGGATCAACCGAAAGGAACCTGGGTCCTTTTTGGGAACCAAGCCCAGAGGGGAAACCCGTAAGTTAGGAAAAGGTGGCGCAATAAATGGGCCAGCCATGCGACCCGCCTGCACCTCAACCTGCAATTTTTCCTGTAAAATATCTTCCTTGCCCTTAACCGAGCGGAGATTGTCCGCAAACTGAGGCAAGGAAGAGGGAACAAAGGGGATCCAGAAACCTACCTGAAAACCGTCAAACAATGTCTGCGCATCGCGACCCCTATGATACCGGGCGAGCCACGGGCGCATCCTTAGGGCGTCCACCGGCGTCCTCTCCCCTAGGTATGTCGTCTCGAGAGGGACCCTTTCCAGACACTGGCTTCCCCTTTCTGAAGCAGCGCACCGCTGGGTGAGCTCCCCCGCAGTGTGCACATTCATGGCGGAACCTACAGGAGCTGTACCAGCGGCCGTGGCTCTCGTTAAAGAGCCAACACACACCTTTTCTTTGCCCTGCAGAGGAGCCGGAGGTCCCTCCGGCAGGCCCGTGAAAGGGGGATGGTCTACTGGGAGTCATAATTAACAGCCAGAGACTGCCATCCTGAACGCCGAAATCCATACCCGGGCACACCGCCAACTTTTGTCGGAATTGCTGGTCATAGCGATACCAGCATTGCCCGCCATAGATTTTATAGGCTCCCCAAATTAGGTCTAAGTACCCGAACAGGGCAGGAGCCTTATCTGGGAAACGGCGCACTAGGATACTGGCAAATATGTTAAACCCTTGCAACCAATTGCCAAAGGTTCTGGGTATCTGCTTATCTTTTTCTGCCTCGGGAACCTCCCCACGGCGCGGTCTGTCCACGGAATCCTTGTCAGGAGAGACCAAGGACAGCAGATCCACATACTCACCTCTCCATATTTTCTCTTGCATGTCCATAGGGACATGCAAACCTAACGGTGCAAGATCACATCCCACCAAACCTGCACGAAAAGCCCCTGCAGAAGGCTGACCCCTAGGGGTTTGGGAACATCCCTGCACCTGTACTTCAGCCTGCCCTGGGAATCCCTGTACCTGAACCTCCCTATTATCCTGCTCAGTAAGATGTGAAAGGAAACTGGCCACTAGGGTCCTAAGCAGGCGCAAACACTCACTATACTGATCTTGGGCCCCAGTCCCTGGCACGCCAGCGCAATGTAACCACTCACCGGACCGCTGGGGAACTGCTGGCACCGAAACCTCCTCTTCTTCTGAAGCAGAATCTGACCAAGACCTCCTAGGGACATCTGCAGCAGGACCTGAGCTGTGCTCCAGGTGAACATCACCGAAACCGGCTGCCTCAGGGTGATGGGGGTTGCTTCCGGCTGTCTGTGCCCTCCTGTTGTCTCCTCTCCTCCCTGCCGATCGTCCTCTGAGTCCGGCGCCCTGGGAACTCCGTGTTCTGGACAGGGCGCCGACGTTACACCTCATTTCTGGGTTCTGTGCGCCGCCGGTGCGCGTCACTTCCGGTTGCGCCCGATGATGACGTCCGACGCCTTGACGCACGCCGACGCTGACACTCACTTCCGGTGACCTCTCTCTTCCCGCCGTTGGGACCGGAAGAGATGGCGGGCTACGAGATCTTCCCGCCACGCCGCCATCTTGTCCACCAACGATGATGGCCACCTCCGATCTCCGTCCACCTCTCGCCAGGGAAGACCTGGCGGTGCCGATCCGCTCACCCCGCTGGCGACATCTTCGTCTGGACACCGGACTGGGGGACAGGCACGTAGGAGGCTTGGAACGCCTGGCCCTCTTACCGCCATCTGACAGGAGCAACGAAGTCCCTGAAGCTGCAGCAGGAGCCGGGCGGTTATCCACCCCGGCTATCACCTCCTCCAACGCACCGGATCCATGAGATTCAAGGTACGCCTGCAATAAGGCTACCACATCATCCTTGGAAACAGCTGAAGCCATTCTCCCGATGCCAGATGAGGGAAAGGTAGGTAAATAGAAAATGCAAGCAAAGTGAATAAATTAATAATCAAAATTCCTGTATTTTTTTTTTTTTTTTGGACAGTCCCAGGGGAAGCTAGCAACACTACACCTCTGCCCGGGAACTGGTGAGTACCCTCCCCTTTTTCCCCATCTTAATGTCCCCCATGTGCCACAATGTATCCCCTTATGACCCAACCCGTTATCCCTGCCAGCAGTCATGTCCTCCCTTCCTTAAGATTTCCAGGGAGGTACTGTACTACATACAACAAAGAAACAATGATCTATAATACAGGATAGGATAACAAGAACTCACTTTATAAGCTCTCTAAGGGGTGATGGCTAGGGATGAGAAGAGCATGACTTGCTGCTTACTGTATCTTCTCAAAATGGAGGCTGATACACTTCCTGTAGAAGTCCTGCCCATAATGCTGTGCTTTCTAACAACTTTATTAAGACATACTGAGATTACAATATATGCAGAACTAGAGCTATACTAGCCGGTGTAAGTAAAGGAACCAAACATGTTATTCTAAATAACAAAACACAAATACAGTGAATAAAGTCTGGAGGACAGAACCAGGGCCGTCTTTAATATGATTAGGACCCTGGGCAATGCATTTTCTTGGGCCCCCTGGGCCCTGCCCCTCCTATCCCTCCCCCCAATTACGCCCAATGTGCAATCACACTGACAAACGTACTGGCACATACAGACACAGACAGACATTAAAACATTCACAGATACACACTGACACACAAATATATACTGGCAGACATACTGACACACACACACACACAGACGTATTGACACACACACACACAGACGTATTGACACACACACAGGCATACTGACACACACACAGGCATACTGACACACACACAGGCAGACGTACTGGCACATACACACAGACAGACATTAAAACATTCACAGTACATACTGACACACACATACACTGACACACAAATATATACTGGCAGACATACTGACACACAGACATACATACATACACACACAGGCACATACACTGACAGATATACTGACACACACAGACACATACACTGACAGATGTATTGACACACACACACAGACATACATACACACACAGACACATACACTGACAGATATACTGACACACAGACACATACACTGACAGACGTATTGACACACACACACACACACAGACATACATACACACACAGACACATACACTGACAGATATACTGACACACAGACACACACACTGACAGACGTATTGACACACACAGACATACATACACACACACAGACACATACACTGACAGATATACTGACACACAGACAAACACATACACTGACAGATATACTGACACACACACAGACACATACACTGACACACACAGACACATACACTGACAGAAGTATTGACACACAGGCATACTGACAAACACATAGACAGACATACTGACACACACAGGCCTACTGACATACACACACACATACATACACAGACAGACATACACAAACATACTTACACACAAGCATACATTTAGCCACCCTCCAGGTTCTTACCTTTTCCTGGAGGGTGGTTTCCCTGGGGTCCAGTGGCAGGCTGAGGCAGATGGGAGTTTTCCTCTGGAACTCCCCTCCCTGCCATTCTCCACCCGCGCGGCTGTGTTCTCCGTCGGGAGGAAGTCCCAGCCGGTACAGGAAGGGGCCCGGTCGCACTGTTTAAGCGTCACAGCGCCAGACCGGGCCCCTGCTCACACATGCTCTCCGGGTGGCCCTTAGTGCATGAGCCACCCGGGGAGCCTCCTCAGCGTGCGGGCCGGTGCGGCACCGCCGGGTCCAAGGGGGGCTGCGCAAATCGCGGGGCCCACGGGGCAGCTGCTCTGGGCCCCCCAGGAGCAACTGGGCCCGGGGCAGCTGCCCCGTTTGCCCCGCGTTAAAGACGGCCCTGGACAGAACACTCCCCGCTTGACGTTATGTGACGTCACTGACAGAGTCTTCTGCAAAAAACAACAGAACAAGTTCGGCCACTGGTCTTAAAAATACTTTGGCCTCATTCTGCTGGAAGATCTTGACTTCGACTTTACGGATGCACTTATCCTCGCTTGGCAGTACTCTGGTGATCAGACCTAACCGCCAATCATTCCTTTGTGCCTGGCAATCTCCCATGAGTACAACATCAGTAAAAGGCGGATCCATGCTAAGTCTGTCAGATGGTAAATTGGCCATCTTTTGTGTCTGTAACGTTCCGCAAAGTTTACGGCAGATAAAAGGAACTTGCTCACACATCTCTTAGCTCCAACTATCCACAGTCCAGCAGCTCGTAAAGCTCCTTCAGTAAACAGTCGGCCCTGGTGTTTGGTTTGGTCGTGGTAGTGTTGAATGAGTAAGTAGGCAATATGATGGTGGCCTGGGATCACTAAAGGATGTTTCTCTGAAAACTCTAACTTGCCTTCTTTGAAACGGCCTCCTACTCTCAACAGGCCATATTTCATCCAGGATTGGATCAAGTTTCTTCAAAACGCTGTCTTTAGGAACAGGTTTCTGATTAACAATACAGTTGTTTTCTTTGGTGAAGACTTCTCTCTGTACAACAGATATTATCCAATTTTTAGATTGTTCTAGGAGTCTAATGAATGGTGTTTACAATGAGCAAACAATCCACATGTGTTTGTAAATTGTACTAAGAAGTAAAAAGCTAAGGTTGTATTTTAAGATCCTGAAAAATTCTGTCTTTAAATTATAATAATCCATATGCTGATAAACTCATATGGTTCCTTATAATTTAACAAATAGTAACATGTTGATTGTCTTAATCAATAGTGTATGAAGAAAATATTCCATATACTAACATTGTTGATTGAATTTGTCATTAATTTACAATCCTATCACTTTAAAGATCTTAAAATTGCTTTACTGAGATTGTGATACTGTACTTGACAATATTATTGAAAACAATTCACTAATTACCATGTATAATCAGGGCCGGTGCAAGGCAAAGTAAAATTTGCCGCCCCCCACCCCCATGTGACATCACAATGCCCCACCCATATGATCTGCCATGTTAACTAACGCTAGTGCTGCAGTGCCGCTGTGTTTACATTAAAAGGCCTGCAGGGACAGGCTATAGACACCAGAACCACTACATTAAGTTGCAGTGGTTCTGGGGACTATAGTGTTTCTTTAATGTTAGGTAAATTAGAGATTAGTGCCACGAATAATATACTAGATTGCCTACTTACAACCAGATGAGGATGATGATGGGCTCTAGCTGCAGTCTGGCTCCACTGGTCTGGTGTAGAACAGGATCTCTGGAGGCTGTTTGTAACTGTGGTCACAAAAATCAATGTTCTGGGAGAACGGGAAGCAGCTCCATTTTTGGGGGGCCCTTTACACAGCTCAAGGTCTGGGTCCCAGGGTCCACCTTTATGTTCCACCAATGAGTTTGTTCACAGGGGGTGGAGTGTGTAGGGGATGTCCTGATTTGTGTGTAAGGAATGCATTGTGTGAATCTGTGTTTGTATGTGTAAGGGATGCAAGGTGTGTTTCTGTGTATGTACGGGATGCAGTGTGTGCGTCTGTAAGGGGTGCATTGAGTGTGTGTAAGGAATGCATTGTGTGTTTCTGTGTGTGTAAGGGTTGCATTGCTTGTGTGTTTGTCTCTCTGTGTGTAATGCATTGTGTGTTTTTCTGTGTGCAAGGGGTGCATTGTCTTTGTGTGTAAGAGGTGCATTGTGTGTGTGTATGTGTGATGGATGTCAATCTCTCCCCCCTCCCTTGTCACTCTCTTCTCACCCCTCTACCTCCCTTGTCACTCTCTTCTCCACCCCTCCCTTGTCACTCTCATTCTCCCGCCCTCCCCTGTCACTCCCCCTCCCTGTCAATGTCTTTCTCCCCCCTCCCTCCCTGTCAGTTTCTGTCTTTCCCCCCTCCATGTCAGTTTCTGTCTTTCCCCCAGGGCCGGCCTTAGGGGTGTGCGAGCTGTGCGGCCGCACAGGGCGCCATGGAGCAGGGGGCGCCGTGCGGCCGCACAGCCGATTTAAAAAAAAAAAAATTGTTTTTGTTTTTTTTTAAATTTGCAGCGGGGGCGGAGCTTACCGTGCGGCGGGGGCGGAGCTAAAAGCGCCGGAAAACTGCTGCAGGGGAAGCAGGAAGGAGTCCCTGCTTCCCCACCAGGAGCTGCACTGTCTCCACAATTAACTCCACAGGTAACTGTGTGATTGTCATGTGAGTGTGACTCTCTGCCTATGTGTATGACTGTCTGCCTCTGTGTGTGTGTGTGTGTGTGTATGACTGTCTGCCTCTGTGTGTCTGTGTGTATGACTGTCTGCCTCTGTGTGTGTGTCTGTGTGTATGACTGTCTGCCTCTGTGTGTATGACTATCTGCCTGTGTGTGTCTGTGTGTGTGTGTGTGTATGACTATCTGCCTGTGTGTGTCTGTGTGTGTGTGTGTGTATGACTGTCTGCGTGTGTGTGTGTGTGTGTGTAACTGTCTGCCTCTGTGTGTGTGACTATCTGCCTGTGTGTTTGTCTGTGTGTGTGTGTGTATGACTGTCTGCGTGTGTGTTTGTGTATGTCTGTCTGCGTGTGTGTGTATATGACTGTCTGCCACTGTGTGTCTGTGTGTATTACTGTCTGCCACTGTGTGTCTGTGTGTATTACTGTATGCCTCTGTGTGTTTGTCTGTGTGTATTACTGTCTGCCTCTGTGTGTGTGACTGTGTATGACTGCCTCTGTGTGTATGACTGTCTGCCTCTGTGTGTATGACTGTCTGCCTCTGTGTGTTTGTGTGTATGACTGTCTGTGTGTGTGTGTGTGTGTGTGTGTATGACTGTCTGCCTGTGTGTGTGTGTGTATGACTGTCTGCTTGTGCGTGTGTGGATGTCTTCCTGTGTGTGTATGGCCGTCTGACTCTGTGTGTGTGTGTGTGTCACATACAACCAATACACGCATATCACACACTGTTAATATACCCATTACAAATATCACACATAGCATACATATCACACACAGTCATCACACGTACTATTACATACACAGACAACACAAACATAACAGCATACATGGATGACGGGGGGGGGCGCTGTGAAGATTTTTCGCACAGGGCGTCTAAATGCCTAAGGCCGGCCCTGCTTTCCCCCCCTCCTTGTCAGTTACTTTCTCCCCCCCTTCCCTGTCAGTTACTTTCTTCCCCCCACTCCCTGTCAGTTACTTTCTCCCCCCCCCTGTCAGTTACTTTCTTCCCCCCACTCCCTGTCAGTTACTTTCTCCCCCCCCCCCCTGTCAGTTACTTCCCACCCCCTCCCTGTCAGTTACTTTCTCCCGCCCTCCCTGTCAGTTACTTTCTTCCCCCCACTCCCTGTCAGTTACTTTCTCCCCCCCCTCCCTGTCAGTTACTTTCTCCCCCCCTGTCAGTTACTTTCTTCCCCCCACTCCCTGTCAGTTACTTTCTTCCCGCTTCCCTCCTGTCAGCCCCTCTCCTCTGGCTGCGCCCGGTCGGTGCGCCCTCATGGACGCACCAGCCCGGGCAAAGCTGCAGCCACCTGAGGCTCTCTACAGAGTACTCGTGCGGCTGCAGCCAGGGCCGGCCTTAGGGGTGTGCGAGCTGTGCGGCCGCACAGGGCGCCATGGAGCAGGGGGCGCCGTGCGGCCGCACAGCCGGCCGGGATTAAAAAAAAAATAATTTTTTTTTTTTTAATTTGCAGCGGGGGCGGAGCTTACCGTGCGGCGGGGGCGGAGCTAAAAGCGCCGGAAAACTGCTGCAGGGGAAGCAGGAAGGAGTCCCTGCTTCCCCACCAAACAGTCACCAGGAGCTGCACTGCCTCCACAATGAACTCCACAGGTAACTGTGGGATTGTCAGGTGAGTGTGACTCTCTGCCTGTGTGTATTACTGTCTGCCTCTGTGTGTCTGTGTGTATTACTGTCTGCCTCTGTGTGTCTGTGTGTATTACTGTCTGTGTGTGTGTGTGTATGACTGTCTGCCTGTGTGTATTACTGCCTCTGTGTGTCTGTGTGTATGACTGTCTGCCTCTGTGTGTCTGTGTGTATGACTGTCTGCCTCTGTGTGTGTATTACTGCCTCTGTGTGTGTGTGTGTGTGTGTGTATGACTGTCTGCCTCTGTGTGTGTCTGTGTGTATGACTGTGTGTGTCTGTGTGTATTACTGTCTGCCTCTGTGTGTATTACTGTCTGTGTCTGTGTGTATGACTGACTGTCTGCCTGTGTGTGTCTGTGTGTGTGTGTGAGACTGTCTGCCTGTGTGTGTGTGTGTATATGACTGTCTGCCACTGTGTGTATTACTGTCTGCCTCTGTGTGTGTCTGTGTGTATGACTGTCTGCCTCTGTGTGTATGACTGTCTGCCTCTGTGTGTCTGTGTGTATGACTATCTGCATGTGTGTGTCTGTGTGTGTGTGTATGACTGTCTGCCACTGTGTGTCTGTGTGTATTACTGTCTGCCTCTGTGTGTGTGTCTGTGTGTATTACTGTCTGCCTCTGTGTGTGTGATTGTGTGTATGACTGCTTCTGTGTGTATGACTGCCTGTGTGTATGGCTGTCTGCCTCTGCGTGTCTGTGTGTATGACTGTCTGCCTGTGTGTGTCTGTGTGTATGACTGTCTGTGTGTGTGTGTGTGTGTGTGTGTGCATGACTGTCTGCCTCTGTGTGTGTCTGTGTGTATGACTGTGTGTGTCTGTGTGTATTACTGTCTGCCTCTGTGTGTGTCTGTGTGTATTACTGTCTGTGTCTGTGTGTATGACTGACTGTCTGCCTGTGTGTGTGTGTGTATGAGACTGTCTGCCTTTGTGTGTGTGTGTGTGTGTGTGTGTATGACTGTCTGCCTGTGTGTGTGTGTGGATGTCTTCCTGTGTGTGTGTGTGTGTATGGGCGTCTGACTCTGTGTGTGTGTGTGTGTCACATACAACCAATACACGCATATCACACACTGTTAATACACCCATTACAAATATCACACACAGTCATCACACCTATCACACACAGTCATCACACCTATCACACACAGTCATACACACTATCACATACACAGACAACACAAACATTAGAGCATACATGGATGACGGGGGGGGGGGGGCGCTGTGAAGATTTTTCGCACAGGGCGTCTAAATGCCTAAGGCCGGCCCTGGCTGCAGCATGAGGGGGGCCGGCGCTCCTGGCGGTGCCCCTTCCCAAGGGGCGCCCCAGGCGGCTGCCTAGTCCGCCTAACAGGTAGCGCCGGCCCTGTGTATAATTACACTTATTGCCAAAAATAAATATTATAATTTTTATTAAAAAAAGTTTGGATAATGTATGAAATATCACATTTGAGTTAAATAGTGGGAACTCTTTGCTTTTAAATTAATAGTTGGGAATTAGCACCAATAACATATCAACCCCTGATATTTTAAGATAGATTATTATTTTTATTAATGAATTAATAATTAATCCCCATAAATAACCTCTAATATTGGAGGCAGACTGCTGAGATTGTTTGTTAAAATAATATTTCATACTGTAAAGGAGGTGCTAAACCAAACTTGTGTAATACATGTGTGGCGAAAGTAACCTCGCCACTGGTTATTGGAGGGGCAAGTTTGCCAGCCTCCTACCCTGTGACTATGGCCCCTGTGAAAAAACATTGGTTAAAACTACTGTTTGTGCTTTTTTGGACTTGTATGGCTACACTTCGAATTCTCGAAGCAGCACTTCGAACTCCCGAAGCGGTTCGAAGCGGCACTTCGAACTCCCGAACAACTGCACGAACCAGAGACCACCCTGGAGCTTGTTAACACCTATTAACAACTTGGAACGTCTCTCACCGCAGGGTTCTAATTGTTCATCTGGGTGGCAGCAGTGTTTGGGCATGAATCTCATGGAACTAAAATCTGACACAGAAACTCCCGAACACCGCTGGACTTCCATCATCACCTGCGTTCGGTTCTATAAAATTTAGAAGGGCACTGTTTGGTGAAATAATTCGTCTGGATGAAGGGAACAAGCTCCAGGGTAAGACTATTGACTCTATTTGGTAGTTTGTTCGTTTTCAAACTACCGAACTAGACCGACCGCAAGCCCTGATTCTCTGGAACTGTTTTGGGCATGGGTTGGTCAAATAAATGACTTCAATAGAATTCCTGAACCCCTGAACTAATCTCGGTGATTTTTGGATATGTTGGTCACCCAGGTCAGGGCTATCAGGGCATGTAACATTTGTGGGGATATTATGTGTTTTTGGAGTACTTTGAGGGTTTTATAATATGTGTTTCTTCTGCCTTATACATTAACTATATTAAAGGTTTCCCCAATGCTTTACTATGTGTAGGAGGAAATGCCCTTCATGTTGTCGGCAATGCATGGTTAAAGTTTAAAATAGGTAACAAAACCTTTAACCCCTTAAGGACACATGACATGTGTGACATGTCATGATTCCCTTTTATTCCAGAAGTTTGGTCCTTAAGGGATTAAACACCCGGTAATAGTGGTAGATCTCCCCTATGGCCGACTGATTCTAGGTATAGATATACTTAGAAGGCTTAACACAATTATTGACTGTGTGAATGAAATTGTATCGTCACAAGCTAAGGTTCCCATAATCTTATATCCCAATCTGAACGTAACTACCATGTGATAGAAGAAAGACCTGACTCTATTGAGGTCTATTTTAGGAATAGTCAGTCACCTGAAGTGACTATCCTGCAGGTAAATGATGCAATCGCACCTGTAGATGAGCATTCCAAAAGATTTGCCCCAGAAAGAATACAGAATGTCTCTCTGGAAGGTGATATGTTAACCATTTCTTATCACAGGGACTATGTTGAAGCTGTAGATCTGGCAGGTCATGCTCAATTTCTTGCCAGAATTGAAAGGGTTAATAACCTTTTCTTCTCTATTTATATAAATGACTTAGGTAGACGTAGGAATGCTAAGCTGACCATAACAATTGAGTCAGATATAGGTAGTCATTTCACTAGCGAAGTAATGGCTAAAATGTGGAAGATACTAGGTGTAAAAAGAAAGCTACATATTGCGTACCGCGCTGCGTCTAGTAGGGGAGGGGGTAGGGGAGGGGTGGAGCGATATAACCAGTCAATCTGAAAAAGTATGTTAAAGAGTATGGGAAAGACTGGGACATTCAACTGCCCTTTGTTTTAATGGCGATTAGACCTAGCACAGCTACCAAAATATCACCTTTTGAATTAATGACCAGAAGAAAAATGGTTTTACCACAAAATTTACTATAGTGCACATCAGATCATAATTTGATTAATGCTGCCACTACACAACAATACATTGATAATTTGCGCAAGCATTTAGAGCATGCGTTTGCTTTTGCACAAAAAAATCTCGAAAAAGAAGCGACAAGGGTTAAGACCTATTACGATTTAAAAACCACTAAAAAAGGAATATGAGATTACAGATCAGGTTTATCTGTACAACTTTGCAAGAAACCAAGCCAAGGAAAATACATTTTTACCTTCTTGGAAGGGACCAGATAAAATCTCCCCAGTAGGGGGGCGGGGCCTGACCGGGGAGCCGAGCAGACACGCTTTTCGTGAGCTCCCGAGACTGGACCCGATTTTCGGCGGAAAACGAGGGGAAACCCACCCAATCTGGACCCTCAGCACACCTAAACTGGCACTGAGACAACTGGGGTACGGAGGGGCACTTTTCAGACCCATTAACCCGCTGGGAATCCGGGCTGAGACTTTGGGGCCTACATCGCATGGTGGTGGGGAGAGACGGCCGCTCTCCCAGCCTACCAAATTAAGCAGCACCCGCAGCATCGGGCCCTTCTACCCCCCCCCCTGGGACCAGTGGGGGTTATCCTGGTCCATTTAAGCAAACACCTTAAGCTAAACTCGGCTGCAGCAGGAGTACACTGTTAAATGCACGAGACACTGCGACAAGCAGACGCACCTAAAATGGCGACTACAGGCCATGCGGCAGAGCACGCTCCCACTCAACCTCTACATGAGCGACTGGACGCATTGTTCCGCCGATTCTGGGAGAAGCTGTACAGCCGGACGGCACCTTTGACCCCGCAACACGGAGAGAAGGTGAGGCGGCCTCAGACAGAGAGACAGGGCGGGCTGACCCAGAGGAAAGCCGCTGTGCACCGACAGACGGCCCAACCATCCAGGCAGGGGAACAGAAGGAGATCCCCTCCTATACACCGGCCACACCGCAGGAGAGCCGCCCGCCGCTGGCGGCGGTTTGCAACCTGGGCCCTCCGTAGCGCCCGTCATGGGAATGACCCGGCCCCGAGTGGCAACCGAGTCCGTGGCCACATGGTGCGTACCCCACTTGCTGCCAGGAAAGAGGGAGAAGCCCCCTACCGCAATCACCTCCACTCCCTGATGACCTATCTGAAATCTCTGCCAGAATCCAGGACCAGAGAGATCCCGAACGGCCGACACGCGCCCGACCGCACTAAAAGAGCCTTCAGAACGGGCATAGGGTGAGGCAAGTTGGACTTATACAGGCCCCGGCCCACAACCAACAACCCAGCCTAAACCGCAGAGACTTACTTTATGCCGAACTGAATTAAAGAATTTCTTGCATGCCTCCTTTAGTGGTAATCAGACCAAGCCGCATGTATCACAAACCACATACCTACCAAGGGAACACACTCACCTGTCACAATCAGCAATATGCAGGCACCACACAGACAGGTAACGCACCAGCTGGAACCCGAGAATGCCCTGCTCAGCAAACTCGGATAGTGTAACTCCACTCACATGAATAGCGGTAAAGCCGCAGCATGCTCACACATAGTATAACACACATGCATTACTCTTTTTGTCACGCATTGTCGCAACCTGATCTAACGAATGCTTGTGCTCCATCACCTAGGCAGCGATTTTATTTAATTTAATTTAATTATCATGACGTAATAGCTAGTTATGCCCTTCTTCTTGTTACTAAGCCTGTTGTACAGTATTAGCGAGTTTAAATCTATGCTATATCATAACGGTTACTCGCCTGCTGCTGTTGAGAACAGATGTTATTAAGCCATGTCTATCACATTGAATGTTCATCACCTTGACCTTTTTACTTTTTTATGTACTCTCTCTTAAGCGACAACTGTTTAAGCGACAACTGTTTAAGCGACAAATGTCTAAGCGACAACTGTTTAAGCGACGAATGTCTAAGCGACGAATGTCTAAGCGACGAATGTCTAAGCGACAACTGTTTAGCGACAAATGCCTAAGCGACAAATGTCTAAGCGACAAATGTCTATCATTCTAATTTTTTATTTTATTAACCACGCTTGTATAAACCTGTTTACATGACGTTCTAAAAAAACAAAAAATATGGCAGTCTTTCTCAGAGGTGTATTGTCCACCACCTTGTTATACTAACCTGTGTTACCCCACAATGCTTCCTCTTTCTCTTCTGTACCCCATGACGCATATGCCATAATAAAAGAAAGATTTACAAAAAAAAAATCTCCCCAGTAGCGCATAAGATAAAAATTCCTAAAGATGGTGATTTTATTGAAAAGTGGGTCTACATTAACCAGTTGCGTGCTTGTCATCCCAAATCCCAACTAAGGATTGTAGATGTCGATTTGGATGCAGAAGGATGAATGACTAACCTGAAAGAGTGGTTGATCTATGTGGTATCGTATGATGTGAAATGTTGTTGTTTCATGATAACAGCAATGTTCATGTTACTAACCATTTCCTTGCCATCCAGTAACTATATTTCTAAGCAGGATCATAGCTTGTTTAATCGTTATAAGCAAATCACTGATAAATCAGTCAGAAACATAGTTAGGATGAAGATCAATATAGATAGACAATAGTGTAAATAAATACATAATGATGTATGTAAATAACGTGTAGTCCCAGGTAAAATTATGTCACACTCTTGTTAGTTTGTTTACTTTATGAAATTTGAATCATTAGTAGATAAGTCAAAGACGTGTTCCTGATCCTGATCCGTACCTGTCCAAAGTTGACCGAGAAGAATGTGGCGTGTCTCTGGATTGTGCAGCTCCTGCGCCAACAGCTACGGACCGATCCAGAGAGGACCATCCTCCGTTATCCTGATCTAGGAAACTCCAGGATTTATCTTGACCGGGAAAAGGATCCTGACCCAGCATGTGTTCGTCAGCCTAGACGAAAAGATTTCTATTGAGAAGGTATACAACATTTCATCGATGCAGCTTCCCGAGTTACAAGCCTGGTACCAGATGCACCTCCAAAAAGCACAGGACCGTGTGCAAAACATCTTGGAGCAAGCTCGGAAACCTTTTGTATCCAGTTCTGTTTCGATGAATAACTGACCTAAAAGGTTCGTAACGGCAATCTTCGTTGCTTTGGTTTGTTCCGCCATTGGTGCAGTTGTTGCAACAGGATTTTCTGCAGCCATTTCTATCACAGTGCGAACACTAGATATGGAAATGTTTGCACTCAAACAACACATTAATGATATTCAGCAGGCAATACACCAACAAAAATCACTTCTTCAAGATGTTTTAACCATTGTGGAAAACACAGTTGTTACAACCAATTTGCATTCAGTATTAATTGCCAAGTCCACTCTGAGTTACACCTAAGTCACGATTTGTTTAAACGAGAACTTATTTTCCCGCATGACCTGATCTTGTTCCACACACTTGCTTTCATCGACAAAGTGCAAACCGGAATGAGTGAATTAGTGAATTAGCAGGGGGACACATACCTCTGTAGTTTGTATCCAAGGATATAATGCATGCGATGCTTGCTAATGTGGATGGGGATACAATCAAATCCTTGCAATTAAAATTGGCCTACGAGATGGGAAGTGCTCTCCCTCTCTTAATTGACCCTGAACACATGGAGATTTGCTGAAACATGTCAAGCAACTATGTCAAAAACAGATGATAATGCCTTAGTACATGTTATATTAGTTAAAGATAAATGGTTGGTTAGCACTTGTCTTCACAACATGAGTGTTTTTCGCAGGGACCAGGTGACCAATAAAGTTATTGCCTTAACAGCCCCTGTATCACCGATCAAGGTACCACCAGGTTCCCGTATCACTATTGGTAATGTCACACTATACCCCGTGTATCCCTTTCAAGGTTTGGAAATCCTGATGGACCCGAATCTGAAATTTCTGCTAGATCACAAGCCCAACCATACTATTGAAATGTCAATTAGAAAAGAAATTTGTCACAGGTACTTCACTGTATCATACTGTTCGTTATGTACGACAAAATCCACAACCAGAAAATACGCTATGAGTAAACGATATCTCTTGTAAAGCCTTGTTCAAGTATACATGAGCGTAATTAAACATTGCTATGATACTCTAAAAAGAGGGTTATGTCAGAGATATTGTGTAGGAAGGAATGACATATAACCCCACGATATACAAACACTAAGACAGAGAGACACACACAAGGAGAAACGAGAAAGGACACAAGACAAGAGACGGACAAGAAGACATCAATCTTAAAAATAACATCCAGGGGGGCGGAGCCTGATGCCTGAAGCGAATAGACGCACATTCTTTGAGCTCCGGCATTTTGCAATAATAACCTTGCTTAATACATACAATTCACAACCAAAACAACTCTACTATCGACTTCAGCAAACATTGGTAGGAAAACAAAAAAGCAGAAACCCGACAAGCCCCGGATGGGGATGAATATCGGTGATATGCTCCGCCAAGTGCACGAGGCAGCAAGGCCTAAGATGGCCGACTACCTAGACGAATGCACAGAATCCTCAGACGAGGACCCACTATATGGGGAACCCGTTGACACACCAAAACAAGAGCCCATCCCACGACCCTCACGGAGCCCAGACTCCCAACCGTTCACGATGGGGGCACTGAAAGACCTACTCACAGGCCTCCAGAGGACACTCCAGGCCGATGTGGCCTCCCTCCACACAGATATCACAGGCCTAGTAGGAAGGCTAGGCACACTGGAGACCTCCTCAGACGAACAGGCACAGAAGATTGCGACACTGGAGAACATGGTGAGAGGCCTCCAACACCAGCCAGCAAACACCGAGAAAAGGTTTGCTGCCCTGGAAGATCAGAGACGGTGCAAAAACCTCAAAATACGAGGAATACCTGAGGAAACCCCGGAGGCTGAACACCCTCATGTGGTGAGAAGCCTGCTGGCAGCGCTGCTAACTCCCAGGCAAGCCAAGGCCGTCACTCTGGAAGGTGTGTTCCGCATAACTAAGCCAAGGAAGGCCCCAGCGGAGGCCCCAAGGGACTTAATAATACGCTTCCAAAACCTGAAAGACAAAGCGGCAGTGACTGCGGCCCTCCAGGGGACTACCCAATACACGGACATCTCCGGGAGCACAATGGAGTGGAAGAATTAACCACCCTCCTCAGAGACCGCAGCATCCGATACACCTGGCGGACACCCCGAACCCTCCTGGTCACGCACAGAGGAACCACCTACCCGATACGAGAGCTGCCTGAAGCGGATTCCTTATTGGAGGCACTCGGCCTCACACGAGACTGTCTAGGCCCCCCCGGACGGGAGAAGGCCCCAGCAATTTCACGCAGATGGGACCCCACTAAAGTCACCCCATTCGTCCCACAACGGGCGGCAGCCAGTGCCGGCGCAGCAACGGTTACCCAAGACTTACCCTGGAAGCGAGTTGAAACTGGACTATTGCCAGCCAACCCCAGCAGAACCTCACATAGTTTGTTTAATTTGTTCTTCACCTTTGATATATGTCTCTTGCTGTGATATTTGTTTTTTAATACTGTCCACCACACATTTACCTAGCTCAAGAAAGCCAACACACACCGAGACGGATGGGCTACAAGGCCATTGCTAATCCCCCCTGAGCCTCTAACCACAACATACAGCCACACATTGCAGGTTCAGCACGACCTTAACCATAGGGGCGTAAAACTTATTTCTATTGTTACTGTTTTATGTCTTTTACGCTTTTCTTTTTTTTAGATAGCAGTCCCACGCACCTAAAATTAGTCAGCGGACACACCAGCGTCTTAGGGGACATCCCAGACCCACAAGTCCATGACTACCCTCGCACTCACTGAAGAGCATTGCCCCAGCTAGCAATTCATACAATGGGTAAAACAACGAATAGTCACACAACAAAGCTAATATATCGATTGTATATAATATATCTACCTAACAAAATTTAAATAACAAAAATTGTGCCGATATTGTATGCCACATATGTTTAAACAATGTACCTTTCTCTGCTTGCAACTGCCGTTGTGGCAGCGCAAGCGGTTTTGTTTCACTATGCACTGCAAAAATATTAAATATAAAAGAAAAGAAAAAAATAACATCCAGAACATCTATTGGTTAATATATGCCAATTATACTAACTATAAAATTACATAACTTAAAGACAACATTTTCAGGGTAAAAGCTGATCCTCAGTCGGCTATAGCAGAATCTGCATTTATTGGACTAAGTTTCCTCAGTCGGCTATAGCCAACTGAGGAAGCTTATTTTTAAGCGAAATGTATTTTGGCAACAGGATCTGCATTTATTGGACTAATCTCAACATTTGCTTTTATATTTATTTGTTTTTATACATATTTTTATTACTAATAAATCATTGTTGGATTCATCTGGTGTCCAGATGATGTCACCCCATAATTTGACACTTCGCTTTTCCACCTCAAAGCCAGGTTTCTCAGGCACTGAACAAGAACGTTCATCTTATATCTACCAGAGGTGTGATGCTGCGCTAAGAGCATAAAGGCTCCTTCTACCGAGCCAGTTACTATATAGGCTCAAATCCATGTGAGCTTATATATACCGCACAATATTCAATTACTAGCACTTTTTACCATAAGCACTATATTATTTATGTATTTTTATTTTTACACATTTTCGTCTAGTGCTACACTTCCCCCTAAATACCTTGAAGGGTAATCATTATTATCTATGCATGGTTCACTTTCCATGTAGCGCTTCACTCTAATATAGATCTAGTATCTATATATTTCCTAACTTTCTTTAAAGGAGTACTATAGGGTCAGGAACACAAACATGTGTTCCTGACCCTATAGGGATAAACCACCATCTAGCCCCCCTGCCCCCTCATGCCTCCCTAAATACAGTAAAATCTTACTTGTATTCAAGCCTGAAGCTGCAGGCTTTGTCCCTGTTTCCTTTTGACCTGCCCACTGCCTGCTTACATCAGCAGAAGTGTGGCGAAACCAACCTCGCCACTGGGCCCTGGAGAAGCCTGTTTGCTAGCCTCCTACCTGCTGACTATGGCCCCTGGGTTATTTGGGGCATATTGTACTGTATATTGCTGCTACTGGCCCTTTTAACAGCATCTATGGACATATTGGGACTTTTGGGACTACTGTCCCTTTAAGACTGTGATACATATTCTAGTGTACTGCCTGTAATATTATATGTGTATTAAGTTTAACCTGGGTGATATGTATGCAGCATTCAACTGATTGTTCGGTAGAATCACTCCATTTATTATATTGAGTGAAACTACCGAACAACCAGACCACCCAGGAATAAGTGTGCCTCCAATTACAGTTTGCAACAATGTTGCAAACGGGTAATTGGCAATCAGTGTAATGTATTCTTTGTCCTCTGGGTGGCCGCCATTCGGGAAACAAACACGTGGCGGCGGCCATCTTAAACTACCGAACAGCGGTGTTTTGCCGTCGAGTGTCTGGAACTAAAATCGGACACTTGACTAGGCAAACACCGCTGAGACCTCCATACTTCCAGAAATTCGTATGGAAACTACCGAATGACCCGCCGTTCGGTAGAAAGAACCCCATAAACAAGGGAATTCATTCAAACCCTCTCCAGGCTCTATAACACAGGCAATTCGCCTGTTTTCATTCCCTTGTTTGTGACCGACCGCAGGGCCAAAATGCATGGAACTGTTTTCGGATACTTTACCCATGCGGTCGGTCAAATCTTTGGAACCCCATATCTCACGAACCATTCATCCGAATTACTTGAATTTTGGATATGTTGTCCCCCTGAATAAGGGCTATCCAGCGATGCTGGATTTAAAGGTGTACCCCCGGGTTTTGGGGTACATCCAGAACTTGGCTGAAAAAGTGTACCGGATAATTGAGTTTAATGTTATCTGAGGGGAGGGGATGTGTGGGCTGAACCATGTATGTGATTGGTTATTTTATGCCTCCCCCTGGGTGTGGCCTGTATGTGGATTAGTGTAATAAAAGCCAGGCTGGATGAGCCAGTCCGGAGTTCCTGTTTTACCCTCAAAGTGATGTGTCGTCTCATTATTGGGGGGAAGGATATATTGCATGCTGTTCCAGTTGACTGCTAGGAGTACAAGCCTATTCGTATGGTTCCTATTCAATGGTCTACAGCATTCATACGCTTGGGAGAATTTAAAGGTTTCTTGGATTCAGTGATTATGGTGTCTGCCAGAGTGCTTGGAGTCCTCAGGAAGCACTAGGAGCATCCTTTAACGGAGGTACCAAGTCGGGGTGCCAGGCGATCCGTTACATTGGTGGCAAGCGGTGGGATGGCGTCCTAGTGCGAGGTAAAGCAGCTCGGAGACACAGTGCGTTTGGATTTACAATTGAGGGCGACGCTGGTGTGCATACAGCGTCCCTGTTTACATAAAGATTTGGGAAAATGGGGTTCGTAGACCCCTGGGCAACACACACACCTGAGGAAGAGAGTGAATTAGAATGGAGAGATAATGCCCGGATAGAATTATGGTACGATGCCCTGGAGGAAGTCCAGTATCAACGGCAGCAGCGCCTTCCTGGTGTCGCATACCGGTTGGAGGAACAAATGGCCTGGCGGATGCCGCTTCTGGGAGACCAACCTGGAGGGCAGCGGGTAAGACAACTCGAGTACCTCGTGGAAAGGGAACTGAGCTTGGACACCTCATACCGGGCACTGTGGTGGTGCACTGTCCAGCCAGAGACGTGGAGGGCAGAGGGCATCCAGCCAGAGGGGGAGAACTACACGAGCCCTGGCCTGTTGTGGAAAGCCTTAGTGGAGGATGTCGACTTCGGCAGTCCAGTAGAGTCACGGTACTGGGCTATCTTTCATTACCGAGGTGAGATGATACAGGGCCCGAGATCTATTGGACTGGGACAAGACCTCCGCCGTTTCGCTGCCATGGAACGAGAGCTGGAGATGGACTATGTAGAACTATTAAATTCCTGCCAGCCGCAGAGCAGGGACGCAGACCGGGAAAACTGGGTGGCAGACCCAGACCTGCTAGCCTACAGCTGGGAAAAGGTGGCTGAGGTACCCCCTGCTTCACTACCAGCTGCAGAAGTTGGGGACCTCATAGACTGGTCCTGGAGAGACCCACAGATGGCAGGTGAAGATGGGACCGAGATCTCTCTACCGGCCCTACAGGGATGCTGGGCAGTTGGCCCAGATCCCCAGCGGCAGTCTACGGTTCAGGGAGAGGAGCCTGTTATTACCTCTCCCCAGCGGCAGCACAGCTCACCAAGGGGAGACAGTAAGCCCCTCACCAGCGCAGATGGGACTGTGGTCTCTGCGCCCTGCCTACAGGGAGTACAGAGGGTCAGCCCTGATCCCCAGCGGCAGTCTACAGTGCAGGGAGAGGCGCCTGATACCCCCTCTCCCCACCGACAACCTAACCCACCAAGGGGAGACAGAAAACCCCTCACCAGCGCAGATGGGACCGTGGTCTCTGCGCCCAAGTTACAGGGAGCTGAAGGGGCCGTCGTCCCTCCCCAGCGGCAGTGTGATTTGTTGGGAATTGGGAGCCCAGTCTCCATTCCCCAGCGGCAGTGTGAATCACAGGGAATTGGGAGCCCAGTCTCCATTCCCCAGCGGCAGGCTGAGTTACAGGGGGCAGAGGTAGTTGGTCCTTCCCCCCAGCAGCAGAGTGATATGCCGGGAAGGCAGTGTGAAGTGCAGGGAGAGGAGAGCAGCGTCCTCCCTCCCCAGCGGAAGGCTGAGTTACAGGGGGCAGAGGTAGTTGGTCCTACCCCCCAGCAGCAGCATGATTGTTTGGGAATAGAGAGCCCAGTCTCTATTCCCCAGCAGCAGGACACTGAATTGGGAGGAGAGACAGTCGGTCTCCCTCCACAAAGACTGAAAGTAGGCATGGGAGAGGAGATTGTTACCACCTCTCCCCAGCGACGGATCATCGATGGGCAGAGTGTTCTAATGGGAGAGGAGCTGGTTACCACCTCTCCCCAGCGACAGCTTAATGTACCAGGGGGAGACTGTAAGCTCCACACCTGTGCAGATGGGACCGTGGTCTCTGCACTTCCAGCACAGGGGGTAGGGACGGTCGGTCCTGCCCCCCCACAACAGGGCTGTTTAGCCAAAGGGGAGACAGTCTGTCTCCAGCAGCAGAGCTGTGTAACTAAAGGGGAGACAGTCGGTCTCCAGCAGCAGAGCTGTGTAACTCAAGGGGAGACAGTCGGTCTCCAGCAGCAGAGCTGCGCAGCTAAAGGGGAGGCAGTCGGTCTCCAGCAAGGCTCCAACCAGACTACTCCCGGGGTAGTGCTGGCACCAGGGCAGAGTACCGCTGGGCTCTGCCCACTCAGCAACCCACCAAAACAGCCTACCAGTCCCCCACACAGCCATGGTGAGGCACCTGGACCTGGACAAGTTTTTCTCTTACTCAGGTGTAGTAACCATTTATTGTTGGTGGGCTGTACTGCTGTTTCTGTTTTGTGGGTGGGCTGCTGGACTAACAAGGGCACTGACCGGCAAGAGGTCAGGTACCCTGTTAGTCTGTTTGGAAAAGGGGAGAAATGTGGCGAAACCAACCTCGCCACTGGGCCCTGGAGAAGCCTGTTTGCTAGCCTCCTACCTGCTGACTATGGCCCCTGGGTTATTTGGGGCATATTGTACTGTATATTGCTGCTACTGGCCCTTTTAACAGCATCTATGGACATATTGGGACTTTTGGGACTACTGTCCCTTTAAGACTGTGATACATATTCTAGTGTACTGCCTGTAATATTATATGTGTATTAAGTTTAACCTGGGTGATATGTATGCAGCATTCAACTGATTGTTCGGTAGAATCACTCCATTTATTATATTGAGTGAAACTACCGAACAACCAGACCACCCAGGAATAAGTGTGCCTCCAATTACAGTTTGCAACAATGTTG
This sequence comes from Pelobates fuscus, assembly GCF_036172605.1. NCBI lineage: Eukaryota > Metazoa > Chordata > Amphibia > Anura > Pelobatidae > Pelobates > Pelobates fuscus. Next base: position 385,283,084 of record NC_086318.1, on the reverse strand, counting down.
CAAACGGGTAATTGGCAATCAGTGTAATGTATTCTTTGTCCTCTGGGTGGCCGCCATTCGGGAAACAAACACGTGGCGGCGGCCATCTTAAACTACCGAACAGCGGTGTTTTGCCGTCGAGTGTCTGGAACTAAAATCGGACACTTGACTAGGCAAACACCGCTGAGACCTCCATACTTCCAGAAATTCGTATGGAAACTACCGAATGACCCGCCGTTCGGTAGAAAGAACCCCATAAACAAGGGAATTCATTCAAACCCTCTCCAGGCTCTATAACACAGGCAATTCGCCTGTTTTCATTCCCTTGTTTGTGACCGACCGCAGGGCCAAAATGCATGGAACTGTTTTCGGATACTTTACCCATGCGGTCGGTCAAATCTTTGGAACCCCATATCTCACGAACCATTCATCCGAATTACTTGAATTTTGGATATGTTGTCCCCCTGAATAAGGGCTATCCAGCGATGCTGGATTTAAAGGTGTACCCCCGGGTTTTGGGGTACATCCAGAACTTGGCTGAAAAAGTGTACCGGATAATTGAGTTTAATGTTATCTGAGGGGAGGGGATGTGTGGGCTGAACCATGTATGTGATTGGTTATTTTATGCCTCCCCCTGGGTGTGGCCTGTATGTGGATTAGTGTAATAAAAGCCAGGCTGGATGAGCCAGTCCGGAGTTCCTGTTTTACCCTCAAAGTGATGTGTCGTCTCATTATTGGGGGGAAGGATATATTGCATGCTGTTCCAGTTGACTGCTAGGAGTACAAGCCTATTCGTATGGTTCCTATTCAATGGTCTACAGCATTCATACGCTTGGGAGAATTTAAAGGTTTCTTGGATTCAGTGATTATGGTGTCTGCCAGAGTGCTTGGAGTCCTCAGGAAGCACTAGGAGCATCCTTTAACGGAGGTACCAAGTCGGGGTGCCAGGCGATCCGTTACAAGAAGTATTAGCTTGATCCAATCACAATGCTTCCCCATAGAATTGGCTGGGACTGACAAAGAGGCAGATCACGGGCAGACCCAGCACAATTCAAACACAGCCCTGGCCAATCAGCATCTCCTCATAGAGATGAATTGAATCAATGCATCTCTATGAGGAAAATTCATTGTCTGCATGCAGAGGGTGGAGATACTGAATGTTTGGATGCATTTTAGGCAGCCATGACCCAGGAAGGATCTCTAACAGCCATCTAAGCAGTGGCCAGTGAAGTTATCACTAGGCTGTAATGTAAACACTGCATTTTATCTGAAAGGACAGTGTTTACAGCAAAAAGCCTGAAGGTAATGATTCTACTCACCAGAACAAATTCAATAAGCTGTAGTTGTTCTGGTGACTATAGTGTCCCTTTAACTTGTTTTGTGGACTAGGGGTGGTCAACGTATGATGACTGAGCCTTTCTCCCCATGTTGTTTGTATATACACCCTGTTCCAAATTATTATGCAAATTATATTTTTCTCATTTACCTAAATAATTGATGTAAATAACAGTCAGCATAATTATCATGTTATCAACTATTAAGAGCACAATTCAAATTTTATTGAACAAACCTCCTAATGATAACAGTATTTTCTTTAAACATAAAAAACTTACAACGCACTGTTCCAAATTATTACGCACAGTAAATTTAAAAACACTTTATAGGTTGTAAAGAACTGAAAATTACATGATTTTGCTTTTTCATGATGAAAAGTCATGATTTTATGAAAGACACGGAGGCGAGTATTGCTTAACCCTTTCTTTACTGTCCACCAATAGCAGCAAAGAATACAAACAGTAAGAAAAAATGGTAACCATAGTGATAGACCACTCCCATACCAAGTCCCAGTATAATAGTCAGCACCTCCCCACACAATTCCTCTTTCTCTGGAGATGCTACACCAAACCAGCAAACAGGAACCGATGAACAGACCAGAACCTCAGCAGACCAAACCATCCCGAAATCCAGCCGGATACTTATCAGGAACCATCTGTGAACTGGGACTAAACCATCAACAAATGACTAAGCGTCAACAACAGGGAGTCTGTCACAGCACCATCCATAGATCTCCAGCCAACGTGGTGAAGTCTTGGGAAGAAGTGAGGATCTTTATACAGCACCAACAGCGCAGAATCAACCCGTGAAAACATAAAAAATTGGGGCCCGTTCTATTGCCCCCTTCGTGTGGAGAGACGATAGTTCCTCGTCTATTAGGGCAGGGGCTGTCCCTGAAAGTACAATAGGGTGAGAGGGAGGAATATGACACGGGGTGTCGACCAACTCTATGTGAAAGCCCCTCACTGTGGTCAGAACCCAGGCATCTGAGGTGATGTCTAACCAGGCTTGGAGAAAATTATGGAGTCTGCCCCCTACACAGATATTGGAAAAAACATGAGGTAAATGTAAGCTTACTGTAAGGGCGTCTGGAACCAGGGTTCCCTCTGAAGCCTCTGGAGAGCCATGGCCTCCCACGAGAGGGGAAGAAAGGGGACTGTTGTCTCGTCTCCTGGTAGGATGGTCTCTGGTTGTAGAAGCCTCATCGCGATCCACGGGCGTGGTATTTAGACCGGCCGGACAGACGGCCCCTGAATCTGCCGGCCCTGGTAGAGACCCGTCCTTGAAATACCCTCTTCATAGAGGATTGAGCCTTGTCCAGTGCTGTAAAAGCACCCACAAAGCGCCCCAGACCCTTTATAAAGGATTCTCCAAACAACAGGCCCTGGGCATCTTTGCCCGCCTCAGTGAGAGTGAGGTTAGCCAATTTGGGCTCAATTTATAAAGAGAATGGTTTTACGCCGCTCAATAGACAGGGAGGTGTTCACACTGCCTACTATGCAGATCGCCCTCTGCACCCAGCCACGGAGTTCTTCTGGGTCAACCTGCCTGTTTTCGGCTCTGGCTAGTTCAGCCAGGTCAAACAATTTGGCCAAAGGACCAAAAATGTCCAGGTGTTTGTCCTGGCATGATTTTGAAGCGGAATCCAATCCCTCGGACATTTTGGGATCAACAATAGGGGTCTCGCAGACTTTACTGGGAATCAGGGGTCTAGGACATTCTGCCCTGAGTTTGTCGCGCGCCGCCTTGCTAAGGGGGCGCCATACCCAGTTCTCCAGGCACTTAGCCACATGGTCCGCTGGGAGTCATTCTGCTGACCTCGAGTGATGGAAAGCATCCGGGTCAAACATAGGTTCCCCAGACGGATCCATGAGGGCGGAACCGACGGAAGCTGGGGAGTTGCTGCGCAAGCCACTTATTACCAGCCCCGATAGAGCAGGGGCAAAGGGGTCAGTGTCCTGCCCGCAAATGTCGTCATTGGAGTCACAAGACCCGATTTCTGAGTCGGAGTCACTCTCCTTTTGTGCTCTAGCACATTTCCACTGCTGCGCCTGTTCTGCCTGGCGCGTAAAGGCTCTCTTGCGTGACATAGGCACGCTGTCATGGGTGGATATAGTCACACCAGTCGTATTGTATCTGGAGGCAGGGGGACTTAAGTGCCTGGAATGGCCGTAGCCTTTCTTGGAACATCCCCTATAGGGCTTAAAGCAGAACGCGGTAAGCGCGTCAGCATGGCCGAGCCTTCTGCGGCCAAAGGGCGTGCCAGTAAGGCCTGTGAAATAGTCTGGGAAAGAGCCGAGGACATGGAGCCCATGGCGGCCATAATGGCATCCGTAACGGAGCGCTGTAGAGCTAGAGATTGGGCATCGTCAGGTACTGACATAGGGTAACCTGCGGAGGAAGGGGGGCCAGAGCTGGCAGAGGGGTTAACCAAAGCATGGGGTATATCCATTTCCCCAGAGGAAAAGGGGGGGTGGCAGGCACTTTGGACTTGGGTATAATAAAATTGCTGTGAGATATCCCAATGACACCAAATATAAAATAGACAGACTAGCTAGACCTTATTATAGGGTAGAGATAGGGAGCTCACCAGGGCCCAGACTGTCAGACAGGAAGAAGGAGCAATGGAGTCACAGACAGCCTGAAAAAGATAAGGCAAACAGAGAAAAAAGATAAGAGCAACAGGAGAAGCTCAAGTGATAGGGATACTGATAATAATACCCTAAAGAGGTCTGGAACCCTGGGCTCAAAGGATAACACAATATAAAAATCCACAATAGGATAAAACATGGAAACATAAAACATATGGAAAATAAATAAGTAAATAATGAAACTACAAGCAAAAAAGCAAATAAATGGTACAGGTAGCAATAGAGCAATAATGTGTCATGGAGTAACACTTCCGGGTTCGGCACTCAGCGGTGAGGAGCCGGACCCCACCCCCCTCTGACACAGCTCTGACGGTATTTAGGGAGACTGGGCCAGAGAGAGGGTGCTTGGTGATTGATTGTGTGAGCTAACGTGTGAGCTGCCTCCGCGAGGCAGCGGCCTCCACAGGCTCAGCTACTTCCACCAGAATTACCTCTCCACAAGCACAGACAAGCCGTTCCAGCCTTTGAGCAAATGCAAGGATTGCTGCATGCCATAAAGGATTACTGGAGAACGGATACTTTGCTACTTTACAAGTGGACCATATCTCTGAACTATTGGAGGACTACCCATATTAACCTTAAGTATATCTTTCAGCTATTTGTCTGCAATATCATTTATTAATGAACTAATGCTTGCTTACTCAAATCTTCAGCGCTTCAAGTTACTAATCTCATCAAGATAGAAAAAAATAGAAAAAAACCTCAGGCACTCACTGTGATTGTTCTTCAAGCAGGTTTATTGCAACGTTTCGACCTCAATTAGGTCTTTTTCAAGCTAACACCACTGTGACAAAATCGTGTTTATATACATACACAAATTAATGAACAAACAATCCATTAATTAAGTAATCAATTACAAATTTCATAGAACACACATATGTTAAAAATTATTCAATCAATAAATCAATTTAATATACAGAGAAAGATAAAAACATGTTCTGGAATGGATAAATAAATGGCTGTCAAAGGTAGTAGTTATCAAAGGAATAAATCCAGGTTTTGAAGATAATCACATACATAGTAATTGATACACAGGTCCCTCAAATAACACTAAGTTGATGCATATAAAATATATATAATTGATAATATAATTAGTGAAGTTATACCTGGGAGACAATCAACAAATCGCCCAAACCGGAAGAGAGTGGAACGCCTAATCCACGTAAAGACGTGGCAGCGTCATCCGCTCCGTTACGAGCAGGGTATGGTGGCCGCAGAGGGTGTTCGACATCGGGTGCTCACGACGCATGCGCGTAAAGAAAAAATTCAGTCGCGCATGCGCGTAACCACCATCATATGCCACTGAACGGCAAACAATATAGCATGGAATCCTATGTGCAACCAGTACAGATCCCCAGGTTAAACGAGCAATAAAGCATCAGAAATAACTAGCACCAACACAGGAGGGAAAGAGAAAAGAGTAATAGAAGAGAAAATAGGTAAATAAGGATCATAATACAAATAAAAGAAAAAGTGGATATAAGGAGAAATAAATAAAAATAAAAATAAATATAAAAAATATAAAAAAGATAATAATAATAATAATAATAAAATTAAAAATAAAAATAGGATGAAAAAGTGAATAAAAATAAATAAAAATAAAAATAAAGATGAATAAAACGAAAATGATAATAAAAATAAAAATAAAGAAAAAGATAATAAAGAAAAAAGTCAAAATAAAAATAGTAATAGTAAAATAAAAAATAAATAATAAATAAATAATAAAAAATAAATAAAAAATAACTAATAAATAAAAATAAAAAGAAATATAAATAATAATAATAATAATAAAAATATATATATATATAAATAATAAAAAATAATAAAAAATAAAAATAAATATGAATAAATAAAAAATAATAAATGAAAAATAAAAAAAAATAATAAATACAAAATAATAAATAATAAATAAATAATAAATAAAAAATAAAAAAATAAAATAAAAAAAATAAATAAATAAAAATAAAAAAAGAAGAAGAGAAAGATATGAATCAAGAAAAGCAATAGTAAAGAATAATAGAATAAAAAGTAAAAGTCAGCCAAGACAGAAAAAGATATGAATCAAGAGAAGCAATAGTAAAGGGTAATAGAATAAAGAGTAGAAGTCAGCCAGATATTATAACATATACCAAAGAAAAAAGGATAGGTATCCTAATACTCAGTTATACATACGTATGCACGCAAAAACATATATGTGTATATGTCCTCAGAAAAGTACACATAGGTTTTTTAGCATGTAACAATCGTTAAAGTAGAACATAGTGTGTATCACAAGACATAAAAAATACAAAATACAAAATAATATGAGACCTAAGATACATAAATCCAAACTGATCAGACTGTAGTTGTCACGATCCCGGGGAACCCAACACGCTAACACACACACAGACACACACACAGAAAGTGTGCTGTACCGGTCCTTAGAGTGGCCGGGCTAAGCACACAAAGAATAGTCAGGAGACAAGCCGAGTAAGGGGAACCAGAAAACAGAATAACGAGAAACAAGCCGAGGTCAAAGGGTAGGAGAAAGTCACAAAGTCAGTATAACAAGCCAGAGGGTACGTAACCAGAAAGCACACGTTCACAATCGATACTATAAAGCACAGACCACAACAGGGCACAGATAGACAGGAAAGGTAAGTATTTAAATCCTAGCCTGAATCCTGATTGGCTAACCACCAATCAGTATTAACAAACACACGTGGGGGATATCTATACCCCCCACTGTGTTTGTTGCACTGTAGCTTTAACGCCGGGTCACGTGAGTGACCCCGGCGCTTAGATAATAGTGCCGGCTCCCAGCGTGCAGCGTTAGACATGCTGCCGCTGGGAGGAGGAGAGGAGGACGCGAGCGGCGTGTCAGGAGGAGAGGACGCCACTCGCTTAACGGTAAGGGGAGAGGGGACCGCGGGCGGCGACGGACCGAGGGTGAGTGCTGCGAGAGGATTGCAGCCTCCCCTCACCGCTGCCCGCGGAGCCCTGACATAACCCCCCCCTCGAAGACCGCCCAGGGGGCGGGAAGCCGAAGGCTTCAAAGGAAACCGCGCATGAAAGGAGCGGATCAAGGAGGGGGCGTCCAAGTCAGAGACAGAAACCCACGACCGCTCCTCCGGGCCATAACCCTTCCAATCAACCAGATACTGCAACCGACCTCGAGAGAAACGAGAATCAAGGAGAGCAGCCACCTCATATACGTCACTAGAGACCGCGCGGAGGGCATCGGAACGCCTGAGAGAGCCAGAGAACCGATTACAGAGCAAGGGCTTCAAAAGGGAGGTGTGAAAGGTGTTAGGTATGCGCATGGAAGGGGGCAAGGCCAGGGAGTAGGATACAGGATTCACCCTACGCAACACCTTATAGGGACCAAGGAACTTGGGCGCGAACTTCATCGAGGGAACCCTAAGGCGGAGATTCCTAGAGGACAACCAAACCCTATCACCCGGAGCATAAGAAGGAGCCGCACACCTACGACGATCAGCAAACCTCTTTTGAGTAGCAGCAGCACGACAAAGAGCAGCATGGACCTGATCCCACATCTTCCGTAAGGAGGCGAGGTGCTCGTCCAAAGCGGGCATTCCCTTGTCGGAGAATACACCGGGAAGGACAGCGGGTTGGAACCCATAAGCCACCATAAAAGGACTTGCGCCAGTAGAAGAATGAGACACAGTGTTCCTGGCAAACTCAGCCCAGGGAAGGAGACGGGACCAGTTGTCCTGGTGTGCATTCGTGAAACAGCGTAAATACAACTCCACAGACTGATTTGCTCGTTCGGCAGCTCCATTAGATTGCGGATGATAGGAGGAAGTAAACGATAAGGAGACCCCCATCTCAGCACAAAAGCCTCTCCAAAACCGAGAGACAAACTGAGGGCCCCTGTCAGATACGATATCTTGTGGTATACCATGCAAGCGGAACACTTCTTTGGCAAACACCTGAGCCAACTGAACCGCAGAAGGTAGCTTCTTAAGCGGAATGAAGTGCGCCATTTTGGAGAACCTATCCGTTACAGTCAAAATTACTGTCTGCCCATCAGATGAAGGAAGATCCACAATAAAGTCCATGGATAAGTGTGTCCACGGTTTCTTGGGTACAGATAGGGGCATAAGGAGTCCCAGGGGTTTAACATTAGGGGACTTACACTGTGTACAGACACGGCAAGCCTGCACGTAATCTACCACGTCTTTTTTGAGTGAGGGCCACCAAAACTGTTGGAGAAGACCCTTGTAAGTCTTGGTAACCCCTGGATGACCAGCCGTTTTGGCTGTGTGAAATAAAGTCAACAACTTCTTTCTGTCTTTTACTTTCACGTACAGCTTACCAGTAGGTGTCTTAGAGGGTGCTTGGGGTTGGTATGACTTGATACCATCAAGAAAAAGAGACGAGATAACCAAACGGGTAGTAGCTATTATATTAGTTGTGGGTACAATGGGCTCAGGAGTGGAGGTAATAGAATCTACAGGTTCGTACTGGCGGGAGATGGCATCAGCCTTGACATTTCGATAACCAGGCCTGTATGTGATTATGTACTGAAAACGTGAGAGAAATAAAGACCATCTAGCCTGACGAGAGGATAACCTCTTAGCATCTGCGATATAGGATAGATTTTTATGATCGGTTATAACCAAAATCTTGTGTCTAGCTCCCTCTAACAAGTACCTCCATTCTTTAAATGCCATCACTATAGCTAATAATTCCCTGTTCCCAACGTCGTAATTCTTTTCAGACTCTGACAAGCGTTTTGAAAAGTAACCACAGGGAAGGAGGGGTTCGTCATACGATTGTCTTTGTGACAACACTGCTCCTATACCTGATTCAGAGGCGTCTACTTCCAGTACAAAGGGAAGGGAAGGATCAGGATGGTGTAACACAGGGGCAGTGGCAAATGCCTTTTTTAGAGTCTCGAAGGCCACAATAGCATTAGGATTCCAAACCCTGGGGTGTAAACCCTTTTTAGTCAGTTTAGTGATAGGGGAAATAATGGATGAGAAGTTTTTAACAAACTTTCTATAATAATTGGCAAACCCTATAAATCGCTGTATTGCCTTAAGTCCTTGGGGAAGGGGCCAGGACAGTATAGCTTCCAATTTTGAAGGATCCATGCTGAATCCTTGTTCAGAAATAACATAACCCAGGAATTGTACAGAGGTTTGGTCGAATAAGCATTTCTCTAATTTACAATAAAGACCATTCTGCAACAACCTTTTAAGCACCATCCTAACATGAGTATGATGTGTCTTCAAATCTGGAGAATATACAAGTATGTCATCTAGGTAGACTACAGCACAGACATGCAGTAGATCTCTAAGGACATCGTTTATGAGGTCCTGAAAAACGGCAGGAGCATTACACAATCCAAAAGGCATGACCAGATACTCGTAATGCCCACTACGCGTATTGAACGCCGTTTTCCATTCATCATTCTCCTTAATACGAACAAGGTTATAAGCCCCCCTGAGGTCTAGTTTAGTAAAATATCTAGAACCTTTGACACGATCAAACAATTCGGTAATGAGGGGAATCGGATAGGCATTTTTAATCGTTATATTGTTTAGGGCTCTGTAGTCTATACACGGTCTCAAATCGCCCTCCTTTTTTGCCACAAAAAAGAAACCAGCACCAGCAGGAGAGGAGGACCTTCTAATAAAACCTTTACTTAAGGCCTCTCGTATGTACTCCTCCATGACCTGGTTTTCTTTCTCAGAAAGAGGGTAGACCTTACCCCTAGGAGGCATAGTACCCGGTAATAGGTTTATGGCACAGTCATACTCACGGTGTGGGGGTAGCTTATCTGCCTCCCTTTTTTCGAAAACCAAAGCAAGGTCTGCATACACAGAAGGGACAGAAACAGAAAGCGGTTTAGCCGTGGGCACGTTAAGTAAACAAATGGGACGTACTTGGGCCATACAGTCTCGTTGACAAGATTCCCCCCAGGAGAGTATGTCTAAACAACCCCAATCAAGTACTGGGTTGTGTTTCACTAACCAGGGAAAACCCAGAACTATGGAAGCAGTAGGGGAGTCAATTATTTGGAAGGTTAACCTTTCCTTGTGTAAAGCACCCACACACATCTCTATATCTTGGGTCTCATGGGTCACCAGAGGTCTCTCAAGGGGTCTACCATCTATGGCCTCAACGGCCAAGGGTGTGGCCTTTTGGATCAAAGTCAAGGCTGCGGTTCTGGCAAAGGTCTCATCCATAAGGTTGTCAGCCGCACCTGAATCGATCAAGGCTTTAGTTGTTATGGTGGTTTTATTGACCAAAAGAGAGACCGTAATAAATGGTCTGGAGATGGACACATGAGGGGACAAAGTCATAACACCCGAGGCCGACCCCTCTCTAGGCCTTAGGTGCTGGAGTTTCCCTGTAATTTAGGGCATGTATTACAGTGGTGACCCCTCTTTCCACAATAGAGACATAACCCCTCCCTTCTACGATACGTTCTTTCAGCCTCAGTTAACCCCGTAGCACCCAATTGCATGGGTTCGGGGGATGGTTGCCTAGGAGCGGGTAACGCTAGTAATGCAGTACTGGGTAGAGCAGGTAACACCCGTGTATCCAGCCGTCTTTGACTACGTCTCTCTCTAATGCGGTTATCAATAAGGATTACATAGTCTATAATATCATCTAGAAGGACAGGCAGTTCCCTGGATGCTATTTCATCCAGTATGTAAGCGGCCAAACCCTCCTGAAAGGCTGTTACGAGGGCGTCGTTATTCCAAACCACTTCAGCTGCTAGAGTGCGGAATTCGATAGTATAATCCGCTACAGATCTGTTACCCTGTCGAACCCTAAGCAGAGCTTTGCCAGCAGAGGCAACCCTACCGGGTTGATCAAACGTGCGTTTGAATGCGGACAAAAAATCCGCAAAGGACATAGGAGACATATTTTCCCACATGGGGTTTGCCCATGCTAAAGCTCTCCCAGACAGGTGGTTTATCAAAAAGGCAATTTTGGATCTGTCGGTGGGATAGGAACGTGGATTCATCACCAGATGGATGTCAATTTGATTGAGGAAACCACGACACAATGCTGGGTCACCACTATAGCGCTGTGGCGGTGTCATATGGACTACATGGGCAGGAACGGGTACTGGAGTGGCAATGGGTTCGGACACAGCAGCAACCGCCTCCTGGACGGCAGGCTGCAGGTGTGCAGTACGAGCCAGTATGGTCTGCAAAGCTTGAGCAAACTGATCCATACGGTGGTCCAAGCCATCCATTCTAGCCTCCTGATTAACTAGGAGCTGTGGTATGTCAGCAGGTTCCATTATGGCCCTGTTGTAATGTCACGATCCCGGGGAACCCAACACGCTAACACACACACAGACACACACACAGAAAGTGTGCTGTACCGGTCCTTAGAGTGGCCGGGCTAAGCACACAAAGAATAGTCAGGAGACAAGCCGAGTAAGGGGAACCAGAAAACAGAATAACGAGAAACAAGCCGAGGTCAAAGGGTAGGAGAAAGTCACAAAGTCAGTATAACAAGCCAGAGGGTACGTAACCAGAAAGCACACGTTCACAATCGATACTATAAAGCACAGACCACAACAGGGCACAGATAGACAGGAAAGGTAAGTATTTAAATCCTAGCCTGAATCCTGATTGGCTAACCACCAATCAGTATTAACAAACACACGTGGGGGATATCTATACCCCCCACTGTGTTTGTTGCACTGTAGCTTTAACGCCGGGTCACGTGAGTGACCCCGGCGCTTAGATAATAGTGCCGGCTCCCAGCGTGCAGCGTTAGACATGCTGCCGCTGGGAGGAGGAGAGGAGGACGCGAGCGGCGTGTCAGGAGGAGAGGACGCCGCTCGCTTAACGGTAAGGGGAGAGGGGACCGCGGGCGGCGACGGACCGAGGGTGAGTGCTGCGAGAGGATTGCAGCCTCCCCTCACCGCTGCCCGCGGAGCCCTGACAGTAGTACGGGGTCCATGGACAAAACCCTATTAAGATGATTCATTATTACATCCATATATTCAAAAGAGTATATTCAACAGATTACTGTAAGAGGAAGGTTATACAAATGTATACACATATTTAAAGATGTATACATAAGTACAACACACTAAGTGCAAAACAAAATGCTACAAAACATGCGAAGAGTTAATAAAAAGTGCAAACAGTTAAATAAAGTGCATCAATAATCAATGTAATACATTAGAAGGAAAGTGCTTAGGCAAATAGTAAAGTGTATATAATGGCAAAATGCCATACTTCAATAATGGTACATATCACATACCTAAAGTGACTAAATATATATAGTAAAAATACTTTAAGTGATCAATTCATTTATGTTGACTTCTATAAAGAATGTGATAAATATAGCACATAAAGAGTAACCTATCCGTGAAGGGATATTTGATATTGATAGGATCCTAATAACATAATTAGTTGATCAGCAGATGTATAACTTCTTATCGACCAACAGATGATCAGAAGGAGGTCTCTCAAAAGGGTGAAAAGAAAGAAAAGAACCTAACCGAGCAAGGCCATAGAAAAGCCTGTAAGGACAAAGAGTTAATAGTTTAGTATAATATATAAAAACAAATCAATCAAGGAGGAGATCTTCAGATTAAAAGTGACAAATCATATTCTAGGTTCAGCCCTCTAGGGGATATTGTATCCAATTCCCTAATCCAGAACGCTTCCCTCATTAGCAATCTTTTGATTCTATCGCCCCTCCTAAGAGTTTCAGGGACATGATCAATAATTTGAAAATGGAGCTGAGAGACATTATGATGCGCTTCAGAAAAATGGAATGGAATGGGCAGTTCGATCATTTTTGTACGAATTGTGGATTTGTGTTTGGAGAACCTCTCTTTCATCTTTTGTGAGGTCTGGCCCACATATAAAAAGCCACAGGGACATTTGAGAATGTACACTACATATGAGGAATTACATGTCAAGAAGTGTTGTAATATGTACTTTTTACCAGAGTGTGGATGATAAAGACATTGGCCTTGTATCATAGAGTGGCATGCCACACAGTTATAGCATGGGAAATTACCCTTCCTGGTCATTTCAGGTTTAATTATTGGTAGTTCTGCTCTCACCAGTCTATCCTTTAACGAAGGACACTTCTTGTAAGCTATCATAGGTTTTGAGTTAAATTCAGGAATATCCGGGTGACAATCCGACAAAACATGCCAATGTTTAAAGATAATTTTGTTGAGAGAGGATGAACGTCTCCCAAACTTAGAAATAAACGTAAGTCTTGCATTCTTATTATCTTTCCGTCTTGGAAGTAAACACTCCTCTCTGCTTTTATTTTGAACTTCGTCTAATTGTCCTTTCAGAAGAGCCCTAGGATAACCCCGTTTGAGAAATCTATCAACCATATTATTTAATTGGGTCTCAATTTTACTAGTGTCTGAGACCAGCCTTTTAACCCTCATGAACTGGCTTTTAGGTAAAGCCTTAAACACAGAAGAGGGATGGTAACTCTTAAAATGTAAGAGGGTGTTTCTATCAAGCGGTTTTCTGAAGACATTAGTCTCAAAACCCTCGGACCCCTTGGTAATTAATATATCCAAAAAGGGAAGTTCACTGTCACTATGTGTCATGGTAAATTTAATCGTCCGAGAACAAGAATTCAGAAAGGAGAAGAACTCATCTAGGGACTCCAATGTGCCAGTCCACAACACCAGTACATCATCGATATATCTGATCCATTTGTCCACATGTCTCTTAAATAGTACATTATCATAGATACATTTCTCTTCAATCTCAGACATGTATATACCGGCGTATGTGGGTGCCACATTGGAGCCCATAGAAGTTCCTCTAAGCTGAAGATAAATATCCTCCTGAAAAAGAAAATAATTGTCTCTCATCACCATTTCCAATAATTGAACCAGAAAAAGTAAAGTATCACCCTCAAATCCTAATGTCACAAATGCATTTTTTGCTGCCGAAAGGCCCAGATCATGTTCTATAGAGGTGTAAAGACTAGTTACATCAAAGGAAACCAGGGTATAATTCTCAACATTCCTCACTGTCTCTAGTATTTTTAATACTTCTGTCGTATTCTTAACGTACGACTTGATATTTAACAGAAAGGGTCTTAGTAGGCAGTCCAAAAATTGTGCAAGGGGTGACAACACCGAACCTATCCCTGCTACAATGGGCCTCCCTGGAGGGCATATTAGGCTCTTATGAACTTTGGGTAACATATAAATTACTGGCACAATCGGTGTTTTTTCATATAGAAACCCATAGGTATCTTGATAATTAATTTGTCTAAAGCAGACTTAAGTAATTTATCAATTTTAGCTTGCAACATATTAGTAGGATCACAATCCAATTTTTTATATGTCTCAACATCTCGTAATTGTCGCAGTACTTCCTGTACATAATCACTCCTGTTCTGGACCACAATAGCACCACCCTTGTCCGCTGGTTTAATAACCAGATCCCTATTATTTTTCAATGAATTAAGGGATCTCAATTCAATTTTAGTAAGATTTAAAGGACAAGGGTGGTGTTTGTGGCCAGATCTCGAGTGGAAAAGAGAGTCCACATCTCTTTGGACTAGGTTAACAAATGTTTCAACCGCATGGTCATTGCATGGAGGACTAAACAAGCTCTTTTTCTTGAGCCCAGTATCACTTAGCTTAATATCTGTACTTCTTATAGGTTCCTCAATCAAAACAGGGAGGACACTTTTAGAAAAGAAAGCCTTCAACCTAATATTACGAAAAAAACTTGTTAGATCTAAATCAACATCTAATCGATTAGGGGTATAACAGAAAGTCAAACCTTTAGAAAGTAAAGACACTTCTTCGGTGGATAATTCAACAGAGGAGAGATTAATCACTATATTTTCTTCCGTTTGGATACCACTTGTTTCTGTCTCCATAGTGATGGTAAAGTTTTGCTTCTTGTGTTTACTTCTCCTAAGCCTCTTTCGCTTGAGTCCCCCCTGGATGGGGGGGTTTCCCCTAAAAAAGATGAGGAACTCTCTTGTGTTGCTTCCAAATCTGTATTTGATGATGTACCATCAGTATATCTCACTCTTTTCTTGTTTGACCTTGATGACTTATATTTGGGGATTCTTTTCATAGGATGTACATTCATCTGTGTTTTTGATTGCCATCTGTACACATTACCCATTTCATAGTCGATTAGGTCTCTATGAAACTTACTTCTCTTGCGCTCTTCTATTGTTTTTCTGAGAGCTTCAACATTAGTAGATATTTGTTTTTTGATTTCAGAGGGTCCTCTCCCTTCCAATGATTCAATAAGTTCCTTATCCAAGGTGTCCACTCTCTTCCAAACATGTGTTCCTGACCCTATAGGGATAAACCACCATCTAGCCCCCCTGCCCCCTCATGCCTCCCTAAATATAGTAAAATCTTACTTGTATTCAAGCCTGAAGCTGCAGGCTTTGTCCCTGTTTCCTTTTGACCTGCCCACTGCCTGCTTACATCAGCAGAAGTGTTAGCTTGATCCAATCACAATGCTTCCCCATAGAATTGGCTGGGACTGACAAAGAGGCAGATCCCGGGCAGACCCAGCACAATTCAAACACAGCCCTGGCCAATCAGCATCTCCTCATAGAGATGAATTGAATCAATGCATCTCTATGAGGAAAATTCATTGTCTGCATGCAGAGGGTGGAGATACTGGATGTTTGGATGCATTTTAGGCAGCCATGACCCAGGAAGGATCTCTAACAGCCATCTAAGCAGTGGCCAGTGAAGTTATCACTAGGCTGTAATGTAAACACTGCATTTTATCTGAAAGGACAGTGTTTACAGCAAAAAGCCTGAAGGTAATGATTCTACTCACCAGAATAAATTCAATAAGCTGTAGTTGTTCTGGTGACTATAGTGTCCCTTTAACTTGTTTTGTGGACTAGGGGTGGTCAACGTATGATGACTGAGCCTTTCTCCCCATGTTGTTTGTATATACACCCTGTTCCAAATTATTATGCAAATTATATTTTTCTCAATTACCTAAATAATTGATGTAAATAACAGTCAGCATAATTATCATGTTATCAACTATTAAGAGCACAATTCAAATTTTATTGAACAAACCTCCTAATGATAACAGTATTTTCTTTAAACATAAAAAACTTACAATGCACTGTTCCAAATTATTACCGACAGTAAATTTAAAAACACTTTATAGGTTGTAAAGAACTGAAAATTACATGAGTTTGCTTTTTCATGATGAAAAGTCATGATTTTATGAAAGACACGGAGGCGAGTATTGCTTAACCCTTTCTTTACTGTCCACCAATAGCAGCAAAGAATACAAACAGTAAGAAAAAATGGTAACCATAGTGATAGACCACTCCCATACCAAGTCCCAGTATAATAGTCAGCACCTCCCCACCAAATTCCTCTTTCTCTGGAGATGCTACACCAAACCAGCAAACAGGAACCGATGAACAGACCAGAACCTCAGCAGACCAAACCATCCCGAAATCCAGCCAGATACTTATCAGGAACCATCTGTGAACTGGGACTAAACCATCAACAAATGACTAAGCGTCAACAACAGGGAGTCCGTCACAGCACCATCCATAGATCTCCAGCCAACGTGGTGAAGTCTTGGGAAGAAGTGAGGATCTTTCTACAGCACCAACGGCGCAGAATCAACCCGTGAAAACATAAAAAATTGGGGCCCGTTCTATTGCCCCCTTCGTGTGGAGAGCCGATAGTTCCTCGTCTATTAGGGCAGGGTCTGTCCCTGAAAGTACAATACGGTGAGAGGGAGGAATATGACACGGGGTGTCGACCAACTCTATGTGAAAGCCCCTCACTGTGGTCAGAACCCAGGCATCTGAGGTGATGTCTAACCAGGCTTGGAGAAAATTACGGAGTCTGGAGTACGGAGTACGGAGTACGGATATTGGAAAAAACATGAGGTAAATGTAAGCTTACTGTAAGGGTGTCTGGAACCGGGGTTCCCTCTGAAGCCTCTGGAGCACCATGGCCTCCCACGAGAGGGGAAGAAAGGGGACTGTTGTCTCGTCTCCTGGTAGGATGGTCTCTGGTTGTAGAAGCCTCATCGCGATCCACAGGCGTGGTATTTAGACCGGCCGGACAGACGGCCCCTGAATCTGCCGGCCCTGGTAGAGACCCGTCCCTGAAATACCCTCTTCATAGAGGATTGAGCCTTGTCCAGTGCTGTAAAAGCACCCACAAAGCGCCCCAGACCCTTTATAAAGGATTCTCCAAACAACAGGCCCTGGGCATCTTTGCCCGCCTCAGTGAGAGTGAGGTTAGCCAATTTGGGCTCAATTTATAAAGAGAATGGTTTTACGCCGCTCAATAGACAGGGAGGTGTTCACACTGCCTACTATGCAGATCGCCCTCTGCACCCAGCCACGGAGTTCTTCTGGGTCAACCTGCCTGTTTTCGGCTCTGGCTAGTTCAGCCAGGTCAAACAATTTGGCCAAAGGACCAAAAATGTCCAGGTGTTTGTCCTGGCATGATTTTGAAGCGGAATCCAATCCCTCGGACATTTTGGGGTCAACAATAGGGGTCTCACAGACTTTACTGAGAATCAGGGATCTAGGACATTCTGCCCTGAGTTTGTCGCGCGCCGCCTTGCTAAGGGGGCGCCATACCCAGTTCTCCAGGCACTTAGCCACATGGTCCGCTGGGAGTCATTCTGCTGACCTCGAGTGATGGAGAGCATCCAGGTCAAACATAGGTTCCCCAGACGGATCCATGAGGGCGGAACCCACGGTAGCTGGGGAGTCGCTGCGCAAGCCACTCATTACCAGCCCCGATGGTGCGGGGCAAAGGGGTCAGTGTCCTGCCCACAAATGTCGTCATTGGAGTCACATATGGACTGAGCATCAGCCTCCTCACAAGACCCGATTTCTGAGTCGGAGTCACTCTCCTTTTGTGCTCTAGCACATTTCCACTGCTGCGCCTGTTCTGCCTGGCGCGTAAAGGCTCTCTTGCGTGACATAGGCACCCTGTCATGGGTGGATATAGTCACACCAGTCGTATTGTATCTGGAGGCAGGGGGACTTAAGTGCCTGGAATGGCCGTAGCCTTTCTTGGAACATCCCCTATAGGGCTTAAAGCAGAACGCGGTAAGCGCGTCAGCATGGCCGAGCCTTCTGCGGCCAAAGGGCGTGCCAGTAAGGCCTGTGAAATAGTCTGGGAAAGAGCCGAGGACATGGAGCCCATGGCGGCCATAATGGCATCCGTAACGGAGCGCTGTAGAGCTAGAGATTGGGCATCGTCAGGTACTGACATAGGGTAACCTGCGGAGGAAGGGGGGCCAGAGCTGGCAGAGGGGTTAACCAAAGCATGGGGTATATCCATTTCCCCAGAGGGAAGGGGGGTGGCAGGCACTTTGGACTTGGGCATAATAAAATTGCTGTGAGATATCCCAATGACACCAAATATAAAATAGTAATATATGCTGCAGGGAGTTGAAAGCTAAAATGAAAATGACAGGGAGAGAACAAGCTAGCAGGAGTTAATCACCCCAGACTAGCTAGACCTTATTAGAGGGTAGAGATAGGGAGCTCACCAGGGCCCAGACTGTCAGACAGGAAGAAGGAGCAATGGAGTCACAGACAGCCTGAGAAAGATAAGGCAAACAGAGAAAAAAGATAAGAGCAACAGGAGAAGCTCAAGTGATAGGGATACTAATAATAATACCCTCAAGAGGTCTGGAACCCTGGGCTCAAAGGATAACACAATATAAAAATCCACAATAGGATAAAACATGGAAACATAAAACATATGGAAAATAAATAAGTAAATAATGAAACTACAAGCAAAAAAGCAAATAAATGGTACAGGTAGCAACAGAGCAATAATGTGTCATGGAGTAACACTTCCGGGTTCGGCACTCAGCGGTGAGGAGCCGGACCCCACCCCCCTCTGACACAGCTCTGACGGTATTTAGGGAGACTGGGACGGAGAGAGGGTGCTTGGTGATTGATTGTGTGAGCTAACGTGTGAGCTGCCTCCGCGAGACCGCGGGCTCCACAGGCTCAGCTACTGGGAGCTACTTCCACCAGAATTACCTCTCCACAAGCTCAGACAAGCCGTTCCAGCCTTTGAGCAAATGCAAGGATTGCTGCATGCCATAAAGGATTACTGGAGAACGGATACTTTGCTACTTTACAAGTGGACCATATCTCTGAACTATTGGAGGACTACCCATATTAACCTTAAGTATATCTTTCAGCTATTTGTCTGCAATATCATTTATTAATGAACTAATGCTTGCTTACTCAAATCTTCAGCGCTTCAAGTTACTAATCTCATCAAGGACAACTCCCATCATGCTTATTCACTATGAACTGTTTCTTGCTTTGCAATTACATTCAGTGCTTCAAGTTACTAATCTCATGAAGGACAACTCCCATTATGCTTATTCACTATGAACTGTTCTTGCTTTGCAAATATTCTTAGCTAATTGATTATTGTTCCTATTGAAGATTATTCTCATGAACTAATGTTACTTAATGCATCTCTGAAGAAATACTTAATAATGAACTTTGTGTTGTTGATTACTTGCACTTCTTCTTATTGGATCATTGCCTAAATGCAATTCATTTAAGTTTAACACGTATTAAAACTTCGGTTGAATCAAGTTACCAGTGATTCTCTCTTTTCTTAAAGCTACAGTATTGATACTTAAGGATTCTCCATTTCGTCACTATTGTAATTAGGGAGATTACAAGCTGCAGTTGAGTTCCAATCCAAATCTAGTAGAGTAACATAATGAGAGTAACGTCAATAATGCAAATAAATAGTATACATAACAATAAGGCAATGATAATATGGAAGAAATTAGTCATGTACTTATCTGTTTGGTAGCAGCAAAGAAAGAGGAATTGTGTGGGGAGGTGCTGACTATTATACTGGGACTTGGTATGGGAGTGGTCTATCACTATGGTTACCATTTTTTCTTACTGTTTGTATTCTTTGCTGCTATTGGTGGACAGTAAAGAAAGGGTTAAGCAATATGAGCCTCCGTGTCTTGAAATAAAATTGTCATTTGTTGTGTTTGCAGCATATTTACTGAAATCAAAAGCTATTTCAATCAAGCTTATAACAACATTTTAACTTTTTAAACATTGTAACAGGTCACGTTACATTTTAACATAGGACCCCTTATTTGATAACAGCTTCACGGCTGACGTGCTGACGTGCTAACGTGCTGGCGTGCTGACGTGCTGACGGCGGGCGTGACGGAATAGGAGGGGTGAAGGACTCTGTGGAGCATGGCGAGATACACCACGCTGCTATGAACGCCCAGGGTTCCCGCACGAGACACTGAGACACTGAGTTTTCCCGAGTTGTGTCTTCTCTATAATACATAAGCTGGAGTACGCAGGCTTCCATAGGCGTAATACCGCCCTCTGAATACACATGTGGATGATCCCGCCTGGATACTCACTAATGCCGATTGTAATTTTCTGGATGGACGAAGTCACAACAGTCACAACTTCAGCAAATTTCATCCCTGTATGACACCTGAATACGAAATCTCAGATAAGTGCATTACTTCATAATTCAAAATTCTTCCAGTTATAATGTATAAGGCAAATTACTAAATCATATATGGAATTACTATTTTTTTCCTCAACATTCTACTGAATACCAGCAAGGATATATATCCACATTAAATGAAGACAGTCAAATGATGTAAATTCATATTATGCAATTGTACGACCCCACTGCTTAAGGGAAAAAAAATTGAGACTTAAACTTAAACTGGTGATTTAAAACATCTTCTAATATCTGCTGCCTACTTAAAACTTGTCAATAAGGGCTGGTCTACTAAAAAAGAGACCTCATTAATGGCCTTAAGATAAACTTAATACAACATAATTAAAAGGCCATGTACTTATAGCTAATGAAGCTACTTAATTGATGTTCCACCATATTTTATAATTGCACCATTTTTATTACCTAAGTGAAAAACTTGTGACCGAAAATATCTGCTATCTCACCAAAACCGACAATAAGGGCCGGTCAACTAAGCAGTGACCTCAACACAGATACAAGAAAAACTTAAGCATTTAAAATTATAATAAAAAAAAAAAAATGTCTTCACTCTAATTGAAGATAATAATGGATGCATAATTATAATTTATATCTCCATCAGCTTTACTGATTAAGGGGAAAAACTCGAGATCTAAAACATCTGCTATTTTATTAAATCTGACAACAAGATACAGTCTATTAAGTAATGCCTTCATTCCTGCTTTAAGAAAAACCCTAGACAACACATCCAACTGCTAATTGATGTGCAACTATATTGTTTATTCACATCACTTATAGTGACTAAGTGGATTACCTGAGATCCAAACTATCGACTTTCTCAACAAATCTCTAACAGTGCCTGTCATTTAAGAAGACACTCTATACAGTCCTTAAGAAAAACCCAGTCAATAAAACAAAAAAACAAAAAAAAAAAAAAAAAAAAAAAAAAAAAGGCTATATACTTATAGCATTGGAAGACAGCCAATGGTAGCATAATTACACTTCTCAACTATATTATCCCTACTGCATAACGTGGAATATTCAACATTCAAAACACTTGCTATCTCATTTAAATTGACAACAAGGTCCGACCAACTAAGAAGGGATTCCAGTACGGCCTCAAGCAACAACCCAGACAAGAATATTAGAAATTTTACATAAAAAATCTAAAATCAAAAGTTTACATATTTACACAAAATGAAGACAGTCAATTAAGCTCAGTTATACTCAAAAACTGAAATATTTTTAATGTCCCACTGGTAATTTTGAGATTGAAAATACCTGCTTTCCAATTAAAATTGATAACAAGGGCCGGTCACTAAGTAGCGATTTCAATATGGCCTCAAGAAAAACTCAAGACAACAAAACCTCGGGAAAGAAGGATAAAAAAGAAGTACCTCAAGATAGATCAATGTCTACATATTTCTCCCCTCAACAGCATAAAGAAAATACAAAAAACAATAAACATAATTTGGATGAATCACTGATTAATGTGGATAACCCCATGACTGAGGAAAATAAGGATCTGATAACCGCCTCTCAACTACAAGACCGTTTAAGCGCTAATTTGTCAGAAATCAAGAATATTCTAAAAATAAGTACTGCCGAAATTAAATCAGAAATTAAACAGGAAATACATGCACTTATCGCAAGATTTCAAAATTTTGAAGATCAAATAGCCAAGATGGACTCTCATATTCATTCCCTTACTGATGAAAACAAACAAATGAACCAAAAAATCCAAGAACTGGAGCTGAAAATTAAAGATATGGAAGACAGAAGCAGACGCAATAATCTGAGGTTTAGAAATTTTCCAGAAGCAGGTCCACAGGAAAATTTAAAACAGACCTTATATCAATATTTTCAAGCTTTGAATTTACCCGTTGTTATACCGGATAATGTTATACAACGATGTCATAGGATGTTCAAGCCCCAAGCTCTTCAAGCAGACATTCCCAGAGACATTATCGTTTCCTTCACTTCTTCCGAATTTAAAGATACAGTTCTTCGGCTTGCAAGATTAAACACGACAACTACTGGACAATTTGAGAAGATCCAGGTTTATCAAGACCTATCATTCGCTACCAGAACGAGAAGAAAATCATTCCACCCTTCAACACAAATTCTTAGAAAACTAGACATTAGATATAAATGGCTATTTCCAGTAAAAATAGCCCTCACTTTTGAAAGCATCAGGGAGACATTTGATTCGAACACAAAATTGATACAATGGATAAAACTAAAGAATTTGATAACAGAATAGGAATAATGAGTGTCTCGTTGGGGTGCTAGGGCGCTAGGGAGGGAGAAAGGGAAGGGAAGGAATTTAGTGTTATTTATTTATTCAAATTTATTGATAACTTGTTATTTTGTGTTTTTGTTAAAATACACCATAGATATTATTATCTTATATTCCTTTTACAAAGTAGGATAAATCTTAATACTTCAATGTCGTTTGATGTAGACACAATATTAACATATTTTAACTTCACATTTATGCTGATAACTACTACTTTTGTGCTATTAATCACGTTATGAGATATATACAATATTTACACATAGATACTCTCACTCTATATTCAACTGGATTACACAGGGGATACACAATACTAATCCCGAGGGTTCCCTTAGTGGTATATTTATACGGTTATACAACATACTTCAGGCATATTTATTCACTTATCTATTTTTTTTTATTTTTCATTATTTTTTATTTATTTATTTTTTTTTCTCTAACTTTTTTGATAATGTTGATAATACGACTTACAATTTATATTTCACACACGGGACACACAATATTAACCCCGAGGGTAACCCCTTCTGATAACAGCTTCACAAGTCTTGCATCCATTGAACTTGTGAGTTTTTGGACAGTTTCTGCTTGAATTAGTTTGCAAGATGTCAGAATAGCCTCCCAGAGCTGCTGTTTGGATGTAAACTGCCTCCCACCCTCATAGATCTTTTGCTTGATGATGCTCTAAAGGTTCTCAATAGGATTGAGGTCAGGGGAGGATGGAGGCCACACCATGCTTTCTCTCCTTTTATCCCCACAGCAGCCATTGATGCAGAGGTATTCTTTGCAGCATGAGATGGTGCATTATCATGCATGAAGATGATTTTATTACGGAAAGCATAGTTCTTCCTTCTGTACCAGGGAAGAAAGTGGTCAGTCAGAAACTCTACATACTTTGCAGATGTCATCTTTACACCTTCGGGAACCCTAAAGGTGCCGACCAGCTTTCTTCCCATGATTCCGGCCCAAAACATGACTCCACCACCGCCTTGCTGACATCGCAGCCTTGTTGGAACAGGGTGGCCGTCCACCAACCATCCACTACTCCATCCATCTGGACAATCCAGGGTTGCACAGCACTCATCAGTGAACAGGACTGTTTGAAAATTAGTCTTCATGTATTTTTCTGCCCAATGCAGCCGTTTCTACTTGTGAGCATTGGTTAGTGGTGGCCGAATAGAAGGTTTATGCACAGTTGCAAGACTCTGGAGGACTCTACACCTTGAAGTCCGTGGGACTCCAGAGTCACCAGCAGCTTCAAATATCTGTTTGCTGCTATGTAATGGTATTTTAGCAGCTGCTCTCTTGATTCAATGCATGGATCTGGCAGAAATCTTCCTCAATGTGCCTTTATCTGCACGAACCCGTCTGTGCTCTGAATCAGCCACAAATCTCTTAATAGTGCGAAGATCACGCTTAAGTTTTCGTGAAATATCTAATGTTTTCATACCTCGTCCAAGGCATTGAACTATTTCACTCTTTTCGGCAGCAGAGAGATACTTTTTCTTCCCCATATTACATGAAAATGGTCGTCTGCTTAATAATGTGGAACACCCTCCTTTAGAAATTTTTCCTTAAATTGGGCTTACTTGGCAATCTAATTATCACAGGTGTCCGAGATTGTTTTCAGTGATCAAAAGAGCCCTGAGACACAATGCCATCCATGAGTTAAACTGAAAAACTAAATATTTAATCTTTGTCACACTTAAATAGAATTTGCATAATAATTTGGAACAGAGTGTAGTGTAAACTGGATATAGTCCCTCAATTCTTAGTGACATTACTGCGGAAGGTTTATTAGACATTTTAAATTCTTAAAAGACTGTCGCCTCAGAAGTGGCGTGGCCAACTGCCGAGGAGAGAAGTCGTATGCAGTGAGTGCTCCCGACCCATCTGACCCGTTAGCCTGGTTAATCAACGCAACTTAACGCCCAAATTACAGACTACGAAATGGCCCCCACAAAACAAACTAAGTTCACGGAGCAGCTCAGTTTACCCAACGGGGCCGAGGAGAGTGCATGAGGCCTAATCAAGATGGCGACGGAGGCCTACAAGCCTCGGAGGCCCAATCAGACTCAGAACAGGAGTCCAGCCGATATACTGATGCTCCAGTGTCGGGAAAAAAACCTAATACTCGATGTTACAAGAGTTCAGAGACACACAAAAATCGTTTCTAAACAAAGCGTTTCGGAAAATTGACCAAATAAAAGTAGGGCATACTATAATCTGCAGAGACTTTAACTGCTCCCCTGATCCGCTCCTGGACATGAGCAGGTCCCAGCACAGGCCTCAGTATCCCTAGGCGACCACCTGTCCAAACTAATGCACACACACGACTATTACGATGTATGGCGTAATATCCACCCTCGCGTGAGGGACTACAAATACTACTCTCAGGTTCACAATGTCAGGATCCCGCGGGCGGCTGCGAGGGGAGGCTGCAGTCCGCTCGCAGCACTCACCCTCCAGCCGTCCGCGGTCCCCTTCCTGCCATGCGCTCGGCGGGCGGCGGCCTCCAAGCCACGGATGCCGCCCGCGTCTTCCTCCACGTCCCCCAGCAGCAGCATGCATGACGCTGCACGCTGGGAGACCGCCCATTTTCATAAACGCCGGGGTCAGCCACCTGACCCGGCATTAAAGACACAGTGCCTCAATCACAGTGGGAGGTCTAGATATCTCCCACGTGTGATTGTTAATTCTGATTGGAAATTATCCAATCAGAATTAATCTATAGGTTTAAATACTTACCTTTCCTGTCTCTCCCTGCCCTATTGTGGTCTTTGCTTGCTACTGAACTTGTGTTTCTGGTTACGTATTCTCTGGCTTGTTTATCTGACTTTTATGACTTTCTCCTACCCTTTGACCTCGGCTTGTTTCTCGTTATTCTGTCTTCTGGTTCCCCTTACTCGGCTTGTCTCCTGACTATTTTTTGTGTGCTTAGCCCGGCCACTCTAAGGTCCGGTACAGCACCTTTTCTGTGTGTGTGTGTTAGCGTGTTTGGTTCCCAGAATTGTGACACACATGACCTACTCTAGAATAGACTTGTGCCTCTCTGATATGTGGACACTCCCACTGGTAAAAGGAGCAAATATAGGCCCCATCAACTGGTCAGACCATGCCCCAGTACTGGTTGACTTGAAAACGCCTCATCCAGCCAGAGGCAGAGGCACCTGGCGTCTAAACGAGCCCCTGTTAGATAATCCGAAATCCCTAGCAAAGATAATAGAACAAGTCACACAATACTTCTCTGACCATACTCACTGCACAGCACCAATCACCACTCAGTGGATGGCACACAAGGCAGTGATGAGGGGGATCCTAATACAACTGGGCTCATTAGTGAAGAGAACTCGTAAGAACAATCAGGAGACGCTAGAACGCGAAATCTCCGTCCTGGAGGTTTATTAGACATTTTAAATTCTTAAAAGACTGTCGCCTCAGAAGTGGCGTGGCCAACTGCCGAGGAGAGAAGTCGTATGCAGTGAGTGCTCCCGACCCATCTGACCCGTTAGCCTGGTTAATCAACGCAACTTAACGCCCAAATTACAGACTACGAAATGGCCCCCACAAAACAAACTAAGTTCACGGAGCAGCTCAGTTTACCCAACGGGGCCGAGGAGAGTGCATGAGGCCTAATCAAGATGGCGACGGAGGCCTACAAGCCTCGGAGGCCCAATCAGACTCAGAACAGGAGTCCAGCCGATATACTGATGCTCCAGTGTCGGGAAAAAAACCTAATACTCGATGTTACAAGAGTTCAGAGACACACAAAAATCGTTTCTAAACAAAGCGTTTCGGAAAATTGACCAAATAAAAGTAGGGCATACTATAATCTGCAGAGACTTTAACTGCTCCCCTGATCCGCTCCTGGACATGAGCAGGTCCCAGCACAGGCCTCAGTATCCCTAGGCGACCACCTGTCCAAACTAATGCACACACACGACTATTACGATGTATGGCGTAATATCCACCCTCGCGTGAGGGACTACAAATACTACTCTCAGGTTCACAATGTCAGGATCCCGCGGGCGGCTGCGAGGGGAGGCTGCAGTCCGCTCGCAGCACTCACCCTCCAGCCGTCCGCGGTCCCCTTCCTGCCATGCGCTCGGCGGGCGGCGGCCTCCAAGCCACGGATGCCGCCCGCGTCTTCCTCCACGTCCCCCAGCAGCAGCATGCATGACGCTGCACGCTGGGAGACCGCCCATTTTCATAAACGCCGGGGTCAGCCACCTGACCCGGCATTAAAGACACAGTGCCTCAATCACAGTGGGAGGTCTAGATATCTCCCACGTGTGATTGTTAATTCTGATTGGAAATTATCCAATCAGAATTAATCTATAGGTTTAAATACTTACCTTTCCTGTCTCTCCCTGCCCTATTGTGGTCTTTGCTTGCTACTGAACTTGTGTTTCTGGTTACGTATTCTCTGGCTTGTTTATCTGACTTTTATGACTTTCTCCTACCCTTTGACCTCGGCTTGTTTCTCGTTATTCTGTCTTCTGGTTCCCCTTACTCGGCTTGTCTCCTGACTATTTTTTGTGTGCTTAGCCCGGCCACTCTAAGGTCCGGTACAGCACCTTTTCTGTGTGTGTGTGTTAGCGTGTTTGGTTCCCAGAATTGTGACACACATGACCTACTCTAGAATAGACTTGTGCCTCTCTGATATGTGGACACTCCCACTGGTAAAAGGAGCAAATATAGGCCCCATCAACTGGTCAGACCATGCCCCAGTACTGGTTGACTTGAAAACGCCTCATCCAGCCAGAGGCAGAGGCACCTGGCGTCTAAACGAGCCCCTGTTAGATAATCCGAAATCCCTAGCAAAGATAATAGAACAAGTCACACAATACTTCTCTGACCATACTCACTGCACAGCACCAATCACCACTCAGTGGATGGCACACAAGGCAGTGATGAGGGGGATCCTAATACAACTGGGCTCATTAGTGAAGAGAACTCGTAAGAACAATCAGGAGACGCTAGAACGCGAAATCTCCGTCCTGGAGTCTTTACACAAGAGTAACCCAACCAAAACACATCACGACAAACTAGGTAAACTGTTATGGGCAAATGCAAATATTACAAGTTTTAGAATGAAATGTTGTATTTCTTAAACTGTGTACATTGTCTTTAAGAGATAAAAGCCAACCTGCACTCACTTCAGCTGCAGGACACGGAGAAAATGTTGAGATACCTAAAGCAAAACTACTACACGACAGGGAACAAAGCAGGTAAATTATTAGCTAAACTTAGACAGCGCCATCTCCAAACAAAAATTCTGTATATAATATCAAAAGACAGGGGACAAACTATACAACCCCCAGGATATCGTCAGTGCACTGGCTGATTATTATGAATCCCTGTACCAACTACACAGAGACCCTGCAACTCACCAACCTTCCAGAGAGGAAATAACTCATTCATAGAGCAAGTGGAGCTTCCCCACATTACACGTGACCAGCAAGACAACATTGCGAAACCATTCACAGAGGACGAAGTTAGATTGGCGATAAAGTCACTACCCGCGCATAAATCCCCAGGTCCCGATGGATTGCCTAATTAAAACTAAATTAAATTAATAAACCAACTCGCACCGCACCTCACACAGCTATTCAATACAATAAAACAAACAGGGCAACTCCCGTGGGAAATGCTGGAGGCATTCATAGTAACACTACCCAAGCCCAACAAGCCCCCAATACAACGTGCTAATC
This sequence comes from Pelobates fuscus, assembly GCF_036172605.1. Classification (NCBI taxonomy): domain Eukaryota; kingdom Metazoa; phylum Chordata; class Amphibia; order Anura; family Pelobatidae; genus Pelobates; species Pelobates fuscus. The sequence continues at coordinate 385,254,629 of NC_086318.1, read as the reverse complement.
TCAGGCCCATCTCCCTACTTAATGCGGACCTAAAACTTTACGCCAAGTTAATAGCAGGTAAAATCAAGCCGCTGCTATTTCAGAAGAACAAGCGGGCTTCGTACCTGGGAGACAAGTAGGGGATAACACAAGACATTTTATAAACCTGATTGACTGGGCTAACCACACCAAACAGAAGGGACTGATACTAGCTTTGGACGCGGAAAAAGCGTTTGACCGCTTACATTGGGGATACATGGAACAAATACTGACCAAGATAGGTTTCCCTGTCTCCTTCATTTCCAGCATTATGGCCCTCTATCAAAACCCATCAGCCAAGGTATTCAGCAGAGGTTTCCTATCCAAACCCTTCACTATCCAGAATGGAACACGGCAGGGTTGTCCACTGTCCCCACTCATTTTTATATTATGCCTTGAACCCCTCCTGCGACTCGTCAAAGTGAACCCTCAAGTCAAGGGCCAAGACAAACCCGAAGGACCCAAAAAGATAACCCTATTTGCTGATGATATCCTCCTCTTTCTCACAGAGCCGGATCATCTATCCCACACTTACTGGAATTGCTGAGAGCATACGGTTTGGTATCTTACTACAAAAATAACTCCGCCAAAACACAGGCGCTACCAATCAATCTACCACATGACACAATCACCCACCTAGAAAACTTATTCCACTTCGACTGGCGTCTAAAATCACTGACTTACTTGGGCATTTGTAAGTGTCACAAAAACCATACAAGCTCTCCCCCATGAGAATCACATACCACTATTAAGGCGTATTGAAAAAGACCTGGGAAAATGGGCTGCTTTGGAGGTTTCATGGCTAGGAAACATTAATTCCCTAAAGATGATGACCCTCCCATTGATCCTATACCTCTTCCGTACATTGCCCATAGCACTACCAAATAAACTGGTGAACAAATTCCAAATCACGATAAATGCTCACATCTGGAAGAGGAAACCCCCCAGAGTAGCACAAAATAAGCTGGGACTCCCCTACACAAAAGGGGGCCTGGGGCTTCCAGATATCAGAGCATACTACAGAGCTACAGCACTGGCACAGGGGATAAGACTCCTCAATCCTACACAGGCGAGCCACTGCCCTATATGGCTGTCACTAGAAAACGCTTGCCTGGGGGGGGCAGGGCCTGACCAGCATGGCGAACGGCCGCATCATGCAGGAGCTCTCTACCAAACTACCTCCTAGAATGTCTTACCGAGGCTCCTGCCGCTCACAAACCGCACAGAAGAGGGACTTAATTGTCGAGAATGATGGCTGGAGTGTTCGGGCCCGGAAAATAGAGATACTGCCTGTCCAAAACGTGAAAGAGCTGCTGCGGCCTGGTGTCAGCTCTGGGCGGGAGAGACGGACGATCTCCCGTCCTCTGCCTGTACCCCCAGCAGGACCACAAAGAATCCCATTCCCCCCCTCTGGACCGGGGGGGATATCCCGGTCCACACTCCACTGACAGCAGAGCAGAAGGCTTCGGGCAGCAAACGCAGCGGAGCAGCAAAGAGTAATCCCATACACAAGATGGCGGACACACTCCTCTGCAACAGCCGAGCCCTGCAAACAAGCGCACACAGCAGACCGATGCCTCGGGAGAGCCTGGAGACAAAACTAGATGCCATCCTGGAGGCTTTCTGGGCGAAGCTGACGGCAAAAGAGGCAAGCTCTGAACGGGACCGTCAGGCGAAAAAACAGAGGTGGAGAGCACAAAATGGCCGCGGATTACAAAGCGGCACACAAAACCACCCAGCACCCGCCACAGGAAGCAACCACCAACCTGGACCCAGTCCGGGGGTCACCAAAAGGGTCGCCAAACGACCAGCTCTCTGGCACCGACCTCGCAAGCGGAGCTTTTTACCCACACGGCAATGCAAGACCCCGACCCGGCCCCACTTTCCCCATACAGGGAAAGACCTGGACTATGCAAAGCCCTCAGCTGGCGGCTTGGAGATGCGGACTTTGGCACGGGTCTGGGGCCAGAGGGCTTCCTCACCACATCACCAGTCAAAAACAGACGTTGGAAATTACGGAGGCTCGACCCACTGCAATTACCCCATGGTTGATCTGGATGGAGGCCGGCAGCAGTGGCCCACAAGAGGCATTGGCTAACTTTCTCTGGTCCTCTACCACTATGGCTCCCTAACTGTTGCCGAACTTTCTGCGACTACCGACCACTCTTTTTTACCTTTATGGACGCAACCCAGACCCGCGTCCGCGACGGACAGGGAGACATATTGTCTACCACAACTGAGTACTGAGCTGATGCCTGTTTCTGACTTACTGTCTGTTAGTTAGTTGTCCTTACTTAAGTTGTTGCCAAGTTCAAATGTATATGCTACCGATGCCCGTAACAGGCATCGGCTGAGGGACTCCTTGCCTGCATAACTCAGCCCCCAGCTCAGGCCCAAAGCGGTGGTACACATACCCCCCCTCCCTGCGACCACATGCTAAATAGTTTACGTTTGCATCCTGTACCTTTATTGATCCCACTTTAGAAATAGCAGGTCACCCGCCAGGCCACCTAGTGGAACCTCATCTCCTGTAGATAGGGAAGCAGTAACACATCTTGTTTGCCTTTATAATCTAAGCCTTAGCTGCTGACTCCACCTGTCTACAATGTGTTCTAGAGATCATATCAATACAAAAAATGTGTGACTAATCTCTAACATTTCATATCTTATATCTTGCAATGTGCTAGCCATTAAGCGACTATTGCCTGCTCCTCCTATTGTTAGCATAGATAGATCAAACATGTTTCTAGGCCGTATACTCACAGACCCACGCTATGCATATCACTTCTGTTTTATAATATATAAAATTGTGCAGACATTTTACTTGCCATGTTTGAAAATGTATGATTTTGCGTGTGACTGCTGTTGTGGCAACACACGCTCGTTGTTAAAACATGCACAACAAAAATAAAGAATTAAAAAAAAAAACACTTGCCTGCGCCCTTATGACATAACTCACTCCTTGTGGGTAAGCACAATCCCCAGGGTGGCGGGCGTAGGATTGTTACACTGTACGCAGTTCTTGCTCTCCTCCTGGATATCTTGGAGCCCGAGCATGCTAACCACCGAAGCACTGCTACAGGAGGCCCCAATAGAGTCCTTGACGGCTCTCTCACCAGACCTGGCCATAAAAGCTTGGAAAGATAAAGGGGTGCACTCAGTGCAAGAACTAATTGAGAATGACAATGTTAAAGCATATCCGATTCTCCAATTGCAATATTCCCTAGAACCAAGGGACTTATTCTTATACCTTAGGGTAAAAATATACTGACCGCCAAACTTACACGGCTTCGGGTCAACACCCAAATAGGAACACTGACCCTTAATCGTGCGCTATCACCTAATCAATCAAAGCCCCTATCTCTCTGTTACAACGCCATCCTAGGTGGTCCGACTCCAACAAAATTATCTTACATGCATCAATGGGAAGAGGAAATGGGAACAACGTTTCCCATAGAACAGTGGTACGAGGCCATGACATTGACAAAAAAAGCATCGAGAAGCCTCTCTCTGTGGGAAGCATATTGTAAAATAGTCACATGGTGGTACTTGGTACCGCAGAGACTGGCTAGAATGTACCAAGGTACATCTGAATTGTGCTGGAGGTGTGAAAAGGCGAAAGGGTCAATACTGCACATTTTCTGGTACTGCCCAGGATTACGTACCTACTGGGAACAAGTGCGGACATTAATACTAACTACGACGCAAATGCGCCTACCATGCAAACCAGCGCAATATCTCCTACATATGCTGCCCGAATTGGAGGGACACCCCCACAGGAAAGTGATCATTAACATACTTACGTTAGTGAAAGTCAATATAGCATTACTATGGAAAAGCAAATCCCCCCCCACCACACCGGCAGTTACACAAAAATTAGACATAATTAGCTCTTATGAAAGCATAGCCTACTGACTTCAAGGTCGTGGGGAGAAATTTGCAGAGGAATGGGGCAGTTGGTTACCCAAGTAAGATGGAATAAAACCCGGAGAGCATAGGGGTTAAGGTGAAGCATTAGAAATTACTATGTTATTGGAAATAATATGTTACTATGTATCTTTCTCGCTGTACATACTATGCATAATTATCTAGATTGATAGTGAGTGAACTCATACTTCCCCCCTCCCCCCTCCCGCTTTCCCTTTTCCTTTCTGTACCCTCCCCCCACCCATCCATTAAGTTTATGACAAAATCTGAAATGTCACTTTTGTGAAATGCAACTTGGAAATTCAGGTATACCTAACCCAATGACGGCCGTTGCCGTCATCGTAGAACAAAGCGAGTTAAAATTTGACTTGTATACGATGTTAAAGGACTATCACATGACCAAGACAATGTATGTTGTACTTAACCTGAAGCTCTGCAAATCTGTACCACTTTGATGACATTTCAATAAAAAATATATATGGAAAAAAAAAAGACTGTCGCCTCAAAACATTTTTTTAATATAAAAATACTTGAAGTGTTTTTTTTTAAATTAAGTGTAGGTAAAAAAAAAGAAGAAAAAACACCCCTACCTTCAGTATATGTAAGGATCCTTCAGCCATATACATGCACCTTGGATCAGACAGTGTGTACAAACGAGAGATAGACTCTATGGTCTTCCTTGCTTCTGTGCAGGGAGTGAAGTAGGAAATACCATAGAGACTGTCAGATTTTAAACACTGTCTCACTAAAGGTATATATGCATGGATTATGGATCTAGTTTTCCCTCTTATTTTCCTTACTTTAGTAAAAAAAAAAAAGAAATCCTTCCAATATTCATGAAAGGATTATTATATTACAAAATATTTTGAGGTGACAGTCGTCGTTTAAACTTGTGTCTTTTATAGCGTGCTGCAGGGCCAAAGCCGTTTCTTTTTATTGCCTTATATTTCAGTGATTGTATAGCGTTATTTCATTGCATTTCTGCCAAACTGAATGTTGCTACATATTTGGCAGCATTGCACAAATCCCTTGAGGACACAAGGGGTGTCTCTCAAAACATATCTGTAACAACAATTAGAACCACATTCCTGTGGATTAAGGTTTTGTACTGACAGATTCACCAAGTAATTTAACAATGTGATAAAATCACATTGCAATTGTATGCCACAAATAGATTCGGCAGTATATTGCACCAAATGATACCAAATAAATTATCTTGTACCTAAAGATGAATTAAATCATTTATTGATCGAAAGATATATTCAAGCTTAGGGGCCGATTGGGAGGACCATCCTGGTCATGTATCTACAAGGATTTTCTTTCTGACATGGAGCAGGGCAAGGTAGCAGACATATTATTCTGTAAAATGTAGCACGGCTGGACTCCGCCAGGATTGTCCATTTAGTTGCTTGGGCTGTTACTAATACAGAGCAGGGATATGATGTCATGTTATATCCCTGATCCCTGCACACAGCAGGAGTCTATTTATTAAACAATCAGCTATAGCAAATGGATAACTAGTTTGCATACCAGGGCCAAAATAAGATATATTTTTTTTAATAACCTTGTTAACCTACATTTTGCACTACATTAAAAATAACAATTTAGAGAATAAACCCACTCCACTGCCCGAATAAAAAAAATATTTCACTATTTTGTAGATATTGTTTAGTAGATGTACGTCCTAAAAAAGGGGTATATCTTCAGATATCTTATCTGCTGTCTTTTTCCCATACTCCCCCAGCCGAGATTTTCTGTGTCTGCAAATGCAGCTGAATGAGAAGTCTTTGCAAGGCAGGTGCTCTGAGCAATTTCTAGCTTCTTCAGTTTAACTGCACTGAGCTAAACTACCAGTTTGACAGCTAGGAGGAGTGTAACAAGATTAAAGGTTAAAGGAACACTACAGGGTCGGGAATACAAACGTGTATTCCTGACCCTATAGTGTTGAAAACAAATGTAGAGTGTCTAACCCACCCTTGTCCCCCTTAAATAAGTGAAAAACTTACCTTTATTCCAGCGTCCTTAGGAAAGCATTGGATTGGCTAAGATGATCAATTCTGCTGATCACAGCCAAGGAGGTGGGCCGGTGGCAGAGCCTGGAGACTCTGAACAGCAGTACTCCACAACGTGTCAAAGTAACATCCGCATAAATGCCAGGACCCAGGTTTCCCAGCAGAACATTTCCCAGAGCATACAAATTGCATACCTACCTCCCACATAGCATCTTACTACCTAGTCTGCCCCAGGTAAATGACGCACATGCACCTGGCCATCCACCTGATCTAAAATAAAATGTGACTCATTAGACCAGACAACCTTATTCCATTGCTCCATGGTCCAATTCTGACACTCACGTCCCCATTAAAGGTGCTTTTGGAGATGGACTGGGGTCATCATGGGCACTGTGACCTATCTGCTGCTAAGCAGCCGTATGTGCAGCAAACTGCGATGCTCTGTGTGTTCTATCATGGCTAGCATTAGGTGTTTCAGCAATTTGAGCTACATTATCTCTTCTCTGTGAACAGACCAGACGGGACACCCGACAAGACTTGCCATTTGGAGAAGCTCTGTCCCAGTCATCTAGCCACCATTATTTGGCCCTCGTCAAAGTTACTCAGATATTTGCTTGTCGATTTTTCTTGCTTCCACCACATGAAACTCAAGAACTGACTGTTCACTTGCTGCCTAATATATCCCACCCTTTGACAGGTGCCATTATTTTTTTTCAAATTCATACATAGCGTTGATGAAATGGTCACAGCAGATGTCGTGCCAATACAGTGAACAATGTACTAAATCCAGGGAAGCTGTATCTTACGCAGTGGAGTCCCAGAAATGCAGAATGAACAGCTCATAATCTGACGACAAGGTTTTTGTTGCAATATATAAAAATAATTTAACAGTAGTAGGAAACCAAATACCAATATATAGATATAAACCGATCTGACAATACCCTCTGATTGACGGCGAGTGTGAATAGATGAGAAACATCTGCTTAAGTATGACTTGTTTGCCTTGCCTAGGATAGCCATGGTTGGAGTGACAGGTAATGGCCATAAAGATGAACAAAAAGAGAGTAGAACAGAAAGGTAACAGAACATAGAGGACACAGAGAAAGCAAGGGGGTTGTAAGGGTTACCAGTGATGGTCTCAAAGTTTTTTTTTTCAAGCTCTGACTAACCCGGCCCCTTTCCCTACCCTTTTATTTGGGGCTTGAATAAGGAAGTCTCGCTGTGCTCTAAGTTAATCATAGCTCCTCATTTACAAAATGGCTTGTGATACGTACATATTTTTATCAAACAGATTTGTGAATGGGGTTTTACTGATTGGCTTAGAGTGTCAGCCAATCAGCAGTGGCCCTGCCCAAGGCTTCAAAGAAAAGTAGGAGAAGAGTGGCAGAGTTAACTGGTACTGGATTCAAGACTTTGGGATTCAGTTTCTCATTAACAATTTAACCCCTAAAGGTAAGCTGGCATCAGGGACGTCTTGGGACCATAGCAACTTTATTCATATGAAGTAGTTATTGTGTGCAGATGTTCACTTTAAATCATTTCAAATGCTTATCCAAAAACTTTCAATTGAGACCCAATATACATGAAAGGGAAGGAACACACAAACAATCGGGTTTATACACTAAGCTCTGAATTTTAGCAAATAAGATTCAAATTTGAAAAATTGAGTGTAAAGAAAAATTCCAACTCGGCTTCAGTTATAGTTTGTCTGTTTTATCCTCAGGAGTGAAGTTCAGATTGGATTCCAGGAGATTCTATATTAAGATTTAGAGTAAGGATAAATCCCAATTATTTTGTAAATAAACATTATAAAAACAATGTTCCTCGGGGCAAACAAAAGTCTTATAGCCTCATAACAAGTGCTCAGCCATGCCAAGTAAGTCCTGCTGACTTTCAGTGTTTTCTTCAAACTCATGATTTATGGGGAAAAACAGAGCATCGAAATATCTTCTGCTTTCTAAAGCTATAACTTATCTGGATCTCTAACTCACTTCCTCTTTATTAATAAACCATTTATTTTCACTGAGGTCAATGTATGGTAGCTAACATTTCATTGGACATATTTTAGTCCCAACCTCTGGCCTTACACATCACCCCTTATACATATATGAAAAATATTATATTCAGATTGTTGTTCAGTGGTACAGATCGGTTTATGGCAAATGGAATGATATAAAATATCAGGTTGGTCAAACCATGGGTTGGGTTTACACGTAAAGTTGTAAACACTGGCATAAAATGTAAGGCAAAAGGGCAAAGCTTTCAGAACTCACTGGGTGAATGGTCATGTGATGGGACTGACTGTTCTCTTTTCACATTTAATCCCTGTTCGAATCATAAAAGATCATACTGATACTGGTGAGTACGGGACTTTGTTTATTCTTTATGCTTGTAGATCAATATATGTTTATATTTGTATTAGGATACTTTTAACAATCTTTATTTTTTTTTATAAATTTACCACGTACATACATTTGCCAATTGCCATTACTTTACACGTAGCATGATCAATTCTACACACTTCATTATTCCAATGTATGGTATATATTTATCTACACCAGAGACTAACATAGAAAAGGATATATTTCTTTCTAATTTCTATAGTATCACACAACAATGTTTTATTTTAAGTCCAATAAGGTTAAAGTCAGGCAGGGGTCTCCACCAAAACGAGGCACCCCTATTTTCAATGTGATTTTATAAGGTCAGAGGTCCAATGACAGCAATAGGGAATCTACCTCCATTGGAAAATATATGTATGTGCCTGAGACCCAGGAAATCCCCCGATATTGTGATACACAATATTATAGGATTAAAATAAAGGTTTATACAAATAAACCAATTACTGCAAAAAAAAATAATATAACATGTAAAGCTTTGAAATTGGTACATAGATATTAAGATTTTTATTATTTAGGACCTCTCCACAAAGTTTTTACTTCAAAAAGCAAACTAAACAAACAGCCTAATACATATAAAATGATCAGCTCTCCAAAAGATTAATTGACTGAATATTTATGCATATTAAATGGTTTATTTTCCTTGCATTCAGGCTTTTTCTATTATCCCCTTTTTTTAAGCAGGCATATTGCTTATAGCAGTGTTAAGCATCTCTATTTCTTCGAATAATATTGTAGATAATGTTGTACAGGAAAATACTGGGAATGTAAAAACAAGTAGGTGACTTTCGTTTAACTGGGTAAACCAACTCAAATACCATTATAATGCAATGCCTAAATATGGTTCTTTAAATGGTGGAATTAACTAACCCTTGGGCTAAGTGGGTTTGACTGTTCAAATAATTTGGATTATTCCAACAAAAAGCACCCCTTTCTCTCTGTATGTTTGCAGCTATTAAATCTGTGTAGGTACAGTATTTTTGGAAAGAGTACAAGTAATTATTAAACTCTACACTTAGAATAAATGTTCCTTTTTTAGGGGGGTGTCATGAGGATTAGGAGCTCTTGAGAGTGGAAGAATGAGGGGTAGGGGGAGGCGGGAAAGGGATCATTCCCCCATTGCCCAGTAAACAGAATCCCGAACCCCACCCCCGGTGAGATGATTTCCGAGAGTATGAGAGCACCCACTCAGCGATCAGTAATCCCAGGACCCACAAATAGCGACCCTGAACTGGGCTGACAGCAGTTACTTCGAGACCGTCACTGGTAACCCTTACAACCCCCATCCATTCTCACCTTGCTTTCTCTGTGTTTTGTATGTTCTGTTACCTTTCTGTTCTACTCTCTTTTTGTTCATCTTTATGGCCAATACCTGTCATTCCAACTATGGCTATCCTAGGCCAGGCACAAAAGACATACTTAATCAGATGTTTTTCATCTATTAACACTCGCCGTCAATCAGAGGGTATTGTCGCATCGGTTTGTCTCTATATACAATGGTACCTCGGTTTACAAACGCCTCTGTTAACATAATTTTCGGTTTGCAAAGGAAAATGCATTTAATAATCAGTTTACAACTTTTTTTTCGCAATACAAAGCAAGTGTCCCCAGGATGCATTGCGCCTGGGAAGTTTATAGCGCCGCACCAGTGCATGCTGGAGTCTGTGGGTTTTGGAGCCATTCTGGAAATGTTTTGCAGCAGTTTTGGGACTTTTTGGGTGCATTTCCAAGATGTGGAAAGGTAGGGAGGTGAGCTTTGTCGTTTGCATGCATTTTACTGTGTGTTCGGCATGTGGGTTGATTTCCATGCCAGCTCATTTTGACTTTTTTCTGACCTCCAGAATGGATTCATTGGTTTTCAATGGATTCCTATGGGAAACCGCATTTCGGTTTACAAATTGTTCCCAATACAAAACGTCCCGGAGAACTGTTTTAAAGGGGAATGGTCATGTACTTTTTTAAAGGGGAACGGTCATAAGCGCCATGGAATCTGTTGGCGCTATATAAATTGCAATAATAATAATAATAATAATGTACTGTGATTATGTTTATATATTATCCCAAATTTAACAAATACCGTATGTATTTGTGAGATGCGAAAAAGAAAATTAATCAACATCTCTTTATTCTGCAACTGGGCGCCCCCATTTTAGCTCCCTATCAATCGTTGATATAAGAGCTGTGCTTGGAAACTTCGCAGTCAGCATATATTAGGGAGAGATTAGGGGAGATATGAAACAATGTTTTTATGTATTTTTCTCAATTTTAATGTTTACCCTGGTTTTGCCTTGTCTGATCTGGATCATGATGTAATTTGCAAAACATTTACTACTATACTATAATTACTGCCCATAATGTCCTTTTGTCCCACTACGTCACCATATTCTTCACATGTTATTTTGTTAATATTTATTTGTGCTTTAGTCTTGTCACTGCCCCCCCCCCCCCCCAATCACCATTCTATCTTTTTATCCCTGTAGTGTGTACTTTTGTCCACCTTCCTAACCCCTTAATCTAGTGCAACCGAGTTGTACCAACATAGAGGGTATTCTGTCTCCTTTGCCGAGTCTCTCAGCTCAGCACTTTAACCCTGTAATGTGAGAGGAGGTAGGGTGGAAAATGATCTTCTGTTCCCATGCCCTCCGCTAAGAATGCAGGCAGAATGCACCAAGATGATGGATAGGGTAAATTGACTATCTTCTTTGAACCACTTGGCTGTGCTACAATATGGGGCAATACAAAACTGTGAGAGGTGTGCCGAGAGCACGCCTTCCCAACTGTCACCTGGGCTTAGAACACCCCCTTTTAGTATGCTACACTCACATATCAGGTCTCTAAGGCCTATTATGAACCGCCAAAGGGTGCACAGAAAAGCCGCGCAATGAGAAACTATGGTCTGTACCAGGCTTTCCCAAACTCTGGCCCTCCAGATGTTGCTGAACTACAACTCTCGTGATTCTCAGCCTATTCTCAGCCCATTCATAGAATCAAGGGAGTTGTAGTTCAGCAACATCTGGAGGGCCGGAGTTTGGGAAGCCTGGTCTATACTGTACATTCATTAAAACTGGGCCATATTCACTATCTTTCCAAATATTTCTAAAATACATATGATATGCCCATTTCCCATGCAGTGATACGGAATCTATTCAATCTATATAAACAACTTAAAATAATAATTATATCTTGCAGGGTTCGTTAGTGATCTCCAACTACTGCCACTAATACGCAAGGTTTGTGCAAACGAAATTAGTTTTGATTCTTCAACACAAATATACAATAACTGAATGTATGAGTCTCATATGCATAAATACCTGTGATGTGAATTACAGCATCAAGTCAATAAACCAAATCCTGAAAGTCTCTACGATAAAGGAATACCAGTAAAACAACTACCTATTCTGGACAAAGTGAGCATGCAGAAAAGTGGGAGAGGTTCATCCAGCCGACAAAAGGTAGACGGTTTTATTCTTATATAAAACATAATGTGATGTAATTCCAGTAAAATACAAGTTTAGCAGGCTAAGATTGCCACAAGGCATATGTATGTATATGTGTTTGTAGTATCAGTTAGTTAATTACACGTAGCTAAGATACTGTTATCACTGTACTGACCAGGTGCAGGAATGTAAGAACTGGAATTACGCGTCCCTCTCCTTTGTATCAGATGAGCCACGTGGTTAGACCGGATGGATGAGTTTAGACTCTATTTATTAAATAGGTTAAGGGTATGTGTGGGTGTAGTTAATTGTGGGAGGAGCTACAGTGCTATATAAGGAATGTACTCTATGTATTCAGTACTCAGACTTTGCTGTATTTTGGTGACGCTAGTCCCTCTGAGTCCCGATCGGTGATCCAATAAAGAATCTCTTCCTTCCTGAAGAAACCTGTGTCCATCTCTCTGTGCTTGGCTTCCGTCAGTTTCTCCGGTATCATTTGGTGCATTGGCCGGGAAGCTCATCGTTCAACGGTAGCTGAGAGGCAGAGGCGTGAGACGGTCTATCTTTGCCCACGTTCTCTACGGCTGCACCCCTGAACTTCTGCGTGGACCTCCCTTCGTCTCGGCGCCACTGGTCTGTTGTCCAGGAGATCATCGGCCTCTACGTGAGAAGTGCTGGGGTGTCCCCGTCGATGAGTGTGAACTCAGGTTCAGGAACGAGGAGGTAAGACAACTGCTGTTTTAGACGGCAGGACCCACTAGGGGTATACCGATTGTGCGGTAGGCCCAAAGGGGTTTTGAATCTGTGTATCTGCCCCCTCTGTCGGAGGGAAGGAGCGAAGGCGCACCGCTCGATCGAACGCTCTTTAGTCAGACCGTTTGATTTGGTTAGTCAGGCGGGGTCCTGGTGTAAATAGCCCTAGCCGGACACCGGTGTCTTGTCTAGACTAGCGTTCTAGGGTGTATATTACGTTCGCTAGGTCGGAGGGACCGGGAGACTAAGCGGCGCCTGTGTAAATTCGGTTCGCTAGTTCTCATCCTATCTGGGCTAAGTGGGAAGGCGTGTAAATTTGGAACCCACTAGACTTTTGATAGTGCGACTAAGAGGCGCCTGTGTAAATTCGGTTCTCTAGCTCGCTATATATGTGGTGATTGGGCAGTGTGGCTAACCAAAACGGGTGTATATAGTTTTAGGTAGTCCATTCAAGGTACTGGCCAATAGTTTAGTTGGGAATTGTAAATGTGTTAACGATTGTTTTAGTAAAGTGTATATCTTGTTAGATAGCGCGAGCTCAGCCGTCTAGCGAGAGTGTTAATAGTGTGTTGCTGTATTATAGTGCACGGTACCATAACCCTGTATATTTACTGACATTATATAATAAGTACTAATCATTGTCGTCCATTGCATGTTTAACACCATAACCACTAATAATTGTATTGTGACCTTAACTTGTGCTTTGACCTATGCTAACCGTACTGTAACCGCTATTTGTAAAAGACGATGTTACTGGGGTGTGTTATAGACGGGTAATTCGTATATAGAGAATTATAGCGTGGGTGACTGTATAGATACGCCAAAGGGCATAATATTGATTATATAGTGACTGGTGTAACAGCTGTGTGTGTACGGGAATTCCCTGAGTGTTTATTGTTATTGTGTACGTTTCACTTGGTAACCGTACCACGTGGTGCTGTTGCCAGAGGAAACGGGTGTGACTGTTGAATAGTACGCGTGTATAGTATTCGTTGTCGACGACGTTCCATTGTTAAGTATGGGTGCGTCGCAGTCAACGATTCCGGATCCCTTAGGATGTATGGTTAAGAATTTTAAAAAGGGATTCAAAGTTTGTGATTTTGGGGTAAAGATGTCTCCTGTACGTTTGGTCACTTTGTGTACTAGGGAGTGGCCTACTTTGGTTGCGGCATGGCCGCCACGTGGCAGTTTGGATCCAACTCTGGTACAGCGCTTACACGTGGCTGTATCGGGTAGGCCTGAACTTTACGGCCAGTTTCCTTATATTGACTGTTGGAGACAGGCCGTAAATGACTCGCCAAAATGGCTCCAGACATGCCACGAGGAGCAGTGTCGCCTCATGGTAGCTAGGACTTGCTCGTCCACTAGGACTGGTGTTAGGCCCATTTTGGACACGCCCCCTGAGTCCGAGATCCCTTTGCCGCCCCCTTACTTTCCGTTAAGAAGAAGTGACGCAAACGCAGGAAGTCCTGCACCCCTCCCCTCATTACCCTCATCCACTTCCGCTTCCTCCTCCAGTACAGGATCCACCCCCCCTCGTACTAAATCTCCCCTTCCGGAACCAGAATCCACCCCCATTAGAAACGAATATCCTGATTTGGCGCCACTTCAGACTTCCGGTCAAGCTTCATCTAGCTCGGCTCGAAGTGTTTTATTTACGACCTTTTCCCAAAACCGACCTCCCACATCCCCATACCCTATCTCTCCCCGACCGGAACCCATGACTGACGCCTCTCTACGTAGCCCCATCCAAACCCGACAGTTGACTGGTGCCCAACAATTAAAGCACTATCAGATGCCTCTTCGTCTGAATCCCGGGTCAGCTTATATCGATGCCGCAGGTCAAATGGCACACGCTGACCCAGTCTTCGTATATGTCCCATTTACCACAACCGATCTTTTAAACTGGAAGACCCATAATTCCTCGTATACTGAGAAACCACAAGCTATGACTGATCTGTTCACCTCAATAGTACAGACGCATAATCCGACATGGGCTGATTGCCAGCAGTTACTAATGACTTTATTTAACAATGAGGAAAGGACAAGAATAAATCAAGCAGCCATTAAAGCATTAGAGGATAGAGCCCGTGCTTTGAACCAAGCCAATCCAGCAGCATGGGCCGCGACACACTATCCCAACACCGATCCCGATTGGAACGTAAATGGTGCTGATATGGTTCAACTCAGAGCCTATAGAGACGCTATAATTGCTGGCATGAAAGCCGAAGGAAAGAAAGCCATTAACATGTCGAAGACAGTTGAGGTGATCCAGAAAAGCGATGAAGCGCCCAGTGTCTTTTATGACCGATTATTGGAGGCATACCGCTTGTATACCCCCTTTAATCCGGAAGACGCAGACAATTCCCGAATGGTTAACTCCGCCTTTGTCAGCCAAGCATACGGAGATATTAAGCGCAAGCTACAAAAGTTAGAAGGGTTTGCAGGTATGTCCATCACCCAACTAATGGAGGTAGCAAATA
Organism: Pelobates fuscus; assembly: GCF_036172605.1. Classification (NCBI taxonomy): domain Eukaryota; kingdom Metazoa; phylum Chordata; class Amphibia; order Anura; family Pelobatidae; genus Pelobates; species Pelobates fuscus. The sequence goes on along the minus strand of NC_086318.1, from coordinate 385,239,600 downwards.
AGGTCTATATGAACAGGGATACAGAAAGTAAGAAAGAGGAAGAGCGCAAGATGCGTAAAAAGGCTGATATGCTAGCGGTAGCGATCGCAGGCGTAGATAAACGGGGCCCAGATAGAGGCAATAATAGATGGAGTAGGGAGCCTTTGAGTAGGGATCAATGCGCGTATTGCAAGGAAGAAGGGCATTGGAGGAACGAATGTCCGCAAAGAGAGCAGTACGAGAGAGACCAACCCAGGGCAGGCTACGGAAACTTTAGAGGTAGAGCGAGAGGTAGAGGAGGCCCCGGAGGGAGTAATGGTTATAGAGGGAGTAATGGGAACAGAGGAAGTGTTAGGGAAGACAGGTATATTCCAGCAGCGCAAAGGTCCCGCGATAGAGAAGGTAGGGACTTTGTAGGATTGGCTGACACTGTCATGGAGGACTATTGATACCGACCGGGCTCCATCCCCCTTGGTCGAGCGGAGCCTATGGTCGATGTATCAATAGGGGGGAAAAGGAGTGCGTTCATGATCGACACTGGTGCTGAACATTCAGTGGTGACTAATCTAGTTGCTCCTCCATCTGGAAGGACTATTACTGTGATAGGAGCAACTGGAAGAAGTGCTGAAAAACCGGTTCTTAAAAGTCGACTCTGTACATTGGGAGGCCACGTAGTAAAACACCAATTCCTTTATATGCCTGAATGTCCAGTCCAATTGCTGGGACGTGATATGCTATCAAAATTACAAGCGCAGATTACGTTCCTACCAAATGGAACAACATCCTTAAAGTTTAATGGACCTTCAGGTATTATGACTTTATCCGTACCAAAGGAAGAAGAGTGGCGACTTTATACAGTGTTGACTAGCCAAAACCCTAGGAGTGATGAGACATTGTTTAACATACCAGGAGTTTGAGCAGAGAACAACCCACCAGGACTGGCCCGCAATATTCCACCAATAAAAATTGAACTGAAACATGGGGTTTATCCAGTGAGCCTAAGACAATATCACATTCCGCAGAAGGCTAAGAAGAACATCCAATCCTATCTGGATAAGTTCATACGGTATGGTATCCTAAAATTCTGTACTTCCCCCTGGAACACCCCATTGCTGCCTGTTCAAAAGCCCGGTACAGATGAGTATCGACCTGTACAGGACTTAAGAGCAGTCAATGATGCGGTTGTTAGCATACATCCAGTTGTACCCAATCCATATAACCTGCTTGCTTTAATTCCGGGCGGGGCTACTTACTTCACAGTCTTAGATCTCAAAGATGCCTTCTTTTGCCTCCGAATTGCCGCAGAAAGCCAATGTATTTTCGCTTTCCAATGGGAGAACGCTGTAACGGGCTCAAAACGCCAAATGACTTGGACAAGACTGCCCCAAGGGTTTAAAAATTCACCTACCCTATTTGGTTCAGCTCTAAGTCAAGATCTACTGGATTTCGAGTCTATCCCAGGAGAATGTGTATTGTTACAATATGTAGATGACTTGTTGATAGCAGCAGTTACAAAAGAAAAATGTCAGCAAGCAACGCACGATCTACTACATATTCTCTGGAAGGCAGGATACAAGGTGTCCAGGAAGAAGGCTCAGTTGTGTTTGCCAACTGTCAAGTATCTGGGATTCCATATCTCTGAAGGTCAAAGGATTATGGGGCCAGAGAGAAAAGAAGCTGTCTGCCAAATACCAATACCCAAGAATAGAAGACAAGTGCGAGAATTCTTGGGGGCAGCAGGCTTCTGTAGGATATGGATTCCCAGCTATGCGATACTGGCAAAACCTCTGTACGCAGCCATCAAAGGTACAGAGCACGACCCCTTCTTATGGACCCAAGAACAGCAAACGGCATTTGAAGATGTGAAGAAGGCTTTGATGAGTGCCCCAGCATTAGGTCTACCTGATCACACACGACCATTCTACTTATATGTACACGAGCAAAGAAGAATGGCTGTGGGAGTATTGACACAGTACTTGGGATCATGGCAAAGACCTGTTGCCTACATGTCTAAGCAACTGGATGCAGTGGCCAGCGGACTTCCACCTTGTCTAAGAGCCGTAGCTGCAGCCGCCCTGCTAGTAGCTGAAGCCGATAAACTCACTCTGGGTCAAGAACTTTATGTACGAGTCCCACATGCAGTACAGACGTTGTTGGATTACAAAGGAAATCATTGGTTTAGTAACAGCCGTATGACCAAGTATCAAGCAATGTTGTGTGAAAACCCAAGAGTGCATTTAGAGACTGTAAACACCTTAAATCCAGCTACCCTTTTGCCGCAACCTACTGAAAGTCAACATGATTGTTTGGAAGTAATGGATGAAGTATTTTCAAGTAGACCAGATCTTCGTGATTTTCCCATCCAGAACCCCGATGTTCAATATTACACCGACGGCAGTAGTTATGTGAAAGAAGGGATCCGCTATGCAGGATATGCAGTGACAACAATAGACAAGGTGATAGAAGCTCGGCCACTGGCGAAAGGAACATCAGCACAAAAGGCAGAATTAATAGCACTAACACGAGCGTTACAATTGGCTGAAGGTTTAAGAGTAAATATCTATACGGACTCTAAGTATGCGTTTTTAACCACTCATGCCCACGGAGCTTTGTATAAAGAAAGAGGACTACTGAATTCAGAAGGCAAAGAAATCAAGTACGCAGCTGAAATCCTACAACTATTGGAAGCAGTGTGGGAGCCGAAAGAAGTCGGTATCATACATTGTCGAGCGCATCTGAGAGGAGATGGTGATGTAACCAAGGGAAATCGGATGGCAGATAGTGCAGCTAAGCGTGCTGCTGAATCAGGAAGACAGGAGTATGTGGGGCATATAGCTGCTCTTATACCAACTCCACTGTCCCAATGGACTCCAGTTTATACAGCTCAAGAAGAGGAGTGGTTAAAGACTGAACCGGGAAAGTATTTGGAGAACAAGTGGTATCAGCTAGAAGATGGAAGAATAGTCATACCAGCATCACTAGCGGTAGAAATTGTCCAAAATTATCACAACGGGACACATTCTGGGAGAGACAGTACTGAAGAATCTCTCAGGAAACATTTCTACATACCAAGATTGTCCAACTTGACTCAGGCCATTGTACGCAGATGTGTAACGTGTGCTAAGAATAATGCAAGACAAGGACCAGTAAAGCCACCAGGAGTCCAGTTTATGGGGGGACTCCCCATGTCCGATCTACAAATAGACTTTACAGTAATGCCTAAATCGGGTGGACATCGTTACCTGTTGGTAATTGTGTGCACCTATTCAGGCTGGGTAGAAGCATGTCCTACTCGTACAGAGAAAGCAGGAGAAGTTGTAAGATTCCTGCTACGAGAAATAATACCCCGATATGGACTACCCTGTTCTATAGGATCGGACAATGGTCCAGCTTTTGTTCATCAGTGCCTACAACAACTGACTCATATGCTTGGTATAAAGTGGAGGCTTCATACTGCATATAGACCCCAGAGTTCTGGTAAGGTAGAGAGAATGAATAGAACTATAAAGAACCAGTTGGCTAAAATGTGTCAGGAAACCCAACTTAAGTGGAACGTTCTCTTACCCATAGCTTTATTGCGAATCCGCAGTACCCCTACCAGAAGGATGGGCCTCTCTCCTTTTGAAATCATGTATGGGCGACCACCTCCCGTACTTGGTAACTTAAGGGGGGACTTGAGTCAGTTGGGAGAAGGAATTACCCGGCAGCAGGTTGTAGAGTTGGGTAAGACTATGGAGGAGGTACAGAAATGGGTACAAGATAGATTACCTGTGAATATTTATCCCCCTGTTCATAGTTATCATCCAGGAGACCAAGTGTGGATTAAAGAGTGGAATAATGTACCGTTAGGGCCCAAGTGGAGAGGTCCTTATGTTGTTCTTTTGTCTACCCCTACAGCGATAAAAGTAGCCGAAGTAACTCCGTGGATACATCACTCCAGGGTTAAACCAGCAGCAGTCGATTCTTGGCAAATTACAGCAGATCCAGAGAATCCCTGCAAGATCCGGTTGAAACGCACTACTCAGTCGGAGTAACGAGGAATTATTGTGGATTACAAATTTTATTGTTACAGGTGTGAGTGAGAAGGCCATAATAAAGCCTGTCCGCTTACCAACACATAGTGTATAAGCCAGGAAAGTCTCGAAGGGACACCTGTGAAGACGAGCAGAACTCCATTCCCTGCAGCCCTCACATCCTGGAAGCTGAGGTTCCATCGCACGGACGAAGACTGAGGATGACGGCGAAAGATGTGCTTTTGATTGTGTTTATTTATATGTGTTTTTATATTCAGGAAGGTAGAGGTACCGACACTCCTAGCTGTGAGGTATGCATTAAGACTACGAGAACAGGTAACCATATTTCCCAAACCCTAATTTGGCATTCACAATACGAATGTAAAGGAGAGGTATCAAGATGTAGATACCTAAATATAGACTATAGTGTGTGCCATTTAGGAGTAGGAGAACCTAAGTGCTTCAGTCCAGAGTATCAACCTCGTACAATTTGGTTGACTCTCAGGAATGGAGATCCTCAGGGGACCCTAATTAATAAGACGGTGTTAGAATCCGTACATTCTTCGGGTGTTCTGCTATTTGATGCATGTAAGGCGATATCAAGTGGTAGAAAACCGTGGAATGTATGTGGGGATCTTAGATGGGAGAGGACGTATGGGTCTAATGATAAATATATTTGTCCCAGTAGTAAAAATAAATATGTGAGTCCTAGATGCCCAAATAAAGACTATAACTTTTGTCCATATTGGTCTTGTGTGGGGTGGGCGACTTGGGGACAGACAGTAGATAAAGACATGATAGTGACTAAGTTGCCGACTAGCCCTTATTGTAAGTCTATGGAATGCAACCCAGTCCATATACTTATTAATAACCCCGACAAGTTCCTAGATAAGTATGGAAATTTATTTGGGTTTCAGATATACGGGACGGGTTTAGATCCTGGGACATTATTGTTTATAGGAATAGAGACTGATATGGTATCCTCCCAGACTCATCAAGTATACCATTCCTTTTATGAAGAGATGAGTATAGATAATAAGATCCCCCATAACGCTAAAAACCTGTTCATTGACCTAGCTGAAAGTATTGCCGGTAGTCTTAATGTTACCAACTGCTATGTGTGTGGAGGTACTAACATGGGAGACCAATGGCCTTGGGAAGCAAAGGAGGTAATGTCCGGTTCTGAGGCAGTTGACCAACTAATATCTACACAAGCCGATTATCATTTGAGTGTTAGAGGTAAATCTGAGTGGAGATTAAAGACCTCCATCATAGGTTATGTTTGCATAGCAAGGAAAGGAATAATGTATAATACTTCTGTAGGAGAATTAACTTGTCTAGGGCAAAAAGCTTATGATGATGATACTAAAAATACAACTTGGTGGTCGGCTTCAAATGTCTCAGAACCATCTAACCCGTTTGCTAGATATGCCAGTTTAAAGGATGTGTGGTTTGATTTATCCATCACATCTACCTGGAGAGCCCCAGCAAATTTGTACTGGATCTGTGGTAAGAAAGCCTATTCGGAGTTGCCACAGGACTGGGAAGGGGCATGTGTGTTGGGTATGCTCAAACCATCCTTCTTCTTGTTACCGATTGAAACAGGTGAGACTTTAGGTGTTAAAGTGTATGATGTGAATCATAGGAAGAAAAGGGGACCCTTAGAGATAGGCACCTGGGAAGATAATGAATGGCCTCCCCAGCGTATCATAGATTATTATGGGCCAGCCACGTGGGCAGAAGATGGTACCTTTGGTTATAGAACCCCAATTTATATGCTCAACCGTATTATAAGATTACAGGCGGTGGTTGAGATTATTACTAATGAGACCTCACAAGCACTCAATCTTCTAGCGAAGCATAATACCAGGATGAGGACAGCAGTGTACCAAAATAGATTAGCCTTGGATTACCTTTTGGCAGTAGAGGGAGGTGTATGTGGGAAGTTTAACCTGAGCAATTGCTGTCTTCAAATAGATGACGAAGGGCAAGCAATAGCTGAGCTTACTAGCCATATGGTTAAACTAGTGCATGTGCCTACTCAGGTATGGAAAGGGTACAATCCAAGTAGTTGGTTTGGTAGATGGTATGAGTGGTTTGGAGGGCTTAAGGCAGTGGTAGGTGGAGTCCTACTGATTTTACTGTTGTGTCTACTCCTACCGTGTCTTATACCCTTAGTAGTTAGGTCTGTGCAAAGCCTGATAGGAAGTATAGCAGAGAGGAAGGCTGCTGCACAGATAATGGCGATATATAAGTATAAGGCTCTAGATCAAGGAGAACCAATGCAGGAAGATGAGTGTTAAAAGATTCACATCATAAGATAAGTCTGGTCTGGTTCATGGTAACCTGAGGTATATGCAAACCAAGGTTAAGTGATGCCTCAAGTAATTGTGAAATATCAGAGGCATCAAAGGGGGGAATGTGATGTAATTCCAGTAAAATACAAGTTTAGCAGGCTAAGATTGCCACAAGGCATATGTATGTATATGTGTTTGTAGTATCAGTTAGTTAATTACACGTAGCTAAGATACTGTTATCACTGTACTGACCAGGTGCAGGAATGTAAGAACTGGAATTACGCGTCCCTCTCCTTTGTATCAGATGAGCCACGTGGTTAGACCGGATGGATGAGTTTAGACTCTATTTATTAAATAGGTTAAGGGTATGTGTGGGTGTAGTTAATTGTGGGAGGAGCTACAGTGCTATATAAGGAATGTACTCTATGTATTCAGTACTCAGACTTTGCTGTATTTTGGTGACGCTAGTCCCTCTGAGTCCCGATCGGTGATCCAATAAAGAATCTCTTCCTTCCTGAAGAAACCTGTGTCCATCTCTCTGTGCTTGGCTTCCGTCAGTTTCTCCGGTATCAATAATCCATTGTATAATACTTTATTTCCTTTATTTACGCACAAACACGCTTATCCATAGCAGCCATCTCTTAAGATTTTATCAAGCACTGTTCAGTATTATTGTGCATATACAAGATAACAATAGATGTGTCATACCTTGCAAGCAAGGCTGCCAGAAGTTGCAGTGGAAAGATAGAAATGGTTACATTGGCAAGCATGGCCATAGATTTTTTTTTTTTTTTAAATACAATTAAGTCATCTATGTATGTTTTTGTAGAAACTTTTAATACCAGAAATTTGTCATATTTAGCCACAATATTACACAGATTGTTCACAACATTTTGGATCAGTGGTTGTTAAATCATCTTCTCCTTTATTTGGTATTCTTTTCTAAATTGGTAAATTCCCCTCTTATTGTAAAACGCTGCGGAATAAGCTGGCACGCTATAAATAATAACCAATAACAATGAGATGAAATAGTTATAGTGCTTGGAGAGACCCTTTCAAATAAATGCTACACATTTGCTAACATAATGTTTACAAGAAATGTTATACTTTGAATTTTAAATCCAATTTTAAGGTACCACGATACGTACACTTTAAAGGGGGTATATCTAAAAACACCTTGCAAAAACTGCAGGTCTCTTGTCAACAGCCTTTGCAAGACCTCCTCTTCTTACACCATTCATATTTTTTGTGGCTGTCCAATCACAGACTTCCAAATGTATCTTGTGGCGAAATTAACCCCACCACTGGCTTTTGGAGGAGCCTGTTTGCCAGCCTCCTGCCCTGTGACTAAGGCCCCTGTAATAGACTCTGGTTAAAAACACTGTTTTTTAACTTTTGGACTGGTATGGCTACACTTTGAATTATCAAACAACCACACGAACCAGAGACCACCCTGGAGCTTGTTAACACCTATTAACAACTTGGAACGTTTCTCACCGCAGTGTTCGAATTGTTCGTCTTGGTGGCCGCAATTCCTATGGACAAGCAAGAGGTGGCGGCCATCTTGTTCGCATGAACGCAGGCAGCGGTGTTTGGGCATGAATCTCATTGGACTAAAATCGGACACAGAAACTCCCGAACACCGCTGGACTTCCATCATCACCTGCGTTCGTTTCAATACAACTTAGAAGGTCACTGTTCGGTAAAATAATTTGTCTTGATGAGGGGAACAAGCTCCAGGGTAAGACTATTGACTCTGTTCGGTAATTTGTTCGTTTTCAAACTACCGAACTAGACCTACCGCAAGCCCTGATTCTCTGGAACTGTTTTGTGCATGGGACCAGGCTTGCGTTTGGTCAAATAAATGACTTCCAGGAAATTCCTGAACCCCCGAACTGATCTAGGTGATTTTTGCATATGTTGGTCACCCAGATCAGAGCTATCATGGGATGTAACATTTGTGGGGTATTATGTGTTTTGGGGTACTTTTGGGGTTTTATAAAAATATGTTTTTCTGCCTGGAGATAATTGCGTTAATACAGTATCTGGCTCAATTATCTCTCAGGCAGAGGAGAGATTTTATATGTTTGTATATGCGAATGTCATGTATTTAAACACTGTTGTAATTGGTCTGTGACTTTATAACGTCATTCCCCACAAGGTCCATGTGGGAGTACCCCTTGCATGGGGATGTCATAAAAGGCCAAGTGTGGCACCATTACAATCAGTTAATCTTCACCCTCAACATAAAGCCTCGTCTCATGTGTGGAGGGGACAGCTATATTCACTCTGGGGATTGCTATACTCATTATACTCCCTTGAATTATAATCGCTAGCTCTTATAAAAGCTGTTCCTGCTATACTCTCTGGAGTAGAAGAGGTTTACCCACTGGAAGCTGGATCCTGGTCTTGGATCCAGGGTGGGTGGAGGACGGCAAGACTCCAACCAAGCTGCGGCGGTTTGTGGGGTCTACGGTGCTGATGGTGTCTGGTGGAGTGCTTGAGTCCTCGTGAGCACTAGGAGCATCGATTGGCGGAGGCACAGCCGGTCCGTCACATAGCTCAATGAGAAGTCTTTGCAAAACAGATGTTCTGTGCATTTGCTACCTCTCGTGTTTAGCTCCACTTGAAGATCACAGTATTGAAAATGAAATAAAACTAGTAGGCACTACATATGTTGTATACTATATATATTATTTTATTTATAAGGTGCCAGCAAATTCCGTAGCGCTGTACAATGGGTGGACTAACACACCTAATTGTAACCAGATAAGTGGACACACAGGAACAAAGGACTTGAGGGCTCTGCTCAATAAGCTTACATGCTAGAGGGAATAGGGTATAGTGACACAAAGGGTCTAAGTAGGTGTAGGAAAAGGGTTGCTATAAAAGTATTCATGAAGGACTCAGTTGCAGGAGAGGAGTCATGGTGGGGGGAGGGAATGAAAACCTGCTAACAGTTTAAGTGACATGCTCTCCCGAAGAAGTGTGTTTTCAAAGATTTGTTGATGGAATGGAGACTGTGTGAAAGTCTAACAAGAAGGGTAGGGTGTTCCACAGAAAAGGTGAATCCCTGGAGAAGTCTTGGATGCAGGCATCAAATGTGGGAGTATGGGAAGAGAATAGACGTATGTCTTAGGCAGAGCGCAGAGGCCTCGACAGGACATACTTGTGTATTAGGGAGGATAGGTAGGTTGGAGCAGTATTATGTAGGGACTTGTAAGCAAGCACCAGAATCTTAAGAGCCCTATAGACAGTAAAATGAGCCTTGCCGCCACATTCGTTATAGATTGCAGCGGTGTAAGCTGGGAATACGTAGGACCACTGAGAAGGGAATGGCAGTAGTCAAGGCAAGAGAGAACAATGGCATGGACCAGCACCGTAGCCGCATCTGGTGTTAAACAGGCGCGGTTGCAAGCGACAGAATTTGGTGAATAATTGGACATGAGGGGTGAGGGAGAGGTCAGAGTCAAAGAACACCTAGGCAGCGAGCCTGCGAGGTAGAGGTGAAGGCATATATATATATATATGGCACATATATCCTATATAGTTCTCTAGTAAAGACTACAAGTAAATGTGACATTCATAACTTGCTGATGAAGGTATAAAAGCGTGTGTTGGTCTTAATACTGCGTGAGGTCAAGGATATGTTATTTACCACAGTCCCACTAACTAGTATGCACAAGGTGGGTGTTCAAGTAGTAATTATTTAATGAACTATCCTGCAGCATATGAATGCTACATACCAGTATTCATGTGTTACACAGGCACATGAAAAACTACAATGTATCCAGAAAAATAAAATGGTGGATTAGGCCACCCTAGATACCATGACATGGGGCGGATGTCACCTTATTGAGCTAATGGGGCTGTTGGCCAAAACGTTAATTATCAGAACTATAGAGGGGAGGGGAATATATACAAATTAGCAATTTTTCAACTTTGGGCTAACATTTTAAATGCAATATTTAATGGCTGACGCTGCCCTGCCAGAGATGTTAGTGAATATCGCTCCTTGTGGCGTGGATTCCCGCAAACTCAGCCATTACTACCATTCTTCTTCTCACAATCCCTCTGACAGCTTCCTTCTGTCAAGCCATGCCATCGCACCCTCTGACAGGAAGCCATACTGTCACCCTGGCAGCCCACCCACAGCCCCTCCCTGTAATCCCCCCTGAGAGCGCTTTCCCACAACAAACATGGCGGACAGCAGCCACTTCTTCCCGCAGTCACCGCGTTCTAAACACAAGAGAGACGTCCGACGGCTGTTATTGTTGCTAAGCTTCGCATCTCCAGGCGCCTCACCGCGCGATACGTCTCCGAGAGCTAATCTCTAGTGTTTGGAACTCGGCGCGTCCAACGTGGGGCAGGTGACGTCAGCGCGCAGGATCCGACAAGGACGTCCCGGGGCGCAGCGGCCTCGGCAAAAGCCCCGCCTTCCGTTGGATGACGTGTATCAGCGCCCCGCCTCTCCCCCCTCCCTCCCGCGGCTCTATCGCTCTTCCCCCTTCTCCGAGGTTGCGGGTCAGTGGAGACGCCGTCTGACAGCGCTGAGCCGCGATCACAGCCTTCCTCAGCCTCAAGCAGCGACCAGTCAGGGCGACACCGCCAGCACCCACCGGGCACCATGGTGAGAGGGCGGGGGGAGCTGGGTGAGGGCCGCATTGCAGGGGGCGCACGGTGTGTGTGTGTGTTCACCCCGGCCCTCAGGGGCCTCCTGCTGGGTACATCCCCTGTCTCCCGCCCCAGGCCCGTGTATAGCCTCCCTCTCTGTCTGTCTGGCAGGGCCTGGCTGTCACTGGCATGGTCCTCAGATTATAATATTATTAATGGCAGCTTAATGTCTGCAGTGGGGATGGTGGGAGTTATTTCATGGCTGTATTTAGAGATTGCCATTGTGTTCTGTATAACATAACCAGTGTAAATATACAGGATCCAATGCTAGGGGGTGATGGAGGGATAGGAGGGGGGTGATGGAGGGAGAGAGATGGTGGGGGGGCAGATTACTGTTTAATATAAACCTACAAGTTTTATCTTGTGCTTACTGCCTTTTTTAAATAGATTTTTTATGTTGCAGAATATACTGCAATGCAGCACCATTTATATCCCCACCCTGGCTGCCAAAGCTGCTCACGTAAAAAATGGGTGTTGTGGTTCCTAAACTGGGGATATACCTTACTCCCCAACCCTGCCCATAAAGGTTTTAAAATGGGTGGGTTTTGGGGAGAGAGAGGGGGGTGCCAGTATGGAGGACCCTGTCTTAAAAATAGGCAGGTTCACTCATGTTGTAGACCTAAATCCTGTGTCCAGGAAACACCAATATTTAACATGTTGGTCTGCAAGTGGAGATGCTGCCTTTAACGTGTTCTTATTTACTATGTGCATATATGCTTGCCATGTATGTATTGCGGGGTTATGGTGTCGTTTCCTGACGCTTGTCAATTTGATGATAATGATTTCCTTCATCCTCTGTTTATAAGGTGTGGAAACAGTGGTGACAAAAGACGATGGCTGTCCAGTTGTTGCTGCCCATGTTTGTTTTGATACTCTGGCAGCGTGGCTGTGAATACCAGCTTACTCCACAAAACTATAGAGTGCCAAAGGTTTACTATCAGTGATGTGATCTAGAAAGAACCGAATGACTGTATGTGCCTCCACCCTACCATCTATTATGCTAGATTGTAATCTATAAGATTATGCGATAAAAGGGTTGGCAAGCAGCAATAAATATATATCTGAATGGCTGGTGTTTTTTTATATATATTTTTTTAGAAATGTTCAGCAAAACTAAGCCTTTCTGTTTTGTTATTCTGACATGTTGTGTGTTGGTTCAGGATTCTGTCAGCCAATGGGTTAAAAATGATAATGGCGCAGGATCCAGAGTCAGTGCAGTTGAGGAGGCGAGCGAAGAATATGGGAGGATATAAATACCATAATGAGGCTTATTTTTTTTCTAATTCACCCTGTTCTCTACAGGCTATGCTTTTCTATACTTTACCTGATTTACCCCTGGGCTATCTTCGTTGTTATGACTTGAGTGGCATTGACCCATTTTATTTGGATGGTTATTTTTATTAATAAATCTGCATGGTGACACAGGGGTGCTATTAGTTTAAGGCCAAGCCCTTTGCAGTAATCTTCAAGCAGTTGCAGTATACTGGTTGGATTTATTCTTGTCAACACAAATTAAATGTCTTCTTTGGCTGCAAGGAGACTGCAGTGAGAATCCTGATATTGGAGCTACTGCCACATAAATCTTTGTTCTCCGCCTTTTTAATGTAAATAGTCCTTGTGTTTTTGTATGAGACTAGAAATACTGTGGAATCATATGGCATTTATTTTCTTTAGCAGAATGTTATCTTAAAATCATTGTTATCAAACAGATAGGGTTGCTGATTTTGGATGTTTTTAAATGTCACAGTTAATGAATATTTTAATTGTACAAATTAAATTGTATGTCTTTTACCCATCCTCCTATTGCTGTATGTCTATAATCTATCCTAAAATATATTTTTATTCTCACATCTGATAATCTGAAGCTGTAACATAAGAAAATTCATTGTTTTAACTTCTTTCTTTAAATGGGGAGAAATATCACAGATTTTTAATTTATATGCATTTTTTTTTTTTGCATTTACAGAGGATACCCACTTTCTATTTTATGTAATTATGAAAAGAAGCTGTCATGTATTGCTTTTTTCTTTTTGCACATTTACCTTCACATTTTGTTAAGTGTTTGTGGCATTGGCCTATGTTATAGAACTTGTTTAAACGCTTATACAGCACGTTGGTAAATCCTTTTTTGCAACATGAATACACATTTCCTAATTTAGAACAGTGCAAATAAGTGCTTCAATATTAATGTAAATGCTCAAAACACTGCTGTGCATACATATCTAGATATCACCATTAGATTGTGCTCAGGTATTCAACTATACCTGTGTGCTTGTGCAATTGTTTGGTCATATATAGTCTATAAAATTCTGGTGATTTATGAATTAATGATATGCTTTAATATTTTCTATTTTAAATATATTCATAATACTGAAAGTTTATTTGTATAATATAGGAACGACTCATTGTTTTGCTTGTATTCCACGATATTCCGAATTTTTGTTCAGGTTTGATTTTAAGAACAGTAACCACTACAGCTTACTTAAGTGGATTTTCTATAGATACCACATCTCCCCTTTTGAGAGCAGTTTACCTGGAATGCATACTACCCAGGCTTATAGTCTTGCCCCCTCCTACCTGGCTTCATACTGCAGAAGTGTCACTTTTGCTTTACCTGTCCAGTATTTGATATTGATAGACTTCGTTAGATGGTTTCGAGGGCTCATAGCCTATGTATGTTGTCCAAAGGATTTGTATGGTTAATGCAGAAGTGAAAGTTTCACAATTTGTAAACCACACCATAGGCACTGGATTTGAGCGTTATGAGAACCCAAGTGGTTTGACACCCCCTCACCAAAAAACACCCAAAAGTAAACAAACCCCAATACAAACTGGGTAGCAACTGAAGACTTCTTGCACCATAACCATTACAGCAAGCTGTATTGTGTCCCTTCTAGAGTAAACATTCTACTGGGGAAAACCAATAAACTAACCAGGAGCAAGTAGATATAGTGAAATAGAAAACGATAATATATAACAGGAATGGAAAAATAGACATAAAGATAATGAAAAGGAAAAATACAAATAGATTCAGGTACACTACTAAACAGTGATATCATAACAGTCAAGAAATCTAAAATAATCAAAAAAATCTTAATCTTGAATGTATATTGCACATTGATCAAAGTCCAATGTAGTAAACCCCCTAAACGTTTATAATCTGAGGCTTTATCAGCTAAGTGTGATCCCAAAAAGATTGCCTACTATGGTATAGGCAGGAATATATACTGGTGAAGCGGAAGGTAATATAGTATCAGTCTTGTATCCTAAAATGAAATATAGAATGATACAGTCTAAATCAGGATATTGAATCATTTGAAACCACAAAGTTCTTGCAGTATATAGAGTCTGTGCCGGATTCTATAATACTCAATACAAAGACAAGACATAGTGCTCTCTGGTAGAGATTTTGTTAAAAAAATGAAAGATAAAAATGCACTTTCAAAAGTGGTAGCATATGATACCAGATCGGGAGCCTACAGTCCAGAAGATCATAGTAGCTTCCACCTGCTGGACGGATCGGGGGAAGTGTGGATCTCTGTGAGGTGTCAGATACTGGATGTTCACCACGTGCATTCAACTGCGGCTCGGGGTGCGTTCCTCTTGACTGTCTTCTGAGTGCTTCGGTTATGCTTTCCTTACGCGTTTTGTAATCGACTGATCACTTCATCAGTGTCCCTTCTAGAACTAGTCTTTTTGTCATTTTTGGGGCTTGTCTTTTTTTCTTCAAAGATCTACATCTACAAGCTGATTTGACCTCCTACATGATGTTGCTGGGGGAGAGTGGAAATTAAGATATCCTTATCTGTACCTCTCTCTAGTCTACAGTGTTACTATCATCTTCTGGAACCTGATCTTCAGATTCTGGTGACTTTGCTGCAAGCTAAATTATTGGCTTGTCCCCTTTTATTTTTAAGAGTAACTGTTACTGATGATTGTTTACCTTTTATTTACCTAATGTATGTTAATTTGATTGCCTCTGGAGGTGATAAGCTGAAGTATTAATGCAGTCTTACCTCATCTGCACATCTGGGTTAATAATGCCACCATGCCTTACAGTCTCGCAGAATAATCACGTCAAGGGGGATATTGTAGATATGCCATTCTCTGCGTTGTATATGGAGTTAATACAAAAAAATAAACAACCCCAAAACACTTCCAACAATAAAGAACATCTAATAGGTACTTCTAGTTTACCCCCAATTTGATTGTCCTTTTTAAAAAGGGACAATTTAATCATCTGTATCACAAAAATACACATTTAAGCCTTGTCCAAAAAAACTATCAAACTAAGTACATGTGTTTTCAGAGGAAAAACAAACACCATGAATATTGTTACGGGAATATGAGTCAGAGTCCAAACAAGTGTTTTCTCTCTTGTGTTTATTTTCATTTCAGGCAGTCGGTTACAGTCCATTAATGAGAATATTCTAGCACTGTTAACAATGGGTTACATGGAATAGTCAAGTAGTCCTGACAATATTCAACTTGCATTTTCTGTAAACAAACATATAAATGCATGCTCACGGGAATGTAAGCAATTGATTTTCATTCATGCGCTTTAAAGTAGCACTACTGCTTCTGAGGTATTTGCATTTTTACAAAAATAATTTACGGTAACCCATCAGTCACCTACTCAAAGCAGTTAGAGATATACATACTTACCTTAAAGGAAAGCTATAATGTTGGGAATTATATTCCTAACACTAATGTTGGACTACCTAAGTAGCTGACCGGCCTGCTCACAATTGAGTAAAAAGGTATTTGGAGCAGTGGGAGGCTATTGCACATGTGCTGCAAAACACTACTGGCGACTGCATCTGCTATGTGCTATCACCACCACTGTACATTCGTGGGCATGGAAGATTACGAAATGGTGTCTGTGAAGGATTCAGTGAAACAAAGGGTTCTTCCATAGATAATCTTGCATAAATGCATTAAGGTGCCAAAGACCTCTATTGTGCAAGGTGATGTCTATTCCTATCTGACCCCTGAAATGAAATGGAGGCTGAAACTCTTAATTTTTATTTTATTTTTTGCCAAACTTACACGAGACAAAGTAATCCCTACTTTGTCTTATGCATCTCTTTAGATTTTAAGGGATGAAAACCTCAGATAATGACAGACCTGGTTTAAACCTTTTCCATTCTTTTTATTATTTTCCCTTGATTTGTGAGAATCGTGCGTGCTTGATGTTAGATTAGTAAACACGGTATGATGACTGACAAACAGCTTTTCTTACCAATAAAACTAATCGGTTAAAATGGAATCTAGGGGTTGGCTGGTTGGTAAAGCCCAGACCGTTTGTGCATAATGTCAAGTGCAGTGTATAATTTCCCTGTAGAAGAGATTCATAGACCGGTATCTTTTCTTTGAAGAGTGCGCTTTTATTTTTAAACTCGGATGGCTAGTTAGTGAATATTTTTTCTTCTTAAAAAAAAAAAAAAAAATTCTGTTCTTCTGTTCTGTCAGTCAGTGCTAATACCTGAGACATATGTGAAATACAATGCACTGTGCATCCCTGTTAATCAGTGGTTTAAAGCCTCTGTTTATTATTAAAAAACGGTCATTCACCAACATATGAATCTCAAATTTTAGGCCAAAATAACCAAAATGGAACTATTGTCCAAGTCTGCGTTTTTTCCAGTTTGACGATTTGTCCTAAAATATGACTTCACTTACTAAATTTGCATTTCTGACACACTTTAGTGAATAACCGAATTAACATGTATGTATGTGAGAATAATCATTGGTGGTGATCCATTCGTGAAAATGGCCAAAGTAAACTCTTCGCCTGCTTGATTCTCTCTCTTCCTCTTGGAAGTGGGTTCAAAGCCCAGTACTCTCAGCGTATCATTGCCATCTAGGTGGGACTGGATTACATAGGGCAGAAGTGTTGCCTCTGCATTATCAGCGTGGCTGAAGAGGAGTGATGTTCTATGTATGGGTCCTAGGAAGTGCGACAGCTTTGTAGGTAGCATTCTGTTGTATGGCTGTCTTATGGAACCCAAAGGTGTTTGCAGGAGTGAAGATTTCAAAAAATAAAATAAAATAATAAATATTTTTTAAATTAACTTGTCCAAGGGACTAAAGTGGTTGCCCAAGCTACTTGTCAGTCATGACATTATACTTGTCCTGACACAAAATAACTTTAGTTACAAAGATTGAGGAGCTGCCAAGAGCCCTGCACATTGACAATGCTATTTGCTGAACTCACAAATTCAATCTAAATGGAAAAATTGGGGCAAATATAGTTTATCTGGAAAAATTCTCTTACTCTGCTATATACACAACATAGCTATTTTAGCCTCCGTTTTACTACTTGGATGTATTTTGCAAAAATCCACGTCTACCATTCCATAGTCTCTCCCTTTGTCACAGTGTGAGTGCTGACTGTGCGTGATGTTTGCTGCATGTATGTGGAGTGTATGTGGAGTGTATGTGATGTGTGTGTCGGCTGTATGCCACTTGTGAATATGTGCTCATGCTGACTGTGTGTGATTTTGTCTGGTGTGATACACTTTCTGATACAAAAACTACCTCATACACAAACACACTGCACACATGTAGAAAAAACAAACCAGAATTGATATCAGCCAATCCAATGGTTGGCGCTCTAAATGAATAAAAATACAAGTGCAACCTAAAAACACTCCAAGTGTATTGTCACCAAGTACACTTGTATAAAAACAGAAATAGTTGGTGTGCAACCTGTTTTTATTTGCCATGCACAGTCAATGCCGGCAGCATAAGATGTCACACTGTATCCAGCGGCTTTCAGGCCTGTACATCCTGCCGATTGGCTAGCTGCTGTTGCCTCCATCTGCTGAAGGTACATTCCCTGGTACATTCCCTGCCCTGCACCAATTCTCACAAGGCAGCCCTGCCACTTGCCCTTGCCAGGACTAAAAGAATAATAATAATAAAAAAAAGCCAACAACTTCCTTTCTGATGCCTGGAACTGCATGTGCTATTTGTCAGCGATAAATAAATTGCACACCCCTGGTGTGATCGTTCCTCCTTCCTTTTATAACTACTATTGATACCTTGATCTATATAATATTGTCCTTTTAGACCTTCAATATCTTGTGGGCTAGCTTGAGAAAACAAACAGCTAGATATTTCCAGTGTTACTTTTTGTATTCGTGAATTTTAGTTTGCTTATTTGGTGAGCAGAGAGATTTCACCAACTGCCATAAAGAACTAATTTTAGACACAATCACGTGTCTTTTGCTATCGCTTATCATTTGTAAAATGCTATATACTTGTAAACTTGATACACATTTTCTGCAATACTAAAAGACATGTGTGGCATTTTCTCTTATCCAAGATTATTCAGTTTTACTATTTCTTAAAGGGTTTCTTTAAGTACCAAAACCACTACATCTTAAAGTAGTGGTTCTGTTGAATATATTGTCCCTTTTTTTGGTTAATGTAAAACTTTACAATTTCTAAATGTTTACATTTGGCCTTAAACACACCTCTAGTGGATGACTGTTACTAGAGTCTCTTCTTTCTTACATAGTTGCATAGCTGAAAAGAGGCATGCATCAAATTCAGCCTCTCACAAAATGGCAAATCTTGCAAGAAACTCCATGCGCGGCGGGCACCTCCATGCTCCCTCCAATATTTCCCGTGGCGGCCACACTAACTAGAGCGCTGGCAAATCCCAGGCACCAGGGTGAAATTTCTAGTCATCCTGGCGCCTGGGATTTGTCAAGCCCTGCCTTAAGGATGTTAGGACTTGTCATTATGTCCTAACTATAATAGGCTTTAATGCTCTTTGGTCATAATCACGAGTCCTGCAGATTTGGTGTGAGCAGGGTTAAATTCTTGCTCATGCCAGGGAACCTAAGTATTAATAGATACCTGGGGCTCTCCTCTGTCAGCTTGGGCCATTTTTAGTGGCCCCAGACTGACCGGTGCGATTGGCATGTAGAGGTCAGTGTGAGATCGGCTTGCTGTTCTTTCAGTGGGGATTTAAATCCCCATAGATAGCAATGTAGTGTGAGCATAGTTAAAATGAAAAATAAGCACTGCATATTTCCCCTTAAATCCATAGAGAACACTGCAGCTAAGTGATATTCACTGAATAGTGATTGGGAGACCCCCCAGGGTCTGAACAGACCTTGGATGGCCTCACTCAATTCCCCAGTGGCATTTGATCAGTGCTGGGCTTTGTCAGTTGTCCAGCATCAATCTCAATGTATTGAGCATACTATATTCAATGCAAAAGATAAAAAGCTGTCATACTGAAAATAACCTCTCTTTTAGCTTAGAGTACCCTTTGCTTAAATCTTTATTTTCCCTCTGCTGCTATCGGTAGTATCAGGAAGTATTACTTTACTGATGGTGTAGTGGATGCATGGAATAGCCTTCCAGCTGAAGTGATAGGGGTTAACACAATAAAGGAGTTTAAGCATGCGTGGGGTATGCATAAGTCCAGGGACTATTGAAAGTATTTAGAAAATTAGGCAGATAAGATGGCCCGAATGGTTCTTATCTGCCGTCACACATTTTATGTTTCTATGTTTGGAATTGGATTAAATTAGGGATTGGGTTTATATTTAAAATGGGTTTAGAATTAATTTCATGATTGGGATTAGGTTTCAGATTAGGGTTTAGTTTAGAGTTTGGATTCCGATTAGGGAATCGGTAAGGGAATCATTCTGCTGGAATCTGCACTGGAATTCTGCTTACATCAGCAGAAGGAATCCTTCTAACACGTTATAAAGGGTTAGGATTGAAATTAGGATTAAGGTTACATCTAAACTATTTCTCTATGGTCAGAAATACACATTTGTATTCCTGACCCTATAATGTTCCTTTGAACTTACAAGACAGACATGCCAAATTCTAAAATCCTTCTACATTGAAATGTTTTTTTATTATTTTGTGACCTGTAACTAGTGAAAATAAACTTAACGCCTAGACTTATTATGTACTCTGTAAATCAGGAAGCATTAATTTGTTTTGAATTCTTTTTCATAAGCCCCACTAATTATACACACATTATAGCCAATACTGTAATTTCTTTTTTTTTTTATTTTTATTATACATGGTAAGTTATATATGTGTCATATCAAATTAAAGCCATTTTTTTATGTATATGGGGACACTAGAATAGAAACCCTCAAATTACAATAGAACAAAGCTATAGCTCAAAATCGAGGTTTTTGTTTTGGTTGAGAGCATGGACAATTACCCACATCCTCAAGGGGTTAAATATGATTAAATGTTATCTTTGGATCGTCTTGGAGGGTTGCATACAGCATAAATTACAAATGTAAAAAATCCTGTAGCAGATGTGCATGCATTCCTTTGCTGTGTGTTTGTATGTGATATTATACTGCTTAGCATTAAGGAAGATTCGGTGGCTGAATACCAGTATATCCACTTGCAACCACTACAGAGGTGTTTTCCTTGGAGGTTGTTCTAACCTTTCTGTAAATCTTTACATTTGATGGGGATTTCACAAGCACAGTGTAGTGTTGTAGAGCGAATTTGTGAACCTTCCCAAACTTAAAGGACCACTCTAGGCACCCAGACCACTTCAGCTTAAGGAAGTGGTCTGGGTGCCAGGTCCAGCTAGGGTTAACTAATTGTTTTATAAACATAGCAGTTTCAGAGAAACTGCTATGTTTATCAATTAGTTAAGCCTTCCCCTATTTCCTCTAGTGGCTGTCTCACTGACAGCCGCTAGAGGCGCTTGCGTGATTCTCACTGTGAAAAGTGAATTATGAATGCTTTCCTATGTGACCGGCTGAATGCGCGCGCGCATTCAGCCGACGGGGAGGAACGGAGGCGGAGAGGAGGAGGAGAGCTCCCCGCCCAGCGCTGGAAAAAGGTAAGTTTTTACCCCTTTCCCCTTTCCAGAGCCGGGCGGGAGGGGGTCCCTGAGGGTGGGGGCACCCTCAGGGCACTCTAGTGCCAGGAAAACGAGTATGCTTTCCTGGCACTAGAGTGGTCCTTTAACTTTGTCGTCTACAACTTATTGTGGATGACTGCTCATATTTAACCTTGTAGCAATCTCAATTACTGTACATACTGTACATAGTATGCTTCCCTAACTGTAGTGAATGTGCCAAGTACAGAGACGTTTGCTATACAGTGTAAACAAAATGCATACAACATTTAAAGGGAATAATAAAGTTCTCTAATTTCTCTCCCCTTCTACTAAAATTACAGACCCCTTGTCCATTGAGCTGGAAGAAATGGCTGTCGGCATGCATACCCAAAAATGATTTTAAAGCTACTCTCTAAAACTTTTGTATTCTTTGTTTATTTTGCAAAGACTGCTGATTGATACATGACCACTAGGTGTTTGGCGACTCGGGGGAGAGATGAATCTGAGCTGTACTCACCTGAAACTCTACCTCGCGGGTTGTGCCATCTTTCTCATGGAGTTCTATATTCAGCTGCGGATGATTCATACCTCCGGAGTCCATGCCATTGTGCTCACACAGCACTGGCTGTAGAATAACCCACAACATTTGCTCTGTAATAACTAGTTTTGCAGTGCCTTTTCCTTCAGCCATTGTCATGGATGGCTGTTGGGAATTGGCCAATGTTTATAGAGAAGGTCTGCCTTTCAAAGGTAATAAACGTATAGAAAAAAGTAGATGCTACTTTGTCCTATGGTCAAGTAAAGGTTGAGAAGACTTGACCGTAGGACAAAGTAGCATCTACTGTTGTTTTCTATATGTTGATTACCTTTGAAAGGACTTTTACAATTCTACTCTCCGTATAAATATCTAATAAATAATGTGTTTTATTTAGTTCTCCAAGGGTATGTTTGCTTTAAATCCTGATATTTCCAAACTCGGGAGAAGTAAAATTAGTTTGTGGTATCCTTGAGTGACTTTTAACATGCTTTTGGGATGTTGCATTTCTAAATGCCCAGTTGGTTCTTTTATAAATACTTAAAAGCTAGGTACTTGGACATTTTCACTTATGTTGTCTCTTTCCTGTACGAGACAAAATAAGTGAATATTCCATTTATGAGTTCAGCCTTTACTGAAATTGAGGAATAAAAAGTCTTAAAAATGTATACTTTGGAATTTATCTTGCAGTGTTTTAGAAAAGACATACAATCTTGACGTAGAAGCAATACATATGAAATTGCACTTTTGTGCTATGTAACTGTATTGACTATTCATCCCTTCAAGTCCATATTACACTTTAATAAAAAATAACTTGGTAGTTGAAGGGTTTCGTTTTCATAACAAACAAGAACTGAACTAAAATCTGAAAAGTGGAAACCTGTGACTTTTCACTGAATCCACACCTATTCCTGTGGCTTTACTGATTACCTCCTTTACTACAAAGTTATTTACATTGAGGAACGTTTTTGGAGTAAGTGGCTTTGTAAAACAAAAAATAGGTCTGGGAAATGGTTATACATAGGAGGCCACTAGGATATTTCAGAGAGCGCCTGGCAAAACAGATGTATCCACATGTATATACTTGTTTTTTAAAATGTGTGTGGTATATCCATCCATTTATACGTGGTTCAGATATTTTTGTATAAATGATTTTAAGTTAACATAAATCACAGTGATCGTGCTCTTTTGAGGCTGAACACTTACAAAGTCAAGCTCTCGACAATTAAATTTTTCAGCTGAATAATAGCCTTTATATTAAAATTTTTGCTTTCAAATATGCAATTTATACATTATTTTATCATAACGAACAATATGTTGGTAGCTTATATTATAGTGATCTGATATTTAGAAGAGGGTAGGTTAAAGTGACACTAGACACTAAAACCATTTTGGGTAGTTGAAGTGGTTATAGTCCCCTGGTGCCATCCCACATTGTGTTAAATCATCTTCAAACATTTTAACCCTGATGGATGGTTCCTGGTCCCCACTGGATGTATGGCTAAGGCAGAAATTATTTACTGCTTAATGAAATGCATACAAAGACGATGTTGGAATTTTATTGAAATTTCTACTAAGTCACATGATATTGGAAAGTAGGCGGAGCTACTTTTTGTCAAGCCCTCAGCCAGAGGGCTGAGGGGAAAAAAAGTGCTAATTCTATGGAGGGTCTTGTAGGATCTTTCATAGCTATCAGTGTTGTACTTTCGATCCTGTGTTAGAGTACAGCGCTGTAGTCAGCTGCTGGCAAATAATTGTCAGGAGCATGAGAGGAACTCATGGAAGAGGATAGTGGCACTCGCGGGTAATAGATTCAGATAGGTAAAAAATGCTACCCGCGGCCAACTCTGTGCAGGTGCATTCACTATCGGAGGTCTATACAAGCCCCCCTCTAGGTGACTGAGCCATTTTAAGCAAGATGTGTACGCATTTCACAATCTTTGATACCACCTCAGAATGCTTTGTGTGTCAGTACTCATAGTTTAACAGCCCTGCGGAATCTGATGGCACTTTATAAATACCAGTAATAAATAAAAAAATAAAACTGAACATTTTGAGATGTTGCAAGTAAGCAGGCAAGTCCCTTTCTGGCTGAAATCTGCAGTTTGAAATAAATTGTTTATAGAAGCTTGCTTGCCTTTTGACTAACTCAATATACAGGTTCTGTAACGTGTTGCCTACTTTTTTCCACCCACTTTTTTTCATGACCGCTACTCTATAAACAAATGGGTTGTCGACCTTGTGCAAATACATTGTCTGCAATCCCGGATGGCAAATTATGCAGTTACTACAGCATAAGGTGGGATATGGGATTATATAACAATGTTGCAAAAGCACAATTTACTCACTTTAATTTGGTCTGGATATTTCCAAAGACCTCGTTGTTGGTGATTTAGTTCCTCCAATCCACATAAACTTGGACAGTACAGATGCACTGCACTCAGAAAACCCATAATTCAATCCCATGAGGAAAAGAGATCCTTGTAGTGCAGATTTATTAAAAATAATGTTACATGGCATGCTCCACTAATATAAGTAACAGGGTCGTAATATTTGTACAAACAAAAATCCTTGCATTGGATAGAAAAGGGGGGACGGGAAATGGGAAGAAAAAACAAATAAAACGTGTTTCTCGTCTTCTCAGATGCTTTACCAACCTATTTTCTGAGTTTCTGATTAATCCAGTACTATGTTCATTCTCTGTAGTTTTACTCCCGGAAAACTTCCATTACTACCTATGTTTGGTTAACACCTGTGTCAACACCACCATTGTTTGCTATGCACTTTTAATGTTCTTGAATGGGCCTGAAAAGTATGTGTTTGTGTTTTACCTTGCTTGCAGATTGAACATGGTGTGTGTAGAATTTATCTGTATAAACTCCCTATTGCAACCCATACAAATGTTCCTGATTTGAGGCTGATTTATTCAAAACTTAAGTTACCGGTAAGTTCTAAGCCGTTTCCAAATTTGTTCAAAATTTTAGAACGAAGGCCTCTATTTAATATTGTTGGATAAGGTTTTAAAAGTATTTAAAGCGGCACTGTCATGCCGTACTTACCTTTCCCCAATCGATTCCTCTTCTCTCCCTCTCTCAGGATCTGTTCTTCTTTTCTTCCTATCTGCTATAGTTTTCTTTAAAACTTAAGAAAAAGTAGGGACTATTTCTCTTCTGGAGGTTTCCTACGCGGTGACCAGCGGAGGAGCAAAGTGTGCTTAGTTTCCGGTGGTCACAGCAATTTTCCCATGATCCTTAGCTTTCCTCCCTGTTCCCACGATGCTTCCTGTCACTTAGACAGAACGCCGGCAAAACTGGCGAATTGCGTTCTAACAGTTTCTCCATTCGTGTTAGAATGCAATTCAGGACTTTGTTCGGATCGAAATTTCATTCGAATGAATGAAACTCCGATCCTATTCATTGCTGTGGCTGGATCTTGCAGCCGCTTAGTCGATAACTCCCTAATTCCCACGGTATTAGGGAGCTATCTACTAAAAGGCTGAAAGACCTAAATTGGTCTTTCAGCCAAATTTACTAATACCAAGTAAAGATTACTTAGTATTAGTAAATAATATGCCCCTACTCGCTATACCGAGGGGCATGTCTAGTAAGCAGTGAGCAGCCTGTGGCTGCTCACTGTAAAAAAAAAAAAAAAAAAAAAACACACAAAAAACCCTATTGGCCCCACCCCTACTGTCCTGCCGCCACCCCTGCGCGATGGGGGTTATAAATCACAATGGGGGGACCTATTGTCCACCCCCCCCACCCCTGCACGGCGGTTGGGGCCCCTAAATAAGGATAAGGGGGGGACCTACTGTCCTCCCCCCGGCCCCCACCCCTGAGAGGTGGGTGGGGGCCCTATATAAGAATGGTGTGGGGGGGGACCTACTGTCCTCCCACCCCTGAGCGGTGGGTGGGGGCCCTGAAAAACAATAAGGCCCTAGTCACCCACCCTCCCACCCAAATAAAACTATCCCCTATCTACCCCCCTCACCCTAAAAATAGTGAGGGGGGAATAAAATAACTAACCTGTAAAGAAAAATTCAACTTACCATTTGACGTCTTCTTTTTTCTAAAATCTTCGTTTTTCAGCCCCAAAAAAGGGCAAAATAAAAAGCCATCATACCCGTCGAAGTTAAAAGAAAAGTCCCGACGAAAAAGAAAAAACCAGACGCTTAAAAAAATTAATCCATCTTCACCCATGGATGGCTCCGCGCAGACTGAGCTCTGCAGGACGGGGAAGGCTTATAAAGCCTTGCCCCGCCCTGCAACTAGGCTAAGAACACTCTGATTGGCTGGTTTAAGCCAATCAGAGTGCTCTTTGTCATTTTACACAGCGTGGGAAAATTCCAAAGAACTTTCCCACGCTGTGTAAAATGACACAGACCACTGTGATTGGATGAATTTCAAGCAGCAGGTCCCCCCCCCCCCTCATTATCATTATGGCCCCCACCCGCCGCGCATGGGTGGAGGCCGGATAGCAGGGATTTTATTTTACAGTGAGCAGCCACAGGCTGCTCACTGTTTAGTAGACATGCCCCTACTCGCGGTATAGCGAGTACGGGCATTGGGGAGAATTTATTCTCATTTATACTATTATGGGGGTCATATTGACCCCCATAGAGTGAGGCGGGTGACCTGGGGGGCTTATGAAGTGGTGGGGAGCACTGCTCCTTGCTGCTTCTGTCTTTACATATTTCAAGGAGGGAGCTGCGTGCCGGTAGCTCCCTCCTTGTAATAAACTGAACGAACACTGATACTCAGTGTTTGTTTGTTAGTCTGATTTTTCTATTCATTCATTCGTCTGTCTGAATGAATAGATGAAATTCAGGTGTTTCACTGGGCATGTGCGGGAATCTCAGTGCTATCTAGTGTGGGCAGATGACGTGTCTCACCTACCCACACAAAGATGGCGGCGCCCTGAATATAGATCGGGGCAGAAAATACAGATTAATAAATAGGTAATCTGGGGGGCTTAGGGGCATTTCGGGGTGACTAAGGGGTCAATTGGATGTAGTGGAAGCGGGAGGGGGGTTAAAAAACAAAACAAAACGGGATTCGGCATGACAGTGCCGCTTTAAAGGATCACTATAGTGTCAGGAAAACAAAGCTTTTTTCCTGACACTATATAGTGCCCTGAGGGTGCCCCCACCCTCAGGGCCCCCCTCCCGTGGCGCTGAAGGGGTGGGGGCACCCTCAGGGCACTATATAGTGTTAAAACCCCTTCAGCCATTTACCTTATTCCAGCGCCGGGCTCCCTCGGCGCTGGTGACCTCTCCTCCCCCGCTGACGTCAGTTCCTCCATCTGATGTCAGCGGAGCCGAATGCGCATGCGCGGCAAGTGCCGCGCGCGCATTCAAAATGCCCAAAGGAAAGCATTTCTCAATGCTTTCCTACGGACGCTCTGCGCAATGGATGCATAATGTGCCTCCAGCGTCGCAGATGTGCCTCTAGTGGCTGTCCGAAAGACGGCCACTAGAGCCTGGCTTAACCCCATATGTAAACATAGCAGTTTCTCTAAAACTGCTATGTTTGCATCTGAAGGGTTAAAACCTGAGGGACCTGGCACCCAGACCACTTCATTGAGCTGTGTGTATGTGTGTGTGTGTGTGTGTGTGTGTGTGTGTGTGTGTGTGTATATAATATATATATATATATATATATATATATATATATATATATATATATATATATATATATATATATATATTTATTTATTTATTTTTCTTTATATTCAATTATATTTTTGAGATTCTGATATGTTGAGAAGGAGGTTATTTTAAAGGTTTATTTAAAAAAAAAATATATGTATATGTATATATATATATAATTTATTTATTTGAAAAGCTTACCCAACAATCTTACTTTGAGATTTAAATTGACATGCCAGGCCACTGGACAGGAATGAAGATTAAAACACAGATGAAGATATTTACAACTAGTGGGGGCAAGGATGGACAAAGAGAGGGGTTGGGTAATGCAGACATCTGTTGTAGGGATTGATGGATATAATTTTTTTTTCCTGTCACATTTTGGCCAATTGACAATATTCTGTACATTTAAAGTATTGAAAAAGTAACACAACTAATATACAAATCTGGCATTAAGTGAACATGCTGGTAGAAATCACTCCTATCACTCTAAGGCAACCAGTGCATGCTGGGATCAGCGAGATCCAAGCCTGTACAGTGCTGTTACTGGCCGCAATCACACTCCTATTACTCCATCAGCCAGCCTAGTACATTTACAGTAGATTATAAACGGTCTCACCTCCCTGCCTTCAGCTGAACTCCACATGCGCGGTCTCACAGTAAAAGGTGGTATGTGATCACGTTGTGATGCTTCATTGAATGGTGGCTAGAGTTTTCTTATGCATAAGACAGTGTGTGGTGACTGGGAGAGTTGAGCAAGTTATCGATAAATTTCAATGCCAATACAGATTATTGGTAAAATACTTAATATTGGCTCTAATAATCGGTGGAACTGATATTCAGTCTATCTCTAGTATGTTATATACAATTGGCTTTTGACAACCAAAGTAACTATGTGTACATGAAGTATTGGTGAAATACATTAATTGAATATAACAACGAAAAACTGCAAGTACAAACAATTACTGTGTAAAGTCTGCTAGATGCAAAATCTAATCTTAGTCGTCTTTGTTCTAATTGGAATAGTGGAGGCAGGGGAATCTTGTGTGTTTTTTTTTTTTTTTTTTCACCTCTGATTAGGGTTGTCATTCTCCTCTTTCCCTCTTTATGTGTGACAGGGGTGAAGTAGCCATTCTAAGGAAGAGGTGAAGTGTGCATAGTCAATATAAAAAAATATGGTTTTGGAAGAAACTTTAAAGAAAAAGAAAAGCAACACTTAAAATGGCCCAGCTTGCATGGTTGTTTTAGTGCTTGCCAGGTTCTGCCCACATGCTGAGTCGCAGTGCCAGGATACAGTGGAATTTAACATTAGAGCACCACCTCTCTGTGCTGTCAGTCAGGATACCACGTGGCAGTGCAAATGGAGCAGTGAAGCTGTGTTTGCTATCCCAGCATGCACTGCCAAGGCAACCCTTTCTTTTGAAGACCATAGAAGCTGGTCAGGGAGACAAACTAATGGCACCAGGTAGTGTTTCTGTGTTGCTATTGGAGATCTGGTAACCTGGATTTCACCAGCTCTGCTTTTAGTGGCATCGTTTACTCCACAATGTCTGTAAGCTGACATGGACCAAGACTAGATTGACATTTGCTTTCCATATACATCTATCTGCATGTTTGGGTATAGACATTGTGTAAATCGCAGAGTTTGATTTCTTTGGTGTGACAGTTTGCTGAATCTTGCATGTTTTTCAGTATGTAGGACAAACTTGTGTGAGGGCTGTTTTTTTTTAGATGTGTTTTTTCACCATGGTCAGTAATGACTGAAGTGTTTGAGCCAGGAATGATTGTATTTGGGTTATGCCTCATTTTGTTTAACAGGGGGACATTATTTGGTTACATAGCAATCAGAGTGAATTTCTACTTTTTGTTTAACTAGCTCACTACAATTTTCCACATGAACGGTATACAAGTAATAGGTTAAGACTGGTTCATTTCCTCTGTTTCTTATCTTTGTGGTTTGTATGGACAGGACACTTCCCCCATTGAGAGGCTAATAAAAGTAAAAGAGGAACTCCTACGATTCTTTCATATGTAGCTCATATATAGAGTTAGTGTTTTATGAGGGGGAAAAAACCTTGAATGTAATACACAAATTTCAGTAATAATCAGTATAAAGGTAAATATTGTAACATTAAACATTGCAGAAAATGGTAAGGCCATTTCAGACATCCAAAAAATTAATCTGGAGTGCCATATTTTTGGGCGACTGGGCTATAACCTTTAATTTCCGGTACAGAAGAAAGTGACTGCTCTTAAAGGAACACTATAGCGTTAGGAATACGAAGTTGCCTTCATATGTCCCTCTCTCTGGATTTACATAGGTAGCTTTCCTATGGCTTCTTCAGTGCGACTTGCTTCTCCACCTGACTAGCAATAGAGGTAGACTTAAAGGAACACTATAGGGTCAGGAACACAAACATGTATTCCTGACCCCATAGTGCAAATCCCACTATTTAGGTGGCTTAACACCCTCCCCCCCCCCCCCATATACTCACCAGAACAAGTACATTAAGCTGTAGTTGTTCTGGTGACTATAGTGTCCCTTTAACTTGACAAACTTTATGGAATCGGCATTCTGGTATAAACTATATACCACCAGATAGCTGAAAATAAGGTAGCTGGTCAGAGTTCTGGGACTGGCCAGCTTTTACTTTTGTTTCAAATGTGTTCATGTAGACATGTCACTTATCCCCTCCTCCCCCATTAATCTCCTCAAAATACTTGAAAAGGAAGCTTTAAATTTACATTGAATCCAAAGCTGGGGCAAGTTCTTAGAGACTTTTCATGCCTGGTCCGTTGTCACGGCACTTCACTCATGCCTGCTTTGTGGTCCAATCATATTTTCCTCATAGAGAAACATTGTTGAAAGTTCTGCAACCCGCCAGTCAGCGTCTTCTGATATCCAATGCTTCTCTACCTGAAGCAGTGAATGCTACACCGCGCATGTGCATGGTGGGTGCATTCATGAGCGTCAAGGTGAGCCGAGTGACGCTACCATGCCGCTTACTTCAGAATAAAAAATATCTTTTTTATATAGGCGACATCTAGAATACAATTTGCAAATTTCCTTAAATCAAACTTTCCATACACTTGTTTGTGAATGACAGGTCTTTTTTACCTTAATGTTTTTGCTGCTCACTCAGCTGTTGCTATGGCCTATTCAGCTCATTGTTGGCGTTTTATTATACTAAAGATGGTATTGTGTTAAGGTTTGTCATTTACTCATTACATACCTTTTTACCCTTTAGGGTAGCATCAAAAATCTAAAACCAGCGAAAAGCTCCTTACTATGAAGAAGAAAGGGCTGTCCTGTGCATTGCTCTTTGTGAGATACAGTTTGCCTATTTTGGGAAAAATGTTCGCATGCTCCCAGAGCGCAATGTTTTCAACTGCCTGAAGCCTTCAGCACTGATTAGTTTTATTTGAAAGCTACACTCTGTGCTGCTCTGTAGTAATGTGCGTTGGTGGAACAATACTTCCACACTGCTGCTGCAAAGTACGTTTATTTATTTTTTACATTTACATTTTTTTTACTTTATTGGAATTGTGTTCTCTCTACACCCACCCAAAGGACACTAATAAACATAAATTTTGAACATGATGATGCAAAAGGGAATTTTGAATTGATATACAGACTGATTTATTTCCCTTGTTTTTTTAATTTTCTTCTTCTTTCTCCTCTACAGTAAGGGCTGTTAGGTATATATGTCAGTCTGCTCTTGATATGATGATTGGCCTGCCTACCTCTGAGGATTAATTTGAGAACACTTGATGGGATGTTAAGCGTGTATTGGTGAATTTGTTAATCTTTAGTACATGTTGATTAGAAAGGCTTTAAAGTACACTTGATATTGTTTGGCCGTGCTTGTCTTGCTCCAAAAAAAAGGAGGAAAAGCTTAGAATAATGTATTCCCCAATCTGCACAGGGTATTTAAATTGGTTATAGAAGAACAAAATCTAACCTAGTGTTCTGGGGGGAATGGGGGTAAGGTCCTCTAATGCTTTGTACGCCAATTTGGAGAGAGATCTCCCTTAACCAGACTGCACTCTGTATTGGGCTGCTCCCCACTAGACCATGGGAAAGCAAAATGATAGGTAGTCAACAGGAGTGCTTGCTTGCCTGGCAGTGTGCATCAGGGCAGTTGTGGGTTTCAAGGGGCTTAAAGAGGTCCGATGACGGCCCTGCCGTTACGCTAGTTTAAATTTCTTTAAGATATTCCTCTATCCTTTATCTTGCAGTACACAGATTGTATTCCCAACATGTCCTCAACCTTTTTTTTCCCCTACTTTTTAGGCTACTTCTACTAGTTCATATAAAAGATCTAACAAGATTAATGAATTGTACATCTAGCAGCGATTCTAATCTTCTATACATTTTACTTAAAGGAACACTATAGGGTTAGGAACACAAACATGTATTCCTGACTCTACAGTGTTAAAAACACAGTCTGCTCCCCCTCTCCCTCCCCTTCCCCCTAAATATAGCAAAATAGTACCCTTATTCCAGTCTGCTGCTGCTGGCTCTGCCCCTGATCTGCCTGCTTAGCGGACATCATCAGAAGTGATGATCTGAGCCAATCACAATGCTTCCCCATAGGAAAGCATTGGACTGGCTGAGACTGTCAAGGAGGCAGATCAGGGGCAGAGCCAAACACAGCCCTGGCCAATCAGCATCTCCTCAGGGAGATATATTGAATCAATGCATCTCTATGAGCAAAGTTCAGTGTCTCCATGTAGAGTGGGCAGCACTGCCACAGGAAGCACCATAGCAGCCATATGAGGAAAGGCAACTGGAGGTATCCATAGGCTGTAATGAAAACACTGCATTTTTTCCCTGAAAATACAGTGTTTAGTGCAAAAAGCCTGAAGGGACCGATTATACTCCCCAGAACAAATACAATAAGCTGTAGTTGTTCTGGTGACTATAGTGTCTCTTTAACTATACCCTATCCTTTCCTAGATGTAAACTCGTGTAAATAAACTTTGAGTAAGTGTTATTTCTACATTTTGATAGGCTATGTTTGCGGGGTGTTTTTGTTATAATTTTGAGCCAGAATTTGTCTCATGCTACGGATTATTCTAATAGGTGTTGTTGCAATGATCCCCCCAACCCCTCACCCACCCCTCCCCCCCTCACGTATACTGGAATCAATCATTGTTTAATGCCATTTTTGTAATGTCCGAAATGATTAAAATTTAGTGTTGCGTATGTAGGCATGTGATTTCTATATTTTCTAAGCTGTTATTGATTTTTGTGAACATGTACATATACGAAAGCGTGCAATTACATGCATCACAATCATTAGTTTAAACCTTTTTTTTTTTTTTTATCATTTGTTATGAAAATGTTGAATATTTTTCATTTTTAAATTTGCTCAGATATTTTAAACTTGTTCCGATTGTAGTGTGCCTGTTATTATGGTGGTAGTATCCATTGTGGGAACTGTCCCTTTAATGCAGGCATTACATCATTCTTGGAGAATCTCCTTGGAGTCTGTGACACTTGGTGTATATTTCTTAGTCTGAACTGGTAGTCTGAACTGGATACCTGAGAATACTGAGGGGGAAACCCTGTGCTGGAGTACATTAGAGAATCTTTGCAATTTTTTTTCACCCATAACTCATTTTAGTGATCTTGTGTAATGCTTGGAATTTGCAGTGTTTATTTTTCTTATAGTGCATATGGATGATTGCCATAACTATCCTTCGCATGCCAATTATTCACTCTGTTCATGGTACACTTTTAATGGAAAGAAAATGTAATATTTCCAGTTCATGCTTCCTCTTTCCTAATACAGGCCCACACCACTGAATTGCTCCTATTGCATCTTACTGTATAAGAAAACACTTTGGGATTTCCTTATTGAGAACACATTTGGCCAATGTGATCAATGTGGAATTAGTACGGTCATTCTATTGGTTTTTGTGACATTTGCTCCAATTTTTTAACACTGGTCCACTCTTTATAAATAACTCCCACATTTTTATTTATCAGTAAAGTAGTCTGTAGTATGTAATCAGAACATGTCTGATGTAATGGCTCCTTTAATTAAGTTTACTTTGGCTTTTACACATCTTGATGTCAAAATGGGGGAGGTGGGTGGTGAGATGGTACAGCTTGATTAAAATGTAAATCTGAGCGTTTTTTTTTTTTTTTGGCTTTTTTGACCTGAGAACTCTTAATACATTTTGCTATTTGTGATATTTTGGTTTATTTGAAGAGAAGCGGTCTATTTTACAGTATTTAAAGCAGCTCTGTCTCTTTGCAGGTGTTACTTTTATATTAATCCTTTTTTTTTGGTCACTGTATTTCTTTGTTTTGAAATTCCCCTTACTTTTTTTTTTTTACTAATACATAAGAAAAAGTAGGAACTACTTTTTCTTATGGGGGAATGTGATCTGTGGCAATGGGCACAACTTAAAGGACCACTAGTGCCAGGAAAACAAACTAGTTTTCCTGGCACTATAGTGTTAATAGGTCCCCAACCTCATGGGCCCCCCTCCTGCCGGGCTCTAGGGAGAGGAAGAGGTTAAACGCTTACCTCTCTTCAGCGCTGGGGACTCTCTTCCCTCTTCCGCCGAATGCGCATGCGTGCAAATCACAGTGGGAAGCGCCTCTAGCGGCTGTCAATGAGAGCCACTAGAGGCTGAATTAACCCTAATGTAAACATAGCAGTTTCTCTGAAACTTCTATGTTTACAGCAGGCAGTGTTAACCCTAGATGGACCTGGCACCCAGACCACTTCATTAAGCTGAAGTGGTCTGGGTGCCTATAGTGGTTCTGTTTTAGTTGCTAAGCTAATTTACTCATTCATCACACAATTTGTCCCTCAGAAAGCAAACTGCACAATTCATGGACAGAAAACCAAAACCAAATGGAGGCACTTAGTTATTTAGCCAAGGAGTTTTGGGCTGAGAGAGAACTTTGCCTTGACAAAGTTTATACCTGGGGTGGGGAGGGGGGAGATTGAGACAGAGGTAGACCAGTGTTTTTATGAAAAGGGAAAAAAAAAGCTGCAAGGAGCATAAGGAAAATAAATAAATCTGCCATTGTAAGTTTAAAGGGACACTATAGTCACCAGAACAACTACAGCTTATTGAATTTGTTCTGGTGAGTAGAATCATTACCTTTAGGCTTTTTGCTGTAAACACTGTCTTTTCAGAGAAAATGCAATGTTTACATTACAGCCTAGTGATAACTTTACTGGCCATTCATCAGACAGCTGTTAGAGATCCTTCCTGGGTCATGGCTGCCTAAAATGCATCCAAACTTTCAGTGTCTCCTCCCTCTGCATGCAGACACTGAACTTTCCTCATAGATTCATTCATTCATTCAATTCATCTCTCTGAGGAGTTGCTAATTGGCCAGGGCTGTGTTTGAGTCGTGATGGCTCTGCCCCTGATGGGAAAACATTGTAATTGGATCAGGCTACCACTTCTGATGATGTCAGCAGACTGCTTGTTTTTTTTTTTTTGGCAAACAGCAGGCAGAGTTACAGCTTCTGGCTTGAATACAGTAAGATTTTGCTATATTTATGGAGGCATGGGGGGCTAGAAGGTGGTTTTAACACTATAGGGTCAGGAATACATGTTTGTGTTCCTGACCCTATAGTGATCCTTTAAAGCCTTGCTTTACTGTAGGTGTAGTAACATTTAATTCTGTATATTTGAAACAAACCAATGGAAACAACGTTCAAAATCAAATTTGATTGTCCTACTACTAATGCCTAAAACGAATGTATTTTACATAGATAGATCTTCTATATGTCAATATACTTGCTCACTGGCTCCTAAGATCTAGAAAAAAAATCCTTAAAGGACCAGTTTGGACGCCATAAGAATTCCAACGAAATAAAGTTGTTCTGGTGCCACAAGGCGTCCCTGGTGCTAGCTCTTAAAGACGTTCAACTTTTTGAGGAAGTTTGTTCCAGTCCGGGATCACTCTACCTCCCCATCCTCCCCAACCTTTGCTTCTGCTTTCAGAAGGGGAAAAGGGTGCATATTGTAGATGAATAAGGAACTACTGATTGGCTGAGCAATTTCAAAAAGTGGAAGGCCGGGGGGTGATGCAATTCAGCGCGACCTCCTGGCATCGTAACTATTTAATTTCAATTCCAAATTTTTTATGGTGCTCAAACTGGTCCTTTGATGTCAATCTGGATAATGAATTGTATAGAAATATTTCAATCTCAGCACATTTCTTTTGAGTTTAAAATTCTACATTTGCAGATAGGACCTCCTTTTTAAGAATTGATTTAATACTAATCTAGTTGTAAAACACCAACTGTTACATTATATTAAAAACATTATTTATGCATGGTGCTGTTCACTAGACCATTTTGTAAGTGCCTTTACCATGTACCATTTACACATCAAAAACACTATTTACCTGTAATTTAGTTTTGTGTGACCACGGGACTAAAATAGTTAGAGAATTCCTGTATATTTGTCTGCGTGTATTTATAAACATAGGTGGTGTTAATGTGGTTATTTCTAAACATGAATCCCGGTCCATGTTGAAGAGATTCACCTGTTTCAGCTCCTAAGTTTAATATTGAACTGGTGAGCGCAGTAACATGTAACCCAAAATGTAGGCATGTTCCCGATGTGTTTTTTTTTTTTTTGCCTTAAGCTCTGTGTTCTTCTGTGGATATTTTGAACCTCTGACATTTTGCTGTCATCTTTAGAGGTGTTTGATACCTGACAGTAAATCCTTAGGGGTTTGTTGCCACAGTAACTGCTAATGATAGTCTGAATCAGTGTAGAAATCCCATTCTGGCTATTGGAAGGAGTCAACTAATCCAGTAGACCTATCAGACCATATTCAAACACTGCTAAAGACACAGTAATTGTATTCTGTATGACACTGCACATGCACTGAACTATATAACTGTTTTGATCAGTGTTAATAAGATGTAAGTCGTACTGTTAACTGATGCAACCTATGCCTGGGCCTCTACTGCTTTTGGGTGCAGCCTGCCTGTTAACTGACACAGTCTCAAGGAAGCAAGCGACATTTAAACAATAATTTCATATGAACATGGCCATCTTTGCCTTTTTTTTTTTTTTTTTTACACCCCTGAAGATAAACATCCCATCAGACATTACTTGTGTGGGCTGATGAGAACAGGCATTGTTATTGTGTTGTTTGATTTCATTGTACACGTTTAAGAATATCAATGAAAGATCTTGTAGTATTGTGTAATTTACCTTAGACTTCAATCTTGTACTCTTGCAAATTTGTAACAACAATGCAGGCTATGACTTGATGGCTATGGCCAAAATGGATTTGTTGAGGTCAAAGAATTTAAACCAAGCATTTTCCCCCTCTCTCCTGTCTATCTCCACCTTGCAAGCAGATATGTCACTTATTTAAAAAATAAAACACTGTACCACGTCAGCCCCTTTAAAGAGCATGTATGTGTACATTCAGTTTTTCTAGATAATTTGTTAAAGGGACACTATAGTCACCTGAACAACTGTAGCTTAATGAAGCAGTTTTGGTGTATAGAACATGCCCCTGCAGCCTCACTGCTCAATCATCTGCCATTTAGGAGTTAAATCCCTTTGTTTATGAACCCTAGTCACACCTCCCTGCATGTGACTTGCACTGCCTTCCATAAACACTTCCTGTAAAGAGAGCCCTATTTAGACTTTCTTTATTGCAAGTTCTGTTTAATTAAGATTTTCTTATCCCCTGCTATGTTAATAGCTTGCTAGACCCTGCAATAGCGTATGTGATTCAAGTTCAATTTAGAGATTGAGATACAATTATTTAAGGTAAATTACATCTGTTTGAAAGTGAAACCATTTTTTTCCCCCATGCAGGCTCTGTCAATCATAGCCAGGGGAGGTGTGGCTAGGGCTGCATAAACAGAAACAAAGTGATTTAATTCCTAAATGACAGTGAATTGAGCAGTGAAATTGCAGGGGAATGATCTATACACTAAAACTGCTTTATTTAGCTAAAGTAATTTAGGTGACTATAGTGTTCCTCTAACTTCAGATGTAGTAAAGCAGCAGCAAGCAAGTGAAACGATATTCCTCTTTCCAAGAAATATCTTTGTAGATTGAATGCTTCCTTTGTTTTGGTAAAATTCTGTGTCGGGGAAAACAAGCCAAAACATTTCTTTAAGTCTATGCGCTGTCTAAATGTACTTTTTCATAGTCTGGCTTAGGTGCTGCTTCTAAAATCTGTTTATAAAGCGCTTCGTGTAGACTGGATTTTGTAGCCAACCTTGGAAGTTGCTGTGTATGTGCAATCCCCTTGGCCTTTTGCACACATCTGAAAAATGATACTCTGAGGGGAATCCTTTAGCATAAGAGGATCAATCTTGTCAACTGTG
The DNA here is from genome assembly GCF_036172605.1 of Pelobates fuscus. Taxonomy (NCBI): domain Eukaryota; kingdom Metazoa; phylum Chordata; class Amphibia; order Anura; family Pelobatidae; genus Pelobates; species Pelobates fuscus. The sequence goes on along the minus strand of NC_086318.1, from coordinate 385,202,262 downwards.
TTGAGACACTGTCTGCATGAACATCTGTTAACTTACTTAAACAGAAGCAAAACAGCTTTTGGTGCAGATTGTACATAGTGCCAAGGCGCAGGACTTGCAGTGAATGAACTGGCACTGAAAGAGTGTGTGCCGGTGCTCATCCTGAATTGTAGTTCCAGTGAAGGCTTTGTGCTTTTAACAGACCATTTATCAGTTGGGTTAGCTCCTTCTAAAGTCACTTGTGATCATGTAGTGTGACACTTTGGGGGAGGTTTATCAAAGTGTCACTGACACTTTGATGTCTAAATTTACAATATCTTTTTGCTTCTTTTGCCCCCTAACCACCATTTTTGAGATGACAACATTTTTCTGGCAACTGATTTATCAGTCTTAACACCACTTTATGTGACAGAAAGGTGTTATGTTTTGATTTTCTTTTTACTGACACTCTAAATGTGACACTTTTTTTTTTCTGGCAACATTTTACTATGCAGAAAATCGTCACTTTTTAGAACACTACTCAATTTTCAGAACAATTTGATAAATGTCCCCTTTAAGTTTGTTTAGTATTGGTTACACAAATGCAAAATAAGCACACAGGCAGCATAGTTATTAAAACTGTTAAAATGTCATGGAACGGCCTAACTTGTTGATATGAATGTAAGCTCGTTGAGCAGGGCCCTCCACCCCCTCTGTTCCTGTGCGTCCAGTTGTCTGGTTACAATTACATGTGTTAGTCCACCCATTGTACAGTGCTACGGAATCTGGTGCTATATAAATAATATGAGAGGGGCTCCCCTCTGTCAGCAGGGGCCATTTTTAGTTACCCAGACTGACCGATGAGTTGTATGCTGATCTCAAAGTGAGCGCTACATACAGCCCCTTAAATGGATTTTTAAATGCCCATTGGCTGCAATGTAGTGCAAACATGATTCTTTCAGCGTGGCACCATGTCGAGTGTGATCGGTGCTGGGCTTTACAGTATAATCAACATGCCTTAGTTTCAGCATTACAGGGATAGCCCTGTAATGTTGAAAACAGCAACTAGAGGGCAGTCCCAGACCACTCCCTACTGTTTTAACTATTATACTGATCAGTACTGGTATTAGCAGAGGGTTTTCTTGGTGTTGGATTAGTTGTAAGGTTAGGGGTTGTGCATGGTTGGTGTAATCTAAGGGTTAATGCTGGGTATGGGGTAGGTATAGTATTAATGTTACAGGTAAGGGCAGTTCTATAGTTGGCAGTAGGGTTGATTTGGGTTAGTGTTGCCTACCAAAATTTGTATTTACTTGGACGTAGCCATTTAACAATTAGGAATAATACATTCAATGGACACTCCACTGCCCTTATATAAACAGTTTAGTAGATATACCCCCAATATATCTGCACCACACTGCTGATTTTAATTATGCATCAATTGGGAGTATATATAAAAAGAGCTTGCAAAAGCTGCAGAGCTCTTGTCTGCTGACCTTTTCTAACCCAATTCAGACTTTCTGTTGCTGTCCAATCACAACTTCCCAATGCAGCTCAATGAGAAGTCTTTGCAAGGCAGATGCTCTGGTCAATTGCGGTCTCTTGAGTTTAGCTCCACTGAGCTAACCAAACCTGGAAGTAACTGGACCGGTTGTCTGACAGCCAAGGGGTGCAAAGCAAGTTTAATGTATACAAGTATGTGCCCTTTTTGTAAAATGAAAAAAGGATACACTCTTAACACATCATGCATTTCAACAAGCTAAAATACTCGATGCGTCTGGGATGTGCCTTTAATCTATTTCGAGCTATTTTTTATTTAGTTGCACTGAATGTGTAAAATCTGGCAAATATTTGTAGTCCTTTACCCCTGCCTCTCTTATCTATACATAATGCTGTGTTTGGTACACATATCAGCTATTAAAATTTTAATTTCTGTCCATTAAAAATGATATATAATATGGGTGCACTTGAAAGAAAACCATTAAATTACATTGGAACAAACCGTGTAAATTCTAGGTTGTGTTTTTGGTTCAGGACTTGGACCATTGCCTCTGTCCTTAAGGGGTTAATTCTGTTTGGTTGTTATGAAATGCTGGTATACTGCAAATCCAAGATATTTGGGTGTACTTAGTGATGTAATTATTCATTTATAGTTTTGTTTAAACTGAGATTTAAGAAAGGCTTACCATTCTTGCGAGCCATTAGCCCCTTGAACAGGTTTTCCTAAAATAATACTTCTCTCAAACACTATTCTGGATTGTGTTTGTGTGTATATACTCGAATATAAGCCAAGGCACCTAATTTTACCTTAAAAAAACTGGGAAAACTTTTTGACTCGAGTATAAGCCTAGGGTGGGAAATGCAGAAGCTACTGGTATCAAAATGCAATGCAAAGCTTCAGATTATCCTATGACTTATGGGAGTTAGTCACATTGCAGACTTTTGCATTACAGACAGAATTTGCTGATTTTTTTTCTCACACCCCCACCTCCTCCGTGGTCCTTTCCCCCTTCTCCCCCACCTCCTCAATGGTCCTTTTCCCCTTCTCCCCCACCTCCTCAGAGGTCCTTTTCCCCTTCTCCCCCCACCTCCTCAGTGGTCCTTTTCCCCTTCTCCCCCACCTCCTCAGTGGTCCTTTTCCCCTTCTCCCCCACCTCCTCAGTGGTCCTTTTCCCCTTCTCCCCCACCTCCTCAGTGGTCCTTTTCCCCTTCTCCCCCACCTCCTCAGTGGTCCTTTTTCCCCTTCTCCCCCACCTCCTTAGTTGTCCTTTTTCTCCTTCTCCCCCACCTCCTTAGTTGTCCTTTTTCTCCTTCTCCCCCACCTCCTCAGTGGTCCTTTTTCCCCTTCTCCCCCACCTCCTTAGTTGTCCTTTTTCCCCTTCTCCCCCACCCCCTTAGTTGTCCTTTTTCTCCTTCTCCCCCACCTCCTCAGTGGTCCTTTTTCCCCTTCTCCCCCACCTCCTTAGTTGTCCTTTTTCTCCTTCTCCCCCACCTCCTTAGTTGTCCTTTTTCCCCTTCTCCCCCACCTCCTTAGTTGTCCTTTTTCTCCTTCTCCCCCACCTCCTTAGTTGTCCTTTTCCCCCACCTCCTTAGTTGTCCTTTTCCCCCTTCTCCCCCACCTCCTTAGTTGTCCTTTTCCCCCTTCTCCCCCACCTCCTTAGTGGTCCTTTTTCCCCTTCTCCCCCACCTCCTTAGTGGTCCTTTTTCCCCTTCTCCCCCACCTCCTTAGTGGTCCTTTCCCCCCTCACCACCTTAGTGGTCCTTTTCCCCCCTCACCACCTTAGTGGTCCTTTTCCCCCCTCACCACCTTAGTGGTCCTTTTCCCCCCTCACCACCTTAGTGGTCCTTTTCCCCCCTCACCACCTTAGTGGTCCTTTTCCCCCCCTCACCACCTTAGTGGTCCTTTTCCCCCCTCACCACCTTAGTGGTCCTTTCCCCCCCCCCCTCACCACCTTAGTGGTCCTTTCCCCCCCCCCTCACCACCTTAGTGGTCCTTTCCCCCCCCCTCACCACCTTAGTGGTCCTTTCCCCCCCCCTCACCACCTTAGTGGTCCTTTCCCCCCCCCTCACCACCTTAGTGGTCCTTTCCCCCCCCCTCACCACCTTAGTGGTCCTTTCCCCCCCCCTCACCACCTTAGTGGTCCTTTCCCCCCCCCTCACCACCTTAGTGGTCCTTTCCCCCCCCCCTCACCACCTTAGTGGTCCTTTCCCCCCCCCTCTCCACCTTAGTGGTCCTTTCCCCCCCCTCACCACCTTAGTGGTCCTTTCCCCCCCCCCCTCACCACCTTAGTGGTCCTTTCCCCCCCCCCCTCACCACCTTAGTGGTCCTTTCCCCCCCCCCCCCTCACCACCTTAGTGGTCCTTTCCCCCCCCCTCACCACCTTAGTGGTCCTTTCCCCCCCCCCCTCACCACCTCAGTGGTCCTTTCCCCCCCCCTCACCACCTCAGTGGTCCTCCCCCCCCCCCTCACCACCTTAGTGGTCCTCCCCCCTCACCACCTTAGTGGTCCTTCCCCCCCCCCTCACCACCTTAGTGGTCCTTTCCCCCCCCCCCTAACCACCTTAGTGGTCCTTTCCCCCCCCCCTCACCACCTTAGTGGTCCTTCCCCCCCCCCCCACCACCTTAGTGGTCCTTTCCCCCCCCCCCTCACCACCTTAGTGGTCCTTTCCCCCCCCTCACCACCTTAGTGGTCCTTTCCCCCCCCCCCACCTTAGTGGTCCTTTCCCCCCCCCCCCACCTTAGTGGTCCTTTCCCCCCCCCCACCTTAGTGGTCCTTTCCCCCCCCCCTCACCACCTTAGTGGTCCTTCCCCCCCCCCCTCACCACCTTAGTGGTCCTTTCCTCCCCCCCCTCTCCACCTTAGTGGTCCTTTCCCCCCCCTCTCCACCTTAGTGGTCCTTTCCCCCCCCCTCACCACCTCAGTCGTCCTTTTCAACCCCCCCACACTACCTCAGTGGTCCTTTCCCCCCCCCCTCACCACCTTAGTGGTCCTTTCCCCCCCCTCACCACCTTAGTGGTCCTTTCCCCCCCCTCACCACCTTAGTGGTCCTTTCCCCCCCCCCTCACCACCTCAGTGGTCCTTTTCCCCCCCCCTCACCACCTCAGTGGTCCTTTCCCCCCGCCCCCCTCACCACCTCAGTGGTCCTTTTCCCCCCCCCCCCTCACCACCTCAGTGGTCCTTTCCCCCCCCCCCCTCACCACCTCAGTGGTCCTTTCCCCCCCCCCCCACCTCACCACCTCAGTGGTCCTTTCCCCCCCCCCCCTTGGTCCTACCTATGTAGTTTTGCCGGGCGGCACGGACCGCAGTACAGGAACTTCTGTTTCCTGTACCCGGACGGTGGCGGACTATAGGGAAGCGCTCACTGAGTGAGCACTTGCTGTCATTCCGCCGGGTAGAGGAAACAGAAGTTCCTGTCCGCGCCGCCTGGCCACGCTACATTGAGTGATTGGCAGGAGGAAGCGCTGTGTTTTCTAATGTGTCATATTTTCTGATCTAACTGGTTCTTAATTTTGTCTTTGACATCTTGTTTTTTTTGATGATCACCGTAGAGAAATGGTAGATTAAATGGTGGTTCGTTTGGGGGATGCTGTTGAAAATTAAACATTTATGCAATTGTTTAATAGATATGTTTTAGAAAGTGGTTTATGTATTCATTTTGCATTTGATATACAATCAATATAATGTCCTGACAATTTTATTTTTTTTCATTCCAGGGCAATGAGGCAAGCTATCCGTTGGAAATGTGCTCACATTGTAAGTAGCCAGTACACTGGATACATTATGCTGACCAGCAAAATGTTTTGTCTTTTCTGAATGTTATAAATGTGTCACTCCGCTCTACAACTCTAATGTATTATTAAATTAGTTACGGTAATATCCTGGTGTAATGCTTTTTAAACAAGCCTTATTTCTTATTTGTACCCACATTTTGATATTCTTTCCCTCCTTAAATAAAAAAACTAGACCCACATTTCCAGCAAACTATTAAATGGTATCCCTCTTCTTTAGATAATTGGACAACAGTCAACAGGATCCCTATTGGTTTCCTGGATTTCCTGGTTTCTGCGTAGGCTGAAAGGACTGCACAGTCATGTCATGTCTACAAATGCTCGCAGTTTAGGGAATAAGATCCATGAACTTGTGGCAATAATGGCAACTGATAGTGTAGATTTAGTCGCTGTTACTGAGACATGGTATAATGAGAAAAATGACTGGGACATAGCAATACCAGGGTACTCTTTATATAGAAAAGACAGGGAAGGCAAGAAAGGGGGAGGGGTGGCCCTGTATGTAAAGAATAGCATAAAATCTAGCCTAATAAAGGTTAGTGAGGCGAACATAGAGTCAGTTTGGGCTACGTTAGAATTTGGTAATCACACAGTAACTCGTGTAGGTGTGATTTATAGGCCCCCAGGACAAATTGAAGAGTTAGATAATCTACTAGTTGAAGAAATAGCTAAAATGACAATGAAGGGGGAAGTTATCATCATGGGTGACTTTAATCTTCCTGATATAAATTGGAAAACAAAAATAGCTACTTGTGCCAGGAGCACACATATTCTAAACTCCCTACTGGGATTGTCTCTAAAACAAGTCGTTGAGGAGCCAACTCGTAAAGAGGCCATACTAGATTTAGTGTTAACAAATGGAGATTTGGTATCAGATATTACTGTAGGTGAAAGTTTAGGATCCAGTGATCATCAGTCAGTGTGGTTTAATATAAGAACAGTGACTGAGTCACACCACACAAAAACAAAAGTTTTAGACTTTAGAAAAACAGACTTTTCCAAAATTAGAATATGTGTAAAGGAGTCATTATCAGACTGGAGCAATTTAAATGGAGTCCAAAAGAAATGGGATTATTTAAAAGTTGCACTACTGAAGGCAACAGAAAATTGCATTAGGCTTGTCAGTAAAAGCAAAAAATTCAAGAAACCACTGTGGTACTCCACAGATGTAGCCAAAATAGTAAAAAACAAAAAGTTAGCATTTAGTAATTATAAAAAAAACCAGAGTGAGGAAGACAGAATGACCTATAAGATTAGGCAGAAAGAGGCTAAGCAAGTTATAAGAGCTTCCAAATCACACACAGAAGAGAAAATAGCACAGTCAGTAAAAAAGGGGGACAAAACCTTTTTTAGATACATAAATGAGAAAAGAAAAGTAAAACAAGGATTAGTTAGATTAAAAACAAAAGAAGGAAGGTATGTAGATGAGGATAAAGGTCTAGCTGACTGCCTCAATGAATATTTTTGTTCGGTATTTACAGATGAAAATGAAGGAAAGGGACCTCAGTTAAGAAAAAGGATAAATGAGTCATTTATTACATGTGAGTTTACAGAGGAAGAGGTTCTATTTCAACTGTCAAAAGTAAAGACAAATAAGTCAATGGGACCTGATGGAATACACCCAAAGCTATTAAAAGAGCTTAGTGGTGTACTAGCAAAACCATTAACAGATTTATTTAACCAATGATAAAACCCAGAAGATTGGAAGTTAGCGAATGTTGTGCCCATTCACAAGAAAGGTAATAGGGAGGAGTCGGGCAACTATAGGCCAGTAAGCCTAACTTCAGTAGTGGGGAAAGTGATGGAAACCATGTTAAAGGATAGGATTGTTGAACATCTAAAAACACACGGATTTCAAGATCAGAGACAACATGGGTTTACTTCAGGGAGATCATGCCAAACTAATCTTATTGATTTTTTTGATTGGGTAACTAAAATTATAGATCAGGGTGGTGCAGTAGACATTGCTTACCTCGATTTCAGTAAGGCTTTTGACACTGTTGCACATAGAAGGCTTATCAACAAACTACAATCTTTGAGTTTGGATTCCAATATTGTTGAATGGGTAAGGCAGTGGCTGAGTGACAGGCAACAGAGGGTTGTAGTCAATGGAGTATATTCGAAGCTTGGGCTTGTCACCAGTGGGGTACCTCAGGGATCTGTACTTGGACCCATTCTCTTTAATATTTTTATTAGTGATATTGCAGAAGGTCTTGATGGTAAGGTGTGTCTTTTTGCGGATGATACTAAGATATGTAACAGGGTTGATGTTCCAGGAGGGATAAGCCAAATGGAAAATGATTTAGGTAGACTAGAAAAATGGTCAGAGTTGTGGCAACTGACATTTAATGTGGATAAGTGCAAAATAATGCATCTTGGACGTAAAAACCCAAGGGCAGAGTACAGAATATTTGATAGAGTCCTAACCTCAACATCTGAGGAAAGGGATTTAGGGGTGATTATTTCTGATGACTTAAAGGTAGGCAGACAATGTAATAGAGCAGCAGGAAATGCTAGCAGAATGCTTGGTTGTATAGGGAGAGGTATTAGCAGTAGAAAGAGGGAAGTGCTCATGCCATTGTACAGAACACTGGTGAGACCTCACTTGGAGTACTGTACACAGTACTGGAGACCCTATCTTCAGAAGGATATTGATAACTTAGAGAGAGTTCAAAGAAGGGCTACTAAACTGGTTCATGGATTGCAGGATAAAACTTACCAGGAAAGGTTAAAGGATCTTAACATGTATAGCTTGGAGGAAAGACGAGACAGGGGGGATATGATAGAAACATTTAAATACATAAAGGGAATCAACACAGTAAAGGAGGAGACTATATTTAAAAGAAGAAAAACTACCACAACAAGAGGACATAGTCTTAAATTAGAGGGACAAAGGTTTAAAAATAATATCAGGAAGTATTACTTTACTGAGAGGGTAGTGGATGCATGGAATAGCCTTCCAGCTGAAGTGGTAGAGGTTAACACAGTAAAGGAGTTTAAGCATGCGTGGGATAGGCATAAGGCTATCCTAACTATAAGATAAGGCCAGGGACTAATGAAAGTATTTAGATAACTGGGCAGACTAGATGGGCCGAATGGTTCTTATCTGCCGTCACATTCTATGTTTCTATGTTTCTATGTTGTTACACCTTTGTAACCATTTAGGCTGGTGCTTCGGTTGGCTAATGGGCTAAGAGTTGGCTTATTTCTTCCACCACTATACCTTTCTTGGGTATATGTAATGAATACCAGAAAAGTTGCATTCATCCCAATGCTGCAAACATGTTGGATGGCACTCCAACTAAGCATGGAACACACGCGCAAGTTGCGTTGGGTTCCATTACTATATTCTTTTGCTGCTGTGCATGTTTACGGGAGATGGCTATTTTGGGTGTCAAAATTCAGATTGGCAATCCTCTTTAAATGTTGTTTGGTATTCTGTCCCCTCTGAGCAAGTCGGAAACAGAGATGTGCAACACGTGCCCTTCTGCACACTGAGAGCCTTTTTAGTTTGAATGGTTTTGTGTATCTTTTTGAAACACTGATTTATTTATTTTTAAATTTACTTTCTAATTTTTATATGCCTAATCATGCAGCATCCCCACATATAAAAAAAAAACAACCTTTAAAAAACATTCTCTGTAAGTACGTTCCATGATGCATACAAAAGGAAGCTTCGCACATTTTGCGTCAACGTAACCACTGAGTTGTCAAAGAGAGGAACCATCTGCTTTTTCTGAATTATCATTGTTCAGCTTACTTTTGCGGAGTAAATCAATGATCCTATTCAGTTGGTTAAAACATGTTCTCTAAGAACAGTTAAAAACCTCTTTCCATTACTCTCTGCCCCTCCCCTTCTGTTAGGGAGTGTAAAAGATTCTGCTAGGAGTTCCTGCTAGCACTCTTGAGCTAAGGACTCCAGTGTCAGCTCATTAGTGGAGAGCATCAGCTGATTAAAATCAGCCAATGAGCTAAGCTGTTGGCAAACAGTTTGACTGCTTACATTGGTGCGGCAGTAGGGTACTCTTGGCATCATCATAACTACAGTGTGTTGTAGTCTATTTAATGCTTGTTCCTTTTTTTTTCCCTCAGACTCTGACTGCTCAATCCAGTTTTTTTTAAAGAGCATAAAGCCAGACCAAAGTAACTTTAAGCCCTGATTTCGGTCGATAAAAATATTTTTGCAGTCAATAATTTAAATGGACACGTCCGCATTAGGGATACAAACATGTATTCCTAACTCTATAGTGTCATAATCCATATTTATATTTAGACCCCCACCACCCTTTACTCACTCCTTCTACTGCAACATTATTCTGGAGGTGTTGCTTCCTCGATTATTGTCCAATCCAATGCTCCTTGTACAGTAGGGTGTGCCCAATCAAATTCTTCATGCAGGCAAGCATTTTATCCAATCGTGTGAAGATTATATCATCAGAGTTGAGTTGGGTGCAGTTTGCACGCACTGACTAGGCTCAAGCTTGAATGGCAGTGATTGCTGGAAAGGACTGCAGATAAAAAGAACAGACTGGCAACTGGGAGCATCTTGCATTGTAACGTATGCAATGAGCACAGGTATTTTCTTTAGCTACTCTCAAACTGCTGGTGATTTTAATGTATACAATGCTCTGATAAGCCATCCTTTAACTATATGTAACCTCAATATCACCACTTCTAAGTGATATTGGAGTTCTATTCACATATGCACCTTGTCCAGAACCTCTCATTGGCTTTATTTTCCCATAGTACATACTTTACTTTGTGAATACAAAGATAGGATGCATATCCGAGAAAGCTATGACTTTGTAAATAAGACATTTCAATACGGTTTCTCTGCATTTTTCAGTGATAGGTCCTACCTTAACACATTTACTGTAAAATTCAGTACGTTTTGTGGTGCAGATCTTTTTAGTTTTTAAAAACGGTCTGATTACATGGTCCCCGATCTGTAGTTTTCACGAATTTGTTTGAGTCCTTATCACATCTAACAGAGTTGAGAAAATTGTATTTCCTCTTTTGATTTTGCATGATGGACTACAAGCTTCTATGTATATCTCAAGGGCATCGCCTCTGTAATGTGAGCCAAGGCATAGAAATAGATGCCATGCTTCTTTGACTTCTGTCCTGTGGTTATGAATCAAAAGGAGTGTTGATGTAGGCAACAGTGTTTCTTTTTAACAGAGTGATAGTGATACCGGAGAAACTGACGGAAGCCAAGCACAGAGAGATGGACACAGGTTTCTTCAGGAAGGAAGAGATTCTTTATTGGATCACCGATCGGGACTCAGAGGGACTAGCGTCACCAAAATACAGCAAAGTCTGAGTACTGAATACATAGAGTACATTCCTTATATAGCACTGTAGCTCCTCCCACAATTAACTACACCCACACATACCCTTAACCTATTTAATAAATAGAGTCTAAACTCATCCATCCGGTCTAACCACGTGGCTCATCTGATACAAAGGAGAGGGACGCGTAATTCCAGTTCTTACATTCCTGCACCTGGTCAGTACAGTGATGACAGTATCTTAGCTACGTGTTATTAACTAACTGATACTACAAACACATATACATACATATGCCTTGTGGCAATCTTAGCCTGCTAAACTTGTATTTTACTGGAATTACATCACATTCCCCCCTTTGATGCCTCTGATATTTCACAATTACTTGAGGCATCACTTAACCTTGGTTTGCATATACCTCAGGTTACCATGAACCAGACCAGACTTATCTTATGATGTGAATCTTTTAACACTCATCTTCCTGCATTGGTTCTCCTTGATCTAGAGCCTTATACTTATATATCGCCATTATCTGTGCAGCAGCCTTCCTCTCTGCTATACTTCCTATCAGGCTTTGCACAGACCTAACTACTAAGGGTATAAGACACGGTAGGAGTAGACACAACAGTAAAATCAGTAGGACTCCACCTACCACTGCCTTAAGCCCTCCAAACCACTCATACCAGCTACCAAACCAACTACTTGGATTGTACCCTTTCCATACCTGAGTAGGCACATGCGCTAGTTTAACCATATGGCTAGTAAGCTCAGCTATTGCTTGCCCTTCGTCATCTATTTGAAGACAGCAATTACTTAGGTTAAACTTCCCACATACACCTCCCTCTACTGCCAAAAGGTAATCCAAGGCTAATCTATTTTGGTAGACTGCTGTCCTCATCCTGGTGTTATGCTTCGCTAGAAGATTGAGCGCTTGTGATGTCTCATTTGTGATAATCTCAACCACCGCCTGTAATCTTATAATACGGTTGAGCATATAAATAGGGGTTCTATAACCAAAGGTACCATCCTCAGCCCACGTGGCTGGCCCATAGTAATCTATAATACGCTGGGGAGGCCATTCATCATCTTCCCAGGCGCCTATCTCTATGGGTCCCCTTTTCTTCCTATGATTCACATCATACACTTTAACACCTAAAGTCTCACCTGTTTCAATCGGTAACAAGAAGAAGGATGGTTTGAGCATACCCAACACACATGCCCCTTCCCAGTCCTGTGGCAACTCCGAATAGGCTTTCTTACCACAGATCCAGTACAAATTTGCTGGGGCTCTCCAGGTAGATGTGATGGATAGATCAAACCACACATCCTTTAAATTGGCATATCTAGCAAACGGGTTAGATGGTTCTGAGACATTTGAAGCCGACCACCAAGTTGTATTCTTTGTATCATCATCATAAGCTTTTTGCCCTAGACAAGTTAATTCTCCTACAGAAGTATTATACATTATTCCTTTCCTTGCTATGCAAACATAACCTATGATGGAGGTCTTTAATCTCCACTCAGATTTACCTCTAACACTCAAATGATAATCGGCTTGTGTAGATATTAGTTGGTCAACTGCCTCAGAACCGGACATTACCTCCTTTGCTTCCCAAGGCCATTGGTCTCCCATGTTAGTACCTCCACACACATAGCAGTTGGTAACATTAAGACTACCGGCAATACTTTCAGCTAGGTCAATGAACAGGTTTTTAGCGTTATGGGGGATCTTATTATCTATACTCATCTCTTCATAAAAGGAATGGTATACTTGATGAGTCTGGGAGGATACCGTATCAGTCTCTATTCCTATAAACAATAATGTCCCAGGATCTAAACCCGTCCCGTATATTTGAAACCCAAATAAATTTCCATACTTATCTAGGAACTTGTCGGGGTTATTAATAAGTATATGGACTGGGTTGCATTCCATAGACTTACAATAAGGGCTAGTCGGCAACTTAGTCACTATCATGTCTTTATCTACTGTCTGTCCCCAAGTCGCCCACCCCACACAAGACCAATATGGACAAAAGTTATAGTCTTTATTTGGGCATCTAGGACTCACATATTTATTTTTACTACTGGGACAAATATATTTATCATTAGACCCATACGTCCTCTCCCATCTAAGATCCCCACATACATTCCACGGTTTTCTACCACTTGATATCGCCTTACATGCATCAAATAGCAGAACACCCGAAGAATGTACGGATTCTAACACCGTCTTATTAATTAGGGTCCCCTGAGGATCTCCATTCCTGAGAGTCAACCAAATTGTACGAGGTTGATACTCTGGACTGAAGCACTTAGGTTCTCCTACTCCTAAATGGCACACACTATAGTCTATATTTAGGTATCTACATCTTGATACCTCTCCTTTACATTCGTATTGTGAATGCCAAATTAGGGTTTGGGAAATATGGTTACCTGTTCTCGTAGTCTTAATGCATACCTCACAGCTAGGAGTGTCGGTACCTCTACCTTCCTGAATATAAAAACACATATAAATAAACACAATCAAAAGCACATCTTTCGCCGTCATCCTCAGTCTTCGTCCGTGCGATGGAACCTCAGCTTCCAGGATGTGAGGGCTGCAGGGAATGGAGTTCTGCTCATCTTCACAGGTGTCCCTTCGAGACTTTCCTGGCTTATACACTATGTGATGGTAAGCGGACAGGCTTTATTATGGCCTTCTCACTCACACCTGTAACAATAAAATTTGTAATCCACAATAATTCCTCGTTACTCCGACTGAGTAGTGCGTTTCAACCGGATCTTGCAGGGATTCTCTGGATCTGCTGTAATTTGCCAAGAATCGACTGCTGCTGGTTTAACCCTGGAGTGATGTATCCACGGAGTTACTTCGGCTACTTTTATCGCTGTAGGGGTAGACAAAAGAACAACATAAGGACCTCTCCACTTGGGCCCTAACGGTACATTATTCCACTCTTTAATCCACACTTGATCTCCTGGATGATAACTATGAACAGGGGGATAAATATTCACAGGTAATCTATCTTGTACCCATTTCTGTACCTCCTCCATAGTCTTACCCAACTCTACAACCTGCTGCCGGGTAATTCCTTCTCCCAACTGACTCAAGTCCCCCCTTAAGTTACCAAGTACGGGAGGTGGTCGCCCATACATGATTTCAAAAGGAGAGAGGCCCACCCTTCTGGTAGGGGTACTGCGGATTCGCAATAAAGCTATGGGTAAGAGAACGTTCCACTTAAGTTGGGTTTCCTGACACATTTTAGCCAACTGGTTCTTTATAGTTCTATTCATTCTCTCTACCTTACCAGAACTCTGGGGTCTATATGCAGTATGAAGCCTCCACTTTATACCAAGCATATGAGTCAGTTGTTGTAGGCACTGATGAACAAAAGCTGGACCATTGTCCGATCCTATAGAACAGGGTAGTCCATATCGGGGTATTATTTCTCGTAGCAGGAATCTTACAACTTCTCCTGCTTTCTCTGTACGAGTAGGACATGCTTCTACCCAGCCTGAATAGGTGCACACAATTACCAGCAGGTAACGATGTCCACCCGACTTAGGCATCACTGTAAAGTCTATTTGTAGATCGGACATGGGGAGTCCCCCCATAAACTGAACTCCTGGTGGCTTTACTGGTCCTTGTCTTGCATTATTCTTAGCACACGTTACACATCTGCGTACAATGGCCTGAGTCAAGTTGGACAATCTTGGTATGTAGAAATGTTTCCTGAGAGATTCTTCAGTACTGTCTCTCCCAGAATGTGTCCCGTTGTGATAATTTTGGACAATTTCTACCGCTAGTGATGCTGGTATGACTATTCTTCCATCTTCTAGCTGATACCACTTGTTCTCCAGATACTTTCCCGGTTCAGTCTTTAACCACTCCTCTTCTTGAGCTGTATAAACTGGAGTCCATTGGGACAGTGGAGTTGGTATAAGAGCAGCTATATGCCCTACATACTCCTGTCTTCCTGATTCGGCAGCACGCTTAGCTGCACTATCTGCCATCCGATTTCCCTTGGTTACATCACCATCTCCTCTCAGATGCGCTCGACAATGTATGATACCGACTTCTTTCGGCTCCCACACTGCTTCCAATAGTTGTAGGATTTCAGCTGCGTACTTGATTTCTTTGCCTTCTGAATTCAGTAGTCCTCTTTCTTTATACAAAGCTCCGTGGGCATGAGTGGTTAAAAACGCATACTTAGAGTCCGTATAGATATTTACTCTTAAACCTTCAGCCAATTGTAACGCTCGTGTTAGTGCTATTAATTCTGCCTTTTGTGCTGATGTTCCTTTCGCCAGTGGCCGAGCTTCTATCACCTTGTCTATTGTTGTCACTGCATATCCTGCATAGCGGATCCCTTCTTTCACATAACTACTGCCGTCGGTGTAATATTGAACATCGGGGTTCTGGATGGGAAAATCACGAAGATCTGGTCTACTTGAGAATACTTCATCCATTACTTCCAAACAATCATGTTGACTTTCAGTAGGTTGTGGCAAAAGGGTAGCTGGATTTAAGGTGTTTACAGTCTCTAAATGCACTCTTGGGTTTTCACACAACATTGCTTGATACTTGGTCATACGGCTGTTACTAAACCAATGATTTCCTTTGTAATCCAACAACGTCTGTACTGCATGTGGGACTCGTACATAAAGTTCTTGACCCAGAGTGAGTTTATCGGCTTCAGCTACTAGCAGGGCGGCTGCAGCTACGGCTCTTAGACAAGGTGGAAGTCCGCTGGCCACTGCATCCAGTTGCTTAGACATGTAGGCAACAGGTCTTTGCCATGATCCCAAGTACTGTGTCAATACTCCCACAGCCATTCTTCTTTGCTCGTGTACATATAAGTAGAATGGTCGTGTGTGATCAGGTAGACCTAATGCTGGGGCACTCATCAAAGCCTTCTTCACATCTTCAAATGCCGTTTGCTGTTCTTGGGTCCATAAGAAGGGGTCGTGCTCTGTACCTTTGATAGCTGCGTACAGAGGTTTTGCTAGTATCGCATAGCTGGGAATCCATATCCTACAGAAGCCTGCTGCCCCCAAGAATTCTCGCACTTGTCTTCTATTCTTGGGTATTGGTATTTGGCAGACAGCTTCTTTTCTCTCTGGCCCCATAATTCTTTGACCTTCAGAGATATGGAATCCTAGATACTTGACAGTTGGCAAACACAACTGAGCCTTCTTTCTAGACACCTTGTATCCTGCCTTCCAGAGAATGTGTAGTAGATCGTGCGTTGCTTGCTGACAGATTTCTTTTGTAACTGCTGCTATCAACAAGTCATCTACATATTGTAACAATACACACTCTCCTGGGATGGACTCGAAATCCAATAGATCTTGACTTAGGGCTGAACCAAATAGGGTAGGTGAATTTTTAAACCCTTGGGGCAGTCTTGTCCAAGTCATTTGGCGTTTTGAGCCCGTTACAGCGTTCTCCCACTGGAAAGCGAAAATACATTGGCTTTCTGCGGCAATTCGGAGGCAAAAGAAGGCATCTTTGAGATCTAAGACTGTGAAGTAAGTAGCCCCGCCCGGAATTAAAGCAAGCAGGTTATATGGATTGGGTACAACTGGATGTATGCCAACAACCGCATCATTGACTGCTCTTAAGTCCTGTACAGGTCGATACTCATCTGTACCGGGCTTTTGAACAGGCAGCAATGGGGTGTTCCAGGGGGAAGTACAGAATTTTAGGATACCATACCGTATGAACTTATCCAGATAGGATTGGATGTTCTTCTTAGCCTTCTGCGGAATGTGATATTGTCTTAGGCTCACTGGATAAACCCCATGTTTCAGTTCAATTTTTATTGGTGGAATATTGCGGGCCAGTCCTGGTGGGTTGTTCTCTGCCCAAACTCCTGGTATGTTAAACAATGTCTCATCACTCCTAGGGTTTTGGCTAGTCAACACTGTATAAAGTCGCCACTCTTCTTCCTTTGGTACGGATAAAGTCATAATACCTGAAGGTCCATTAAACTTTAAAGATGTTGTTCCATCTGGTAGGAACGTAATCTGCGCTTGTAATTTGGATAGCATATCACGTCCCAGCAATTGGACTGGACATTCAGGCATATAAAGGAATTGGTGTTTTACTACGTGGCCTCCCAATGTACAGAGTCGACTTTTAAGAACCGGTCTTTCAGCACTTCTTCCAGTTGCTCCTATCACAGTAATAGTCCTTCCAGATGGAGGAGCAACTAGATTAGTCACCACTGAATGTTCAGCACCAGTGTCGATCATGAACGCACTCCTTTTCCCCCCTATTGATACATCGACCATAGGCTCCGCTCGACCAAGGGGGATGGAGCCCGGTCGGTATCAATAGTCCTCCATGACAGTGTCAGCCAATCCTACAAAGTCCCTACCTTCTCTATCGCGGGACCTTTGCGCTGCTGGAATATACCTGTCTTCCCTAACACTTCCTCTGTTCCCATTACTCCCTCTATAACCATTACTCCCTCCGGGGCCTCCTCTACCTCTCGCTCTACCTCTAAAGTTTCCGTAGCCTGCCCTGGGTTGGTCTCTCTCGTACTGCTCTCTTTGCGGACATTCGTTCCTCCAATGCCCTTCTTCCTTGCAATACGCGCATTGATCCCTACTCAAAGGCTCCCTACTCCATCTATTATTGCCTCTATCTGGGCCCCGTTTATCTACGCCTGCGATCGCTACCGCTAGCATATCAGCCTTTTTACGCATCTTGCGCTCCTCCTCTTTCTTGCTTTCTGTTTCCCTATTCATATAGACCTTATTAGCTACCTCCATTAGTTGGGAGATTGACATACCTGCAAACCCTTCTAACTTTTGTAGCTTGCGCTTAATATCTCCGTATGCTTGGCTGACAAAGGCGGAGTTAACCATTCGGGAATTGTCTGCGTCTTCCGGATTAAAGGGGGTGTACAAGCGGTACGCCTCCAATAATCGGTCATAAAAGACACTGGGCGCTTCATCGCTTTTCTGGATCACCTCAACTGTCTTCGACATGTTAATGGCTTTCTTTCCTCCGGCTTTCATGCCAGCAATTATAGCGTCTCTATAGGCTCTGAGTTGAACCATATCAGCACCATTTACGTTCCAATCGGGATCGGTGTTAGGATAGTGTGTCGCGGCCCATGCTGCTGGATTGGCTTGGTTCAAAGCACGGGCTCTATCCTCTAATGCTTTAATGGCTGCTTGATTTATTCTTGTCCTTTCCTCATTGTTAAATAAAGTCATTAGTAACTGCTGGCAATCAGCCCATGTCGGATTATGCGTCTGTACTATTGAGGTGAACAGATCAGTCATAGCTTGTGGTTTCTCAGTATACGAGGAATTATGGGTCTTCCAGTTTAAAAGATCGGTTGTGGTAAATGGGACATATACGAAGACTGGGTCAGCGTGTGCCATTTGACCTGCGGCATCGATATAAGCTGACCCGGGATTCAGACGAAGAGGCATCTGATAGTGCTTTAATTGTTGGGCACCAGTCAACTGTCGGGTTTGGATGGGGCTACGTAGAGAGGCGTCAGTCATGGGTTCCGGTCGGGGAGAGATAGGGTATGGGGATGTGGGAGGTCGGTTTTGGGAAAAGGTCGTAAATAAAACACTTCGAGCCGAGCTAGATGAAGCTTGACCGGAAGTCTGAAGTGGCGCCAAATCAGGATATTCGTTTCTAATGGGGGTGGATTCTGGTTCCGGAAGGGGAGATTTAGTACGAGGGGGGGTGGATCCTGTACTGGAGGAGGAAGCGGAAGTGGATGAGGGTAATGAGGGGAGGGGTGCAGGACTTCCTGCGTTTGCGTCACTTCTTCTTAACGGAAAGTAAGGGGGCGGCAAAGGGGTCTCGGACTCAGGGGGCGTGTCCAAAATGGGCCTAACACCAGTCCTAGTGGACGAGCAAGTCCTAGCTACCATGAGGCGACACTGCTCCTCGTGGCATGTCTGGAGCCATTTTGGCGAGTCATTTACGGCCTGTCTCCAACAGTCAATATAAGGAAACTGGCCGTAAAGTTCAGGCCTACCCGATACAGCCACGTGTAAGCGCTGTACCAGAGTTGGATCCAAACTGCCACGTGGCGGCCATGCCGCAACCAAAGTAGGCCACTCCCTAGTACACAAAGTGACCAAACGTACAGGAGACATCTTTACCCCAAAATCACAAACTTTGAATCCCTTTTTAAAATTCTTAACCATACATCCTAAGGGATCCGGAATCGTTGACTGCGACGCACCCATACTTAACAATGGAACGTCGTCGACAACGAATACTATACACGAGTACTATTCAACAGTCACACCCGTTTCCTCTGGCAACAGCACCACGTGGTACGGTTACCAAGTGAAACGTACACAATAACAATAAACACTCAGGGAATTCCCGTACACACACAGCTGCTACACCAGTCACTATATAATCAATATTATGCCCTTTGGCGTAACTACACAGTCACCCACGCTATAATTCTCTATATACGAATTACCCGTCTATAACACACCCCAGTAACATCGTCTTTTACAAATAGCGGTTACAGTACGGTTAGCATAGGTCAAAGCACAAGTTAAGGTCACAATACAATTATTAGTGGTTATGGTGTTAAACATGCAATGGACGACAATGATTAGTACTTATTATATAATGTCAGTAAATATACAGGGTTATGGTACCGTGCACTATAATACAGCAACACACTATTAACACTCTCGCTAGACGGCTGAGCTCGCGCTATCTAACAAGATATACACTTTACTAAAACAATCGTTAACACATTTACAATTCCCAACTAAACTATTGGCCAGTACCTTGAATGGACTACCTAAAACTATATACACCCGTTTTGGTTAGCCACACTGCCCAATCACCACATATACATAGCGAGCTAGAGAACCGAATTTACACAGGCGCCTCTTAGTCGCACTATACAACGAGCTAGAGATCCGAATTTACACAGGCGCCTCTTAGTCGTACTATCAAAAGTCTAGTGGGTTCCAAATTTACACGCCTTCCCACTTAGCCCAGATAGGATGAGAACTAGCGAACCGAATTTACACAGGCGCCGCTTAGTCTCCCGGTCCCTCCGACCTAGCGAACGTAATATACACCCTAGAACGCTAGTCTAGACAAGACACCGGTGTCCGGCTAGGGCTATCTTACACCAGGACCCCGCCTGACTAACCAAATCAAACGGTCTGACTAAAGAGCGTTCGATCGAGCGGTGCGCCTTCGCTCCTTCCCTCCGACAGAGGGGGCAGATACACAGATTCAAAACCCCTTTGGGCCTACCGCACAATCGGTATACCCCTAGTGGGTCCTGCCGTCTAAAACAGCAGTTGTCTTACCTCCTCGTTCCTGAACCTGAGTTCACACTCATCGACGGGGACACCCCAGCACTTCTCACGTAGAGGCCGATGATCTCCTGGACAACAGACCAGTGGCGCCGAGACGAAGGGAGGTCCACGCAGAAGTTCAGGGGTGCAGCCGTAGAGAACGTGGGCAAAGATAGACCGTCTCACGCCTCTGCCTCTCAGCTACCGTTGAACGATGAGCTTCCCGGCCAATGCACCAAATGATACCGGAGAAACTGACGGAAGCCAAGCACAGAGAGATGGACACAGGTTTCTTCAGGAAGGAAGAGATTCTTTATTGGATCACCGATCGGGACTCAGAGGGACTAGCGTCACCAAAATACAGCAAAGTCTGAGTACTGAATACATAGAGTACATTCCTTATATAGCACTGTAGCTCCTCCCACAATTAACTACACCCACACATACCCTTAACCTATTTAATAAATAGAGTCTAAACTCATCCATCCGGTCTAACCACGTGGCTCATCTGATACAAAGGAGAGGGACGCGTAATTCCAGTTCTTACATTCCTGCACCTGGTCAGTACAGTGATGACAGTATCTTAGCTACGTGTTATTAACTAACTGATACTACAAACACATATACATACATATGCCTTGTGGCAATCTTAGCCTGCTAAACTTGTATTTTACTGGAATTACATCACAATAGTGGTTATGGTGCCAGGATTTAACAGGCACCATCTGACCCGTAATATGTCAAACTGTTTACAAATGTTTTGCAAGGAACAAGCCTAGTTTATGTCAAGCTATTTTTGAAGATGTAGTGACTATATGTATTGTAATTTTATTCACTCCCAAGTGGACTAACAAAAGTATAGATTGAAAACTACAATAGAGCAATTTGAATTGTATAAAGCTAGTCCCTCCAGAAGAGGGGAACTTGGGTGGAACCCAGTACTATGCAGACTCTGCTGGAACCCTTGCAGCAGGCCGAGGCAAAGAGTCCTACATCTGGTTGAAATGCAGTATAAGTTCTCTGACATATGTTCGGTCCTTACATTGATTGTCTTTTCAAAGACCCCCCTACCCTCCCTTTTGACCTATCTGCTTATATGGTAGCATATGAGGAGCAAGTAGTTGGGAAGATACTTAGATCATATTGTCCCTCTTTGCTGCAGCTATTTCTCTTCTGGACCTAACCGATTCCACATCAGTCTTGTGCTCTTGTGCCCACTGGTATGGCAGTTGGTAGAGCTTCTGCTGTTACATTCTATTCTGCAACCATTTCCCTAATTTCCCAAAAAATTTTACATGAGACCAGAATCTCTTCAGTTTGTCTCGTGTATATTTTTGTAATTTTCAAAATGTTCCAACTCTACACTGTGCATTATTCCGCTTAACGGGCTTCAGAACCTTGTGGTGCACACTGATACTGCTGGCATGCTACTTGGCATATCAGGGCGGCTTTGTGCAGTTACTCAGGATGTTGATGAGTTTGTCAGCTCCTAAAGTAAGACATTTTGCCAATGTGGCCAAAGAAAAGTACCCAAATTGTTGTAGAGTGATCTACAAATCATGGTACTTGTAATTATACAATACCTATAGATCCAATTGTGGCCACCCTAGGCATATAGTATGATATAGCACTTTGGTCAGTGTCAATTATTTACAGTAAATTTGACTTCATCAATACAGGGTGATGGGCTTACTGTGTGTGGGGGAATTTTTTTTTTTTTTTCCATTTATTTATCCCTTACAAGCAGCATTGGGGGGAGGGGAGGAAAAGAGTCTGACATTTAAGTTAATATAATAGATCTTCTTCAGAAATGTACCAAACCTGATTGGTAGTTATTTTATTTTTTCATATTTTTTATTATAGTTTCCTCTTTCTCTCCTTTTAGTCATTTTCCCTCTTCTGTGTACTTATTGGACCTTGGATTAATAAGGGAAACTACAATGCAATTCCCCAATGTTTTTACTAGTTAATGCGGTAAACCATTTAACTGTTTGTCCCTTAACCGGGGCTCCTTGGTTCCAACTTCCACAGAGCTGCAGGAGCCAGAAGCAGCGGCTATTGCTGTTTATTGAACAGACTGTCAGCTGACCACTTTTGGCCAGTGACCAATGTTCTATGCAATGAATGTTGCACAGAATTGACATTAGCCAGGCTTGAACTCTACTTCTGGGCTGGCTGACACCTTTAATGACACTGCCAGCAATGCAATTACACCTACGGCAGCAGAGGGGTTAACCTCTGTATGTGCAATGCTTCATAGCAAAATGTTTTACATATTGACTGCAGGCACCATGACCACTTCAAATAACTGAAGTGGCTATGGTGTTTGGAGTAATTTGTTAATACCATTATATTTACAATACATTTTAGATATATTGATGGTTTTTGATTAGAAAATACCCCTAACCCCCATATTTTTATTTTATTTTTAAATGCAGTTAGCTGTAAAGTAGCAATATATATCATCTAGATACCCCATTCAAATTAAGACGTATGTATGACTTTTAAACTCTGTGTGGGTTCATAAATATAAATTTTAATTTAAAGGGGGTATCTAGATTATTGAGAGTGAGTAAGTGTACATACACTCCCTCTCTTTATAATCTGGATACCCCCCTTCAAAAGACATACATATATGGAATAATTTGAAGTGGGTATCTCGAACACATGAACACACACACACTCACACACAAACACGAACACACCCTTCAAATTAAACTTTATATTTGTAAACCCACACAGACCCTCACATGTACAATAATAATTTTAACTCCAGCAGTGTGAGCAAAGCATTGCTTTGCAGTATGCAGAGCAGATTCTTGGCAAAGAGAGGGTTAAAGGTGGGGGGAGGGGGCTATCTTGCATGGATCATCAGGAATCTTTGGTTCTAGAACCCTGTTGGATATGATGAGTTACAAACATTTGAGATCACCAATAAATCCAAATTTGCAATATGAATTAAAATAAAAGTATAAACTTTCCTTTGTAGTTTCAGGAATATAATTCATTGTAAAAACCTGCTCATTCTTCTCATTCTTTGCTCCCCGACTGTGTGGCTGTAAAGTGACCGATGATCTGCTTAGCTTGTCCACATTAATTACGTCATGTGATTGTATGGTATTAACTAAGCTTTAGCAGCGCTTTACTGCTTAGTATAGGAATCGGCATAGTTCTAAGTGAACCACAGACTTCACAGTTATGGCAGGAACTGGCAGAAAAACTGGTAATTGGACTAAACCCTTTCATGTTTTATTCAGGAATTTAGCGGTACGACCTGTCAAAACAAAAAAGTCTTGAAAGATAATTATTTTTCATTCCTGTTCCTCACAGGTACTTAGACAGTAACACATTTTATTTTTTCTTTTATTTTTTCCTTTTAGTTGATGCAGATGAAATCAAAAGACTTGGGAAGCGCTTCAAGAAACTTGATTTAGACAACTCTGGATCTCTAAGTGTGGAGGAATTTATGTCATTACCAGAGCTGCAGCAGAACCCCCTTGTCCAACGGGTAATAGACATATTTGATACTGATGGTAATGGAGAGGTAGATTTTAAAGGTAAGATATTTCAGAGACCTCAATTGCAAAAATTAAAAAATAAATATGTATATTTATATTAAAGCTAGATGGTATTTACAGTTCAGTTAATGTAAAACTCTATATAGACATATTTATTCGCCCTATCAAAAAACAAATTTTGTTTTTGTTTTTTTGACAGCCATTTATTCAATTTTTTAGATTTTGCTAAACCTTGGCTCTTTTTTGTCAACTTTTGATATTTGCTTTAAAACACAGTGTACTTACTGAAGGTAAATGATTTATCATTTAAATTTTGTATGCATGTGCAAATTAAATACCACCATAATACACATGAAATATTTCTTATTGATCTGGACAAAATTTAACTTTTTAGTCTAGAAGAATATAAATTCTCCTACCCCCCTTCCTCCGCCCTAACAATCAAATCTTTCACATTCAACCCAATGTCTTTCTCATGTGCCTTCTAATCACCCAGTCCCTCCAGATCTATGACATGAGGCAGCTGGAGATAGTTCTATCCCAGGAACAAAGCTGCTGTCAGCTTTTCTCGGTTTGGAAGCTACATGTTCCATGTGTCTTTGGTAGAGTTAGGCCCCCATCCAAGCAAGTCACCGGGATTCAGTTTCTTCTTGCCCATGGAGAGAGGGTTAACAGACACATTGGAAGTATATAATCTCTTTACAATGTAAAATATAGTTAGAATTTTCGTATGTTCTCTGAAATTTCACACACGGCTAATACAATTACGGAATTGTTGTGCTTCAAACAAGGGAGTAGATGCATGGATTTGCTACATATGTTGGGGAAAATATATGCAGTTTACTATGTTAAGTAATTCTATTCTTACTTGCCTGATGTGTTTTCTGTGTAATCCGTATTGCGGATATAGAAAATCTATTTGTTTGTATCTACTGCCCACCTAACACATTTGAAAACCTCTTCACTCTGTGAAATTACTTTTATGAACAAGGAAAGTGGATTGTTTTATAGACTTTAAAATGGCAGTGTCATTTTTGGGTTTGTTAGTAAAGATTTAATCCTTCTGGGAAGTTTGTAAAGTCTGCATTTCATTAAAAGGCCACCGTTTGACCAGGTATTTGGGGCAAAAAAAAAAGTACTATTGTCACTCCAGATGGCTGATGCCGATCTCTTTGTGAGGTGCATAAATTGCACATTTGCGCATGCACTAGATTATAGATGATCTCTGTGCCACCTAAACATCTTGCGCTCCCTCGTGTACTGAGGCAAAATTAGTCTCTAATTTATGTAAATTTATTTTTCGCTATTATTGTGGAGTCCTTTTTTGGCACGTTTGTCAAAATAGAAGTAGGTTTTTTACAGCAAGTTCTTCCATATTAGAACAACTGTGACCCACCTTTATTCGTTATAAAGAATTTCTCATTTGTGACCAGTAAAAACATGCATTATAGATGGTACACAATGTAGCTCGCCCATGCTCAGCTTGTGTGTATAAATATATCTGCAATTAAGGAAAAACTGTGACTGGAACGGAGTGGGACTTTAACACGTATAAAGTCCCACTGGAGTAGGACTTTAACACGTATAAGTAAGGCCACCCATTTAAAGCCAGCACGGTATTTTTTTTTGTTTGTTTTTCTTAGCCACGTTAAAGTGTTTCAAGACTCTTTCAGTGTGTTCTTGTGTAGTATCTTTGTCTAGACACCTGCTGGAATAGCCAACTGTATAGTGGGAGTGCACCAGTAGGAGTATTGTAAATTGCTGTTTTAATGACAGTGACTATAAGTGCAA
Source organism: Pelobates fuscus (assembly GCF_036172605.1). NCBI lineage: Eukaryota > Metazoa > Chordata > Amphibia > Anura > Pelobatidae > Pelobates > Pelobates fuscus. The sequence continues at coordinate 385,177,106 of NC_086318.1, read as the reverse complement.
GGCTCTGATTTTCTTCATGAAAAAAATATTTCTATTAGTTGGGCTTTCAGTTTTTAATAGCCACTTATTAGAGCGTTACTTTCTGTAAAGAGTCATGGCTTTTTGGGATACATTTGAATATTTTGTTACCTGCTGTTCTCTCTTTTTGTTATGCTTATTGTTGTGCTGTTGCTGTCCCCTCCGATCATGTATTGACATACTGCTCATCCATATTCAGGCTTTCCTCTGAATGTGTATTGCTAGAATAGCCTAGTTATTAAATCTTGGTTAAGAACAATGAGTGTGCTGAGATAGGGGTGGATTTTCAAGAGGTGGAAAATATATAAAGGTTTTTTTTTTGTGTTTTTTTTGGTGTTCAAATGTGAAACATAAACTAAACTTTAGGGTAATACGTAAAAAAAAAAAAATTGTGTTTTTTTTTTTTTCTCTCCTGAAATCCAGAATTTATTGAAGGCGTGTCACAATTCAGTGTCAAGGGAGATAAAGAACAGAAATTGAGATGTAAGTGTTTTTTTTTGTTGTTTTTTGTTTGTTTTTCACCCCTCTGCAGAATCCTGATTTACAGATCTGTCCCTTAAAATGTCTGGGTGCATGCCATGTTAATCCCCTCTATTTGTTTATTTATAAAAGTTTAGCACAAGGTTTATTTTTGAGAGCGCACATTATAGATCATGGTTTTTACGCTTTGGATTGTCCACCTCTAGTTTAACAGGCCATTTCTTATTGCCTAATGGAACACACACTTAATAAGGTACCAACCACTTTTTTCTTGGCACATTTATTTTTTACCCCATTGTAAGTTCCTAAGTGTGGTCCTATGCTTATGTGAATATTTTTTTCAAAAAAAGAAGCTGATCATCTGAACCATTGGCATGTCGCCCCATTGTACAGCGCTACAGAATTTGCTGGCACTATATAAATAATAAAATACTAAAAGCAATAATGTCACATTGTAGTATGGATAATTTGATATGTGGTAACACGTTTCCTTTCTTTTTTATATAGTTGCTTTTCGTATATATGACATGGACAAGGATGGCTATATCTCAAATGGTGAGCTTTTCCAGGTTCTGAAGATGATGGTTGGAAACAATCTCAAGGATACGCAGTTACAGCAAATAGTAGACAAAACTATTATCAATGCAGATAAAGATGGCGATGGGAGGATATCTTTTGAAGAATTCTGTGCTGTAAGTATTGGCTACAAAATTGGGTTGTGAAGCAAAATATTCAATATAAGGGATTATTCATTCGGTCACTGTTTATTGAAAGTATAGTGGAACAAAATCTGCAACTTTACTGAAATCCCAAGTTTATACCTACATGTGCTTTTAAATCCATTCATAAAACGAATAAAGCGTTTTGCACCTGGAGTTTAGAACTATCACCTTTAATAAAATCATCCTTTCATCAAGAATTTTATTTTAATGATGTATATGTAGAAAATGAGATGCTTATTCCTAACGTTTACTATATAAGAGGAACCGTCAGCCATAGCGCCTTTAGTCAGTGTTTTGAAATTTAGTCTCTATGGTCTTTGCTGATTCATTCATTGAAAAGTCTCTATGGTATTCCCTGAAATACGTAAAAAAAAAAAAAAAACTGACTGTCTATATGGTCTTCCGTGCAATAAGTGAAAATGGATAGTCTATGTTTTTTCCTGATTCAAACACTGCCTGACCAAAGGTGCTTGTATATGGTTAAAAGGGTCCTCTCCTAAACTAAAGGTAGGGATGCGTTTTGAGGTGACAGTGGCCCTTTAAAGTAAATAAAGCTAGTTTTATTGTAGGTTGTGTAAATCTCAGAACACTGAGCTGCAATGCCAATTAACCCAAGCTGTGCACATTTTATGGTGGTAGGTACAAAGCACATAAATAGGAACCCCATTATTTTCTCGCCACAGCAAGCTTGGAGGCTCCTTGGTACACTGTTTGTATACATGTATAATATATTCAAGTGACATGGATTTACATGTACTTTAGCTAATTATTGCAGTCTATTGTATTGGTAATGGTTCAAGGAGTCTTAGGGTGTTTTAGCTCCCTCAGTTAAGGTGCACACTGTATATCATAACATCTTTGATAACCTACTTTAATTGTGTTGCTTAGGATATACTGCACACTGTTCAGGATGTGAAATATTTTCTTTTCAATTCAGCTCTGTCACCTCCTTGGGTCTTTTGTAAAATATTTTAAGACCAGAAATGGTGACTTCACCTCTGGCAGTGCATTGGCCTGGGGCAGCAGGGGAAGGTAGATTTTACTTACCTCTGACATGAGCTGTCACTCGTGGTCACTGCCATCTTCATTTGTTCTGCCCTCTTCAGCTCCTGGTACTTAATCTGCCAGATTAAGCCCATGTCAATGCTGTACACCCTTGTGCATGCATTAGTGCAATACTGGGATCTATCAAGGATCCTACTAGACCATAGACCATGCATTTTTTCCTTACAGCTGTCACTAGTGAAATAAGAATTTATCAAAGTAGCTGTGCCCTTTGTCAATCATTAGTCAGTAAGTATTTAATTTAGAGGTACTCTCTAAATTCCAAATTTTGGTGCTCTTGCTAGTAGGTGTGGTTTCTGTCCACCTGGATCCACAGTAATGAGCAAACAAAAAAGTAGAGGTACTCGGCACTCAGCAATAAATGCAGGTGGTTTATTCGGTCATCAAAGTGAAAGGGCAGCGTTTCTACAAGTAGGTAGGAAATGTTGGCCTTTCTCGTTAATGGCTTTATATACCACCTGAATGTATTGCTAAGGACATTTAAATACATAAGAAAATTAGACCCTACTTTTGTCGTAAATCTTTGGAATGTATTGGAATTTCAGTGACACAGTCAATGTGAGATTTATAGAACAGACTTGTTTTTTTTCGGGGTGAGGGAAATGACAGAGCCTCCATAACAATGACATTTGTAAGTATATTATATGGTTTCAACACTTACTTGGCCAAATTAAGATAAATGGCATCTCTAATTAAAACATGTTGGTTACATCTGGAGTGGAATATCTCAGCAATATTGCAAGAGGTTATAGTTGGTGTCACCTCTAGAGGTAGAACAGAATCTCTTTTATAAACTGCTGAAATTAGTCCTCCTCAAAGTGGGTCCTGTCTGTCCTAATTAACTTGAATTTAGGGAATCAGTATCAGTTGTAAATGTGAACAATTTGTTCTTCCTCAAAATGATATGATGGCACTCCTTTTATCCAGCTAGTCTGAAGTGATACATTAATGTTATGTTCGCCTGCTTTTTAATTATAATAATACTCAAATATAAATATTATACTGAGACGTGACTTCCATTTAAACCTTTTTCATGTGTCATCTGTTATAGGTTGTAGGAGGTCTAGATATCCACAAAAAGATGGTGGTAGATGTGTGACTCTTCAGAGCAGTACCAACACTTCTGCTTTTTTCCCTCCATCTCTGAAGATCTGCTCAAGACGTCCAGCAACGCTCTCTGTGTATTTTTAAATGGAAGTATTTTTCTCTGTGAAGCCACATTTTCCAACATGAGCCTCATGAAGCCAACTTTAGTGTTATTGAACTTTTTAATCTCTCAATAACTCAGTGTAGCACTTTAAAGTCTGAAGGACAGCAAGATGGGGAAAGGCATATTGGTGTTGTGGAAAAGAACAAGGAAGGGAGTTGGCTTTTTATTTATTATGTTTTTTGTTTTTTTTTCTTCATCTTTTATAACAAGGAATCTATATATAGCTTTCTATGTAGTCATTAGGTGGGCTTTAATTTAATATACAAAAACAATACTAGTATACAAAGTGCCAAGCAGAACATAAGCCGTTTAATACATGAATATAAATCCTTACTTTTATTTCACACAGTTTATAATATAGTAGGAGAATGTATACGATCAATAGGTATGGTTTTGTTTTTTCATTTGTTAAAATGTTTGTATATTAACTGGTTGATCAACACGGTTGCTTCCTATTAATCTACTTGACATTTCATTTTTTTTTCCTTTTTTTCACACAGGAAATTTGTATGTTTAATTTATGTGTTAAGATATATATTGCCAGGGACTGTGTGTCTCTCTTGCTTTTTGAAATGTAGTTAAATGTTTCTGCCAAGTAAAGATCCCCTTTTTGTACTCATAGAGCTGCTTAAGCCCTGTGCTCTGCTTTGCCTAGTTACAGAAGCAAATGTCTAAACCTCTTATCTTTGTAAATGGGTGCACACTGGTAGGACCTGCCCATTTACATAAACTGATTTACTTATCCAATAGTGCTGAATTGTCTATTTTGACGTTCGTTACATGGACTTCATTTTTTTTAATTTTTTTTTTATAATCGAACCATTGGATTTCTTTTCTTTTCAGTTTAAACAGTGTAGTAGTTTTTTTTTTTTTTTTGTTTTTTTTACTTCTCCCCTCACACCATGCCAAATGAATTTAATGCAGGCAGCCTGACTGGTAATACTTAAATTTACATATGTATATTGGGTACAGGATAGGATTTTTTTTTTTTTCCTTTTGTCTGTTTTGGACAAAAACTGTTATCCGTTATCTGGAATTTATTCATTAACTAATTTGGTTTTATGTTTTTGTGTTCATATTTCAACACCTTTTTATGTGATCTAAAAGTAGCGAGACATTTTCTGCAACTGTCACTTTTTTCTGCTGTGGTACTATTGGCTGGAAAATAAAAAAAATATATAAAATACAGGGAAAAAAGCTAATTAATAGGGTAAATCTTTTGAAATCATATCCATTTTTTTTTAGGTATATATGTAAAGTGGCAGGTTATTATACCTGGTATTAAAATATCTACCTGCAATAGCTGTTCCTTCGACTGAGTGCTGCACACCATGGGCTCTGTCTGTGCGAGAGAAATCCAGTTGCTTGGTGTCCTTGCATGACATGGAGTTTTGCATGTAGATCGATTTTTTAAATGTTCCTCTTGTTTACATAATTTGCATTCTATATAATTAAAAGGAAAAAAAAAGGAATGTTGCCAAATTTTGGTACATGTTAATGTTCAAACAGTCTCCACTACAAGTAACTTTCTTCCTCTGGATCAGTACATGGTTTATATTAACCCAGCCAGTGGTCATCTTTTTTCAGTGTCAGCTGCCATGTGCTCTGTTCCAAGGGGAAACCATTTTTTTTTTATTTTTTTTTGTAAATAAGTTGTGTTAAACTTTTTAGCAAAAGCTTTCTCCTTCTCTTGCTTGTGCATATTTTGGCTGGCGTTTAAAAAAATAAAAAATAAAAAAATAAAATAGCAAAGATTTTTTTTTTTTTCCATTATTGGGTTTTTTCTAGGGTTTTTTGTTTTTCTTTTTTCTAGTTTGTGTGGGGAAAATTGTTAATGTTGAGTGTTTTAATTTTTTTTCCTCTGCATGCAATAGAACTTGTAGGGATAGTAGAAATCTTCATACTGTATGAATAAAAAGATGAAACTTGTTATTCTGTCTCTTGTTTAATTATGTGCTTTAGTAGAATGATTGTTGGGCTATCACTCAGGACTCGCTAAGTGGGGAACGTATAGTTTTCATGGCAGAACAGCTGCCTCATTATGGTAAGGTCAGATGCACCAAATTAAGAAGAGTTATTTCAGTGACATGACACTTGATAGTATATTATGTTTAGATTCACATAGGCTTTAAGTATGCTTTTGACATGATCCGTACTACCCAGATTTTTATAGAACCAATACGGATAAAGCTGGGTATTCAAATGACTGTACAGTTACCAATAATGAATTCTTCAAAAAAAATACTTTAGCTTTAGTCTATCCATGCTTAAGCCAAACTGTTTTAATGGCTTACAGGTTTAATTAACGTGAGAATGGTCAGCAATTCAATTCATACTTGGAGCATGTCTAGCTTGGGGATTTCTTTTCTTCCAGTTTGGCTGTTGTAATTTACTAGGAATGCCCACCAATTCTCACTAGTGAATAACCCTGTTAGTCTTCTTCCACAGTTGTCTATCTAGGTGACTACCAACCATAGTAACTTAAAACTGGAGTGAAATTATTGCTTTATAACATGTTAACATAGAGCACTGGCATGTACAAAACTTAAAACAAGTCAATAACCCGTAGCATCAATAATAGTGAAGAGAGACAAATTATATTTAATGTGGTAACACTGCACCTTAATGTTCAGTACGTATATATTTTTTTCTTTTAAGAAAATGGAAAGGCATGCTTCTGAGCTATTTTCTTTCCGATCAGCCATAAAGTGTAGTGGGTGTCCGCTTACATATTAACATTTCTAAATGCTCATTAAAAAAATATATATAGGGCGCGGAGCCTGGCCGTCGAACTAAGCAGAAGCAGGGGACACGAGCTCCTGCTCAACGGGCAGGAAAAACTGCCGTATCAAGGGCTAAACAGCCCAAGGACCCACCGGGGTGCATTACCCAAGTCGCGGCTGCACCTCAACACAACGAGACTTTTCTGAAGCCCGTAGGAGCTAAAAAAGCGGAACAGCAAACGCGGCCTACAGGAGCCGGAGCTGGGGAGAAGCGGACGCTCTCTCCGACACCGGATCCCCTCAGCAACGAAGGAGGTCTCCAATCCCCCCCCATTGGACCGGTGGGGGATATCCCAGTCCTCCTGGACGGACAGACCAGGCAAGCTGACCAGCCCTAGGGCACACATAAATGGGAGAAGCACGAGTCAGGTGGAGAGCGTCCAAGATGGCCACCTGTCACAGTTCACAAAGGGGAGCCACGAGCACCCGTATACAGCCTTCCTCCCTGGAGGCCCTCGACAGGCTCTGCTCGGCCTTCTGAGCTGCAGTGCAGCAGGGGTATGCCCAACCTACAAGCAGCATGAGCGGTGGCCATGTGGATCCGACCACTGACCTGCCACCGCCATTATGGCGCCCCACTGCAGGCATTCCAAGCAGGCGCCCATCCAAACAAGCACCGACAGGCGAACAGGAGAGAGACAGCCTGAACCAACTTGAGCACACGCACCTACCTACACACAAGCGGCAAGGTGAACGCCGGACAACCCCAAAGCCCCAGCAACGTACCGCAGCGCACCTCCGACCGGATGACCACCATGCGGCTACCTGGGACAGGAGCAGCACACCAAGCGATGGTACAGGAGGCCTCCACGCCTTACAGAGTTGGGGATGGACTCTTGGCGCCCTGGTGCAGAGGCCTACGGAACACACCGGCTGAAGCCTCACCCCTGCCAACTATAGGCATAGAATGACTTAATACCCCATTGCTGGATGGCCTAGTGCCACGCCACCACGTCCCTGCAGCTGCAACGGACTTTGCCTCCATCAGTAGGGCACCACAAGATAGACTCATACTGACATTACTATTTGCAGCATAGATTTCACCAGTTGCAGACTACAACACTGTAAGCGTACAATTTATGCTTCAGTCAAGTGATCCTAGCCTAGACGGCGTCGCCCACATAATGCTCACTCGATTTAGCAAGAAATGTCAGTACTGTGATATGGCTAAGGGTATGAGTTTCCTGTTTCTGTTAACTTTGTTAACCCCTTGCTTTACTTTAGTCAAGATAACCGGAATGCTAGCCACAGAATTTAACCGTTAGTATCATAATGCTATCACAACCTTTGTACTTTTGTCTCACTCCCTGTTCTCCTCCTGTACTCTTATCTCTTATAACAATTATTGAATAGAGCAACACAAATCTCTCACCTGTGGAAGCGGAGTAATCTAGCTTAAGATGAGACCTAACTGCTAATCGACTGTAAGTTATGACTAGCCTGTTTCAGCGTGAATATATATATATATATATATATAATAAACAATACACAAGATCCAGCGCACTCTCCTATCCACTAAACAACAACTTCAATGTTGACAGATTTTATTAGTTTGTAAAAGTTTTTTTTTTTTTTTTTAAAAACACCTAATCTAGGCAAAAAAATGGGGATTTAGTTACATTATATGATCATACATTGCATAAGCCTGCCACAACGTCAATGTACCCCATCTTTGGCAGGTCCTACTCTCACAGTCTAATGTCTGCTCTTATGAGATTAACCCACTTGGGAAAAAATTCCATCTGAGGCTCTCTGCAGTAAAAGGCTAAATAGGGACCTGAGATGAGGCACCTGTAACAGGGAGGGGTGCAAAACCAAGGAGTTGGCTAGATTCCCAAATATATATAGGAAACATGGGGGGATGGTTGCACTCACCTAAACATGCTTAAATGGGGTGCTGCTGGGGGCCATATTATACAATAAACAATACACAAGATCCAGTGCACTCTCCTATCCACTAAACAACAACTTCAATGTTGACAGATTTTATTAGTTTGTAAAAGTTTTTTTTTTTTTAAAAAACACCTAATCTAGGCAAAAAAAATTAGACAGCCAGCATGTACCCAACCTGTTTTATCATTTATTGTTTAAAAAACAAACAAAAAAAAAAAACATGTGCGCACCTTCTAAATGCTTAACTGTTCGAACTCTTGTATGTTTATATTACCTAAGAATGCTGTTGTGGCATTACAGTCAAGCGAATGTTATACATGCACATCAAAAATAAAGAATTAAAAAAATAAATAAAAAAAATAATTTTTTTTTTGTATTTTTTCCTTTGCAAAAATGAACCTTATTGTTGCAATTATGCACGGACTACACAAAATTTGGAGTCTTATTTTCCTCACTTTATTCAGATTTACTGGATGTCTATCCAGAAATTAAATGAACTGTATAGGCAAAAATGCATATCCTTTCACTAAATAGTGTAAAAATGAGGTTCAGAAGTACCTGTTTAATCTTTACTTTGATCAGATTTTCTTCTCCTCATGTCATGCTTCCTGTATTTCAGCCAGGCTGGCCACCAAGGGCCATTCTCCGTGAATCTCTGAGAATCAGTGATGACACGCCCACAATCCAATGAATACTCAACCTAAGTTACACTACAAATACAGCATTCAGACACTAGAACTTAAAAACCACATATGGGAGGCTGGCTGGCAGGAGGTAGAGGAGAATGTATTAACATGGGAGAGGAGCACATATGGGCTGTAGCCACGTCTCTGCATTTTAGTCTGTGCTGTGAGCAGCCGTACACTAGATAAGACATGCCTCTGTTTCCATTGGCTGTTAAAGGTACGTTTCTTTCAGATAAAACAGTGTGTACACAGACCAAAAGTGCAATTAGTGCAAATAAGATGTTGGTCCTGTCTTCCACAAAAAATAGGGTTCAATCTTAACTTTGTATTCAGATCACATACTGGAACGTATGTCATTGGACGGCGTGTGCGATGTCACTTTGCTTGGGACAAAACCGGAATAACACCTGTAAGATTATTGGACTTTCTTGGACATTAGGGGAGGGAAGGAGGAATTCTTATTTATTTAGGATTGTTATTGAACACTACTAAAGTCCCTAAGGAAGTCCTATACACTGAAATGCATAGGACCCCTGGTGGTGATTCAGAGCTACTACACCTGCTTTTAACTTATGTAAGTGAACAAATAGGTTTTTTTTTTCCACACACACACACACACACACTATTGTGCACTTCAATTTTATTTTTTTCTTTTGAGTATATGTACCTCAGCCAACCCATGGTGATCTGAATACAAAGTATCCATTGGAGAGGATTTATATCAAAGACATTAAAACTTAAGTGAATGTGAGTGGCCATTTGGGAATACAACATTAGTGGTTTATTTTCTAGACCGTTATATGGTATGTTTTTCATTAGTTTTGTAGATTATCCCCTAATTTTTGTGTATGTTTCTTTCAGAGACTGGGAATAAGGAACATGTTGAAATGTGAGAGGGGGTGGTTAAGGAAGCTGAGTTACACTTCTGAAACGAGGAAAGTGACCAGAGTTATTTAATCTTATTAGTTTTACTTTAAGCTTAACTTGTTTAGCTGACTGGAGTGTCCCTTTTAATCTATTTATATTATCAGTTTGCTTCCTAAACAGTTTTCATCTTAATGAGGTCAAGGGTGACAAAAATCCATTACTTAGAATATTGTATCCACCATGTGAAGTAAGAACCCACAGAAGGCCTTGAAGAGATCACTTTCCTGCTGCTCTCAACATGAATTTACCTGCATATGGGGGGAGGAAGGAAGGAGGTGTCAAGCTATATCTGTTCATGATCCACACACCACATCCGTATTGCGTAAGCAACCAAGACCTGTCCAACTAACAAAATAATCCTGGTTAGTATCCCCACCTGATTATTAGAGAACCCTGCTGAAGATCTCAAACGTCAGTTTCTGTTCAGCGTACTTGTCTTGGTGGAGGTGATCTGACTTTGTAAATGAATTAAAATTACCACATAGTCTGTAAACTCTAATTTTTACATCTGATGCTCTGTCTTCATTTTATTTAGGCACAGTGTGGGCCTACATTGCAAATGATGAAATAAATAATGTCTGAAGGAACAATTCCCAGCACTCCAGTCCACAAATCTAGAAGCAAGCAATTGTGTCCTCTCATAGCCAGAAATCTCCCCTTTCCCTACTACACCCACTTAAGTTTTTCTTGACATCAATGGTCATTGATGTACAGACTTCATTATCCTTTAACAGTTCATGCCATTCAGTTAGTTTTGTACATTTATTTACGTCAATTTTGTAGGATTTGGGCCAGGTATGTCCAAAGTAAGAACATTGAGTTGTTCATTCTACATTTTCTATATATACACACACACAAATAGACAGTGTTGACTTTACCTGATGGGATCATGATGTAATAGATGGTGGTCCTTGCTAGCAACATACAACAACATACTTAAAATGTAACAATCTGTAAATGCTCAACCTGTTCTAAACAAGACCATAGTTTGTGCCCCTTTTTTTTTTTTTTAATTCTTTATTTTTCTTGTGCGATGAGTGGTAAACATACATAGCCACGACAGCATTTGCAGGCAGTATATATAACATTTCAAGCCTTGGCAGTTAGTACAGCACTTTTTTTTTATAATTAACATGAAGTCAATAGATTAATATAAACATAAGTATAGAAAATATGCAGCCAGCTAGGTCGAACGTGCTTGGAACAATGTTAGGTTTGCCGACGCTTAAAAATGTGGTCGGTATACCACATATTCCAGAATAGACAATATACTCAACGGAGCGGGTATGGCCAAACTAATCCACTCAGAGATAAACAGCATCACATGGTCATACCATGCAGATGTAACGATCACCTTAGGAAACGTTCAACACCACAACAACTGGACATGGAGGCTCAACACCAACTTACTCACCGATGAGGAAATACTCACCACGACGCGACAGAAAATTATAGACTATTTCAACACTAACGACACAGAAGACATCAACCCAACAACACTATGGGCAGCACATAAATCAGTATTAAGGGGACATCTCATACAAGCAGCCACACATAAAAAAGGAACCAAAACACCTCCTAGAATTACAAACCGCCATGCGGAAACTTGAACAACATAAACAAAACCCCTCCACCACCACATACGCAAAACTCCAAACCATACGACACTCGATTAAAGAGCATACCATAGCAGAAGTGACACGCTCCATAATCTGGTCAAAGCGCTTGTTCTACAAAAAAGCTAATAAAATGGACACACTACTGGCGCGGACACTTCGACCCAGACAGGGACACAAACCCATCACGGCGCTTCAAAACACCGCCAACGAACTAGTTAACACACCAAAAGACCTTAACAACGCATTCACAGAATACTTTCAGAAACTATATAACCACACACCACGGGAGGGCGACGCTCAGACCCAATATATCACCCGCATAGCAGACTTCCTATCTCATATTGACCTACCCAGGGTAACAACAGAAGAGGCCAATACTCTAGAGGACCCCATAACACAGGAGGAGGTAGAAGCAGCGGTATAAACCCTTAAGGGAAACAAAGCACCTGGCCCTGACAGCTACGATATGAGCTACTACAAAAAAATTTAAGACGGAACTGGCACCCTACCTCACCAAATTATGCAATCACTTCCTCCAGGGGGGCACACCAGACCACGACATGGCTACCGCCAACATAATCCTGCTGCCCAAACCCAACAAGGACGTTACACTAGCCACAAACTATAGACCAATCTCCCTTATCAACACAGACTTAAAAATATTTTCTAAAATACTGGCGAAGAGGCTAACACCTCTGCTACCTAAATTAATACACCCGGATCAGGTCGGTTTCATACCGGGACGCCAGCTGTATGAAAATACGCGCAGGGGTGCAGACTTGATGTGGCTCATGTCAAAATCCAAGTTACCATCCCTCGCCCTCTCCCTTGACGCCGAAAAGGCCTTTGATAGAGTGCAATGGCCTTTTCTGTTCCACTTAATACAAACACAAGGCTTCCCCGACCCCTACATCACAGCAATAAAAGCACTACACACAGATCTCCAAGCGCAAACCATAACAGGAGCCCCGAAATCCCCGTTCCGAGTGAGCAACGGAACGAGACAGGGATGCCCTCTGTCACCACTCTTATTCGCGATCGTCTTAGAACCGCTCCTACACCTCATTAGAACCGACCCGAACATTAAAGGGGTGCAGTTAGGGAGGGAACAATTTAAAGCAGCAGCATATGCGGATGATATACTCCTCACACTCACAGAACCAACCCTCTCAATGGCCAATCTAGAAAAGCTACTGCAAACATACGGAGACATGGCAGGGTACAAAGTCAACCTTACCAAGTCAACGGCATTGCCATTCCATATACCGGACCAAGAGATACAACACATCAGACATACATACCACATCAAAACCAGCACAGACACTCTCATATCTCGGCGTCAGACTGACAACAGACCACAACACATTATTCAAGAACAACTACACACCCCTAATCACTAGGCTTAAAACCGACTTAGAAAACTGGACGGACAAACCCATCACATGGCTAGGTCGCCTACACTCTGTAAAAATGAACCTACTACCACGACTATTGTTCCTATTCCAAGCACTCCCGACCAGAGTCACCAAGAGCGATCTAGCTGACATACAAAAGGCAGTAGATGCCTTTATTTGGCAGAGAAAGCGACCCAGAATAGCCAAGACAATACTATACAATCCCAAATGGAGAGGAGGCCTGGGAATGCCCCACCATTACTATACCGCAGCTCAAGTAGCACAAATCGCCCACTGGCACTGCCTAATAAATCAACGCCGATGGGTTGACATAGAATCCTTCATGACGTGAGCAGACCTCCCACAGTTCCACATCTGGACACCAAGAGAACACAGAGTACTCTTACGGACAGAATGCCCAGCCATTCTTAACTCCATCAGCTTATGGGACCAAGTCACACGGAAATGCAAACTCACGGACCTACCGTTCTCAATGACCCCTGTCCTACGCAACAGAGCATTCCCACCGGGACTTAGGGCAAGAGACTTTAAAGGCATAGAAGCCACAGGCCTACAGCGCTACACTCACTTGTATATAGACAACCAACTAGTATCCTGCCAACACCTACAAACCCTTGCTCCGCTAAAAACATGCGACTTCTTCCGATACGTTCAAATAAGATTTCGCACAAACCACAGAGGTTAAAACCGCAAATGCCAAACCCACTACGTTCTTTGAACGAATCTGCTTAAAAGAACAAATGCCAGCGAAATTAATTTAACTACTATACAACCACATATGCTTAGAATCAGGAACATGGGGCACACAGACAAATGGGAAGCAGATCTAGGCGAAACACTAGAGGGGACAGACTGGCAAGACATTTGGGAGGCAAACGCAAAAGTGTCCATATGCACAGCCCTACAGGAACAAGCATACAAAATAATGCTACGGTGGTACACAACCCCAGTCAAACAATGCCACATGCAACTGAGCCCCACAGACACCTGCTGGAGGCTATGCGGAGAAAAAGGTACATATATCCACATGTGGTGGCACTGCACCAGAGTTAAAGAGTATTGGGGAAAAATAGCAGATCTGACCACCAGAAACCTACGACGACGAATAACACCAGACCCTTGGGCGTGCGTACTGTCACGACCAACAGAGGGACTAGACAAACATGACCAAAGACTACTGAATATGCTTAACTTAGCGGCTCGAAGAGCATTGGCACAATACTGGATTAAGCCCGAAATACCCCCAATCTCCCTAGTAATCTCCAAAATCAGGGACAATTATTTAATGGACAAGATGACAGCACAGGTCCGCAACACCAACATCACATTCCAAAAGGTATGGGCCCTCTGGGAACAATACGATATATAGAATCAAGACGTTTTAGCGCTCACTTACAGACAGATATTCACTCGTGCAATACAGGGTAATACAGCTAGCTTTACCCACAGTTCTCTTTTATTTTGTTCTTTTATTGTATATATCTTCCTGTTTACTTAACCCCTTAAGGACACATGACGTGTATGACATGTCATGATTCCCTTTTATTCCAGAAGTTTGGTCCTTAAGGGGTTAAAGTAAAAGAAAAACCACGACCGGCAAAGCAAAACAATCCACAACAATGGCTTCTGCGCAAGCCGCTTGAATGGTATCACCAATATATGTTATGCACGCTACTAACCTAACCTTCCTTTCTGTAACACCATTTGAGCAATAGCGGATGACTAGGCTTCTGCGTGAGCCAACAATAAAGTCGTACTGAATGCCTGTCGATACATAAATAAAGAATTGAGAAAAAAAAATAAAAATGTGGTCGGTAGGGGAGACCGCTTTCGCTTCGTGTCCCATGCTTGCCTAAACGGTTAAGTTGTCAAGGTATGATTAATAATTTACATAAAGAAAATAAACTGAAACCAGATATTCAATGCTCAACCTTGTGTACATCAGCATGTGTGGCCGTTATGCTAATGGGCTCTTAAAGCGTAATCTTCGCGGTGGTTAAGTTACGTATAGGAGAATCTCCCGTAAGAATATCGAGGTGTATGCTTAGTATTCGTTTCTTTTAGTTATTGTAGCGGATAGGTCGAGCTTAATATAGACAGTGACTAATGTTCGAGCCTGCACCAGAAACTACGCTCGAGAGTCAATGTACTAAGGTATTAAAATAAAATAATAAAATAAACTAGCAAGAAAATAGAACTAGGGTTTAAACTGTCTATGACACATTATAACCTAGATATTTCTCCCCTCCCCCCCCTTTCTCCGTTCCCTCTTCTCCTGTTATGTTATATCTTTTCCTTTCCCTTAAATTTTTCACTTTAGTTGTGCAGTGTATGGTATATACAATTCATAGTGCCCCAATGGCAGCAACAGGTCTATTGTCGCAAACCTTATCATGACAGGTTTGAACAATGTGCATTGTGATAATTTGGCAGGAGAATACCATTTGTACCAGGGGGTGAGTGAGCTTGTCTAGCGTCAGAATGAGGCGCGGGCTGGTATTAACGACAAGCTCACTATGAATATGTGGTTAGTACAAGGTAACACCATCACCACCTAAAACACTGCTAACAAACATAGTGGTGAGGTGTAAGCAATTGGGTTAGTCGGCAGTGTGAATTGGGGTCGTGTGTGGCAGTCTCCTTAAAGACAGTTTGTGCCTATTTTAATACACACATACCAGGTTTTCATGATACCGGGTACACTCCTTAGACATACACCAGTGGGGCTTTCAATTCTATACTGGAGGAAGCCTAAAATTAACACCCCAATGCCACAGACACATTTATAACATTATGTGGGGTACAGCTGACACATTCTGACAACTAGTTAAAAAGCCAGTAAGACTTGCATTTTTGATGGATCTCTGGACAACATAATGTAGTTGTTCACGTGTCTATAGCCTGTCCCTGCAGGCTTTTTGCTGTAAACACTACCTGTTCTGAGAAAAGGCAATGTTTACATTGTTTCCTAGGGACACCTCCAGTGGCAGTCACTCAGGTGGCTACTAGGTAAGTGATGCACAGTTTGCCGCATTCATTGCATCTGTATGAGGAGATGTTGATTGGCCTGCCTCCATGGCCGAGATCATCAGAATTGACAATCTCAGCCAATCCAATGGTTTTCCATACAAATAAAGTTGTGCAGCTTTTTAAAGGGACGCTAGGCACCCAGACTACTTCAGCTCATTGAAGTGGTTTGGGTGCAAACTCCCATCACCCTTAACCCTGAGCATGTAACTATTGCAGTTTTATAAACTTGCAGTGTTAAGTCCTCTAGTGGCTGCTATGCATGAGGACTTCCAGCTTCACAGGAATCCCCATAGGAAAGAATGGAATAATGCCTTCCTATGGGGAAATCCTAATGCAAGCATGGTCAGTGTCGCGCATGCGCATTTGGTCTCGCCAGCTAGAGGCAGGAGAAGGTGGGGGTGGAGCTGAGTCAGCATTGGACCCAGGTAAGTGACAGAAG
Source organism: Pelobates fuscus (assembly GCF_036172605.1). Classification (NCBI taxonomy): domain Eukaryota; kingdom Metazoa; phylum Chordata; class Amphibia; order Anura; family Pelobatidae; genus Pelobates; species Pelobates fuscus. Next base: position 385,160,819 of record NC_086318.1, on the reverse strand, counting down.
GGGTTATTAACCTTGACTAGTTTGTTTTCCTGGTACTATATAGTTTCCCTTTTAAGGGTGGCCCGGCCACCTAAGAGGTGGCTTTAACACTACAGGGTCAGGAATACACATTTGTATTTCTGACCCTATAGCAGGGATAGAAAACCTTCGGCACGCCAGATGTTGTGGACTACATCCCCCATAATGCTCTTACACCCATAATGCTGGTAAAGCATCATGGAAGGTGTAGTCCAAAGCATCTGGAGTGCCGAAGGTTGCCTATGCCTGCCCTATAGCATTCCTTTACGATATTTTGTTTGTTGAACATTCAAAGCAGTAATACAAAAATATACCAGCACTACAGCTAACATTATGGAAGTCATAATTTATTTGAGATTCTTTTTTACAGCTGCTGCATTAAAGATCAACTTTAGAAGGGTCCATTGGCTGAAAGTCTTTTAACACCGTGTAATAATCTGAATGAAACAATGTAATGCCAAAAGTCTGGCTTTCATCCTTGAAGTCAAGTTGGCGAAGTCCATTAACACCTTCCTGACGGGTGATAGGAAAAATCCATCATATCATGATAGTCTTGGCATGTAATTCCTGAAAGGCTTGAAATGTGCCTCTTAAAAACTGCAGAACCATTATGGCGAGTCACTGGAGAATTCTGCTCGTGCTCTGACTTTAGCATTAAAAGCGATCTGCTGCTCTACTGGCCACTGCCCGGATGTTACCATACACTTTCGATGGTGGGCTTCCTGTTGAGAGAAAAGAAGGGGGGAGGAGAAAATCAGCCACCTTATTTCAACACATGCAGTTTTATTTATGGGAATGGATATTCAAAAGCAACTGACTGGCATCATTAAGTGTTGGGTTTATCATATGACATTGAGCAGTAAGGGGGGATGGGGGGGAAGAGAACAAGAAGTTTGGAAGGGACATTGTAAGCATTTAAGGTTCCAGATTTCTCATTACCTAAGATAAGGTTGCATATTGCAGTCCTTGCCATCTTTATATTCTGAAATGATCCTAGAATGTGTATTTTTCTGCAAATATAAAATAGGTCAGTGTACAGTACACTTAATATACCACATTCACATTAACTGTGTAATTATTCCATTTATTAAATATCAAATCTATGGCAACCCCATTTAAAGCCCCCATGTCAAAAAATGAGTTAATTATACCATTCCCCCCACCCCTTTTTTAAAAACTTGTCACACCATTCACCATTTTAAATTATCTCCAAAATTTAAGGATTACGAATTGCCCTTATTCCAATTAACTGACAAACAGTTGATGTAACAAGCAGGTAGGTTTGTTTTATTTTAGGTTCTAGCAACATTATTTCAAAAAAAAATTTTTTAAATAATCAGCAGTAAGTGAACTAACATTATTCGGTAAGGAATGTTTTCCAATTAAGATGGATTTCCTAAAAAAAAAAACTGCATTTTAATCAACATATGCGAGTCTCCACATTTGTTCTAACCCTATATTCGAAAGGCCCTCATGTATATCTGTAAATGGTGAAGCCACCTAATAACTGGTGAGTGGCTTTCACCAAACGAATCCTCATAATGGAGTTTACCAAAAGTCTGTCACATAGGATAAGGCCATAAACTGAACTTAGGGTAAAAATTGCTAAAAGCTCAAATTAAATCAAGAAAACACACATGCAAGACATGTGAAAGGTCATAAAAATCACCAACAGCAATATCTACATTAGTCTTAAACAAAGTTTGCACACAGTCTTAAACACAAGTTCACAAAACTGCTTATCCAAGTATTAGCAATAATTCTAAATCACAATCTATGCACACACCCAGGTCTACTCACAATAAGCGTGACATTTCCAAAATATTTATTCCATACAAGAAAGCAAATAAATTGACAGCAAAATATTTAATTCAGACTTACGAATCGGCAAGAACTATCCTTGTTTTTGTGACATTTTCTATTGTGAACTTAGTCTTTCCTCCTTTCCCAGCTATTCTTCCAATTGCACGAGAAAGATGGTCCCCCTTCAAAGGCTTAACTATATTAAAGAGAAAATGAGATTAATTTGTGGTCTACAAATGGTTGTCCAATTACTCATTAAGAGTCTTTTGCTGTGATATTATTGTCACATTACTACACATACTGTGTGATCACCATGTCCTCAAACACGAGTAAATAAGATTGTTCTATACATGACTATCTCCAGTTTGGCACATGCAATATGAAGGGCTAAGTCCTGTGTTTTTACCATGTAATCAGCGGCATCACCCAAGTGAGCTAAACGTGAGAGAGAGACACAACTTATATAAAAATCCAAATATAATGTCTGTGAAATTAATACTGGTCAGAAGGGATGCACAGAAATTTTGGCGGTGTAACGGACCGTTTCACACACAAGAGGATAAAACCCAGTTTAGGCGATAATCCCCTTTCCAGATGCACAGGCAGCTACTGCAAACACCATTCTCCCGACTGGAACCACACAAACAGCTGAACAAGAAAAGCAGACATCGGCTTACACTCTTGGCAGTCAGCATACAATCCCATTCCCCCAAAGACCGAGACGACACATCACTTTGAGGGTTAAGCAAGAACTGACAAAATTTTTAATTTACTTGGGACTAGCCCATTTGGTCATTACATTAACATTGCTGTGAAAACTCAATAAAATTACAAACAGTCAAATCATAGCAGGCAACATTCAGTGACTTATTATAACATAATTACATATTTATAAATAGGTGGGGAAGACCATAATTAACACAAATGTCTCTCCTGCATGCAGAATTAGCGATATGCAAATCTACCCGAATATGCAAATTACCAGTCTTGCTATTCAGGTAGTGCATATTACTGTTGCTACCAACAGAGGGCACTACACAAGCTCCATAGCCAAATCCACCTAAGGGGTAGCAATCCTCAGCAGTACAGGAGAGCAGGCAATACATCTCAGGGGCCATAGTCACATGGCAGGAGGCTGGCAATCAGTCTTCTCCAATGCCCAGTGGCAAGGCTGGTACCGCCACAGGCGGCAAAAAGTGCTACCCCCAAACGCCAGCTCTGGCTTACCTGGTGTTCCCCCTCTCCCTGGGGTCCAGTGGGGCTGCGTTTCAATCAGAGGCGGCGAGAGAGCTGTGATCTTCCTGCTCTGCTCCCTTGCACGCAGTTTGCTGATGCAGTCAGAGCCGGAATATGACATCATATTCCAGCTCCCGACATAAGTAGACAGGGCGCGAGGGAGATCACAGCTCCCTCGCCGCTGGGTGGAAAAAGTGTTCATTTAATTTATAATAATTCTAATAAGGTCTGTGAATGCCAGTGTCCGTGCGTATGTGTCAAATCAGTAAGAGTCTTTGTCATTGAGTGTGAAGTGTGCGCGTGTGTGAAGTGTGCGTGTGTGAAGTGTGCCAGTTTGTGCTTAAAGGGATACCGTAGTGCCAGGGATACAAAGCTGTATTTCTGGCACTACCAATCCTTCTGCCTCCCTGGTAAATGGGTTGTAAACCGTTTATTTACTTACCTTATCAGAGCTCCACCCCTACTCTGTCCCACAACAAGCAGGGTCTAATGCGCATGCGCAGCAAATGCTGTGCGCACATTAGACCTCCCCATAGGAAGCATTGAATCAATGCTTTCCTACAGGGGAAAATCTGACGCTGGAGGTCCTAATGCAGAGCAGACTTTGTACTGCAATATAAACATTGCAGTTCTCTGGGACTGCAATGTTTAACATTGCAGCATGAGGTGCAAAAGGGACACAGCACCCAGACCACTTCAATGAGCTTTAAAGGGACACTGTGGGCACCCAGACCACTTCAGCTCATTGAAGTGAGCTGGGTGCAGTGTCCCAGTCCCCTTAACCCTGCAAGTGTAATTATTGCAGTTTCTCAGAAACTGCAATAATTACCCTTTAAGGGTTAACTCACCAGAGGGACTTCATGGTGGTTTGGAGACCGAAAGTCACCTAACTGATGCTGGACGTCCTCACAGTGTGCATGAGGACATCCTGCGTCTGTTAAATCCCCATAGGGAAGAATCCCTACTAGTCAGTGTTCTGAAAATAGTTTTTAAGACACAGACGCATAAACCACACATGAGAATCAAATCTTTTCAAATAACCTACCGTCTGTGACCTCAAATGTTTCTAAGAAGAGGTCGTCGAGTCGAACCAAAGCAAGGGCATCCTGCAACACAAAACGGTATATTATATTTGCGCTTAAGCTAGTTTTTCCTTCTGCTTTGAACTTATTTGCATACACCTGACTTCTTTATTGATTGTCCAGATACTCTAGGTTTCATTCAGGGGGCAGCTAGTTGCAGTTAATAAGAGTACAAAAGTGGGGGAGTTTTCCATTTTACCAAACTGGCTCATATAGCTTAAATTCTGCAACTTGTTTGGCAACTAACCACAGCTCACTTTATATTTTCAAAGGGTGTAAAACTTTATTTACAAGAAGCACAGAAATCACCGAAGTCTATCAAATAAAATCAGTTCTAAAATATGTAGATTTATTTTTCCCACCTACAATATAATCAGAATGTAAGTTTTCATGGACTCTTACACATTTCTCACACGGTTTCTTTGAGAGGTAGAGAATATTGCAGCAGTAAAATTATCCTAACCTCACACATATCCAACAGTTTGCCAGCCTAATGCTTTATATAACAGCACATACAGACATTATTGCCCCTTTAAAAATTGTTGAAACTACTGCATATTTAGAGTTTTAATATTCTCAAAAGCTTCACATTACAGGAACATCTAGGCCACCAAACAGGCACATTTTAATGAATAAAATGTAAGATCTATAAACAAAAATTAGGACATGTTTAACCCCTTAAGGACCAAACTTCTGGAATAAAAGGGAATCATGACATGTCACGTGTCCTTAAGGGGTTAAAGAGGGTGCTGTCATGTCTGAGTATTTCATAGATGAACGATAAAATCTTTTATAAAACAGCCATTGACTGCACTGTAATTTAAATGAAATCACAAGATAAAGTAGGGACTAGCAAGCATTACTTTCATAAACATCTGTTTTGTACTCTCGTGCAGTAGTTCAAGTGCCCGGAACCCACAACATGCCTAAAAAGGAAGATGGTGGCACTCACGAGGAAGAGTTTCCAGTAAATATATCTCTCTAAGTTTCTCCCGGGACTGCCACATATCAAGCAGACAAGCCACGGAATTAGCAGAAAAACAGCAGTCAATAAGTTACTTTTGAAACATGCAATTAGTACTTACCTCAACCTGGAATCCCAAAATGAAAGCTTTTACAAAATCAGCAGCTTTTGTCAGTGCACCAACATCTGTTGTCTCTTTACAAGTCTGCAATGATTAATACACGATACTATTAAAATATATAACAATATGACAACTACAATGCTATGAAAGGCCAAACCATGAATGGTCTGTCGGTTTATTTATATTAACACGATGTAAATGTACAATAAAGTAATCTTATCGCTCTAAAGCAATACAATGTTTACATCTGTCCAACAACAAGCCTATGTCCGCTTGGACATTTGGAAAAATACATTTATAATGACTGAATGTCTCTTTAATAGAAAGAAAAAAAATAGATGGAAACTTGGCAAAATTTTACCTTTATTTCCACATTTCTTGATTTTAAGTTGAAGCGAACTTGCAGTTGTAGATGTTCCACAATGGGTGTAAAGATTTTCATCCAGTTTTCCTTAAGTGGGGTGTATCTGTGAGAAGGCACGGGGATTTTTCTCATTTCTTCTCTGCCTCCCTACAAAACACGCGAGAGCAGCATTGATACAAATCATGCAGCAATAATATTACATCCACATACAGTGACAGCTCTACAGTGTTTTTACAGCCCCCAAATGAGCAGTTAGGGGAACAAATATCATGTATGAGTAATACATACACTATACAAAAAGAGGAACGTTAACAAAATAAACAAAAAGCAATGCCAATAATATGTGAACTTTGTTTTGTAATGAAGTATGTGTCACAGTCACACATTAACCTTTGGCTGAGGCTTCCAGTAAATACATGAAACGTGTATTCCCAAATACTATAGTGTTTGTTCCATATTACATATACAAATTGTAATCTATTGCGTTTATTCTCCTTATGGATATCATAAACAAGCTTTTATATTGTAAAAGTCGTTTAAAATGTAATAAAGATTCACAGAATCCCATGTATTGACCGATTTCTCTTTAAAAAGACGTACTGCATTAGCTGGCATAACAAAAAAACGTGGGGGGGGGGGGGGGGGGGTTAGAAGTTATAAAAGTTTTCTGTTCTACAAAATGATGCACAATGTAAGCGGGCGCCAGTGGAATGTGTCCGCCGCTTCCAGTGGTTTATATGGTGATTGTCCCTCTTCGTACTTTAGAACAATTTTTAGAACAGAACACTATGTGAAATCTCCCCAGTTCACTCTGCTGACTGACTTTTTGCTTCTGAACATGGTTGAATCAGAGTTTGTTGTCCTTCTGAGGCAGTCAGCAAGTGTCTCTCCCCAATACGAGGTCTTCTTTAAATGACATTAATTTAGACTATTTTCATTCCATATATTAGTCTCCAGTTATTACAGTCCCAGTAAAAGCTTCCCAATCAAGCGTTGATTCTTTCATATGGAGAATGAAATATAATTTTTTTTTAATTAAGAATAAAAGGAGCAGATATACATATGAAGCAAACCTTAATTTAAAGGAACACTAGGGGCACCACAACTTCATTGGAATGAAGCAGTTATGGTGCGTGAGGTCCATGGTGCTAGATTACCTCGGAAAGTACCCCAAAATACTGAATTCAGCCACTGCCCTTCCACGTCTTGAAACAGGAAGCCAATCATTGGCACCCCATTCATAAAAACAGCTAGAGAAACGTATATATTATTTCAAGGCATTTTCTTAAAACAATGTATAGCTATGGATTTGCTTAGAGCGCCAGCTGACACTCTCCGTCAATCAGCTGAGAGAAACCCCTGTCTGAGGTTTCCAGTTTCAAAAATCAGAGAAGAGAGGAAGGGCAGGAGCAGAGCTAAACATAACTTGTTTCAAGACTTTGGGATTAAAGCATCGGTGTATGGTTTAACCCTTAGTGGTAAGCTGGCGCCAGGAATCTCCTGGCACCATAACAAATGAATGGGACACTATAGGAATCAAAACTACTTTAGCTTAATGAACCAGTTTTAGTGTATAAATCGCAGAGAAGGTTCTGTATCTTATACCTGGTCTGACAGTGCGCAAGCCTGTCAGAGCGAGCGTGTGTAGGTGTGCACCTGTCAGAATATGTGTGTGTGCTCGCGTTTAGGTACCTGCCCCTTCCGATCGCATGAGGCAGGTGTTTTCACCCACCTTTTTTTCTCCACACCGTACCACCTCAATGGAGATGATCAATCTGTATGCTCTCAGCTAAGCCAATGCTTTCCCTTAGGAAATCATTGGGAGGATTTTGTGCATGCGCATCAAATGTATCAATCCGCAACTCCTCATAGGGATGCATTGAATTAATGAATCTCTATGAGGAACATTCAGCGCCTCCATGCAGAGCTTGGAAACCCTGAATGTCGGTGCTGCACATGGTGAGCAGTGACCCAGGACTCTCTAGTGGCCGTTTGAGTGACTGTCACTAGAGGTGTTGTAAAGCAGCAATTTAAACACCGACTTTCTGCTGAAAAGGCTTGGTTACACCGAAAAGCCTGCATGGTATATAGTCACCAGGACAACAACATCAAGCTGTGGTGGTTCTGGTGACTATAGTGTCCCTACAAGAATTGTAGAAAATGACTGGCTCCTAACTTTAGCGGTCTCCTAGATTCCAAACAAAATTTGTCAAGCTCTGATTTAACCGTATATTCAACCTGACACTACCATTATGTCTGACAAATGGCGAGCGTACAACCATCTATTTGGTTTAAACTACTTATATTTGTGGGTAAATCACTCACTGAACATTGTAAATCCGAAGACAGGTGCCCCCACACGCAGGCAGTGGATTCCAAGTAGGGAAAGGCAAAGTTTAAGAACAAAATCCGCTTGGACACTCCTAGGAGCACATTGGATTTGTACCTATGTGAATTTACGTGGCGGAAAAAGTCAAACAGTGAGGATGACCTATTTCTAGATTTCCAGAAAAGATTGCAGCGTATTGGCATCCAAAGTGACATTACTATATATATATATATATATATATATATATATATATATATATATATATATATATTTCGTTATAATGTACATTTATTATACTGTATGTCTTAAAACGTTTCAAAATGTATTGCAGATCAGTTCCAAATACACACAAAAAAAATAAGATAAACAAAGGCTACCTAATTTGTTACAAATGCATAATAGAATAGGGGATCATCTGCTAAATACAGATCAAATGGAGAGACATAGCGTTTAACTGTGTGAGTAAGTGAAGTTTTATAGTTTACAATTGGCCACTCACAAATTGTCAGATGTAAATCAGCCTTGAGTGAAATCTTTTTCTTCTGGTTCTTCGCACTCCCATCAGTCAATCAGAGTATTTGCTCAAAAGAGAAAGTATATGGAAAAAATAAAGTGCAATTCCAGAGTAAAGTATAAAAAGAATTTAATAACTTACATATAAGTTAAAAGCAATGAGCATATCACCACTGGGTGTCCTACGCGTTTCGTCCTAAGATGGGACTTCCTCAGGGACTTGGTGCATCAGTAACAACAGAAAATATGTTATCATAACATATGATAACATAACATAACACAAAACATAACATATTTTCTGTTGTTACTGATGCACCAAGTCCCTGAGGAAGTCCCATCTTAGGACGAAACGCGTAGGACGCCCAGTGGTGATATGCTCATTGCTTTTAACTTATATGTAAGTTATTAAATTCTTTTTATACTTTACTCTGGAATTGCACTTTATTTTTTCCATATACTTTCTCTTTTGAGCAAATACTCTGATTGACTGATGGGAGTGCGAAGAACCAGAAGAAAAAGATTTCACTCAAGGCTGATTTACATCTGACAATTTGTGAGTGGCCAATTGTAAACTATAAAACTTCACTTACTCACACAGTTAAACGCTATGTCTCTCCATTTGATCTGTATTTAGCAGATGATCCCCTATTCTATTATGCATTTGTATTGAAGACAAGAGGAAGTCTTTGGGGACCTTGTTCTGGAAACTTTACCCCACAAAGGGAAGTTCCATTTTGCTTATTAACCATCACTGTTTTTTCACTGGGGTTGTGTGCACATATTCCGCTTTGTTTGTATATATACCTAATTTGTTATACTGTAACTTTAGTAAAAAGTTTCAAACTTTATTGAGGTTAGGTTGAAAATCCCAGAATTAGTGTGGGGCAGATAACAGAAAGACTCTCACCCCCCCCCGGGGAGGGAAAGGGGGGGGTCTCTGGTCACTGTTTCTCCTGCTTTCCGCACTTACCATCAGACTGTCACCGGACACAGGGGGAAAATCCGGCCTCTTTCTCGGCTTCTCCCCGGTCTCCATGGCCTTCCCATCCTCGGCCGCCTTCCTCTTCCTGCTGCGCTTGGTGGTCACGCTGGTGAAAGCTCCCTCGGTGGCGCTGGCTGCGGTGTCGACCTCCATGCTGACTCTCTGGGTGCTACACGTGCAGAGCGTCAGCCATCACACACTCACCGAACAGGGCGGAGCTACAGCACTGCAGCGCATACACCACTTTCACAATGACGTAATACGAACAGGACCCCCTCGACGTCATATCCGGATAGTTGTCCCGCGCGCTGCCTGCCTACAAAATTCTGCATTTTGACCGTTTTCTGCTCCATGTCAGCCCGCTCGCCGGCCTTCAGGCTGACTTCCATGGGTGGGTTAGCACTAAATAACCGCAGTACCTGTTTCCCCGAGTTGCGTTGCTCTGGCGGGCAGTCAGGCGGGCGCGGGGCAGCCCGGGGGGGGTGGGTCCTGGCGGTGTGGCAGTTTGAGAGGTGGGCGGAGCTCGGAGAGTTGGTGGTTTGCTACTCAGACAGCCGGTGTCCCCGCTACCATGTCCTCCCCGCTGGAGAAGCCGCAGATCATCGCCCACGTGCAGAAGTCGGTGAATTACACGCTGTTCGACTGCAAATGGCTGCCGAGCAGCGCCAAGTTCGTGTGTCTGGGCAACCTGGCCCGCGGGAGCGGCATCATGCAGGTCTACGAGATCCAGCACGGGGAGGCCAAGCTGCTCCGGGAGGTCAGTGTACCCCGACCGAGTATAACCGGAAAACCGGCCCCCCGGCTCCCCCCAGCCCCGGGGCACTCACCGCCCCGAATAGAAACCAAAATAACCGAATCTGGGAGCTTTTAACTTGTCTGTACGGTTTGCGTCACCTGTTGTCATGGCAACTGATCCTGGGCACAACAGGGGTTTGAGACTTGGAGAAAAATATAACATAATGCTGTGACAGAAATAATAACAAATATTCTGTCAACAGTTCAACCACTAGTAAATAATATTAATTATTATTATATATATTATTTATTGTAAAGTGTGATTAGTATTTTCTATATACCCAGTAGAGATTACAATTTGGACATTGTGATTATTATTATTATTGCCATTTATATAGCGCCAACACATTCCGTAGCGCTTTACAATATTATGAGGGGGGATTTAACTATAAATAGGACAATTACAAGAAAACTTACAGGAACGAGAGGTTGAAGAGGACCCTACTCAAACGAACCTACAGTCTATAGGATTCCAGACATGTACATATATAAGGGCCGTGTAATTCATTTGAATACTTTAGATAGTAGGTTTCCTGTTTGTAGAAGTTGAGATCTGCCTGTGATGTGTAGGTTTACCTTGTTGCTAAAGTCTGTGCTTTTTGGGAGTTGGTCACTCTATAAAACAGAAGTTGGGAGTGCCATCCACTACTATGTGGACCTCGATGTGAAATCCGGAATTATTCTAATAACCGGTGTCCCTTTAGTAAACTGATTTCACACAGGATCGTTCCTGAAAGCACTTTCACCACACGTATGACAGAATTTTCATAAATTCTGAAAACATGAACAGCCTCATTAATGTGCCATGGTGTCTAAATATCTGTAAGATGGACATCTCTCTATATGGCTGACCTTTCTGTTATACAACGGAATAAGAATTATGGCTTTGAAAATATTGCGCTTGACGATGCAAGGAGAGTGTGATCTCATATCACTTCCTACCTTTACAATGGGTCCATAAACTGCACAGTACAGCAAGAGGGTCTGAGAAACTGGGTCTGGCTACGCTAAACTCCAGTGGCAAATGCAGCCACTCTTGATCCCAACTCCAAAATAGCAATAGAACTTACAAAGATACAATCAAATGCAGTTAACTCAAAGTCAAGTGTAGGTCTGTATGTGTGATTGACAAGTTTATGTATATGATTGTCTAATTGTATGTTAGTTTGGGGAAGCACATATGAGTGAAAGTGTTACCAATTAATGTAGAATATAGTGTTGCTTATTAACTCATAGCGCAGAAGTATTAGAATTATAAATTTAATGTTGATTTTACTTTGTATCCCACAGATTGAGAAAGCTAAACCTCTAAAATGCGGGACCTTTGGAGCCAGTTCTCTGCAGCAGAGATATTTAGCCACAGGCGATTTTGAAGGAAATCTCAATGTGTGGTAAGGGAGTGTTCCATAGCTCAGTATTACGTTCAGTATTTGCGGGCGCCAGTCTCTTCCTCCATGGAGAGCAGGAAGATCCTGCAGTAAGCTTTCATTAGCTTTTCTGAACTAGACCCTGCTGTGCAGTCCAGCTCATTGGCTGAGAATAGTGACTAATCGCTTTTGTCCAATGAGCGAATCCCTGCTCTCTTAATGAAAAGCGCTTCCGGCTAGAGTGGAGAGTGAGATTGGTGCCCGGTCAGAAGTCAAACAATTAGCAAATGGTTTGACTGCTTACATTGGGGGAGCATCAGGGAACTCCTGGCACCATAACCACTATCTCACACTAAAGTGGTTATGATACTTATGTGCTTCTTTAAAATAATCTACCCATGGACTAATTGCAAGTACAGCTCATTGCATGCCTAACTATAATGGTAGGTATGAAAGTGAGACAGGAGTGTGTAAGCTGATTAGAGTCATGCCAGTGATGTGCATCAAGATGCAAACCTAGAAAGGAGCTCACAGACTCACCAGCAGCTCACACTGAGGGGGGAAAAAATAGGATATCTGCAATAGGGGTCCAAAATCACCTTTGTCCCACCATTTTTGTGATTGTCTTTCCGTTATATAAAATCTGTTTTACGTTTATGTGGAAAAGGCTAAAATTGTGATTGTTTAGTCACATGACCTGTTCCTTTATGTTCGCAGGAATTTAGAAGCTGCTGACACCCCTGTCTACTCTGTGAAAGGCCACAAAGAAATCATTAACTGTATAGACGGAGTGGGAGGATTAGGCATCGGTGAAGGGGCCCCAGAGATCGTCACTGGAAGCCGTGATGGTAAGTCTTTATTGACTAAAATACAAGGCTTCTTGCAGCATAAAATGTATGAATAAAAAGTCTGCATTTCACTTTGCATACGATTTATATTAGGGTAGTAAAGCGGCACTAAACCCTTTATGAAATAGGTTTATGAAATACTCATATTGACAGTTGTAATTCCTCTGAAATGGCAATGCAGTCAGAAGTTTTATCAAGACAGGTTAGGGACCATTTTCCTATGCGTGACAAGTTTGACAAAAAGGTGGAGCTACCTACAGTTGTGACGGCTGAGTAGAAAAAGGCTTTGTCTATGGAGAATCCCTCGGTCCTGCAGGATGTGAGAGTACAGCGTGAATGTTGCCTTCTGACTTTTAGCATTATTTTCTTTATACGCATGCTTTCATGTCTCTCTCTCAATCAGCTGTTTTGTTTTTTTTTACTTCATAAAGATGTGATGTTTCAAATAAGATTTCTGAGAGTTCAGCTTGCCGAGGTGCTTTATGTGTGAAGACTATGTATTTTTATTATTTTTTTTTTTTCATTTTATAGTTTTAGAGATTAATCTTGTTGTACCTCCTTGTTTACCAGTCCTGTTACTTTCAGGTAGTTTTAGCTCCGTTTTTTCAGCAAGCAGGAACTTTAAATGTGAATGTCTAGATGAATGTGAACAGGAAGTAAACCCAGCCCTATTCCAGCTAACTTACATAAAACATCTACTTGTAGAATAAAGTACTAAAACAGTCTCTTTTTTTCTGTTTCTTTCTGTTGTGTTTCAGGAACAGTGAAAGTCTGGGACACGAGGCAAAAGGACACCCCTGTTGCTAATATAGAACCAGTAGAAGGAGAAACCAAGAGAGATTGCTGGACAGTCACATTTGGTAAGTTATATGTGAGTATGTAAGTAATTGGAGCATACCATGCACATCTTTCTCCAATAATGCCATATACACATAGATTGAGGGGATGCCATGTGCTTGCGCAACATTTCTCTGTAGATGTCAGAGGGATCACAATGATGGTGACGAGGTCGCATCGCAAATTTCAATGCATTTTCTGCACAAATACCCCAGTAAGCTCCTCAATAGTATATACTGGTGTATGAGCATATGGAACCTCTTACGTGATCACTCTGCTGCAGTGGTTTTATGGAAAGTTTTCTTTTTTAAAGCCAGCACAAGCCAAACACAACCCTGGCCAATCCACATCTCCCCATAGAGATGAATTGAATCAATGCACCTCATTGAGGAAAGTTCAGTGTCTCTATGCAGAGGGCGGAGACCATGAATGTCAATGCTGCACAGTGTGCAGCCCTGCCCCAGGAAGCACCTGTAGCAGCCATCAGAGGAGTAGCCAGTGAAGTTATCACTAGGCTGTAATGTAAACATCGCCTTTTCTCTTTAAAGACAGTGTTTACTGGAAAAAAGCCTGAAGGAAATGATTCTACTCACCAGAACAAACACAGGCTGTTGATTGTGTCCCTTTAAGACAGATCTAAAATACCCCAAAATATACAGTAAGTGCCCAATAGGAACCTTGTTGTGTAAATAAGCTGAAAAGCTCAGACAGATATATATTCATTTGATATTTATTTCATGCAAGCCTCTCTTTATCACATGATTGTACTAAAGAACATATCCAGAAATTGAACGTCGGGTATATGTGAATAAATCTGTACAGTTTAAACACGTATGAGGGGTCTGCTAGGTTGGAGAAATTATACCTGACGTCCTCAGCCCATCACTGGCTGCCCAGCAAGCCTTACTATTCGCTGTGGTGGCTCAGGACAAATGAAGAGAGGAGGTAGAGGTTTCAGGCACCAGATGACCAAATGTGGGGCTAAAATGTTGGAAAATGGATTAACCCTTGAAAGTAAGATGTCGCATAGACACTTCTGTCCCCTTGACAACCTCAATTATCTGGAGTTGTTGTAGAATGGGAGTGTTCTTTTAAAAATAAGTTCACATCCTCTGGACATATTAGAAATTGTTTTAGTTAAGGTTTACTGCGATGCTTTTCTGTGTTTGATAGTTGCATAAAATATAGTTTAATATATATATATATACTTACTAAATTTGTTTATCTTTTATTCTAGGCAATGCCTATAATCCGGAAGAACGTTCTGTGTGTGCAGGATATGACAATGGGGATATTAAACTTTTTGACCTCAGGAAAATGGCCTTAAGATGGGAAACTAATATTAAAAACGGGGTAAGATTTTCTTTTTTTTTTGTCCTGAGATTGTGTTATCTTGTGTGAATTTTCTGTGTACCTTTATAGATTAGTCTACTACGATCATCCAAATTTACTCCTTAGCAACATGGTAGTACTAACTAATAATACGTGGTCACCTGACCAGGTTATCAGCTTATCATGATAGAGGGTGGGCTATTTAAAGCCCGTGTATGGTCAGCCTTGTTCGGCATTCCTGATGATCTTGACATAGAAGTGAAAACACCCGTTGCGTTCATGATCCTTTTGTATTACTTTTTTATTTTTCTCTTAGATGTGTAGCATACTTTTTATGTCGTAGAGGGCTGACAAATAAGTAGGTATATTCTGCCGAACTGAGTCTGTTATCCAGGGCTAGCTCGGGGAACCGCCTGTCTCAGATATTTTCTCCAACTCACACCCTATAGTGTCCTCATTGGTGTGATATACCCTATATAGCTACTCAAAGTAACTGAGCAGTCTTACCCCAAGAGGTTAACTGTGGGTACTACACCTTTGTACTATATCTTGGTTATCAGTTAAAAGTACGCAGGTTGTCTGTTGGAGCTATTTTATGACT
Organism: Pelobates fuscus; assembly: GCF_036172605.1. Taxonomy (NCBI): domain Eukaryota; kingdom Metazoa; phylum Chordata; class Amphibia; order Anura; family Pelobatidae; genus Pelobates; species Pelobates fuscus. The sequence continues at coordinate 385,145,627 of NC_086318.1, read as the reverse complement.
GTGACTAATATAGAGTACTACACATAGGAATTAGTATTTTCATATCCAATATTTCTTCTATTCATTAAAGTTTTCCTTATATTCATATTAATAATTATGGTTTTATTAAACGGTTCATTCATAGTTATTTTATTTATATTTTTATTCACATTATTTGCACACATCTACTTCTTTTTTTTTTTTTTTTTTTTTTAAATCTCATTTGATGACTGGCTAAAGTTTATTGCCTGCAAGCCTCATGGGAAACTTCCCAGTGATGGTCAGCCAGGTTTGTACTGTGGCTATATTCTGTTCCTGATTAAAGAGATTTTTTTTTTTTTTCCTCCACCATTTTGAGCCAGAAATGACTTGTTCTAGCCTCTATTCTGCTGAAAGGTGCGTTGCTGCTCTTTGAGTTTTGAAGCATTTTACTGGATCTGAACTGATAAGATATTGCTTTCCCTACATTTTATAGGTCTGCAGTTTGGAGTTCGATAGGAAGGACATAATAATGAACAAATTGGTTGCTACGTCACTAGAAGGGAAATTCCATGTTTATGACATGAGAACAGAACACCCTAAGAAAGGTTTTGCAAGTCTCACTGAAAAGGTAAGTGTGTTTACTTAATTCCAATACCTCTTTTTCTTGCAAAGCCCCACAATGCGCCTAAAAACGAAAATAGTGGAACTCCTGTTTAACACCTTCCGCTGAGCAACAATACATTTAGAATCTCTTAACATTGCCTTCAGCTATCTTATTGTATCTTTAATATTATATGATTAAAAAGATACTGAATTTTTCCGCACAGCAGCTGGGATACCAAAAACTGGACCCTGATCTTCCAACTGCAACACATACATGAACACAGACACATGCAAGGCCTACATTTTTTAAAGCTAATATTAAAATAAAGTGTACTTAAAATATGATAATAAACTTAGAAAAAAAATGTGGGTTGCCTCTCCTCCTTCTCTCTTTGTAAACACTAATGTCAGAGGAGAGGGGGAATGCCAAGGCAGCATTTGTGTTTTTTTTCTTTTTATATTTTATCTTGCCCAGACTCTAATAGTACTTTACAAACAAAATGTGTGAACACAACCCCAGTGAAAATAGTGATAATTGAAAACAAAACGGAACTTCCCTGTGTTAGGTGAAGTATCCAGAAAAGGTCACCAAAGACTTCCTCTTGTCTTCAGCATAAATACAAAATAGAGTAGGGGATATTCTGCTAAATACAGATCAAATGGAAAAACATAGCGTTTAACTGTGTGAGAGTAAATGAAGATGTATGATATACAATCGGCCACTCACAAATTGTTAAATGTAAAACAGCTTTGAGTGAAATCCTTTTCTTCAATATTTTCTATGTTCATCTTCATACTCCCATCAGTGAATTAGAATATTTTCTCAAAAGAGAAAATATATGGAGAAATAAAGTGCAGTTCCAGAGTGAAGTAAAAAAGAAATTTAATAACTTACATATAAGATAAAAACAATAAGCATATCACCACTGGGCGTCCAATAATAGTACTTTATATAGACCTAATTTAAGCCTACTGTAGTGGTTATTTCTCCAGGAGTCCTCTGATGCTGTCCAATGGCAAGTAGTCAAGCCATTTTGTAATGGTTTCACAATTTTTTGGGTCCTCCATGTAACTTAGAAACATAGAATGTGACGGCAGATAAGAACCATTCGGCCCATCTAGTCTGCCAAATTTGTTAAAATACTTTCATTAGTCCCTGGCCTTATCTTATAGTTAGGATAGCCTAATGCCTATCCCACGCATACTTAAACTCCTTTACTGTGTTAACCTCTACCACTTCAGCTGGAAGGCTATTCCATGCACCCACTACCCTCTCAGTACTGTGCACAGTGCTGAAGCAGTAGATCCCATTCTTCTTTAGCAATATCGATTTTTGTCCCTATTTTACATCGTCACAAACTGAGAGTGCTAGCTGACACCGCTCCCTTGAAACCCGCTTACTTGTTGGATTCGACACAGCAATAAAAAAAGTTTGTGTTTTTTTTTCTCTCGTTATTTTCATTTATTTTATTTACCATAACTCCTGTACCTTGCGTTACAAAACCGTGATAATTTTTTGCAGAACTGACTCATTTTTGGTTTTATTGACTGCAATGATGTTATTTTCTAACTTGTCTTCTTCTCCAAAAAAATAAAACCAGGTTAATAAATCCACTCTCTGGCAAATTCGACATCTTCCGCAGAATAGAGATATCTTCATGACAGCAGGAGGAGCAGGAAGTCTCCATCTTTGGAAATAGTAAGTAACTGAACTGCTTGCATTCACTCAACGTTTTCTAGATGAGGGGTGTCCAGGTTCAGCCTGACAGTTTCTGAACGACTAAAACCATATTAAGTTGCTAGACTTAATTGTTGTAGTCCGTAATAGTTGGGGGTTTCAAGTTGAAAACCCTTATTTCAATAAAGACTTGAAATGTTTTTTGATGAGTGAGAATTCAAAGTGAATGTTGTATTTAAGGCTGAGATAGCAAAACTAAAAGCAAAGCTGTTGAGTAATTTAGAATTCTCCCACATCTTATAAAGTACAATTTGGTATTGTTGTTTTCCTTGAATTGTCAAAAAGTGACTAGAACACTCATCTAGTAGCCACCATCAAAATTCTTGGGCCATTAATATTCTTTTATTTTATTTTTTCTCCCTTTTCCTTATTGTTTAAAGGAACAATATAGTAAAAATCAGTGTAAAAGTGCAATGGAAATCCAACTTTTAAAAACTGGACAAAATACAGATTAATACTACCTTAGAAAGTGCCCTATTCAATGTTAAAAAAAACAAACCACACATCCCCATCAAGTGCCAGAATCCTACTGACTACTACCAGTATGTCGCAATTCCTTGGGATGGGTCTGTTCTAGTTTGCCTCAAGAAAAAAGGAGAAAAAAACACAATAGTGCAGATAGACCAAAAAAGGAAAATTTGGGAGATTTTAAGCACACTATTCCCATCTTAGGCTATACCAGCTCACATATACCGGAACCCTTATGAAGAATGGTTTATCGGTGTCTCTCCTGTCATTGACTTTATGTTCTCTATCATCTCCTCCCCACCATTTAACAAGAAATGTGTGTGTATGTATATATATATATCTCCATTTCAATATCTCAAATCTCTCAGTATAGTATTACACTCACACATTTAACATGCAGTTGTCATTGTATTCCAGAATTCAGTATTCTCTCAATCAGACTGTTGTTGGAATACAACAATATAATGTAGGGGGTATAACCTCTAAAACATGTTTCACCTCAAATCCAGGCTTCCTCAGTCAGTGAGTTAAGTTCTAAAACCAGGCTATTCCAATACTATTAGAACTATATATTCTGTATTCTATGCGTCTATATGAAGGAAGGGATGAATAGTTTTTGTTAGAAATTGCGGTCTTGTCATTGCCATTTGCTGAATATATTTATTTTGCTTTTGTAGTGAATACCCTGCTCATCGATCAGAAAAAGACTCTGATGGTGTGGAAAAGGGAGTTGCAGGAACGGTCAGTCTTCTACAGAATGTGACTCTATCGACACAGCCGATATCTAGCTTGGACTGGAGTCCAGATAAGCAAGGATTGTGCGTTTCTACATCGTTTGACCAGGTTGTTAGAGTGCTGATTGTCACGAAGCTGAATAAAATTTAATCCAGATGTTCTACAGCTGCAACAGCTACTCATAACAGACTATTGATCCAGGTTCCGAGTATTACTTTTGGACATCGTTTTTTTTTTTTTAACCAGGTTTACGAGTGGGGAGCTATCCTCACATCTGATATAAATGAGACAAATAACCCCATATTTTAATATATTATCCTTCACTGTCCTAGTCCCATTTTGAAAAAGTTTTTTATCTCTTCTGATTTGACATGATGAAAGTGCCTCTAATATCTTTATTTTCTCAATTCAGGGAACAAAAACTACCCAATATGACTGTCTATTCTTTGTGTTACAAATAAACAGCAACCTCTTTCTGTTTCATAATTTTCTTTCATGATTGCTCGTTTTTCTAAAAAATAAAATCTATTGCATGTTTTTCGTGAACTAAATGAACTATGAGGAAACTGTATTGTGTTATTTATTGTCTTTGTAAGGGCTCAAGGCAGAAAATATAGTGTATATATTGTTAAATCTCCTTTCTTCCAGCCTAAATGCCTGACCTCGCATCCTATGTATAGCCCTGTTTATGAATAGATTCCCAGATAATGGTTTGTACTGACCCCGAATATATTTGTATCATGTTATCATATCCCCTCTGAGGTGCCGTTTTTCCAAACTAAAGAGATTGTTGGTGTGGGACATACCTTGACATTGGCAGGTGAGCTTGCATGGCCCTTTCGATGGTACCAAAACACCTTTGTTATTTAAATGTCCATAGGAAATTGGGATAGTGTGCAGGTAACCTTCTTCGTTTTGTAAAGTATAACATAATAGCTATAAATACTAACCCATCCAGATATTCATTGTTATTGAATCCATTTCACTATGATGTTCAGAGAATGGTAAAAGGGACGTTTCCTACATAAACTGGCTTGTAGTCACCAATTGTGCTCCATAATATACGGCAACGGATCCATTATTTGTCTAGGAGTCTGAGTTTTACTTTATTCTATTAAATCATGTTTAGTGGGCAAATACCTCCCATTTAGAACAATTCTAGTTGTGTATGTATAGAGTGCCAGATATACATGATAAAGCTGTTTTATACACATTATGCATTTCTGAATGATTAAAAAGCCATCATTCATTCGTTCCTTGCTTTCTACCATATGCTGTTCTTTGTTCCGAAAGTGCCTAACCTCATGAAATGTTTACATTAGCCCTGTTTCCATGGTTACCGAACACAGTAGCATAGAAATCCCAATCTGCTGCGAAGTTAATGCACAATAGTGATAGTTTAATTGGATGCAGCAATATATTTTTAAAAGATCTGTTTACTGTACTAACAAATTCTTTGATTCGTTTTCAGTCTGGCAGGACATTGATGCATATTGCACCCTTAAATGACCAAATATGCAGAAATGATTCAGATTTTGTTGATAGATGTCACGTTAGGATATTGACATTTAGATATTGAATAATTTATTACTTGGATTAGGAATTAGAAATGTACTAAAAGGCGCTCACATCTGACATTCCTGTATATGCTGAAATACACAGGGCTTTTCAGCTTCTGCAGTGAGCTCTGCCAGCCCAGGGTGTGCCACAGACAGTTTACATGCCATGTTTGCTTTATTTTCAACTGAGCTGAAAATATCCCAAAACTGCGGGATAAAAGTAACATGTAGCTTGGAACTGTGCATCAATTTTGTTTAATTCATCAAAAAGTAAGAAAAGAATCTGTGAGAGTTCGTCACTACTGCACCATCAAAAGCTTGTGTGTGTGTGTGTTTGGCAATACAGATATCAGTTGGTATACCACCCAATAAAAAAGGTAGAAAGAAAAGGAAAACTACGGAGAACATGGCAAGAGTGAAAATAGTAGAAAAATTGTAACCTGCATAATGCATTTCGTGGCTAACTCAATGATCAATTGTGTGCTGCACAGACTTGTGGCTCCAGTTCGGGTTCCTTCATAGACTGAAAGAGCAGTGGGAGCTTGAGTGCAGGGCTGAGTTCTGTGTTTTTGTTATCCCGTACCTGGTAAAGCACCAAATCTAGAATGTATTGAACCCTCAGGCTTGGTGATATTCCTTAAACACTCAGCATTATTTACTAACCTCTATTAATCAGCTACTCATCTAGCATTTCTAGTCTGCATTAATGTGTATGAATCAGATGTGAGAGAAAAATGCTTTAAACAAAATAGAATATTATGACTTTTACCTTTACAGTAGCATCCCAGGGTACTTGCATGAAATGGTTATCGGATGATAGGGATGCATGGTTGCCTAGCAACCACACTGGAGCCAGCATTTTACACAAAGGATACATAGAGCTGTGGCCCAGCCAGCATTTATTGGAGAAAGAATGTAATCTGCTTTTTAGAGATGTATAGAAAACATTAAAGGACCACTATAGTGCCAGGAAAACATACTCGTTTTCCTGGCACTATAGTGCCCTGAGAGTGCCCCCACCCTCAGGGACCCCTCCCGCCGGGCTCTGGGGAGAGTAAAGGGTTAAAACTTACCTTTATTCCAGCGCCGGGTGGGGAGCTCTCCGCCTCCGATCCTCCCTTTTGTCTGAATGCGCATGCGCGGCAAGAGCTGCGCGCGCATTCAGCTGGCTCTGGTGTGGATGACCTTAGAATCTTTAAGGATGAATCCCCCTGTGGATGGTCTGGATACCTGGAGTGTTGTAATCTCCTACCAGCAGTAAATTGCAGGAAATCCAAATGGAGTTAAAACAAAAATGTATTTAGTAAAACAAATAAATGTGAATAAAAATCTATTAACGATGTTCTCAGTTGGCTTTGCTGATGTTAACATGTTCATTCAGTTATTTATATACTGTTTATATTCTGATTTGCTGTCTTTTTCTTCGGTGGAACGCAATGCTTTACTTCCTGGTTACGTCATATCCGGTCACGTGGATATCCGACATGATTGGAACGCACCTTGGGTCATCAGTTGCAACATCTCCACAATTCAATGTCTCAAAAACATAATCTTCATAGAGCTCAACTGACTTAGAACAGATGTGCTTGCTGGAGAAACACCTTGACAGGGGTATTTCCACGGGATATCAGGTTCTCCAAAGTTCAGCGCAGAATACCCTCTTACGGTTCACGGCTAAGTGGGAGGAGGACTTGGGGAAATCTTTCTCTGTGAAGCAGTGGGAGACAATGTTAATCCTGCCCCATAAATTGTCTCTAGACTCTAAAATCCAGGAAAAATTTAAGTTTATCTCCAGATTGTATCGAACATTTGAACAGGTTCACAAGTTCACCCCAAAAGTTCAAGATGCATGTTGGTTGTGCTGTGGGGGGACGTTGGATCACTGTTGTACATCTATTGGAGCTGTCCATTGATATCTCCTTACTAGTGAAATATCTAGGACGACCTGAACCTGAAAGTTACAGGAGAATCCCCTCGTTTACACTCGACAGTATGCTTCTTTATCATACATCAGTCTCCCTTACTAAATACAAAAAGGCTATTATTATAGAACCTATTAAATCCAGCAAAGGCCCTCATTCCGATTTATTGGAAACAACAAGCAGTGCCCATGCTCCAGCATTAGCAGCAGTCCAGGGTGGTCCTTAACTCCATTCTAGGTCTGAAATGTGTGCCCTGTTGTGTAGGGCCTTGGCTCGAAAATATGTCTTGTCTAATGTCCTGCTCTAATTGACTGGTTTCCAGAGGGATGGTATCTGCCCCTCCTTTTACCCTACCTTCCTTTACTATCCCCTCCATTCCTCCCCCTTTTCCTTTTTTTTTTTTTTTTTTTGTTGGTGTGCATAACTGGACTTTTGAAGTGACTTCCTCAAATTTCGACTTTGTGAATGGTTCCACAAGATGGGATGGAGTCCTACAAGTTCCCTTTCGTTTTTAATGCAATACGTTGACATATGCCATGTTACTTACTCAGCTCTGTTGAGTTAGGACAATTTGTATTGGCAGCCTGACAATGTATTGCCCAATAACCTTGAGTTATCCTAATGCGTTCATTTTACTTTACATCTATATGAAAAGTCTTATCTTAACAAAGATTGTCAAAAAACAAAACTGAGTGTGCAAATCTTGGAAAATTAAGATCTAATTAAGGATGCCAGACTAAATATCATCTACATGGGAGAAATGTTAAAATTGTTAATATCATAATTTATTTACATCTGTTTAATTATACATTCAAAGTACATCCTGCACTCTGCGTCTCTTTAATATATAATGAGAACATACAGTGTATATCTAATTGCTCAGATGATTTCCCGACTAAGTATAAGATTTGGAGGTTACCTGGAAAAAAACAAAAAAAATCTTTTTAATGTACAAAAAAGTTCCCAGTACTTAGGCTAAAAGAAAAAAAAAAGCATAATTATATATGAGGATTAGTGATGTTGCGAACATAAAATTTTCCGCTCGCGAACAGCGAACGCGAACTTCTGCAAATGTTTGCGAACGGGCGAACCGCCATAGACTTCAATAGGCAGGCGAATTTTAAAACCCACAGGGACTCTTTCTGGCCACAATAGTGATGGAAAAGTTGTTTCAAGGGGACTAACACCTGGACTGTGGCATGCCGGAGGGGGATCTATGGCAAAACTCCCATGGAAAATTACATAGTTGATGCAGAGTCTGGTTTTAATCCATAAAGGGCATAAATCACCTAACATTCCTAAATTGTTTGGAATAACGTGCTTTAAAACATCAGGTATGATGTTGTATCGATCAGGTAGTGTAAGGGTTACGCCCGCTTCACAGTGACAGACCAAACTCCCCGTTTAACGCACCGCAAACAACCGCAAACAGTCCATTTGCACAACCGCAAACTCCCCATTTGCACAAGGTTGGATACCAAGCTAGCCATGTCCCGTTCCTTGTCCTCACTGATGTCATTGAAGGTCTCTTCCTCCACCCAGCCACGTACAACACCAAGGGTCCCCGAAAGGTGACAACAAGCCCCCTGTATTTTTTTTTTTTAAATGTACACTACTGTTACACCAGATATGAGTTGCACTGGTGTGACACTGTGCCCTGGCAGGCCCTGAAACGCACACGTGTGAAGGAAACTGACTGCTATTATATTACAGTCAAAAACGTTTTGTTTTTTTTAAATGCAAGCTATTGTGGCATACTAAGGGAGGGGAGGGGGGGTGGCGGGGGCAGTCCGCCCCGGGTACCACTCACTAAGGGGGTGCCCGGGGCGCACTTTCAAAGGGGCGGCATTTCGTCACCCCTGTGTCTTATGAAAAGGGACTGGTGTGCCGCGAGTTCGTGTATCAACGCGATTTCCCATCAAGCAGCAGTAGGTCCTGTTCTCGCGGATCGCGAGAACAGAGGACCCTGCTGCTGCTGCTGGATGGGAAACGAGGATGCAAAGTACCGGACCACCAGTCGAGGAGGACAGGATGGGCAGGTAAGTGGCAGCCCTTATTCCACACAACATTCACACTGCACACACTATACACTGCATACACTATACACACACTGCACACACTATACACTGCATACACTATACACACACTGCACACACTATACACTGCATACACTATACACACACTGCATACACTATACACTGCATACACTATACACACACTGCATACACTATATACTGCACACACTATACACACACACTGCATACACTATACACACACACACTGCATACACTATACACTGCACACACTATACACACACACTGCATACACTATACACACACTGCCCACACTATACACACACACACTGCACACACTATTCACACACAATGCATACACTATACACTGCATACACTATACACACACTGCATACACCATACACACACACTGCACACACTATACACACACTGCACACACTATACACTGCATACACTATACACACACACACTGCATACACTATACACTGCACACACTATACACACACACTGCATACACTAAACACTGCACACACTATACACACACACACTATACACTGCATACACTATACACTGCATACACTATACACACACACTGCATACACACACACTGCACACACTATACACACACACGGCATACACTATATACACACACTGCATACACACACACTGCACACACTATACACTGCACACACTATACACACACACTGCACACACTATACACACACACTGCATATACTATACACTGCATACACTACACACACACACACTGCATACACTATACACTGCACACACTATACACACACACTGCATACACTATACACACACTACACACACTATACACACACACTGCACACACACTGCACACACTATTCACACACAATGCATACACTATACACTGCATACACTATACACACACACTGCACACACTATACACACACACTGCATACACCATACACACACACTGCACACACTATACACACACTGCACACACTATACACTGCATACACTATACACACACACTGCATACACTATACACTGCACACACTATACACACACACTGCATACACTAAACACTGCACACACTATACACACACACTATACACTGCATACACTATACACACACACACTGCATACACTATACACTGCATACACTATACACACACACTGCATACACTATACACTGCACACACTATACACACACACTGCATACACTAAACACTGCACACACTATACACACACACTATACACTGCATACACTATACACTGCATACACTATACACACACTGCATACACACACACTGCACACACTATACACTGCACACACACTGCATACACTATACACACACACTGCATACACACACACACACTGCATACACACACACTGCACACACTATACACTGCACACACTATACACACACTGCACACACTATACACTGCACACACACACTGCATATACTATACACTGCATACACTATACACACACACTGCATACACTATACACTGCATACACTATACACTGCATACACCATACACACACTGCACACACTATACACTGCATACACTATACACACACACTGCATACACTATACACACACACTGCATACACTATACACACACACTGCAAACACTATACACTGCATACACTATACACACACACTGCATACACACACACTGCATACACTATACACACACACTGCATACACTATACACATACTGCATACACTACGCAAACACACTGCATTCACTACGCAAACACACACTTATACATGTGTATCTGTATGTCTGTGTATCTGTATGTCTGTATGTCTGTCTGTCTGTGTGTCTGTCTGTGTGTCTGTCTGTGTGTGTCTGTCTGTTTCGGTGTTTAGTGCCAAATACATTAAAAAAATTGCAGTTGTTTTTTACATTTCAAAGTGGGGGGAAGGGGGGTGCCAAATAAAGGATCCGCCCCGGGTGACAAATACTCCAGGTACGCCCCTGGTGACACCAGATATGAGTGGTGGCACTGGGCAAGTGGGCACAGTATACGCTGTGAGCCTGACACACACGCTGGCAGGCAGGCAACTGCAATTAGATTACACAGGGGAAAAAAAGCAGACTGATGTTCTAGCCCTAAAAAGGGCTTTTTGGGGTGCTGTCCTTACAGCAGAGATCAGATGAGCTGCGGGCGAAACCCCTCTGATGAGCTGCGGGCCAAACGCGCGCGTCAGGGGCTAGGGGCTCTTAGGGGATCCTCTGAACAGCATAACATTGGATGGTGCTAAAAGACCAATAACTTATCATTCCAGCACTAACCGTGTGATCCCGAGCCCAACTCCAGGCTATAACAGTGGGGGTTCATTTGGACCATAAACCTTTACCTAATTAGGGTCAGCAAGGAGCAGAATGAATCAGAAGGAGCACAAAGGTAAAGTGGGAGAAGGAGCAGAAAGGAACAGAAATAATCTACAAGGAGCAGAAAGGGTCAGCAAGGAGCGGAAAGGGCAGCAAGGAGCAGGAAGGGTCAGAAGGAGCACAAAGGTAAAGCATTTTCATTTAGATGAAGTTGTTATGATGACCAGAATGTTCTTTATGTGATAATGACTATGCCCCTCTCCTTCATGACACTGTCAAAACAATTATGCCCCCCCTGGAAAAATTCCTGCGGACGCCCATGGATAAAACATGAAGTTATTTCAATAATTATCTGGCTTTTGCCCCATATTTTGATTCAGCATAGCATTAAAAGGACACTATAGTCACCTGAACAACTTCGGCTTAATGAGGTTGATCAGGTGAGAACAATAGCTCCCTGCAGCCTTTCTCATGTAAATACTGTATTTTCTGAGAAAATACAGTGTTTACATTGAAAGCTAGGAACACCTCCAGTTGCAGTCACTCAGAGTGAACCAGAGGGACTTCTGAGTTGATGGAGGCATACAGGGCCGGACTGGGAATTAAAAGCAGCCCTGGAAAAAAATTATTTACCAGCCCCATAATGCGTCGCGCCAGCATAGTGTGCAGATACAGAGTTAGAAAAGAGAACTTAAAATAAAAAATGATTACTCCAACGTGAAAAAAGCACATATAGGCTTAAAAAAAAAGAGTGCAGATTTATTTTAAGCAGACGTGCCTTTGCATATAACCAATGTTTCAGTCCAACTACCATGACATATTAAGGAAAGCTTGGTCATGGGACTGAAATGGTGAATGTATGTAGGGCACAACTGTAAAAAATGACGTTATCTTGTTTATTTTGAGGTCCTGTGGGTGCACTCTTCACTTTAAATATGTTATTGTGCTGGATTATGCACCTAGCAACAAGACTGGGCCAATATCTGCTTATTACATATCAATGACATTTCTTAGTGTATTATGCATATATAAATGTACATTAATATATGTGTAAATATAATAGGCATAATTATATATATATATATATATATATATATATATATATATATATATATATATATTATAAATCAGTGGCGGATATTTAAAGAAATAATCCATGCACAATAACCACTACTGCTCTGTGTAGTGGGTATGGTGCCAGGAGTGCCGGGACCCGCTCCCAGAGTAAGTAGTCAAACCGTTTAAGTCCAGTTTGACAACTTACCTGGGGTCTGCTGGGATATGGGGCTGTAGTAAGGTATAGGAGCAGTGGTGCAATGTGTGAGGGGTTCAATGTGTGTGAAAGGTTCAGTGTGTAGGGTGCGTGGGGCAATGTGTGTATGGGTGGCTGTGTGTGTAGGGGAATGTGTGTATGGGGGGGCAGTGTGTGAATGTGTATGGTGTGTGTGGGCAGTGTTTGTATGGGGCTAGAGTTCACTCTCACCACTTGGACCACCAGGAATCCCTGGTGGTCGCAGTGGTGAGAGTGAACTCTAGCCCGTAGCTCCAGGGCTAGAGTTTCCCTGTGGCACTCTCCCTCCCCCTCGGTCTCTCTCTATTCACCCCTCTTTCTCCCCTTGTGTCTCACTCTCCCCCTCTGTCTCTTTCTCCCTCCTTTCCCTGTGGCACTCTCCCTCCCCCTCTGTCTCTCTCTATTCACCCCTCTTTCTCCCCTTGTGTCTCACTCTCCCCCCTCTGTCTCTTTCTCTCCCCTTTCCCTGTGGCACTCTCCCTTCCCCTCTGTCTCTCTCTATTCGCCCCTCTTTCTCCCCTTGTGTCTCACTCTCCCCCCTCTGTCTCTTTATCCCTCCTTTCCCTGTGGCACTCTCCCTCCCCCTCTGTCTCTCTCTATTCACCCCCCCCAGTCTCTCTCTCTATTCACCCCCCTCTGTCTCTCTCTCTCTCTATTCACCCCCTCTGTCTCTCTCTCTCTCTCTATTCACCCCCCCTGTCTCTCTCTCTCTCTCTATTCACCCCCCTGTGTCTCTCTCTCTCTTCACCCCCCTCTGTCTCTCTCTTCACCCCCCTCCTGTCTCTCTCTTCACCCCCTCCTCTGTCTCTCTCTCTTCACCCCCCTCCTCTGTCTCTCTCTCTTCACCCCCCCTCCTCTGTCTCTCTCTTCATCCCCCCTCCTCTGTCTCTCTCTTCACCCCCACCCCTCCTCTGTCTCTCTCTTCACCCCCCCTCTGTCTCTCTCTTCACCCCCCCTGTCTGTCTCTCTCTTCACCCCCCCCCGTCTGTCTCTCTCTTCACCCCCCCACCCCCTGTCTGTCTGTCTCTCTCTCTCTCTTCACCCCCCCACTTCCATCCCCCCCACCCACCTGAGAGGAGTCAGGGGGCCGGCCGCATTGTACGCTGCAGCCTCGCCGGTCCGGCAGCACTGTTAATGCTGAGGGCTGAAGGGGGAGGGAGGAGCATGTCTCTCTACCATGCTCCCTCGCGGTTCCCACAATCCCCAGCACGGATGCTGCTGGGGATTGTGGGAACCGCGAGGGAGCATGGTAGAGAGACATGCTCCTCCCTCCCCCTTCAGCCCTCAGCATTAGGTGTGCCGCCGGACCGGCGAGGCTGCAGTGGGCAATGCGGCCGCCTGCCGGCCGTCCGGCCCCCGCAAAGTGTGTGCCACCCGGCCACCCGGTGGCACATGTATTGCTCCCAGCAGCCCCCAGGTGCCGCGGCCCACCGGGAAATTTCCCGGTATCCCGGTGGGCCAGTCAGGCCCTGGAGGCATAATATGTCTCTATCCACTCAGACCTGCTGTGCACGAGCATCCTGTCATTCAGTATCTCCTCCCAGACACTGAACTTTCCTCATAGAGATTCATTGATTCAATCAATCTCTATGAGGAGATGCTGATTGGCCAGGGCTGTGTTTGAATCATGCTGGCTCTGCCCCTGATCTGCCTCCTTGTCAGTCTCAGCCAATCCTATGGGGAAGCACTGTGATTGGATCTGATACCGGAGAAACTGACGGAAGCCAAGCACAGAGAGATGGACACAGGTTTCTTCAGGAAGGAAGAGATTCTTTATTGGATCACCGATCGGGACTCAGAGGGACTAGCGTCACCAAAATACAGCAAAGTCTGAGTACTGAATACATAGAGTACATTCCTTATATAGCACTGTAGCTCCTCCCACAATTAACTACACCCACACATACCCTTAACCTATTTAATGAATAGAGTCTAAACTCATCCATCCGGTCTAACCACGTGGCTCATCTGATACAAAGGAGAGGGACGCGTAATTCCAGTTCTTACATTCCTGCACCTGGTCAGTACAGTGATGACAGTATCTTAGCTACGTGTTATTAACTAACTGATACTACAAACACATATACATACATATGCCTTGTGGCAATCTTAGCCTGCTAAACTTGTATTTTACTGGAATTACATCACATTCCCCCCTTTGATGCCTCTGATATTTCACAATTACTTGAGGCATCACTTAACCTTGGTTTGCATATACCTCAGGTTACCATGAACCAGACCAGACTTATCTTATGATGTGAATCTTTTAACACTCATCTTCCTGCATTGATTCTCCTTGATCTAAAGCCTTATACTTATAAATCGCCATTATCTGTGCAGCAGCCTTCCTCTCTGCTATACTTCCTATCAGGCTTTGCACAGACCTAACTACTAAGGGTATAAGACACGGTAGGAGTAGACACAACAGTAAAATCAGTAGGACTCCACCTACCACTGCCTTAAGCCCTCCAAACCACTCATACCAGCTACCAAACCAACTACTTGGATTGTACCCTTTCCATACCTGAGTAGGCACATGCGCTAGTTTAACCATATGGCTAGTAAGCTCAGCTATTGCTTGCCCTTCGTCATCTATTTGAAGACAGCAATTACTTAGGTTAAACTTCCCACATACACCTCCCTCTACTGCCAAAAGGTAATCCAAGGCTAATCTATTTTGGTAGACTGCTGTCCTCATCCTGGTGTTATGCTTCGCTAGAAGATTGAGCGCTTGTGATGTCTCATTTGTGATAATCTCAACCACCGCCTGTAATCTTATAATACGGTTGAGCATATAAATAGGGGTTCTATAACCAAAGGTACCATCCTCAGCCCACGTGGCTGGCCCATAGTAATCTATAATACGCTGGGGAGGCCATTCATCATCTTCCCAGGCGCCTATCTCTATGGGTCCCCTTTTCTTCCTATGATTCACATCATACACTTTAACACCTAAAGTCTCACCTGTTTCAATCGGTAACAAGAAGAAGGATGGTTTGAGCATACCCAACACACATGCCCCTTCCCAGTCCTGTGGCAGCTCCGAATAGGCTTTCTTACCACAGATCCAGTACAAATTTGCTGGGGCTCTCCAGGTAGATGTGATGGATAGATCAAACCACACGTCCTTTAAATTGGCATATCTAGCAAACGGGTTTGATGGTTCTGAGACATTTGAAGCCGACCACCAAGTTGTATTCTTTGTATCATCATCATAAGCTTTTTGCCCTAGACAAGTTAATTCTCCTACAGAAGTATTATACATTATTCCTTTCCTTGCTATGCAAACATAACCTATGATGGAGGTCTTTAATCTCCACTCAGATTTACCTCTAACACTCATATGATAATCGGCTTGTGTAGATATTAATTGGTCAACTGCCTCAGAACCGGACATTACCTCCTTTGCTTCCCAAGGCCATTGGTCTCCCATGTTAGTACCTCCACACACATAGCAGTTGGTAACATTAAGACTACCGGCAATACTTTCAGCTAGATCAATGAACAGGTTTTTAGCATTATGGGGGATCTTATTATCTATACTCATCTCTTCGTAAAAGGAATGGTATACTTGATGAGTCTGGGAGGATACCGTATCAGTCTCTATTCCTATAAACAATAATGTCCCAGGATCTAAACCCGTCCCGTATATTTGAAACCCAAATAAATTTCCATACTTATCTAAGAACTTGTCGGGGTTATTAATAAGTATATGGACTGGGTTACATTCCATAGACTTACAATATGGGCTAGTCGGCAACTTAGTCACTATCATGTCTTTATCTACTGTCTGTCCCCAAGTCGCCCACCCCACACAAGACCAATATGGGCAAAAGTTATAATCTCTATTTGGGCATCTAGGACTTACATATTTATTTTTGCTACTGGGACAAATGTATTTATCGTTAGACCCATACGTCCTCTCCCATCTAAGATCCCCACATACATTCCACGGCTTTCTACCACTCGATATCGCTTTACACGCATCAAATAGCAGAACACCCGAAGAATGTACGGATTCTAACACCGTTTTATTAATTAGGGTCCCCTGAGGATCTCCATTCCTGAGAGTCAACCAGATTGTACGAGGCTGATACTCCGGACTGAAGCACTTAGGTTCTCCTACTCCTAAATGGCACACACTATAGTCTATATTTAAGTATCTACATCTCGATACATCTCCTTTACACTCGTATTGTGAATGCCAGATTAGGGTTTGGGAAATATGGTTACCTGTTCTCGTAGTCTTAATGCATACCTCACAGCTAGGAGTGTCGGTACCTCTACCTTCCTGAATATAAAAACACATGTAAATAAACACAATCAAAAGCACATCTTTCGCCGTCATCCTCAGTCTTCGTCCGTGCGATGGAACCTCAGCTTCCAGGATGTGAGGGGCTGCAGGGAATGGAGTTCTGCTCATCTTCACAGGTGTCCCTTCGAGACTTTCCTGGCTTATACACTATGTGATGGTAAGCGGACAGGCTTTATTATGGCCTTCTCACTCACACCTGTAACAATAAAATTTGTAATCCACAATAATTCCTCGTTACTCCGACTGAGTAGTGCGTTTCAACCGGATCTTGCAGGGATTCTCTGGATCTGCTGTAACTTGCCAAGAATCGACTGCTGCTGGTTTAACCCTGGAGTGATGTATCCACGGAGTCACTTCTGCTACTTTTATCGCTGTAGGGGTAGACAAAAGAACAACATAAGGACCTCTCCACTTGGGCCCTAACGGTACATTATTCCACTCTTTAATCCACACTTGATCTACTGGATGATAACTATGAACAGGGGGATAAATATTCACAGGTAATCTATCTTGTACCCATTTCTGTACCTCCTCCATAGTCTTACCCAACTCTACAACCTGCTGCCGAGTAATTCCTTCTCCCAACTGACTCAAGTCCCCCCTTAAGTTACCAAGTACGGGAGGTGGTCGCCCATACATGATTTCAAAAGGAGAGAGGCCCATCCTTCTGGTAGGGGTACTGCGGATTCGCAATAAGGCTATAGGTAAGAGAACGTTCCACTTAAGTTGGGTTTCCTGACACATTTTAGCCAACTGGTTCTTTATAGTTCTATTCATTCTCTCTACCTTACCAGAACTCTGGGGTCTATATGCAGTATGAAGCCTCCACTTTATACCAAGCATATGAGTCAGTTGTTGTAGGCACTGGTGAACAAAAGCTGGACCATTGTCCGATCCTATAGAACAGGGTAGTCCATATCGGGGTATTATTTCTCGTAGCAGGAATCTCACAACTTCTCCTGCTTTCTCTGTACGAGTAGGACATGCTTCTACCCAGCCTGAATAGGTGCACACAATTACCAGCAGGTAACGATGTCCACCCGACTTAGGCATCACTGTAAAGTCTATTTGTAGATCGGACATGGGGAGTCCCCCCATAAACTGGACTCCTGGTGGCTTTACTGGTCCTTGTCTTGCATTATTTTTAGCACACGTTACACATCTACGTACAATGGCCTGAGTCAAGTTGGACAATCTTGGTATGTAGAAATGTTTTCTAAGAGATTCTTCAGTACTGTCTCTCCCAGAATGTGTCCCGTTATGATAGTTTTGGACAATTTCTACTGCGAGTGATGCTGGTATAACTATTCTTCCATCTTCTAGCTGATACCACTTGTTCTCCAGATACTTTCCCGGTTCAGTCTTTAACCACTCCTCTTCTTGAGCTGTATAAACTGGAGTCCATTGGGACAGTGGAGTTGGTATAAGAGCAGCTATATGCCCTACTTCCTGTCTTCCTGATTCAGCAGCACGCTTAGCTGCACTATCTGCCATCCGATTTCCCTTGGTTACATCACCATCACCTCTCAGATGTGCTCGACAATGTATGATACCGACTTCTTTCGGCTCCCACACTGCTTCCAATAGTTGTAGGATTTCGGCTGCGTACTTGATTTCTTTGCCTTCTGAATTCAGTAGTCCTCTTTCTTTATACAAAGCTCCGTGGGCATGAGTGGTTAAAAACGCATACTTAGAGTCCGTATAGATATTCACTCTTAAACCTTCAGCCAATTGTAACGCTCGTGTCAGTGCTATCAATTCTGCCTTTTGTGCTGATGTTCCTTTCGCCAGTGGCCGAGCTTCTATCACCTTGTCTATTGTTGTCACTGCATATCCTGCATAGCGGATCCCTTCTTTCACATAACTACTGCCGTCGGTGTAATATTGAACATCGGGGTTCTGGATGGGAAAATCACGAAGATCTGGTCTACTTGAGAATACTTCATCCATTACTTCCAAACAATCATGTTGACTTTCAGTAGGTTGTGGCAAAAGGGTAGCTGGATTTAAGGTGTTTACAGTCTCTAAATGCACTCTTGGGTTTTCACACAACATTGCTTGATACTTGGTCATACGGCTGTTACTAAACCAATGATTTCCTTTGTAATCCAACAACGTCTGTACTGCATGTGGGACTCGTACATAAAGTTCTTGACCCAGAGTGAGTTTATCGGCTTCAGCTACTAGCAGGGCGGCTGCAGCTACGGCTCTTAGACAAGGTGGAAGTCCGCTGGCCACTGCATCCAGTTGCTTAGACATGTAGGCAACAGGTCTTTGCCATGATCCCAAGTACTGTGTCAATACTCCCACAGCCATTCTTCTTTGCTCGTGTACATACAGGTAGAATGGTCGTGTGTGATCAGGTAGACCTAATGCTGGGGCACTCATCAAAGCCTTCTTCACATCTTCAAATGCCGTTTGCTGTTCTTGGGTCCATAGGAAGGGGTCGTGCTCTGTACCTTTGATAGCTGCGTACAGAGGTTTTGCTAGTATCGCATAACTGGGAATCCATATCCTACAGAAGCCTGCTGCCCCCAAGAATTCTCGCACTTGTCTTCTATTCTTGGGTATTGGTATTTGGCAGACAGCTTCTTTTCTCTCTGGCCCCATAATTCTTTGACCTTCAGAGATATGGAATCCTAGATACTTGACAGTTGGCAAACACAACTGAGCCTTCTTTCTAGACACCTTGTATCCTGCCTTCCAGAGAATGTGTAGTAGATCGTGCGTTGCTTGCTGACAGATTTCTTTTGATTTCTTTTGTAACTGCTGCATATTGTAACAATACACACTCTCCTGGGATGGACTCGAAATCCAATAGATCTTGACTTAGGGCTGAACCAAATAGGGTAGGTGAATTTTTAAACCCTTGGGGCAGTCTTGTCCAAGTCATTTGGCGTTTTGAGCCCGTTACAGCGTTCTCCCACTGGAAAGCGAAAATACATTGACTTTCTGCGGCAATTCGGAGGCAAAAGAAGGCATCTTTGAGATCTAAGACTGTGAAGTAAGTAGCCCCGCCCGGAATTAAAGCAAGCAGGTTATATGGATTGGGTACAACTGGATGTATACTAACAACCGCATCATTGACTGCTCTTAAGTCCTGCACAGGTCGATACTCATCTGTACCGGGCTTTTGAACAGGCAGCAATGGGGTGTTCCAGGGGGAAGTACAGAATTTTAGGATACCATACCGTATGAACTTATCCAGATAGGATTGGATGTTCTTCTTAGCCTTCTGCGGAATGTGATATTGTCTTAGGCTCACTGGATAAACCCCATGTTTCAGTTCAATTTTTATTGGTGGAATATTGCGGGCTAGTCCTGGTGGGTTGTTCTCTGCCCAAACTCCTGGTATGTTAAACAATGTCTCATCACTCCTAGGGTTTTGGCTAGTCAACACTGTATAAAGTCGCCACTCTTCTTCCTTTGGTACGGATAAAGTCATAATACCTGAAGGTCCATTAAACTTTAAAGATGTTGTTCCATCTGGTAGGAACGTAATCTGCGCTTGTAATTTGGATAGCATATCACGTCCCAGCAATTGGACTGGACATTCAGGCATATAAAGGAATTGGTGTTTTACTACGTGGCCTCCCAATGTACAGAGTCGACTTTTAAGAACCGGTCTTTCAGCACTTCTTCCAGTTGCTCCTATCACAGTAATAGTCCTTCCAGATGGAGGAGCAACTAGATTAGTCACCACTGAATGTTCAGCACCAGTGTCGATCATGAACGCACTCCTTTTCCCCCCTATTGATACATCGACCATAGGCTCCGCTCGACCAAGGGGGATGGAGCCCGGTCGGTATCAATAGTCCTCCATGACCGTGTCAGCCAATCCTACGAAGTCCCTACCTTCTCTATCGCGGGACCTTTGCGCTGCTGAAATATACCTATCTTCCCTAACACTTCCTCTGTTCCCATTACTCCCTCTATACCCATTACTCCCTCCGGGGCCTCCTCTACCTCTCGCTCTGCCTCTAAAGTTTCCGTAGCCTGCCCTGGGTTGGTCTCTCTCGTACTGCTCTCTTTGCGGACATTCGTTCCTCCAATGCCCTTCTTCCTTGCAATACGCGCACTGATCCCTACTCAAAGGCTCCCTACTCCATCTACTATCACCTCTATCTGGGCCCCGTTTATCTACGCCTGCGATTGCTACCGCTAGCATATCAGCCTTTCTACGCATCTTGCGCTCCTCCTCTTTCTTGCTTTCTGTTTCCCTATTCATATAGACCTTATTAGCTACCTCCATTAGTTGGGAGATTGACATACCTGCAAACCCTTCTAACTTTTGTAGCTTGCGCTTAATATCTCCGTAAGCTTGGCTGACAAAGGCGGAGTTCACCATTCGGGAATTGTCTGCGTCTTCCGGATTAAAGGGGGTGTACAAGCGGTACGCCTCCAATAATCGGTCATAAAAGACACTGGGCGCTTCATCGCTTTTCTGGATCACCTCAACTGTCTTCGACATGTTAATAGCCTTCTTTCCTCCGGCTTTCATGCCAGCAATTATAGCGTCTCTATAGGCTCTGAGTTGAACCATATCAGCACCATTTACGTTCCAATCGGGATCGGTGTTGGGATAGTGTGTTGCGGCCCATGCTGCTGGATTAGCTTGATTCAAAGCACGGGCTCTATCTTCTAATGCTTTAATGGCTGCTTGATTTATTCTTGTCCTTTCCTCATTGTTAAATAAAGTCATTAATAACTGCTGGCAATCAGCCCATGTCGGATTATGTGTCTGTACTATTGAGGTGAACAGATCAGTCATGGCTTGTGGTTTCTCAGTATACGAGGAATTGTGGGTCTTCCAGTTTAAAAGATCGGTTGTAGTGAAGGGAACATATACGAAGACAGGGTCAGCTTGTGCCATTTGACCTGCGGCATTAATATAGGCTGACCCGGGATTCAGACGAAGAGGCATCTGATAGTGTCTCAATTGTTGGGCACCGGTCAACTGTCGGGTTTGGATGGGGCTACGTAGAGAGGCATCAGTCATGGGTTCCGGTCGGGGAGAGATAGGGTATGGGGATGTGGGAGGTTGGTTTTGGGAAAAGGTGGTAAATAGAACACTTCGGGCCGAGCTAGATGAAGCTTGACCGGAAGTCTGAAGTGGCGCCAAATCAGGATATTCGTTTTTAATGGGGGTGGGTTCTGGTTCCGGAAGGGGAGATTTAGTACGAGGGGGGGTGGATCCTGCACTGGAGGAGGAAGCGGAAGTGGATGGGGGTAGTGAGGGAAGGGTTACAGGACTTCCTGTATTTGCGTCACTTCCTCTTACCGGAAAGTAAGGGGGCGGCAAAGGGATCTCGGACTCAGGGGGCGTGTCCAAAATGGGCCTAACACCAGTCCTAGTGGACGAACAAGTCCTAGCTACCATGAGGCGACACTGTTCCTCGTGGCATGTCCGGAGCCATTTTGGCGAGTCATTTACGGCCTGTCTCCAACAATCAATATAAGGAAACTGGCCGTAAAGTTCAGGCCTACCTGATACAGCCACGTGTAAGCGCTGTACCAGAGTTGGATCCAAACTGCCACGTGGCGGCCATGCCGCAACCAAAGTAGGCCACTCCCTAGTGCACAAAGTGACCAAACGTACAGGGGACATCTTAACCCCAAAATCACAAACTTTGAATCCCTTTTTAAAATTCTTCACCATACATCCTAAGGGATCCGGAATCGTTGACTGCGACGCACCCATACTTAACAGTGGAACGTCGTCGACAACGATTACTATACACGCGTACTATTCAACAGTCACACCCGTTTCCTCTGGCAACAGCACCACGTGGTACGGTTACCAAGTGAAACGTACACAATAACAATAAACACTCAGGGAATTCCCGTACACACACAGCTGCTACACCAGTCACTATATAATCAATATTATGCCCTTTGGCGTAACTACACAGTCACCCACGCTATAATTCTCTATATACGAATTACCCGTCTATAACACACCCCAGTAACATCGTCTTTTACAAATAGCGGTTACAGTACGGTTAGCATAGGTCAAAGCACAAGTTAAGGTCACAATACAATTATTAGTGGTTATGGTGTTAAACATGCAATGGACGACAATGATTAGTACTTATTATATAATGTCAGTAAATATACAGGGTTATGGTACCGTGCACTATAATACAGCAACACACTATTAACACTCTCGCTAGACGGCTGAGCTCGCGCTATCTAACAAGATATACACTTTACTAAAACAATCGTTAACACATTTACAATTCCCAACTAAACTATTGGCCAGTACCTTGAATGGACTACCTAAAACTATATACACCCGTTTTGGTTAGCCACACTGCCCAATCACCACATATACATAGCGAGCTAGAGAACCGAATTTACACAGGCGCCTCTTAGTCGCACTATACAACGAGCTAGAGATCCGAATTTACACAGGCGCCTCTTAGTCGTACTATCAAAAGTCTAGTGGGTTCCAAATTTACACGCCTTCCCACTTAGCCCAGATAGGATGAGAACTAGCGAACCGAATTTACACAGGCGCCGCTTAGTCTTCCGGTCCCTCCGACCTAGCGAACGTAATATACACCCTAGAACGCTAGTCTAGACAAGACACCGATGTCCGGCTAGGGCTATCTTACACCAGGACCCCGCCTGACTAACCAAATCAAACGGTCTGACTAAAGAGCGTTCGATCGAGCGGTGCGCCTTCGCTCCTTCCCTCCGACAGAGGGGGCAGATACAGATTCAAAAACCCCTTTGGGCCTACCGCACAATCGGTATACCCCTAGCGGGTCCTGCCGTCTAAAACAGCAGTTATCTTACCTCCTCGTTCCTGAACCTGAGTTCACACTCATCGACGGGGACACCCCAGCACTTCTCACGTAGAGGCCGATGATCTCCTGGACAACAGACCAGTGGCGCCGAGACGAAGGGAGGTCCACGCAGAAGTTCAGGGGTGCAGCCGTAGAGAACGTGGGCAAAGATAGACCGTCTCACGCCTCTGCCTCTCAGCTACCGTTGAACGATGAGCTTCCCGGCCAATGCACCAAATGATACCGGAGAAACTGACGGAAGCCAAGCACAGAGAGATGGACACAGGTTTCTTCAGGAAGGAAGAGATTCTTTATTGGATCACCGATCGGGACTCAGAGGGACTAGCGTCACCAAAATACAGCAAAGTCTGAGTACTGAATACATAGAGTACATTCCTTATATAGCACTGTAGCTCCTCCCACAATTAACTACACCCACACATACCCTTAACCTATTTAATGAATAGAGTCTAAACTCATCCATCCGGTCTAACCACGTGGCTCATCTGATACAAAGGAGAGGGACGCGTAATTCCAGTTCTTACATTCCTGCACCTGGTCAGTACAGTGATGACAGTATCTTAGCTACGTGTTATTAACTAACTGATACTACAAACACATATACATACATATGCCTTGTGGCAATCTTAGCCTGCTAAACTTGTATTTTACTGGAATTACATCACAGATCAGGCTATCACATGTCAGCAGACTGCTTGTTTTTCCTGAGTCTAACAGCATGCAGATTTACAGCTTCTGGCTTGAATACAGTAAGATTTTTACTATATTTATGGGGGCCCAGGGGGGCTAGATGGTCGTGTTAACACTATAGGGTCAGGAATAAATGTAGTTGCACTGGTGACTATAGTGTCCCTTTAAGTGTCAGGCTAATTTTCATGAAATAGTTTGCAAAATGGAGTTTACGTTGTTCGTTATCGTAACCGCTACGAAATTCTAGAACAGCAGAAAGGTATTATCACAGTCGGTTTTGTAGTATTTCCTGAGCTTTTAATCTATTTTTTTCAATACAATTTTTGACAAACGGGTTAAACTTCCCCCTCTGGTGGGAAGTAGTAATATTACATCCCAAGTAGATGTAAACATTTGGATTTCTAACAATGACATATGGATGCAAAGTAGTAGCATCTATCACTACTTATAACAACCATCTCTTGAAATCTAAAGTATATAATAAAATACAAATTCATTAACCCCTTAAGGACACATGACATGTGTGACATGTCATTATTCCATTTTATTCCAGAAGTTTGGTCCTTAAGGGGTTAAAAAGGCATTCCAATAGAATGTTGCAGCCTTGGAAAGGTCCTGTAAGCCAGGGTTGGTGATGGGGTGTGGAGAGGGACAGTTGAGGTCTCTAGCAAAGTGAAAGGACAGAAATAGATTGTATTTGCTGCTAAGAGATTAAAATAAATCTGAAGTACATTTGTGTCGAGCGTTGTAGTTAAAAACCAGGATTAAACCCTAAAGTCTACATGAAGTCACTTCGGACTTTCAGACCTTTTGCGATTTTGCTTAAATAAGTAGCTTGTGCATTAACTATTGTTGCTGAGCAAATTTATACAGGATCAATCACCAGAGTGAAAATCACCAGGAATTTCAAGTCAAATAAAAATTTAAGACTAAAGAATTTTAGTATGTATTTCCAATTTCAACTAGTTTGGACTTAAGTTTGAAAATCTCTTTGAAATCACTCTAAATTCTGACAATTCTGACATTCGGGAATAGCCTTGACAAACTATTTTTCTACAAATCAGTGGTGAAATATATAAGTTTACTGACTTTCTCCTCGTGTATTTATCTGATGTAAGGGTAATATAAAAGTAGGTGTATTTTGTTTTTCTTCTTATGTAGAGTTACAACCTCGAAGAAAAGTGGATTTTAATTGTATTTTACCACAGGGTTGCTGTGGGGAGGAGAAGGGAGGAGTGAGGAGATTGGGGGTTAAAGGGGAGGTGATTTGGGATCGAAGCCCCGGACCCTCTACAGGTGTCAGGAGTATATAAGTTTTTTTGTGTGCTTTTTTTTATTATTAATTTGGAGTATATAAGTGTTGTTTTTGTAATTATTTTTATTATTATTATTAATTTTACTTTACACAGCTGCTTCTACACGGCTTGAGAGAGCAGCTCTCAGCATGCTGGGACAGGAGAGGGTGGGGATATGAAACTCACAGAATGCTGAAATCGCCAATCTCAGTCTGCGAAGAGGAAAATTACGCTCCTCTATTGTGGTCTGCAAGGCCGCACTACACCGAGTTCATCTTTTTTTAGTAAGGGTCTACATCTCAGATTAGTATAATCCATCATTAACAGTACATCACTTTCATTGTTAACTTTATGTATTTAAAGTTCTTGCCTATTATTTTTTCTGCATAATTTTGAGGTTATTTTATTGTGTACTTTCTTCATTGATCTATCTTTCCCTTGTTTTAATCTTAAGCTTCTTCCCGGAATAGCTGACTTTCTGTAGAATTAATTTTTATTCTTTCAAAGCGGCTCTGTCACCCCAAACTTGTTTCTGAATCCGTTCTTTTCTGATTTTTTTTACTAGAGACTACTTTGTTTTATTTATTTTTTTCCCCCCTATTGACAAAACTTGACAAAGGTGCAAGTTCCAATTCCTTTGTCAAGTCCGATTTTCACAGAATACTTACCTCCCCATTGCGTTCCTTGACTGCAGTCTTGCATTGCTCGCTTTTGAAGTATGTATGGAACTGCACTCACTCCCATCAGTCAGAGCCAGGGTGCTTACTGTAACCAAACACCAGATTCCCAGATTAGTAGAATAGAATGAAAGAGGTCTAGGCCCTCCTTGGTTCAAGACAGGAACTTTATTAGAACCACAGCAACGTTTCGACCAAAAGGTCTTTGTCAAGGCTTGACAAAGACCTTTTGGTTGAAACGTTGCTGTGGTTCTAATAAAGTGCCTGTCTTGAACCAAGGAGTTCCTGGACCTCTTTCATTCTATGTTGCATTGCTCCCTTATCCTTCAAGAGTCATGAAGAGTGCATGTGCAGGAATTGAATAACAGGGCAGAGAAATGAAGGCTCCTGAACATGGAAGCAAATAAGAAAAAGATCCGGCACCACAATCAATGCAAAAAATAGAGGTAAACATGAGTGACAGGATTACAAATAATACATTGGGAGGGCATTGAGTACACAGAGTGTTGGGGTGGAGGATCACAAAAACTAGGGAAAGCCCATAACAGAGCTGATTTCAATTGCTTGAGATGTTAGTTATTTAAGAAGAATAGTGACACCTACTGGTTAAAATGTAATTATTCACATCAACTTGTTGCAAAAAAGTTTGTTTTTAACACAGTTTTCCCACATAGTCAATCAAATCCAGGAGTCCTACACTTTTAATGAAATTCCCCATGTGTTATCATTTATATACTTTAAGATTTTGTTCAATTCACTTTCTGCCTCATGAAATGAAAACAATATCATTTATAAGTCTTATAGAACAAGCGATTTGTACTTTAGCTATGATCATCTCAAACATAGGATTTTTTTCTAAATATCCAGAAATTCTCCTTTGTGGGTGACATAATTTTGCAATGGTATAACCTCAAAGTTGGGGT
Source organism: Pelobates fuscus (assembly GCF_036172605.1). Classification (NCBI taxonomy): domain Eukaryota; kingdom Metazoa; phylum Chordata; class Amphibia; order Anura; family Pelobatidae; genus Pelobates; species Pelobates fuscus. Next base: position 385,118,271 of record NC_086318.1, on the reverse strand, counting down.
TCTGGCGCCCAGCACCTTTGCCTCCCAGCTTCCTTCCTTCATTGCAGTATCTGGAAGGTTTAGCACTGGTGAGAGGCTCTCAGCCTATCATTGGGAACCCGCTGAAATATATAGTACTTTATTTTAAACTGTCTCTGTCACTTCTGAGATATAACCTTTATGAAATACTTATATTGACTGTGCTGGAATGTCATTAGAATTCTAAGAAATCCAAAGATTGGAAATACTTTGTCTTATGGACAAGCTGTCACGGTAATATACCCCAACACGCAAGAATAGTCCAGATAGTCTAGAGGCAAGAAAACAAGATACGTCTTACCGGAACTTAGAATGGCCGGACTTGACGAGGACAAGAAAAGACAGAGTCCAGAACGAGCCGAGGTCAAGGGGACAGAGAGACAGTGTAAACTAGAACAAGCCAAGTACTGGTACACAGGAGAGCAAACCGGCGAACAAGACAAGCAAGGATAAAGAGAAAACGGAGTCAGGAACAAAGCCAAGGTGTAGCACCAAAAAACCACAACTGAACGATACAAGCACTAAAGGGAACCAGAAACCACGATAGGGCAGGGAGCTAAGGGAAAGGTGAGTATAAATACCTATTAGATTGATTTGATTGGCCCTTGTCATATCCACGCCCCCAATACATGAGAGTATGGGGAATGTGGAATGACATGGGCCAATGGGAGACCTTTTTTTATTTTTTTGCTTCCCTTTAAATGCGCGCCCGCTATGCGCGGCGTGCTCCCAGTACCAGGCACGTCACGTGGCTGCTTCTCGTGGTCCGTGCATGCCTCCCCTTCAGAAGCAGGACAGAGTGCGGCGGAGAAGGAGGACCTCGCCCGGCCCCTGGAGAGGGTAAGTACCGCTACAGTACCCCGCCCTGAAGACATGCCCACCGGGCGGGGAGGGCCTGGCCTGCCAGGAAAACGAGAATGGAAGGAGCGCAAAAGGTGAGGAGCGTGAACAGGGTCAGCGGAGATCCAACTGCGTTCCTCCGGCCCATATCCCTTCCAATGCACCAGGTACTGGAGGCGACCCCGGAGAAAACCAGAGTCAAGTACGGCAGCCACTTCAAATTCCTCATGATCCTCCACAGAAACAGGAGGAGGAAGAGGAACATATCGGGTATAACGGTTACACAGGAGTGGTTTCAACAAGCAAGTGTGAAAGACGTTAGGAATACGCAGGTTATTGGGAAGATCCAAGGCATAAGAGACAGGATTAACTTTATGCAAGACACGAAAAGGACCGATAAAACACGGAGCCAGCTTCATAGAAGGCACACAAAGGCGGATGTTACGAGTAGAAAGCCAAACCTTATCCCCCACAACATAGGAAGGAGCAGCTCTACGATGTTTGTCAGCCTGAACCTTCTGACGAGCAGCAAAATCCACCAAAGAACGCTGAACCTGCTCCCAGGTAGTACGCAAACCGACCAAATGCTCATCCAAAACTGGCATGCCCCGCAAGGTGAATGCAGATGGAAGAACCACAGGATGTCGGCCATAAACAACGTAGAAAGGGCTAATACCGGAAGATTCATGAGTAGCGTTATTACGAGCAAACTCAGCCCAAGGAAGCAGGTCAGCCCAATTGTTCTGATGGTGGGATACGAAACAGCGAAGATACTGCTCTAGTGATTGGTTGGCACGTTCAGCAGCTCCATTGGACTGGGGTTGGTAAGCTGAGGAAAACGAGAGGGTAATACCCATCTAGAAATAAATTGGCTACCCCTATCGGATACAATAGACTCAGGTATACCGTGTAACCTAAACACCTCCCCAGCATAGAGGCGAGTTCCTTAGATGAGGGTAATTTCACAAGAGAGACAAAATGAGCCATCTTACAAAATCTATCCACGATCATCAGGATGACTGTTTTACCATTCGAAGGGGGCAACTCAACAATAAAATCCATGGACAGATTAGACCAAGGCTTCTCAGGTATGGGTAACGGATGCAACAACCCACAAGGAACACTATGTGATGACTTCATACTGGCACAAGTAACACATGCCCGTATGTAATCGGTGACGTCCTTGCGCAAGGAGGCGCAGAAATATCTAGACACTGCTGTAAAGGTTTTAGCAATACCAGGGTGACCAGCGGTTCTGGTGTCATGATAGAGTGACATGATTTCCTGCCTTTCAGGAACATCGACAAACAATTTATCAGCAGGTTTCTCTCTAGGTGCAATATTTGGTTTAGCTTGTATGACTTGCAAGATGGACGAAGAAATAGAAAGGACAGTAGTAGCGATGATCCTGTCCGGGGGAATGACAGGGGTATAATCAAGCTCTTGTTTGTCGGTAGTTTCAAACTGTCTGTACAGAGCGTCCGCTTTAGTATTACAATCAACCGGTCTGTAGGTGATGATATAATTGAAACGAGACAAAAACAGAGACCACCTGGCCTGTCTAGAAGACAATCTCTTGGCTTCACTAAGGTAGGAAAGATTTTTATGATCTGTAAGTATGAGGATAGTATCCTTAGTGCCTTCCAAAATATGCCTCCATTCCTTAAGTGCTAAAATAATGGCAAGGAGTTCCCGATTGCCTATGTCATAATTCTTTTCGGCTTTAGACATCTGCTTGGAAAAGAAACCACACGGATGTAAAGGCCTTTCTGAAGATTCTCTTTGAGACAATATAGCACCCACCCCAATATCAGAAGCATCAACTTCAAGAATAAAAGGCAAAGAAGGGGCAGGATGCTGTAAAATAGGGGCAGAAGCGAATGTAGCTTTAAGGAATTCAAAGGCCTCAAGCACTTCCGGTGTCCAGACATGAGTATTACCATCCTTTTTAGTCATTCGGGTTATAGGTGCTACAATGGCAGAAAACCCTTTAATAAAGCGCCTATAATAATTCGAAAAACCAAGAAAACGCTGAATGGCTTTTAAACCCTGAGGTAGAGGCCATTCCATGATAGCAGAAAGTTTCTTGGGATCCATATGAAAACCCTTAGCAGAGATTATATAACCCAAGAATTGGACTTCTGATTGATCAAATGAACATTTTTCGAGTTTACAATATAGACCGTTAACAAGAAGAGTCCTCAAAACTAATTTAACATGCATGTGATGAGTATGTAAATCAGGTGAATATATTAATATGTCGTCCAAGTACACGATTACAAATGTGTGTATGTACTCACATAGGACATCATTAATAAATTCTTGAAATACTGCTGGGACGTTACAAAGACCAAAGGGCATCACAGTATATTCGTAATGACCACTCCTGGTATTGAATGCGGTCTTCCATTCATGATCCTTTTTGATACGTATGAGATTGTAAGCACCCCTAAGGTCCAGTTTAGTAAACACAGTGGCATGTTTAAGTCTGTCAAATAATTCCGTGATTAAGGGTATAGGGTACGCATTTTTTACGGTGATTTTATTAAGGCCCCTATAGTCGATACAAGGTCTTAAATCGCCATCTTTCTTGGATACAAAGAAGAAACCAGCCCCTGCCGGAGAAGAGGATCTTCTTATAAATCCCTTTTGCAACGATTCTTTAATATATTCCTCCATAACAAGATTTTCTTGAGGAGACAAAGGATACACTCTCCCTTTGGGAGGTTTAGCACCAGGTAGCAGATTAATAGCACAGTCGTAGGGTCTATGAGGTGGCAACTCTTCAGCCTCCCTTTTATCGAAAACAGACTTAAGAGACATGTACTGAGGAGGTATAACAGTAGACATAGGAGGAATATTAGTAGAATTCAAAGGGGTGATTTTAACAATACAAGACTCTTGGCAAGCATCACTCCAAGATACTATTTGTCCTGACTCCCAGTCAATAGTGGGATTATGAGAACGCAACCAAGGATACCCTAACACGAGGTGAGAGGAAGGAGAAGTAATGATCTGAAACCGAATGGTTTCTGAGTGTAACAACCCTGTAGACATATGCAATGGTTCAGTTTCATGTGTGATAACTAGGGAGCATAATGGTCTATCATCTATGACCTCAACGGCCAAGGGTGTCTTCTTCTCTCTAGTGGGTATGTTATTTTCCCTAACAAAGCCGGAATCTATAAAGTTTTCGGCCGCACCGGAATCAACCAAGGCTAGTATATTCCCTGCTATGCAGTTTTTTTCAAGATGCAGGGAAACAGGGAGAAGCAATTTATTAAGAGGCAAATGTGAGGACTCTGATGTCACACCCAAGGCCTGTCCCCTATACGGTCTTAGGTGCGATAGTTTTCCGGACGCACGGGACATTCTTGTCTCATATGGCCCTTCCTACCACAATAAAGGCAAAGTCCCTCCTTTCTACTATATAGTTTTTCAGCATCAGTAAGTTTAGCAACCTCTAACTGCATGGGTTCTTCCTCTGATCCTTTAGATCCCTCAGGAGTTTCAGCTCTAGGTGTATTAAAGGAAACAAAGCGTCTATTTCTAGACTTGGTATATAGCCTGTCACGAATCCTGTTATCTATATCGATGAGATAGTCAATAAGGTCCTCTAAGGGTAAAGGAAGATCCATAGCTGCTACCTCATCCAATATAGTTTCAGATAGACCTTCCATTAACGCAGTAGTAAGCCCATTGTTAGTCCAATCTACCTGTGAAGCAAGGGTACGGAACTGAATAGCATAATCAGCTACAGACTTAGATCCTTGGTTAATTCTCATTAACGCCCTGGCGGCATTCTTTGACCTTTTAGTTGTGTCAAAGGTTCTACGAAAAGCTGTAAGGAAGCTATTGAAATCATGTACCATAGGTCCATTAGCCTCCCAAATAGGATTTGCCCAATCAAGTGCTTTATCAGTAAGCTGGTGCATAAGAAAACCCACCTTAGATCTATCAGTGGGAAATGAACTTGGATACATCTCAAAGTGGAATTCCACTTGATTAAGGAATCCCCTGCAGGTCTTAGCATCCCCTCCATACCTAGGTGGAGGGGTTAGATGTGCTGAAGCATTAGGCATATTAGCTGTGTCTGGTACAGGGGTTACAGGAGGCGCTGGTACAGGTACCGGAGCTGTTCTGGATAAAAGTGTCTGGATGGCTTGAGCCATCTGATCCATACGGTGATCCTGTTCTGCAAATCTAGCCTCATGAGTGGCCATCTGTTGTCCTAAACCTGCGGGGTCCATGGCCCTATCGTAATGTCACGGTAATATACCCCAACACGCAAGAATAGTCCAGATAGCCTAGAGGCAAGAAAACAAGATACGTCTTACCGGACCTTAGAATGGCCGGACTTGACGAGGATAAGAAAAGACAGAGTCCAGAACGAGCCGAGGTCAAGGGGACAGAGAGACAGCGTAAACTTGAGCAAGCCAAGGACTGGTACACAGGAGAGCAAACCGGCGAACAAGACAAGCAAGGATAAAGAGAAAACGGAGTCAGGAACAAAGCCAAGGTGTAGCACCAAAAAACCACAACTGAACAATACAAGCACTAAAGGGAACTGAACCAGAAACCACGATAGGGCAGGGAGCTAAGGGAAAGGTGAGTATAAATACCTATCAGATTGATTTGATTGGCCCTTGTCATATCCACGCCCCCAATACGTGAGAGTATGGGGAATGTGGAATGACATGGGCCAATGGGAGACCTTTTTATTTTTTTGCTCCCGCTGTACCTTTAAATGTGCGCCTGCTATGTGTGGCGCGCTCCCAGTACCAGGCGCGTCACGTGGCTGCTTCTCGCGGTCCGTGCACGCCTCCCCTTCAGAAGCAGGACGGTGTGCGGCGGAGAAGGAGGACTTCGCCCGGCCCCTGGAGAGGGTAAGTACCGCTACACAAGCCTAAAGTTGACCAAAGGCAGAGCTTTGCTGTCAACTTATATCAAGTCCCAGAAGCTATCTCCAGTGATGGCTGTGGGAATCAGGAATCGTCTCATTTATTGCAAACCTTGATCTACGAAGGCTCCAAAAGTCTTGCTGTATCCTCCATAAACTTCAATGTTGTATATGCAAAGACCCCAAAAGTGTTTGATCCACATTAAGCAGACATACAGATAACATTTGAATCTGATTATCAGATTTACAAGACATCAAGGTAATAGGGCTGGAATGTTACTGTATTCTGTTGCATGTCAGCTTAGAATAAAATAGTTATTTTGTTTATTTTCAAGTTCTCTGAGTGAATTTCTTCATGTTGAGAAAATAGTTTTAAATTTTTGTGTTTTTTTTCTCATATATATATTTGCACATTATATTCACGCAATGCATTACAAGGCTTTTTATTTCCAGACCGGCCCCGGACCAGGATTGTACAAAAAATGGTTAATTGTGCAGAATAATATACAACAGATATTTGAGATCTGTGTTACAAAAATATTGACTAAATGAGTGTAAGAATGTCTTTCTTTACAGCAAAAGAAGCTGAGTTATTTGTATTAAGTCAGTACAGAGTGCTCTGCAAGGAAATGTTTGAGATAAATATTCACAACCATAATATGCCTGTAGATTGTCCAGGGAATGGAACATATTTTATTAACAGCTTGGCAATTTACACACACAGACACCTGTTAGAACTGGCAAAATAAAACCAAACAAAACATAAGGGCATATGGGGCTAGTCCCATTAAAGTCCTCACGAAACGTTTCATTAAACAAATAGTGTAATCCTATGTACCTTCACAAGCAGCCATAAATAGCATTGTGTGTTTTCTATTGTAGTTTGGTATCACTACTTTAAAAAATTCCAGGGACAGCTCCATAGTTCTAAAGATACAATAATAGGTTAACATTCAGGCAAAACAGGCAGTTACTTTGGGCTGACATTTTTTGGGCTTCCATTCTTTTTTTTTTTGCAACAAAAAAAGAGTATTTTGAGAACGGACAAAGAAAAAGAGAGAAAGAACTTGCTGACATTTCGGTTCTGGACTGCCCTTGAGTGGGATCAGTCTTATATGCAAATGCTATAGGTTCACTCTGTAATGGCACAAGTGAGCAAAACCATTTTGAGACCTGAGCAGGAACTAACCCATCAGTTCCCAAACCTTGTGCCATGGCGCCCACAAAGGGGTGCCGCAGAATATTTCCCCGGTGCTATGATTATAGCACCGGGAAAACATTACTGCTCAACAGGGACCCGGTCATGAGAGACAGAATAACCATTCTCATGACCTGTTTTTCTCTGGCCAATCTCATTTCATCTGAGCAGAATGGAACAGGACGTTACAGTTCGGTAGTTGTACGCGAACGGACCATTCACGGAATTGTCAGTTTGCTTCTATTGACATTCCCTTTTCCATTCGTACGTTTTTCTTTTCCGCGAACACATTTCGTGGGCTTTTTACACCATTTTAGCCCCGGTTCTCGCGAGACCCTCGGTGGCCATCTTGTTGTTGTTGGTCGTGGATTTTACTCCCATCACGAAGAGGCTCTCAATATTTTTGAGTTTTGCAGTCCAGCTGTGCTGTGCATATAGTCAGGGACCTGGTCAGGTTGGTGTAATACCCCTGGGGAGTGGGACTGCTAGTCAGGTATACCCTAGTATTCTGACAAGGGGTGAGCCCCCATTTGGGTAATTCCCAGAGTGCTGCTGAACGGAATCTGTATTTGCAGTTCCGATTTTCCTGGGTGAGCCCCAGTGATCATAACAAGATTCTGCTTATAACCACACGCCATTAGTCTGTGAGGGAGTGCAGGCCCACGGCCTGTTTACGTCCCTCCCGACGTAAACCTGTGCCTGTTAGAAGCAGTATTCGTACCCATATAAGCATCATGGAAGACACCCAGAACCCCATGGATCTCCAGGCTATGATTAACGCGGCGGTGGCCGCATCTCTGGAAAAAGCTATGGCCAAAGTATTCCCAATGGCCTCTGACCCTGTCAAGCCTGCCCCAAAATGCTACCAAGCCAGAGACGACTCAGATGAGTCGGATGACTCCTCCAGAGAGAGAGCATGCCTGGCAAAACACCATTGGAAGGGTAAGGCTCCAGGAAGGTCCCTGGTAAGGGTAAAACACCCCTCAAGCGCAATAAGCGCCCAACAATGACCACCCCTCCTCCTATTCCAGATGATTCCTCAGACGAGGAAAGAGAAGTGCCTCACTCCATCTCCGTTGTGGATGAGTGGCGGGCAGACAATTGGGGCTCCAACGCCTACGTCGGGGAGACCTTTCTGGGTGAGCCCCAGAGTAAGGAGGATGGAGACGTCCACTGAGCAGGACCAGGAGGTTTTCCTGGACACTATGGGCAGAGGATGTTTGACCCCAGGAATATCAGGCATCCCCGCTCACCAGAACACCTTCTTAAGTTTATGCACTTTTAGATTTGGAAGCCCCTGGACAAAAGCGTCCGCAAGAAGATGAGGGCTGAATGCCCTAGACCATCGTTGCCTGATAAAGTGTCATTTACGCCTGAGATTGACCAGCTCATGCTGGCATTTTTGACACGTGAAAGGGGCTTCCGGGGTGCACAGGATAAACTCCTGGACACGATGGGGCCTCCGGCCTGTGTTATGTACCTGGCGGATGACACATACGCCCGTGCAGTCTCTTTCAATGCGGATATGGTGCATGAGTTGGCGCATGGCATCAGAGAGTGGACCCAAAGAGGGTTTTGTTTAATAGGCAATACTAATGCGGCCATCTCGGCTGAGATGCGCCTTGCAGCATTCTACCGCATTGACCCCAAACTGGTGGATCTTGGGGCGAAAGAACTAGGCCCACAGGCACAGGCAAAATTTTTGGAGAGGCCTTTATGAAGGAACTAAACAAACACGTAAACGTGTTCACCTCTCTAAGTAAGGCTGTACCTCCATGCACAGGGTCTTTAGAGGAAACCCCACCAGGGGTGTTTTTTCCAGGGCTGGTCGACAAAGGGGTTATGCCACCAGCTGATTTTGGCCATCGGGCACCCGTACTGGACACCCACAACCATTGTACCCAGAAGTGGGTGCACGGCAACAATACCCCTACTACTGGGGAGCAGAAAGAGGTCGCGGAGGACGCGGATGTGCCCGCACAAGATTCCCCACAGGTAAGAGATCATCTTTTACATGTACCTTCTTTAACCGTAATCGCAGGCCGTATTTCTTTTTTTTTCCAGAATTGGGAAAAACTGTGCACAGATGCATGGGTGTTGCAGACCGTCAAAGGTTATCACATCGAACTGCAGACATACCCTACACAAAACAAGCCCAGTCGTCCCCTATGCATCTCAGCCACAGAATCTCATAGAATTGGAGCTCTGCGAATTACGCACAAAGGACACAATCCAGCCCGCGTTCGGACGAGAGGGTTTCTTCAGCAACATGTTCCTCGTTCACAAGAAAACTGGCAAATTCAGACCAGTGATCAATCTAAGGGATCTAAAAGTACACATTATATACTGTCACTTCAAGATGGAGGGAATTCCATCTCATCCGGGACCTCCTACAAGAAGGGGACTGGTTTACACGTTTGGACCTCAAAGACGCATGCCTGTCAATCCCAATTCACGAAGACAGTCGTCCTTTCCTTCGGTTCCTATGGCACGGCATCCTGTGGCAGTTCACTTGCCTCCCTTTTGGTCTCAGCTGTGCACCGTGGTGTTTTACCAAAATGCTAAAACCAGTAGTGGCCCATCTCAGAGCATGAGGGATCCGATGCATTATATACTTGGATGACATCCTCCTGTTCTGCAGGACGAACAACCTCCTATTACAACATACCGGATATACGGTAGACTTGTTGGAATCTCTGGGATTCATAGTCAACAGGGCCAAGTCTGCACTGATTCCCACTCAGACTATTCAATTCCTGGGCTTCGAAATAGAATCTCGGTCTGTAAAGAATGCTGGTATTGCAGATACCCGTTCGTCTGTTTCCTCCCGAACTGCTAGAGGCCGAGTGATTATAGCTCACAGTTCAGGTGTTGATTTGAACATTCTCCAGACGAAGTGATGATGCGAGCAAGTCAGGTAGGGGAAGGCCCTCACTATCTTCAAATGGTACATAGGCCGCTATGTCTTCCACCCGCTCAAAGTAGGGCTTGAGCATGTTCACATGAAAGGCTCTCTGTATCCTTTCATCTGAACATTTTCCTACAATGTAGGTAGTATCGCTTATCCGCTCCACTACCTGGAAAGGTACCTGCCAGGCGGCTTGAAGCTTGTCTTTCTTAGACGGCTTCAGCACCAATACATTCTGTCCTATTTCTAGATCCTATCACTGGCGCCCCTATCGCACCACCTCTGCTGTCTGCCTGCAGATTCTCCCGGACGGAGTCAGTGAGTGTCTGCAAGCGGTCCCTTAACTTCAGAAGATAGGGTACAATAGGTACTCCTCCGTCTCCTGTGTTACCCTCCCAGTGCTCCCGTATGAGGTCTAGGGTCCCCGACTTTTCTCCCATAAAGGAGTTTGAAGGGGGAGAACCCAGTGAACGCCTGGGGCACTTCACGGTAGGCAAACAGGAGATGGGAAAGAAATCTTTCCCAGTGCCGACAGGAGGCTTTGAACGTCTTAAGCATCTGCTTGAGCGTGCCGTTAAAACATTCACAGAGTCCATTCGTCTGGGGTTGGAAGGGAGAGCTGAACAGGGATTTCACTCCTCAACTCTGCCATAATTGTTGAGTCACCATTGCGGTAAATTGAGTCCCCTGATCAGACAAAATCTGCAAGCATGCAATGATCGAGCCATCTTTGGCAGCCAACTGGACTTCATACTGGAGTCAGACGCCAGCAGGTGGGGATGGGGAGCTACCGATGGGGGCGCATCCACGGGAGGCGCATGGATAACCCAGGAGCTCAAGATGCACATCAACTGCTTGGAATTATTGGCCGTATCCTTCGCCATCCGCATTCTGGCAAAGGGGCAATCCAACTGATGTATTCTGCTCCGGATGGACAATGTCTCTGCTGTACGTTACATCAACCACCTGGAAGGTACTCGCTCCCGGAGACTGACAGGTCTAACTAAGGAAATCTTTGATTACTACCTCTCTCGCAACATCATGATCAAGGCAGAATCGAACCTTACAGTGAACTGGTACTCCCGCCATTGGAGAGATGACAGTGACTGGCAATTAAACTCTCAGATATTTGCAATCCTGCACGACCGGATGGGTCCACTCCTGTTGGACCTGTTTGCCTCACACAACAACCATCAGCTACCAGAGTTTTACAGCTGGCTCCCAGACCCAGAATGCACGGCAATGGACGCCTTCCTCCAACAGTGGCCGAGACAAGGGGCTTACGCCCTTTGCCCATTCGCAATGATCCACCAAATTCGGAAATAAAGGTGACAGTTCTCTTCTTGACGCCATTATGGCTGAGCCAACCCTGGTTCCCAGATCTACTCGACATGTCTTGCGAAGACCCAATCCTCTTGCTGGAAGACCTGACGCTACTCTGGGAACCAGTAGGGAACCCTCATCCTATGCTCCTGGATGGACGCCTGTCCTTAGTAGCCTGGACTCTTTCAGGGGTGCATGGTGTACCAGCGACTTATCATCGGCTACTAGAGACCTGTTACGGGACTCATGGGCCCCTGGAACAAGGAAAAGTTACCTATTGGCCTGGCGATCTTGGACCTGTTGGTGCGTGGGATGGGACCTTGAACCCTTTACAGCACCTATTGCGCGATCATGTACTTCCTGTCTTCACTCTTCAGGAAGGTAAGTCATACCACACCATCAACGTCATCAGGTATACTATATCGGCAGCCCACGTACCTTTTTCAAGGGAGGGCAGTTGGTAAAGACCCCCTGATCTGTCGACTGCTACGAGTAGGGATGCACCGAAATTAAAATTCTGGGCCGAAACTGAAAATTCAGGATGCCCTTGGCCGAAAACCGAAACTGAAAATGACTGTTTTCCCCAAATGATTTTAAAATAGTTTTTTCACTAATATTTGTCTTTTTAATTGTCAGCAACTTACAGTGAATTTCATATTTTAGGCCATAATTACTAAACTTGAAAAAACAAAAAAAAACAAAAACAATTTTCAGTTTGGCTAATTTGGACTAAAATAAGAAAATCAGTTTAATTTCACTTTCACTTCCTCACAATTGATAGCTAAGTAATAACCCTGAATTTATTACTAGGTCACAGAGGTAGCTTTTGTAAAATTGCAACTCCCATGATGCTCTGTGAGCCTAAAGGGTGAGAAAGTATGATAGGAGTTGTAGTACTCCAGCACCTTTCCATTATCATTATGCCCACACATGTATTTTCTAGTCCTGCTTTCTCTTTGTGACAGGAAAAAGGATACAGGTTAAAAATGAGACTACAGGAGAGGCAGTGAGCTTAACAGTGGGTGAAAGGTTTACATTTATTCATAGTGAAATTAAAAAATATTTCCCAATTGAAAACAGGAACGCCGTTGGTTCACACTTACCTGACTCCTGTGGCGTATTCCGGTCTCACTCCAAGCACAGTCTTGGTCCCGGCAGGCGCTCCTCGTGCTCCTCCCTTCCAGCACCAGTCGGGTATGAAATCATTAGAGACACAGGCTGCTGCAAGTCAGAACCTTTTAAGACCCCTAAGTCCCTGACCATTGGAAAGGTGGGTGTGACATGCTCCCCTGCAGCCATTCCTAGAGTGCCTTAGGCTATTTAAACCTTTTTTGGACATTTCTCAGTGCCCTGTCATGGTTTCCATTGTGGTTATCCGAGAGCGCATTTATAGTATTGTTTCTTGTGTATTTTGACTTTGGCTTGTTACTTGACTATTCCGACTTCTGTATCCCTTGAAATTTGGCTTGTTATTTGACTATTCTGACTCCTTTATTCCTTGACCTTTGGCTTACCTACCGTTTACATACACTCTGTATTCCTGACCTTGGTTTGTCCTGTACTTTTCTATTTATACGTTAAATATGGCCGTTCTAAGATCTAGTAATATGCATTAGGGTTTCTTTATTTTTACTTAAGTTCTGCGTGTTGGGCTTTGTTACGGAGCTCCTGAACTCCGACCCGTTACCTCCACCCAGAACGCTCCATTGGGGAGGAAGCCTGGACCGCTTCAACTGACATACAATACTTTATTTTACTTGGGACTAGCCCATATGTTGTGACAAACTCAATAAAATACATATCAGAAAACATACAGGAACTTACAATATCTTTCCTGTTTGCAGCTACCTTGCTATTCAGGTAGTGCATATAGCTGTTGCTAGATACTTGCAACCAAAAAGTGGTGCAGTACAGGCACAACAGCCAAATCCACCTAGTTGATTGCAAGCATTAGCAAGACAGGAGAGCACACTAACATTTAACCCCAAACAACCACATTACACACACACCCTGCACCCACAAAGGACACAGGCTGACTTAAATATAGGAATCAACCAGAGACCTAATTGAATTGTCCATACCGTCACAGGCATATTAGTGTATCCTGACATTGCTAGCTGCACCATGTGATACCTATTTAGAGTTGATAAGAATAAATGGTAAAAAGTAACTGAGTACTGGATATACTTGGGTAATCTAGTCACTGAGTTCTGAGTGCACACCGGTGATCAGTAACAGTGCAAAATAGTCTAATAGCAATGTTACTGGCTGAATGCGCGGTGCACAAAAAACTCTGCATAGAATAGCAATTAACAATTAACTTTTATTGATAAAAATAATACATTAATAACTGAGTGCTGGATGTACTAAGGTTATCAGCATCAGTGAGAGATAGTCTGATAGCAGTATACTAGCTGGGTGCGTGGTGCACCAAAAATATATATCAGCATATATAGATGAGGTGAAAGATGTATGAGTATCAAATTCTTATCACCGCATATCTAAGACAGCACAGTGTCGCAGTCATAACACATGTGAATATCCGTGACTGTAAAAAAGGCTGTGTAATGGTATAATGCTAGGTATTTGTTCCGCTATTGATATAACACAATGCAAGTGGAACAAAAAAAATCTCTACATATAGTTTTAAAGTAAATGTAAAACTCAGAGGACCTGTTCAAAAGTTTTCAGAGTGCCTCTGGTACATATTAGTTGCAACAAAACAATGTTGCAATTTGTACTTTAGTAATATTAGCTGATAATACAGATAAATTGTGGAGCCTTGGTAGCTCAGAATAGATCACTAAATCTGTTAGAAACAGAGGGAGACGGCTAAAAGAGAAGCTAGATAACGGTAGTGAGTATATGAATAATACAGCTGCCGGTCAAAAGATCGTGACCGCCAGTCTAATGAAATAAAAAGAAGGGAATCTAGCCCTATAAGTCTGCTCCAGTACTAACAGAAATACTGCTCGGGACTCATGAAGGAGTGTGGTAATGCCGGTCAGAAGACCACACTAAAAGTTGTTACTACGAATCTCTGATGGCCCCTGACGCGCGCGTTTCGCCCACAACTCATCAGAGGGGTCCGATGTGTGGTGAGTATTTAAAGGGCATGGATCCTGCTGATAGGAGGGTTTGAAAAACCCGCTGTTTCAGATTGACCTATCACAGATACAGGTAGTAAATGACGTAAAGTATGGTTGGAATGGAAAGGGTCATTAACCCTATAAGGTGTTGTTAACAAGAATGTAAAGTCAAAGTTTGTTGTAGTTTACACAATGTCTCTTATATTAAGAGCAATAGGGATCAGAGCAGACTGGAATAATAAAGGGTCTTAATATTTCACTCAGACAGGTTTATAAGGATATTTTTATCAGTCCGGAATTCGAAACAGGATCGTAATTCTGCTGTGAATTTATGAAGCATTTAGCTTGATGTAGAGAACGCTCCACACGAGTCTCATATGTTTGTGTTATGATATATTCTAATACAAAAAAAGAGAAAAGAAAGATGATGAAAGAGACCCGGTCACATTGTGTACGAGGATTACAGTTAGTGTCGACAGATTGCTCCATCGGAGCTGATCTCCAAAACGTTAAATTTCAAACGCTGAGATTCTGCATACACTTTCTATCCACAAAGGGAAAATATTACCCAAAAGGAAGACCACGATAAAGGAGAGATTTTGGAGAACTTATAACTTAATATAGAGCAGCTCAACACAGATGATATGTGCTAGAATATGTTGAGAAGCACAGGTGAAATGAAAAAAGAGAAGTAACAGAACTAATAGTGTATAATTCGGATTAGCCTATCACAGTTGCCGGTAATGAATGATGTAATCAAATCATATCTGTATAGTTGTTAACCCAATCGGGTCTTGGTAACGGTATGTGAGAACGGTAGTTAGTTAAGTTCAAAGTGGTGTCACCTCCAATAAGGGCCTTTAGAATCCAAATAAACTAGAAGAATAAAATGATTGTAACTTTGATGTTCAACTGAATATTAACAGCCAGTCAGTTATTCAGATTGCAGAAATGGCGTGATGATACTGAAACGGTTCTGTAAAACCGTAACTTTGTATAAAGGAAGTTCTATAACAGTGACAAAGACACAGGATAAGATGTATACTTCTGTTGAGATGGGGGAAGAACAATGATCGATATGATTAAATGTGAAAGTAAATGGAAGTAAGATGGATTACTCGATCGAAACCCATATAAAAAGAGAAAAAGAAAGAAAATACATTACGTCTTAGATTACAGCATATACTCTCTAACTACTTAGGACCCAAGATAAATTATGGTACCAGAAATCTTGAAGTGTCATATAGAAAAATATCACAAGTGTGGCAAGTAATTGAACTTTAGAGTACCCCAGCGGGAATAGAATTACATGTAAGGGTACGGTGTGGTATAGTCAATGAACCGCATAGAGCCTGCTCACAAAATAAATGTATATCTATTAGGATGGTAAATTGGCAAATCCACTCGAGCATAAATTTAAGGGTTTTGACGAATAGGGTCTGGAATAAATAGATGCCGAAAAATTCTAAAATATAGATTTAGCATATGGAAGTGAAACTGAACGAGTGATGACTTGACCGTTTAGGCTCTTGGTCAACGAGGGGGTTAGAAGAATGTAATTTACTTGAAGACGGAAGGCCGGGAAACTCGCTAAAGCAAAAATCTAATGTAAGGGGGGTCTATATGAATAAGGTAGGAAGTAAAATAGTAGGGTTGGTATATAAAGAAGGCACTAAGGAAATGATAAATTACCCATTCAAGCTCTTGGTCATCATGGGGGTAGAGATGTGTAATTTGCTTAGAGATGGAGGGATATAACACTAGGAACCATCACTATACCTGACCCCACACTGGGGGAAGTCTCAGATGTTGAGAGTAAGGTAAGCCGGTAAGCCCTTCAAAAGTGTAAACAGAGTACAACTACCCTACAAGATGAGAATCTTAGAGATTGATGTTAGAGGAGGGCAAGATGGTCTGCCGATGATCAGAGGGTAAAGATAGGATGTAAGCACTGCAGGTGAACCTGCATCTCTCACTGATGCTGATAACCTTAGTACATTCAGCACTCAGTTATTGATTTATTATTTTTATCAATAAAAGTTAATTTTTAATTGCTATTCTATACAGACTTTTTTGTGCACCGCGCATTCAGCCAGTAACATTGCTATTAGACTATTTTGCACTGTTACTGATCACCGGTGTACACTCAGAACTCAGTGACTAGATTACCCAAGTATATTCAATACTCAGTTACTTTTTACCATTTATTCTTATCAATAAAAGTAAATTTTTAATGAATTCTCCTAAGGGCACTCTAAGTTTCTCTCTTTGTCTGTCACTACTTTGGTAGTTTATTGTGGGTTAACCCCACTTATGAGTGTTTCCCTTTAGCTTCCATCTTTCCTCTTTTTTTTTCTTCTATTTAGAGTTAATTCATTTGTAACATTTCTTTTTTTTTTTCAAAATTCTTTATTTTTGTAGTGCAGGTGGTTACAGAATATAAACTTGCGCCACAACAGCGTGTATCAATACGGGAACATAAATATGTCAAACAGTGGCCTTGAGAAACATGCACATTTTTAAAGAATCATTATTTTTCACTTTTGAACGTCATATCATATGAACAGTTGTACATAAGTAAGAAATACGGGGTTAGTTATGATAAAAACAATGACAACAATGGCAAGGTACGACATCGTGTTATTTGCGGACAATTCTGACATTTCAGTTTTGATATCATGTGCTATACTGTCACTTGAGGGCCGAGATTTTTATTTCGGGTCGTGAGTCCAACCTCTTTGTTCAGGCTGTCCGACTACGCATCCCAATGGGGGGTCCCGGTAGGGACGTGAGATCCCCAGCTGGGTAGCGGGCCACACAGTCGGCCTATCTACTATTGCGAGTTGTGGTATAGCTTATGAGTCGGTGATGTCAGGGGTTTTGGTGGTGGTCGTTTGTAGGGGGATTCGCTGGTGTAGGGGTTGCCTTCGTAGTAATATTTGTTGGTTGCGGTTGCGTCGGCAGAGCCAGGCAGTTGGGTATGGTGCAGTAGTCGAGGGGTAGTTGGGTAGGTGGGCGGTGGGAGGGTTGCCTGACGGATGAGGGGAGTGGTGCTGCCTCCTTGGGTCCCATCCAGGACCCCAAGTAGGGTAGGAGGGGAGGGGGGTCTAGTTGGTAGGTGTTGCGTCAGTGGTGGTGGCATAGTTGCATGAGATCATGGCAGGTTACCATGGAAGAGAGCTGTGTCCTTCTAGCCATGGGTCCCAGACTTTGTGAAATGATTTTGGGGTGTCATGTATTTGTGCTGTGAGCTTGTCCATGTCAATGTTGTCAGTTATTTTAGTGTGTATTTGGGGATGGGTGGGTATATGTTGCGTGGACCAGACTTCAGCGATTGCTCTCCGAGTGGCTAGGGCCACTCTTGCAATGAGTTTGTTTTCGTTACGGGTGAAGGTGTCCAAGGGTTTAGAGAGTAGGAGGGCCCATGGGTCTAGAGGTACAGGTTTGGTGAGTATTCTTGATAGGAGTGTTGTGATTGTTTTCCAGAGGGGGGAGAGTTTGGGGCATGTCCACCAGCAGTGGAGGAAGGTGCCGGTATCGCCGCACAGTTTCCAGCAGAGGTTAGTAGGGATTTGTTTCATTGCTTTTAAGCGGCAAGGGGTGAGGTACCATCTGAAAAGCATCTTGTAAGCCTGCTCTTTGTGAGTTACGCAGGTGGAGATAGATTTAATGGATGACCAAACATCCGTCCAGTCAGTTGAGTCGTCCGGGGGCCCTAAGTCAGTCTCCCATGCTGTGATGTATGGGAGGGCTACCTGAGTGTGGTGTGTAGTTAGTGTCGTGTATAGGGCTGATATTTGGCTTTTCCTAGCTGGTGAGCGGAGGGTGTCTCTTTCGAACTCAGTCAGGGTCGAGGTGGCTGCTATCTGGACTGTGTCTGTTGTGGCGAAGCTTCGGAGTTGGAGGTATCTAAAACAGTCGAATGTGGTTAAGGTTTCGGGGTCGGGGATTTCTGCGTATTGCAGGGTTTGCCATTGGGGTAAAGGTGGCCAAGTCTGACTATGTCCCTGTCTTCGAAATTAGTGTAGTGTTGCGGTGTGAGACCGGGCGGTAACATTTTGTTGCGGAGGATTGGGGTGAGGGGGGATAGGCCTGTGGATAAGTCGAATTTGTCGCTGAGGTGGTCCCAGAGGTCCAGGGAGTAGGTGATCGTTGGAGATGTGGGGGGTGGTAAAGGTCTATGCTGTTTCTGGAGCCACATGTATTGGGAGGGGTGGTCTTTGCCAAAAATGGAGTGTTCTAAGTCCACCCACCTTTTGTGTGCGGGGGGAAGATGCCAATGTTGGATTTGCGTCAGGTGGGCTGCATGTAGATAGTGTGTGAGGTTGGGAAGGCCTAGTCCTCCATACGGTGTTGGTACATACAAGGTGGCTCTGCGGACTCGGGGTTTCTTCCCGTTCCAAATTAATCTGTCTATAGCTGTTTGTAGGAGCTTAAGGTCGTTTTTTTACAGGGGATAGGTAATGCCTGGAAGGCGTAAAGGAACTTAGGTAGGAGATTAATTTTAATCGAGGCTATTCTCCCGAGCCAGGAGATAGCCATCGGTTTCCAGCGTTCAAGATCTGAGAATGCTTTCCGGAATAGGAGGGGGTAATTGGCTGAGTAGAGGGCGGTGGTGTCACTGGTGATTTGGACGCCTAGGTATGTGATTTTCGTTGGGCAGATGCGGAAAGGGAATTTATGTTTTAGAGTGTGGATGGTGGAGTCAGTGAGGTGGAGCGGCATGAGGTCTGATTTTGTGGCGTTTAGTTGGTATCCTGAGATTGCTGAGTAGTCTTGGAGGGTGGATAGGAGGGCAGTCAGGGTTGGGATGGGGTTGGTTAGGGTGAGAAGGATGTCGTCAGCGTATGCGGCAACTGTGAATGTTTCGTCTCTGATGTGGAGTCCTGTGATGTGTGGGTTGGTTCGTATGGTCTCTAGGAGGGGTTCGAGGGATATGGCGAATAAGAGGGGGGAGAGGGGACAGCCCTGACGGGTGCCATTCAAAATAGGAAAGTAGGGAGGGGTAATGTTGGGGATCAGGAGTTGTGCGGCCGGTGTGTGATACATTGCTTGTAGGAAGTGTGTGAGTTCTTGTGGGAATCCAAACTTGTGAAGCACTGCAAAGAGGTAAGGCCAGAGAAGGCGATCGAATGCCTTCTCGGCGTGTCGAGAGAGTATTGTTGTCGGGAGGTGTTTGTGGTTAGCGTACCAGATTAGGTCTATTGTTCTTCTCATGTTGTCTTGTGCTTGTCTTTGTGGAATAAAGCCTACCTGGTCCGGTTTAATGAGTTTTGGTAAAAGGGGGTTGAGTCTCGTCGTCATAACTTTGGTCAGGAGTTTTAAGTCAACGTTTAGGAGTGAGATGGGGCGGTAATGGCCTGGTTCGTCGTGGGCTTTACCGGGCTTGGGCAGGAGGGTGATGTTGGCTTGAGTCATGTCTGGGGGTAGTGGGTCGCCTTTGAGCATCGCGTTAAAGACTAAGGTTTTGATTGCTGCCAATAGTTCTTCTGGGGAGATGTCTGCCGAGATTAGCGTTCTGGCTGCGTCCGTGAGGGAGGGGAGGGAAAGCTTCCCGAGGAAGGCGTCAGTTAGGGTTTGGGTTAGGTCAGTACAGGGGTCAGGGGTATGGTTGTAGATTTGTAACATTTCTTAAGGATACCTTTTTCTGTCTCAGAGATTTTACATTTCAACTAAAAACGTCAAGGTGAAATTATAGCATAGGACTCACATAAGAGGTTTGTCTTTATGCACTACCACCCTTTACAAAAGTGTATTCGTAATGCTACAGTGTCCCTTTGCACTAAAATGATTGTCCTAGGCCCCACGACTAGTAAAGGGGTAAATGACCCTTTAAACACTTACCTGACTCCATCGCAAAGGTCCCTCGCAGGGTCACACTGCTCCTCCTCCAATGTCGGCTTTCCCCATAGGAAAGCATTGAATCAATGCTTTCCGATGGGGGATTTCAACACACTGGATGTGCTCATGCAAAGCGTGAGGACCTACAGCGTTGTTGCACGAGTCAAACTCTGTGGATTTTCGGGAAGTGCCTCTTCTGGCTCTCTGATAGACAGCCACTAGAGGCAGTCCCAACCCTTTAATATAAACATTGTAGTTTCTCTGAAAGAATGTGGTTTAGCAAGAGTGTGCAGGAATCATTTTTTTGGTTTAAGATAATATGTATTCAGCATGTATTTCTTAACAAATAAATGTTTGGACTATCTTGATTCTAAATTCATATTCTGGATCTTATGGTAACCAGAGATGGTTAAGTATCCAAACACATCCTGTTTTTTTATGTAACTGATATGTGGATATACCCCTGTGGTTTAACATGGCTTCTTTATCTAACCCTAAATCTCCAAAGTGTATCTGAAGCTTTCTAAACTCTGTAATGAGAACGTACAACAATGTCTGGATTATATTTTCCTGCTTTAGACACGTTTGACCTGAATCATCTGGACTGCTTTTGTGTTGGGACTTTGAATTCTTTTGTAAAATGAACAGGTTATGGAGAAGATTTTTATTTAATTTACGGTAACAAGAATAATAATTTCAAGATGAAAACAGGGTCAGTTAAAGTATTACACTTTCATGTAAAACATCTCGACATGAAGAAAAATATATACCACAACTTTTTTTTTTTGTTCCGGCTTTTTATCATAGCCCTTAAAAATAAAAAAGATCTTACCTTGCTATTGTATGTGTTGGTGTATGTTTTAAAGGGCAAAAAATATACATTGATACATTGTAGCATATTTGACTTTGCTTTTATAGAACATAAGAAGGAGGTGGTGATATCATAGTCTTACGCCAGTCAGGGCCGCCATCAGGGCATGACAACCGTGACAATTGTCACGGGCCCGGCGGCCCTGGGGGGCCCGGCCGCCCGGGCCCCACGTGTATCAGCGGAACTGCCGCCGATGCATCTGCACCGGGCCCCACACGCTGATGGGGCCCATCAGGTGGCCCAAGCATTCAGGGCCACCTGATGGGCCCTATTATCTTCAGGGGCCCGGTCAGCGCTGTAATAGCGCGACCGGGCCCCTTTAAAAAAAAAAAAATGCAGCCGGAAGCAAGTGCTGCTGGGAGGTAGTGACGTCCGGTCATTTCCTCCCAGTTTACTCCGCGCGGGAAGGAGGAGAGAGAGGCCGCGAGGAGAGGCAGCCGACTCACATCATCCCCAGCCACCCTCCTGTGACGAAATGGTAAGGAAGAGAGGAGGGTGGCTGAAAATGAGGTGTGTGTATGTCAGTGTGTGTGTATGCCAGTGTGTGTGTATGCCAGTGTGTGTGTATGCCAGTGTGTGTGTATGCCAGTGTGTGTGTATGTCAGTGTGTGTGTGTCAGTGTGTGTATGCCAGTGTGTGTGTATGCCAGTGTGTGTGTATGCCAGTGTGTGTGTATGCCAGTGTGTGTGTATGCCAGTGTGTGTGTGTGTGTGTATGCCAGTGTGTGTATGTATGCCAGTGTGTGTATGCCAGTGTGTGTATGTATGCCAGTGTGTGTATGTATGCCAGTGTGTGTGTATGCCAGTGTATGTGTATGCCAGTGTATGCCACTGTGTGTATGCATGTGTGTATGTCTGTTTCAGTATTTGTATCTGTTAGAGTGTGTGTGCATTCCTGTGGGCGGGATTTGGAGGCGGGCCCTGTGGGCGGGCTTGAAGGGGGGCCCAGACCTTGAGCTGTGTTAGGGGCCCCAAAATTTCTGATGGCGGCCCTGACGCCAGTATTGCACTTTTCTCTAATTCTCCTACACCAGGCCTGCCCAATAGGTAGATCTCCAGATGTGGTAGAACTACAACTCCCATGATGCCTTGCATTCCTTTTAGAATGCCTTTAGAATGACAAAGCATCATGGGAGTTGTAGTATTACAACATCTGGAGGTCTCCCTATTGGGAAGCCCTGTCGTAGACACTGGACATCACTAATGGTGAATAGGTGACTTAGCGTCTGATTAACCTGCCTTCAAAGTCATGAAATTCTAAAGTACGTAGCGTATGCAAAATAAAATGATAATTATAAAATGAAATGCATAGAATTTAGTCATATTACAGATCCAATGTATCTTGCTGTATTGTACAGACATATTAAATAAACAAATAATAGGTTGATTTATCCACTGATAAATATCTTCCAACATATCACGTGGCCAAAGAGGGGCACATTTTGGAACATGGCTGCAGTAGAAAACATGTTTTATACCAACATCTGGTGCCCTACCTACACAAACGCATCAATAAATCAGTAAGTTAACAGAAAAGTAAAACAGCATCTATCACAAAAGTGAAAGTACCTCTTTAATATAAGGCACTCAGCCTAATCACTACATTAAGGTTAAAATGTAAGCAATTATGACACGATATTTACATTTCGTACCCTTTATGTGTGCAATAGCATTTTGTGCGATAATAAGAGTACATATATAGCAGGAAAAAATTACCAGTGACTATATCTAGTACTGTACATACTATAACAATACACAAAATACCAAAAACAAAACAAAACAAAACAAATAAGAAAAAAGTTCCTCCCAAGACTGGTATAAAGTTTGCCACAGGAATATGCATACGTCCAGATTGAATTCTTCATGCACAGAAGGTTTGCATATTACCTATTTCTCCTGTGCTTGAACCAGATGTTAGAAAACTATTTTATTGACAGAATCCCCAAAACACACCTTAATTTAATTTAATGCTCTAAGTAAACTTTATTATTTTCTTATTGCAATGTATGGTATTAAGAATATACATTGAATCTGTGTGTAACAGAACTGTGAATAAAGGAACAATGCATTATCACATTGTTATTTTATTGTGCTTGTTAAATTTAATGAAGTTAACTCTGTTAAGTAATAAAAATAGAATAACGTGGCTAACCGCATATTTACACTATCTGGCACCCGGATCAAAGCCAGCATTTACAAAAGAAAAATATATTGTTTTTTTTATTTTTTATAAGATGTTTAAATCTTAACTCCATATATGTCAGGAGTGACTGAAATGCAATGCAGACCCCTGCAGCACAAGATTTACTTTTAGTATGGTTATAAAGTTTATTGCAAGCCTTTATCTTGACCAGCCTTCAAAATGCCTTGCAATATAAAGTAGCTAAAAAAAGACAATAAAAATAGTGAAAAGTTTTTTTTTCCAATTTTTTTTATGGATTCTTAAAAACCAAAAGAGGTTGCTTTAAATTGATTTCCATTGATTTTAGTCTCAAATTACTTTTGAGGTATTTTTTTCTCTTTATTTGAATGTTTAATTGTAGGGCTTGTCACTTTTCTAGTGTTGTCTGGTTACTTGGTGGCCTTTTGAAAATAACAAGAATTGATTAAATCTCTAAAAAGTTTAATGTTGAACAAAGTTTCCCTGGCTTTGACAGAGATTTTGGCTTATAGAGCTGGGAAGTTGCAAAACTGTACAGTTTTTCTGAATTTGTAAAAATATTTTATTAGATATGTGTTTCTCACTTTTTTTTTGTAAGTATGTTTTACTTTTTTTTTTTTGACTGGCCATTTTACTGATTAACTGTATTAGTAAATGGTTTTGCTAGTGTAGTTTGATGTATATTTTATCTCGTTTTTTCATTGTATTTGCTTGGTTTTATAAAAATGTTATGTACTGAGCACTGAATGTTGCATTTTTATGTAACAAGCTAATTTGGTTATGGCAAGTACAATTTCAATATATTTTGTATAATGTACAATATTTTTGGTTGAAATATCTAGTAAAAATCAAAGCAGCAAATCACTAAAGGTTTTGAAAGGTCCCTAAAAAATATTGGTGAAATGGAAAATTCCAACTCAAAATATAACATCACATAATGATTAATTGAGCAGGTTATTGACAAGGTCTAATGAGATCAATAAGTAATGCATGTTATGTTACTGTAACCATAATATCCATGCCATAACAGGGTTTTTAACCAGATTCCTTTTATATACTTCACCATAGATAGCCCCTATGAGTATACTGTAACCATGACCAGGGCCAGATTAAGAGCCCAGTGGGCCTGGTGCTGACAATTATGATGGGGCCTAATTACAGAATCTTATCGACCAAAAACACTAAAACAGTCCTACCTCCCAAGCGTCATGTACCTGATGGAGATGGTGCATCAAAGGATGCAGCTATAAGAATACACATACTCTATGCTAATACACATATTCCATAGTCTTCCAGTGTCTCAGTGTCCTCATTTCTCCCCGTGTACCCATGTCTCAGTGTTTCCCTTGTCACTAGGATACAAGGGGACACTGAGACATGTGGACACTGTGAGACACCAGGGGACACAGACACTTGGGGGCACTTGTGGATACAGACATGGGGACACTGGGAGACATGGGGACACTGAGACACTAGGGACACTGGCTGGGCGGCATGGGGACACTGAGACACTTGGGGACACTGTGAGACATGGGGGTACTTGTGGACCCGGACACTGGGAGACATGGGGACACTGAGACACTTGGGGACACTGTGAGACATGGGGGTACTTGTGGACCCAGACAGTGGGAGACATGGGGACACTGTGAGACATGGGGACACTGAAACATTTGGGGGCACTTGGGGACATGGGGACACTGGGAGAAAGATATTTGGGGGCACTGGGAGACATGGGGACACATACACTGGGAGACTTGGGGACACTGGGTGCCGTGGAGACACTGAGACACTAGGGACATTGGCTGGGAGACATGGGGACACTGGGAGACATGGGGACACTGAGACACTAGGGACACTGAGACACTAGGGACACTGGGAGAGATGGGGACACTGATACACTAGCTGGAGACATGTGGACACTGGGAGACAGATATTTGGGGACACTGGGATACATGGGGACAATGAGGCTCTAGGGACACTGAGAGACATGGGGATACTGGGACACTGGGAGACTAGGGGACACTGGGAGACTAGGGGACACTGGGAGCCGTGGGGACACAGACACTAGGGACATTGGCTGGGAGACATGGGGACACATGGAGACACTGTGTCCCTAGTGCCTCACAGTGTAGCCTAGTGCCTCAGTGTCCCCTAGTGTCTGTGTCCCCGTGTTTCCCTGCTGCCTTTCCCCCCCATCCTTCACTTCCCTGAGCTGTTGTCTGTCTGCAGACTGGGAGCTGCTGTCTGAACTCTCTGTGCTGTGCAGCTGCTCCCCCAGCAGATCAGTGAGTAGAGAGAGGCAGGGAGGGATATGCTGTAACTTCCTATCCCTGCCTCTCTCCACACACAGTGATCCATACTGGCTGGTGCTGGTATTGCAGAGTAATCTCCATTTATACTGAGAAAAATATCTGCATTTGTATTGCTGGTATTACTGCAATACCGGCACAGCCAGGCAACCCCAAATACCGGCTGTGCTGGTAAAATACCAGTCAGGTGACAAGCCCAAGAGTAGTGTGTTTAAAAAAAGTTATTTTATTTTATTTTTTTTTTTAAATGGGCCTGGGCCTGGAGCTGCAGCTCCATCAGCCCCTATGTTAATCCGGCCCTGACCATGACTGCTAATAACTCCGTAGTATATAACCACATTGTCCCCTCCCACCAATAAATAACACAACGCAATGTTAGTGGGTAAGGGCAACGGCCACAGCTTTATTTTCCAATAACCAGCAAAACAACCACCATTGTCAGCTGCTGGTTTTACCCAACAGACAAATAACATAACTTTAGAACCAGAGCCTCTTCAGCCTGTCATTCATGATCCACCAAATCAGGCGGCGACCCATCCTCATGGATAAGAAAGGAACCCTCCCAGGGTGGGCGAACCTGAAGATAGGACAGAACCAAGGAAACCGGACACCAAACACCAGCAGTAGCATCAATTTTAATAGCTTGACCAGACCCCAACTGATCAGTTTTAGACTTCCTAATCCACAATTCCACTGAGCTTTTGTCACTAGTAATATCTGAGAGAAACATTGCTGAGGCACTGCTGGCTCTAGGGGCAACTTACTCACCAATACGCAAGGCCGCATAAAAACATAGGGAAAAGGCCACTCGAAAGAGAAGAACATCAAAGGTGGAAAAACAAACTGATGGAAGAACCAGAGAATCCGCAATAGAATCGCAACATCAAATGCCGTATCAGATCTAAGACTGGGGGAGACCCTGATGACAGCCGATTTACCACATGGACAACGCTCATATTGTCCGTCCAAAAGAGAACCTGCGTGTTCGTGAAAACAGAACCCCATAGCTCCACTGCCACAATAATGGGTAACAATTCCAAGAAGGTTAGGTTGCGGAGAAAGTATTTTGACTCGAAGGCTTTCGACTCGCACACCAGTGACCCTGGAAATATGCACTGAAACCGATAGATCCTGAAGCGTCGGTGAACAGTTCCAAGGTAGAGTTTGATACCGATTCGGTATGCCAATAGGTATGACCATTATTTCCAGACAAAAATTCGCTCCACACACCCAAATTCGCCTTTAACCATCGCGCTATGTGAATGAAATGTAAGGGGAGCCGAATACCGCCGGCTAAATACCTTACCCATAGGCATGACACAACATGCAAAATGTAAGTGTCCTAGGAGAGATTGCAATTGCCTAAGCTGAAACTTCCAGGATCCCCCAACAAAATCCACCATGGACGACAATACCCACAATGTATCCTCCGGAAGATGAAACTCACCGAATCAATTTCAATTCCCAAAAAGAAGATAACCATGCTAGGGCCTTCTGTTTTATCTTCCGCGATGTGAACACCTAAAATCGAACATAACTGCCCAAAAGAGTCATAGCAAGGATAGGCAGGCAGGAAAATATGCCGGTCCGACGAACTAGAAGCCGTCAAGGTAGTGAAGGAGCAGAAAGCTACCCGACATGCGCGCCACGATTTATTCTAGAAAGGAACTAAACAACTCAAAATAATAACATGAAATAGAACAACCCATTGGGAGACACATGTCAAAAAATAAGTTACCTTGAAACTGGCAACCCAGAAGATGAAAACAGTCCGGATGAACAGGTAACAAAAGGAACGCAGATTGGATATCGGATTTCGCTAGCAGGGCCCCTTGCCCTGCATCACGAGCCAACTCCAATGCCCTATCAAACGATGCATATAGAACCCCACAATCATCTTTTGATATGCCATCATTAACCAACGAACCAACGGGGAAGGAAAGGTGGTGAATTAACCTATAAGCGCCCGGTTCTTTCTTAGGCACCAACCCAGAGGGGATACCCGCAAGTTGTCAAATGGCGGGTGGGAAAAGGGGCCAGCCATACGCTCTAAGCTCACTTCCTTCCTCAACCAATCCGCTAAGATAGCCTCCTTTCCTTGAACTGACGATAAATTCGGAGCAAACAACGCCTCCAAAAGACGCTTGAAATTAGATAATAAAACCTCTTCTGTGAAACCTTCCCAAAGAATTTCCACCTCTCAACGTTTAGGATACCGTACGAGCCACAGACGGAGCCTTTCCGCCTTCACCGGGGTTCTTATTCCGAGTAACGTCATCTGTGGACGCCGATCTAGGTAAAGGTTTTCCCCGCTTAAAACAACACACCGCCGGGTGGGCTCCTCCACAATTGGAGCATTCATGTTTGAAATGGCAGCTACTGTACCATCTGCAATGGCTCTCGTTGAAGCAAATGCCTTTTTTGTGACTCGCCGACCCTCCGACAGGAGCGCCAGCGGGTGCTGGAAATGTCGCCGGGCGTCATCAATAAAAGCCATAAGTTGCTGTCTTGTATACTGAAATCCAGATTAGGCCGAACCGCCATTTTTTGTCTAAATTGTTGATCATATTTGAACCAACATTGACCCCCATAGATTTTGTAAGCCCCACATTAAGTCCAAGTATGCAAACAGGGACCTGCTCTGGAAACTTACTTGATAGTATACTTGCAAAAGTAACAAAATCTTGGAGCCATTTTTTGAAGGTCCAAGGAAGCTGCTTACCCTTTTCCCCTTCCAATGGATCATCACAACGCGGTCTGTCCACTGTTTCCTTATCAAGAGGTACGAGAGATAAGAGGTCTACAAACTCACCCATCAAAATTTTGTCCTTAACCTCTGTAGGCATGTGGAGACCCAATGGGGACACTTCAAAAACTGGGCCAGGTGAGAGGGCAGTAACGGTAGCCTCCGCACCCATAGAAATAGAGCTGTCTCCTTGAGCAGCAAGAGAATCGCTGCTACCTGTATGTGCTGCGCTAGGAGTTAGTTTATCTAAGGCTGCCCTAAGCAGACCTATGACTTCGCCTTGCTGGGCATGAGACCCTGACGGTAACTGCGTAGATTGCCAAGCGCGAGCGCAATTTTACTCACTGGTCTGAAGCAGCAAGTCCGGTCCGTCCACTCTCTGAATTAACGAATTGACAGAAACACTCTGCTCTCCCAGCCGACTTTCACTTCGGCAGGTTCCGTCAACTGAATCCTGATGTCTATGAGAATCAGACTGTCGTCTGCACTGAAGTGATCACCGGAATTCGCCATGCGAACATTTTCCAACTCCCGAATGCCATCCATTTGTCTGCGTTCGGCACTTTCACGCTCCCGAACACCGTCCCTTCGCATGCGTTGTCAAACTCCCGAACACCATGCGTACGTGATTGTTCGGTACTCACCGCCTTCCGAACACTTTCCAACCTTCTCTGTTTGCAGACTTCCGACTCTCGAAGACTGGCCATTCGGTTCAATTCGGGACTTTCATCCAAGACCAGGGCCTGTAAAGTCAGTGAAGGCTCCCGAACGGACGTCATGTACACGCCCCATTGAGACTGCCGAACGTCAGTTCATCGATTAGAGCGTGCAACCACACGCACCTCCGTCATTTCCTGCAGATCCGGAAGAGAGGAGCACAGGCTGCGAGAAATCACAGACCATCCAACGCCATCTTGCCGACTCGAGTCTCCAATATTGAGGAGAAGGCCCAAACCTGGATCCCCGACGCCTGGAACTTCTTCTCGACCTCCTTGCCGAACCGGAATTGGACATTTCATGCGGCGAACCAGCAGCGCTCGGTCCTGGACTCGTAGAAGCCTCAGGTACATTCCCGGGATGCCTCACAGGACTAGGAGACAGCCTGGATGGAGGCCTGGAGTGACGGGCCCGTCTCCCAGACCGAGGGAAAGCCACATCTGTCACCAGTGCCATGGGCTGAGGATCAGGAACGACACCCTGCAACAAGGAGGCGTAGGAGTCCGCTCCATGGGTCCTATGGAAGGACTGCAACAGGGTAAGTAAGGTTTCCCTAGTCAAGTCAGCTTTTCCAGCCATTACTAAGTTAATGTAATAGCAGATATTAAATAATAATTAATGATAATTATTGTAATTTGCTCATTTCTGACAGGAAATCTATACAGAAAAAGCACCGCCAGGATCCCTCGGCTGTGCTCCAGTGGACTGGTGAGTTCTCCCAGAATTGCCGGTGTTCTATCAAAAAACCCTACCCCGTGAAAATTCCCTACCCTCGTCACTTCCGGGGACGCGGACGCACCGGAAGTGACGTCCATCCAATGGAGGAAGAGGTGTGCCGCATCGCGCAGGCGCACAACCTCCAGGTAGGGGATTTTCACGATGCCACTGCGCATGCGCACGGGGCCTCACCAGAGGATACAGGGTAGGGGAAAATAACGGCACAGTGCGCACGCGTGGCACAGTACTCCCGTCGGAGGTACAGCGCGCGTGCGCACTAGTGGCCAGGGAGCACTTTATGTTCATCCCATCTCCCTACCCCACACCGCGCGCGCGCGCAGTATAGGGGTAGGGAAATTTCACAGGACAAATGGCCATCAAATTTCCCTACCCCTATACTGCGCATGCGCGGACTCACACCATCGGATTAAAGCCTCTCCCTGCTCCCAACACGAGGGGAAGGTGCCGTATATTGGGACGGTGGGGGTTTCTGTGAAATATATTGGGGGGGTGTCTTTCAATACAGTATATGGGTATATGGGGGGTCTTTCAATACAGTATATGGGGGGTCTTTCAATACAGTATATGGGTATATGGGGGGGTTTCTGCGCAGTATATTGGGGGCTGCGCAGTATATTGGGGGTCTGCGCAGTATATTGGGGGTCTGCGCAGTATATTGGGGGTCTGCGCAGTATATTGGGGGGTTCTGTACATTATATTGGGGGGATTTCTGCGCAGTATATTGTGGGGGGTCTGCGCTGTATATGGGGGGTCTGCGCAGTATATGGGGGGGCTGTCTGTGCAGCATTTGGGGGGCTGCCTGCGCTGTATATGGGGGCTGCCTGCGCTGTATATTGGGGGTCTGCGCTGTATATGGGGGGCTGTCTGCGCAGTATATGGGGGTCTGCGCAGTATATTGTGGGGGTCTGCGCAGTATATGGGGGTCTGTCTGCGCAGTATATGGGGGTCTGCGCAGTATATTGTGGGGGGTCTGCGCTGTATATGGGGGGTCCGCGCAGTATATGGGGGGGCTGTCTGTGCAGTATATGGGGGTCTGCGCAGTATATTGTGGGGGGTCTGCGCTGTATATGGGGGGTCTGCACAGTATATTGGGGGTTTGCTTAGTATATAGGGGGCTGCGCAGTATATTGGGGGGTCTGTGAAGTATATTGGGGTGGCCTATGTGTTAGATGTGGGGGGCAGTGTGTTAGATGGAGGGGCTGTTCGTTACATGTGGGGGGGCAGTGTATTATATTTGGGGGCTGTGCGTTAGATGTGTACAACCCTAGTTTCAATACTGCACAGTCCCCCCGATACTGCACAGACCCCCCCAATACTGCACAGACCCCCCCGATACTGCACAGTCCCCCCCGATACTGCACAGACCCCCCCAATACAGCACAGTCCCCCCAATACAGCGCAGCCCCCCCATTATACTGCGCAGCCCCCCCATTATACTGTGCAGACCTCCCCATTATACTGCGCAGCCTCCCCCAATACTGCGCAGCCCCCCATTATACTGTGCAGACCTCCCCATTATACTGCGCAGCCTCCCCCAATACTGCGCAGCCCCCCATTATACTGCACAGAAACCCCCACCGTCCCAATATACTTCACCCTCCCCTTTGATGGCTGAGAGTGTTGGGAGCGGGGAGAGGCTTTAATCCGACGATCAGAGTCCGCACATGCGCAGTATAGGGGTAGGTAGATTTCACAGAACAAATGGCCATCAAAATTCCCTACCCCTATACTGCGCATGCGCAGTGTGTGAAGTGCTCCCTGCCCACTAGTACGCACGCGCGCTGTACCCCTACACCATGAAAATTCCCTACCTATTTTGGTGTGCGCTTGCGCGGTGGCGCACCCCCCCGTCCTAACGTCACTTCCGGTGCGGCCGCATCACTGGAAGTGACGAGGGTAGGAAATTTTCATGGGCTAGGGTTTTTTGATAGAACACCGGCACCTCGTTCCTGTCACACACATTGTAGCAATTCTGTTACCATGCCAACTACTCTAGGGGTTGGCCTTTACAAAGATAACAAATGTGCCTGGAATCCTTTTACAGTTTTTTTGTTTTCTCTCCAGAAAAAAATGTTTTTTGGTTCATCTCATTTTTTTTTTTTTTTTTTACAGGATGTACATTTATGATCACACATTAATATTACTCAGTGTTTTTGCTGTGAATATATAAATCATGTCAAATTTTATTGTTTGGTTTGTCACTTTGCCTCCATCCTGTTCTAGAATGTCCAATTGCCAGGGAGAAACATTGACATTTAAGTTCATTTTACGGTGGTTGCCAGCGATTGTTAAATATTGTTGATGTGGTTAGTTTGCTAGCTTTAACCATATCCGACAAAGATTAAAAGATGCCTGTAATAGAAGGAAGCTTTCTTCTCTGGAGCATGAATTTGGCAGGTTTGATGTGGTATGACCTTTCTCTAACTTCTGGAAAAGACAATAAATCAGTTTTTAGTTTATTTTGTATTACCATATTAGAAAACATGACTAAAGTAAAAGCATTGTAGACCTAAAAAAAACAAACCCCGAATTAAACTGCTCTTTACGATTCTCTCACTTTTCTTTTTCAAACTGAGCAAATTGCGTTTAAAAAAAAAAAAAAAAATATTAAAGGTAATTTAAAATATATGCCCAGGAATTATTATTATTGATTTAATATCATAGCACCAACACATTCCACTGTGTTGTACAACAGATGGATTACAGAAAAATAATAAAAGGAAAAAATACAAAATGAACAGAGAAACCTGCCAGTGAGCTTACAATCTAGCATTTACAATAGTTTTATAAAAAGTGCTTAGGTAGATAAATTATGAGCTTGCAATCTAAAGGTAATAATGGAGAGTTAACATAAGTGTCACGAGCGTGGGCTATAGGCCCAGCCGAGACAGTGGGGAGAGTGTGGAAGTGACAGGGTTAATGACACCAGACCCTTGGTTACCTGTTGCTAGTCCCAGCAACCACTCAATTAACCCTTGCAATCCCTTCTACACTAACCCCCTAGTACACACTTTACTGCCACCACCAAGACGTTTAAATCCGGGCGTCTTAGGTTACCCCACACACAGGAGAATTATAGAATCACAGTTCTACTTTTACAGATCAAACACATATAATTAACCCTTTTTGGTAACGTGTTTACCTGAGCTTTTCTTTGTAGCGTGAAGTTCATAGAGAACAGAGACACAAGCTGTTTAAGTAAACATTTAATCTGACAAAAAAGATTCACAATGCTAAGTACAAAATACAGAAATAAATGGCATACAGATAACACATTGCAAAACAGTACATAAAATAAAATAGGAGAAAACACAAGAAATTCCTTACATATATTTACCCCATATAGAATTCTTGTGGGAGTCTTAGATGGTATAGGTCTCCTAGAAGTTACTGACAAAAGAAAAATGAATAACTGGGGGGGGGGGGGGGGGGGGGGGAATAAGAGGGGGATGGTCCGGCAGTTTATTGCCCACTTTATGCAATTCCTTGTGTCCAGCTCTGGTGATGGCTATCTAGATGGTTTATGGTCTAGGCCTGGTGCAACATCAAAGACCACAATAAATGTCATCCCAAGGTTTACAAAAAAAACAACTCTTAACATATCTCAACAGACATCAAACACCAACTCATGCTTTTGGCATGACAATAAGAAATCAAACTTGATAAAGTTATATTTTGCTACATATTCAAATTGTTATTCTTAAAATATTTAATGAATGCGAAGTCTGTCACTGGCTGAATCAATTTGTCATCACTTTCATCATACCGTAGATGTGACAAACGCAATTTTCCTTGTTTACCACAAGCTCCTAAAGGAGTGTTGAAGCTGGCCTCCTGCCCACCGACTATGGTCCAGGTCTGAAACCCCGTTCGGGAGTTATCCTGCCCAGCCGCCTCTAGCAGCTTTCCCTGGGTGCCCCTGGTTCGCACTTTCCTTTAATTCGAATGGAATCGAACGCTAGCTCCCAGGCAGCCGTTCGCATGAACCAAATCCATGAATGGTCCTCAGCGGTATTTAGCTGCAATACGCTATGGAACTAATTTCGGCATGAAGACTTTGTGGGTCCCCGGTCACCTTAGCGGTACTTAGCCGCAAATGTTATGAAACTCTTTTTGGCATGAGGTGACCGTGCGGTTCCCGGACAACTTGGTCCAGGGTTTTGAACCACTTTGCAACCCGCCAGAACGCTTTTTGGAGGGAACAAGGGAAACAAACACTACCTGAGAGCCAGACGGAGCACCCCGTATTGCGGGCGTTGGAGCTCCCAAAAGTTGACCGGCAAAAGTATGTAGATGGCAGTGGGAAGGGTTGTATAACTGCAGGCTGCTGCGCAATGGCCATCTTGAGTAACAAGAATACGCCAATAGGGACCGGGATAGCCCCCGCCGGGCCAGAAGGGGGAGACAGGGCTGTGCTTTCCAGTCCCGGGCGGCAGATCGGCTGCCTCCCCCACTCCGAGTACGTCCGCAGGTCGCAAAAGTTGTGCCCACCTAGATGGGTCTGAAGCAGCCCACATACTCTACAAAGTGCCCCTGAATGGAAATGCGTAGGATAGTGCCAAAAAATGCTTGCTAATGTCCAGGATTAGGCTTTATAGAAGTTAACTCAAGGAGCTCCAGTATCATGCGACTATCTGGGTTAGCTATCAGGCTCCGCCCCGAGGATCTGACCTTATTTATGATGGCGCAAGCGGTCTTATTATCTGAAAAGCAATTTACTGCTTTGCCCTACCACAGGTACCCTGAGGCCTTAGTTGCGATCACGATTGGGTAAACTTCTAAAATTCTGAGGGAGTATGCAATGAGCATAGACAAATGGTTTCTACTGGCCTTGGGTCACGGAACCAGAAGTCGCCAAAGATAGCTGCAAAACCTAAATAGGCAGCAGCATCTGTCCAAATTACAGGGGAATACTCTGAAAGGGGAGGGATAAACATAGCCTTCACTTTCCAATGGAACAGGAATTTGAGCCACATGGTAAGATCGGCTTTGGTGTGAAGTCTAGTGACATGGTACTACTGTCAGTAGGTAGGTCGGGAAGAAGGCACAGCAGTCGGGAAATAAAAGCACAGTCCTGAGAAATGACCCACATTGCAAAGTTCAACGTGCCCAGTAAAGACGGTACATCTGCCCTAGTGCACGTGCCTTTTGCAAGAAAGGATTCCACAGTCTCCCTGATACGCTGTACCTTCTCAACTGGTAAACTTGATTGTAATGTGACTGTGTCTAGTAGTATTCCCAGGAAAACCAGGTTAGTGGAAGGACCTGTGAAAGCAGAATCCTAGGGATGAAAAAAGTGCCATAGTCTTGTAAATGCTAAGAGGAGTGGTATGAGGGTCTTCTATATTGAGAAAGTCATCCAAATAATGTATAACAGTAGGACATTCCCAATTATTAAGGAGGAGCTAACATAGGGTGTAAGTAAACATATCAAATGATTTGGGGCTGCTTTTTGCTCCGAATGTCAGATGTGAGGAAAAGTAGTTTTGATCTCTCCACTTTAGACTGTGCACATGCCACAGGAATAGGTGTATTCATAATAGCTTGAAGGCATTGGAAATATCAGTTTTTCTCAACCAAGCTCAAACACCAGCCTTCAAGATAGCATGAATGGAGTTACCACTGTGGCATAATGCAAGGAAAATTCCTCAAAGGGAGTCAACGAGTGAAGACTTAGAGTTAGGCATGTGCATGGGGAAAATTTTCGGTTCGGTTCGGCATTCCGAAATTCGGAAATTTTCGCAATTCGGGACTTCAGCAATTCGGCACTTCAGCAATTCGGCACTTCAACACTTCGGCACTTCAGCACTTCGGAACTTCTATTGCAGCCGCTTAGTAGATAACTCCCTAATTCCCACGGTATTAGGGAGTTATCTACCAAAAGGCTGAAAGACCTAAATTGGTCTTTCAGACAAATTTACTAATACTAAGTAAAAATTACTTAGTATTAGTAAATTTTGCCCCTACTCGCTATACCGCGAGTAGGGGCATGTCTAGTAAATAGTGAGCAGCCTGTGGCCCTGAGCGGTGGGTGGGGGCCCTAAATACTAATAAAGGGGGGGACCTAATGTCCTCCCCCCTGAGAGACGGGTGGGGGCCCTAAATACCAAAAGGGGGGGACCTATTGTCCTCCCCTCCCCGGCCCCCACCCCTAGTCACCCCCTCCCCCCCCCCCAAAAAAATGATCCCCCTACCTACCCCCCTCACCCTAAAAATAATGAGGGGGGACCTTTAACTAAGAACCTGTAAAAAAAAAATAATAATAACTTACCATTCAATGTTTTCTTTCTTCTAAAATCTTATTTTTTCAGCCCCCAAAAAAGCCAAATAAAAAACCATAATAACCGACGCAATTAAAAAAAAAAAATAATAATCCTTCTTCACCCATGGAGGGCTCCACGCAGACTGAGCTCTGCAGGGCAGGGGAAAGCTTATAAAGCCTTTCCCCGCCCTGCAATTAGGCTCAGAGCACTCTGATTGGTGGGTTTAAGCCATCCAATCAGAGTGCTCTGACAGGTAAATGAAGAGACTGACAGGTAAGGGTTGCTGCCTTGTTGTTATTTAGCGCTTACTCTCTTTCTCTTTAGGCAATACTGTGCTTCAGAACTTCAGCACTTCAGCACTTCGGCACTTCAGCACTTCGGAAATTCGGTAATTTCAGAACTTTGGGACCTCGCCAATTCAGACATTCGGAAGTACCCGAATGTCCGAATTGCCCGAAATTCGTCCGAATTCATATTCGGACCGAAACAAATTGCACATGTCTACTTGGAGTAGACAATGAACATGGAGCAGGTAAATCGATAATGAGTCGTCTTTTATTGATTAATTTTCCTGTGGCTACACACTCTTGAATACCTGAGGGAAGTGCATTGAGACCAGTGTGGAAACCTTCCGTGAAACCTTGGACAAGAAAGAGACGGGATGGGTGTGCCTGGAGGTAATATGCAAGGTTTCAATACTAACTTCGGTTAGTCATTGTTTTGGGTACAGTCTGTTAGGGCACATAGATTTGGTATGTGCCCTGTAACAAATGGAGCAGAAATGCAGCAATCTGCATGAGCTAAATCTGCAACTGCCAGAATTGAAGTTGTTGCAGATTTGAGCTTTGCTACACAATGGGCCTCCGTGTTCAGCAGTGGAAGAACTAGAGGAAGCAAGGCTAG
This sequence comes from Pelobates fuscus, assembly GCF_036172605.1. Taxonomy (NCBI): domain Eukaryota; kingdom Metazoa; phylum Chordata; class Amphibia; order Anura; family Pelobatidae; genus Pelobates; species Pelobates fuscus. The sequence continues at coordinate 385,081,447 of NC_086318.1, read as the reverse complement.
TGGTAGGTAAACTAGGATCCACTGGGCATAGGTTGGTGGAATGGGAGATGGAACCGCATATGGCACAAGACAGTGGTTTGAGACCAGCAAAGTGACGACAGAACAACTCTGTGTCCAGCTGACTCCAATCGGTGTGAGTGTTAAATTGTGCTATGGACGCTGCAGTCTTGGCCAAAAAGTCGACAAATGTAAATCCACCGTACTTGTGCCCCAGGTCCACCAACTTATGAAAGTAGAGATCCAATTCTTCCCTACGGTGAGGTGAAGTGGAGCAAATTACTTCTTGGTAAAGTCCAAATGTGAAGAGAAATTCAGGAATAGTGAGTTATCTGTTAAGTCTGTGATCTCTGACTTTTAAAGGGACACTATAGTCACCAGAACAACTACAGCTTATTGAATTTGTTTTGGTGAGTAGAATCATTACCTTCAGGCTTTTTGCTGTAAACACTGTCTTTTCAGAGAAAATGCAGTGTTTACATTACAGCCTAGTGATAACTTCACTGGCCACTCCTCCGATAGCTGTTAGAGATCCTTCCTGGGTCATGGCTGCCTAAAATGCATCCAAACATTCAGTGTCTCCTCCCTCTGCATGCAGACACTGAACTTTCCTCATAGAGATTCATTGATTCAATTCCTCTCTATGAGGAGATGCTGATTGGCCAGGGCTGTGTTTGAATCATGCTGGCTCTGCCCCATATCTGGATCTTTGTCAGTCTCAGTCAATCCTATGGGGAAGCACTGCGATTGGTTCAGGCTACCACTTCTGATTATGTCAGGAGACTGCTTGTTTTTTTTTTTTTTTTTTTTGTGAACAGCAGACAGAGTTACAGCTTCTGGCTTGAATACAGTACGACTTTGCTATATTTATGGAGGCATGAGGGGCCCAGGGGGGCTAGATGGTGGTTTTAACACTATAGGGTCAGGAATACATGTTTGTGTTCCTGACCCTATAGTGATACTTTAAAACAACATATAGATCACCATAGCAGTAAGCCATGTTTTCGATGACCTCCTGGGAGGCAATTAGCAAAGAAATTAAGTTTCCATCCTACAACCAGGATGTTTTTCAATATGGTCAGGAGCAATAAGTGAGCAGGATTGATAACGTGAGTTGCTGTGCTAGGTATAGGGCTTGAAGAGATAATGTTTCCATGAGAGGGAGCCCCGTGGGTGAGCTCGGCATCCGTAATTAGGGAGTTTCCAGCTTCACCAGTCGGACATTAATGGTGTTAATAGAGGTGAGGATAGTGGACATCATATTCCTAATTCCTGATGGATTGTCAGTGTTTCCAGCTTGTGAGCTAGCACCCAGCTGTGGTATACCGAAACTCGTTAGTAATAGTTGGCAAAGTTCAACTTTGCGGGCTATGGCTGGGAATGGAATCCCCAAGCGCCGTAATTCAGCTGCGAGCCTAGCGATGGTAGGGAACAAGGGCTAGCTGACTCCAGATTTTCTGCAGGGGTGCTAGGTCTGGCCTGGAGGACTGGTGGCAGTACTAGGCAGTGAGAGTTCCTCATCTTGTTCCGGAACATGAGACATGCTAAGAACACAAATTAATGTATAGTGAATTCATGTGAATAAGAGTGTCGCCCAGTTGCACCAGGAAAACAGTTGAAACCAAAAAAAGGGATTAGAAAAAAAAAAAGCAGCAACTTTTATTTAATACAGACAATAAAATCTATATAAAAACAAACTTCCAGTCCGTTACTTTACGCGCTTCGCCTGGGTTTGGGCTTCTTCAGAAGAAACTGGATTCCTCCTCATCATATATACCCTTTGGTGGGGATTATACCACCACAAGCTAACATCATCAGAGCAAGTTATTGCTCTGGAAATTGTAAGTAGGATACCTGCTTTTCTCATGACCTATTTTCCTTGATATACCGTTCCATTGGATTTTTATTCTCTTTTACCCCTCATATACGGCTGTTGAGAATTGGACTCCAAACACAGCCATTATCCACATATCCTTAAACGGGGATTACACAGTCCAGGCGCTATACACCAGAGCTCTCAGTAGCTCTGCAAAGTGTGAGTTAGTCTTTTAGCTGGTTTTATAAACACACTTGTGTTTAAATAATTTATATGGCATACTGCACTATTATTCTGTTCTGTTTTTATCTCCTTTGAGGGTCATATACACCGTTACACTATTGGACTGCCTATATGTATGTATATACCATTATTTTAGCAACTTCACTTTGAACATCTTTTGGCGCGGTCCACCATCCTGTTTTTCTTCTATTTTGGGTCACCATAAGTAAGTATTGGGAAGTCCTGCTGGTTCACTGCTGCCTCCTACTTGGTTACTCTAGTGAGCGCCTAAATTCTTGTTTTAAAACCTGAGAGACCTGGCACCCAAACCAATTCATTGAGCTGAAGTGGTCTGGGTGACTATAGTGGTCCTTTAAATCCACATCTCAGTATGCAATACATCCATAGGTTCCTGTATATATTTATAGCTCTGTATGCCTAGGGGAATATTCCCTAAGCATTGCGCAGGTAAAATAATTCATTCTCCGTCACATACCTCTTCCACCATGATCGCTTCAAATCACTAAACTGGGTCGTAATGGTTTGCGTAAACCTTTAAGTGCGATTTATTATATTTTAAATAAAGTCTTCATATTTATTAAAAAGATGCAAATACGCACATTCACCTGCAAACATTGGAGACCCAGGGAGATTACAATAATAACATTTAGATTAACTTCAAGCACACATTGAGTTTCTAGTATAGAGACTGTATTGGAAAACAAAAATTATCAAGGGAAGAAGAAAAAGAAAAAAAAAAGCAGCAAAATAAAACCCATTAAAAGGGATATCCAGTAATATGTATTGTCTTACTGCTTCCCCACGCTGCAATGGGAGGGCGCGTGCACATCCAGGGGCGCGCGCATGACCTCAGCGCATCCCATGACCCCGCGCCCTCTGCTTCCGGGTCAGCACATTCGTTCCCACGGCAATTCTGATCACTTCCGGAGCCGAGCCGGCTGTTGAAAGACGTGTGTCCCTCCCAGCACGCTAAGGTACCGGTTACACACGGTTACAGCTCTTACCGTCACACTGTGACAGATCTCTTTCTGGGGTCCCTTGCTGTATTTATGTGGAGGGCCCGGCGGCCATTGCTGTGGGGAAGCCACGCCTCCTGCGCCAGCCATTTCCCTTCTCACCCCTAGTTACAGTGAGTGCCAGTCCGGGGAGGGGGTTTAAGTAACATGAATGACCATTTAATATGTCTGTATAATCACAGTTACACAGGAGCTAGGGGCTGTGATAAGCATTGTTATTATGTATCCAGGAATTGTGGAAACTCTAAATTATCAACATTCTCCAACTCTTGGAATCATAAAAAGACTTGAGTATAAAAGGTCTGAGAACCATGTTTAGCTGTAGATTAGCTCTGTGATTTTCCCACTTTACAGCGATACAGAGTTTGGGACTTTGTAAATGCCAGTAATAATAATAATAATTTGAATGTGACTGGTATAAAGAGTTAAAAGGGCAATCTAAATACTATATTGACCACAGTTTGCTGTAGTGTTTTTTTTTTTTTTTTTATCGGTGTGCCTGTCTCTGTTCCCCATGTGAGAGGAAAATTGTCATGTCATTATATATTGCAAAAGCTTGAAGAAACACTGTAGTGTTTATGGTAACATCCTACCTGGGGTCACCGCATCACCCGCCAGACACCCCTGCACTGCGATAAGCGCGTTGGTGTTCGGCTAACAAACTCTGCCAGGGAGCCAGCCCTACACAGCACTAATAGAAGCTTCTTGAAAGTGCATTTGGCTCAACTGGAGGTGGTGGTGGGTGCTCGGAGGACCCAGGTAAGTTGTAAAGGGCCAAGGCACACCTGGCAACATAACTGCTGCAGCAGACTGAGCAAAACAGGACTGTGCTCATGTTCTGAGAGTGCTCAGCGGACTGTTTGACACAGCGGTTTAACAAAATTTTCTAGGAGGGTACCAGGGCACTACTTGCAACATAACCACTACAGCAGGGATGTGTAACATTAATACTATGAGCACCATAATGGCTACAGTAAAAGTGGTTATATGTTGCAGTGGATATTTCAGTGTAGTCTGTTTTTTGTAAAACTGTTTTTGAGTGGTTTAGTAAAAACCAAGGTTCTTCCAGGACCCAGAGTCGGGCTCCTCTGTTTTTGCAAAGAGGATACATAAAGGTGTCTGGGTGCAGTCTCTGTTTTTAGTATAACCGTTTTAAAGTTTTTCCAAAAACCTTGGCTCTTCTTGCACCCAACTTCCAGTACCCCTCATGTTGCATTAAAGGAACACTATAGTCACCTAAATTACTTTAGCTAAATAAAGCAGTTTTAGTGTATAGCTCATTCCCCTGCAATGTCACTGCTCAATTCACTGACATTTAGGAGTTAAATCACTTTGTTTCTGTTTATGCAGCCCTAGCCACACCTCCACTGGCAATGATTGACAGAGCCTGCATGAAAAAATAAAAACTGGTTTCACTTTCAAACATGTATTTTACTTTAAAGAATTGTATCTCAATCTCTAAATTTAACTTTAATCACACACAGGAGGCTCTTGCAGGGACTAGGAAGCTATTAACATAGCAGGGGATAAGAAAATCTTAATTAAACAGAACTTGCAATACAGAAAGCCTAAATAGGGCTCTCTTTAGAGGAAGTGTTTATGGAAGGCTGTGCAAGTCACATGCAGGGAGGTGTGACTAGGGTTCATAAACAAAGGGATTTAACTCCTAAATGGCAGAGGATTGAGCAGTGAGGCTGCAGGGGCATGTTCTATACACCAAAACTGCTTCATTAATCTAAAGTTGTTCAGGTGACTATAGTGTCCCTTTAATGTAGACACTCTGGGGTTTATGTAACAATGTGTTCTGAAAAGTGGTCTAAAGATGAGAAACAAGTGTAGTCTACATTGGAACGTGCCTGCTGGCTTCACTGGTTTCCATAGTGAATGACCCATACTTAGTACTGTAAACCACTTTTCAGAATGCAACACTTTTTTATAACCCCATTTATGTCTGCTTTATCTGTGCAGTGACAGGTTGTGAGCTCTGATTACAGCGTAGCCCACCTATTGCAACCTATCTTTGCATCAAACATTAACGGGTTTGTGCAGATAGTGTGCACAGAATCTCAGCAGCAAGAGAGAACGTTTTTGAGGGGCAGAGCCTGACCTGCAAGCAGCCAGGACGCATGTTGCAAGGACTTCCGTCTATCTTGTCCATATTTAGAGAATATCCTCCGATCTGACACACCACAGTGCATTACTCATGTCAAGGGGTGCCCTACTGAACCAAAAGAGCCCTTACTCATGACTCTAACTAACCCAGAGTCTAAGGTAAATCGCTGCGGCCTGCTGGTGACGGAGTTGTGGAGAGGCAGATGCTTTCCTCGCTCCCATACCTGATGAATTGTCCTGCGGAACTGCTACCCCCTCCTCCTTTTGACCGATGGGGATATCTCGGTCCCCACTGGACTTTTTCACATTGCTACGGAGGTGTCTGAAACCCGCTCCAAGCTTGTATCTGGACGCAATCTCACTCTTCAAGATGGCGGATTCACTTCTTTCTGACCCATGAGGCCTGAACCTGCACTAAAGAGCATAGCGTGACTACATCCTATAGTGGCTGGATGCAATATTCCAACGCTTTTGAGCTCCACTCCCAGAGCGTGCGACAGCCACTCCGCTCATGTCGCAGGAAGAGGACCAGAGTGATGAGCCACAGGGAAGCCCGCACCGAGCAAAATTATCGCCTGCCTACCTGGGCTGGGTGCTGCATGAAGCTTGGCCTTGCCACATCGTCCATGTGTGCGGAAAGCTATCCACCGAGAATGGCAACTGCCCGATGACTCCTGCTGGCCCCTGAGGGGAAAGACTTTATCTCAATGAGCCCCTGATTCCGTGGATCGACGATGTCTCCTCTTGTACGGGCCTGGGGCTGGAGATGTGTTTCAACCTAGAACCGTTATGCTGCTTTCCCCAAGGACTTTCCTGAATATACCCAAAGCTTATTAACACTGGGAGTCGGTTGATTTTAGCTCAAGGTCTACTACATAAGTTTTAAGTCCTTCTTGATTGTAACGGATGCCATCTTTCTTTCTTGTGTTATTATGCGATTTTGATTTATTATATTTTGTGTAAAGCATATATGTAGTGGCTTAATCATTTCCAGTGGTCTATGTACTCTCTTGTATCTATGGCACGTTTATCACATTCTTATCTACTACTCTTCCAGTCTAGATAATCTCTGTCTCACAGTATAGCTTCTATCAAGTGTTTAGACATATGTAATACAGGGTGATGGTGAAGCGCTATATTTAACTTTAAGATGTGGAAACACGAGATAATTCAGAAGAAGTGTGAATGTACCTGAATAAGATTGTTTCTTGAAACCTTAACCTTGATATAATTTCCTTAAAAGTATAAACACAAAAAACATATCATAGCGTAAAACTGTAAAATATGCAATGCAATATCTATATGAGAAAATTCCCACTCACACTCTGAAGAGCCAAAAGATTTTAGCTCAGTTCTTGCGCATGCAGGGTCCGTAAAGGCGACCCTCACCCTTCTTGGGAACCTTTATCCTTCTTATTATCAATCTAGGATACAGAGCATATATAGTGCAGTACCTTTAATATATTTATAAAATCGATAAAATATTAGATGAGGTACTCACAAACCCAGAGCCTTCGGAATAGGCTCAATGGAACAGCTTGTGTGGTTCAGGACCACACACCTTCTTTCTTGTAGCAGGAAAAATTTTGCCAAATAGTATTTAGGTAAAAAAATATATTTATTACACTATCACTTTAAAACAGTATCTATACAAATATTCACTATATAGGCAAAAAATAAAAGAGTCCAATAATTGAAGTTTCCAGGACGCGTTTCGCCAAATAGGCTTCCTCAGCTGGATCAAAAAGTCTTTGTGAAGATCCTTGGACTGGTTCCTGCTTTATATACCTTTCTTGTAGTTCAAATAATGCAGCAAAAATGCAAAAGAGGCTTGACACGCAGGGCATCGCCGTTGCCATGACGATAGCCCGCGAAATTAAAGAGCCCATAGAGCAATTATTTGAACTACAAGAAAGGTATATAAAGCAGGAACCAGTCCAAGGATCTTCACAAAGACTTTTTGATCCAGCTGAGGAAGCCTATTTGGCGAAACGCGTCCTGGAAACTTCAATTATTGGACTCTTTTATTTTTTGCCTATATAGTGAATATTTGTATAGATACTGTTTTAAAGTGATAGTGTAATAAATATATTTTTTTACCTAAATACTATTTGGCAAAATTTTTCCTGCTACAAGAAAGAAGGTGTGTGGTCCTGAACCACACAAGCTGTTCCATTGAGCCTATTCCGAAGGCTCTGGGTTTGTGAGTACCTCATCTAATATTTTATCGATTTTATAAATATATTAAAGGTACTGCACTATATATGCTCTGTATCCTAGATTGATAATAAGAAGGATAAAGGTTCCCAAGAAGGGTGAGGGTCGCCTTTACGGACCCTGCATGCGCAAGAACTGAGCTAAAATCTTTTGGCTCTTCAGAGTGTGAGTGGGAATTTTCTCATATAGATATTGCATTGCATATTTTACAGTTTTACGCTATATGTTTTTTGTGTTTATACTTTTAAGGAAATTATATCAAGGTTAAGGTTTCAAGAAACAATCTTATTCAGGTACATTCACACTTCTTCTGAATTATCTCGTGTTTCCACATCTTAAAGTTAAATATAGCGCTTCACCATCACCCTGTATTTCATTCCTTAGTTTTTAAGATAAGATTTTGGTGCTTTAGCAGCTTCTCGTGTTAAATTTTAACCATTTGGTATATTTTGGCTTCACATATTAGCGCTGGTACACCCACCCATTGTTTAGACATATGTGTTTAGCCTGTGCACATTATCACAAAAAATGAGATGCATTCTGTCATACCATTTTAACATATTGTATATTCTATATAACGCACTTCTTCTTTAACATGTTCTGTTAGAATTTGTCATATGTTATGAGCGGACATCTAAAAAAAAAAAGATACATCAAATACAGGGTGCGCTAAGTAGGACAATGAACGATAATAAACAAAAATCAGCAATAATATAAAGAGTCTCTTAAAGTACAGTGAAGACCTGGAGTGTATATTCTTCAGTCATTGCTTTGAATCCTCAGTAGTAAATATGAAATACAAAAGCAGAAATAGAGACCAATAGTGCAAAACCGTTTTAGGAAAGCTGGATCACGAACAACATAGAAGTAGAGAAGTGCCAACTCACAATTTAAAGAGCTATGCCCAGCTCTAGGTAAAACAGCATACTGTGCTATTTAATACTCCCCACATGTAGGATATAACTGGACACTTGGTGGTGTATCCTCAAGACTTCTTAAAGGGCCCATAGTGTTTACCGTATAAAAAACAGCAGTAAAAGGTAAAATGAAACGTACTTATAGTGTTCAGAGCAGCCATACTGCTCTATGAACCAGGCGTAGGTGGAATAATCCCCACCAGGGATTTCTTTTATTCACACACACAGGAGGCTACTGCGAGGTCTGGAAGACTAATAACAGAGCAGGAGATAAGAAATTCTAAATTAAACAGAATGTACAATAAAGGACATTTAAACAATAGATATCTCTTTACAGGAAGTGTTTAGGAAGACTTTGTTAAGCTAAAGTTGTCTTGGTGCCTATAGTATCTCTTTAATTATATAGTGTCATAGAAATCTGATCTTTTATTAAGTGCCTTTAAAATATAGTACTCCTCATCTCATTTAAGCATTGCAAAAATAAATCATCTGCACCCATATGGCACTTAGAAGTTACAGAATTTGGATGACCCACTGATATTTAAATGAATTAAGCGAAAAAAGAATGCACAATTCTAGTATTTATTATCCATATTGACACTCTATTTCTATGTACAAAGTTGGTTAACTGTCTAACTGGGAATGATGGGAGAGGTGGAAATCAGTGAGTGATGCCCACTTCCGAGTTGTGTTTAGCTTTTTTTTTTTTTTTTTATGTTTTTTTTTTTTTTTTTTTATTCCTGACATAAGTTTCCTGGCAACATCAAAATACAGTTTGCGTCCTTTTCTTTGGGATTGTACCAAGTGGATCTGTGCCCTTTTCTAAGGTTGTTATTACAACAGATTAAAAGTATACACAACCCAATGTGTACGTGCTTGGGATTTCTCAATTCCTTCCAGTTGCATCCTGTTATAGTATCTCAACAGTATTTCTTATAGGACACTCCCTTACCTAACACAATCATTTTAAAGGATTAAGAACAGGATTACCCTGAGGACATTTTAGGTTTTGTGTGTGAGGTCTGCTTTTTGGCACTGTCTGTTGGTGTGAACGTGCCGTAAGAGTGTTGATATTGGCATTTGGGATTTTGGTGCAGACTGTTTTTGTTTTAGTGTAACCTGGTAAAATTGAATATATATATATATATATATATATATATATATATATATATATATATATTAATGAAAAATTCATATTTTCAGCTATTATAAGCCTTTTCTGACAATTGTGTGCATGCATGAGTGTGTATGTATATATAAATAAACAAACACAACCTGCCCAATATCATTTAGGTCCCCCTAGTGCTGCCAAAACAGCTCTAATGCATCTAGGCATGGACTTGAAATGGCATCTATACATTTCAATGGCGGTTTTGGTAGCAAATGTATAGATTTGAAGAAAAATCTATTTAAAAATAGTTTTTTTTTTCCCCCATCTCACTCCCAATTGTTCAGCAGAAACTGATGTCACTCAGTTTAGACGCTGGAACACTGGCAACAAAGCCGGCTTGTCGTGTTATTGAGGAGGCAAAGCAAATCAACAAAGAGAGAAGTATAACACCCACCTCAGTAAAATGGTCGTGGTGGAGGGCAGTGTGAGTCATGACTGTATCCCATTAATATTTAAACGCTTTTCAGGAGTCACAACAACCCAACCCCTCTGTGCTGCTTGAGCTAATCAGGAAGCATTAGTGGGTGGCTGAGAGTAAATGTTTTCAGGTTGTCACAGGGCTCATTGCTGGTATGGCTTGTGCCTTAATCCAGTAGGGGCTGTGGGTGGCTAGGGACCTTTTAAAAATGGTTTAACACTTTTTGGAGGGACAACACTAGAAGACTCCAGGCTCTGAAACCAATTCAATGAGATGAAATGGTTATACTGCCTACAGATGCCCTTTAATCACTAAAAATAACTATTCTAATAATAAATATAGCACCTTACAAAACTTGATTCGGTTGTATCTTCAAGACACTTGTAAGACATTTCAGATATTTGTTTGTGATCGATAACATTGTCTTTGCTTCAAGTAGATCACCTTATTGAACTTTTTGTTAATGTATTTCTTTTATATTCTCAGAATAAAATGGAAGATGAGGCCGCAGAAGAATACCCCACAGAAATCCACGAGTATCTTTCAGCTTTTGAAAAGTCTGTAGACTCGGTAGAAGATATGTTGAAGAAGATGATGTCTGTTTCTAGGGCAGAACTTCTTCAAAAGGTATTATATACATGACTATTAATAGATGCTGGGAAAAAAAAAAACCCAAGTCCATCCAGTTCAGCCTTTCATACATCTACATCATTGCTAGCTGATCCAACATAGTTTGAAGCAATTTCCAGTTTTGCTGCAAATTGGGGAGAAAAAATCCTTGGCAGTCAGATTTCTTCTTGAATCTCCAAGATGTTACTCCACATGTTAACTATTATATTTATTACCTGTTATGTGCTATAGCGTCGCTGGACGTCCTCACGCTGTGTGAGGACCTCCAGCGTCGCTCAATTCCCCATTTTCCCCATTTTCAATGCTTTCCTATGGGGAGCTCTAATGCTCATGCGCTGCATTGCCGCGCATGCGCATTAGGTCTCCCCAGCCGCCGGGCGGGATCAGTCTCGCCCACTGGCCGACGTAAGCAGCGACGTGGGACATGTCGATGCCTCTGGTAAGTGACTGCAGGGGTTTCAAATGTAGGGCTTTACCATGTTTGCACATTGAAATTTGACAGATTGGTTTGCTGTTGCCTTTGAGACCGTATAGCAGCCCAGGAATGAAAATTAACCCCATCATGGCATGCCATTTGTAAAAGTAGACGACCCACGGTATTCAAAATAGGGTATGTCCAGTCTTTTGTAGTAGCCACTTAGTCACAAACGCTGGCCAAAGTTAGCGTTTTTATTCGTGCGCGTGTGTGTGTGTGTGTGTGTGTGTGTATATATGTATGTATATATGTATATATGTGTATATATATATAATATTTGTGTTCGGGGCATTCTCATATGATATGGAATACTCTGGTGAAGAGAAATACAATAAAAGGAAATAGTCGGTTGAGGTGTGCCGAAACCGATGTATGCTGTAGGCCGGTAAATAAAGTGGGCAAAAAGAGAGAAAGCAAAGTAACCATTTATTCAGCAAACATAAGTACATATTACATATTAAGTAGACATCTTAATGAAAGCCCTCCTAATCTCTTGGACTGGGTGCGGGATGCAGGTGGCATAAGTTGAGGACTTCCAGCGACCCAGTGTCTTAATAACGTGAGCTGGTATGTCTTGGCTAGAGGCCGTGGAGGCCGCTCCGATTCTGAAGGAGTGCCCCGAGTAGTTACTTGGATTTAAACCAAGTCTGGTGATAAGCATCCGGACGTAAAGCATGAATTTTGCCGTGGTGAGAATTGCATTGTGTATCATTAGTAGGGGTTTTGAGGGGTGTGTCCAGTGCTTTCACCGGGCACCAATTATTCCCTGTGGGGTAGTAGGTTATGTGAACCGGTTTCCCCCATCTGACTTGTCTTAGTCTTAGGTAGGGTCAGGACGTAGTAGTCTGTGTGTTTCGTGAGGTACGACGTGAGGAGGCACCCTTGGCTTTGGTGTTGGCCACTAATGGTGAATTCTCGTGGTCTAAGAGACCCATAAAAAGCTAGATACATAGCGGTTTTTATAACCGCGTTTGTATTGGGTTCAAATGGTGCCTGGTCGAGTAGGTTGGATAAGGATTTGAACATTCCAATGTCAATAGCCAATCTCTTGAGTGTTGCTGGGCCGTCTGCTTTTGCTATGCCCTTCAGTAGTGTTCGTATGGGGTAAGAGGTTAAGAACCCTTTGTGGTTAGGGAAGGAGCAATACATGTGGTGTTGTATCCCCGTGAGGTAAAGCTTATTAGTGTTATGTGAGAATTTAAGTTTGAGGTGGCAAAAAGATGCAAAAGCTATCAGTGAAGAAACCTCAAACCAGTTGGCTAGGTGATGGTCAGACATGAATCGTTTGAAAAGCTCTGTGATATGCATGTTGAGTGCTGGTAAATAAAGCTAATTTAGTGAGAGCGTGGCTGTGCTGAAGTAGTTCATCTACTCCATAATAAGGTCTTGGAAAGTTGGAGCTGGGGTTGCCACACAAGCTGCCGAGGGTAGGGACAGTCCGAAAGCCTGAAATTGAAAGCGAGATAGCTGGTCAGCTGCCGTATTGTATATGCCGGGAACATGAGAGCATACAATGTGGAAGTGATGGGTAGCTGCCAGCCATGTCAGTTTCCTAAGGAAGTTCATAATTGCCAAGGAGGAAGAGCGACCCTTGTTGATAATGTGGCATATTGCTAGGTTGTCAGAGAAGCAGCGTACGGACTGCCCTTCCCATAACCTACACCAAGTGACAGCTGCAGCAACTATCGGGTATACCTCAAAGAGGGCTGAGTTAGTGTGAAACCCCTCAATGCCCTGTGTTTCCTTGGACTACTCTTGGCCCCAAAAGTGAGTTTTGTGAAAAAGTAGTAGGCGTCTTGCCACTTAACGCCATGCAGGTGCCACAAAGAGGGGTGTATAGGTAACAATTTAAAAGCATTGACAATATCCGTCTTGCTAAGCCAGGCCCTCCAACCCTGCTGATCTGATAGCTGCAATAGCGTGGTCAATAGTGGAGTGTTGTAGGGAAAATTCTTCAGATGGAATCAATGAGTTTAGGCTGGGGATGGCTGAAGAGTGGGGTGCGGATAGGTCAATGATGAGTCTTAGTTTCTCAGAATTTTTGCTGGAAACCAGCCCGATAGGGTTAGTTCTCCAGCTGGAAAAGAGGGGGTTACAAAAAGGCCCGATGACAAATCCCTGGTCCACTTCCAGTTGTAGCAAGGTAGTGATTGCAGTAGGGTTATTAGTGGCTGACTGCAAATTGTGACACTCTAACATCCCTGTTGGCATGTAAATGTAGTCAATGGAGTATATTCGAAGCTTGGGCTTGTCACCAGTGGGGTACCTCAGGGATCTGTACTTGGACCCATTCTCTTTAATATTTTTATTAGTGATATTGCAGAAGGTCTTGATGGTAAGGTGTGTCTTTTTGCGGATGATACAAAGATATGTAACAGGGTTGATGTTCCAGGAGGGATAAGCCAAATGGAAAATGATTTAGGTAGACTAGAAAAATGGTCAGAGTTGTGGCAACTGACATTTAATGTGGATAAGTGCAAGATAATGCATCTTGGACGTAAAAACCCAAGGGCAGAGTACAGAATATTTGATAGAGTCCTAACCTCAACATCTGAGGAAAGGGATTTAGGGGTGATTATTTCTGATGACTTAAAGGTAGGCAGACAATGTAATAGAGCAGCAGGAAATGCTAGCAGAATGCTTGGTTGTATAGGGAGAGGTATTAGCAGTAGAAAGAGGGAAGTGCTCATGCCATTGTACAGAACACTGGTGAGACCTCACTTGGAGTACTGTACACAGTACTGGAGACCCTATCTTCAGAAGGATATTGATACCTTAGAGAGAGTTCAAAGAAGGGCTACTAAACTGGTTCATGGATTGCAGGATAAAACTTACCAGGAAAGGTTAAAGGATCTTAACATGTATAGCATGGAGGAAAGACGAGACAGGGGGGATATGATAGAAACATTTAAATACATAAAGGGAATCAACACAGTAAAGGAGGAGACTATATTTAAAAGAAGAAAAACTACCACAACAAGAGGACATAGTCTTAAATTAGAGGGACAAAGGTTTAAAAATAATATCAGGAAGTATTACTTTACTGAGAGGGTAGTGGATGCATGGAATAGCCTTCCAGCTGAAGTGGTAGAGGTTAACACAGTAAAGGAGTTTAAGCATGCGTGGGATAGGCATAAGGCTATCCTAACTATAAGATAAGGCCAGGGACTAATGAAAGTATTTAGAAAACTGGGCAGACTAGATGGGCCGAATGGTTCTTATCTGCCGTCACATTCTATGTTTCTATGTTTCTATGTTTAAATAAGCCCTGTGTGAAAACCCTGGGTGAGACCTGTGCATAAAAATTCCACCAGGTTTTTGGAGGGGTGAGTGGACAGCATATGTTCAAGTACAAGAACGTTCACTGGAGACAAATAAGGTTTCTGGAACATTTTATTTGGGCACATAGATTTCGCATGTGCCCGGAAACAATGTGAGCATACGTGTAATAAGTGGCAGGCGCTGTAACCGCAGGAGCTCTCATTGAAATTATTGCAAATTTGTGATTTGCCTATGTACACTACTGGACGACCCAGTTTGTCTCTGGTGTGTTTCTCAGCCTTAGGGGGATGTTGTAAGGATGAGCCGGGAGCGCTGTCCGGACAGAGAGGGCACAAATAAGCTGTGTGAGCGGGTGACGTACATATGGCACAAGCTGGTGTCCTAAGCCCCGCAAAGTGTCTGAGGAACAGCTCGTTGTCCAGCTGGCTCCAATCCATCTGGATGCCATACTGGGGCAATGTGGCTGACACTTTTGATGAAAAGGACTTGTGATAGTCGTAAAAAGTATAGCCGCCATACTTATTACCCAGGTCCAGCAGCTTATGCATATATAGGTCCAGTTCCTCTCTCCTATGGGGATGAACCGTGCACAGAATATCCCTAAAGATACCGAAAGCTAGAACAAAATCAGGAATGGTCAGTTTCTTACTGAGTCTGGGGTCTCTGGCTTTTAAAACAACAGAGATGTCCCCGTAGTCATAAGAAAGGGTTTCCACGACGTCCTGGGAGGCAATGAGCAGTGAGACCAAGTTAACATCCTTGCCTTCCAGGATGTCCTTCTTAAGATTAGCCGGAACCATGTGGGCAGGATTAATAACGTGGGCGGCTGCCTTGTTGGGTATGGAATTACCCGTTATTGCTGTGGGTATGACCGGGATCACTTCTGTGAGAGGCCCAGGAGGCTCTACGGGGGAGCTGCGGGCTTCCAGCCTTTCCAGCCTGTCGTTGACCTTCCCCATAGAAGAAATTAGGGAGGCAACCGGCGGGGGCGGGGGGGGGGGGGGCGGGGGGGGGGGGGGGGTGTGTGTCGCCCTTTCCCCTTTCTATATAATTGTTAGACGACTAACTATGATTTGGCCCGAGGGGCGTATAGTACCTCGAAGTGGAGGATGGGAGTTGGCCTCGCGGACCGCTAGGTTAAGGGGCAGGGGAAATAACTAAAGACGGCCGTGTAGAGAAAAGACGTGAACCAAAACCTACCTGCAGAAAAAGAGCCCTGGTTCCTGTATAAGAGAATAAGAGGTCTCTTAAGTAGGGGGTTTAGCCTAGATGACCCGTCCAGGGGTATTCGGGGTTCCTGGGGGTATGAAATCTAGATAAGGTACTTTGTAGGACATACTACTTTCAGTTATACAAGCTTATGTGTAAGTGCTTAGGGGCAGAGAGTACTGTCCCCCCTTTAGACATTGTACACAGTTATCCCGTACATTAATATCAGCAGAGGTTAATTAATCTTAGAATTTAACATCTAAAAGCAGTTTAGTGTAATGATCTCTAACCAACCTTAAGTAATGTATATATTATTATTATTATAACTGTAATGCATGTAGTACAACATAATGTGTTTAACCAGAGTTTATGCAGTAATTTATACAGAACAACACCCTATTTAACCCAAATTGTAAGCAAGTATTGTGTATCTAACTTCATACTTTGACCGACAAATCAGCCCACCTCCCTGTGTAATATCGGCGGGAACAGGGACTCCTTACGGTACAGGAGTCTGTGAGGCCTGTTCCCGCCCGTACTGTGTAGTTACCCATACCCCTTTCACATAAGTGTAGCTGGCGGGAACAGGGACTCCTAATGTTGATGGAGTCTTTGCCCCTGTCCCCGTCCGAGCTGTGCTGCCCGGTGAGTAAACATTCCCCCGTGGTTTACTGCCCCTCATCGAGCTGGAGGGGGGGGGGGGGGGGGTAGTGGTGAAGGTTGTATGGGACGGTTGTGGAGCCGGTCGGCCGTGGACCAACGTGTTGCATACTCACGGTGTGACGTCAGGAAAGCGCCGCGTCTCACCGGAAGTGACGTGACGCAACAGAAAACCGGAAGCAAAAGATGCCGGCGAGTATCCCAGCTGTTCGTCTAGACCAACGGAGGTAAGTGAGGGAAAGGGGGGAGTCCCTTAAGTAGGTCTATAGCCCCTCCCACAACTTCAGGCCATGTCTTCATATATATATATATATATATATATATATATATTTTTTTTTTTTTTATTTCCTGTATATGTATAATATTTTATAAATATATATATATATATATATATATATATATATATATATATATATATATAGAAATCATATATATGCATTATAAGTGTATTTTGAGATATGTGTATATATCTCATCGTACACTTATAAAGAAATTATATATGTATAATATATTATAAATGCTTTAATTATTTTATAATATATTATACATATATAATATATGTATAACATATTTATTTATTTTTTTACTTCTTAGCAGCCAGGGGGAGCTGCCTGACAGCTCAGACAGTCCCCCTGCTGGCAGCTCCTAGAGTCCTATTGCGGAGATGTGATCATGGTAAACACATGGCCCTTGAGTGCCGGTGTGACCGGAGCTACTGCAGGGGGACTCTACACGTGTGTATATTTACTCTAAGTTAATTTTATATTATTATATGTATATATGAATAAAAAAAATACACTTAGTATGACGTTATATATAATATATATATATATATATATCACTTGAGCCTGCTAAAATGATTTGTGTGAAGAGTGTGTCCTTTTTTGATTTTGCAAAAAGTGCAGATTTCAGTAGAAATTTACACTTTTATAATTTAAACTGGTTGCAACACCACCTCACCCTCGCCCAGCTTTCAAGCAGAAAGGTTTGTGGAGCTAAACTCAAGAGGCAGCAATTGCCCATAGCACCTGCCTTGTTAAGACTTCTCATTGTGCTCCATTCGGAAGTCTGAGATTGGACAGCCACCGAAAGTGTGGGCAGGGTTGCAAAGGCCGCAGACAAGAAAACTGCAGGTTTTGCAAGCTGTTTTTAGATATAACCCCAATGAAAAAACACATAATTAAATGTAAGTTTGGAATATATCTACTAAGCCATAGTTTTGTATTTGGGCAGTGTGGTGTCCTTTTAACGTAGTACAGTGCTCAGGGACTCCAGCTCTTAAAACAACTTCTCTGAGATGAGATTATTTTCAGGGAAGAGAGCCTCTTTACATTTTGCATTTCCTTTCATTGCAGATTGATCCACTCGAACAAGCAAAATTAGATTTGGTCTCGGCATACACTTTAAATTCTCTATTCTGGGGTAAGTGGCATATTTGAGTGCAACTTGTTACATCCACTTTACTCTTTCAGATGCAATAGACCTTAACTGTTTTATTTTCCCTTTTCTCTTCAGTATATTTGAGTAGTCAAGGTGTTAATCCCAAAGACCATCCTGTTAAAGAGGAACTGGTAAGGAGCTTTTTATATTCTTTATGCAGCGCTCATTCTTTATTTTGCAGTAAAAAAAAGCATTTTATTTTTATATTTTTCATCATGGATCTAATATCAACAATTAGCTGAAGAGAAAGTCCACTATATTCATTTAATAAAATGTTAACTGCAATATACAGGTGACGCTTCCAGCAAAACTATCAAGTGTGAATTATGCCCTTTTGCATTATGCTGCATGATATAAATTCCAGCCATGCATGCATGCACAAAATCTCAAAAATCCTGATCATTCCAGTTAGAGCAACTGAGACTTTGTGCAGACTGATCAACTTTCCTTCCCTCCATTGCTTTATTCAAACTCAATGGTAGGCTGCAATACGACCCAATCTTCCACAATACTTCTTGTATTTGCATAACGTTTCTCCAGAATTCTATTGCACGTCATGGCTGCTGGAAATTATACAATATTATAGTTTTGTCATATCTGATAAATTAGTCCATGTTTTTTTCTTACAAATATCTTTTGATTGAAGTTTGATGAATTTTGCAGCTTAAAACTTCATGCACGACAAATTCAACGGCAGTTTCTGGAATTTCTGTATAGTACGGTATCATATTATTATTATAGAAACCATAACTTTTGGGCCCTGTCAAACTTGCAATAAGATGTATCTAACTGACTCTTCCATTGTGAGGGGTTTTCAATTTAGATTGGAGAAATAGCTACTCCAGCGGATGTTGAGAATTGCACAGCTGTAACGGGTAATATTTAGGTGCTCTACTGTGTGAAACAATGTATATCTTAGAAAAGTTAGAATTAAAATGTTCAGCACCCAGAACCACTGTTCATATTTTTTTACAAATTGTTATGAGAAAACATAACAAAATAATTAGAACACTAAGGTATTACACATGATAACCGCAATGGACAAGTGATTAGGATATATGCCAGCAAACTACCGTTAATTAAAATAAAATAAAATAAAAAAATAAACACAAATCACTGAAAATTTTGAACAACAAATTGGTTAAAGGGACACTGTAGGCACCCAGACCACTTCTGCCCATTGGAGTGGTCTGGGTGCCAACTCCCATTACTCTTAACCCTGCAAGTGTAATTATTGCAGTTTTTTATAAACTGCAATAATTACATTGCAGGGTTAACTCCACTTCTAGTGGCTGTATACTAGACAGCCACTAGAGGGCACTTCCTTGATTATAGCACAGAAAACCTGTGCTAGAGCGTCGCTGGACGTCCTCGCGCTGTGTGAGGACCTCCAGCGTCGCTCAATTCCCCATAGGAAAGCTTTGAAAAGCATTTTCAATGCTTTCCTGTGGGTAGCTCTCATGCGCATGCGCGGCATTGCCGCGCATGCGCATTAGGTCTCCCTGGCCGGTGGGCGGGATCAGTCTCGCCAACCGGCCGACGTAATGCAGAGGAGAAGCGGCGGAGGAAGAAGCCGCGTCGTAGGACACTGCCGCGCATTAGGTTTCCTCAGCCGGCGGGCGGGATCAGTCTCACCCACCGGCTGATGTAATCACTGGGAGGAGCATCGACGGGGTCTCAGGTAAGTGACCTGAAGAGGTTTCACCCCTTCAGCTACCGGGGGATTTGGGGGTGGGAGGGAGAGGGCAATAGCTGTAAACCAGTACTCCAGCCACCGTTCAACACTGGTTTGATTGTAATGTCCAATGTAAAGATATAATAGAAATAAAGTGTATTTTGCTTATCTGCAAACATAGCAGCATTTTAGGAGGTGGGGAAGTCCTGCTTGCTATATATGAGTATAATCCAACAGAGTTCGGTACAAATCAGCATAATAAAAGCTTTTATTAGATCATGGCACAAATGAACAATGTTTCGGACCAACAATGATACTGTTGTCATGGCCATTGTGGGACCGAAACATTGTTCATTTGTGCTATGATCTGGTGTTTCATACGCAGAAGTGCTTTAGGGGTTATCTGTGTCCCCTCTTGAAGAGACGTTGGCACATTTACATTTACAGTGACAAGGTTTATGCACCATTTCAGAGCAGAAAAGCACTACTAATGAATCCAGCATCATATTGCTTCTAAATAAGAAGCATTCTTTTGTCCAGGATATCAGCAGTAGGTATCTACCAGTGGGTGGAGTGGAGCTGCGGTGAGGAACCATCTTGCTGCAGGATTAGTGGTACTTAACCCTTTTTTCCATCTGGAAAGGTGGGCTTAATAATGTAAACTGTATATACAACACTCCACCATTGTACATAAATGTATTTATATAGAACGCTGGATTGTTCCTTTAAAGTAGAGTGGATGTCACGTGCCTTCTCCGAAATAATCCCACAGTCAAAATGCATATAGTCTTCAGGATGTCCGGCAGGGAGCCATTATTCAGAATGTTGTATTTACTTCAGATCTGCTGTGTGCTACCACAGTTGAAATACATTCATGTAGAATAAGTATGCCCATTTTGAGCGCGGTAGTAAATTATCAAAGTACGCTGAAGTTGCAAGTATCAAATTTTCATCCTATTACAGTGATTGTATTAACCTATGGATTTATCACACTTGGTATGAACTATGTGAAATCTAGGTGGGGAAGCACATAAAATTAGTTCCTTGTTAATACAGAATACAAGAACATCTTGTGTGTATCCAAAGTTAAGGGCAATATACTTTTGTCTCATATTGGAGTTCATCTGATGTCTCTTGGCTGTGTAACATATATTACAGCAAAAGGGAACATTTTATTTTAAAAGGCTGGGTGCAGTACTATGGATAATTTGTCAATAAGACTGTTACTTCCATAAGCATGTATCATCACTCATGAGAGGGTGTGGGCAGCCTTAAATGCGACTTCATAAATAAATTGACACTTTCCCTTTGATTCAGCACTGTTCTATTAAAGTGATCTTTGTGTAAATGCTAATCTGTATCCATTTTCTGTTTAACCCCATTAATATGATGACGGCTGATTTACTAGCAAAGAGCAAAAAGTATTCCATTTACAAGCATGCTTTTACACACACGCATACATGCACCCATTCACGCTAACACCCCTCATCCAATTCCTTCATTAATTCATTTTCTCAACGGTAAAGAATTTCGTTCTGCAACAAAGCTTAAAAGCTTTTTTGGCAACAGCAGCATGTGTACTGTCCAGTAATCCTCTATAAGTGACATATTTACAACTTCTAATAAATCTCTCAGGTTTGTCTTTGTGCTGCATTAAGCTGAATGAACAGTTTGAATATATATGGTCTGTATTTCAAGATTTCTGCCAGCAGTGAACATCAAAGTATATCATTGATTTAAAGAATGAAATATTATAAATTAGAATGAACTGATTCCATTTTGACATGTCACAAAGGAATAATAATGGTTCTCAAAAATGGAATTGTAGATAATATAAAAAAAAAAAAATCATCTCTGGAAATGCCAAGCCAAGCAAAATATAGAATTACTGTATTTCATACAACTGCATAATATTTAAACTTTTTAGAATTTTAATTTCTCATAACTTGTGTTTACCCATAGTGGTATTGGGCTATATCAGAAGTGCAATCTATTAAAGAGAAAATATCTGATTAAAGGTGTACAGCTAATTCAGAAAATTAGATCAGCCTTTTTTAATTTCCTTTTTTCACAGTATGGGCTGCTTTTGCTTTTTTATATCTCATCTGTCTTTAACAACAAGTTTTATGGGGGTAGGGCCTTGTTAAGACCTGCAGTGGTTATAGTACTGCGGTCTTCTATTCCTTTCCCAACAGCTGAGAATAAGTGATTATAGCTGCAGCAGGGAGTAGAGGAATAGTGTAGATGAATGCAGCTTCCAAGACGATTCTCCCCAGCAAATAGATTATTCCCCAAACATGAGCCTAGACTTCATGAAGGGTGTAACAGGAATGATGTTTATTGAAAACACACTGGCTTTTATGAGAAATCCTCCTGCAAGAGGACCTCCCACAGCAAACTAAGACATTGACCAATCATCATACAGTTTTACAGTAATACACGCCTTCCCTCTGCTTGGGAGATATTGAGATAAGTTAAAGCGGCACTGTCATGCCGAACTTACCTTTCCTCAATCTCTTCCTCTTCTCCCCCTCTCTCGGGATCTGTTCTTCTTTTCTTCCTGTCTTCTTTAGTTTTCTTTAAAATCATAAGACAAAGTAGGGACTCTGTCTTATGGAGGATTCCTCCGCTTGACCAGCTCTGACCAGCGGAGGAGCAAAGTGTACTTCATTTCCGCTGGTCAGACCAATTTTCCCATGATCCCTAGCTTTCCTCCCAGTTCCCACAATGCTTCCTGTCAGTATTGCCGAAAGTCCTGTCACTTAGACAGAACGCCGGCAAAACTGCCGAATTGCATCCTAACAGAATGAGCACTGTTTCTCCATTGGTGTTAGGATGCAATTCGGTACTTTGTTCGGATCGGAATTTCATTCTGATGAATGAAACTCCGATCCTATTCATTGCTGTGGCTGCATCTTGCAGCCGCTTAGTAGATAACTCCCTAATTCCCACGGTATCAGGGAGCTATCTACTAAAAGGCTGAAAGACCTAAATTGGTCTTTCAGCCAAATTTACTAACACCAAGTAAAAATGACTTGGTATTAGTAAATAATATGCCCCTACTCGCTATACCGCGAGTAGGGGCATGTCTAGTAAGCAGTGAGCAGCCTGTGGCTGCTCACTGTAAAAAAAAAAAAAAAAAAAAAAATATTGCCCCCCACCCCTAAACGACGGGTGGGGGCTGTAAAGTAAAATAAGGGAGGGAGACCTATTGTCCCCCCCCCCCGGCCCCCACCCCTGGCCGGCGGGTGGGGGCCATAATGGTAATAAGAGGGGGGGGGACCTACTGTCCTCCCCCCCCCCCGGCCCCCACCCCTGGGGGTCGGGTGGAGGCCATAACAGTAGTAGGGGGGGGGGGGACCTACTGTCCTACCCCCCCGGCCCCCACCCCTGGGCGGCGGGTGGGGGCCATAATAGTAGTAGGGGGGGGACCTACTGGCCGGCGGGTGGGGGCCATAATGGTAATAAGAGGGGGGGGGGACCTACTGTCCTCCCCCCCCCGGCCCCCACCCCTGGGCGGCGGGTGGGGGCCATAATAGTAATAAGGGGGGGGGGGCTACTGTCCCCCCCCCCCGCCCCCACCCCTGGGCGGCGGGTGGGGGCACTAAGTAAATTCCCCCCCCCCCCCATCAAGGTGACTAGGGGTGCCCAAGCCCCTAGTCACCCACCCCCCACCCAAATAAAAAATGCCCCTACCTACCCCCCTCACCCTAAAAAATAGTGAGGGGGGAATAAAATTGCTAACCTGTAAAGTAAAATTAAACTTGCCATTCGACGTCTTCTTTTTTCTAAAATCTTCATTTTTCAGCCCCAAAAAAGGCCAAATAAAAAACCATCAAAAGCCGTCGAACTAAAAATAAAATAAAAAACCCGAGCGCAAAAAAAAAAAAAACCCGACGAAAAAGAAAAAACCCGAGCGCACATAAAAATAATCCATCTTCACCCATGGAGGGCTCCGCGCAGACTGAGCTCCGCAGGGCGGGGCAAGGCTTATAAAGTAGGTCCCCCCCCCCCCTTATTACTCTTATGGCCCCCACCCGCCGCCCAGGGGTGGGGGCCTGAGGGGAGGACAGTAGGTCCCCCCCTCATTCCCATTATGGCCCCCACCCGCCGTCCAGGGGTGGGGGCCGGCGGGGGAGGACAGTAGGCCCCCGTCCCCCCCCTTATTACCCTTTCTTTTTTCTTTTTTTTTACAGTGAGCAGCCACAGGCTGCTCACTGTTTAGTGGACATGCCCCTACTCGCGGTATAGCGAGTAGGGGCATTGGGGAGATTTTAATCTCCCTTGCCCTATTATGGGGGTCATATTGACCCCCATAGAGTGAGGGGGGACCTGGGGGGCTTATGAAGTGGTGGGGAGCTCTGCTCCCTGCCGCTTCTGTCTTTACATATTGCAAGGAGGGAGCTGCACGCCGGTAGCTCCCTCCTTGTAATAATCCGAACAAACAAACGAACACTGATACTCAGTGTTAGTTTGTTCGTCTGATTTTTTTCTATTCATTCATTCGTCTGTCTGATGAATAGGTGAAATTCCCGTTCGCATGTCCAGATGTTTCACTGGGCATGTGCGGGAATCTCACAGTCTGTGTAGTGTGGGTAGATGACGTGTCCCACAGGGACTTCACCTACCCACACAAAGATGGCGGCGCCCTGAATATAGATCGGGGCAGAAAATAAAAAATAGGTAATGTGGGGGGCATAGGGGCATTTGGGGGTGACTAGGGGGTCGATTGGATGTAGTTGAGGCGGGTGGGGGGTTAAAAAAAAAAACGGAATTCGGCATGACAGTGCCGCTTTAAGGAATAAATCAATTATCTCCAGGCAGAGGGCATACAATTTCCCCAAAAGTTGGAACACCCCTTTCCCCACAAGGTATCCCCACAAATTACATATCCCCTGATAGATCGGTTCAGGGGTTCTTAAAAAGTATGGAAGTCATGTTTTACCGACCACACACGAGGCTCCTGCCCAAAACAGTTCCACGTATTCAGCGTGTGCGGTTGGTCAATTAAGAAAAAGCTAAAAAACGAACAGGTTTTAACGAATGGATCCTCCTGGCTCATAGGAGCGATTGTTCCCCTTGTCTGTACGAACAAAACTACCTCTTCTGGCTGTTCGGTAAGTAAGAGAAGCCGGCGTTCGGTAGTTTTAGCGGTGGTTCGTGAGGTCGAGTGTCCGATTTTAGTTCCAGACACTCGACGACCAAGTCCCGCTGACTCCCCTCGTGCGAACAAGATGGCCGCCGTTTTCTTTTCCACGTGGCGTTCGGCTATACGAACAGCGGCCGCCCAGGGAGCACTTAATCGTCAGTTCTTTTGAACGTAATGAGCCAGGAGGGTGGTCGGTGTTCGGTAGTTTCAAACTACCGAACTAATATCCAATATCCATGCAGTGAATGGAGGAAACAAACTAATAAAGAAGAAAATGTCAAATAAAAGTAAATTTTCTTCACAATCCTGAACCTCATGGCGACTGGTTGTGTTATTATTTTATTATTTATATAGCGCCAACAAATCCGTAGCGCTGTACAATGGGTGGACTAACAGACACATAATTGAGATCAGACCACTGGACGTACATCAACAGAGGGGGTTGAGGGCCCTGCTCAATGAGCTTACATGCTAGAGGGAGTGGGGTATAGTGACACAAAGGGTTAAAGTAGGGGAATTAAATAGTTTGTTAGAGATGGGTTTATTGAGTGCTTGGTAGGTCATTTTTGACAGTTGCAGGAAAGGAGTCATGGGGTGGGGGATGAGAAGCCTGCTGACAGTTTAATTGATACGCTTTAATGAAGAAGTGAGTTTTCAAAGATTTTTTTTGAAGGAGTGGAGGCTGGGTGAAAGTCTAATTGAGGAGGGAAGGGAGTTCCACAGAATAGGTGCAGCCCTAGAGAAGTCTTGAAGGCGAGCGTCAGAGGTGGGGATCCGGGCAGAGGATAGGCGTAGGTCTTGGGATGAGCGCAGGGGTCTCGACGAGACATACTTTTGTATGAGGGAGGATAGGTATGTTGGAGCAGCATTATGTAGGGATTTGTAAGCAAGCGCCAGAATTTTGAATTGGGCCCTATATCTAACTGGAAGCCAATGCAGAGACTGACAGAGTGTGGAGGCGTGGGAGGTGCGACCGGACAGGAAAATAAGCCTCGCAGCCGCATTCATTATAGATTGCAGCGGTGCAAGCTGGGAACATGTAAGACCGGTGAGAAGGGGATTGCAGTAGTTGAGGCGAGAGAGAACAACAGCATGAACCAGTATCTTAGCCGCGTCTGGCGTTAGATATGGGCGGATGCGCGCTATGTTCTTGAGTTGGAAGCGACAGGATTTGACTATCGATTGGACATGGGGAGTAAAAGAGAGGTCAGAATTGAAAAGAACCCCTAGGCAGCGAGCCTGCGAGGTAGAGGTGATAGTAGCGCCGTTGACTTGGATGGAGACAACAGGAGTAGCATCACTTGAGGGAGGAAGAACTAGAAGTTCTATTTTGGACAGGTTGAGTTTAAAGAAGTGAGCAGCCATCCAGTTGGAAATAGCAGAGAGGCAGTCAGAAACACGAGTCAAGGTGGGCGGAGAGAGATCAGGGGAGGACAGGTAGATTTGCGTGTCATCTGCATATAAATGATATTGGAAACCAAAGGAGCTGATGAGTTTACCAAGGGAGGCAGTATATATATAGAGAACAATAGGGGGCCGAGGACAGAACCTTGGAGGACGCCGACAGAGAGGGGTTGGGGAGAAGAGGCAGAACCAGAGAAAGAAACACTGAAAGAGCGCTGGGAGAGGTAGGAGGAGCACCAGGAGAGAGCAGTATTCCGTAGACCAAAGTTATGAAGAATGTGAAGAAGCTGTTGATGATCAACAGTGTCAAATGCGGCAGAAAGATCAAGGAGGATTAGGATAGAGTACTGGCCGTGAGATTTAGCAGCAATTAAATAGTCAGATACTTTGGTCACAGCAGTTTCGACAGAGTGACCAGCGCGGAATCCAGACTGAAGGGGGTCAAGCAGAGAGTTGGATTCGAGAAAGTCTGTCAATCTGGCGTACACAACTCTCTCGAGGATCTTGGAGGCAAATGGCAGTAGCGAGATAGGGCGGTAGTTGGATGGGGAGTTGGGATCAAGGTTGGGCTTTTTCAGAATTGGGGTTACGGTTGCATGTTTGAAGGGTGAGGGAAATGTGCCAGAGGAAAGGGAGAGATTGAAAATGCTAGCGAGAGGAAGAGCAAGAGAGGGAGACAAAGTGCGGATGAGATGCGAGGGAGCAGGTTGTGGGGCGGGAGGACAGGAGCAGAGCAGAAACCTCTTGTGCTGTAGCAGGTACAAATGTGCATAGGATGGCAGGGGGAGTGGGGTTGGGTGATGTAATGATAGGGGTAGGAGAGAGATTAGAGATCTCTTTCCTGATTGTAGAGATCTTCTCAGTGTAAAGTTTGTGGCGGACAAGGTGGTGGAAGGAGGGGGAGTCACAGGGCGAAGAAGAGCATCAAAAGTGTGAAACATGTGTTTGGGTTGATGGGACAGTGTGCTTATGAGAGTTTTGAAGTAGTTTACTTTTGCAGAGGAAAGAGCCATGCTGTAGGAGCGGAGCATAAATTTATAGTGGACAAAGTCAGATGCAAAGTGAGACTTTCTCCAGCAGCGTTCAGCAGTTCTGGAACATTTTTGGAGGTAACAGGTCAGCTTAGTGTGTGCCAGGGTTGTAGTTGGGGGCGCTTGCTGCGTTTAACTGTAGGAGGTGCCATGATGTCAAGTTGAGAGGAGAGAGTGAGGTTGCAGAGTTAGGGCAGTTGAGATTTGAGATGGGTAAAAGGAGTGTTTGGAGTGTGGTGAAGTGCTGGAGATTGAGGGAGTTGAGGTTTCTGCGAGGTTGGAGAGTTGATGGTGGTGAAATTTTGGTATGGGGTATGCAGATGTTAAATGTTAGTAGATAGTGATCAGACAAAGGAAATGGAACAGTGGAGAGATCAGAGGTGGTACAGAGATTGGTGAAGATGAGGTCAAGAGTGTTTCCTGCAGTTTAACATGAGCTCTGGGCTCAACCACCAATTTAAGCTGAATTGCCCACCAACCTACGGAGACACACCTGAACCATGAACAGGTGGCGGGGGCTTTATTTGGACCGACCGTAGCTAACCTTTGCTGGTGCAGTTGCTCGGCGGAAGAGGCGGCTGCTCTCCTGTTCTGCGCATCACCTTGCCTAAGTATCTTAGTCTTGCAGCCCTGTTTACCTCCCCCCCCGGACCTGGCGTGGAGGTATCCCAGCCCCCATAAGCACACTATCTACTAACCAGCCACATCAATTGAAGCAGAGTCCCAGCGGTCGGGTGCTGACACTCAACCGTTAAACATGGCTGCGGCTACCGCTCAACAACCACACACGATAAAGCTCCCCCACGGTTTCCTATGGGGACAGGGCACAAAAGGAGGCAAAACAAGAGGCTGTGGCGAACACCAGCTCTGCACCGCACAGACTTTTGCGGTAGTAGTGCAATTCCACACACACACAGCGCTGCCAACAGGGACCTCAGACCAAAACACGACAGCCTCCTGGCAGCACCTGCCTGATAGTACAGCAGTGACAGACCATTGGAGTTCAGGCACCCTTCAAGGCCTGGAGCCTAAGGTATGGAGACAGAGGGTACGAGCGACCCACTCACAACAAGAAGCAGGACACGTGCCTACCTCTGACACCCAGCATGTAAGAGGAGTGTCAGTCGCACCCTACAGCATCATACTGCGGGACTGAATCCTGCACCGAACAGGCATCGGCTGAGGAGTGACCGGTGGGACCACAACGTGGTTCTATCTATGCCAAGCATATCTATCCTGCAAAGAACTGCTGGGATACTGACTACCCTTTTTATTGTTGGCATCCTACATCTTAATGTTCTATTATGCTTTTCTACTAATCTCTGATGATATAGCTCGGTGTCCTATGTTCTGAACTGTCCCATCCATAAAGAGGACCCTATGGGACGGTAAATTCATGTTGCTGACCAGATCGGCTTGTTTAGCTTGTCTCCCCAACTACTAGGCACACAATGCAACTGTTATGCTCCATTATTTTGCTTTGTTACTTCTTAGTACCTTCATTGCATTATGCTGTTCATGTCTTATTTTGTTAAAAAATATTTTTTAAAAATGTGCAGACTAGTTTCTTACATGCTGGATCAAACCTTCTATACTGCCTTCTTACGCGAGCATTATCCATGCATTCATGCACATCAAAAATAAAGCATTATAAAAAATAAAAAAAAGTTGTATGGACCATAATATATTTCAAATTAAATGAGCTCTTGCGTAAATGTCTAGCTAACAGTGGCAGTATACTGGTAAGGGTGTAAAACGTTTTATTGCTGTGCTACCTGTACATGAAATTAAGCAAATTGAGCAAGTTAAGCTAGGTTTCTGTATCTTCAGATAGTGGAAGAGTAAAAGACCATGGTATATCAATCAGAAATTACATCTACAAAACCTCTACACTTTTGATTTATCTGTACACGAAACCATAAAACTGTAAGTCCGAAGACATGATCTCTATAGGGCTGTAGATCATGTCTGTAGTTGTTAGGGCTGTAGAACTACAACTGTAGTTGTTAGGGCTGTAGAACAATTTCAAGAAGTTAAGGTCCTACTTGGACTGAAGAAAAAAAGTAAAATGTTTTCAACGGTTGCAGCTTCTTGAAACGCTTTTTGTTTGCCAACCAAACACTTTATCTAGGCATGTGCTAAATAGAAAATCCATTGCAAATAAAATGTATTGTTTGTCAATTTCAACTATTTTTGAGCGGGTAATACAGTAGGACAGTAGTTTGTCATCAAGATGCATTACATAGAAAGATTAATATTAAAGATACATTTTGCTTTCAATAAATATGGTATGACTGAGAGTGGTCTATTTTGTATATACTATGAGGCCACAACCACCACAATATGTTGCCCCACACATCTGGTTATGGCTTTGATGGTGTGACCATAGATGGATGGATGGATGTAATTGATCGTTTCCAATTGCCCACACTTAATGGACTGAAGCAGTTGCTTACTTTCTGAAATGTACATTGAGTTTGCAAATGGGATACAGTGAAATGTAAAACATTTTATATGTTGTATTCTAGGAAAGAATAAGAAGCTACATGAACAGAGTCAAAGAAATAACAGATCGCAAGAAAGCTGCCAGGCTTGATAAAGGAGCCGCACGAAGATTTATAAAGCATGCCCTGTCTGACCCTGCCGCTGACGAGGGTTCTCCTGCCAAAAAAGACTTCAAAGCCAAAACAAAGAAAATATAGACATAACTTAGAAGAAAAATGGGGGGGGGGGGGGGAGGGAGGGGGAGGAGAGGAGAATAAAATCATTTCAGAGTTTTTTTTATAATGTACCATGTTTTTGAAATCGTCAATCTATTTTGTTACTGTCCAATTAAAATGTTCTTTTAAAAAATAAATAAAAAAAATTTAGACTTTAGATTCAGTATTTTCTTCTAAGCAGCTTCTTGAGATTAAATGTTGACAAATCATCTTTAATATATCTCAAAACATCTCTCCAAATTGTAACATAACTAGTTTTACCAAGCATATGTTAAGTTCCATGTGCATTTTGATTGCATCTTTTTTTTTTTTTTTTTTTAATTATCATTTACAATTCTGTTTTTTACAACTATTTGTTTCTAGGTTCCTAAAAGGATTGTCATTATAATTTTGAATATCTTAATATAATATTAATGTTATGACACCTCCTTATTTTTGTAATTTATGCATATAGATATTTTGGAAGAAATCACTTGTCTATCCTTCCCACTTCTCCATTCTGTCAGCCATCTTTATGCAGTTTAGGTCAGACTGTCAATTGTCTCACTCAATGCTTGCTATTATGCAAATGTTTGAGGTTTAAAATCACCTGACTGTTAAAGGGACACTATATTCACCAGAACAACTACAGTTCCCTTCAGGCTTTTTTCATGCAAACACTGCCTTTTCAGATAAAAGGCAGTGTTTACATTGCCCCTAGGGACACCTCCAGGTGGCCACTCCTTAGATGGCCACTGGAGGTGCTTCCTGGGTCAGTGCTGCCGAAAAAGCAGCCCTGACGTTCAGCGTCCCCACGCTCTGCATGGAGACGCTGATTTTGAACCAATGCATCTCTATGAGGAGGTCCTGATCGGCCAAAATGGTATTTGGTCCTGCCCCCATGCTGATTTGAGCCAATCCAATGCTTTCCCTGGGGGAAAGCATTGGATTGGCTAAAAATCGGCCATTTTGATGTCACAAAGGGGGCAGAGCCAGCGCCGGCGAACCTGCGCGCACCTGGAAATAAGGTAACTTTTAAATGTTATTTTTATAGGGGTCAAAGGGGGGGCACGCCACCTAAATGGTGGGTTAAACACTATATTGTCACGAATACATGTTTGTGTTCCTGACCCTATAGTGATCCTTTAATATTGCAGGCAGAAAAAGCACACGATTTTCAAAAGTTGCAAAATAAAAACTGTTGCAAAATGGGTCATATAAGTGAGAGTATAATCCAAGATACATAGAGATGGCTTTTTGAAAGGGGGAGTGTGAAAGTTAGGCAAATAATGATTTTTTTTTAAAAGTGCTATATACATGAACTTAAGACATTTTATTTATTCCAGAAAAAGACTTCCTTATGAAATTTGTTCCCACAGTCCCTGAACTAACAGCACTGAGTGATCAGCTTTTAATTCACAGCCTGGCTCTATGCCTCCCTGCCTGTCCTTTCCTTCTAATGCAGGTTGTTTTGTTGTTCAGATCTCTCAGTGCTGTCTGTGGCTGATAAGGAAGCATACATTTGATAAGGAAGTCTATTTCTGGAGTGAAGAAGTATGGCTAAAGAGGCAGGCTTATGGTGCAGCATTATGCAAAACCTTTATTTTATGCAAAACCTATAAATATTTGAGCGCTCAAAAAAATACAGCAGATTAATAAGACCAAAATCAAATCCATTAAAGTAGAGTTCATACCAGGAGTGCCCGTTTACAGATATACATTTTAGTTATCCTATAAGAGACGAACTTTACCAAAGAGCACAAATAAATACATAGAGTAAACCACACAAGCTTCTTGTGGCCAGTTTATATATAAAAAAAAATAAAAAATTATTTACCAGAATAAGAGTTCACATTTATTTGCTTTCTAATTTATAAAAGTCTTGATAACAGAATGATAATTTGTTTCTCCTATTGTGTATTGAGGACTAAAATACAAAGTTAGTGTATTGGAAAAAGGAATAAAGGAGCAAGCACTGCACGTTTATCATAGAATGTGACGGCAGATAAGAACCATTCGGCCCATCCAGTCTGCCCAGTTTTCTAAATACTTTCATTAGTCCCTGGCCTTATCTTATAGTTAGGATACCCTTATGCCTATCCCACGCATGCTTAAACTCCTTCACTGTGTTTACCTTTACCACTTTAGCTGGAAGGCTATTCCATGCATCCACTACCCTCTCAGTAAAGTAATACTTCCTGATATTATTTTTAAACCTTTGCCCCTCTAATTTAAGACTATGTCCTCTTGCTGTGGTAGTTTTTATCTTTTAAATATAGCCTCCTCCTTTTACTGTGTTGATTAACTTTATGTATTAAAAAAAAAAAAAAAAAACATTTAGGTCAGTACTGAGAGGCATACTAATTCACAATCATATCAAAACCAGGCATATAAATACCTTCTGCTGTAAAATAAACTCTGCATATACAGATACAGATACTACATGACCTATTACTTTGCACCCTCAAATGGATACATGCGTACACGTTCATATTAAACCAGGACTGTTAACTGTTTGTGTTTGCAGCAAGCAAAAGCACAGGGAATAATTCTACTTTGTTCCTGGAAAGGTGACTGCACTGTGTATTTATTTCATGAAGTACAGCTGCGGATCTTCATGTTAAAAATTTAAAGGACCATTATAGTGCCAGGAAAACGTTTTCCTGGTACTATATAGTCCTTAGGTCCCCCCTCCTGCTGGGCTGAAGGGGTTACCTTAATCAAGTGCCGTGCTTCCTCGGCGCTGGTGACCTCTCCTCCCCCTCCGATGTCAGCTTCCGAGGGGAGCCGAATGCGCATTTAAGCTGCCCATAGGAAAGCATATCTCAATGCTTTCCTATGGATGTTCTGCATGCTCAATGGGTGCTCAGGAAGAACGCCACTAGAGGCTGGATTAACCCTGCAATGTAAATAGCTGCAGGGTTAAAACCTGGGGGACCTGGCACCCAGACCACTTCATTGAGCTGAAGTGGTCTGGGTGACTATATTGGTCCTTTAACATTCAGAGGGTTGAACTCAAGAATTTAGCTATACTTGATCATAGGAAAGAAGTCACTTGACAATGTTTTTTTTTCTTCTCTGTACTTACAAAAACAAGGTATCCAATTCAGTACAGCATGTATCATATGCAAAATATAGTTTACTGATAGTTAAATATAGCATCAATACACAAGCTGTGAATATATTATTGTTGGTGTATACAAAACCATTACATAGAACATATTAAAACAGTACATACTAGTACAAAATAGTACAGTGATGGCTAACCGTGACACCATAAATTGTTTCTGGGCTACATTACCCATGATGCTCAGCTAGCTTTTAGAGTCTAAAAGCTAGCTGAGCATCATGGGAAATGTAGTCCAGAAACAATTTATGGTGTCAAGGTTGGCCATCACTGAAATAGTACATAACTGAACATACAAAGGGGTTGACACTTTTTTTTTTTATATCTTACTTTAACCTTTTAAAATGTATTTTCCCTCTTGTTGTTTTTTTTTTACCATTAAATATTTTATTGTACAAAAAGATTCTGAGAAGTGTAGAACAGAGTAACCCTCCTGTCTTGTCAGCTGATCAGTTGGGAATAAGAAGGGGAGATAAGGCCAAGAGATTGAAGTGTGGCTTAAAACAAGTCTTCCATTCAAGTGATACAAAATATTGGCACCATCTGAGCCAGAAAGGTTTGCACAATTGAAACTAATCCTGAGAGGATAGAACTGTTTTCTTTGTGCACCTAGTATCTTCCATGTATTGTTTTGCATCAAGAGGGGTGGACTGAGTCCTTGACATGTACAGAGGCGTGGAAATGTTTGGGCTGTCAGAAATAGGGAACAGGGGGAAGGACTCAAGATTGAATTTGCACTTTGCCAACGGAAACTGATTTTACAAGATATGAAGGAACTTCCAAAAGAAACATCTGACAAGACAGGCCTTTTTACACTGAACAATCCCGATTTGTAAAGCACTTACCATACTAATTTTCGTTATATTGTTTTTCCTGTTGTTTATTTTATT
The DNA here is from genome assembly GCF_036172605.1 of Pelobates fuscus. Taxonomy (NCBI): domain Eukaryota; kingdom Metazoa; phylum Chordata; class Amphibia; order Anura; family Pelobatidae; genus Pelobates; species Pelobates fuscus. Next base: position 385,047,869 of record NC_086318.1, on the reverse strand, counting down.
TTGTATTGTTTTAAATATATAAAAAATGTAATGCAATGTATGTCGACCAATAAGCCTTTACATTTCTTCATTGTATCATAAAAATAAGAGTTAAAAAAGACAACCTACTTATTGCAGACTGTAGCTGATTGCAGTGTTTGTTTTAGTATATGTTTGCTTAAATTTATATTAGATAATTAAAGGGACACTATACTATACAAAATAACTTAATAGCTTAATGAGGCTGTTTTGATGTATAGTTCAAGCCCCATGCACTCTCACTGTTCAATTCTCTGCCATTTGTGAGTTAAATCACTTTGTTTCTGCTGCCTCACACCTCCCTGCATGTGACTTACACAGTCTTCCTAAATACTTCCTGTAAAGTCATCTAATGTTTAAACTTTTTTTGTTGTTGCAAATTCTGTTTAATTTAGAATTCCTCCTGCTCTGTTTTTTTTTTTGTAATTTATTTTGGTGGTGCTTCAAGGTACAATTTGCAAGTAAAAAATATAACTGCAATAACAAGGTTATCATGAGATCAGTACATGTCAGGATTATTGCACCATTTTTTTTTTTTTTTTGTATCATGAGTAAAACAGATTAATGCACATGTGAGAACTGAACAAGTAGCTGAAAGTAGGATGAGATTTAGTAATAGAGATTATGTGTGTGAGTCAGCAGAGAAACAAAAGATATAAAACATCTAGGCATACTGATATCACAAGTCAGTACACAGGAGAATAAGTCCACCAAACAGTAGGTATTCTGGGTTCAAAGTGACAGCGAAAGGGGCACAAGATAAACTCAGATTGAGTTGTAAGTTGGTCGCAAGGATAAGCAGTGGCAAAATATCCGAGGCAATAGCATGTTTAGTCACTTGGGGCAGGTGGTCCTGCAAGTATTGCCTGTTCAACCAATGCCTGTTCAACTGATGCCTGTAGCGGGCAGGCAGAGTCCAGATTGGTACTTGAGGAAGGTCGTGGTATCCTCAGTGCCATCTTGTGCTGCATCTCTGCAGCCCCTGGTGGGAATGGGAACCATTTCCCCATATCCACACAACCCTTTCACAAGTACTGGGAGGGCATATCGGGATCTCGAGCGGAGGTGTTTTAACCAGGTGCATGGCCTGCTGGCGGGCACGTGGTCCTTCTTGGTTCTCCGCCTTAGAGAAGGGTGCCGTACTGGGGCTCTGGGAGAATGCTGTGCCTTGAGAGTGGGTAGAACTGGTGGTTTCTGCCAAGCTTCTAGGTTCATCCAGAACCGCTGGCATACGGCGTCAAACGCTGCGTGGAAGTCGGCTTCCCAGCTTTCAATCCGCTCACACTGCTGTGTAGTATCCTTGGTGTCGGCCATCTTTGAAAGACTGCGTGGAGGCCCCTTTCACAGAAGTCTCCCAGGAGCGATGCACAGGTGAGTACTTGATTGGTGGGGACCAGGATAACCCCCACCGGCCCAGAGGGGGGTGGGGACGGGACTGCAGAGTATCCCCTTGAGGGCGCAGCATCACACAGGACGGGGGTTTGGCTGCCTCTCCCGCCCAGCAATCACATCAGGCCGTGCAGGATCTTTCAGCAATTGCCAGGTTAGCGATCAGATATGAAGCTTCAGGGCACCACAGCTATTTCCAGGTGTTAGTTAGTCGTATATTAGGTTGGTGTGGTGTGCTGGTAGTCAAGAAATCGGCTGATTTTAAGAGTTAGGCTGGGAGCTCCTAGGAAGCATGTCCAGCCGCCATGCTGCTCAGGCCCTGCACCTGTCTCCTGCTTTGTTAAGAGCCTGCTATACCCTGCAGGAGCCTCCTTTGTGTGATTAAAGTTAAACTTACAGAGCAGGAGATAAACTTTTACAGTAAGCCACATCTGATTGGAAAAAACAAACAAAAACATTTTGTTTCCATGCAGGCTGTGTCAGTCACAGACAGGGATGGTGTGGTTAGGAAAGAAACAAAAGTGATTTAACCCCTAAATGTCAGTGAACCGAGCAGTGAAACTTCAAAGGCATAATCTATACTCCAAAACTGCTTTATTAAGCTAAAGTTGTTTTGGTGACTATAGTGTCTCTTTAAAATTTCTAAAAGACTTGTTCTGTGAAAGAAGAAAACTTTTCATGCTATTTTCCAATTACATCCAAACCCCTGGCAGATGTCTTTTTGTATATTTTTGCTTTCTAACATACTAATTTAATTACAACATGTATAGAGTTATGGTTCCCTTTTTAAATTACCTACTGCAATGTATATTTGTCCAATTACATTTTTCTAAACTTGATTGCATTCTTATGGTTTACTAAAATTCCTTTCGCAATATCAATATGGTCAACACCACCAGAACACCTCTGTACCAGTTAGTGGGACACTCATGTGACAGTGTTCCAGTGACAGCTCCCCTGAGTAACTCACCTTGGGTAAACTTGTTCCTAAAATTAGTGCAGTGAGTTTTCCCCCCCAAGTTGAGATCCTTGGAAAGTAGGGACTTTTTTAAACCCTGTGAAACAAGAGCTAAATGGACTTCATTTAAAATCAAATTGCATATAATTCCCTCCTCGAGAATAGGTGCCAAAAGATTTTGTTTCTGAATAAAGTAGATTTTTTTTCTGATTTAGATCTTTAATTGCATAAAAATGTTAAGAGTTATAGCAAAAAAAAAAGTATCCGGCATATTCTGCATTTTGGCCAGATATACAGGTAATTTTACAATTTCAGCCATGTAGTTTTCTTTTATCGTGACTCAAAAATCCATTTTGTTTTGGCTGTACAAAAAGGTCTAAAACCCTAGCCAAAGTATGGGTAAATAAAATCTTTGCACAGAAAAATATGGCCTGTCATTGCCCTCTTAGAATAGTCATTTACTCCCTCTCTCTTTCTTTATAGCACATTTTGTATAGCTGTGTGCTTTGTATAATTTTAATCTTAGTAAGAACCCTTGGGGTCCAGTGGGATTGGGATGGTGCAGCTTGTTGGGTACCTTGTGCCTCTCTCCCACTTTCAACTCTGGGTTCGGGAGCCCCAGGAGAAAGCTTCCTTTCAGTGTTATGCTACCAAGTAGCAGGCATAGCCAAAATGTTTAGATCTGGCAGGGGCCTGGACTGATACATTGCGTATGTGTCTCTATTTGCAAGGGTCCTGGTACTCAACTGGGTCCTTGATCAGAGAATAGGCACAAGTGACTTGATGATGATCCTGAGTAGAAAGGTCAAATATGGCAGAGCTGGATGATCCATTAGGCGGCTTAGGTAGCAATAGGTTTGTTTTTGAGCCTGGAGCCTGGGTGTGTGTGGTGGCCAAGCCCTGACTGCTTATCGGGCATACCAGGCAATTGCCTGATGGGCCGCAATGGCCACGGCCAGAGGCTGACACAGATTATCTCAACACAAGACCACCAATGTTTTGAATGTACCCCTCCCTGGCACATGGTAAGAAGCATGGAGGGGTTAAATCAAGAGTTTACTTTTTTTTTTTAAAAACAAGAATAATAAAAATGAAAAGAAAACACACAACTCTCAACTAACCACTCAAACAACACTCAGTCTCTCACACACATATACAACATTCTATTGCCCCCTTTCACAGAACAGAGCCCAGGACTCTAGGTGGGGACGCCAATCTGGCATCCTGCCTAGTGCCTTGGGCAAGTTTACTCTGGCTCTGCGTGATCGACCCCCACAACGGCATGGGCCCTGGTACTGCTGTCCCAGCTGAATCTCTATGTTGAAGGGAGGAAAGTGGTAGTGAGGCCACAGCAAGGAGACTGTCCTCGTCCTGAATTATGGGTAAGTAAATTTGTTAAAATAATTTAGGACAGGGTGACCCAAATCTAAAATAGCAAAGTAACACATCTTACTGTAACAATAACATATATTTTAGTTATAGTTTATTTTTGTGTACAGAAACCTACAGTATGCATGCAGTATCAGTAGACAGGATTGTTTCAGTAGAGTGGAATCTCCATAGCAGAAATGAAACTTCTGAGATCTGGTGGGAAGCTAACAAAGATGACCTGTAGAGGTGTATAAACTTGGAATGTGCACAGTGAGATATGCTATGGATTTTCTATACTGTGAACAGAAGCAGATTAGAAATAATTGGATGTGGATGGTGGGATCTTGGCAAACACTGGTAGTTAAATGGAGAAACACTAAGAGTTTCTGTCAGATAAGATATTAAGCAGATGGCTCCAAGCTAGACATGTTTTGGGAGCCTCCAGCAAAACTGATTTAATGGAGACATTATGGCTAGTGATAGCAGACAGATAATGTTCATAGTATAGCCTAATCTTCACAAAAGCTCCCCATCCAATGATTTGTATTAATAGAAGTTCAAACACAAGTACTTGCAATTTGCATCAAATACATCAGTAATGGCTTGGCATCCGGGATGTTTCCAAACAGTATTTCCTGTGATGCTCAGCCAAATGTAAGGGTGGCTGTGCATTATGGGAATTGAAGTACAGAAATGTGTGGGATGCATGTTTAGAATATTTAACGCTACATCACGCGTAAAGTAGCAGCAAATGTTGATTACAGAAAGACTGGCATACATTTATTTATTTTTACTCAAAATAGAATAGTATGGGCAGGCATAGTTTGGTTAAGCTAGCGCATGGACGTGTAAATCTAACTCTCCTCTGGTTTTGTGCCGATTTTTATTGATCTCCTTTGATGAAATGTTCCAATGTGAACCAAAGTACTGACTTCATTTGAATGGAACACCATCCTTCTCTGAGGGGTCCCAAAAGACATCTATGCTGCACTTTTTTTTTTTTTTTTAATTCTTTATTTTATTTGTGCACAAAGTTAACAAGTAGCCTTGGTGCGCCACAACAGCGACATCAGGGACAGTTAGTAAACATTGATAATACAAGTCATGGCATTTGCTATTCAGGCACTTTTTTTTTTTATATAGCAATATTTCAGTAGTGTAGGTTCTCGATTGGGTTAAGTGAGTTTATTATACAAGCAAAGCTGTACACTTAAGTATAACCTAAGCTTATCAGCGAGATGGTCATACATAGCTCTAGTCTAGCTAAGCTTGGACTAAATGGTTGTCATCCTAACCTTAGCGTATATGTCCAATATATGCATGGTATGAGTAATATGTTTGCATCGCTTAATAAAAATAGTTGTGTTCAGTGAAGATAAATAACAGGCTTATAGCATTATAGGGTTATAGGGTTATAACATTATAAGAGGAGAACAACAATATAAATGCTCAAAATACATCGCTGGTTGCCACAGTGAGACAGTTGCTTTAAGAGGTATGCATTAAGTAGGGACTGGCTTGCTATCTACGTGATAGGTAAAGTAACTGGTACAGGCTAGGCTAAACAACAGAGACTTATTCAGAGTTCTGGTATTTTCACTGTGGTGTGGGATCTTGGGTGGTATGTCGCCCTTCAAACTGAGTAGTCCCAGTTGCGTGTCTCGGTCGGTGCAAAGTCCCTTCATCCTATGCCTTCCTTCAGGCTGCGGCGGTCTCCCTGCTGTGGGTCTTGCAGAATTTTCACCGCAGTGGGCTGCGGAGGGGCTTTCCATCCGCATCGCACACCGGTATCAGTATGGTGGCTGTAGGGGGTCAATCCGTGTTCGGCAGCTCGCATGCGGTATGGAAGGTAAGGTTGCGTTGTTGTCCCTCTGTAGTTAGGCTAGTGGGGTATGAGGAGGTGCTCGCCCGTTCCCGTTTGGCATACCTCGGCAGTCCGTCCTTGAGAAGTCGGAAGGGAGGGTGCACCAGTCAGCCCTCGAGCGTGGATGGCTGGGCCTGCAGTCTCCGCCATTTTAAAGGTGGACTCTGCGCTCTGTGTTTTCTCGTGGAGGGGGAGCGGTGTGGGCCGCTTCTGAGCCTTACTGCCGGTTTTGGCGCCAGCATCTTAGGTCTCCGCCATCTTGCGCCCTGCACCTTGTTGCTGGATCCGGGCGGCCCTGCTGCTGCTCCCGGGATGGTCGGGGCGTGCGGGGGTGGGGACCGGGATCACCCCCCCAGTCCATAGGGGGGGGGAACGGGGCCACGTCTCCACGGGTCTGGCTCCTGTCTGAGCACCGATGGGCAGGATAGCGGGGCAGCGGCCGTCTGCCCCACTCACCGCCGGAGTAGGCCTCGTTGGCGCCAGGGAGGAATCATCTCCCAGGGGACTGAAACCGGTCCGGCCAGCCTCACCCTGGGTCCGGTACTCTCCACCCGATGAGTTTCGTCGATGTTTGTCAGCTTTTTATGGCAAAGTAAGCTGTTTTCTTGATTTGTCCGTTATTAGTTTCAGGAGCTGGCCTGACATGCGACCATCTCGCTCGGCGGCCTGGCCCCGCCCCCTATGCTGCACTTTTTAAAAAGAAAATCTTGGATCCCAGAAGTTTTTAAAGATGGTGTCAACCTCTCACCTCTCACCTAGCTCCTAGTGACTCCACATTTTCTAATATCATTATTTAATGTCCTTTTTTGTGTGTTTGGTTTGTGTGATTTATTGTTGGGAATTATCTTTATATTATATTTGTAATCTTTTTTATCTTTTATTATTATATGTCTTTTTATGTTAAACACCTACCGCAACTATGTAATGGCTTTTAGCATTTCGGAGTACTTTTCTCCCTTTTGATTTGTATCTGCCCATCTTAAGGATTAGCACTGTCTCTTTTGTAAATAGTTACATTTTGTGTTTGTTTTAGTGTTTGCTCACATTATGCTCACTTTGAGACCTTTACCTGCGTATAATTTCCTATACTCTCCCAAAGGAACAATTAAGTTTACTGTTACTGTATGCTACAGGCCAGAACAACCCTGAAAAATTATACATTTTCTGTAGACTTAATGAATCTTCGTTTGACAACCTTACTGTACTATAGTAGGTAAAGGTAAAGGGACAATTCTACTGGAGACGTTTCAGACCAATGGGTTTTCCAGGCCCACAAAGGTATGGTTGCCATCTTTCTTGGAAAAATAATACCAGTTATGCTAATTTGCATAAAAAAAATTATATATGTTGTAATAGTGCTGTAACAATCAGAGTTCGGCGCTGTAACAATCAGAGCTCAGCTCTGACAGATCAGCTTGTCTTAGTGCTCTTACAGGCTTACAAATAGACATACAATTGGCTTCTGATCAGATATATGTAACCATTGCCCTTGTTGCTAGCAGCCTGCGAAAAATACCAGTGTTTGCATTGCTGGTATTTTTGCAATACCTGCACTGGCTGAGCAGCATAAAATACCAGCTAAGTGGCAACGCTACATAACATAGCTGCTGTTAGGGGAGTTTGATGAGTTGGGATCTCGACTTAAGAAAGACTTAAGAAAGAACGTTATGCTACAGTTAGTCACCTGTTAAGAGTTATTCACTCCTTAAAACAAAAACGTAAGGCTAATCCTCATGCTATCATTTTCCAAGAGCTGAACGCTTAGCGAATTAAATTGTAACAGATTCCTAATTTGGAAGCTCAACATATACTCACCTATTGGCATCTTTTACACCTTGTAATAAATATGGCAAGTTACTGGCTACGGCACCTAAACAGAGGCATCAGACCCTAGATGGAACATTTTGTTTTACCACAGAGAGCACAATTAAATCTTTTTGTGCTTTTTATTAACAGCTTTATAATGTTCCAAAGCCCCTTCATTAAAAGGAATCTGTGATGAACTATTTACAAACCCACTGCATGGAACCTCAATAATGCTAACTTTCCTCTAATCCTTGAAATAATTAAACCTGCCTCAGTTGACCTGTGATGATAAATCATGCTATTGCTTGGAACAGAGCTTTGTTACAGTGATGCTCTTTAGAGTGTCCTGGCAGATTGTTAAAGGGACACTATTGTCACCCAGACCACTTCAGTGCCAGGCCTCTTAGGTTTTAACCCTTCAGATGTAAACATAGCAGTTTCAGAGAAACTGCTATGTTTACATTAGGGGTTAAGCCAACCTCTAGTGGCTGTCTTCCGGACAGCCACTAGAGGTGCATCTGCGACGCTGGATGCAAATTTTGCATCCATCACGCAGAGCGTCCATAGGAAAACATTGAGAAATGGTTTCCTATGGACTGTTTGAATGCGCGCGCGCGTGGCTCTTGCCGTGCATGCGCATTACGCTCCACTCGTGAGCTGAGGTCGGCGGGGGAGGAGAGGTCACCAGCGTGAGGGAGCACGGCGCTGGAATAAGGTAAGCTGCTGAAGGGGCTTTAACCTTCAGCTCCACGGGAGGGGGACCCTGAGGGTGGGGGCACCCTCAGGGCACTATAGGGTCAGGAAAACCGCTTTGTTTTCCTGACACTATAGTGATCCTTTTGCTCACAGCTTGCTCACAGCTTCAGCCAATTATATGTCTTTGAAATAATTTTAGGGACCCTTTATGTCTCTCCCCAGGTATTTCTCTATTCACAACCCTTTATTGCCCGCTGGGCCATCTTATATTGTATTATCATCTGTATTATATAATGGTAAAGTGCCATCTGATGTGTTTGGGGATAGAACTCCATTCCTATCAGAGAGATTTAGTCCGTCACACATTTACCATTTTCTCCAGGCTACTGTGATTCCTCATTGACAATTAATTGTTATTGATGAGTTCTGTTCATCGACTTACTTAGTGAGACCTATGCTGAACCTATTTTCTGTAATACAAAAGGTCTCTCATGAGACCTACCAGCATTCATAGAGATATGCACTTACTTTGTCCTTTGCTACTCAGGATTGGATACATACTTTCCACAATGTTAATACTTCGTCTGTTAGTATTAACAGAAGGGAATAAGTGTAAAAGGTCATCTCCCGATGTTATAGTGTTTCTACATGCTATTTACCCCGACGTGCCCAATACCTATTGACGATGCCATTCGGATACTGGTTTACTAGAATATATTTGGTCCAATGCAGCTGGAATGAGATTTTGGCTTTTATGGGTAAATTACTCAACTTTAATGAGCCTCTTTTTCCTTCTCAAATTATGCTGGACTAGCCTGCTTGTCTTCAATAGATACATAAAAATCCCCTCTAAGTCCATATACTTAATGCAGTCAATGCCCTTGTTTCCATAATGTGGAACAAAGGTCCCCTCATGTGACCATTGGATTATGTAGGTTGAAGCCATTCGGTCAATGGCCGACAGAAGTACAACACAACATGGAGACCTTGGCTTAATTATTTTGATTCTCTCCTGTGACTCCAATTGTTTTAATTATGGTAGCGTATCTAGGGCTATAATTCTGCATTGTTTATAGAGCATTATTTACTTTATTTATAATCTGAATTTTCAATATATTTTAGTTACAATGTGACGGGCTGGATTGTCTTACATTGCATTTATTGAGCATGCACTTTGTTTTGGTTTTAATAATGTTTTTTTCTTTCTTTGACATGGTATTGGCAGCTTATTTATACCTGTAATTAGTTAAACCACTTTTATTTAACTATTTTGCCAAAATAAAACACTATGGCATGGGTTTTGAGCGGATGCATTTTATGTCATGGCTGAAATGTGTACACGCCGATTAGTAAAACTGTTGTGTATGTTTAAGTTATTTTCCTTGGGAATATTGTGCAAGAGGGAGTTAATGTAGACAGTGTCACGGGTTAATCAGAAGGCATGGGTAGGGCTTATAAGCTTGCAAAATACACTCCATGCAGCTGGTGAGAGTTTCTGAACAATAGGTCTCTCAGAGACACACGATCATACACCCTAACACTAAGTCAAGGAAGTAACTATGCTATTGTTGGAGAATATTTAAACACCTTTTAATATTCATATGTGCGTTGCATAACACAGAACTGAAGTGTGATATTTTGTTTTAAGTATGACATCTATTCCATTACGAAATGAGAAGGCTTTAGTTTGAAAATTAGGATTTTTTTTTTAATCTGAAGCAGAACTACTTACTAAAGTGAGAATTCAATGTGAATTGAACGAGAATTTCGAATTTAAGGCTAAAACAGCCAAAATGGAAACATTTTCTAAATCAGCTATTCTTTCAGCTCGACTACTTTGGCCTTAAAGTAGAAATTAATTTTGAATTCTCACTCCAGTAAATAACCCTGCAAGTCTTTCACAATTGAGCAGCGCTCACACTCGCTTCAGGTAGAATTTATCGCGCAGTTTATTTTTAGGCAAAACATAATGGGGGTTTAGTTACATTATATGATCATACATTGCATAAGCCTGCCACAACGTCAATGTACCCCATCTTTGGCAGGTCCTACTCTAACAACCAACTGTCTACTAAATGATGTATCTCTTGCATAAACGATGAGTTAAAACAGCGATAGAACACAAATGACAGCCATAAATAAAGAATATATATAAATATCACAATGAAACAAAGCCAAAGTGTAAAAAATACAATATTGAAACGTTTTCTAATGTGTATGAATATCACATATAGAACATATTTGTTTTATTTTGTATTTTAGAAAACGTTAGGTATGCGTTAGAAAGTGTTTTTATATTTTGAATTTTTTACACTTTGTTCTTTTTTCATTCTGGTATATATATTCTTTATTTACATTTATTTCTGAGTGGTGGGGAAACACTGTTTTATATACCAGTCTTTTTTTTTTATATATATTTTTATTCACATGTTGATTGAAGCGCCCTATACACCTATTTACATCTTTGTTTGATTGCGCAAATTACAGCTAACTACAAATACAAAATATATCTATTTTCCGAATGACAGCTATTCATTATTGATTTTACAGTAGTTGTATCGTAGATGGAAAAGAAAAGAATTGTGTTGGCTGTAATGTGCATATTATTATAGAGAGTGTTGTGATTAGTGAATGTGTAGACCACTTAAAAGATATGCGTTCTGACGGAATGTTGTAAGATGACAATGAAATATTGGAATATAAGCTGACTTCGTAGTGACTAACAGAAGTGTTGGCTATCTTATATGATGTGTTATTGGTGGGAAAGAAAGGACAAGATATAAAAGATTATATGAGTACTTTAGTTCATTAAAAAAATTTACGGGACCAAGTAGGGGTGCGTAAGGATAGAAATATAAAAGACGAGTAGAAGATAAAAGGTTTGGATACGATTGTTGTTGGAACATAGCGCCAACAAAGGTTTTCTGGTATGGAACAATATGGAACAAGGAATGTAAGCCAGATTGCCAAATTCCGTATTGAGCTAGTTTAATATTTGTGGAATGTAAAAGGTTTTACAGTAAATGTGTTTTTTCAATGTATCCTTCCAAGGAAGCAACAGACCTGATAGGATGCATCTCTCCAGATAGCACTGAAAATAGCTGTGGAGCACAGTAATAAAAGTTTATATTTTCTTTAAATTGATTAGATTTATTGAGCTAATCAATGGTATTCCGTTCAAATGGTTTTCTACCTTAGGCCTCAAGTTAATATCTTTAGATAACCTTTTCCAATAATGTAATATTTTTGGATACACTTTTAAAAAGATTTTGTACTATGAAAAATGTTTTAATATCTTAAGTTGATATTTTTTAATTTATTGATTTTTTTATGTAAACAATATATTTTTGATATGTTAGTATTTTAAAAACATCACTTGAAATGCTTATTCAAAAATACTAAATCAAGGCTTTGGTCAGTTGATTCAATGAGATGTGTCCTACTTTTTGTAAATACACTTTGAATCAATCTCTGACCACTCTGCTGTTAGTTCTTTGGATAGTGAAAGCACTATGTTCATGTGGGATATATTAACGCTTCGACATAAGCAGTATATTCAGGCTTCCCAGAATCCAACTGTGAGATTACAATCTGAACATTAATTGCATGATTTTGCTATTACATGACGAAAAGTCATGATTTTATTAAAGACACGGAGGCGAGTATTGCAATAACCCTTTCTTTACTGTCCACCAATAGCAGCAAAGAATACAAATATAATGAAAAAATGAAGAACAGGTCCCGGTATATTAGGCAGCACTTCCCTTCCATATCCCTCTTTCTGAAGGTGCGACCTTGTAACAATGTCCGAACAAGAACAAGAACAGAGTCCAATAGTCCAAATTAGAGAGTCTCACAACAGGGAAGCACGACCAGATGAGCTGTAGGACCAGAGATTGTCAGCGGGAAGAGTCCATTCAAGTTGGATCACAGCATGCCATCTTGTTGGATTTGGCTGTGAAAACATAAAGAAACAGGAGCCAAGAGGTTAAGATCGATAATTGCAACTATTGTCAGGTACCAACTGAGGAGAAAAAAATCCAAATGAATACAAACCCACATCCTAGGGTGATTAGTAAGCCTATCATAACATAAACCTATCCTTGAGACATGGCCCCACTTACCGTACCAAAATATTCAATGTGACTCGTTGTAACATACGAAAAATGGGTGGGGAGACATGAATAATAAACGTGGGTGGGACAATACTCGCCTCCGTGTCTTTAATAAAATCATGACTTTTCGTCATGTAATAGCAAAATCATGCAATTTTATAACAAGACACGGAGGCTCATATTGCAAGTTTAAAGCTGATTAACTACGGCCGTAAAAGAATGTGGGGCCGGGCGAAAGTAAAATTCACGGAAAGTAGATTCCCTAGACCAGTCGGCTGTCCTCATAATATCTTCCAGACGAGCCCCTGCGGTCATCATTGAGGATGCTGAGGCCCCCCGGACTGAATGGGCGCCGAAGATCGTGGTATCGATGCCTGCCTGATCCAATAACCATCACACCCAGCGTGACAATGTGGTGCTAGAGACCGGCCGGAAGGGTGGTCGAAAGGACAGGAACAGCTGTGGGGATACATGTGAACGATGACTTATGGTACGATTTTCGTATTCGCGAAGGCAAGCCACGGGACATAATGCTGGAGAGGCAGGAAAAACAGGATAGGACACCGACTTGATAGAGGTTTTTGTCCGACGACTGATGTTGAACGTGACCCCGTCCGGGGTGTATGACTTGGCATCGAAGTCCAGGGCTCTAACGTCCAAGACCCTCTTGCAGGATACGAGGCAGAGTAGGCAAACCAATTTGGCAGAAAGTTGCTTCAGGGAGAGCGCTGAGTTAGCGGGCCACGACGAGATAAAGGATAGTACAATGGACACATCCCATGACGTGGAGTAGCGAGGCCTGGGTGGTCGGGAGAATCGCGAGCCCCGGAGGAGCCGGCACACTAAGTGATGTTGACCCGCCGGGCATCCATCGAAACCTTGATGAATTGCCGAGATGGCTGACCTGTAAAGGTTGATAGTCCTGTAAGCCTTCCCCGCCTCGAAGAGGGACGTCAAAAATTGCAGGAGCATGGTTACAGGGGCCGAAACGGGATCCGCGTCCCTAGCCATGCACCATCCAGTCCAAGCTCGCCAAGCTGACCCATAAGCTCGTCTAGTTCCTGGGGCCCATGCCTCCGCCAACAGGCGTCTAGTTGTGTCCGAAACTCCTTGGATTTCCCAGGGTCCACGGAGATCCGCCATGCCAGGAGTGGGAGGGAGCCCTCCAACCGGAGCGGGTGACACCGTCCCATCGGGTCTAGCAGCAGATTGTGGCGTGACGGTAGGAGCCGTGGGTAGTCCATCGTCATTTTGAGAATCTGGGGGAACCAAGACTGGGTTTCCCAGAATGGGGTTACCATGACTAATTCTGCCCGGTGTCTGCGGGTCTGGAGGAGGGAGCGTGGAATCATGGAAAGGCATATAGGAGGTCCCCGCTCCAGTCTTGCAGGAAGGCGTCTACTGCCTCCGCCATCAGGTCTGGTCTCCAGCTGAAGAATCGAGACAGCTGGGTGTTGAGTCGGGAAGCGAAGAGGTCGATAGAAAAGGGACCCCAGAGAGATGATAAACTGGAGAACGCCTCCGTGTCCAACTTCCAGTCGCTGGAGTCTGAGAGATAACGTGACCCCCAGTCCGCTTGGACGTTGTGCAGACCAGGTAGATACTCCGCGTGGACCATCAGGTTCCGTTCCGGGCAGAATTCCCAAACGTCCTTTGCCAGGGTGGCCAACACTGCTGATTGTGTACCCCCCAGGTGGTTGACATATCTCACCGCTGAGACGTTGTCCATGCGTAGACGTATGCAAGTTAGGGCTCTGTCCCTCGCGAAGCTGCGGATGGCGAAGGAGCCTGCCAGAAGTTCCAGTGCGTTGATGTGTAGCCTTGACTCGGCTGCCGACCAACGACCTCCTGTAGAAATCCCGTCGCAATGGGCCCCCCATCCGTGGAGGCTTGCATCGGAATCGATTGTGAATTCCGGTTGCGGGCCGAAGATCGCCTTGCCGTTCCATGCAGACAGGTTGAGAATCCACCAACGCAGTTCGTCTTTTGTTTCGGAGTTCAGTGACACCTGGTCTGCATAAGATACACCGGTTCTCAGGTGTGCGATCTTCAGGCGTTGCAGCGCCCGGTAGTGGAGTGGGCCCGGGAACACTGCCTGTATAGATGAGGCCAGTAGGCCAATGAGCCATGCCATCTGTCGCAGGGTGAGTAGGGGTCGTACTAGGGCTCTGCGTATCTCCTTGCGAATGGCGAGTATCTTGGACCTTGGCAGGCTCAGAGTCGCCTCCCTTGAGTCCACGAGGAATCCTAAGAATTCCATCCACATGGCGGGGGTTAGGCATGACTTTTCCCAATTGATAACGAAACCCAAGCGGGAAAGAAGGTCTATGGCCAGCCGTAGGTGGGCAAAGAGAGTGGAGCGATCTTGAGCCATAAGGAGTATGTCGTCTAAGTATACGATTAGACGAACTCCCCGGCTGCGTAGCCATGCCATCACAGGACGTAGTAGCTTTGTGAAGCACCATGGTGCTGAGGAGAGGCCGAAGGGTAGGCATGTGAACCGGCAAGTCTTGCGTTGCCATTGGAAGCGTAGGAGGTCTCGGGAGTCCGAGGCAATCGGCACCGTCAGGTATGCATCCTTGAGGTCTAGCTTTGCTAGCCAGTCTCCAGAAGATCCTGTAATAGGTGAATACCTTCCATTTTGAAATGGCGGTATCGGACTATGGCATTGAGGGGGCGCAGATTTATGACGGGCCTCAATTGTCCGCCTTTCTTTTCCACTAGGAAAATATTGCTTATGACCCCTGTGGGTTCGGGAGGTGCTTTTTCTATAGCCCCTTTGGTAAGAAGGGTGGAAAACTCCATGTCGATCCGTCTGCGATCCTGGAGTGAAAAGCAGATCGGTTGAGGAGGGGGAATGTGTATGAAGCTGTCTATCAGTTCTATGTGAAACCCTCGAATGGTAGTCAGTACCCAGGGGTCTGAGGTAATTTGTGACCAAGCTGGCAAAAAATGTCGGAGTCTGCCCCCTACATCAACATGAGAAAAAACATGAGGCTTGAGGTAACTCACCGTAGGGTCGTCTCGAACCAGATTGTCCTCGGAAGCCTCTAGATCGCCACGGGCGTCCTCGAGATGGGAAGAAGGAGGGGTGGGTGTTAGCCTCCTGGTATTGGGAGCGTTGGTGAAAGGAGCCTCGTCCCGTGCCACGGGATTGGAAATAGTTCCGGCCGGACAGACGGCTCCTGGATCTGCCGGCCCTGGTAGAGACCCGTCCCTGGAAAACTCACCTCATAGAGGATTGAGCCTTATCCAGGGCAGTAAATTCCCCAACAAAACGCCCCAGGTCTTTTATAAAGGAATCGCCGAAGAGGAGGCCTTGGGCGTCCCTACCGGCTTCTGTTAGGGCGAGGTTAGCCAATTTGGGCTCTATCTTAAATAAGATAGCCTTACGTCTCTCAATTGATAATGAGGTGTTAACATTCCCTGCAATACAGATTGCTCTCTGGACCCAACCACGGAGGTCTTCAGGGTCAACCATGCGGTTTTCCGCTCTGGCGTCTTCCGCCAAATCAAATAGTTTAGCCAATGGGCCAAATATGTCCAGGTGTTTATCCTGGCAGGATTTTAAGGCGGATTCGAGCCCTTTACGGGGATTCCAGCCTAGCTTGGTAAGGAATTGGGTCATCTTGGGGTCTACCTCGGGAGTGTCGCAAACTTTGTTAGGCACAACAGGCCTTGGACACTCTGCCCTCAATTTGTTGCGTGCCGCTTTACTAAGTGGGTGTCGCACCCACTTCTCCAAATATGTGGCAACATGGTCGGCCGGGAGCCACTCTGCCGATCTCGGATGGTGTAAATCATCCGGGTCGAAGAGTGGAACGCCCGACGGATCCACAAGGGCAGACTCCGCGGTCGCGGAGTGCCTAGTCCCTGGTTCGCCTCCGGACGTCTCTGCCTGGGCAGATGGAAGGAGATCAAAACCTGTATGAGCGGCATCCGCTTCAGAGTCGCTGTCAGACTCAATCCTAGCCTACTCACTTGACCCGATTTCTGAGTCGGAGTCGCTCTCTACCTGTGCTCTGTCACATTTCCATAGCCGCGCCCGTTCTGCCTGGCGCGGAAAGGCTCTCTTGCGTGGTTGTGACACGCTTTCAGGGGCGACCAAAGGTACGCCAGTCATGGTGTTTCTGGAGGCAGAGGGACATCTAGACTTGTGGGTAGCTTTCCTGGGTATATCTCCCGGTGGGTCCACAGGAGGACGCGGCTGAAGCGTCGTGGAGCCCGAGTAGCGCTCGTCCAAAGGACGTGGCAGGAGGGCCTGGGAAATGGCGTGGGAGAGAGTAGAGGACATGGACCCCATGGCTGCCATAATGGCATCTGTCACTGAGCGCTGTAGCGCTAAGAACTGAGTCCCATCTGAGTGGGTAGGTCTGTCGGATCGAGCAGGTGAATTACCTGAGGTGACAGGGGCTTCTCCCCTGCTGAGTGGGGCATCAGACTCCCCAGAGGGAGGTGAACCAGAATTTAGTCTGGGTTTAGGCATTTTAGATAGAGAGAGTATAGTAGTGAATCAATAATAAATCTCAGGAAAACTGACAAGGAACAGTTTTGGGTTAGTCACCCAAAGTACTAACAAGCAAAAGAAAAAACGATCTCACCAGGGCCCAGACCAGTGCACACTCTGACAGGCAATAGGGAAGAAGACAGGAAGTTAGAAAATGGCCGCCGAGAATCTCGCGAGATTCGCGGCAAAAATTGAAGTAAGGTGAATAAAAAGAAAAAAACGAACGTTCGGTTAAAAGAGGTGAATTAAATGAATACAAGGAGAGTATAGGACAAAATACCAAACTGACGAATGGGTCGTTCATGAGAAAACAGGCGAACGCGGCAAACAGCCGAATGGCCCTAACTGCCGAACGGTGAGTGGTGTGTGTGCACTATGAAAAAGACAGCTTGAGAAAAACGTGCTCAAAATGGCGCCGATGCGGGAAAAAGCAATGAAGAAAGTAAAACGGAGAGTAAGGGAAAATAAAGGGGGTCTGGACCCTGGGCACAATAGCAACTACCAAGTATGCAGAGAGGAAAACAATTAAAGCAAGAAGCAATAAGGTAAATCAGAACAGAATAATGATAATGCAAAATATTAATAAAATACTAATAAAAAATAATAATAATAATAATAAGAAGAATATAATAACAATAGCTAAAGGTTATACAGAGTAAACAGCTAATAATACTGAGAATAAATTTAAAACGGTATTGAAAGAAATAAATATAAAGACAAAGTGAAATGTACTTATCTTTGATCGGAGCAGCAAAGAAAGAGGCATATGGAAGGGAAGTGCTGCCTAATATACCGGGACCTGAGCGGGGAGGGGCCTATGTTAATATATGTTCTTCATTTTTTCATTATATTTGTATTCTTTGCTGCTATTGGTGGACAGTAAAGAAAGGGTTATTGCAATATGAGCCTCGGTGTCTTGTTATAAAATTACACATTTCATAATGAGAACCCAATCCCTATAGTTTATATCAGTAGCCGCATTTTATTTGTAGATTTTATTTTTTATAATGCACTTTTTATGTTTTCACCTGCTTTTGGATATTTGTAAATTGTGCTGATAAAATTGCATAGATTCAAATTTAATCAGTGCCTCTTAGTTCCCATCTTTAATTAAACATAAAAACAAATGTGATTTTTAATATATTGCACAATATTAAGAGCATATTCAGAATTAAGAAGTACCTTACCTGGAAACGCACCGTGCCATATTATCTTTTGAATATACAGATTCTATCATGAAAAGTTGTTAAAATACTATTTAGTGCTAAAATGCAACAATAGAAACAACAACATCACTCTTACCAGTGTGGGACGTAGACTTGTAAAGATAGCCTGATGTAGGAGAAAAACATAACTGATGATGAGGTTTAAGAAATGATGCAGATGGGTGGCGGGGCCTGACTAGCATGGAGGACAGACGTGCTTAGGCAGAGCTCCTCAGCAAACGGGGTGACTAACGGCACTTCCAGCCACATACATACATACAAATGGAGACCAAATTCGACTTCCCTGACCCACGTTGGGGTTGGGGACCAATGGAGTGGTCCGTGACCCACCTGAAGCCTGCTTGCTGCACTCCTTTAGACGCAGGGCCTGGCGCGCGCCAGCCGGGAGAGCGGACGACATTCCGGTCAGGCACCGCATGGTAAAGCTGCACAACAAGCAACAGCCCTGCTACTCCCCCCTGGACCGTCGGGGGGTGATCGCGGTCCAACCCAGAGAAGCAAACCCGGATCAGGGAGTGCGCAGGGCGAAGCCACACCAAACTACAAAATACCAAGCGTGACACCCATCATAGCGACCACCGCGCGCCTTCCCGGTCCAACTGTGACAAGCCACCGAATTGAACAGAAGCTGGACGCACTATTTGCCAGCTTCTGGCACAAGATAGAGGGTAGAACGCAGCCACCTACCTCACAACAGCCACACAGCCAATCGACAAAGCGGCTGCCTCCAGCTCGGAGGAACGCTCCGAAGGTCTCACCCGCAAGACAGGCCTCATCGTGGCGGCGGACCAAGCTGCACAAGAGGCGGGAACACCGCATGAGACGGCACCGGAGGCACACGGCACAGAGGAGAAGCAAAACCCGAAATGCTCACCTGCTCCACCCGGCGGGACCCAGGATTAAAAGCCCACAACATCCCGCCCCATCTCAGATCCCCTCCAAGGACGACCGGAACGACAGCGATCTCACAAGGGCGGTCTCACACAGGGACAGAGGTCATCAATGGCCCATCCATGGCTCACACACAGGGCTCCTGCACCAAGCCTCCAGAGTTGGCGTGGGGTGACTCACATGAACTACCATAAGGACTAATCACGCTCCACAATATACTGAAGCAGGTTCAGTCCAAAATGCCCGCAGTTAATTTTATTTAGAGCTAGTTACTCTTAAACGTGCCCCAGTGCTATTTTGATTTAAGTCCACTGCATGCGCCCACAACCTTCACTGGGCCTCTAAACCTCGACTCACTCCCATAATCGAGTGCTGCAGTATTAGGATTGTACGTTAAGCCTGTATACATGCCTCATTTAACCAGGCACCCTCTACAACCTAGTTTAAAGCAGCTGCACTATAAAATTACACATGTTCTCATACCCCCTCCTATCTTGTAACCCCTCTCAGACACACATAGAATGTTGAAGCTTGTATAACCATAAATTATAAAAATGTGCATGTTCCTCATATGTCATTTAATGCATTGAACATGTTTATTGACGTTTGCTCATGCTGATGTGGCATATAGTAAGCTTGCCTGTATTCTTTCATATATGCACAACCAAAATAAAGAATTAAAAAAAAAAAAATGATGCAGATACGATTTTATTGTGGCCTTGGTGAACTCCTGGGAATCCTAGAGATATAATCGATGGTAGGAGAATCTAGTGTGCAGGCCTCTTAAACAGTCTTCAGTAACTCAGAATTGTGTCTAGTAATAAAAGGTGAATAGATGATCTTTCCCCAGCGCATTGTTCCTAGAATGGATATTTTTTTGTTTTAAGATACTTGTTTTTATTATTGTGCAATTTATTGCAAAGCGTTTCATGTTCTATTATAATTAATGTTTTGTTTTTTTTTCTTTCTCTTTTTTCATTGCCTTGTATAAAAGAAAACTCCAAACACCTAAGGCAGTTTAGCTTGCTGGAGTGTTTTATGTGTGAAGAGTGTGTCCTTTTTTTTCTTCATTTTAGAAAAAGTGCAGATTTCAATAGAAATTGTCACTTTAATAAATTAACCTTATTGCACGCCTCTTGCTTCCTGGTTTGACTAGCTCAGTTGAGCTAAACTTAAGAGGCAGTAATTTCTCAGAGCACCTGCCTTGCAAAGACTTCTAATTGAGCTGCATTGGAAAGTCTGTGATTGGACAGCAACAGAAAGTTTTGGTTGGGGAAGAAGGGGAGGTCTGTAGCTTTTGCAAGCTGTTTTTAGAGATACCTCAAATGACAAAAAACAAAAAACCTGCAGGATGAAATGCATGCATGTTTTCACTGGGGTTATATATCTACTAAATTGTGATTTCTGTATTTGGGCAGTGGGTTGTCTCTTTATAATTGTATTACCTAAAATCATATAGATTTATATTTTATTTAGTGCCTCTTAGCTCCTTATGTTTTTTTTTAAATAAATAATTATAGCTCAATGCTGAAAATTGAATTTTCCTCATATTGCCCTATATTTTCTGCATAAATCCAGAAGATAGTACAATTCTATTTTTTCAATTAAGTCTTCTTAAAGGGACACTGCACTGTCCAAAATACAAAATTAATATAAATCACTGTTTAGTAGATATACCCTAAATGAAAACTTGCATGCATTTAATTATGTATTTTTTAATTGGGGATATATCTAAAATTGGCGTGTAAAACCTGCAGTTCACTTGTCTGCTGCCTTTGCAAGCCTTTCCCTTCTAACCCCGCCAAGACTCTGTGGCTGTCCAATCACAGACTTCCCAATGCAGCTCAATGAGAAGTCTTTGTAAGTCAAACTGGAAAAAATCACTAAGGTGAGAATTCAGAGTGAATTTCAAATTTAAATTCAAAATAGCCAAACTGGAAAACTTCCCTAAATCTGCTCTGTTTTCAGTTCAACTCCTCTGACCTTGAATTTGAAATGCACTTTAAATAAATTTTAAATTTTCACTTTGGTGTATAGCTCTGTGTGTATTTATCTGTTTAATATTTAAATGCTTTGGGAAACTCTAACATTCAGGAACATTACGAAGCTGATTAACATGAATACTTGTATTAAAGTAGTTATTAATCATTTAAAGAGTTACGATTCTCCTACAAAAGCCTGTAATTGGTAGACGATGTACAAAAGTAAAAGAAGAGTGCTTGTTCTATATGTATCTACGTAATCATTATCCCTAGTATAATTATGTACTATAAAATATGTATTAAATTAACTAATGATTGCAATTTAACAGTGTCTTCAGGCTCAGTACACATCTGTGGATAACCATATTGTAGAGATCTCAAAAACGTGCTCTTGGCAAAACAGCTTTATCATCTATAAGATTGCTTGTGTGTTCCTCCTAATTTATTATTGTTAAGTGTAATAACTCTGTAAAAATAGGAAGGCGAGATATTGATCCATGTTTTCGATAACGATGCCAGAATTGCAGATTCCAATTAACAAATTGCGAAATGGTTCATTTTATGCCTTTGTGAATTTTAGTACCCGTTCAAATAGAAAAATGCAGGTTCGATTCTGAGCAACCTCCATTCAGTGCTATCCTCAGATTGAGGTTGATAAAATAATATACGATTAAAGCCTTGATCACAATTCAGCACCATTATTAGATCAACAACGTTTTCTGAACTTTGGTCACAATCCAAAATCGTCACAGCACGTTTTCGGCCAGTAGTGCCACTAAAGAGACATTGTGATCTATTTAAAAGTTGGCTTAACTTCAGTTGTCATTATTAATGATGTTTCACATGATTTTGAGATGGATAATGCAAAATTGCTTGATTAGTGAGAAAAATTGGTGCATCTTGGAAAGATCCATCTTGGCTTTAGGATCACTTTTGTAGTGCATTGCGATAATAAGTGGCTTGTGTTATTACCCTATTGTGTTCCAAAGTGACAGAGACATGTGTGAATATTTATGTAGGCATGTCCAAATCGGACATTTTCCATATCACATATATGTGTATTTGTTGTGTTATGAATATTGCTGCATTATATTAATGTAACAGAACATATTTGTGTTTTAATTGATCATGTCAAAAGGGTGGTTGAAAATGATCAGAATATTGTGGTTGCGATCATGTTGACCATGGCTTAACTGCAGCCATTAAAGGGACACTGTAGGCACCCAGACCGCTTAATGTAATGGTCTGGGTGCCATGTCCCCGTCTTTTTAACCCTGTAACTGAAAACACATTTGTATTACATAGTTACATAGTTACATAGTTACATAGCTGAAAAGAGACTTGCGTCCATCAAGTTCAGCCTTCCTCAAATATGTTTTTGCTGTTGATCCAAAAGAAGGCAAAAAACCCAGTCTGAAGCGCTTCCAATTTTGCAACAAACTAGGGAAAAATTCCTTCTTGACCTCAAAATAGCAGTCAGATGTCTCCTTGGATCAAGCAGCTATTACCCCACTAATTAGAAATTATATCCCTGTATGTTATATTTTTGCAAGTATTTATCCAATTGCAGTTTAAACATCTGTATAGACTCTGACAAAACCATTGCTTCAGGCAAAGAATTCCATATCCCTATTGCTCTTACTGTAAAAAAACCATTTTCTTTGCCTTAGATGAAATCTCCTTTCTTCAAGCCTAAATGTGTGACCTCGTGTCCTATGTATAGCCCTGTTTATGAATAGATTTCCAGATAATTGTTTGTACTGGCCCCGAATATATTTGTTTAATGTTATCATATCCCCTCTCAGGCGCCGTTTTTCCAAACTAAAGAGATTTACATTTTTTAACCTTTCTTGATAACTAAAATGCTCCATTCCTTTTATCAATTTTGTAGCTCGTCTCTGCACTTTTTCTAGTGCCATGATATCTTTCTTTAGAACAGGTGCCCCAAATTGCACAGCATATTCAAGGTGTGGTCTTACCAGCGATTTATAAAGAGGCAAAATTATATTTTCATCTAGAGAATTTATGCCCCTATTTATACATGACAAAACCTTACTGGCCTTAGCAACGGCAGATTGACATTGCATATTGCTGTCTAATTTGTTGTCTATAACAATTCCCAAATCCTTCTCGTGTGTGGTTATCCCTAGTTCACTACCATTTAGGGTGTAAATTGCTTGTGCATTCTTAACCCCGAAGTGCAGAACTTTGCATTTTTTTACGTTAAATTTAATCTGCCATTTTAGTGCCCAGTCCCCCAATCTATCCAAATCCCTCTGCAGCAAGGCAATATCCTGCTCACATTGTATTACTTTACAAAGTATTACTGATGCTATAGTGTTCCTTTTCTTTGGAAATAGTTATCAAAAGGTAAATTGTGATCAATGCAAATGTTGGGTAATAACACCATCTATATTGAATGTGACATTCCTGCTCTCTCTTGCAGGTGCCGTCTTCTTCAGATCTTGGCTCTAATCTGTCAGGACCCCACATCACTTCTGTACTTGCATGTGTGAAAGTACAACACTTGAGGTCTAGGGTGGATCCTAGGGTGGATGTGTCATTTCTTCCATACCACACTCAAGTGGTTTGGATCATATCAAGTATTTCCTCAAGAAAAGAGGTGTTGAACATAATACTCACACAACTTTTGTGTTAGATTTGTTGAGGTTTATCCTTACACACAATTTCTTCCTCTTCCAAAGCAAATACTATCACCAGGTGCAGGGGACTGCGATGGGGACATCTTGTGCCCCATCATATGCTAACCTACACCTGGGATGGTAGGAGAGTGAAATGGGTTTCTCTGAGCTCTATACCAGCTTTACTGATTGTATCTTTCTATGGAAAAGGTATTTAGATGACGTCCTTATCATCTGGACAGGTACTCAACCACATTTTGAACCCTTTGTAGAGGCACTTAACACGAATAATCTCAATCTCAGATTCACTATGGAGTTTGGAGATCAGACACTAAACTTCTTAGACTGCACACTCAGGATAACCAAGGCTCTTGGGATTGAGACCACTCTGTATCAAAAGCCCATGTCTACAAACAACATGTTACGATGGGAGAGTCACCATTGTATCCCTCTAAAAAGAGGGATTCCAGTGGGCCAATACCTTAGACTGAGAAGGAATTGTTCGTCTATTGAAGACTTTAACTATAAAGCCACTGAATTGAGGCGGAGATTCAAACAGAGAGGCTATCCTAATAGATGCCTAAAACACGCCTACCAGAGAGCACTGAATTATAAACGTGAGGATCTGCTTAAAAAGAAACCCAAATTGGATTCTAAGAAACTTATCAGGTGTATAGCAAACTATGACGCCGGATGGAATGAGGTGAAGAAGGTGATGGGCCGTTTCTGGCCGTTACTAACTCAGGACCCAGACCTAAAGGACACCATCTCTACCAAAGTGTCCATTACAGCCAGAAGAGGCAATAATATGAAAGAAATACTCGTACCCAGTCACCTTTCTGCACCAAAAAAGAAAAATAACACCTGGATGAATGTACACGGCACATATCAGTGTGGGAGGTGTGTCGCATGTGTGTACATAGCCAAAGGATCAAAAACCCTTACAAACTCCATCAATTCTGTCGAAATCCCCATAAAGCAGTTATTTAACTGTAACACCCTGGGAATGATCTACTTACTGACATGTAAGTGCGGCATGAAATATGTGGGCAAAACCATACGCCCATTTAAGAGACGCATTATGGAACATGTCCATTCGGTAACCTCTAATAGAGACACACCAGTCGCTAGACACATTAGAATCCATCATATGGACACCCCCAAATGCATCAAGTTTGCGGGAATTGAGAAAATTCAGTTAGGCAAAAGAGGGGGGATCTAGATCAAAAGGAGGGAATGTTATTGGATCTACAAGTTTGATACGCTAGCCCCCAAAGGTCTCAATGAGGGCTTCACCTTTACTCCGTTTATTGAAACATGATGTTCTACACCTGTATATATGTATATAGATATGTGTTGCTGAGTTCTAACTGATGTCTTTCTTTTAATAATTATTATTTTTTGTAAATATAGAGCTTCACACAGCCGGGTACTTACCTTTTTCATCCAGCAGCAATGACTGATTAGACCCTATACAGATTGGATTAGTCCCTCTATTCCACTTTCTTACACTTAGCCAATTTTAAATATAGTACACTCAAAAAATGGCGAGGAATATAGTCTATGTTTTGATCAATATCACATGGACCTCACTTTTTTGGGGGTTCTGTATTCACCTAATGGATACTTACCTTCCTTTGTGGAAGTGCTTACTCCTAAAGACCACTAAGTCTTCTCCATAATACAATGTAGTCCCCTTTTGAGGTACTAACAACTGTAAAGAAGAGCTATGTACATCTTTAAGATCGCTTAGTTTATTGTATACACTCTGGTGTGAAATAGAGCTATATGCCTTTAAGATCGACAGTTAAGTTCGGTCTTTTAACATTACCTACTGTGGAACTGGATATGGAATTAGGGACTTTTTTCAATGACTCTAGCTGATATGTTTGCCCCTGTACAGCTTTTTGATTATGATATCCATCTACTCTGTTTATGTCAGCTATCGCTAAACGGCATGTGCATATGTTCGCTACTTTCAAAGTTCACCGGTTAGGTGTTTAGTGTAATTGATCACTTCTAAGAATATAGTGTGTCTGATGGAAATTCCCATACGAGGGAGATTTCCTCTCTGGGTAAAGAATCAGCCGGCGAACGATACACTCTCCGTCTTCATGTCCCCGCCCCGTTTACACCCACGTGGGCGGACGGAACGTTGAGTGACAGTTCACACGGCACTCGTGAGTTTGGCGCGGAGAGGCAGGACACGCCTAGCACTATGATTGGCCGACTGATTCATTTGATGCTGTATTTAAACGCTGCCTGGTTCAGTTCCTGGTTTACCTTTGACAAAGGCGCTTTGGCAGCGCTGAAACGTACGTTAGGTCCTATGCTTTTTTTGTTTTTATACTAGCACGGATTGATGTGATCACAGGGTTGGGGGAGAGGGACTTCAAGTTGCCTAACCGATGTTAGAGCCAGACAGTAGAGATTTAGTGCTTGCAGTGTAGAATCCTTTTTCTTTCACAGCAACAGCTATCAGCTCCTCCGTATTCAGGGGAGTGTATTCTACTATCTCCAGTTGATATATTTCTTAAGCTCTGCATAACCAGCAGGATCTCAACAGATAGATCCAGTGTATTATTTTGCAACTTAAAGGGACACTATAGTCACCTGAACAACTTCAGCTTAATGAGGTTGTTCAGGTGAGTGCTACAGCTACCCGGAGCCTTTTTCTTGTAAGCACTGTATTTTCTGAGAAAATGCAGTGTTTACATTGGAAGCTTCGAACACCTCTTGTTGCAGTCAATCAGACGGCCACCAGAGGGACTTCCGAGTTCAGAGGTCCTAAAAAGGCCTCACGTCTGACGTATTCACGCACTTTGTGTGCTGAGGCTGTCAGCTCTGCTGTGGGAGTGGCTAGAGCTGACAGCTGAAGCCCGAACCCACAGGGACTCTTTCTGTCCACAATAGTGGTTGAAGGGGGGGCGGGAGGAGACCTACTCTCCTCCCCCCCGGCCCCCACCCCTGGGCGGCGGGTGGGGGCCATGAAGATAATGAGGGGGGGACCTACTGTCCTCCCCCTCTCCGGCCCCCACCCCTGTGCGGCGGGTGGGGGCCCTAAAAATAACAAAATTGGGGGGGACCTACTGTCCCCCCCCGGCCCCCACCCCTGAGCGGTGGGTGGGGGCCCTAAAATTAAAAATAAGGGGGGGAAGGTGCTGAATTTCTTCATAGGGCGGCTGTCAATGCCGCTCTATGAAGAACGCGATTGGTGCAGCGCGAAGCCGCGCATGCGCACCACATCGCGATGACGCTTCTCTCAGAGAAGCGTCCTATTGGGCCCCGCGATTTCGTCATTTTGACGAAAAAGGGGGCGCGGCATGGCTGGGCGCTCGGCGCTGGAACGGAGGTAAGTTTTTAATATAAAAAAGCCTTGAATATATATATTTTTTTGCTGCAAGTACATATAAAAGCAAGAAGGAAGGCTGGGGTACCTGTCTTTCTTGCTTTTATATGTTGACTATAGAGTCCCTTTAATAGCTTTTTAGAGTGAAAGGGATACTTTGTTCTCCCCTTCTTTACACTCTCTATTTTTGATACTGTCCAAGTTGCTACAAAGGTCATTTTCTACCGTTTGGTGCCTTGGTTATATCCTGTTGCTATCAAAGTTGAGCCTCTATATTTAGAGACATTTCTACAGTGTTATTCAAATAGCAGGTTTGTTCCCTTCAGGCACCATCAGCACTCTCTACTTTAGTCTTTAGATATATTCATAGACCAAGTCCATCCAAACTCCCCCCCCTTTTTGTTTATAGTTGTGACGGTGTATTAAGTTTTATTTATTTATCTGTATTTCATTTTGGGATCATATCTCTTATGATGCCCGTAATAAAGTAATTTTAAGAATGTTACATTAGGCAGAATAATATCTGCAGAACTATTTTTTAGTGCTCCTGAAGCCGTTATAGCTTGGGATCACGCTTCTCTACTTTTTGACTGTGTGTAAATACAAGGGTTACCCCCTCCTAGTTCTGCAGACACACTCTTGTTTCCACTAGTTGGGAACTTAGCACTTCGGTGCCCCTTTTTTCTGGATGTGTCATTTGCCAAATTGTTTCCAACTTCAGGCTTGATCACAAGACAAAGTACTCCTTATTCTGTATTTTGATGTCTTTTGTTTGCACTAAATGTTTAATGAAATTCCAATACAATCAACATGAGTATTTTATAAAGATTTTCTCTTTTGTGAAATACTCAGCAAATTTATTGCGTGGCAGGGCAACTTTTACCATATTTTGAATATGTAAATACAACAGTGTATGTGTAAGAGTTGTATGATCCACTTTCCACAATCATTGTCACATGTTTACATTGCACTCTCCCATAACCTGAAAGGTAAATAATATAATACATGCTATAGATGCATTCTGTCCAGGTTGCATGGTCAATGGTGGCTGTCATGGGAAAGCACTTGACAGAAGAGGAGATCTGCTGAGATAGTTACCTCTGTTGGGACCGGGTTTTTTTCTTTAGAACAATTCCTTAATTAGGTACATCTCCGTGAAGCATATAGGGTAATATACAGTTGCAAGAAAAAGTATGTGAACCCTTTGGAATGATATGGATTTCTGCACAAATTGGTCATAAAATGTGATCTGATCAGCATCTAAGTTAGAACAATAGACAATCACAGTCTGCTTAAACTAATAACACACAAAGAATGAAATGTTGCCATGTTTTTATTGAACACACCAAGTAAACATTCACAGTGCAGGTGGAAAAAGTATGTGAACCCTTGGATTTAATAACTGGTTGAACCTCCTTTGGCAGCAGACGTGCACAACGGTCAGGAGTAATTCTTGATCATTCCTCTTTACAGAACTGTTTCAGTTCAGCAATATTCTTGGGATGTCTGGTGTGAATCGCTTTCTTGAGGTCATGCCACAGCATCTCAATCGGGTTCAGGTCAGGACTCTGACTGGGCCACTTCAGAAGGCGTATTTTCTTCTGTTTAAGCCATTCTGTTGTTGATTTACTTCTCTGCTTTGGGTCATTGTCCTGTTGCAACACCCATCTTCTGTTGAGCTTCAGCTGGTAGACAGATGACCTTACATTCTCCTGCAAAATGTCTTGATAAACTTGGGAATTCATTTTTCCTTCGATGATAGCAATCCGTCCAGGCCCTGACGCAGCAAAGCAGCCCCAAACCATGATTCCCCCACCACCATACTTCACAGTTGGGATAAGGTTTTGATGTTGGTGTGCTGTGCCTCTTTTTCGCCACACATAGTGTTGTGTGTTACTTCCAAACAACTCAACTTTGGCTTCATCTGTCCACAGAATATTTTGCCAGTACTGTTGTGGAACATCCAGGTGCTCTTGTGCAAAGTGTAAACGTGCAGCAATGTTTTGTTTGGACAGCAGTGGCTTCCTCTGTGGTATCCTCCCATGAAATCCATTCTTGTTTAGTGTTTTACGTATTGTAGATTCGCTAACAGGGATGTTAGCATTTGCCAGTGACTTTTGTAAGTCTTTAGCTGACACTCTAGGCTTCTTCTTCACCTCATTGTGCAGTCTGCGCTGTGCTCTTGCAGTCATCTTTACAGGACGGACACTCCTAGGGAGAGTAGCAGCAGTGCTGAATTGTCTCTTTATAGACAATTTGTCTTACCGTGGACTGATGAACAGCAAGGCTTTTGGAGATACTTTTATAACCCTTTCCAGGTTTATGCAAGTCAACAATTCTTAATCGTAGGTCTTCTGAGAGCTCTTTTGTGCGAGGCATCATTCACATCAGGCAATGCTTCTTGTGAAAAGCAAACCCAGAACTGGTGTGTGTTTTTTATAGGGTAGGGCAGCTGTAACCAACACCTCCAATCTCATCTCATTGATTGGACTCCAGTTGGCTGACATCTCACTCCAATTAGCTCTTGGAGATGTCATTAGTCTAGGGGTTCACATACTTTTTCCACCTGCACTGTGAATGTTTCCATGGTGTGTTCAATAAAAACATGGCAACATTTCATTCTTTGTGTGTTATTATTAAGCAGACTGTGATTGTCTATTGTTGTGACTTAGATGATGATCAGATCACATTTTATGACCAATTTGTGCAGAAATCCATATCATTCCAAAGGGTTCACATACTTTTCTTGCAACTGTACAAATGAGCTCTGCCTCAGGGCAACCTACAGGATCCAGAGAAACGCGAATACTATGGCGGGACTTACCGTATCTACTCGAGTATAAGCCGAGTTTTTCAGCACATTTTTTGTGCTGAAAAACCCCAACTCGGCTTATACTCGAGTCAGTGTCTGTATTATGCCAATTTGCATTGCCATAATACAGACTGGGGGCTGTGGGGGCTGCAGAGAGCTGTTACTTACCTTTCCTGCAGCTCCTGTCAGCTCCCTTCTCCTCCGCGGCGGTCCGTTCAGCACCTCTGTCAGCTCCCAGTGTAAGTCTCGCGAGAGCCGCGGGGTCATAGTGCGGCTCTTGCGAGACTTACAGTGTGAGCTGACAGGGGAGCTGACCGGACCGGCGTGGAGGAGGAGGGAGCTGACAGGAGCTGCAGGAGAGGTAAGTAACAGCTCTGCCAGCCACCCTCCCCCCCACTGAACTGCCAATGCCACTGGACCACCAGGGAAGGAGAGCCCCCCTCCCTGCCATGTATCAAGCAGGGAGGGGGGACGAAAAAATAAATAATAATAATAAAATATTAAAAATAATAATAATTTAAAAAAATAACAATATAACAAAAAATAATAATAAAATAAATAATAATAGAACAAAAAAAATATTAAAATAATAATTAATAAAATAACAATAATCAAAATGCCCACCCCCCACCAACACATACACAAACACACACTGCATCACACACACTCACACTGCATTCATATACATACACTGCACTCACACACACACTGCATTCATACACACACACTGCATTCATACACACACTGCACTCATACACACACTGCACTCATACACACACCTTGCACTCATACACACACCCTGCACTCATACACTCACACTGCACTCATACACACACACACTGCACTCATACACACACACATTGCACTCATACACACACACTGCACTCATACACACACTGCACTCATACACACACACTGCATTCATACACACACTGCACTCATACACACACTGCACTCATACACACACCCTGCACTCATACACACACACTGTATTCATACACACACACTGCACTCATACACACACACTGCACTCATACACACACACACTGCACTCATACACACACACATTGTACTCATACACACACACTGCACTCATACACACACACTGCATTCATACACACACACTGCATTCATTATATACACACACTGTAAATAAAAATTCAATTAATATAATTTTTTTAGGATCTAATTTTATTTAGAAATTTATCAGTAGCTGCTGCATTTCCCACCCTAGTCTTATACTCGAGTCAATAAGTTCTCCCAGTTTTTTGGGGTAGAATTAGGGGCCTCGGCTTATATTCGGGTCGGCTTATACTCGAGTATATACGGTACATCTAGATCTTTTGGAACTCTAACCCGGCTGCAACCAGTCCCTGTACCCAGCTACCTTCCAATCCGGTTTTGCCCTATTTCCCCACCAGCCAGGAGAGCGCTCTTCAGAGGGATTATACTAACAGACAATATGAACAATCACTCCCTAAGAGCCAGAGTGAGCACCCTATTTTCAGTCTACGGGAGCTCCCGATATTTGACCGGCCAAAGTCTCATTCATCATGGAATTCTTTTGGGCATGGACCTCGCTAATGGCAGATCAAATCTTTACCCCGGTGGTGATTCTCCAATTCTGCATGGATCCTAGAGTTATAACCCAACTTGGGTGCTTGCATCAGAGCTATCCGGGAATGTATAATATGTGATGTTCCTGTAGGTTTTTGGGGATATTTTATGTTCTAAACTCTGTGTCAGGTACATAATTAGTTTAGCGAGAGATAACACAATTATCTCCCAGACACGGACACTACTTCTTTGCTTTTCCAATCTTTTTTATTGCTGATTGATGCAAAAGTGTGTTGAAATATTTGTTAAAAAAAATAAATCAAAATTTGACCTGACACCATAATTTGGGTATTTACTATACGCAGTACAGGTGCATTAGGAGAGCTGATTTTCTGTCCATTAAATGTAAAGCTTTTTTCAGGCATTAAATCCCTCTTAAATCATGAGAGCAGAGAACCCCCTGAGGGCCTTAAGAGGTTAAGCCCCTGATTCTAATTAGTACTTTAATAGGTTCCTGATGGAACTTGAGATTCACTTACTTTTGCACACTTTAGCAACACAGACTTGGTTAATATCAGTTCTGTTGGATATTTAAAGATGGTCTGGTTTTAATTCGCAAAAACTAACATGCCATAACGCTTTGCTAGCCTGAGGTCTGAAGACATCTGCTTGAAATCATTTTTTTTGTGATTATCAGTATAAACATTTTATTAGACACTCAATATTCCATTATGTGATGTGTTTACCTATATGAGATGATAATCATAAGTGATTTTTTTTTTTAGGTGAAAAATTACGTGGAAACTGCACAGAACTATATCTGCATTTATTTAAATAATTGGTGGATTGGTTTAAAAATGTACACGTTTTGATCAGCCAACAAAACTGAATACTCTTCCTCAAATGTCTGAACCCAAAGTGTCACAACTCTGTTAAAATGATTACATTCTAAACATTTTAGATTAATCTTGACACAACTGACCTTGCTCTTTCTCTGTGTGCAGGGCTAGATATGCACATCAGGTGCCTGTAGGCAGAATTCTAAGGTGCCTCCTGCCACCCCTTCCCCCTAAAAAATGAATAGCAGTAAACGTGACTTTAATTAATTTATTAACTAGGCATTGCAGGCATAAAACCATCTAAAAACATCTGGTTTAAAAAAAAAAGTTATTGAAGTTTTTAAATGATTTTATACAATAATAAATACGTTGATAACAGAAAAATAATAATAACAAGAAAACCACAACAAAAAACATGGGAATAATGTCACATCCAAAAATATTTCAATACATTTTTTTTTTTAGTATATCATACTTATACTGCCAAATGTAATTCAATAATTACAGTATATATACAACTATATGGTCAGATGGAAGTTATGTAACTAGGTCACATTTTAGTCTGATATTCTCATCTCAAGTGGTCTATTCGTGTTGCAAACAATATAAAACTATACGTAAAAGAAAAGAAAATCACAATGGAATAAAGTAATCACAATCAATAAAAATACAAGCACAAAATATTTGTTTTAGTGAAGAAGGGAGAAATAGACATATAACAATGGACTGATACTGCAGCTAATACATTTGTTGCACATTTTTATCAAAATCTTCAGTGTGAGTGAAGTAGGTGCATTAAATCAAATTCTAGTCTGTCAACCTTATTTTCACTTACTGGTTTTCAATAGTCTACTTTGACTTTAATCCCATCATTTTATGATTTACACCTGTTATAGGCACATGACTTACCGAGAAATAGTAACAGGTTTATTCACTAACGTTTGATTTGTTTTTTGACATTTCTTTTGTTTTCATGTACTGGAATTGTCCTGAGTTGTCTGTAAAAATTGAAAGTTGAAAATTAAGTTCACAATTTAGCCAAAAAATAATAATATTTTGAGTAGGTGCTCTAATGCTGACTGATAATTAGTTCCTTTTTTTTTTTTTTAACACCAAACGGAATAGTTGTGTACACATAATCCATACAAGGTTACACATATCATAAACATGTAAGCGGTTTATAGGTACGTTTCTGAATGTAGCAATGTGTGTTTACTGCAATGTATGAGATTAACCAATTTAGAAGCTATTTTAATGTATGCGAGATATGCAGATATTGCCACTGATGAGCTCTCCTGACACTGAAACAGAAGTGTAGATGCAATCATATTTCAAATTGCACTAAGTATGCTGACATCCACAGATGAGTTCTAAGCTCATGCAATTTTTCACACTGTGAATTTCACTGCTTTGCCTGCCACCCATATTTTTGATAATTGTATAATAATAACAACATGTTTTAATAACCATAGCCACTGTTTTAGAGGACCTTACATAGCCTGTGTGAGTTTTTTTGTTAGATTATTATGTTCTGATGTGAATCTTGTCTAGATGCACCCATCTATGGGTGCCTGGTGCACGAGACATGATTTATTGTACATGAAGTAGGTGGCAGGTGTTGATAAACCTACACCTGACTACAGGGGCCGCATTGTAAAACCTGACATTCTTCAGGCAGATGCTTTATTGTATATGCTTAAAACCACTACACTGGAGAATTATGGTCTGATCCTTGTAACCAAACGGTCACTTTAGATGTCGGTAAATTCAATCCATTTCTGTCTGCTTTGCACCAAGAAGAGCAGAAACTTTATTTCTAAAATGCACAATATTTAGTGTAGAGCAAACGCCACATTAGCGGCAAAATTATATGAAGCAAATACCAATCACTGATACCCTACACCAGGGGTGCCCAATAGGTAGATCCCCAGATCACCTTATGGACTTACATTCAAAACAGGCAAACATGATTTGCCAAAACTTCTTTAATTCCCAAGACTCAGCAAATAGCCCCTCTTTTACTAAACCTTGTGTGTACAGAGGTGGTGGGTAGTAATCTGCAAGCGGCACAGGAAAAAGGCTCTACCAGTCTTCCCATGTGGGTGAATGATAATATACAAATATGGTGGGCTACATGTTCTTCATGGTTTGTGGATTCCTTAAGATCAGGGAATGTCCACTCAGACCCCTGATCACTATATGCACATGGTTTCCAATCAATTTCCAAGCCCATTGGTTCCAACAAAATACCCAGGATTTGTTCAATAGTTCACATATCTCAGATAATTCAGTCTTCTTAAAGTAAATTTTCGTAAATAGCGGGACCGAGCCCCTTTAAAAATGTCAGCCGTAACTATTGCTGGGAGGAAGTGACGGCTGGTCACTTCCTCCCAGCTCACTCCGCGCGGGAGGCAGGAGAGACATTGGAGGCAGTGAAGAAGGAGAGCCAGACCGACTCCAATCAGCCCCAGCCACCTTCCTGTACTGAAAAGGTAAGAAACAGGAGGGTGGCTGAAAAATGAGCTGCATGTGTGTATGCAAGTATGTATGTATGTATGTCAGTATGTATGCATGTGTGTCTGTCAGTATGTATGTATGTGTGTCTGTCAGTATTTATGTGTGTATGTCAGTATGTATGTATGTGTGTATGTATGTCAGTATGTATGTGTCTGTCAGTATGAATGTGTGTATGTCAGTATGTGTGTATGTCTGTCTGTATGTATGTGTGTCTGTATGTATGTATGTATGTCAATATGTATGTATGTGTGTGTTTCAATATGTATGTATGTGTTTGTGTCTGTATGTATGTGTTATAAAAAAAAGGGAAGGGGTGCCCACAGTGACAGTAAGGTGAAAGTGAGCTCTTACACTTAAGTGAAGGAATCCTTTAACCGTCACAACATCCAAGGAAGGTTGTAACAAAATGTATTTATATATGTAAAAAATATTCAATATAAAATGATTCAAAGATCAATAAAATAATATCTATGTAGAATGAGTCCATTGGACTCTTTGTTTGTGAGTTACCCATCTATTATTTTCTCACACATATTTTCTGTGAAAACCATCTGCACTTAGATTTGCCTGTTTATTGTTTATTATTTGCAGATTATTGTAATAGCATCTTGTCCAGGTTTACAATATCACTGTCTGAAAAGGTAAACTGAAGCTCCACTTATATTTTGTTTGCTCTGTATGTATGTGTGTCTGTGTGTTCTTGTGCATGTGTGTGTCTGTATATATGTTAGTATATGTCTGTGTGTCAGTATGTATGTGTGTGTATTTTTAGCGAAAGCCCTAGTCCTCGCAGGGACTCTTCTCCACTGGATCCACCAAAATATAATCAGGAACAAAAGAACAGCCAAATAATATCAGTTCTGGGAGTACAACTGAAGTTTATGCCCAGTCCCATGCAAGGGGTTTCACACACAATAATGCAGGGGTTTCAATCCCAGGATCCTCTGTGCCTGAGAGATAATTGCTTGAGAAAACTCCTCTAATTTAATTATCTCACAGGTAAAGAAAATCCAACAAAATATCCTGTACCCCAAAAGTAACTCAACCCTACCTAAGAACCCCACGAAAAATACATTCCCTGATAGCCCCGATCTGAGTGTCCAGCATATCCAAGCATCACTCAGATCGGTTTGGCAGAATGGGAATGCCATCGTGGTAAAGTTTTAACTGGCCAGACACAAGGCGCTAGCCCAAAACAGTTCCAGGAAAATATGTGCCCTGGCCGGTTTACGTTCATGAGGCCTTTGGGCGAACACCATACAAGGAAATCTCTTTATTTCAGAATACAAATGCTCCCCCTGTTTGGTAGTTCATATCTCCTGAACGTCGTTCGTGTAGGTGGTCAGGAACTGGGAAGGAAAGCAGTCTAAGATTTACCGGCATTCGCGAGTGCCTAGCCGAAAAGAGTGGCAGGCACTCGATGACCAAGTACCGCTGCCCACGTTTGGGAGACAAGATGGACACCATTCTCTTTGCCACATGTTCAATTATATGAAATGGAGGCCACCCAGTGGAAGCACTCATTAATTGTTTCCCTTGCGGTTTCGCACTTAAGTGGTTGGTGTCAACGTTCTAATGGGGCACAGGGGAAAAACACACGAAAGCTGGACGTTCTGCTACAGGAGGTATGGACAGCCAAAAAAGGGGAATAAAAAGTGTTTAGCCAGCGTCCATTCCGCTACACTGATCCACCGTAACCACAATCCGTAACCTTAATGGATCAGTTTGGGGATGTCCGGGGGTGCTCACGGATCACTTTTCAAGTTCTGTCTGTCTGGACAACCCATCAGCATTTCCGTTCTGTTTCCCAGGGCGGTAGTGGATCGTAAAGTCAAAAGGCTACAGTGCCAAACTCCGGTGCAGAAGCCTGGTGTTTTTTCTCGCCACCCGGTTCAGCCAGACCAACGGATTGTGATCCCTGAGCAAGGAGAAGGGCTATACGTATAAATAGAATTGCAACTTTTTTTAGTACCCACACCATGACCAGGCATTCCTTCTCGATGGCGGTGTAGCTTACTTCTTGGGGTAACAGCTTGCGACTGATGTAAGCCACGGGATGTTCTTCGTCATCGGGTCTGACTTGGCTCCATACTACTCCCAATCCAAACATAGAAGCGTCTGTATGGATGAGAAAACGTTTAGTTGGTTTGGGAGCTGCCAAGACAGAGGCATTTACTTGAGTTTGCTTTAACTGGAATGCCTGCTCACACTCCGGGGCCCAGACTACTTGACGGGGAAGGTTCTTGCGAGTAAGATCAGTAAGGGGCTTGGCCAGGGCACTATAATTGGGCACAAACAGGGCACAAAGGGAAGAGACATTCGAGGACCCTTTATAATGAAACAGAGATTGGCAACGATTTATCAGAATCCCAAGGTTGGTAGGCGAAATGCGTCACGATTGACGTTGTGAAGGGACGGCCCTGAAACTGTATAGTGAACTGGAGTGCTACAGATCATGCTGGGAGAAGCGGATAAACTGCAAAGAGACCAGGAAAGCCTAACTTGACGCCAATGTTTGTGTTGATGATCTTTGTTTCCATTTAGTCATGTATTTAATCGTTTATAAGTAATTAAGGCAACAGCTTATTATTTAGGATACTTATAAGGCATATATGTATATACAGACATTTTGCACCATATAGTACTTTTAACTTTTTCAGGTTCATAAGAAAAGTACCTACAAAGAAAATTTTATTTTTTAGATGTAGAAGCATCAACAATTTTATTTTATATGTTATGTTAATTTGCGCATTTGAGGTAAAATAAATTGTTAGTGATAGGTTAAATAAATTGTTTGCAGGAATTCAGTATGACAATTCAGCATCCATAAAGTTGTCTCATACATCTATTGTAAGCACAAGTGAAGATCACACTTTAGTTAAATCATCGTTAAAGTATAGGTCTCCTGTGTCACAGTGATATGACTTAATAAATAGCCAAAAATAGCTTTAAAGAAAAACTGCAAGATACGGATACATTTTCACACAGAAGAAGAAAATAAATGTTTTGAATAAATGTTCTCTGAAAAGAAATGTTTGTTCACCAGATAACAAATTAAGCTTATTAAAACCAGGCAGATGCATTTCCCTACACGTTCCAACTTGTAATTCCCTTTCACTTGCTTTTTGCCTAATTGCTGCACTTGTTTTTACTACATGGAAGCTATTTGTCCCTTAGGCAAGTATTAGTCATTCACATTTTAAAGGGAAGGTACAGTCCCGAAAATAACAATGCTTTTTTTTAGGACTGTAGGTTCCCTTATATCATAGTGACCACTGGTCACCCCCATTTGCTGATAAATAAAACAAGTAAACTAAAGGTTACATACTTGTTTTCCTGCACAAAGACTCCTGTGGTACAACTGACCACTCCGCCTCTGAAGATGTCAGCAATCCTGCAGACATCTTCCGTGATCTCGTCCAAGCCAATGCTCTTGCAGAAAAGCATTGGTTTGCAGGCCATAGTTTCACTTGGTTCTGGAGGAGAAAGCACCTGGAGGTGCATTCATCTCTTCAATGTAAACATTGGTGTTTCTACAAAATGGCAATGTTTAAAATGACAGGACCACTGCACTTACACCATGCCATTGAGATGAAGTGGTCTGGGTGACTCTAGTGGTCCTTTAACGAGGCCCTGTGTACGGTGGTAATTGTGGAATGAATAAGTTAGTCCAGATCCATTATAATACCGCTTCTAAACTGTCCTAAGGATGTGTCTGAAGAATAAACAACACAGCAAGTTTGTAACACTTTTACACACAAGAAGCCATACAACGGCTCTTGAGAAAGCCAGCATATCCAACGGAACACAAGCACTGTAACATTAGAAACTAAAGAGATGATCATTCTCTACTTTTGAATTTGTTTGATCACTTTTGTCAGGTGCTGAGGAAATTAACCGAGCTAAACAAACACAAGTTCAACAGCTCATTGCCAGGAACCAGGGGTACTACATCTCTGGTTAAGGATAGTGGCATTTAAAGGGGAGAGAATAACCAACAGATGACATGAAAGGTCAGCCAGCATACTGTCTCTCTGGTAATCCAGCAGGCACTTGACCAGAAATGGTCTGTAGAAATGGAATTGCAATTATGAAGGCCAAGCTTTTGAAAGTGGGTCTAGAAGCAGGTCTGCACCTCAAGCTGGATGCAGACCCATGTCCATGCTCCATTCCGGTCTCTGGCAGTGAGTGAGCATTGGCAGTGATCTGCTCCCAGCCATAGGTGCCTAGATCTCCACACTAGCCCATGCAGCTGCTGGGGATCATGCAGAGCTGGAGCTAAAATGCTAATGCTGACTCTGCAGTTTAGGGGGACAAACTGCTAACAAAATTTTTGCTCCATAAAGTAAATTTTCTTTGCAATATTACAAATTGTATATTTGAGAATTGTGTATAGAAGAGGCATAGTTTAGTGAAGGGTGAAAGAGTTGAAATCATGTTTTGCCAGACACTAAAAGGTTAACTGATCTTTCGCTAAACTTCTTGTATTGATTCTGGCCCAGGATATATTAAATCCCCAAAGTGAGTGTTATTAGCAAAATACATATGAGGTTGCACACGACTTGCTATTTTTGAAGATTAACCTGTCAGTGCTTGGCTTGCC
Source organism: Pelobates fuscus (assembly GCF_036172605.1). NCBI lineage: Eukaryota > Metazoa > Chordata > Amphibia > Anura > Pelobatidae > Pelobates > Pelobates fuscus. The sequence goes on along the minus strand of NC_086318.1, from coordinate 385,008,727 downwards.
TTTCTTGTTTGATGTGCTTTTACTTTGGTAAACTTAATGTGTGCTCTTTGCAATGCACAAAATTAAATCACTCGTTCTTAGGATTCAGTGCTTCCTTTTTTGAGGACAAGATTCCTATAAACAGAAGTGAGCTTACAAATACACTGTGTGCAGAATTATTAGGCAAATTAGTATTTTGACCACATCATCCTCTTTATGCATGTTGTCTTACTCCAAGCTGTATAGGCTCGAAAGCCTACTATCAATTAAGCATATTAGGTGATGTGCATCTCTGTAATGAGAAGGGGTGTGGTCTAATGACATCAACACCTTATATCAGGTGTGCATAATTATTAGGCAACTTCCTTTCCTTTGGCAAAATGGGTCAAAAGAAGGACTTGACAGGCTCAGAAAAGTTAAAAATAGTGAGATATCTTGCAGAGGGATGCAGCACTCTTAAAATTGCAAAGCTTCTGAAGCGTGATCATCGAACAATCAAGCGTTTCATTCAAAATAGTCAACAGGGTCGCAAGAAGCGTGTGGAGAAACCAAGGCGCAAAATAACTGCCCATGAACTGAGAAAAGTCAAGGGTGCAGCTGCCAAGATGCCATTTGCCACCAGTTTGGCCATATTTCAGAGCTGCAACATCACTGGAGTGCCCAAAAGCACAAGGTGTGCAATACTCAGAGACATGGCCAAGGTAAGAAAGGCTGAAAGACGACCACCACTGAACAAGACACACAAGCTGAAACGTCAAGACTGGGCCAAGAAATATCTCAAGACTGATTTTTCTAAGGTTTTATGGACTGATGAAATGAGAGTGAGTCTTGATGGGCCAGATGGATGGATTGGTAAAGGGCAGAGAGCTCCAGTCCGACTCAGACGCCAGCAAGGTGGAGGTGGAGTACTGGTTTGGGCTGGTATCATCAAAGATGAGCTTGTGGGGCCTTTTCGGGTTGAGGATGGAGTCAAGCTCAACTCCCAGTTTCTGGAAGACACCTTCTTCAAGCAGTGGTACAGGAAGAAGTCTGCATCCTTCAAGAAAAACATGATTTTCATGCAGGACAATGCTCCATCACACGCGTCCAAGTACTCCACAGCGTGGCTGGCAAGAAAGGGTATAAAAGAAGAAAATCTAATGACATGGCCTCCTTGTTCACCTGATCTGAACCCCATTGAGAACCTGTGGTCCATCATCAAATGTGAGATTTACAAGGAGGGAAAACAGTACACCTCTCTGAACAGTGTCTGGGAGGCTGTGGTTGCTGCTGCACGCAATGTTGATGGTGAACAGATCAAAACACTGACAGAATCCATGGATGGCAGGCTTTTGAGTGTCCTTGCAAAGAAAGGTGGCTATATTGGTCACTGATTTGTTTTTGTTATGTTTTTGAATGTAAGAAATGTATATTTGTGAATGTTGAGATGTTATATTGGTTCCACTGGTAAAAATAAATAATTGAAATGGGTATATATTTGTTTTTTGTTAAGTTGCCTAATAATTATGCACATTAATAGTCACCTGCACACACAGATATCCCCCTAAAATAGCTATAACTAAAAACAAACTAAAAACTACTTCCAAAAATATTCAGCTTTGATATTAATGAGTTTTTTGGGTTCATTGAGAACATGGTTGTTGTTCAATAATAAAATTAATCCTCAAAAATACAACTTGCCTAATAATTCTGCACTCCCTGTATGTTGCATTCAAAGAAAATATTTGCATTCCAGAGGAAATTAGGTAAAACCGTCACATTTTTTTCTGAAAATAAATATAAAGTAATGGGATTGTACAAAGTGATTTTCTACTACTGAACTATTGATAGTGATTTCTTGTACTGGCTCTTTAATTTATAATTTTTAACTCATCGTTTCCTGTAACTTAGGAAAACAACTGTAAATGTTCTCAGTTCTCTTAGGTTCCTTTTTGGCAATACTGTCACACAGGCACTGCAAAGACCTGAGATCTTGATTTATACTCAACTCTGCAAAGCAGCCCTTTATTTACATTAAACCATTCATTCTAACACTGCAAATTATAATGCTACTGGGAGATAATTGAGTATACACAAAAAAAATCTTATTTACAAAAAAGTGTAACTCGCTAACAGAAAGAAAAAAATAATAATAAATGCAACAAATCAAATAACTCAAATGACTGAGGAATGCAGGTACCCCACTGATATTTGGATTTACCTGTATCTTTACTATGGGAGTAGATTAGAGGATAGCCATAGTGTGGGGATAGATTAGATGATAGACATTGTGACCAGTATTTTTGATATTGTTTTGCTATTTTTTTGGTTGCTTCATTATTTAATAATTTTAAGCTGATTTATTTATACTGTAGCACCACTAAGAGTAAACCATCCGCCTTGTTCTTAGTCATTTTAGATGTGAATCTTTTTGAAACTAGCAGACCAGATATCTGAAGGTGGGGGGGAGGGAGAGGTGCACAGAATAATCTAAATTATAGGGCTAAACTATACATTAAATGACATCAAAGTCCAATTATTTACCCCTCTCCATCTTGATCCTTTTACTTTCTTCTTTACACTCCCTTAGTTTTCCTTTCTAACACATTCCACTTTGCTTCTTTTCCTCTTTCTTTTTATTTCATTTGTTTTATTGTGTTCTTCTTTTTGCGTTTTATCACACGCACATGCATGTTTCACTATGTAGTCCAGCCAGGACTCTTAAATGTTTTAGGTCTTTTGTGTTGGATGTAATTTTCTCCTCTGATGTCCTGATTTTTCTTCCTGTGTAATCCTCACTCCCGATTGTTGATGGAATGTCAAGATTAATTTGCTGTTTGTTTGTCCTCAGTAACATCCCATACATGCAGTGAACTACCGCTAAAATGAGCTAAACAGTCAAACCACAGGACATGTCTCTTTTACCCTATATTGTCCACATAGAGAAGATGTAAAAACGCATCTTCTACTACCAAAAGTAAAAATTAGCTGCAATGCTGAAAAATGCAAAACTGATTATAGATGACGTCTGTTTTTTTATCAGTAGAATAACAAATGCTCATGCTATTCTGTTCATGTATGCTAAGAGATCTAGTTGAGTTTTTTTTCGAGTTATGATCCCAACCAGGCATAATGTATGGCTGCACTACATTCTTTAATCAGTAAGAGTTGCAAACTACAGCATGTTCTTCCTCCCTAGGGATATGTGGAATGCTGCTGTAAAGAGGAATTCCTGCCTAGGAAGGTATATTGGACATGCAATAAAATAAATCCCCTCTTCCAAGCAACTCCCCTGCTGTCTTTTTATAATTAAAAATGTGTTTAATAGATTTTCAGTAGAATGTTGACTTGTCACCTGGGAAAAAAAAGTCTACATTAATCAGTTGAGCATTATATGGATGGTATACATGGGTGAATTGTGTATCATGGGTAAATGTGTGGTTATGTATGGAGTTACAGAAAGTTCTACAAACACACACAGACGCGCGCGCACACTCAGGAAAAGCAAACAAACAACTTTTTCAAGTTTCATTGGAGTTTGAGCCTATGTGGGTGGTATTTTGGATTTGTGAGTGAAAGTTTGAGTCCATCTTGTTTCAGACTTTTTCCATTGAAAGTCTGCTTAAACATTTGAACTATACCAAGAGAAAAAACAAGCTTTCTGCATTCCAGGGAGGTGCCCTTCTGGATGGGCTGTGCGAGAGGAGGGGGTCTTAGGGTATGTCAGAAGTGTGGAATACGTGCAAGTGTCCTTTGTTTCTGTCATACACCTTGTTCATTGTGTATTTTGCTGGTCTTATGTCCAAAACAATGGTCACCTGTCCGGATATAGGAACTTACCTGTTTATGATGGGAAATTCCTGATTTCAAGATACTACATTTAGACACATAAGCACAATTTATTAATTGGCAACCTCCAACAAGACCCTAGTTAAAACACACATCCGACTTTACTGTTGCCTGAAAAATGGCAATGATCCTTGTACTTTGTTTATTTTCATAACTTTCCTGTTGCCTGGGGACGGACAACGCCCCTTTGTAGACTTTTAAACACTATAAATTGTATGTGTAAGAAGTGTGTATCTGTGTGTATCTCTCCAATATTCATAATATTGCTGTATGGTTCAATATGTAATTTCAAGGCTCAACAACCACAGGATGCTTCCTGCCTGTTTAATATAAAGGGCTCTTTAGGACAATGGGTTAAGCCAGTTCTACTAACTGAGGAACCACCAATGGAAGGAGAAGTGAGGGAAGGAAGATGTTTATTTCAAAGCTACTCCTTGGCTTACTCTCTCACTATGCACAGAAGTTCCTATGAAAATGAAGATTCCGAATCAGCTTCATAATAAATCCCGACATGTCTATTTCTAAAGGAGAGTGGACTTGGCGTTGGATTTCTTTGTTTATTAAATAAGAGCATGATTTCCATCACCACTCGACAGCCAGATGGCGCACATCCACACATCACCATCAGCCTTCATTGCTGCACTTAACTTTATAAATCCTGTATATTTTTCAAATGCTAGGCATGATGTCACCTAGTCAATTTAGGAAAAAATGGATACGATAATATGATCTATCTGAGCACAGGGTTTGACAACAAGATCTACCCAATGAAATTACAGGCATATCATTTAATCTAACACAAACCATCAAACCACCCGTCCATCCTCCACGGAAATTTACAATGTGTCTGACCCATCATTTATATTGTTTTTATTGATTTTACAATAAATCAATAAAATATGGGAGAGTAGCAAGGTTCATTAGTTCATCTGTTCATCATAGCCTTTTTAGAAGGACAGAAACAGGAGAGTAAAATTTTGTATTTGGGATTCATCCTTGACCTTAACATTCTCCTTTGGGTGACGCATATCAGCCCCTTGTAAAATATTTTAATATTTAGAAATCTGTAAATATATCAGAAAATATGCCTACCATTGCCAGCAAATGCAGTTCCAGACTTTGGAGGCCTCAGGTGAAATGGGAACATGAGGCCCCCCCACTGACGCCCAAAATAAAAGGAATATGCAAGTGAAAATAACATTTGCTGTATAAATTACATTTTTTAAAACAAGCCTTAATATATTCCTGGAACGGAATTCACAGTTCTTAAAATTGTGTCTTTGTCTCATGACTAATTCTTGTACAAATATCTGTCTATGCACAAACACTGGGTATAGATAAAAGGTGTGTGGCTGAATACTTAGTATCCTTGCTGCTCTCACCTATTATTTACTATCAAAAAATTCTCGAACTATGTTAAAGTAAAAGGTGCCATCAATTTGACTGCAATTTGGGTGAAATTTCAGGGAATTAGTTTGATATGCTGTGAGTCTCAAGAGAAAAGGAAATACCTGAAAATGAACAATACCTTTGTCATTATTAATGGACCACTAAAAGCATTTAGACCACTCCATCTCAAACAATAGATTTATACTGTTCCTTTAAATCTCTACCTTTTGTCTGCCATTTTGTTTTTACTGGATAGAGCATTTCTTTATGTATCCGTATTTATTGTATGTTAGATATTCTGATAGAAATGATCACCATAGCAGTAGTTTGTGAACACTACCATGTTTATCAGAAGCCACTAAGTGTATACTCACACTGTCATACATGGTATTTATGAGCACTTCACTTTAGAGAATTATTAGTAAAAATTAATCATTGGACAGTTTAACTTAACAACTCAAAATAGGTTTTCCGTTAAAATAGTATAATACTGTATGCTAAAAGACAGACAAACATACTACATATGTATTGCTTATCACAGTGATAGGAATTTAAAAAAAATGCTTATGTAATAACTTAGGCCACAATTTAATAAGCTTTGCAAATGATTCAGTACTGCAAGAATAAAAAAAATTCTAAATGATTTATTTACAAAATTCCCATGAACCGTAATGGGGATTTCTGTAAATAAATAGTTTGGAAAGCTTACTAAATTGAGACCTTGGGCCTCAAATTAATATTCTTGGGTAAGCTTTCCAAATTATTTAATGTTTTTGGATACAATTTTAAGTGATTTATTAATATGACAATTTTTTAATTTTGTGACATTTTGTTATTTTTTTTGATTTGTTGATATCTTTTTTTTTAACAAATGCTATATTTTTTTACATTTTAATATGTTGAAGAAATCATTTAAAAAGTTTATACGATCACGGTACTGTCTGCGTAAAATAATGACTCTGTCAGTACCATGTGTTTGTTTTAAGAGTCTTTCTTCAAACGATCTTTGCTTTTGGGGGCTCTCATCTCCAAAATGCATCCTTTTTAATTATCCAGTCTTTGGAAAGGTCATTAAGAGTTCACGTCTTGTTGAGAACATGAAGAATGCACGGGTAATTCAGTTTAATTATTTGGCTGGCACCTTCATTTTTAAACAAGTACTGCTCTTACAATAATAAATAAGGCCCACCGGCTATTATTGCATGGCTTGCTGCCATTTTATTATTGGGTCTTATCCCTGCCTGACTGTGTGTACGTGTAAATATGAATTAGTCATATGTAGATGTGCATTCAGAAATCTTCCTCCACCTTTTCTATAATCTGTTCTACTTATCATATTAGCAATCTGTAACCAGCAGGAACTAATCATGCCATTAAATTATGGGTTTCATAATTACCGTCCCCTTACATAGTTATGTAGACATTATATAATATGTGTAACATTGCTTGACTATTTAATATGCACATTCGATATGTTTGTGTATATCTCTCTCTCTTTCTGTTTGTCTGTCTGTCTGTCTGTGTTTCTGTCCATGTCAGGATTGTGCATTGTGCTCAAATAATCTGAGTTGTGTAAAGTGCCTAAATGTTCCCACAATGCCCAGTGTGGCAATTGTGCAGGTGTGGTAGGCATTGTGAGATCTCACAGATGCAACCACATCCCTAATTATATCAGTAATTAACATATAAGGCAATATCTAATTTCCATTTTACAATCAAGAAGCGATGTTCTCCCTGTTTTTGGCACAAACGGAAATCACTTCAAATTGTGGTTTGTTTTTTTGTTTGACTTCTTTTGGACTGACCATAAAACAGATGTGTAGGTGGATGAACTTAATAGACTTGAGTCTTTCTTCATCCTAGAGTACAATATTGAAATGTGACTGTGTAACATGTTTAGAATGTCACAAATATACATGCCTAGAATGTGTATATGTGTATGTTTATATATAATTATAGATGTATATAGATACATTTGTACGTGATGTGTTTCTGAAATAAAAGTATATGTTTATGTAAAACTAAATGTAATGTATGCTTTTGCTAGCAATTTGTCTAATTACATTATATTTCTTATATAGTGTCAATATGTCATATTTATATTACCGATACAATTACATTTTGGCAAAATTAATGTTTGCAGTTTGTGTACCTGTTTACCACAATTCACTGTTTACTGAATAGTCTCTATAACTTCACTAGAACTGACACGTTAGATTAATAGCCACATGTTTGATTATTGCTATGGGCATTGTTCAGCTCATTTCCAATTAAATTCAGTTTATTATTTATAGAATAAGCCTCAGAGGTTTTCCTGATGGATGAAACTCAAGCTTTTTTTAATTTACTTTTTTGACTAAGCTATGTGGACAATTGCTGAGCATCTTGGGGAACACCAACCTTCTACAAATCGATATGATAACTGTGAGCATCAGGGCAGGGATGGTCATTTTTTACGCTTTTTTTGCACAAGAAATATACTAGAACAGGTGTAGGCAGCCTTCGGCACTCCAGATATTGTTGACTACATCTCCTTTGATGCTTTGCCAGCAATATGGCTGTAAGAGCATTATAGGAGATGCAGTCCTGAACATCTGGTGTGTTGAAGGTTGCCTACATCTGCACTAGTGGGCTAGTACCTACCTAGAGAGCGTTGAGACCACGGACCAAAAGACTAATCCACAAACCCACACAGCATTATCATTAGATATAATTGTCAAAATTGAGCACATAAAAGCTCACATAAATGTGAGTTGTATTTTATATATATATATATTTTTAATTTTCCTATTCAAGTAAAAAAAATTCAAGTAAAATATAAAATGTCATGAGTTAACATACGGACATAAACAAAAAGTCAGAATATGATATGATTTAAATATAAAGCAATTACTGTAAAAACAATAAAAGATTAAAAAACAATAAAATCAATATTGAGTGTAATAAGATAATATATATTTATAACATTTTTTTGTAGCTCAAGCATGATTCATATTTTCTGTGTGATCGATTTTTGTTAATTCTTCATTATGATCTGGATATTAATACGCTAGAACCACAGTTGAGCAATGTCCACATTCAAACAATTCACACAAGGATTATATTTATTGCATTTTGTGTTAATTGTCTCAGAGTGTTTAATATGTGGTTTCTGTGTGTGTTTATCCCCTGTAGTGCTATTGTTTTGTTTTAAATAACATTTTCACAATTTTTCCATGGCAACATGCGCGTCATCCAAATATATTACTGCAGGTCACAAATGCTGGATCGTGTGAATTAATGCATGTGCATATCTAGTTTTTAAACATGAATATATGACACTCAAAGTCTGTTTTATCAATTTATGACTAAAAAAATTAAATTAAGTATGAGTTTTACTTGCTCACTAAAGAGTGAATTGTCAGGAATTAAATTACATATATAAGCCCAAAATTAATACATTTTTAAAATTCGCAGCTCTTTTGGTGTTATTTTGAATTCCTAGTTGAATTAACATTTTTGTTGAATTCACAATTTTTTTTTCAGATTAGCCAGTGTGTGTTAAAAATGACACAGTTTATTGGCACTATACAGAGAATTAAATAAATGATTCTACTGATGAGATTTTCCTTTTATTATTATTATTATCGCCATTTATTTGGCGCCAACAGATTCCGTAGCGCTTTACAATATTATGAGAGGGGGGATTTAACTATAAATAGGACAATTACAAGAAAACTTACAGGAACAATAGTTTGAAGAGGATCCTGCTCAAACGAGCTTACAGTCTATAGGAGGTGGGGTATAAGACACGTTAGGACAGGAAATATCAATCAAATAAGGTGGGAGTGAAGCAGAGCTGGAGGAGAGAGTAGAGTGCTGCCCTATAGGAGAGAGCAAGAGACAGGTATGTGAGGTAGAGGTTACTCTGGGAGGCCATAAGCTTTCCTAAAGAGACGGGTTTTAAGGCACTTCTTAAATGATTGAAGACTCAGGGAGAGTCTGATGGCAGTAGGCTGGCTATTCCATAGGAAGGGAGCCGCCTGCAAGAAGTACTACAAGCGCGAGTTGGCCGTACGGGTGCGAGCAGCGGACAGGAGAAGGTCACGGGCAGAGCTGAGAGACCGAGAAGGGGCATACCTATGGATCTGTGAGGAGATACAAGAGGGGCTAGAATTGTTCGGTGCTTTATAGGTATGGGTTAGCACTTTGAATTGACTCCTATAGGATACATGATGCATGTATGACTCCTAAAATATCTGTAGGAAACATTCTTAGTTTGGATACAATTTTATGTAATGAAATAAATGAATTACAAAGATGTTTGTGCATTTATTGAGGTTAAACATCAACATGGGGAATAAAAGTTGTTAGGGATATATTGATCAGTTTATTATCATATACCACTTGGTGGCAGTATGACTACATCAGAAAAATCTTTTGCATGAACCTGCCAAGACAGTAGGGAAAAGTAAACAAAAATTATGTGTGAATTGACTAAAATGGGAGGGTTTGTGTTGCATATAAACTGCACTATCTCATGTAGTCATAGATACGAAAGCTGCTTCTTAAATCTTAACAAGGCTTTGGTTATTCTAGTGTAATGTGTCTCGTAAAATGAGCTTGTTTGAACTGTATTTTATTTTCAAACTCTTTTTTTTTTTATCTGAACCAAAATCTGTGGGTAGTCTGTGAAAAAGAAAAAGGATAATATGAATTCTAGCCATTATATAAAAAAACTAGTTTTGCTTCTTTGTGTCATCTTTGAACAATAAAACAGGTAAAGTAAAGTAAAGAAATGTATCAGATGTTTAGATAATTTGACCGCTCCTCTCCTTGGTTATTGGTTTAGACGTTTTATGAAACCAATATTCTCCACTGACTTTTGCAGAGATTTGGAGCTTAGGGACACATGGGGAAGGATTTAAGCGGCTTTGATTTTTATCTTTTTTTCTTTTTTCTGTTGCATGTTTTAACATTAGCTAAAAACCCTTAATGTATCTCTTTAATCAAACCTTTACATACAAGGTTACGCTGGCTACGAGCCAAAGAATTTTAAATGCCAACAAAAGTATCCTGTTAAATTTAGATGTCGCTACAGAAAACTTTTAATTCTTCTGGCTTTGAAAACAGTGAATATGCATGTAGATAATTTAATTTATGATCTATTTTATGATGATTATAAATATATTTTATATATATATATATATATATTTTATATATATTTGTGTATACAGCATACTGCAACCAGTGATTTCTTTAAAAAATACATAAATTATAAAAGCAGCATTTTCCCGCAGATATAATTTTAGCCTTGGGTTTAATGAGCGCAGGAATCCTCATTATATTTCTATGAAGCATGATGAGCCTCAAACGTACAATGAAACTCTAAAATCCAATTAGAAAATATATACTGTAAACACCCTACCACCCAAATAACACATAAACAGCATCCACCAAGGTGTCTGCATCACAGTTTTAATTAGGGACAATTTTTTTTTTTGAAATACCAGCCCCAAACCAAGCATTTTAAATAAGTATTCACACAACTTTTATTGGTTTATAAATTCACTTCCAAAGTATATTTCGGGTAGTGATCATGACTTTACTGAAATAATGGAAAGGTTTGTGGCTGCAGGGACAGGGTAGGGGTTTTTTTTTCCCCAAGGAGTTCTCTATAATTCCTTTTCGACATATGATATATGATAGCAGCATAGTAGAAAGAAGAAACACTTTGCTAGGTTGACTGAACTTATCACCAAAGGAATCCTGTGATGGCTATGGTGTAACATAAACAGAAAAATAATATGTGCCTCACTTGTTAGTGCCAAACGCTGGGATTAGTCTTCTTTTTCACATTTATTTTTCACATTTTGGCTTCTACCTACTCCTATTGTTATTATTGGCAATATATTCTGCAGCGCTTTACAATATTATAAAAGGGAACGTTTAACAATAGATAAGACAATTACAAAATGTTACAGTCTCAATAGTTGATGAGGACCCTGCTTGAAAGAGCTTACAATCTAGAGACCTGGTTGTTATCCAGTACCAGATCCATTTCATATTAACACAAAGATTGTCAGGAAATGAAAGTAAACTCAAAGGGAATTTAAAATTTTAGGTCAAATTGATGACTGAATGCAGGTATTCTGGCACAAAATATAAAAATTAACTTTGAATATACTTTGCGTTGCTGTCAATACACATTTTAGTGAATAATCCTGTCTATTATTTCACATTAGACTTGTGCATTCAGTTTCAAACGAATTGTGATTTGTCCATATTTTGGCGATTCATCGGAAATCACAACATCCGAAACGCTATATGGATGAATCATGAAACAAACAAAACTGACAACGGACAAACTGTTTAGTTTGTTTCGGGATTCGGAGTCTGTGGCGGCAAAATAATAATAAATGATTGATGGGGGAAAAAAGGATCATTGATGGTTAGGAAACAAACAACTAAAATTGATTTTATCACAGAATAAGTGAGACATTAACAAAAGAAGAGAAAAAAAGAGGAGCAGTAAATAAAAATATACATTTATATATTTATTATATTATATATTAAGCATATACTATATAATTATAGGTTTAGTAATTTTTTTTATTGCTCCCCCTTTTTACTTTTTCTTTTGGTTACTTCTTCTAACTTTATGTGTGAACCAAATGTTATATTATATATATATTGCAGTACACTGATTAGTCAATGTGTGCTCCATTGCAGTTCTTCAGAATCGGACAAAACTGCTCGAAACATGTTATTTATTGAACAGATTGGTTTGGTCAGACCAACTTGGACAAACCATTTTTTTTTGTAATTATTTACTAAAAAAAACAAAAAACAAAAAAAAAAAACATCTAAATCTAAGGATAATATATTTTCTGTTTGTTTAAAACCAGGTTGCATTTCTGCTGGGAATTGTCTAAGAATAATCTGTGCTACTGCTTTATCCCCAACATGCAACAACGTGCCCCAGTGACTAATGGAAGTGGTCTACTGGTTGGGAACTCATAGTATCTTGGTGGCTGAGGTACACAAGTTAAAACTAATGGAGGTTCTATGTAAGAGATGAGTGTGCATAGCACCTCCGAAAACCCCTGTAAACCCCCACTGCTGCCTGTAACAACTCATCCCAAAGGGGACAAGCGAGATACAAAATGTGTGTAGGTTGGCCAGCAGACTAGAGACAGAAGGTGAGTATTTAATTCCATCATTTGACTACAGTAGAAAACGAACTACTATTTAAAATGAAATATGTTTTAAACCTGCATAGCAACCGATTCACATATACAAATACAAATGCCATAAAAAAAAAAACAAGAGTGAGTCACACAGATCTTTTCATTTGCAGAACAATCAATCTTTCTAACTGGATGGAAGCTGCAAAAAATGTAGTAAATTCTGAGCATCCTGTGATTTCCATCATGTGAACCAGAAGTCAAAACGGAAGATGCCAAAAGTTCAGAACACAACAGGTTGTACAGCACTGATTGTACTTCCTTAAGGATTCAATGAAAAGAAGCCGACACAGACCTCGTCTAATTTCACTAATTAAAAACGTTAATATTGTAATGTTTTGAAAGAAGCACATTACAATGTATAACTTACATCGTATGAGAAAGACCATCTCTCCCTATCATTGTACTGAAACCAATGTACGTCCATTCAGCACAAGCTATAAAATTCTATTAAACACAATAGGCACTTGGTGTAGCTGTTAGAATCATCTTCTAAGTCTCTTTCTGTGTCAAGTAAGTAAAATCCAAATGAAATAAAGGTTACTTAGCAAATTTATCTAAATTGCCAAAGATATCTGGACAGTACTGTAAGTATTACTGCAAACCCCAAATGTAGATTCAGAAGCAGCATGTGGTAGGCTGGAGCTCTAAAATGGGCCGGTTTAACCACTGCTGGTAGTATCTGTGCACTCTGCACTCACAGCATGAGAGATAGTATTTCCCTCTCTGTGGCTACATCATATTGGGAAAATCTCATAATATGATGTAAAGTCCCTCTGTCAACTCAATCACACACTGAGATCAGTGCTGCATTCTGCATCGGAACAGCATGCATAGCCCAACACAGATCACACTCTTCAGCTGTTGATTGCCTGCAGGGGGCCAGCAGAAAGACCCAATCGAGGTCTTATCAGACCCTGCGGGTCTTTCTCTGTTTAAGGAAATTGCTTCTGACATTAGTAATGACGTCACCGGACCATACTTGAAAAGGAAAGCGCAGCCACAGTAATTTAAATGACTGAGTGCAGAGTTAATTTTTAGCGCGGCACACAGACCATCTTATTGTGCTGACAGAGGAAAGGCACAGGTATCGAATTATACCAATGGTTCCTTAGTCATTTGTGTTAAAATGCTGCAGGATGAAATTAGTCTGTCATTGATCCTTGCGGGTGGAATAACCATGATGGAATAATTCCACAAAGTATCCTTAAGAGGTATAAAATTAAACCATATTTTTCACAGAAGTTGTGTGAGTCACAGACAGGGGAGGTGTGGCTAGGGCTTCATAAACTCCTTTCATTGTTTTCCTCGGATCTCTCCCAACACGCATTCAGTATCTCCTTTTCCAAGGATACCTCCTCCCCTCATTCTGTCTCAGTTGGAGTCCCCCAAGGCTCTGTCCTTGGTCCCCTTCTAATTTCTCTTTACACTACCACCTGTACGCTGATGACACCCAGATATATTTCTGCTTCCTGGACCTCTTCCCTGCCGTCCTGCAACGTGTCACTGCTTGCCTTTCTTCCATCACTGACTGGATGTCCTCCCGCTTTCTAAAACTCAATCTCTAAAAACTGATCTCCTTGTCTTTCCTCCTCCTAATACTGATCCTCCTCTCTCACTCTCCATTCAAGTCAGTGTTTTCCACATAAGTCCATACTTGCAAGAGCGCTGTCTTGGTGTCATACTTGATTCTGGCCTCACCTTTGAGCCTCACATCCAGTATGTTGCCAAATCCTGTAGATTTCATCTTAAAAACATAGCTCGCATCCTCCCCTTTCTTACGAAAGATACTACCAAGAGGCTTGTCCATGCTCTAGTAATTTCCCGCTTGGATTATTGTAACACTCTCCTAATCAGTCTCCCCAAAAACCGTATTGCCCCATACATATAAAGCACTGAACAATTCTAGCCCCTCTTATATCTCTTCACAGATCCATAGGTATGCCCCTTCTCTGTCCCTCCACTCTGCCCGTGACCTTCTCCTGTCCACTGCTCGCACCCGTACGGCCAACTCGCGCTTGCAGGACTACTCCCGGGTGGCTCCCTTCCTATGGAATAGCCTGCCTACCGCCATCAGACTCTCCCTGAGTCTTCAATCATTTAAGAAGTGCCTTAAAAACCGATCTCTTTAGGAAAGCTTATGGCCTCCCAGAGTAACCTCTACCTTACATACCTGTCTCTTGCTCTCTCCTAAAGGGCAGCACTTTACTCTCTCCTCCAGCTCTGCTTCACTCCCACCTTATTTGATTGATATTTTTGTCCTAATGTGTTTTATACCCCACCTCCTATAGACTGTAAGCTCGTTTGAGCAAAGTCCTCTTCAACCTATCGTTCCTGTAAGTTTTCTTGTAATTGTTCTATTTATAGTTAAATCCCCCCCTCTCATAATATTGTAAAGCGCTATGGAATCTGTTGGCGCTATATAAATGGTGATAATAATTATAATAATAAAAAAGTGATTTAACTCATATATGGCAAAAACGTATGAGACTGCAGGGGCATGATCTATACACTACAACCACTTAATTCAGTTAAAGTTGTTTTGGTGCTTAAAGTGTCCCTTTCAGGGGCGATATTTCAACATTGATTATACAGGGAATGAAAAAAAAGTCTATGATGATGAGAAAAACAGGATCTGATAGGTTGAACAAAGCAGAGCATGGGATAGAGATGATCAGAATGCAGAGAATTTGGGAAAAAATTATATAGAATGGATGACCCAGTATTGAAAACTGATGGAATAAATATTTCAACATATATAATAGAAAGTACATCTAAAAAAACTGAACAAATTTAAATATTAATACTTCTTTTTTTTATTACTTATTTTTGTAGAGTATACATCATGTCAATTATAATATCAGTCACCTGGCAAAATAAAAAGGAGCCTAATTAAAATCAGTATTCCAGTATGTGTTGGCATTCAATATTAATTTCATACCTCTTGGTATATGAAGGTGGGAGAGTGCAACGTGTTAGTGAGAGTGCTCAGCCAATTATTGTGGTCCTGCTTGGCTCTAAAGAGACATCCGGCTTTTCCTTCTCCGGGCAGGACACAAGTAAGTTGTCAAACTATTTGATATCTTACTGTATAACTGTGCCAGAACACTCCAGGCACCATAGTATAGTGAATTCTAATGGTTGTATTGTTTGTAGTGTTCCTTAACTTTATTGATTTTGCTAGGACGTCCATGAGGACTCATCCTGGATAAATTCAGGAGACCTGTGAGTGCAATTCTTTTCTTGTGCTTTTACGGACATTTAAAGAAGATCGGCTATTTGTGAGTGGACCTTAAAAAAAATCAAAAGACCTCATGAGTGACACATCTACTTCAAGCAGGTAGAGTGTCAGCTATTTAGATCTGAAGATAATTCTTAAATTTAAATACATTTTCTCTTATTCATGTAAAAATGTAGGCAATAGAGTTAGGTATTAGCAGTATAATATAATAGGAAAAACGCACTACAGTTGCAGTAAACATGTATTTTATAATTAATTAATTTAAATATTTCCCTTTCTGGGTTACAGTGGGGTACACAATGCTTTTTGTTCTCTATGAGAGGTATGTACACTAAGCAGTGCGTCCTGGTGAATTACAACCAACAAGACAATCTAGTATCAAACTAGGCCAAATGCACTTAAATCTCCAACTTAAATTGAGCTACCATGCTGTAAAGTTTAAGAGTCATTTTACGAGTCACACCAACTCGAAGTTTAAAGAACAGACTCCAAAGGGTTAAAATGCATAGTGATTGCGATATGCATTTTATACATTAAGTGGAGACTTATTCATGCATTTTATTGCTGTATATACGATCTATTTTTTTTTATTTGTGCTGTGTGTTGACAGAACGACAGAGAGAAAAAAATACATATTTAGTGTCTCAGCATCTGAAAATGCAAATAATAAATGTTTATTTATCACATTCTCAAGCCTGAATAATAATCTGAATTATTTTAGGTTAATTAGCATTATATTTACATTATATCTACATACCAAGTTTTTTCCCCTGCACAGCCTTCCTAAATTTGACTTTGCTATTAGTATATTTCTTAAGCAGGAATTTGTAACAAGGGAGATGCAGAAAGCATATCTCGAGACAGCTGTTTTGATGCACTTGGAATTTTAAGACAAGCTATAAAAGGCATAAGACTTATCAATAACTCAATAATCCAGGTGTATTATAGCTATTTTTTATATATTTTTTTCTGTTTGAGTGGCATGGTGAAGTACCATTTAAATGGTTAAATGAAAATAGAAGTACAACATTGTTTTTATGCTTCTAACTATGGAAATGTCCCTAATTTTTTAAGGCAATTTTTATTTAAATTTTATTTTTTATATTTTTAACAGATAAGACACCAGCTTCCACTCTTGAGTTTTGAAATAGAATGCATATAAAAAAACATTTTAATATATCTGTTAAGTAGAACAACCCCTTTCAGCTCTTTGCTATTTTAGAATTGTTTGAAAGGTATTAAATTGAAATGCAAAATATACACAATATTCTTATTATACTTGGTAGCGCTTGATGTATTTTTTTCACACCAATTTAATTTCCTAAAAAAAGAAACCCAGGTAAAACACTTTAGGGTTTATTCGCTAAATTCTGAATTGTAGCCAACTGGAATTCAGATGGCAAAATTTAGGTAAAAATACTTGATCTATCTAACATCAGGCTTCCTCAAACTCCGGTCCTTCAGATGTTGCTGAACTGCAACTCCCATGATTCTATGAATGAAAGAGGCTGAGAATCATGGGAGTTGTAATTCAGCAACATCTGGAGGGCGGGAGTTTTGGGAAGTCTAACTAAATACATGGTCACCTTCTTGCTATTTTAGTCTCAGTTTTGTTTTGTAACATTATCTTAAAACTGGAATCTAAAAAAACAAAACAGGGTAAATATTTTTTTCCCTTTAGTTGACATGCACATTAGTAATTTTAGTTATTTTTTTTTTTTATACACTTTAACGTCTTTGCAGTAGTTTATTTTAAAATTTTCTACAAAATTAATGTGAATAAAAAGGCACAAATAGAATCTGAAAGTTTTAGGGAAGCGTTGGCAGCAAAAGGTTAGGTGCATTAATATATTACTATTACTACGTCACTGGATGAAAATGGTCATTTATTCTGCAAACATTTTTATTCATTCAGTTTAAGTGAGACAGCAAAGAGCATAAGAAATACATTTCAGAATATTTTATTTTACTTTTATTGAACAAAACTAGAGATTTTTAATAGAACAATTTTAGTACTTTAAAAATATGCCTTCATTATAATCATGGTTAATCTTTAATTCTCTCTCTTTCTCTCTCTCTCTCTCTCTCTCTCTCTCTCATGTTAATAGTTCATGCTTTGGAATTTTTGTCTTTATTAACAAAATTAACATTATTTATATTTTTACAGTGTAGCCAAAACTATGTTTGAGAATTCAGTGCTTTTAAAAATCCATGCATAACCGAGCACAGATTTACTAGGCCTCATGTTAATTGGGCAGCACTGCTACAAAGCAAAATCCTGACATATCCTTCCAAATGCAATAATTGGGAAAATTAACTGACAAAAAGCTGTGAAATCTCAAATCTTGTTATGTTGCTTTCCTTATACGGAGAGCAGAGGTGCGATGATATCTCCCGTGAAACTGTTGACATTTTCATGTTTGCAAAACCTCCCAGCTTGATTTGTTGGTCCTGTGAAATTATCGAGGGAGTAAGATAAAAATACCTAGAAGATTGTTTGACATGGAAACAGACGATTCGAAATGTACTAGACTTCGTTTCTTGTCATATGAAGCAGTAATAAGAGAGAATAGCTCAACAGGCAGTCGGAAATGCCATTCGAAATTCATACGGCCGCGGGTCCCCAATCAAAGGCTTTTATCCTATTATATCTAATTGACACACAACTTCTCATTAGCAAATTGAGAGGTATTTATTTTGGGAAATATTTGGGCTGTGGTGTAACTCCTTCTGATGGCTGATTTGAAATGACTGTGCTTCACCTAAAGTCCCAAGGACCGTCAAAAACGATGCGGCAACATTAACCAAAGAGCGTTTGTCATTGAATATGGAGGTTTTACTGTATCTATAATGATAGACAATAAAGGCTGATTGCTGCATCTTAGGGCTATTGTGTGTGTAGTGTCCAACACAAAGGTGTCATTTGACCGGCGCTACATTTTTTTTTAAAGCAAAGCTTCAAAACATTATTCTACGGTATAGATCACTTGAAAATACTTAAAAGTTAAGTTTTTGTTGGTCTTGATTTCAAGGATGAGATTAATTTGCCTCCTTTGAAGGTCAGTTGGTTAATTTCTATGATTGGTGGCAAAAAGCAGCCATTAAATATTGCTAGTATAAGTTTGAAGCTAAATAATAACGACAGGTTTTCTAAGCCCAACTTCTCTGATAGCTTCTGTGTCTTAGTGTTTACCTTTTTGCTACTTAAATATGTCTTGAAATAACTGATGTTATACTATGGGCATAATAATATTAATAATAAAAAATAACAATAATATATATATATATATATATATATATATATATATATAAATATATATTGCATTAAGCACAGCTTTTATGGGATTGGAATTAAAGCTACAGTGGTAGAACTGTTATAACAACAAAGTGATACACATGACTTTTTCAAGACACACACACACACACACACACACACGTGTGTGTCTTGGAATAAGTCATGTGTATCACTTTGTTGTTATTACAATTCTACCACTGTAGCTTTAATTCAAATCCCATAAAAGCTGTGCTTAATGCAATTCATATGTGATTGACTCGAAATAGACACAGACACTAAGAATTTTGGTTTGAGAAGCAAGGGATGCATAGCTCGCACATATGCACATTATAACACAGCAAATTTGTGTATAGATTGCTTTGCAGACAAAAAAAATATGTCAGTTTTCAAAATTTAACTTTTTACTAATTTGTTCATCCTTTACAAATCATATTTAGGAAATGAAAATCTTTAGTCAGCATATGGTGTACTTTATCTTGCATTTTTTCACATAGATTCTGAAATGTTAGTAGGTGTGACAAAAGTACATAAATAAAAATGGTCAAAATCCTTGCCTATAGGTATTTGTGAGGACCCTGAAGGCATTACTAATAGTGCAGTTTACTGAAAATGGAAACATAACATAAAAAAGAATGTCTGCAAATGAGCACATACAGTAAATACGGTTAAGTCATATATTTAAAAATTAAAGATATGTAAAACTGCTATAGCAATTTTATCAATCTATGGAATGCTAATGTAACACTGACAGTTAAATTGTAGAGTCCAATCATTCCCACTTCCCCTCCTGACTGTAAGAATGTCATCACCTGGTGAAACTTCCTGTATTGTTTAACCCCGTAAGGACACATGACATGTGTGACATGTCATGATTCTCTTTTATTCCAGAAGTTTGGTCCTTAAGGGGTTAAAAGCAGGGAGCGAGCTTACATTTTCAGCAACTTTACATTCATTATATCAGTGCTTAATTGCTACTGTAAAAAAATCCTTTCATTTACAGTCTGGTATTCATAACTATAGTATAATTGAGGGTGAGTGAGGCCTTATGGGCTTGATTTCATGGTGCAAAATACATTAAAAAAAAAAACACATTTTTTCTTGATTCTTTTATTGAAGAGGTCAGTACACACAAAATAACACGTCAAACATGTTTTCTTTTAACTTATATAATAACACACTTCTATATGTATTTTATTTCTCAATTTTTTTCATTTTCCATCCTTCTTCCTATCCCATTTTTGCTACACCCCTTTTTCTTTCAAACTTCATTTGTTTTTACTTCATATGACCTTTTTTCCTTCCAAATATTATTTTTTTTAAACAAATTTATATTTTATGTACCATTTTTTAATTCCCTTTTGTTTTTAACTCTTTTTGAAAGGAGAGGTAGAATTTTAGTGGGGAGTGGCAGATGATTAGAGGTAGGACAGTTAATTTAGTTTGGGTATTTGCTGTGGGTTAGTTAGAATTGCTATTGTAAAAAGTAGAAGGTATAGACACTCATTGTGGGATGTAAGAGAGGCTATCTAAAGCAGGATGGAGAGGGAGCGTAGTTTAAGAGAGTAGAAGGAGGATGAGCATGCTGAGGAGTGGGAGTAGACATGGTTGGAAAAGGGGTAATAGGAGTAAAGACTACATGCTATTTTATGGAGAGGCAGAATACTTAGGGGCAGGAAGAGTCAAATAACTGAGGGATTCAAATGGAATCCCAGATAGGACACAGAAGATGATGGAGAGAGGGTAGTCTGTGATCTGTGAGTGTGGGGAGTAGGAGAGCTGTGACTGACTGCAGGGTTGAATAAGGGGGGCATATCTGGTTCTGGGTCACTAAGTGCCATGCAGAGAGAGGAGAGGTAAACTCGTTGAAGCCTAAATGGGAAAAGTGTTTCAGCTGTAAAATACTAATATATAACCAAAACTTCACTTCCTGCTTGTAGGCTCGAATCTGTGTTTCTGTTTGTTGTCTTAGAAGAAACCACTCCTACTGGAACATTTTTTTTTCCATTACTGTAGGAAAATGGTCAAAATTAAGTTGAGCCTGGAAGCACAGTATTCTAGCAGACGAGGAGAAAGGCCAAGTTGACCTGTACACTACAATCATTGGGAATAAGTCATAAGTAGCTTTGCTGAGGCAATGGGATCATATCTTCATAGACCTAGAATATGAAATAAACAATGTCAGCGCTATATACGGTAGCCTATACAGTGAGGCAACCTATAAAAATGTGTAAAAAAATCAAACAGGTCTCTGTGAGTTAGTAGTATACAGATAGAAACACTTAAGTCCCACAGTAGTTTAGATTTATGCACAAAAAGATAGAAAAAACTTGCTTAAGAGTCCATATAGTCTTATAAGAGAGTCTTGAAGGGGTTAATCCTGTATTGTAGTGGGAGATACACTGTAGCTTTTACTTTAGCAAGTGGTGATACTTGTTTCCAAGATATCACGAAATACACATTTGTAAAGTGAGAGGCTGTGCAGCCGTTTACCGTCCGCTGCTCTCAGCAGTTTCAAAATTCCCGCCCGATCTCAGCGCTGATACGGTGGGTTCTATCCTGCAGAATGGGAGCATCAGCGTGTGGACGATTCTAAGCCGGCTGTAAACATCAGACCTCTGCACCCGATGACACTTCAACACGTTTCGCCCGCTTTGCCGGGCTTTTTCAAGATAGTGTATCGGATAAGAACAGCATCTTTAAATACATTTTCTTTTGATCAGTTAATAATCAACTGCTGATCGACTAATAGTCTTTAACATATTAAATGCAGAGGATAAACAGGATCCTGTCATTGCTTAACAATTTAAAAATGTATATAGCATACACATACTTCATATTAGTTAAAAATATTGAAACAACATCTAAAAAAATATTGTGGAGGAAACATTATAATACAGAGGTTGTGATAATGCAAAGAAGATTAGAGTATATTGTAAAACATGAGGTAGATGATATAAGTCATTTAAACATTATACAGTTGCTTCTAGTGGCTATTGGGCTTCCCTCATTCACACCCATTAGTGAAAAAGGGCGCATACATAAATGGAATGAGTATTCCTGTATTTTATAAATAGACCTAGAATGCCACCTTCATGGCTGTCATGGTCCATTATCCCAACTCAGTCATAGGATCCTACACATATTAATATTTAACTTCTTTCAACAAGTTCAGTTTATTTTAGAGTTCATTTTTAAAAGAGAAATACTTTTTCAATTAAACATATCTTCTTCAATATGACATATTTTCGTCATAAGCAAAATGGAATCTCTTAATAGGAATGTGAAAAAAGGGTTTATATTGAATGTTTTTTCAATATCTCATCATTTGTGACTATTTCAATTCCCAATATTCCAATGCACAAAGTATAGTAATATATAACTTGAAATGAGCGGAATATTCATCACACCAGTGATTAATGTTATCAATCACTTGCAATAACTTGTACATAAACATCTGTGCTTTAATGTAGGGATTACTCAACCAATAACCTCTGCATACCAATTATCACCTTTATAACATCTTTATGACTATGCCTTGAATGCTGTTTGTGGCATAGTTCATAATGCATAGTGGCGCAAGCTGCCACAATGCGTTTTTTGCCAGTGCTACAGATGGCTCTTCCAATAATGTCATCTCATGAATATTGAAGCGATGATAGTCTCACTTTAAAGGAAGCTATATTAGTGGACTTTTGCTCTTCCTGGGACAAACCCATAGTTTTTTTTTTTAATATATTTGTTGATGATCATATCTAATGTTTGCCAAACGAATTATGCTATTTATACAGTTATTTGTGATGATTTTTTTTTTAGGATTGATCAATTTCTATTAATAGTAACTAATATTAAATAATTTTATACAGCGTACGATACAACTTTTTTGGAGTTTGGTTAAATATTTTTGTGCCTGTTTTTTCTTTTAACAAAGAGTGCAGAGGTCAATAGAAATTGCCACTTTTATAAATTACACTTGATTCACCCATCTGGCTGTTGAAGCAGACTATAGTTCTGTTACTTCCTGATTTGCTTAGCTCAATAGAGCTAAACGCATGAGGCAGGCAGTTGCACAGAGCACCTGCCTTGCAAAAACATCTCAGTGAGCTTAATTGGAAAATCTGTGATTGGACTCGGTTAGAAGGGGGATGGCTTGCAAAGGCTGCAGACAAGGTATATCTATATAGTGATTTTTGCATTTGGACAGTGGAGTATACTTTTAATCTACCTTACCTGGCCAGACTAAATTGTCACAAATTGCCATAAATACAAATACAAAAAGAGAAGTCCTGCGCTCACTCCCATTACTACTGGGCTGGCAGCAAGGACTACAATACACATCAGCCCCAATATATAGTAAAAACCAAAGAAAAGAAAAAAGTTACCTGCGCTCTCTCCTTAATCCCTATGTATATTTAGACAAATGGAGGTCATTTAGTTGCTCCAATGGCCATTGGAGGTAATGCCCGCCTGCCAACGTCAAGGCAGACCCCCCTAAGCGGGTCCTAACACTGACCCTTCAGCCTGCTTCCTTGAGCTTCTGGCAAAGATATCTCTAATGAGACAGAAAGGGGTATTTTTTATATACACCCCTATATACTTATTAACCCTTAATAGGGAACACATGGGATGGGCGGCAGCATTGTAACCAGGCTGTGTGATACAAAGTAAATACAAATACAAAAAGAGAAGTCCTGCGCTCACTCCCATTACTACTGGGCCGGCAGCAAGAACTACAATACACATCAGCCCCAATATATAGTAAAAACCAAAGAAAAGAAAAACGTTACCTGCGTTCTCTCCTTCATCCCTATGTATATTTAGACAAATGGAGGTAATTTAGTTGCTCCAATGGCCATTGGAGGGAATGCCCGTCTGCCAACGTCAAGGCAGACCCCCCATAAATACACTGATCAAAAGTGGCAATTGCAGCAGTTGCCCAGTAGAATACTTCTCATTAGATTAATACTCCTCTATGGAACCTCTCACTTCTACTTGAACAATCGTTCAGGAAGCTCTTCTGGCTTTTACCTTTAATCACTGAGGGGGAGGGAGGAGGGGAGGTAAGTGATTTATTCGAAATCAATTCATAAAAGCGCATGTTTCTCATAAAATGGGAGCTTTTATTAATTGGGATAAAGAGGACATGCGGTTAAATCCCATAAAGTGTCTTAAGGGTGTGGAGAAGTGGTGACTGAGATGATGAGATATGCTTGGAAATTAGCCCAATGTATTGATACCTTTGTGGAATCAGAATAGTCAATACTTACTGTACATTTTGGCCTAAACTGGCATGTGCCTCATTCTGAGATGGTTCCATTATACTGCCTGTATATGTCTCTGTATATCTCTTTAACTGAATCCCTGAACAATACTCTCAGAGAGGAATCTGTATTAAGGGGACTCTACAACTGCAAAACATCTTTATATCCTCTGTTTTGTGTGCAAGAGTATGAGGGTGCCGTCTTACCTTAACGTGTTAAGAAATTTTCCAAGTAACACTTTTATTTCAAGGATAGTGGCTGTGCAAAAGGCAATTTTGCTTAAATTTGTGCCTGTCTTTTTATTTTCTAAATGTTTGGTGGCTTCATACATGCCAGATGTTTCCAAACCAAGCAAAACCAAGTATTTGCTACCCCAATTTTTTCCCAGATGTTGTGCAAACATTGCTCTTACACTGGTGATGTAGATTCAAGAAAAAGACTGACTAAGTCAGTACACGAGCCATGATAGTAAATATCACAGAATCTTTGGGCTGACTTACAAGGTCAATTCATTTTTGCAGATATACCATTTACATTTTTTTGGAAACTTGTATATTGATCTCCATGATTCTACCTATAGCACTTTCTAGAATTAAACATCAAAGTAACAACAGCTAGAAGTAAAACACTGATTTGACTCTAACAAACTTCAGCTATAGGAGCTCAAACCTCTCACTATACAAGTGAAACAAGGGACACTATAGTCACTAGAGCAACTACGGCTTATTGTAGTTGTTCTGGTGAGTTTAGACAGTCCTTGCAGGCTTTTTAATGTAAACACTGCCTTTTCAGAGATAAGGCAGTGTTCACATTACTGCCTAGGAACACCTCTAGTGGCCACTCCTCAGGCGGCCACTGCAAGTGCTTACTGGGTCAGTGCTGCACAGGATGCAGTATTAATGTTCAGTGTCTCCACGTTCTGCATGTAGATGCTGAACTTTCCCCATCTATGAGAAGATGCTGATTGGCTAGGGTGGTGTTTGGCTCCACCTGCGGCCCACCTCGTTGGCTGAGTTAATCGATTCTGATTATGTCATCCAAGGAAGTAGATTGGGGCAAATTACTCACCTTTCTAACAAGAGGTAAGAAGGACTGACCACCTAAACGGTGGTTTTAGAACTATAGTACACCTATGTTTGTGTTCCTGGCACTATAGTGCCCCTTTAACTCTTTCAATACCGCAACTGAGAATTCTATTACCCACTAAACAAAACTTTGGTGTTTACTCACAAAATATCGAAGGCAAACGAACTGACAACCAGATTGTAGAATTTATATCAAAGCAGCCAAATTGTGAACATTCTTCAACCCAGGTATTTCAGCATATCAGATATGTTGGCATGTCTGTTCAGCATGTCAGCTATGTGGCATGTTGTGCAATTTAAATTTACCACATTTCCTTTCACAGTTCAAAAGACTAAAAACGTTTGGATTCATTGCATGAACTTGACATCTTGTAATAGAAGTGAACATTCCTATTGACATGCATAGAACCAGGTTTCATTTAGAGTGAATTCTGAAGTTCAGTTTACAAAGCAACTAAAGACACTATGCAGGTACAATAAAAATCTCGGTGAAACTTCAGTCACACTCCAATTTTAAGAGTTATTTGAAGCCAGTATTTGCTCATCTTTTCATAAATATTATGCTTTTTCTCTTTTTATGGATTTAAACATGAAACATTCCTGAGCTTTAAAGAATATTTGAAGAGTGACAACCCCAAATTATCCAGCAAAAATATGACGATTGCTTTCGAAGATTGAACAAAGACATAATTTAAGACTATGTCATGCTAAGAAATTACTCGTCATGACTCATTTGTATCTACAAAAAGTAAAAGATTTAAGGACGAAAATATGTTGCAGGTTCATCTGTTGTTACGCCTTTATTTTAAAAGGGCAATAAATGTCATTAACTCTTTCATTTCCAGTGAGTGATTTGTTACTTACCCTTTTTCCATTTTAATGAGAAAGACTAGAGGAGAACTTTTCTGATTGTCATAAATTCTTTTCTCTACCGCTGGGTTGAGGATTGTAAATAAGGTAAGTATAACACACTTACCTCTGCTGTCATTTCATGTGTGAGCATCCCATGGAGCGCAGAGACCCTTGTGTTTTCTTGCATTAGCTTTTTTTTTTTTAAATAATTTATTTTTGATATGAGCCAAAGAAAACAATAAGAGAATATGTGCCTCATAAAGACAACACATGAAAATATTTATTCTAACAATCATATTTTGGTACAGTTGGTAGAGTATGTAGGAAGGAGTATAAAGGTAGAGTATGTAGGAGTAGGTAGGAAGGAAAAAAATAAAGGAGGTACTCACTGCGACAATGTCCTATTAATAAGAAAGTGAGCCCATCTCCAGAGGACATGGTATACTCTTGCCAAAGTATTCAAACATTTTCAAAAGAAGGGCAGTATTATACAATAATCAGATCAAGTTGTCCATGAAGTACCGTATATACTCGAGTATAAGTCGAGTTTTTCAGCACATTTTTTTGTGCTGAAAAACCCCAACTCGGCTTATACTCGAGTCAATGTCTGTATTATGGCAATTTACATAATATAATAAAAAATATAATATATATAAGTAATATAATAAAATATTCATAATAAAAAAATATTACTAATACATTTTTTTATATTAAATTATAATAATAATTACAAAATAATAAAAATGCCCACCCCCCACCAAGGCTCTGCAACACACTCTGCATCACACACACACACTGCACTCATACACCCACTGCATTCATACACACACAATGCACTCATACACACTGCATTCATACACACACTGCATTCATACACACACTCTGCATCACACACACACACACTGCATTCATACACACACTGCACTCATACACACTGCATTCATACACACACTGCATTCATACACATTCATACACACACATTGCACTCATACACACACTGCATTCATACACACACTGCACTCATACACACACACATTGCATTCATACACACATACACAGCATTCATACACATTCATACACACACACACTGCATTCATACACACACACACTGCATTCATACACGCACACTGCACTCGTACACACACTGCATTCATACACACACACACACTGCATTCATACACACACACTGCATTCATTATGTACACACACTGTAAATAAATATTCAATAATATAATTTTTTTAGGATCTAATTTGATTTAGAAATTTACCAGTAGCTGCTGCATTTCCCACCCTAGTCTTATACTCGAGTCAATACGTTTTCCCATTTTTTGGGGGTAAAATTAGGGGCCTCGGCTTATATTCGGGTCGGCTTATACTCGAGTATATACAGTAAGTTTCTTGAATCTTAGCTCTCACAACACCTATATGTGGAACTGTTGTTCCCAGGCAGGAAGCAGCTAAGGCTGTCCTCTCAGCTAATGTTATCTTGTTGAAGAACTTCTGGGTTCTATAGGTCATGATAATAGAAATAGCTAGTGGTCCAGTAAAAAGGGTCTGTGAAGGATCACTGCTAGTAAGTACACTACCTCTTTCAAAAAGGGAACCATCAACTGGCACATCAACCACATTTGGAGGTATGTAGTTCAGTGGCCACACAGTCTCCAGCAAGTTTCAGAGTGCCCACATGGGGAAGTTGGACCCATGTGATTTAGCTATTCCTGTTGGTGAACTGCAGTCGACCACAGGACTCGGGACTGCATGACAGAGAAGAGTTTTCACTAAGTCTGCTAGCTTCTCCCAGAACTGCCTATCTGGGGTGTTAGGGGCATAGATGTTGGGCAGATGCATACAGGGAGTGCAGAATTATTAAGCAAGTTGTATTTTTGAGGATTAATTTTATTATTGAACAACAACCATGTTCTCAATGAACCCAAAAAACTCATTAATATCAAAGCTGAATATTTTTGGAAGTAGTTTTTAGTTTGTTTTTAGTTATAGCTATTTCAGGGGGATATCTGTGTGTGCAGGTGACTATTACTGTGCATAATTATTAGGCAACTTAACAAAAAACATATATATACCCATTTCAATTATTTATTTTTA
Organism: Pelobates fuscus; assembly: GCF_036172605.1. Lineage (NCBI taxonomy): Eukaryota > Metazoa > Chordata > Amphibia > Anura > Pelobatidae > Pelobates > Pelobates fuscus. The sequence goes on along the minus strand of NC_086318.1, from coordinate 384,980,471 downwards.
CCAGTGAAACCAATATAACATCTCAACATTCACAAATATACATTTCTGACATTCAAAAACATAACAAAAACAAATCAGTGACCAATATAGCCACCTTTCTTTGCAAGGACACTCAAAAGCCTGCCATCCATGGATTCTGTCAGTGTTTTGATCTGTTCACCATCAACATTGCGTGCAGCAGCAACCACAGCCTCCCAGACACTGTTCAGAGAGGTGTACTGTTTTCCCTCCTTGTAAATCTCACATTTGATGATGGAGCACAGGTTCTCAATGGGGTTCAGATCAGGTGAACAAGGAGGCCATGTCATTAGATTTTCTTCTTTTATACCCTTTCTTGCCAGCCACGCTGTGGAGTACTTGGACGCGTGTGATGGAGCATTGTCCTGCATGAAAATCATGTTTTTCTTGAAGGATGCAGACTTCTTCCTGTACCACTGCTTGAAGAAGGTGTCTTCCAGAAACTGGCAGTAGGACTGGGAGTTGAGCTTGACTCCATCCTCAACCCGAAAAGGCCCCACAAGCTCATCTTTGATGATACCAGCCCAAACCAGTACTCCACCTCCACCTTGCTGGCGTCTGAGTCGGACTGGAGCTCTCTGCCCTTTACCAATCCAGCCACGGGCCCATCCATCTGGCCCATCAAGACTCACTCTCATTTCATCAGTCCATAAAACCTTAGAAAAATCAGTCTTGAGATATTTCTTGGCCCAGTCTTGACGTTTCAGCTTGTGTGTCTTGTTCAGTGGTGGTCGTCTTTCAGCCTTTCTTACCTTGGCCATGTCTCTGAGTATTGCACACCTTGTGCTTTTGGGCACTCCAATGATGTTGCAGCTCTGAAATATGGCCAAACTGGTGGCAAGTGGCATCTTGGCAGCTGCACGCTTGACTTTTCTCAGTTCATGGGCAGTTATTTTGCGCCTTGGTTTCTCCACACGCTTCTTGCGACCCTGTTGACTATTTTGAATGAAACGCTTGATTGTTCAATGATCACGCTTCAGAAGCTTTGCAATTTTAAGAGTGCTGCATCCCTCTGCAAGATATCTCACTATTTTTGACTTTTCTGAGCCTGTCAAGTCCTTCTTTTGACCCATTTTGCCAAAGGAAAGGAAGTTGCCTAATAATTATGCACACCTGATATAGGGTGTTGATGTCATTAGACCACACCCCTTCTCATTACAGAGATGCACATCACCTAATATGCTTAATTGGTAGTAGGCTTTCGAGCCTATACAGCTTGGAGTAAGACAACATGCATAAAGAGGATGATGTGGTCAAAATACTAATTTGCCTAATAATTCTGCACTCCCTGTAGTTTGATTTCTCAGGGTGCCCGTAAGAAGGCCATATCTCTCCTCTGAATCAGTTGGTCAGTTTCTGAGGGTTACCTGGAGCCCACATTTCTTATTTAGCAGGACATCTACTCCATTTTGCTTTCTAAGTGATTTGGAAGTATATACTCTGTCAAAAGTCTTTTATCTAGCGATATGGGAGAGACCTTGGGCAAATGAGTCTCCTGTATAAAGGTAATATGTGCCTTCATCCTCTTCAGTTCCTTAAAAAGTAGGTGTCATTTACTAGGGAAATTTAGGCCTTTTGGAAAGTGATAAGGCTATCAACAGAATATCAGTGGGTGCACTTGAGAAGGGTGCTGGAGAGAGCTGGGAATTATAAATGTACCCTTGAAATGAGGTCCCTTAAATTATATAAAATGTCAAGTAATGTAAACAATGCCATGGGAGATAAACAAGTGGCAAGGAAGCATAGGTGCATAACAAAATTATAACTAATAACAGTTGCTCATGTAAAGGACATGCAAATTCTTCTTCCATTAGCGTGGTGGAGAGGTGTTAAGGAGATTGAAAGTCCCCTTCGGCAATGCCGGCTCTGGCTCCATCCAATTAAGATGGGTCCTAGATAATGGCCAGATCTCTTTACCATATGATGTCCTGAGCCACGAGGAGCCTGAGTGACCACTGATGGGCTGGTAGTGGGCAGTCCAAGTGATAGAACAGTTCCTGGGGAGTGAGTTCCCCATCCTTTTTGACTTTGGCACCTTTTTTTCCTATTTTTGATCTGTGATAGTATTTTTTTCTCAATGTTCCTCTCCCTTTTTTGTTTTTTGTTTTCAATTTTTCCCCAATTCTTTTTCCATATTTTTCCAATATTTTTTTTGTGTGTTAGTTGTTGTCTTTTTTGCCCCAACATTTATATTGACCATGGGTCTGTAGCAATTTGTGAGGATAGATTTCAATCTCCCAGGCAGGTAAATAACTTGGCAAGTAGAGTTCTGTTATTTGCCCATGTAGCCTAAAGAGCAATGTCCCTTATACAGTCATGTAAGAACAAATAACAGTAACTGAGGAAAACAGAAGGTCTTTTTTAAAACCAATAGAACCAATAAATTCTGGTTAGACAGACAGGAACCACTAAGGCGATGTGCCATACATGTGTATTAGCAGTATATGAAAGGTGACAAAATAACCAGTGTATATAACACCCATATACCAATAATGTGTGATGCACCACACAAATGGTGGTAGTTAGCTTAATTTGAAGGGTGTAGCTTCCCAGGTGGAATTTCACAAATGTTTTCTATTAACAAATATATTTGGGACTCAGCTATGCATCTACATTAAGCAGCACACAGTGAAGTACAGTACAGTAAAATAAAATATGCACTCAAAGAAATGTAGGAATAACTGCACCTTTACCAGTGTGCTTTGCCTGGTAAAGGCTTAGGAACTAAAACCTTCTTTGCCTTCCTATCCACCAAATATGGGGTCCAATAATGAAACATAGACTGGTCACCATCCAAATTTGTTCAATAATTTATTATGTCCAAATGAAATAAAAGTATTAAAATGATCCAAAGTGTTTCTTTCACTTTAGTGGATTTCCTCAGTGATACAAATAGAATACAATAAAAAATAAATAAATTAAACAATCACTCAATGGTGAATATGCAACAAAGGCTGAAAGATGGTTAATACTATTTAAGCCAGGGTACCCTCACCAACTGGTAGGCCCGATAGTTGTAGATTATTTCTTCTGGACCTATTAGATAGGTACTCCTTGAGATTTTCCATGCAGTTTGTATGGTCTTGAATGTTGTTGGTCTTGTCAGCCATCTTGTTATGAGCTGTTACCACCATCTCCACCTTGTGCTCCAGGTCAGCAATGGTCTGTATTTCCACCTTAACCTGAGTTGTGTTTCTTATAATTTCTTGCGCCAAACAGGCTCTATCCACCTTTATTTCCTGCAGTATGCACGTGGTATCATCTGAATGAGATACTGATGAATCGGAGACAACGTTCACCTGGTCTTGTTTCCCTGAATGCATGTGTCTTGTTGACGAGAAGAGGGATGCTACTGAGGCATCTTTTTTTTGGTAGTTTTTTTGTTTGTTTTTTAAATTTTTCATATTTCAGATTGTAAATGGGGTGAGAATCATTAGGTTTTTTGTACTTAATCATTTGGCACAAGGCGTTTTACTAGGCATGGAAGTCAGAGCTCCAGACGCCATCCATTCAGCGCAACCTCCAGATCACGCCCCCATCGGCATGTGCTTTTAAAATGTAGTACATGCATGCTTTGCATGTACACATACCTTTATGGCGTTCATTCGCACAGAATCATGTGGTTAACGTAATTTCCTTCTCATGACAGCTGTGCACTGACAGCTTGAACAAAAAAAAAACACTTTTAGTTATGAGAAACACAATATTTAACAGTTTCTCTTTAACAGGTATCATGAAATGTGTATAATAAAATATTATGCAGAAACAGATAGATTCATCATATTTTTTGTTTTTGATTTTATTGTCACTTTATTATATTATGTGTTTTCTCTAAAGAATATCCGTGGGAACAGTGTGAAGAGTGAATCAGAGAGGGTAATTCTTTAAGCGTCAAATTTACATTTGAGTTCCAAAATTCTGTAATAATCTCAAATGTACCATTTGGGTATTATTCAGTAATAATCAGGGAAATTAGTATTTGGAAATTAATCTGGACTTCTGAACTGATTTAGTCTATGGCAATTTGGTGTGCAGTTTGGTGGCATTCACTAAAACCAGCGCACTAAAATTACCTCTGACATTAGACATTCAGTAACACATCAAAAACACATTAAAAATAAATAATTTAAATTAATAATCTCAGACATGAGGTTCCCCATTGATACACTGTTAAATAATAGATGTTGGGTGGTATGTCATGGCTCCTTTTATACCCTCACACCATGTACATTAGTGTGAGGATTAATTAACTGTGCATCTGTGTTTGTGGTTTATTTACCCATCTTTTCGTCCGTGTGGTGGGGCTCTAAACCACACGCCACAATGTCTGAAGAGTCTTCCTTCCTAGTTTACCATAGGGCCCATTTAGTGTTTGGGCGGCTGCAGACCTGCACACTATGTTAAATAACCCACACATTTCTGCCCATGGTTTGAGGGAATAGTAGATGCTGTTCCTCCCCTAAACAAGTTTAATGGGGCCATGAAGAATGTACTAAAGAGTTCCTTACTCTTGGCCCATGAATGCTTCCATTTTCCTTTTTTATGGAAAAAAACAGATCTGCTACATTCTGGCATTGATTTTTTTTTTTTTAGACAACCAATGTTTATTGAGGTTTTCCACAAATCAAATACGATGACCAAAAAGAACATAGATGATAACATAAACAAAAGCATTGCATGGATACATAGGACGATAAAACAGAATCTAGAAAGCCAGAAAGGGAGAACAATTCCATTAATTGAGTAAGAGTATTAAAAATACTCTCCGTTAACGTTGAATGTATTCTAGCATTGTTAGTGTCAACAGACGTTACTGGGAAACAATCTTCTAGAGCAAGAAATCTTGAAAAAAGCTTGATTACTGTATCCATTTTGTATGTCAAAACCCAGTTTATTACCAGATAATCCCCTTAATGTTAAAGAGAATATAGTGGCCTTGTTTATGTGGTAAAAATCGCAACCTGAAACGTTAGGAAAAAAAAAACAATAGCGTTGGGAATCCAAAGGACCCATTAAACCCAAAGAGAACCTAGACAAGATCTTTTCTATCTCGTGTATAGTTTAAAATGGTAGCTTTTTAGGGAATGCACACATTAAACTAAATTCTAAAATTGGTTGGCACTAGCGTTTCTTCTTAATCCAGGGGTGTCAAACTCAAATTCATCGGGGGCCGCATCAGCAGTTTGGTCACCCTCAAAGGGCCGGTTGTATCTGTAGGACTATGTGTCCACTCTTTATTATCATAAATTATTACACACACACTGACAGAGACATACACACACACTGACAGACAGACATACACACACACACAGACTGACAGACATACACACAGACTGACAGACATACACACACACTGACAGACATACACACACACTGACAGACAGACATATACACACACACACACACTGACAGATACATACACACACACACACACACACACTGACAGACAGACATATACACACACACACACTGACAGAGACACACACACACACACACACACACTGACAGACAGACAGACATATACACACACACACTGACAGAGACATACACACACACACACTGACAGACAGAGACATACACACACACAGACTGACAGACATACACACACACTGACAGACAGACATATACACACACACACTGACAGACAGACAAACACACACAGACACACTGACAGAGACATACACACACACACACACACACACTGACAGACAGACATATACACACACACACACACTGACAGACAGACCTACACACACTGAAAGACACACACACACTGACAGACATACACACACTGACAGACATACACACACTGACAGACACACACACACTGACAGACAGACACACACACACTGACAGACAGACATACACACTGGCAGACAGACATACACACACACACAGACAGACAGGTGCAGGAGGGTGGCTTACCTGGGATCCAGAGTGCTGCCTGAGGTAGTTGGGAGTTGGAGGAGCTGGTCCTGCCCAGCCCCCCTCCTCTCTGCCCTCTGCTGTCTTCTTGGGAGGACTTCCTCCCAGGCTGACGTGAGGGGGCCGGCGGTAGCTCCGCCCCTGCTGGGCGCCAGCCGCGCTGTGTGCTACAGAGGGAGCAGGGATATGACGTGTTCATATCCCCACCCCCTCCACACAGTCCGCGGCACTGCAGCTTGACACTCGGCCACGCTACAAGAAGTGACCGGCAGGAGAGGGGAGCTGTGTGCTTCCCTCCTGCCGGTCACCCGGACATTTGCGCCCCCAGGCGGCCGCCTGAGCCGCCTTATGGACGCGCCGGCCCTGGGTGAAGGCTGGCGGCCGGCGGCGGCTACACGGGCCACATGATGAGGTCTGGCGGGCCGGATTCGCAGCAAACATGAAACAAACTATTGCAGATGCTAACAGAAAAATATAGATTATTCAGAAAACCTCTCAAATGAGCTTTTAATTTACAGGGTTATCCACTAAAGTGAGAATTCAAGGTTAATTCAAAGTGAATTTCAAATTTACGGTCAAAATAGTTGAATTACCTTTTGAAAGAGATACCTTTTATCTGCACGATATCACTCTCTAAGCTATTTGAGATGAACATCTCTTATAAATGTTAATTAAAACAGAAAAACAAACAAACATAAAACAAGTAAGTGGCTTTTAATGGGAGGGTGTATTCTTTAACATTTAATGTGTGCTAGCTAAGTGTCATTAAAAGCTATCAGACCCTTACACTTTGCATGGTCTCTGTTAATAAAAACATGGCAAGCTAATTAGTGGATTTGATCATTTTAACCATTTTCACTTCAGTAATGCCTTCTTGCAAACAATTATTTTTAACTGAACAAAGATATTTGACACGAAGAAATGCTATACTTTCTCCCCATTTGATGTAGTAGAGGATATATCCATTGTTGACAGCGTAGGTTGAATTTTTTGCGTATTACATATTTTATATATATATATATATATATATATATATATATATATATATATATATATATATGATATATTATATTTTTTATATATAATATAAGAGACAATAGGGCTTATTTACACCAAATGGTTGTGAAATTAAAACTGAATTATAAAATTTAGAACTAAATAACCAAATTGAGATTAATTTTGCCTACATTTTGCAATTCAGTGTTTAGTAAATAAATCTGATGCCAGCACAGACAGCATGCTGGTGCCAGCCAGCCAATGGTGGCATACTCACTCCCCAGTGCAGGCCCCTGTCCTGCCCTCGCACGGCCAGTACTTCCTGACATTCTTTTTAATTTCTCAAGGGGGAGTGATGTCAGCTGGGGATGATTAGGCTACAAAGAGAACCTGGCCTCAGTAATGGAATAGAGGTAAGTTTTTGTCTGTTTTTTTTTTTTTTTTTGGGTTGGGTTGCAGTAGACAAAATGTTATTCTGATGAAAACATGTTTACGGTAAATGTTTTTTAGAAATACAGTTGCAAGAAAAAGTATGTGAACCCTTTGGAATGATATGGATTTCTGCACAAATTGGTCACAAAATGTGATCTGATCATCATCTAAGTCACAACAATAGACAATCACAGTCTGCTTAAACTAATAACACACAAAGAATGAAATGTTGCCATGTTTTTATTGAACACACCATGTAAACATTCACAGTGCAGGTGGAAAAAGTATGTGAACCCCTAGACTAATGACATCTCCAAGAGCTAATTGGAGTGAGATGTCAGCCAACTGGAGTCCAATCAATGAGATGAGATTGGAGGTGTTGGTTACAGCTGCCTTGCCCTATAAAACACACACACCAGTTCTGGATTTGCTTTTCACAAGAAGCATCGCCTGATGTTAATGATGCCTCACACAAAAGAGCTCTCAGAAGACCTACGATTAAGAATTGTTGACTTGCATAAAGCTGGAAAGGGTTATAAAAGTATCTCCAAAAGCCTTGCTGTTCATCAGTCCACGGTAAGACAAATTGTCTACAAATGGAGAAAGTTCAGCACTGCTGCTACTCTCCCTAGGAGTGTCCGTCCTGTAAAGATGACTGCAAGAGCACAGCGCAGACTGCTCAATGAGATGAAGAAGAATCCTAGAGTGTCAGCTAAAGACTTACAAAAGTCACTGGCAAATGCTAACATCCCTGTTAGCGAATCTACAATACGTAAAACACTAAACAAGAATGGATTTCATGGGAGGATTCCACAGAGGAAGCCACTGCTGTCCAAACAAAACATTGCTGCACGTTTACAGTTTGCACAAGAGCACCTGGATGTTCCACAGCAGTACTGGCAAAATATTCTGTGGACAGATGAAACCAAAGTTGAGTTGTTTGAAAGAAACACACAACACTATGTGTGGCGAAAAAAAGGCACAGCACACCAACATCAAAACCTCATCCCAACTGTGAAGTATGGTGGTGGGGGAATCATGGTTTGGGGCTGCTTTGCTGCATCAGGGCCTAGACGGATTGCTATCATCGAAGGAAAAATTAATACCCAAGTTTATCAAGACATTTTGCAGGAGAACTTAAGGCCATCTGTTTACCAGCTGAAGCTCAACAGAAGATGGATGTTGCAACAGGACAATGACCCAAAGCATAGAAGTAAATCAACAACAGAATGGCTTAAACAGAAGAAAATACGCCTTCTGAAGTGGCCCAGTCATAGTCCTGACCTCAACCCGATTGAGATGCTGTGGCATGACCTCAAGAAAGCGATTCACACCAGACATCCCAAGAATATTGCTGAACTGAAACAGTTATGTAAAGAGGAATGGTCAAGAATTACTCCTGACCGTTGTGCACGTCTGATCTGCAACTACAGGAAACGTTTGGTTGAAGTTATTGCTGCCAAAGGAGGTTCAACCAGTTATTAAATCCAAGGGTTCACATACTTTTTCCACCTGCACTGTGAATGTTTACATGGTGTGTTCAATAAAAACTTGGCAACATTTTATTATGTGTGTGTTATTAGTTTAAGCAGACTGTGATGGTCTATTGTTGTGACTTAGATGCTGATCAGATCACATTTTATGACCAATTTGTGCAGAAATCCATATCATTCCAAAGGGTTCACATACTTTTTCTTGCAACTGTATGTTATGACATCGGGGTAGATCTATAAAAGGTTTGTGGTCATAAAAAATATTGTAAAATTGGATCAGTCACCCATGGAATGTACTACCAATTTGTTGGTTTCCATGGTGATCGCTCCAATTTTACAACGATGTGTCACATTTCTGACCACAAATCTTTTATAAATCTCCCCTGATGTCACATGGCTTCTGGCTAGTTCCTCTAGAACTTATGTTTAAACTTTTCTGAAATAGTAATAGCTAGCTAGAATTACTTTTCAAACATATTGCGATTCATTAAAATTTTGAGCTATCGGCAGTCCAAAATCCCAAACTCCAAATCACCATGTGGATGAATCATGAAACAACTAAACAGGTAGAGAACGAACCATTTAAATCGTTTCTTGGTTCAAAATTCCATCCATGGATCCAAAAATAATAATAAAAAAAGAAT